>NC_140680.1:1450000-2650000 GCF_054131305.1 Coturnix japonica | reverse complement strand
ACAGGTAAATGGCAGGCTCTTCTTGTGGCAATGTCACTATACTATTTCTGTAGAAACAGAGATCAGCAGTTGGAATTTATGAAAGCATTTTGGAGCTTACCATCATGGTTTTGGAGTTGCCCCCCAGTGAATCCTGAAGGAGTCGCGTAAGTTTGGAGTTACGGTAGGGCACATGAGTGCTTTTGCCATCCACCAGTGCTGAAATGACATTCCCCAGTGTAGAAAGAGAGAGGTTGATCTTGGTAGCTTCCTTCAGTCGCTGCCCTGTTGCTCCAGTTTTCGCCTGTCTTTCAGAACCCTGGAAAGGGAACAAGAAGCAAAAGGAATTACAGCAAAACCTGCTATGTGATCTCCCTCCAAATAACACAGCTACACCTAAAGCATTGCTAATGGTCAAATCACTAAGTGCCTCAATCATTACTAGAGGACCTAGCAATGCATTTCAAACATCATTAACAAGACAAACAACAGGTATCAACTGAAGCTTTCAGTGCCAGCAAACTGCTGGAAGTAACACAACTGAAAAAACGAGTTTTGTCTCTGTGCATGAAAATATTGTTAGAAACAAGTCAGAAGTTACAAGGCACCTCAGCTCCTGTTTTCCCTACCAGGAGGTGAAGGGAATAAAGTGACACTGCAATTGTTTTACAGGTAGTTTCATAGCATGACCTAAACATGCCTCATGTAAATAAAGTAACAGGTAACACACAAGCATCCAGGGACTTGAGTGTCCCCTTCCCTGCCTCTTCTCCAAGCAAAGATACTCCGGTGTAAAATCTGGGCTACAAAGCCTTTTTACCAGCACAACTACATTGGTTCAAAGTGAGCAACAGAGGGTGGGAGCTTGCACAAGTGAAGAACTGCATGGTCACAATCCCCAATAGTGGTTACATTGGAAAAGACTTTGTAAAGATGCAGTTCTGATATGCAGCGTGCTCCTTTCAGAGTAGCTTGTATTATTTACAATTACTTCACAGGAAGAGCAGAGCCCTTTTACCAATACAAGGTCATATACACTAGAGACTCTTTCTGGTACACATCTGGTTGAAAGCCTTGAGTGAATACTTCACAGAAGTCAACAGTCAGACAGAACTGTGGGCTTCAAAGCCTTTAACAGTACTGAGGAGCCATGCCCACCACATTTCATGGCAGATGCTGCTGGTTCTACTTACAGCAAGATCCACAAGGTGCAGTTTGCCCATGCGCACGTGCATGTTTCCATCAACTCCCTTCTCACTGCACTCAATGGTGATAGTGAAGATGGCATGTGAGCGAGAGCTGTGCTCATTCATGTTTGTGGCACCAACAGAACCTTATAATTGAGAAACAGATTAATGAATCACACTCCTGTAACATTCTTCATACTCCAAAGGAGATTTATTCCCAACTCTACATTCAACCCATCTTTTCAGAAGGTGGAAAAGCTGCTCAGACTCAGGAAACTGCTGGATACTGAAGCTGTAGCACAACTACAGCCTAGACTAGAAATGTTGCTGCCTTCCTTAGGTCCAAGCTGACCACAGGGTCCCATCCCAAGAGTAGTAATAGCTCTCATTTGTTTCTGTTTAAAAGTTGCAATAAATAAAACATAAATAAATAAATCAGTAGCCTAACACTTTCACAGCTGCAAAAAGTTGTATTTCTTTTTAATATATAAGAGCAAAGAAATCCACATGAGCAACAATAGTAAGTCAGAATTTTAGTTCATAAAAGGCCTTAATTAAGTCTTCCAGAAAGCATCAACAACCTCCTATTCACAGCAAAGGGCTGGTTTTTGCTCATGCAAATTAGAACAGAAGGAAAGAACCACAACATGCACTAGTAGCCCTGACAATGCTGACTGCTTCACTGTTTACTCCCCAACTGGGTGACCAAGGCACAGTCTTCATCACCTGTCCCTGCACACAAGGCATTCGGGAGAGAACATCCCTTTTGCTCTGCTCAGTTGAACAAGCCAAGCTTCTAGACCTAATGCTGGAGAGCAAGATCTCTTAAAGTCTCAAAATCAGACCCTCACTCTGTCTGACAGAGCTGTGTCTGCCCACTGTGGGACTACGTACGGTTCTTGTGGCCCAGAGTCATGATTCTGTCCATATCATCTGCATTGTTTACGACATAAGCTGAAAGGTCTTTGATATAAACTCCCACATCAGGTCTCTCTTTAACCTAAGAGAGAAACAGTTTAGAGAGAGCATCCTTAGAGCCCACGCAGCAATTCTCAGCAGCACTGTATTAGTACAGTGATTTACTCCCCCATATTCTAGTTTGAACAGAGAACACTTGCAGTATTCCAATAGAGTAGCTAGAGAATCAAGACTCATACATGGTGATACTTCACTGGTCCTCCCTAGAGACAAAAACAGATTTCAGATCTCAGTCACTAACTCCTAGAATGATTGCCAAGAGGCCTTCACAGTAGAACTGCATGGACAAAACTGACTCAGCAGAAAGTCAGTTTCTCACTGTACAACAGAACAAATTGAAAAGACTCAGAGAAAACAGTGGTGACATCCAACTGCTACTGTATCTTAAAGGAAACAATGCACATGCTGAGGAGTCCAACCTCCCAGCTCCCTTCAGATGCTCTCTGGTCTTCACAATAATATTGCTCGAGGATGTGGAACAAGCACTGGAGTCAGAACAGCAGGCTCACCTCTAACCTCTGTGACTGGTCTTTTCCTAGCAGGTCCCGCACTTCTTCATTGTAAATTTCCAGGTAAGACACACGAACTAAAAACCTGAAGGCAAACAGTTGTGAAGCTTTCTTAATAAGGTATTTGTAAATATAAGTCTAGGAGACATAAAATGCAAAGAAAAAGCACCCATATATAAATACATTCCAGCCACCCCATCAAGAATGGCCAAGGTCATTGCTGAGGTCAGACTTCTTCTACAGATGTACAAACAAAAGACAGGAGCAGTAAAGGGAAGCTGTTTACCTCGTATCCCCCTCTGCTTTGGCAATGTGACCAAATATATGGGCGAAGGAATTTGGAATGATGCCTCTAAGCTCAGGAACTGCTCTGACCCCTTCCATGGTAAAAGTTTTGCCTGTTCCAGTCTGCCCATATGCAAAAATGGTGCCTGAAGAACAAGAACATATTAATGAACACCACGAAGTTGCTATAACTGCAATTTTACCTCATCAATCCTAAGCCTGATAGCACTGAACACATTTTTATGAACTTGAAACTTTTCACCCCCTACAGTATGTAATATTCAATGCTATGAGAAACAGAAATGCTGGACAACCATAGCAAAAAATGTTCAAGCCACTGCTTTATCCAGCCTGCAAAATATTTAAGAAAAAGTCAGCTTGTTTTAGCTTTATAAAGCAATTAAAGGATTGAGAACCGGTACACTTAGGGCTCACACGCAAATAATTAAAATCAGACTAATTAATAGCATTGTCAATTAGAGAAATATCATTACAAACCAACCACAAAACCAACGACTGCTAGCACTTTAAGCCACAGCAGAAACATGAGGCTCCTACAACGCAGGACACAGTACAAGTGTCCAGTTCTGAGCCTGCAAATGCAGCCACAATTTGGACTAGACAACCATCCCCAAGGGAACCAGTGAGAAAGTTTACTGAAATCTCAGCTCAGACATTCCAGAAACACACAGGTTAACTAATTTTTTCCCCAGCACAAATTAAGCTCAACTCAAATTAAGCTTTTGCTTTCATTGCTAAGTCACTGGTATTACTATTGAGAGGAATTTTAATCAGCTGAAGATGGGTGTGTTAGCACAAAAGCTTATTAAGTATTTTGCAAACCTTTAAAAACCTTCTTAATCTGGCACTTACAGCACGGATGAAAAGCAGTTACAGAAAGCAGTAATTTGTTACCTTACTGGTGTATTCTTTCTTCTACATGTAGTATTTACATGCATAACAAACACAAACCACAGACATATTCTTCCCAGCTGCAGGAAGCAACCAATTATCTGCCAGGCAGGGCTGATGTGGGTAACTAGTCATCTTAGTTTGGAACAGCAAGTTTTAGAGATGAAAATGCAGCACTTAGACGCACAAGAAGAACACTCATACCTAGATACTGCAGGACCATGGCAGCTGCTGCGTTACTGAAACTGCATAGCGAAGAGTCGCTGAGAATTCTGATAATGAAATAAAGCTTTTTTTCTTTTGCAGACAGAAGACAGAGAATGAAAACACACAGCTCACCAACCTCAGCCAAGACTGCTCACTACTATCTCCCACTGTTAGCAATCTCAGCACGTACCAACACGGTGGGTACTTAGTAAGGAGTAACTTTTGGTTGCTGTAGGTCAGAGGCCAGAATAGAAACAACAGAGAGATGTGGCCCTAGTAAGAGAAGGCTCCCTGCTGATCATCAGGGACACCAACAACACAAGGAACACAGATGGGAACACTGAAATAAACCAGGAATTTACCATTGTAGCCTTCTAGGACGGAGTCAATAATAGGTCTCGCAGTCAGGTTATAGACATCCAGTTGCTTACTCTCTGGTCCAAAAACAGTGTCAAATGTAAATGTCTTGGGAGGTTCATTGGACGAGTCTGTTTTGTGGACGGTGATAGTTCCTCTCATCTCATCCACACTAACTGCCATTTTGTACCCCGTCGCTTTCTCTCGCTCATTAAGGGGCCGACATCGAACAACCACCTTGACATTATCACAGCTCTCTGGCCTGTCCGGCTTCTCAGGCTTGTTGATCTGCAATTATGAAAAGGCAAAACACTCACAAGCTGCGGCATCACTGTCACAAGCCCATGTGCTTAAGCTGTCCATGCATACTTCTCAGCAGAATCATAAAAGCCACGCTTAGACAAGAACTGCTATATAATTAAAGCTAAGGGAATACAGCTAAGGGAATACCCTGCACTTAATCAGTCAGAGCAATCTTCTGTTTGCAAATGTGGAAACCAATCAAGTAAAACCTGCAAATTTCATTCATCTGTGAAATTCTTCAGCAAACAGCTTTGTGCCTGCAAACAGCTTGCTGCAAGCTGAGGCTTTTGTGCCACTCCTTTAAATTCATAGAGCTCGCTGTCTGAATAGCGAGCACAAGGAAACAGCCTCAGAGCTCACCGATGACATCAGCAGATCGCAGCGAGCTGAAGGGAATTCAAACAGGCTCCAGTGCGTTCGCTGAACGTTCACCACTTTGAGAACTCCAAGGTCGGCTCACAGGACTTCACGTCACCTTTCTCTCCCAGGTACAGACGTGGATTTTGACACTAAACTAACTGACAACGCTGTCAATGCTCCACCTGACAGCGGCGCTCCGAGGTGCCGCCCCACGGGCTGATGCCGTGGATCAGCTGCTTCTAAACCCGCCCCTCGGGTACCAGCACGGCACACACCGCCCGCAGCTCCTGACACCGACCCGCAGCGCCGTCAGCACAGGGAGCGCCAAGATGCTCCCAGGGTTGGGGCACACGGCGCACTGCGGTGACACGGAGCATCGCGCCGTCATCCTCAGGCCCCAGCCGGGCCCGCGCAGCCCCTCACATCCCTACGGGCCGCGGCTGCCGTCAGTGAGAGTCCAAGAGGGAGGGGAGCGGCCTGTAGCGGCCTGTATCACCCCCATCCCCATCCCGCCCCACTCCCCCGTGTCCCGGCCGTACTCACGGGCATGGCGGCCCCTCACACACACACACACGGATCAGCGCCGCTCTCAGGAGCCGCACAACGGCACAATAACAGCACCGCGCCTGCGCCCGCCCCCCGCCGCCACGGGCCGCGGCCAATCCCCGCGCGCTGCGGAGGCCGCGCAGCCAATGGCTCGCAAGGAAAGGAGGAGCACGGCCCGCCCCCTGCAGCCGCGGGGGTAGGGCGGCAGCCAATGGGGTGGGCGGAAAGGGGGAGGTGGGAGGGGCGAGGCCGGGGCTGGGCGTCGCCATGGGAACCGCGGGGATGCGGCCTGGACGGCTCCAACGCCCCGACGTGTGGCCGGGTCGGAACCGCGGAACCACGAGCCCCGGGAGCAGCATGTGGCGCTGCGGGGGGGCCATGGACACGGTGCCGGGACGGGCCCGGCGCGCTCCCTCCCGTTACGCGGTACCGGCCGCCCCGCAGCTCCGTGGGCCGGGCCGTGCTGTGCGCAGCCGCGGAGGCTGAGGGCGGTGCGGCCCCGCCCGGCCGAGTCCCGCGGAGCTGCCGCCTCTCCCCGCCCTGTGCCCGGCCACAACAGGGACGGACCGCGGCGGGGCACAGCGGGACCGGTAAGGACGGGGGGGTACTGCGGGAAACGAGGGGCAGTGTAGTTCCATGGGACGGTGGCGGTGAAGTTGTAGGGGAGCCTTGAATGAACGATTTCCCCTCCAGATACAAAAAGAGAAACATTTTCAGACCCGCTCGGATAAACCTCACCCGGTTTATTATCATCCCTTTGCTGCAGCGGTCCGGGCTGTCGGGCTCGGCTGCTCTGTGAGATGCGGTCGGAGCCGTGTGTGCTTCCCTGTGTGCAGTGAAACGCTCGATCTGCAGCTTTAGAAACCAGCAACAGTTTCCAGAGGATTCCCGCAGTTTAGGGCGATTGATGGCACAGAGACCTCATCCAATAAAGCACAAGTTCTAGATCGGACAGTTTTGTTTTCCGCTGTTCAAGAGACACTCAAATAGAAGTATTGAAATACTTCTTCTCAGGTTCTTGCTGCCCTTTAGATAGGAACATTCAGATACCTGTATTTCACACATACACACATAGTCCGGAGAGTGCTGTATCTATAGTGATGCTGTTTGCATGTCTTCAACAGCAACAGAAAGATAGAATTGTTTTAATTAAAACTGCTCATTGGGAGCTCAGTTCTAAGAACAACAGCCCTGGGAGCTTCATTTTGCAGAAACAATAGAGCTCTATTCGCCAGAAACTTGAAATCAGTTGATAGTGGGTTGCAACTTAATAGCTCTACAAGGGGACAACTGAATGCAGTGCTATGTCCTCCCAACACAAGATAAGCGGGAAGAGGGAGAGAGGGAACCTTTGTACGGCCCAGGGGTGGAAAAGCCAAGCTGCACAGTTTAGCTCTCAGATGTGTTTTCTTCCATCATCAGCTTTCCCAGGGAAAACGAGTGAAGGAACTGTTTTTGCTCATCAGCAAACAAACAAGATGTATGGCTGCCCCTCCTTCAGTTCTCAGCATAGAAAGGCAGCACGAAAGGAAACCACACATAGCACAAGGAGCTGGTACAATGCTTTATAATTCTCCTCTTGGTTTTGGCAGCAGCTCCCACCTGGGAAACTGGCTCAAGGAGTTGCTATGAAGTGTCCTGGACCTCCAGAGAGCTCAAGGCTTGTCTGCTTCCTGGAAAATGCCTTAGTCAGAGAGGCCAGGATTTGGAAAGCACCGGTTTTCCAGAACCTTACCCTGAAGGTATTCTCCCCTGTTCTCTTTGGAAGCACTTAAGGCATCTCACCGCAGGCATGCAGTGCTGGTCTTGCCATCTGACCCACCTGAATGCAAGTCATCCTGCATGGATGAATCTTAAGGAACGAAGGGGGAGGAGGGTCTGTATTTGTTTCATCTGGCACCGTATTAATTCCCCACATAAAATGAGTTTAGAGTTGCTTTGCATTTTGTTTTGACTCAGGTAGTTTGAGGAAGTTCGATGGAGCAGACGAGAGCTGGGCAATGTGGTTAAGTGCTTTAAGCTGCTCCAACAGTTTACCCTTTCCTGTGCTCTATAGACACAGCCAACAGCAGTGTCTTCATTTCACGCCCAGAGACATCTGAAATGTTAATTAGAGTACTTAGAATAATTGGAGTTTTCCTTTGAAGATATGTTAACGAAATCAAAGTGCTAAGTGTACCTTTTTTCTCCCTTAACTTCTTCCCCTCAGGGTACAGATATCTCTCCCTTGTGCTATGAGAAAACGATTCTCTGGATCGCAGAAATAAGCTCTCAGTTCCAATTTCACTCTGAAACTTTTGCTTTATCTATCAGCATCCTCAACCGGCTGTTGGCATCAGTAAAGGTAAAGAATTTCCGGTTTTTTATCTGGTTATAATTACTGATTGCAGATGTAAAGAGGGTGTAATCAGGTTATAGGCAAAACAAGTATTATGTCTGGCAGCAGATTTGGGAAGCAGTCAGGGTCTTCTTTCGGGAATGTACACCTATTGTAACCATCAGAACGATCAACAAAGGGGATACAAAAGGTGTAAGGATAGAGGGACTAATGCAATAGACCGGAGTCATAAAGGAAGGAAAAAGGACTACTTACCTGTCTCTGAAGATTGAGGCTCACTGAGGAAACCACAAAGGAGGAATCTCCTGAAAGAGATTCTTCCACAGTGGCAGTCAGCCCTTAAATGAGGTCTAAGAGAGGTGCTGCCAGACTGCAGCCCTTCCAGTCACACAGCTGAACTGCCTTCACCTGTGCTCCCAGGGCTGACCGGGTCCTTTCCTCAGGTGCTCAATAGTGCAGGCTGTGACTCAACAGTTCCCATACAGCTATGAACTGGAGTGTTTGCTGAGGTTTTGCTGATTCACAGTCCACAGTAGTAGTCTGTGTGACTTGGAGTCTAAACGTGGTGATAAGCATAAAGAGTTCATTATCATCTGGTTGCCTCTGCTAAACAGAAGACATTTGCATTATCACATTAAGTATTGTAGTCTTGAAACCATTACTTAACAAAACTTTGAGGCCAACTTCTGACAATGAAGCAACAATAGTTACGATCCTTGCAACTCTTAATTCTGTTTGGCAAAAGCACAGTAATATCTCAGTTAAAAAGAGGAAGAACACTACGTTGTAGATACTGTGACATCGTGTAGTCTGAGACTCTGAGATACTTGCATAAAAATTAGACCAAAAAGAGGACTTGTTTCACTTGAGATTTCCTTGCTGTTTCTGGCTTCAAGTGAATCTTGCCGCACCTGAACTAATTCCAAAGCAGCTGCAACCTAAATGAAAACTTGAAACTTGTGCATGTGTAGTAGAATGACAGTTATTCCCCCCAAGATATTATCTTCTTTACTCAGTGTTGTCTTTTCCCTTCAGGCCCGATTAAAATATCTGCAGTGCATAGCAATTTCCTGCCTTGTCCTTGCAGCAAAAACCAATGAGGAAGATGAGGTTTGTATGCCTGCCATTTTAAATACACTAAATTAATCTTTTCAAGTTGTTTGCATTTCGAGGTCTTTCCTCAGCTTGGGCATAATGAGGAAATGTAGATTTGTTTACCCTACAGAGGCCCAAAGAGGTGGCAGTAACATTTTCATTCCTGTTTCTTCAGCATGAGTAAGAGCCGGTCCTTCATCTGTGAAGGCCTCAGGAAAGTAATGAACGTATTCCCCTCCTGCACTTAAACCTCTCCTCATCAGAATCCACAGCTCGCAGTAAAGCTTGATCTAGTGACAGCCATGACACACATGCACATCAAAGTGCTGTAATTCTGTTGTTACGGGTCCTGGGAGGATATGGGAGGCAAGACAGAGCAGAGATTCTTTAGAGGAAATTTCAGATAGATGAGTTTGTTTTAATTCGAAACCAGTTACTGAACTGAGTGAGGAAATGACTCAGGTCTGCACCTCAAGGTGAGCATGTAAAATCAGCGAGTACCCATGTAAGTATGAGATTACAAGGGATATTCATTCATATGCATTATCCAGTGCATGTAGCTGAAATCTGTCGTGGCACAGACTTCTCCAGACATTTACAGACATGAGCCAAACAGACCTTGAAAAGCATTTCAGATTCTGTTTCTCCTCTTCCCTTCATTCTTTTTTGAAAAGGAACAGGAAACTTAGGAGTTGCAGTCAGGCATGCCTTTCTTTTAAAGAACTGCTCCTGTAGCGAAATGCTTTTCATAAGCCTTCTTATGATGTATCATGCTGAGGTTATTCTTCTTTTCCCTTCAGCTAAAAAGGAGAAGCAAGTCAATGACCACAGGAAACAACCACAAAAGTCTCTGTAAAACTGGAAACCTTGCTTGTCACGGGAGCAAAGCTAATGAGACTGGTAGCAGGGAACATGTGCAGCGTTCAGGTGGCTCACAGCACTGCTCCTGCTGTAGGGCTGGGTTCACTGCCAGCTGCCCTGTGAGGAGTACGGCCTGCCTGTGTTTAGCATGGGAATTTTCTAAGCAAAAGGTCTCCTGAACGAGCATCCTGCTCTGTGCTTTGGGACGAGTACAAAGTTTTTAGATCACAGTACAGAGAAACGCACACAGCACCATGTAAGAAACTGGCTTCTTTATTATCTTTTAATTCCTTTCTTTATTTCTTTTTAACAGGTAATACCATCGGTGAAGACGCTTGCAGAGCAGAGCGGCTGTAAATGCTCTCCAGCTGAGATCTTGAGAATGGAAAGAACTATACTAGATAAGCTTCACTGGGATCTTTACACAGCAACACCAATGGATTTCTTAAGCATTGTAAGCACTATGTTTTGCAATTCGTTTTTATTTAAAGAAACAACTTCTTATCAAATAAGACTAGAAAACACAGATGTGCACACATCCACACATCCTTCCCAAGATGCTTTGTAGACTACCAGTTCTTAGCTGTCTGCAAGTCTTTTGAAGATGGTAATGGTGATTATGCCATTAATTTACTGCTATTTAAAACCTTTCATTTTGCTCAAAAAAAATTTACTCCCATCTTTAAAGGACAACTAAAATGGATATTAAAAAGATTCTCATAATGCACAACTGTACGCCATTTTTATTTTTTTTTAAATACACACTGCAAAAATATGTCTAACTATTTCCATTCTATTAATACTGTACATAGAAAGCTATCAGTTTTGCTACATTTCATATACAGGTTTTTTTTAAACCACTTTCCTTTTCATCCCACTGATACTTCACCCTGGTTTTATGCAATTAGACCCCAATCTGGCACTTGGTTCACATTGCAATTACTAAATACTCAATAGAAATGATTAAACTTTGTCTTCAAGAAATGATCATGTGCTAGTAAGGCAAAAATCATATGATACAAACATCCTGGAACCCTTTCACAAGGTTATGTGCAAATATTAAGCCATCTTAGGCTGCTGATTGTAAAAACTACCTTTCTTCTCATTTCCTCAGTAAATTCAGAGTACAGTCATTATTACTGATTTAACTCTCTTCATATGTGCTGGTCTGAACTGAATCTCCTAGATAGCAATCTGGATAACGTAGAAACCCCAGAAATTATTAGGAAACACAGACCTTTACATTCATTATAAGCTCAAAAAACAGTTCGGTGGTTGGCAAGTACAAACACAAAAGAAAAGAAGGGCAGGGACAGGGGGGACATCCTCTAGGCCTCCTGATATGAGATGAAGTTTAGTCTGTATGTCTGGTTGATAACATATGAAAACATACAAAGTTCACTGACCTCTGTTTTTTTTTTCTTTTTTTTTTTTCTTTTTTTTTGTTCCTAATATATATATGTATATATATATATTTTCTTCTCTCCAGTTCCATGCCATGGTGATGTCCAACTGGCCCCATCTACTAAACGGGCTGCCTCAGACGAATCCTTCCCGCCACGTTGCACTCTTGACCAAACAGCTACAGCACTGTATGGCTTGCCACCAACTAGTGCAGTTTAAGGGCTCCACATTGGCTTTGGTGATCATCACCTTAGAGCTGGAGAGGCAGACTCCTGATTGGTTTCCTGTCATTACTGATCTGCTAAAAAAAGCACAGGTAGGAGTCAAAATGGCCTTTGGTCACAATATCCTGAGGCCAAGACACTGGCAAATTAATAAAGCACACGTGTATTTGCAACCCACATTGCACTTTAGCAGATTTCTGAGAAGCCTGTGTCCATGTTCTACCTTCATTAGTGCTAATTTTGACTGACTTTTTAGAGGCTTCCAAAAGAGCCTGGCCTCAGATAGATCAGCTCCCTGCCTCCCAACCAAGGAGATTCCTCCCACTGAAGACTGAGGACTTCTAAGAGCAGTTACTATAAGCATAATCAATTTCACCTTTAATGATACATACAAGAGGCAAGCTCTGCTTTATTAAAACTTTTCTCCAGTTTCATAAAACACTTGTCTTTTACAAAAGTATACATAGAAGGCAAATGACCCAGGTTGGCAGCTTACCATCAACTCATCAGCTTGACTTTACTTGACATAACCTACCTATCTGCTGTCTCTCCTGCCTGTTGTGGCCTTCTAAAAAGAGAGGGAGTGCTTGCCTACCTTTTGTGTAGTAGTTTAGGAGCTCCTGATTAAATGTTTTGCATCAGGGCTAATGTGCGTATTGCTGTTATGCATCAGCTGAGGTATCTGGAATAGCCTCTCCCTATGATTCCCCCTAATTACCCAGTTACTAGACCAGAAATCAGGGGAGAGATGAATTTCTGATGAACTTACAAGAAGAAAATTGAATTCTCTCTTTCCTTACAGATTACTAGCACTGAATTCAAGCACTGCAAAGAGCTTGTGGATCAAGAGCTAATGCACTTGCAGCCATCCAACGCCATTTATATTTTTTGTCCCATCAGTCAAGCCACCCATGGTGATGCTGAGGCAAAGTTTCCCTGCCATTACCCTTCTGAATTTAAGAGTTCTCATCAAGTGAGGCTGCAGGTCGCTGTAAGCCAGCCAGTTTCAGCAGCTGTCACATCTGCTACAGCCCAAATTCCTGAAGGCACCATGGAGACAGATGAATACTACGATGGATTGAGATACCTGTACAGTGAGAACAGGGGAGCAGATGGTAGGAGGGTGCACAGGGGTGGCTTATGCCCTCAGCTGAAGTCTGGAGGAGGCAGCTCCCCATGTCCTCCACTACAGCCACCTGGAAGTGAGTAGTGGAGACCATCCTGCCTTAGAAAAGCAGTATTTCAGTACTGGTAGGTTCCAGCAAACAGGACAGTGAACACAACAGAGCAAGAGTGCTGCTGTGTTTTTTTTTTTGAGGACAATGACAAAATGGTGTTATTTTCCTATGGTTTGTTTTTTTTAAGTAGTTTGCTCCACTTTTAACACCATGTAAATACAGGAAGCTGGGGAGGGACTCAGTCACAATCCTACAACTCAGGGATCAGCGTGGCAGAAGGCTAAGAGCTGTGCCACAGAGCACCAAATGTCTCCACTTATTAGTCCTCAGATGGGAGGGTTTATTTGATTAAATAGTGAAAAGGCCATAAGCCAAACCATCTAGTTTTTGTTAAGGCCCTACCATGGATCTGATTCTGGGTAAGCAACCAAAGACTCATTCCAGGTTCCTACAAGCTGTGGGAAACTGCTTCTTGTCTGCAGTCAGCGCTGCCTTAGGCCCTCACTGACCAGTGTGGGCCACTCAAGGTGCTGTTTATTCTGCCTTAACTGACTGGACAATACAAAATGCCTTCAGTTATTTTCTCACCACTCTGATAATAGTTTTTATTAGCTGCTAATCTCCGAGGAAAAGCAGTTTTACAAACTGCACAGGCCAGTTTAAGCCTCTGTTGCACCTTTAAAACCAGCCTTAAGCTTGGAAATATGTGAGAATTATTTTTTGCTATTTGTTTTAAGCAGTAGGGCCACCATTTTCAGGTGATCGCTGTATTAGTTTGAAAGTACAACCCAGACAGTACTGTATGAATAGCAATACCATACCTGCAAGTCCTGCCACGGAACAGGGAAAGTCTTCAGGTAGAGCAGCACAGGCTAAATGCTGAGCAGGTGTCTTAGTTAATGATACAGGATAGACAAACAGGGGACAGGGATAAGACAGGAGCAGGGAAATCCTTATGCTGCTTTACAGCTGCATTCTTCAGTGCAGGAACAAAGTTTCTTTCCCTTGCTCCTCATCTTACCTTGTAGGAGAGGGATTCCTGAACCACAAGCATTGCAGGAGTGATGTCCTGAGCAGCTCTGTTAACAAATAAAGCTTTCCAAAGTTTTATGTTTGAATTTTGCCAGTTAGCACTAGGAAATGAATAAACTGTGTGTGCAGGGTGAAAGTCAAGTTTTCCTTCTAAACTGCAAGAAAAGCAGAGCATAAACGTTCTAGAAATAAATATCTAGTGTTGGAGATGTGGTGCAAGCGATGTATGAGCAGCTGGCACTCAAATCAGTGTTGAAAGCAAAGGAGATCCCACGAGGCGAGTTGCAGGTATTGCTGATGGAGTGCTGAGCTGCAGGGGGAGCATGGCCCTGTGCAGCTCACAGGAGGGCTCAGCTCAGCTGTGTAGCCCAGACAGAGTTTACAAGGTGTCTCATGGGCAGACCCAGAGGCACTCTTAGGATGCATCATTTATTAAACCTACCTATGGGCCATAGGGAAGGTTTTCTTTTTGTGGCAGGGCTCTTCCCTCTGGCACTGCCACCTTCCTTTTCTATCACAAGCTGTGATATGCCTGACTGTGGAAGGAGGCAACTTGTCCTTTGTAGTTATTCCCAATAAAATACAGTTTCAATCTCACGTTCTCAGTGTGCTCCGTAACCAGCCCAGCCAAAGCTGATGCCCACAAAGGTCCTGCAGGAAGTGGGGCTGTGTGCCTCATTCTGCTTTTCCTCCTATCTCTTTTTCTGCCCTATCTCATACATTAACCAGTGGAAGTGTTAGCAGAAGAATTCTGCACACAGTGATTTCCATGCTGTGCCTCCATACCACAACAGCTCCTACCTAATGTTTTGCCTCCCCAGCACTGAGCCTCTGTCTGTAGTTTCTCACCTGTAAGGTGAATGACATTACAAACCATCAACAAACGTGTTTCTCAAAACCTCTGCAATCAATAATGAACAGCATTCAAAAGGATGAGGTAACGGGACTAAACCTGAAAGGTGAAGGCAGCGCTGAGCTGTGCAGCAGAGTCCCATGTTCCCTGTTGGGATGCAAGATGTCATACCTGAATGGGAACAGTAAAGCTGGAGCCTGCCTGCTCTGCAGCACACACCACTTCTCACTGGTAGCACAGATCCTTTCTGCACTCCTCTGCCAGTGCTGAGCTACAGTAAGGGAACTTATACTCACAGTTTGGTCTCAGCAGGTTGAAAGCATTGCATGGTAACTCCCCATGCCTCTTACCTTTTTGTTGCTGACATTGTTCAGAACTGAACCTCCTGCCTTGAAGAAACTACAAACCTCAGGAACAAGCTGCAGATGCAACAGGATCGTTCTTGCTACAGAAAGAGAGCACGTACCCTTCTGGCTGGGAAAGCCAAATCCAAGGCTGTGAGCACCTCCCCACGGTTCTTCTGCACAAGTTATTGGTAACAAGACCAACAAAGCATGCATCCAGGCAGTAAAACCTTCTGGCCTTCCCAACCTGTTTTAACCAATAGGGGCTTGGACAGTGCACTGCTAAGAGCGGGTTAGCATCCCAGGTGAGGAACAATTCACGAACAGATGTCTGTTGTTGCTGCCTTGATTTAGGCCAGATTTCCCAATGCCTGACATTAACCACACCTTGCAAAGCTGCAATTGCATCTGAGAGTACCTGCAGCAAGAGCCCAAGGAACTGTTTGGACCTACAAGGAGTTTCCTGATGGATACCAGTACTGGCCTTGATGCTCACATTCAGAATCAGAACCAAAACATAAATATGAACCAAACATTAAGTCAGAAACAGTGAAGCAATTCAGAGTCATCCCCAGCCTCTGCCACATCTCTCTTTCATAGAACACCACAGAAGCCATGTCACAGCTGAAGCGAGCCGTGCCAGAACAGCTGCATTTAGGAATAAAGCTGCCTTACTTCAGAGCAGCAGCACCAGAGTGCCTCAGATAACAAACCTGACTGACTTGTTATGGGTACTTACAGTGGGTGGGTAACAATCTAAGTGTTCATTTATTACAGCTGCACAAACGAAAACAACTCTTATGGTGGCAGAATGGATCAAGATAAAGGAAAACAGCAGAGATTGCCTCTGCAGCATCTGTGTGTAGGCTGTGTTTTAGCTCTACCATTTTAAATTCAGTTTAAACAGTACTTACGGTTTGATTCCTTAAGAATGCAGAACAGTACCCTTAAATCAAGTGATGCTTTAAGTCCTGGCAGGTCTCTGCAGCTCCCCCTCCTTATGTGACATTAATCCCATTTGTGACCAAGCTACAGTCACTACAATCAGATCAGAGCATTCCACTGCACTGCTCAGCCCGGTGGTCACAGACTGCTCCAGCTTTCCAACACAGGCACAGACCTGATGCTGAGTTCAGCCAGCAGAAAAGCTCTCCTAACTCTGGATCTGCAGCCGCTGCAAGGCCATCTGGAGTGACTGCCATGCACAGGGTGTGCTGAGGGCAGGAATTCAGTCCTGCTCATGACAGCTAGCACCTGTACATCAGCCTGTCCCAGCAAACACAGGTGGTGATGAAGCCAGCTCTGATGAAGTCCTGCTGGGCTCCTGTCACACCAGAGGCAGAGCCACCAGCCCTTGGGTGACACTGCCCAGTGTGTGGTGGCAGTGGTGAGGGCTGGGAGCATCTTCTGGCCTACAAAGGACCAGGTTATGGCCAGTCCTGCAGCCCGGCCAGGCACAAAGTGGCAGTGGCTGGAGAAGGGGCAGCGGTGAGGGCTGAACATACAGACATAGCACTGTGCTCATCCAGTGAATGTAAGCAGCATACAAAACATGTTTAACAGATGTTTGTTAAACAAGTCAGTTCTGTTTTTATTAAAGCCAACCTCAGTACAAGCAGGTCAGTCCTGAGATTCCTTTACAGGTTTGTTTAAAAGGAAGATGAACTGGGGCCACCCTGGTCCTGCATGAGGTCAGACTGGGGCATGAGCACTGCACCTCTTTGTTTGTTTCAACAAGTGTTTGTGTAAAAAGGGAACTCAGTGCATCATAAACACAGAAGTTGCAGCCAGCCCAGGCTCCAGCTTTGAACTGCTTCCCCTTTGTTAGGAGGTCACATCGAGCTGTCCTTTAAGATGGCTCTGTGCTCACCCAGCACCCCCAGCCCAAGGGCAGGAGCAGAGCCAGGCAGGTGCCTGCAGCACAGAGTGCAGGGTAGGGCTGACAATGAGGCATGGGGACACAGCCCCGGTAACACGGAAACTGAGGGTCAGGGATTTGGGTTATAACACCTGTAAGTACAGAACAAAGCTACAGGAAAGTTACTGCTTGTTGCTAAGGAACGTTAGAAAGCAGCAGTAGTGTTAAGGATGGTCAGAGGCTCTGGGTTGACATCCCAGCCCAGACAAGGAGAGGAACAAACCAAATCCCACTGCAGCAGCAGCAGCTCAAGCAGCACTGAGCGCTTCTCCACCAACCCAACTTTGTTCCTCTCCCCTGGGAAGTTCAGTCACAGTGTTAAATGCTACAGCTGGGTCCTCACCCAGAGATTAGTGTTTGGTTTCAGTGTAAGCCATGCATCAGCCATTATTAGCGGGTTATCTTTTGGCAAATACCTTGGATTTCAACGTTATCAAGAGACCTGATCAAGCAAACTTTTCCCAATCAATCAGTGCATCTTAGTCCTTGCTACACAATCTCTTCTGTGCAATATATCACAAGCTTAAAGGTGAAAGCACCAATTAATTTCTTCTGCATGAGATGTTTTGGCCTTAATAAATCTTCTAATTAACATATCTTCCTGTTGTTATGGAGTATGCGCTGGGAAGACTAAAAAAGCTACAGAAAGAACAAAAGAGAATCATATTTAAGCGTCAGATCATCTCATTAAGGACAGGCAGGTTGAAGTACAAATCTGATGCACGCTGTCAGACAAACCTCCATCAGAAGCACCACCTGAGCAGCACTGCACCAGCCAAGCTGCATGGTTGGGGTTGGCCTTCAGTGCAGCAGCAAATAAAACCCAGAGAGACTGAACTGAGCTCCTCAGGCAGCAATGCCCCACAGAGCTGACACTGAATGGGGCTGTGGGTAGAGCTCCATCAGCTACCATCCCCAAAGAGAATCCCAGGCTGAAGCTGTGCACTTCTCCTAGCCATAATCTAAGAGGATGATGATGTGGACCATCCTGCTCCTGTTCTGTTAAGGGGAGATACCATCCAGAAACCATCTGTGTGCTGTCCTTTGATCAGCTCCTCAGCATCATTAACATGCCTGAAACCACCGGTAGGTACACAAATCCTACAGAGGAGAACTCAAAGGCAGCTCTGGCTAAAGGAGGGACACATCTGGATCGACACGTTAGGTCTTCCCCTTGGATTATGGATGGTGTGGGATGTAGAAGTTGGCTCATTGTATTTCTGAGTGTTCCCAATGTCCAGAATACCTAAGATCTGGGAGCGCCTTCCATGCTTACACATCACCATTGAACAGAGATCCACCAGACAGCACAGGAAACGCACTGCTCAATAAATGACACCACAAAAACAACTCAAAATACACGTGAGATTTAATAAAGGAAAAAAAAAAAAATTACAAAGTGAGCAACCAAAAGTAAGCAAAAAAAAACAACCAAAAAAATGGCAAAATCACCCAACACATTTGGAATGGCAAAGCAAATGGCTGCAAGTGCTCGGAGTGCACTGAGTCCTCTCCCTGCTCTGAGCTCAGCCCTCCTGCACTGTGAGCAGACACGGCACCTCTCAGCTTAGGAAGTACACGATGTGGATGGTGAAAGTTTAAACAACAACAGACACGTTTTTACCCCATTAATGCCAATGTGGTAGGGACAGATGGATGAGATGGCTGAAAGAAGCGTAACTGAATGGCTCCAGTCCTGGAGGGTGGTCCTGCCACGTGCTCTGCTGCAGGAAGGGAAGCTTTGGGCTGCTGTGAGATCAGCATTGCAACGCACTCGCAACTTGTTCAATAAGACACAGAAGCACTCTATGTGCTGTGTGTTTAAATCCTGTCTCAGCCAAAAAGGGAAAACCACGTACTTTGAGAGCGAGAGAGCAAAAACTGAGCTCTGCTGCAAGACTCCGATGGTGACTGCCCCAAAGAGCAGATGGACCTGAGGTCAACAGACAGCTGTGAGGAAAGGGATGTCTGTCACAGTAATGTCAGTGTATACAGAATCATCATCAACATATCACTATGTACATTCTGAACGTCTTCTGCAGGGAAAGCTGGGATTTCTCCACACTGCCATGGGTCAGCAGGCTCCTACTCTTCTATCGCTATCGTCATTTCCCTAACTATCCCTTATCCTGGGAGCAAGGATGGATTCCTGCTGAGCCAGGGCAGAAAGAAATCATTTGTATACATCTTATTGGCTGCAGCACGAGATAGGAAAAAAATATTGAGTGGAAAAGCCATGGTGAGTTTTGCAGTGTAGTCAGAGCTCTGTTCCAGCTCTCAGGAGCATTGACCCTGAGAAGCAGAACTGCTCCAGCACGGCCCTGCTCATACAGGTAATTAGCACACTTCTCTCACCAGCAATAATCAAATTGTGCCCCTAATTTGCTGCACAACTGAACTGAGTCAACAGTGAGCTGGAGCTGTCCTCCTGTATGCAACAATTGGTTGTGTTCTTAGTATGTTCCCTTAGAAAAAAAACACATCACCTCTCTTAATATGATGGTTACTCTACAAAGTACATCACAGAGGCACAGCCTGGGCAGCCCCGCACTCAGCCACCAGCTGATCAGCCTGTGTGCATCTCTGCATGTGGTCCATTCCAGAGGGACTGGGGGACTGTGTGAGGTTCCTTCAGATCAAGTCACACTAACAGGACAGCAGCGCACCCACAGAGAGGGACAAGGTCTGTATGAAAACAGTTTCACACCTGAGTTTGCATTTAGGACAAATGAAAGAGCTGCTTCAGTGGGATACGCAATGAACCTCATCCAGCACCGTGTCCTACAGACAGACCTGCACCTCCGAGCCAAAGCTCAGCGTAAGGATGGAGCTCTAAGGAAAAATAGCGAGAGAAATCCTTGAACATTCATGCCTAAATAGCAATGCAGACACTCCCACCTAACGCTCAGCCACAGCCAGTGTTTGCTGGAACTCCAAGGACATTGCAGGGCTGACATTTAATAGCTGTCCCACCTGCTGTCTGATGGAATTGGGCCCGACCCTTTTTCCATGAGAACATTGCTGTGTGCCTCTGTGCAGCTGCGCTCTGCCTATCACAAAGCAATGAGATAGAGCAGAGCGGCATAAATGCAGCACAGCTCACGGTCAGGAACCTCCTCAGCATGTGTGTGCTTATGGCTACTTTCTTTTTAACAGCCTCAAAGGAAAGATGGCTGCTTCAATAGTTTTTCCATGGCAGTGAATTGTGCTGCTAAGTGAGAAGTGACACAGCTCCTGTAGCTCCAGGACACACCACAATCATATGGAAAACCCTTTTACATAGAAATTCTAACTTCAGCGGTAAAGGAAATTCAAAACATTGTCCCATGAGTTTTATTAACCACTCTCTCTTTCTATATATATATATTTATATATATATGTATATATATTATAAACGATGAAGAATATGTTTATAGAGAAATTCAGGATTAAAATATATAATTAGGGGAAAAGGGGTGACTTGGACAAGGTTCCCAGGGCAGAGGTTCTGAGCTCTGAGCTTTGCTCCTGTTCTAAACTTATTCAAATCAAGGATTTTGTTAGAAAAATAAACGTTTCTGCATCCTTCACAGCACTCCTCACATCTGAGCACCTTCAGAGGGAGAGAAGCAATGAAGCAATGGCTCAAACAGTCCCCATAACCAATGACAATCATATGAAATCCAGGAAGCAAGCATTCAGCTGCTGGGTAAGGGGAGCTCAGGCCAGCTGCTGCGGACACCTGACATACAGCTGCTGGGCTTAGGACAGGACGTCTCGCTTTGGGGATGAGTTGATGTTGTTTAGAAGCATTTACACAGTAAGGTTACGTCCTCAAACACAGCACAGATCACAGCAAGTCCTGACACGGCAACAACCGAAGATGCTCGTGGTCTCTTTCGCTTTGGTCCACGCACACAATGTTATGAGAAGGGTCACAGGGTGGGGAACTCAAGCAACTTAACACATGAAAGCACCAAGTCCACTCTTGGCCTGAAAGTCTGTGTGTGATTAACTGAAAGAAACAAAACATAAAGAAAAAAAGTAAGCATGAATTAAAATTAGGAAAATTAAGCAAAAGCAAAATGTAGTGAAATGATTAAAAGAGGGGGGAAAAAAAGAAAGGGAAGGCTAAGCAGTGCTCTGGCATCACACCAAGGCTGCCACGAATAACACCACAAAGCACCATCTGTTCAGCTGTGTGTGCACAGAGGAATCTCAGCACAAACACGTTTGTTTCCTCTCCCCACTGGCGGTTCTGCTGTCTCCATTTCTCACTTATTAAAGCTACTCAAGCCCCGTGTTAAAGCACCGGAGGACAAGAGGCTCAACCAGCTTTCCTAAAAAAATAAATCAATCAAACCGTAAAACAAAACAAAATAATAATAATAAAAAGCCCTGAAAATGCCTCTTCCTCCCCAGAGCTCACAATCCCAGTCCCAGCAGTCCCACCAGCAGCACTGAGATGTGCCTCTGCTCACAGATGAGCAACATGGCAGTAAAGAAACCAGCCAGCACATGAACACTGCTCACCAAGGAGTGCATGGACCCCATTGCAGCCCATGAGCTCCTGTGGTTCACATCAGCCCAGCTCCTGGGCTGGGGCTACACTCTTTGATGTGTTGCTACCACGCTGCTCCAGACACATGGCCAAATGGAGGGGGGTCTGAAAAGGGGGGCACCAGCAAGGCAAAGCACTGGGGAGGAGCCCACCCAGAGCTGTGGGTATCCAAGAGCAGCCTGAGCTGGGGACAGCTGGGGTGGGGGCTTCGGGCTCCCTTCCAACCCAACCATTCTGAGATTCCATGGTTCTATAATCTTCACAGTCCCTTCCAACCCAACCATTCTATGAATGTTGTTATTCTGCTGGAGCACAGACCCCCAACATTTGGAACCAGGCTGCAGACTCTAACAATATATCTCCTATCCTAACCCACTTCCTCCCCTAAACTTCTAAGCTTTTTCCCCTCACTAACAGTGCAGTCCCACAGCTGGGCCCCAGACCTGCGGAGACCCTGGGGACAGGCACAGAGCAGAGCACGAGGTGCCCTCTCTCCTGGCAGCCCACTGCCCCAAGCCCCATCACAGGGACAGGCAGGGAGCAGAGCAGTACCTGCAGTGTGCTGTGCACAGCAGGAAGCCTATTTCTGTTGCAGGCAGGAAGCTGCTGCACTTCCTCCAAGCAGCACAAAGAGCAGTGTGTGCTTGGAGTGCTCACAGCCATTCGTGCACTCAGCCCCTCAGCCCTTCTGGAAGTCACTGAAATGCAACCCTACTTCCAGCAGAACATTCTGCAAACTGTTCTGGGTGCTGTGTGTGAGGCTGGATGCACACAGAGCACACTGACAGGTCTGGAGACCCATTTTTACAACAACATATACTTACATTCCAAGCAAATAAGTTAAATAACATGTGCTGTTGCCTTCCTAGGAAGAAACAAATGGCTCAGAGCCCCAGCACTGCACTGCCACCAGGAGCTAACCAGGGCATTGCCTCCCAGCCATCTCTTTCCTTTCACCATGCTCAGGCTGTAACTGAACTGCCCTGCTGGGACCACATGCAGCTCAGACTGTTCCAGTACGTGCTGGAGAGACAGGCTGAGCACCCTGCATGCTGGCTTACCTTGTCTTGGTCCTGCACAGCACTCCTTGGGAACCAACATGGCTGGGGGCAGGATCTGCACCACCCCCACTTTTAGTTTTAAAGATATATCTTCTCTAAATAGACCTGTTTGCCCCCTTCTCGCTCTATCTTTATAACCAGGCAGCTGAGAGAGCATTATATGCATGCCCCTTCTCCACACTCCTGCTGGCTTCAGCAATGTCAATTAACCTGCAGCTAAGATAAGAATTCTGCCTTTAGGGGAAAAGGGCTTCCTCAGCAATTCAACATAAGCAGAACTCTGTCTCAGAGCCCTGCATCACACGAAGCCCTAATGAATTCCCTGTGCTGCTTCATTCTAAGCTGCTTTGTTTCGCTTTTCACAGCTCTGTCTCTAAAAATAAACAGCACTGCACAAAAAAAGGACCTAAACCCACAGAGCAGCGCAGGATGGAGCGCCACAACTCCAGGACATCACAGCTGTGCCAAGGCTGTCCCTGCTTCTCTCTGCTGGGGACACAGTGCAGCAATTTCCAGCTCCCGTCCTGCATCCAGCAGCAAAGTGCTCCCATCACTGTGTGTCCTGCAGGGCTCCAGGCCTTTAGAGAACAGCCCAGAACCAAGGAGTCCACCTGCAGCCTGCAGGGCTTCCTCAGGGCACCACCTGGCACAGGATTCCCCTTCTCTCCTGTGCTTTACACAAAGCCTGAAGGATAAAATCCAGGTTCCAAAACCTTTTTTTCCTTATCTCAGTAATTGGCAAAACAATACACTGTGAGAACCTGCCCCTCCCAGAGGCAAAGGGGACACTCGAGTTTGGTCACTTACTTTTTCCTGTCTTTGTCCTTCTTCAGCGGCTGCTGTGAGGTAGCCTGCAAGGAATGGGACTGCAAGGTTTCCACCGCTACTTTCCGCCTGTTGAAGGCATTCATCTCATCCTCCAGCTCTCTCCTCTTCTCCTCCACCTTCCTTTTCTCCTCCTGGTGTACCCTTTTCAGGTGCTCAAACTTCTCATGCAGCTGTAGGACATGGGCACTGTGAGCACTGCGCCTAGCATGACCACCAGTCCCATGATCCCAAATCTCCACAAAACCCCCCACATATCTCAGTTCATGGACTGAGGGCACAGTGGGATCCCACATTCCTCATCTTTGAGGTCCTTTTCAACCCAGGCCATTCTGTGATATAATGATTCCTCACTCCTTGGAAGATGGTCCATCTGTTTCCCCT
The DNA here is from genome assembly GCF_054131305.1 of Coturnix japonica. Lineage (NCBI taxonomy): Eukaryota > Metazoa > Chordata > Aves > Galliformes > Phasianidae > Coturnix > Coturnix japonica. Next base: position 2,626,320 of record NC_140680.1, on the reverse strand, counting down.
TGCAGCACAGCAGCTGCCCATGGCCACTTAGGACTGTGCACCTCCAGAAGGGCTATGCCAGCACAACCCAGTGCTCACCAAACCATTCTGCACTGCCCTTTGCTCACCAAGTAGCAGCTCTGTCTCCTACACGTGGCACAGGGAGAGCAGGATTTCTGTTTCTGAAGCACCTAAACCAGTGATGCTGTTCTGAAAACACTACCATGCCCCTTGCCCTGAGCAGGGGAAGTGTGTGAGCGGGTGTGTGTGTATATATATGTGTATGCACTGCTTTGGCTGGCGAGGTCTGCTAAAGGTGCCTTCCAGGATTTATGTGCTGCCGAGAACAGATCCTATGGCTGGCTGTATTCTGGGCTCCTCTCAGGGGTTTCTGGCACACTCACCTCTCTCTCCTTCTCCTTCAGCTCTGCCTCCGTCTCCTTGACTTTGTTAACAAACATTTGTCTCATTTCTTCCTCTTTCTTCTGGAGCTCACCCAAGAATTCTTTCCTTTTGGTCTCGTATGTTTCTTGCAGGCTGGGTAAGAAAGCAAACAGAATCCAGACTTTCTGGACAACAGTGAGTTAGGAATGGGGTAAAGGCATCCCTGCCTGCTTCATTAAGGACAAAGAAGCAGGGAAGGGAACAGCATCAAAATCAGCCACATGTTCAAATGCAGGGCTAGTATTTTCCAGCCCAGCATGGCAGACAACATCCACAAAACTCTCCTTTTCTTTGGGGCTCTGGTGCCCAACTATTGCTCTAATCTGATGGTAGATGTGAAGGACCTCACCTGAAGGGCTGGCTGTCTGGGTCTGTGTCCTTGAAGCCCATCTCCTCCAGTTTGCATCTCCTGTAGAGTTCATAGTGGCGGGTGTGGGTCTGCTCCCGAAGGTCCTCCATGTTGACCCGGATCAGCATTTCTCGCAGTTTCACAAAGTCACAGTGACTTTCATTCTCAACTGATTGAAGCCAAGTGAGAAGTCAGCAAAATGCACATGAGAGGGAGGAGCACTAATGCACATTCAGCCCAACTCCATAGATTCCCCTCCCATGGACCCGTGCCATCCCCCATGGGGTAACCAAGCTTTTTGGATGCAGCGATTCATTTTAACTATGTCAGAGTGTGTGCAAGTCCCAGCATTGCTCAGACAACTTATTTCAGATGTTGGTAGTAATGGGAATTCAAAGGCAAGACTGGCCAACCCACACAAGGCTGCATGGACACATCCACACCACACAGCACAGCGCACCTTCCTGCACACACTGTGAAGGGCAGAGCTGCAGGGTGCATGCACGAGCCCATGGAGGTGGCAGCAGCTTACCTTGCACCACTCCCCACGGGTACTGCCGAGCTCTCACCAGCTTGTTCCCCACCTTCACCTCTTCTGTGCTGCCAACCACAGCAAAGGGCAGATGAGCCTGAAACAGAAGCGACAGCAGAGACTCAGGGCAATGGAGCTGCGATGGGTCTGGAGCACACATCCTATGGGGAGCAGCTGAGGGAACTGGAGTGGTTCTGTTCAGAGAAACAGTGGCTCAGGGTAGACCTCATCACACACTACAACCCCTGAGAGGAGGTGGTAGCAATAGGAGGTCAAGCTCTGCTCCTGGATAACAACAGGACAAGACAGGATGGCTCCAACCTGCATGTGGGGAAGCTCAGTTGGACACTGGGAATAATTTCTTCTCCAAAGAGAAGAACTGGTCAGCATTGGCACAGCTGCCCAGGGAGCGGGTATCACCATCTCTGGAAGTGTTCAGAACTATGTGGATATGGCACTAGGGGATACGGCCAGTGGGCACAGTGGGGTGGGCAGTGGTTGGGGATCTGAGAGGTCTTTTCTAACCTCAGTGATTCCAGGGCTCAGTCCATGGGCCAACCTTGCAGAGGTCAGCCTGACCTCCATGTCACCTTCATCCCAGCCCAAAACCTACCCCAAAACCTTTCTGTTGAAGCCCTCCACCTCCAATGCTCAAAGCAGTTTCCTCTGTGCCACAGCACAGCAGAGCAGCTTATTAGCAATGCTGGCTGGACTGAACTTAATGAGGAAATATTATGGGAACACCATGATCACTGCTGATCTGCCTCTCTCCACTTGTCAGGTTGCTCCCACAGCCGCCGTCTCTCTGTGTGCCAAGAGCAGGGCGCTCCCTGCCTCACAGAAAGCACAAGCAAAGACATCCACACACAGGCCGTGTCCCTTCCAGTGCCCACACACAACTGCTGCGCCACGCGCAGGATGCAACACGTGCTCTTTGAGGCTGCAAAGCACCAAAGGCTGCAAGGAATGGGGCACTGTCCTCAAGGCAACACGCGCAGCCCTGCAGGGAATCAGAGCCAGGCACTGCTCTGTGGTACACACACAGGGCTCAGGGCTGCAGCACATTCATCCCTCCAGAATGTTTTACTTAAGAAACAAACAAACATGCAAACATGTCAGCTGTCTCTATTCCACAAAAGGTAAACTGTGAACTGGGAGTAAAGCCAAACTCCAAAACTTGACATTGTTTTTCCATATTCTTCCACCGCATCTGAGTTTGATCTTCGAGTTTAAAATAAGGCAAAATAGAGTCTAACAGCTTTTCTTCTTCAAATTGGTTTCCCTCTGCTTAGCGTCCTTAAGTAGAAGGCTAATGCAGATCTTAACTGCGTATTTCTTATTCAAAGTTCCTCCCTCCTCATAGGATAAGCAGCCTAAAAACAGATAAAATGAATTTTGAAGGAAGTATTTTTCAGAAATCCAATGAATCCAATTCTAGAGCTGAGATGTGCATCTCCAGAGAGCCCACAGAAATTAAATAAGAGGCATGCTTTAATTAATTCTGTATGCAACAGCCTCAGGCATCTGTCAGATCCACAGCTCAACTCTGAAATAGGTTTAGCATTTGGAAAAGGAACTTGCCTTGCGGATGGGTTTTTGCACAGCAATTCAATTTGTCACAACTCCTGGAAGCCCTGCGATTGGCAGCGTTACTCACATTCATCACAGAGTTGATCTCAGCCACTGCTTCGTCGTCTGTGGGGAACTGATAGATCTGCACACCATTGCTGACCAGTTCGCTCATGATCTTTATCTTAAACTTGTGCAGCTCACTCTTGGAGATGGTGTCTGCTTTGGCAATGATCGGGATAATGTTCACCTGGAGCAGATGGAAGGACAAGGCAGGGTGAGCAGCAGAGCCGGGCAGTGGGGGGAGCTGAGGTTGTGCCTGAGAGCTGCAGCAGCACTGAACACTAGAGGGAAGAGTTTTCCACAACTCGTTTGCCTACACAAGCCTTGTAGACAAACCGAAGACAAACAGCAATAAATGCACCCAATGAGCAGATCAAAGCCTCTGCTCCTGCCTATGCATTTTGTTACACGCTTCAGCAGAGACAGAGCCATTATTGCTGTCACATCTACAGCTGCCACCCTGTCAGTGCTGCCTGTGCTGAACAGCTGTTTTAGACAAGCACAAAGATGAAAAGCTGCAGCAAGACGGTGTGAAACCTTCCTGTGCTTAAGTAGAAAGAGCAAGAAGTCTGCAGATGCTTTCCAGCAGCGGCAGGAGCACGCACAGAGCCTCTATCAGGGCACTGCTGAGCCCAAAAGAGCCACTCACAGCACTGCAAACCCTGCCTGAATGGCAGCCAGACTCAGAGCAATACAGCTCAGGAATGCAGAGAAATGAAATGAGAAGAAAGCCGGATTTGCCATTTCACGTTTCCCCACAGCCAACGCTTTGCCCTGCAGAAATCCACAGCAGCCATCTGCTCTCCAGTGAGTGCCCACTAAAATAAACGGCCTTGCTTTTCAGCTTGAGTTCTCTCTGTAGCTCAGTGCTCTTTCTCACATCCTTCCTCCCCGCTCTGGTTTAGTGTTCACTAAACGTAAACGTTTTCACTTGTTCCAAAAGAAAATCTCCTCAGCTTGTTGGTTGGCCCCAAACTATTTCCTGCCCACATCATGCCTGCAGCTGGTAGGAGGAGGCCCACATTCTCCTTTGGGCATGGTTTCGGGATGCCCTGGAGTCAGCAGTTGTATTAAAAGTTCAGATACCTGCCTGGGAGCAGGGCACCGAGAAGATGAAATCCTTATTTCCCTCCAGCTCCTGCTCTGGCCTCATTTACCAAAGACCTGACAAGCACACAGAACAAGGTCTGCTGGCCTCACTCTGCTCCTCAGCAGGAAGATGTCCCCATTACAAAGGTAAAGGGGCCAAGCCCACAGCTGGTGCCTCACTGACCTGCTAGCACATCCTACACAGCAGGCTCAGCTCAGGGCTCATCAGCTCCCATGCAGGAACAGAAAGACACAGCCACATGCAGGGCTTTGTGCTCTGCAGTGTTTCCAGCCTGGCACACTGACAAATGAGCACCACAGGCAATTTTAGTTTGTTCTCAGCTGGCCTAACCCATTGCTCCCTCTCCTTCCACAAGGCACCAGATCAGTGCTTGCAGCTCAGTGTGTCCTTCCCAGCAGCAAGCACAACTCAGAAAAGCTGTAGCCCAAGGATGGATCAACTCCCTTCTAGCCAAGCTCCAAAAAGGGAAGTTCATCACTGAGTTCAAAACCCAAAAGGGCTCTGCAAGCTGCTGCGTTTCCAGTAATCAATAGCCAACACCAATGCAAATGCCAACAATTAATTAACAGCAAAAGAACCCCAGTAGGCTCTGATATTTTTCAGCTACATTTGTCCTGGATCATTCCATTTCTTCCTGACACAAATATGTGCAGCTGCCCTTCAGTAAGAAGACAACCAGCAGGAACCTACCAGGACGACAGCCACACTGACTACAGCACCTCCTTCCAGCTCAACTCCACCTTCCCAGGGCTGCTGAGACTTCCAGGGCACTTGAGTGCTTCTCTCCTTCCTTCACAAGTTAATTAATTTTATATGTAAGCATAAAATTACTGGTTTTTGATTTCATGCACGTCTTGGGAATCCACCAGCTGGATCGCCTTTGGGTTGCAAGCAAAACCCCAGAGCAGCATCCGCTTATCTCCTGGTGGAAGGATGCTACCCTCCATCTTAACATCTAATTTCAAAATCAATATGTTAATTATTGGAATGTCAGCCAGCTGAATCAGACAGGCATGCAATGGCTGCATGAACAGCAGTGCAGGTGCTCACAATCTTCCCTGCAGATGGAATCCATGAAGTGTGTTTCAGATGAGACAGTGACCTCACACATATCACCTCCTTCTTGTGTCTCTGACCACGGAGCCTTTCCTCATCTCCAAAAATAAAACTTACAAGAATGCAACCAAATAAGAACACTGAGAATATTTTTTTCCCTAATATAGTATGACTATGTGCATTTTTACCCTGTGAAATACAAAATACAACAGAGTTTCTACCCCCATCTCTAAAGTGTTCCCAAATGCAAGTCCCAGCTAAACCAGCAGTCAAATCCTGCCTTGGAAACCAAGCAGTAGATGCACAATGTGGCCTGGAGCATCGTTGCTGGCTGGTGACCCACCCAGGACATGTCAGCTCACGAAGGGCAATTAGCCACAGCTCATAACAACATATGCAGATGGAAACCATCCAGGGACAGCAAACAGGGATGCCCAGGGCAGCACACTGTTACGCCAGCCCTTTTCAGTATAGGGCTGTATTTGGAAAATACACAGGGAAGCCAACCCCTGACAGGGTGTACCTGCTTTCTATGTAGCAACCAGCCAGCTACACCCCATCTACCTCGAACCATGCTGAAGATGCTTCCAGTTCTCTGGATGTAATTAAATACCCCAGATAACAGCTGGCTGTGAGCTCAGCCAATCGAATATTGTATTACAGTACAATGGAAGATTCTGTTTACAGAACAGCTTTGCCCAGAAGGGATTTTGTAACCTCAAAGCAAGATGCACTACTGAAATCGTGACAGATTCAGCAGCCTGCCCAACACCTGCTGCCACGCCACTGGTGTGTTAGAGCTGAGGTGTAACTGAAGCAGGGCCCTGTGCAATCCTTGTTAAACTGATCTAAGAAAACAAGCCAGCAGACCACGCTGCTGCCTCTGCTATACCCTTTGCCTCTGTGTGCCCCACTCTTCCACTGTAAAACAAAGGCCACAGCCATGCAAAGCTCTCCAGGAAAGCAGGTTCAGGTTGCTCACACCACTGTGGATGTGAGTCAGCGTGCCTCACCTCTCTGCTCCAACACAGTAAGCACTGCTCTTACTGCTCTGGAGCAGAAACAAAGCTGTCTGGGGTTTGCTTACACTCAGCTCCACCCTGCACATGTGCTGGCCTCTAAGAGCAAACAGTTCAGGTGCACTGGCAAGGGGCACGGCACTGTCAGTGCTTTAGGGAATGCCCGGAATGCATCTCAAAGACCTGGGGATGACACTGATGGATTAACGTAACACACAGCCCTGACAAGCACAAAAGACCAATGGTCCCAATTTGCTTATTCTTATCTTGTGTGCATTTGTGCAAAGCCAACACACCATGAAATCCAAGAAGTTCTCACCATGGGAAGAAGGGAGATGAGAGCAAATGGATAACATGACTTCAGAGACAACCATTTAAGTGGAAGTTTAGGAATATAAAAAGCCTGTGTGCACACAAAGTTCCCATCTCTGCACAAGCACAAAGGATTTATTTTGGTACACCACATTAAAAGCAGCCACAGAGAGATGTGAAAAGGAGGGAATGCAGAACCAAAGGCAGAGAAAGGCTTTGTGGGACCACCAGCACCAAGGGGAATTGTGCAACAGCTTTCTTCCAAACATATTTCTGGGAACATGTCATGCTGGCACCACACCAAGAGACGGAGTTTATTAAGGGAAAGTTCTCGGATTCTTGATGAAGTCAGTGTAGCAGCCCCCATGGTTACCAACAGGCCCCTGCAATGGGAAGCAAGTGCCTCCTGTGGAGCAGGGCCAAGGAAAAGTAGGGCAGCTGCCCCGGGTGGTGAAGGCGAGCAGCAGGGACTGCCAGGGGAGCTCTGCCCACCAGGAAAGTCCAATAGTGCTGCATGTGGACAACAGCCAGAGAAGAGCATGTTCCCTATGTACAATTCAGGGCAAACCCAGGTTACTGCAGGGTCCCAGTTGCCTTATTTGCCCTCTGCATAAGTGGATTAGCATCTGCCATCTGAGAGGAACCACCTCTAAACAACTGCTCTGAAAGGAAGGAAACTCTTGGAAAGATAGGAAGAGATGCTGCTGTCACTTGTGACCTTTGAAGCATCCCCGCAGCTCCCTAGAAGCCAGTAAGAACAATCAAAAGTGTCAGAAAATTCCTTTGAGCTGCAAGAATACCAGAGGTTGGCTGGTTAAGCAACCCACTGTCCACTAAGGTAGCAATAGCTCGTGTGCAAACAAACAGACCCAGCCAGACCCTCTTGTGACCCACTTCTAGGTTTCCTATGATCTTGAGAGTTTCTGGTGACAGCCTGCCTGGTGACAACATTAGCACAAGTATCACCCCTTCCAGAAAGGGACACCCCTAGTCTCCAACCTTTTACCTTGCTGTCCAGCTTCTTCATTGTCACCAGGTCCAAAGACTTGAGGGAGTGCCCAGTGGGAGTGATGAAGTAGAGGCAGACATGGATCCTCGTGTCATGATAGTTGAACAGAGAACGGCGGATTTTCAGCTCTTCTTGCAAATAATTTTCAAACTGCGTATCAATGTACTCAACTATCGGCCTGTAACTAAAACCATACCATTAGCAACCCAAAGACTGGAGACCAAAATTACACAGCTTGAAGGAAGGCTTAAGGAATTCTCCTAGACATATCATGATACTGATTAAGACTGAAGTAATTTATCCTTACAACAGGAAAAGCGTGGCCTTTACACACAGACCTTTTAATCCAAAGGTTTCTGCAGCCTCCCAATGCTGCACTGCAAAGCTTAATGACAGTGGAGCATGGAAGATAACCACCTCCACAGAACACACTGCAGAGACCGCAGGGCTGAGCCATCTGGCTGCAGCAATGCCAGATGACAAGGAGAGACCTTGGAGTCCCTGAAAGCCTCTACCTAGGGCTTGAACAAGATGTAATTAAATGAGACAGGCCAAGAGACACCAATCATGGCCAGAGCAGTTAATTCCCAACCCCGTGCTGAGGACAGCTTGTTCACTGCCCGCATTGCTTGGGAAAGACCTCGTGTGACCTCTCCCATCTCTCTTTGGTTCCTCACACAGCTCCCCCTGCATTCAGTCCCCAAAACCAGAGGCACCGCAGGAGCTTCTGCATTCACAGAAACATGGGCACCACCCCTGTAATACTGCAAGCAGCATCACGGGCAGTTTGTGTCAAAATGTCAGAGAGGAGCACAGAAAGGCCGAGCAGATGGCACGAGACCTGCCTTTCGTCTTTATTGATCTGATCCCCAAATCCAACCGCGTCCACGATGGTCAATTTCAGGTGGACGTTGCTCTCCTGCAGGTCATAGGTCCGTGGCCGCAAGCGAACCGTGCTCTCGTAGTGGCTGGCTTCTTCAGTCTCAAACGTGGTATTGAAAAGCGTGTTCATTAGCGTGGATTTCCCAATGCCAGTCTCACCTAGGAACAAGAAGTCATCAGTTCACTGCAGCATGAATTTATCACTTCAAAGGGTATTAATTACAGAGCAGAACTAAATTATAATGTGAAAGGTTACTACAGATTGTGGTCAGAGATGTAATTGTCACAAAGGTAACAGCACCCTTGAAGGCTTCCCGTGCTTCAGGCAAATCCAGCCTGCAGCTCTCACCCCCCCCAGCAGGGGACATTCAGCAAATTAGAGAATGCATTTTTCCCCCCTTCATCAATGCTGACTTTGCCTGGGACCTGTAGCAGAGAAGCTGGGAACAAGAGTTTTAGTACATCTTTGAGTCTTCAACTGAGCTGGAGTAAAACTCAGCTGTTCCTACTGGCAAGAATGATCTGGCTCAGGTGTTGCCAATCCCAAACACAGCAATGGTCCCAGGGCACTCAGTGCACGGCAACGGGTGCTGCAGAAGGGACAGGAAAGTCTGACGATGAGGTTTCCTGTCCCCCCTTTCTGTGGGATTTCCAACCCCAGCAGGCTTTTTAACTGCTTTCTCTCCTTGCTCCATCTCACCATCAGAGTCTCTTGGGGACCTGTCCCATTTAGAGAGATATATGGAAGGAAGTCAGCGTGCATACTTCAGTGCAGAGAAACAGGCAGGCAGCTCTGATCTGCCAGGACCACTTGCTATCAGACTGAAAATCTCCTTTCACAGCAGAAAAAAAAACCTCAGATGGAAGTTTTGTGATTTCATTGTGCAGCTGAACTTCGGTCTGGAAGCCTTACAGCAGCCTGTCCCACTTCCACAGCCCTTCTGCTGGGGTCCCACACGTACAGTCAGTGTGTCAAAGGACTAAAGCCCATTCTGCTGTAACTTTTTTTCCCTCCATCCACGCAGCAGCTGCACCAAAAGCAGTTCTGCAGCTCTCCCCTCTGAAGGCACAGCTCTGCCCTTAGCTGGCAGCGCTGGGCTTGTCCCACTGCCTGCTCACTATTCTGCCAGGGGAAATCTGGGCCCTGTCAGATGATAAAGTTTAGAAACAATGTGGATTGGATCACCCGGGGAAAAGCATGCTGCACATTCAAACCAGAAGGCAGAGGCTCATGTGCATACTGATTTTATCATACAGCCTGCAAGTTCCAGACAGAAAAACAGCCTTCTTTGGTGGGAAGCTGGCTAAAGAAACACATCAGGGGGCAGCAGGTGGAAATCTTCATTTAGAGCACAAAGGAAGCACTACACGAGCTCTCAGTGAGGTCATCTCTGTTTGGTGACACCTGTGCAGCAAACAGCACCAGCTGAACTAGGGGAAATAACAGCACAGGTATGGGAGTCCATGCATACAGATAACCCCAGCAGCACTACAGCTGTATTATGGAGCAGGAGGTGCTGCTCTGCTCAGAAGAGCTCTGGCTGCACAAGGAGATGTTGCAACCCAGCCCAGAGATGGTGTCTGCAACTCAGCTGGTTTCACCTCACATGACTTCTGATTACCAGAGTTTCTCCTTATAATTTCTGTTTCTCTCAAGGCTGCCCTACTGCCCCATGATTCTCTATGCCAGACCAGCCAAGGAGTAAGTGAATCATGAAAGCCAAAGCAGGACAGTGTTATCAGAGGCCACGTTCCACGCTGAATCTTCACTACACACATCAGCAGAGCGTGGTGTTGGAAGACCAAAGTAGGATATCTTCATCTTTCCAACAGCAGAAACGTTTCTGCAGAGTCAAACATCTGAGATGAATATGGGGAGAGCTTTTAGGGGCAAATGGGGATGACTGAGAAACTCAGCAGAGATGGAGAAGTTCCTGAAGAACAAGTAGAGGCCAGATGAGCAGAAGATTCCCATCTGTAAGCCTCATTTCCAGCAGCCATCAAAGGAAACCTGGCATGCATGACAAACCCAGCTCCAGCCCAGAGTATTTGGCTCACGACTGACCATGAACCAGAAGGACTTTGAACCGCTGCTCCAGGTAACCGTATGAGACTGACCTTTTCCAGACTGACCCACAAGGGGCCCTATTTAAGCTCCTCATTCTTGAAACACAGCCCTATTGGCCAGGAGAGCACAGGCAGATTTCCAAGGATACAGCCCTCTGTGCCCTACTTGCTCTGCAGGCAGCCCATCAGGCTGCACCTTCAGCACACACAACTGCTATTTCTGCTCCCACTCTCTCTGGGCTCCTAGAAAAGCTCTCATGATTGAAGCAGCTCATTTCTAGCACTCTGATATCAGCACGACCTGATAAATCACAAAAATACCAAAACTAAAAAAAAACACAAGAGCATAACAAGGTTATTTTTAAGTCTACTTCTTGCACCTTCTCACAGTCCTCAAGATATATACATTAGAAACCACAAAGACCATTCCCCCTATCCCTTTCCTAGCACAGAGGTGGTCACCTTTCAAGCCCCTTGATTCACTCAGCCCCAAGCAGGAGGGTGAGGAGGATGGGTGTTGTCTTGGGGGGGATGGAATGTAGTTGTTTGGTTGCTCGTTTTGTGGGAAATGGGTTGCTGTTCTTTCAAAGCCAGGCATCTCTGACGCGCTCAAGCTGCGTTCCCAGCAGGACTCATACGGAAACACGGTCCCAACCCCATCGCCACCTATTCCACCCCCATCTGCTTGCAGGACTGTGCTCACCCACACAGAGGATGTTGAAGCTGAAGCCCTGTGTGACAGACTTGCTGACCAGCTGATCCGGGAGACTGTCAAAGCCAACATGGCCCCCAAGGGAGAGGTTCCTCTTCTCTTCATTCTGGGAGGGAGAAAACAGACAGATGAGCAGAGCTGCGGAGAAGCAACAGGTCAGAGAGCCAAGTAGCAGCCACCTCCTGGGGCACCGCAGAACCACTGCTCAGAGCCCAGCACTGCCACATCACTTGAGGATCTGTGTGCCTCATCTCAAACCAATAGCAGAAAAAAGACAGACAACAGTCCAAATGGGGAACTGGCTCAGAGAGAGCTAAGCTCCAGGCTACAAAGCAAGGAAACTCTAGCATGAATTCCAACTGCATGCAGCTGGGAAAGGTTAACAAAGGAAAACCCATTATGTGCATTTTATCCCTCATTTTTCCTCCCCCATTTTATTTCCTCAACTCCTCCAGCACTGAAGCCAGGCAGATAAGCTCTGTGTTCTCCCCAAGCACTCGATCTGTTTCCCTTGCTGTGCCATGAGCAGCGTGGTTTTGTTTGCTCACGCTTCCAGCCCGGTCAGGATGAGGAACCCTCTCGCTTTACCATCTGTGACCACGCAGTTTCCACTGTTTCTCTGCAGTTCCCGTTCCTGCCTCCCCCATACACACGTTGTTCTTCCTTCTGTCTCCTCCCTCCCCCGGAGGGGGACAAAGCTGGTCACCTGTACAGGAAGTGCTGCTTAGAAATAAAGGCAATAAATGGCCACGGATCATCTGGCAGGGTCCAAGACTCCTCCACAGCAAAGCCACAGATGGCCCATGTGCAAAGCACTACAGAACTAAACCAGTTCTGTTTTCAACACTGCTGCCCAGCAATGGGCACCATGTGGGCCATGGAGCAAACCCACCTCAGGTGACACGGGGGGGTTGTACACCTGCTGTATGGAAAGGCAGAGCAGGTCCAGAAGAGAGGAGCTAAGAGAAGGTCCCTCCATTCCTAACGGCTAACAGGAGAGTTCAGATATGCAGAAATAATTCATCACAGTGCCAACCTTCTGCCCAACTCAGTAATAGTGCCTGAACCCAGTGACCATGCTACTATCTGCAGCCTCTAAAGCACTCTTCTCCTCCCCTGAAGAAGCAAAGATACGTGCATCAGGCCATGACTCATTCACTCTCGGTTTCTTTAGTATATAGGTCTGTTTGTTCTAAGTCATCAGCACTCAGTGAAAGATGGGGATGGAAGAACCATCCAACCCCCACACCTCAGCTTCAACAGCCCAGCACCTCATCCAGGAGGCTGCAGAGTGCCCGGAGAAGAAGCTGAACTGGCACTGAATGAATTCAAGCAGTGACTCGATGAGCCTCGTGCACCCCTCTGCTCTACAACATCATTTCTTTAAAACAAACAACACAAACAACCCACAGTAAACCATGAACCTTTCAACTGCAACTCGACTCAAAGCCTCCCTCAGTGCCGCCTTTGGGAGAACAAAGCAACATTCTCTGCTTTGTAAAATACACCATTTATATCACAAGGACTGCTTGCAAACAGCTGAAGCAGCAGCTACACCTCACCTTCTGACTCTCTGCTGCCCACTGGTTTGCCATCAGCTCACTGTGACTCGGGGACATTGCTCCCTTTGGGTTCCCTGGATAGAACCACAGAGGACTTAAGTTGGGCTCCTGCAATCAGTGCTGTTTAATCCCACTGGGATCAATGGTGCTCTCGAACCAAGCAGAAACAGCAATTGTTTCAACCCTTCCCATGGGAGAGGCTGCACCAATGAAGGCTCCAAGATGGCCAATCGTTTAATGCTAAGTGAATTAAAAAAGGGCTGCGTAGATGCAGAAACCTGCAGGTTGTGCTTCCCTCTATTCATCTGTCACAATGCAATGACAACAAAGCTCCAACCAACAGCTCTGCAAGAGGGGTGCTGATAACGGAGTGGGCCCTCAGCTTGTGGGACAGACACCAGGCCACGTTCAGTGAGGCAGCTGCAGGAACTGGGAGCAGATGTGCTGGGAAAGGGCTCTGAGATATTTCTTCCCTTTCAAGGAGACGGTCCTGGTGCAGCATAAGAACCCCCAGACCCAGCGATGGTAGAGCTGGAGTCCCTTCAGGTCTCACCCACCCTCCCAGCTCTGGCTGCTCCCAGCCCCACTCTACTCAGCCACCCTACATGGTGCCAAACCCCAGCTGCCATCACCACAATGTGCTGACAAGCAAAAAAAAACATTCCCACACAGTCGGTGAGTTTTGTTCCTTTTTGGTTTAGATAATAAACAAACCAAGCAAACAAAAAGCACAAAGCAGAAGCCTGGGATGGTGCTTTGGAAAGGAAATAAATGGAGCTGCTGATGGCTACGGTTGGGCTCGGAGGAGGTTTCCAGGCAACAGGCAGCACCGCTGCCTGGGTTTAAAATAGGCTCCAGAGAGGAGGGGAGACATTGAGAACTCAGTCATGCTTCAGACAGAGAGAAAAGTGCATCTGAGCAGGGCTGTCTGCTCCTCTGGTCAGCAGTTGGTTACAGGACAAAAATACTCTTCCCCCAAACTGCTCATCATCTCCCAGCATCCCCAAGCCAACAAGCCAAACTTTGTGGAAGTATTTTTGTCTGTGACCTTGAAGTGCAGTTTGCTTTTCCTTCTGTAAGCAGTGATAATAACCTGGATGGGCTCCAAAATGCTGCTGATACCAAAGCACAGAGACCATTGGCTCTGCACACAGCACGCTCAGCTCCATCCCAGCTCCAGGGCAGCCCTGCTGTTGGCACAGCAACTGCTGCAACGCAGTCAGTAAGAGCAGGGGAAAACAGTAATGATAATAGTAACTAAAGATTCTCTTCATTTTATTCTTCCCCTCCAATCCATCATCTACAGGTGTTTGACAGCCTCAGGAATGCAAGCAGTTTCCCTGAGAAGTCCAACTCCTTTGCAGCTCCATCCTGCATCCATTCTTGCAATACACACACAAACAGCACCTAGGGGCACTTCCATGATGGGAACAGTGGCCATCCCAGAGGGAATCGATCCCCAGCTCTGGTCCAACAACATCACAGGATGCTCTATTGCCACTGGACAGGCAGCGGCTGTGCTTCACCATGCATCTCAGAAATCAAAAGCAAACATCAAATCACAGCACTTGGAGCCTGCTGTACAGCACCAGGCACATCTAGCCCTGCTGGAGGACACATGACCCACTAGTCCACTCCTGCAGCTGCACCAGGGAACTGAAAGCAGCATTTCAAACCCACATTGGCTTCCTAAGCCCATCCACAGCACAGTCCCACAGCAGGAACAAGGCAGCTGCCCACAAACCACTTCCTTGGAAGATAATGTCATTTGCCTTCTTATTGCGAGGGAGACAGAAAAGGCAGTGGAGAAACACAATCACAGAGACTGAGATCTCTGATTCTAAATCCAGGTCCCTATAAAGAGTCACTACAGTACCCACATGCCAATTAGAAGAAACAAGGATTAAGGAAACACGAGGAGCCGGAGCACGAGCTACAGCAGCAACCGAGGCGCCTACAATCCTTTAAAAATAGAAAAAAACTGATTTTGGCTCTTCTGCTTTCCAGCCTCTTCTTGCTTCACCTCCCAATTTGCATCAGTTTCAATTTGCATCATTACATGGTCCAATGGCTGCTCCCAGGAGAAGCGGCTTCTGCCTGTGCAACCCACGGGGATGGCACCAGTGAGCTCAGCCTTCCATGCACTGCCCTCATCCTCCTTGCTGCTGTGCTGGGAGCAGTATGAACTGACTGGGACTGGGCTCTGAAAGACCATTCTGACACCAACTGCTCAAAAAATGAAACAGTCTTGACATGAAACACGCTTGTGTTCTCTGCTTGAGACAAAGCTGACTCCCTCACTGCAGCAGGCACAGCAGCGTATGGACAATATGTGAACTGCTCTGGTAAAAACCAAGAGTGAAACACCCCCCCAGAAAAATCACAGTGCTGCTTCTCAGCCAAACCCTGACCTGAGTGCAGAGTCCTGGCTTCAGGCTGCAACAGATGAGGTAACACAGCACTTTCCTGTGCTGACGGTGCCTTTGTCCCTTTCCAAGGCCCAACTAAACACAAGAAAGACAAACAGATGACATCTTCCAAGGCAAAGCAGCAAACGCCTTTCTTCTTGTAAGCAACATTGGCTGCCACCCAAGCAATGAGCTCCAGCCCAGGGACAGCCAGGAAGCAGCTTGTTGGGCTGCAGGCAGAGCCGCAGCCACTGGGGGAATGTTTCATGTCCCGGGAGCTCACAGCCAGCAGGATTTCACGTTCCTCTCTCCTTGAGCTTTTTCCATTCACATTTTGCCCATGTGTGTACTTACAAATCAGTCAGAGGCAACAATCTCTGCACATTATTTTCCATAGTGCTTTGGTTCCCACTTCTGGGCACACCCCACAGGGGGCACCTGATCATCACCTCCAGCCAGGCTGACATCTGGAACTTAAATAGCCCCAAACCCTGCAGGACCCCAGGCACAGCCAGGCATCCCTACCCCTCCCCCGACTCCACCAGCTCTGCAGCACTAGATACAGCCATGGGCAGACAGGAGTCACGGAGCAGCGCACGAGGCACCCTGCAATTTACAATCAAATCAAAATGCAAAGAGATGGCAGTGCTAGCAGACAGATTGCAGCTCCCCGATGGGAATGACTCAGATCAAGGAGAGGAAGAGCATGGATGCAGCAGTCAGCGCTGCAGGAGTCCACCCTGCACCCAGCACAGCCGGGGATAGCTGGTAGGCACAGTGCAGTGCCTTTGGTTTCCTGCTTCCTAGTCCACAACGCACAACAGGGCGTGAAACACATGGATTAACACAAATACCAATGGGGTTTATGAAATGCTCTTCCCTTGTTTCCTCAGTGGAAATGCATGGAACCAGGAAATTATCCAGCTGTGACACAGGGAGCCTCAGTTACAGCTGAGCTGAGGGAGGGCTGAGCGAGACGTGGCTGCTTATCAAACCCACATGGCTGCTGGCCCCACACACTGCCATGCTGGCACCTGAGCGCTGAGGGCCCCAGCAGCACTGCACAGCAGGGCCAGGTGGTGATGAAGACACACCTCACTGCAAAGTCCTGCTCACACACACTGCTGCTCTACCCCCATTTCACAAGGAAACTGAGTCACAGAGCACTTAAGCACCTGCCCTGAGCCTTGTGGGCAAACGTCAGATGCCAAATTCAGCTGCTCTGTCCCAGCAGGCACTCCCTGGGACATGGCCCAGTTTCTGGATCAGTGCTGACAGCGATGACAAATCAGGTTTTCTGAAGCTCCCCCTCATCTCTGGACACTCCCAATGACAGACACTTAACATCTGCAAGGGACCAGCAGCCAGCACACAGTCAAGCAGGAAGAACTCAGAGATGTTCCTTTTGCCCAGCTCAAGGATGCTGGTGTGGGCAGAGGGCTCAGGTAGGCGTCCTGCAGTGCTGGAGATGGAAGGAAGCACACTTTCAGCCTGAGCTAATCGTGGGAGACCTCAGCATCACTTCAGCTGAAGTCCTTGCACTGAAATGCCACCTAATCTCAAGCAGATTTGCTGAGTGCAAGCACATACTCAAGCCAGAACATTCCCAGTTAATCTTAAGCATTGCTTAAAATTCCAGATCCTTACTGCTTTGTAAGAAGCTGGGCAGGGCTGGGGAAAGAAAAACAGTAAGAGAACTTTAAACGTGGGGTTTATGCCGATTTACTGCTTCTCTCAGAACAGCTGTCGGCTTCACTTTCTCTGCTACCTCTCACTGGTCCATTCTGCTGGTCAGACAGGATGCAGCTCAGACAGCGTGAGCCGAGTCTTTGCAGGGAAGGCAGAAGTGTTTTCCTTGCTGTGGCATGGCAGCCCTAAGAGCCATCCACCGCAATGCTGTGATGCCCAGCACTCCAGCAACGGCTGGGACAACCCCAGTGGCCCTCAGTTCTACCTCTTTTCCATCACACTATATGCTGGACCACGCCTGAGCCATCCCTCCCTGGATGGAGAATTGCAGCCAGACACCTCCAGCTGCTGCAGGCTTCCCACTGCTCCCAGCCCACGCTGAAGTCTACCCCAGTGAAAAGCTCACACTGGAAAATAAAAGAAAACAACCAGCAGTTGCCAGCTCCCCTTTAAACCGCTCTGCAAAGAATGCCAAGAATTTTCCCAGACACTCCAGCCTTTATTCACACTCCTCCCAGCTGTGCTCCAGGCAGGCAAAACTTTGCAGGAGAAGTAGAGATGGAGTCACCACCAAGATGTGTCAAACAGAAACGAAAGCATGCTCAGCATCACGGAGACAGAAGACACAAAACTGAGCTTCTCCCCTTCAGAGCTGAAGGTTACGTTGCCTGAAGTGACGTTTTCTTTGAATGGTTTTGGTCCCATTCTTAAGAGAGATTCAAAAAACCCAAGAGCAGCGAGGGCATGGAGAGCAGCCACACTTGGCATCAGGGAAAAGCAAAACAAAGAAATACCCACAAATAAAGCACAACAGCAAGGCACGGTGGTGCTTCACAGCACGCCCTGTGCCCCAACATCTCCCAGGGAAGCTCTGTGGCTCTGCACAGCATTGGGCAGGTAACTGCTTTCTGCTCACTGCAGCAGCCAACAGCTGAGCTGTAGCACAGCCTCACAGCCTGCCTTCCTCCGAGAGGTAAAATAAGAATCCCACACATCTTGAACAGAAACGAGCTGGCATGGGCCTAAAACATCACTCCCTGCTGATTTCCAGAGCTGAGACTGAAGGGAGCGCAGCGCTTCTCATCTTCCTTGCACAACACACACTAAGATGATACATTCCCAACCTGTGAATTCAACATCAGTTCTAATGTGCTGCAAACAAACAGGCTGCTTCTGGCTCTAACTTCCCTCAGAGCTTTTCCTGCTAAAAACTAAATTCCACATGTTTCCTTTTCATAATCTGTTCTTTTATCATTTCCCCGAGACT
This sequence comes from Coturnix japonica, assembly GCF_054131305.1. Taxonomy (NCBI): domain Eukaryota; kingdom Metazoa; phylum Chordata; class Aves; order Galliformes; family Phasianidae; genus Coturnix; species Coturnix japonica. The sequence goes on along the minus strand of NC_140680.1, from coordinate 2,608,290 downwards.
GTAGTGAAGTTTTACTAATTAATTGTGAGGTCTTTCTTCATTAAGAGAGGATTAACACACGTTTTGTCCCTGTCACGTAAGTCCTGGATGGGAGTTTACAATGAAGCAAAACAGGATTTGCCGGGCATTATGTACACAGTGTTTTGCAAACACGAACACTGCCTGGAGAACGAGGAGAGTCAGTTACAACAGTGACGACGGCGGGACCAAAAATGAGAGACATTTCCTCCAAAATGACCTTAAAGGATGAGAAAGTTCAGCTTTTCAGCAGCCTGAGAATTCCATCCCCCAAGAGCTATTCAAAACCAAGAGAGCCGAGTCCAGGACACAAACACAGCTTTCCCTTCACTCTGTTTACAAAGAACCCCATGGCAGGCAAACAAGCACACACCAACCTCCCCCAGCCCCGCTCCTTCCCAAGGTTATTCACCCACAGTGTGCTCAGCCTTCCAATGCAATGGAACTGCTCAGTCAAACGAGGCCAGCAGAACACTGAGCTCACCCCTTATCTAGCATGGGACTTTCCCAAGCTCACCCCAGGCAGCAGATGCACCCTCAGCTCCCACTCAATCATCTGAATTCCCCCATCCTGGGACGGGAGGAGGACATCCTTCCTGGTCCCAGCTGGGCACATGCAAACACGTATGGGACAATGCCAAGAAATGGAACCTACCTGCAAGGAGTGGCACGGGAAGGGGTTGGGGCTGTTTAAAAGATGCGTTAATAAGGAAAGAAGGCTCTGGATCCCCACCATGTAATTACCCAGCCATGCTGGATATCAGCCACCAAAACTATTTGTTTTAGTTACCACTTAAAATAAACACGTCGAATTCCCACATACGTTTCCAGAATGTATTGCCCATAAAAACCATTCCTTATATTGTTAGACAAGAGAACAGAGATATTCTAGTGGGAACCCAAGAGTTCTGGGCATTGATGCAAGCTTTCTTCCAGCTGCCTCATGCAAACACCCTACAGCATTTCCACAAGCAGTTCACCCCTGGATAGGGCTCTTAGTGGCAGTGCCTGGCAGAGAAGTTTCCCAGATATGGCCATCAGCTGAACCAGTCATCACCATAACGAGCTGACTCCTAGATACCCCATTTACACATGCCTCCAGAAGGCATCAGAGCATACTAGCACATGATGCCTTTAACTGGAAGACTCTATGATGGAAAAATAAAATGAAACGTATAGCAAAGGATAAGCTGAAAGGACTCTGGCGTTTCTGAAACGATGGCACAAACCTCTACCCACCACCACAGGCCAGAACAGACAGGGAAGGAAAGAGTTCCTGGGAGGCCCAGCTCTGGCAGCCCTTCCTTGGGCAATGCTCTTACCATGACAGAGCTGACCAACAGCTTCAAATCAGATTAGGATCCAAGGCCCAGAGCAGCTTGCTGTGAGCAGGGTATGGACGAGGGACCAGAGATTCCCCTCTGACCCGAGCAGCTCTGTGCCTGCAGCAGTGCGCACTGCTTAGCACAGCACAGCTCGGCAGCTCCATGTGCCACTGCACAGTGGTTTGATTTCCAGTATGAGATCTGGGAACACACTCTGCACCAACCCCCAGCTCCAGGCATGCCCGTGCAGCCCGCTGCAGGCAGGCAGATCTCCTCCTGCAGAGCTCCAGGCCACGTGGAAGCCGAGGGCTGCATCCTGCCCCCAGTTACAGCAGGAACCGGCCGGAATGCTCCTTGCCTGGGGAGAGCTCTGCAGACATTCCCCACGTGTTTCCCTGCACACGTCATGCAGAGGTGGCACGGGCTCAGCACAGCACCTCACACAGCAGCCAGGAGGATGGAACAGCACAGAGAGCTCAGCAGAAATGCAGCACAGGCTGCAGCCCCGCAGCTCCCTGCCATCATCTGGTTCTGAAACCGCATGAGGCAAAGAGAGCACGAGCTTTCCATTTCTGGCCCTGAGGCAGGGTGCTCCATGGGAACCTCTCTCCAGCTGTTTGACATCTCTGGAATTTCATGTGTGTGGGAGACGGACTCTTTTTGGCTTCACAAAGGAATCTGGACATCTAAATGCAGTGGAGTCTCCAAAGCCCCGACCCCACGCTCTGCCCACAGGTCAGAGGGGATGGCTGGGGATGAAGCACACAGCTCCCATTGCTGCAGCCCTCTGGATGCTGTCACACCATTTCAGAGCTGACCCCCTGCCTGGATCCACCTCTGCATGCAGAGCTCGCACGCCAGAGGTGAGGCTCTGGGAGCAAAGTCTGAGCTAGACGGGACCGAGGAAAAGCCCTGGACTCCAGGATTCTTCTTCTCACTTCAGCTGCTCTGGGAGCTGAATGGAGCTCCCCTATCCATCCACTGCCTTGACATCTGCAATCCTCAAATAACTGAATGCCAAGCTTCAGGTACAAACCCAGAGCTCACAGCATGCACACGTGTGGAGAAGGTGAGGAACAGGTAGGCTGTATATGTATACAGCCCCTCCCCCCCATCAAAACTAAGCATTGGACAGGGCAACAATACTCATAAATACTGCAACTAATCCAAACCAAGCAGGGCACCCCTCCTGCCCACAGCCACAATGTGCCCAGGACACGTTCCAGATACACACCCCCACCTGCACCTCCCATTGCACAACCCTGGAGAGGCCGATTCAGCATCACAGCATTTCTTCCCCTCCCAACCTCCGAGCCAGAGGAGCAGGAGGAGGAGGAGGAGGGAGACGAGCACAGCAGCAGCTCCTGCAGACATCTGAGGGCACTGCATGGGCAGGGACAGCAGGGGCACCCGGAGACGGGGCTGCATCTCTCACCGCAGCTGGCGACAGCGCTGGCATTCTCCTACAGAAGGCAGCATTTAGGGAGCTTTTGGCCTTCCAGTAACACTGGGGACAGGCTGACAGCTGCCACCACAGCACTGACAGCCAGTCCTGACGCCGTGCCGGCCTCCTGAAAGAGTTATTCTTCAGGCTTCATTTGTTTTGCCGACGCAGAGGGCACACACAGCTCCAGCATCTGCCAGCTCACGTCCTTCCACCCACCACCTCGGCGCTCGCTGTGATTACGAGCGGGTAGGAGCAGCTCCGGAGCTCCCACGCAGAACAACACGTTGCATCTCTTTTGCAAGAGGATGAGATGCTCTTGGATTCGCCAACAGCACCACAGCGGGGTAGGAAAAACATACAAAAAAGCTTTTTTCTGGGCAACATTTGTTCCCAGCGCATACATTCCAAATAAGTGTTTAACTGCAGCGGACTGTGGTCTGGTAAATCGGTCCTGTGGTTGAAACAGTCAGAGCTGGTTTCCTGCATGAGGACAGGCAGCCATCCCCAGGACGGACTGCAGGAGAGGAGAGGCAGCTACCAATATGTGTGCTCCCATGCAACAGCTCTTCCCATCTTCCTTCCCAAAGCAGCAGAATGGCTGCCAGGGCACAGAGGGACAGGGGCTTCCTGGGGCACATCGTTAGCAGCTCCAAGAAAAAGCTGCCACTTCTGTGCAGCTCTGCATGGGGGATCACCTGAATGAACCATTCCAAATGAAAACTCATCATGAAGCTTAAAAGAAAGACACCCACGGAACACAACCCAGGAAAGTCTGACCCCAGAACTCCCAAATACTGGCTCTGATTGGGCAAATAACAACATGGGGGGAAGGAGGGGGATGTTCAAGTCCATGCAGACCCCAGTTTCCATTGTAATTGAGTGATGGAAATATCTTCCTTGAGCATTTGATCGTAAGCCTATGTTTAGGATCAGCTGTCATATGGCCTCCGGCAACTGCACTGCCATAGCCACAGCACACAGAGCTGTCCTCAGCCCACTCCTTCCATGGGCAAAGGTACGTAATGCTGACCCTCACACACAGGAGGTTTCAGCCATGCAGGCAGCAGGAAAAACATGAGGTTACAGAAAACAGCAGCAGCAACGCATCAAATTTACCACAATTCAGGCAGCTATAGCAGGAACAGGCACAGTGCAATACACTGTCCTATAGCACAGCTCACACACAGTGTGCACACCCAGAACTCTCTTCACTGAGCACTAATGCCCACAGAGCCCTTCTCCACACTCAGAGCTACAGTGGGCACACAAACCAATCAGCTGTGACACTCCCACAACTTAAAGTGTAACGCTAAGTCCTTATTCTCGACCCAAAGTGAAGGCTGAGTGCATCCGCCCATCCTCACATACACACAGCTCAGTCTCAAGCCCAAGGAACAGCCTCTGCACCTCCATGAGATGCTTAATTCAGACCTCAGAGACAGCATTTCAGAAAGCTGAAGAGTTTTGCTTGAAAAAAGAGAAAGTAACACATTTGGTGGTAGCAAAAGCTCCACTGAAGCAAAGCCATCTACCAGCCTGGGTCTCACATCTCATCCCATTTACTCTCCCACGCATCTCCCTTTCCTTCACATCTCCTTTCAGCTTTGCCAGCTTCCTCCATAGCTTCTGGATCTCCCTGCTGAATTTCAAGCACATTCTGCCTTCTGCTCTCCATACCTTTACTAAAACCATCAGCATCCACGCCAGCACTGCGACACATGGCGGTTAATGGTCCTGAATGGGGAAGCTCTGACGATGAAGTGTTTCACAACTGACCCAAACTCCCATATACAGAGCCCAGATTACATAAAGTCATTGCTTTCTGTTCAAAGTGAGCTGTCAGTGAACCTGAGTGTGGCTGAGACAACATCCCCAGCTGCTCTCCAGCTTTCTTTCTGTACCATACAGCACAGCAGGTGCTCAGCACCACTCCTGCAGCCCAGGTCCCCAGCAGGGAGGTGGTGTGGCACATTCCCAGGGCAGCCCAGCCAACCTCATACAAACTCAGCATTGACTAAAACAAAGGCACAACATCCACAAAAACAAAGGCTGACTTGAGCTCAGCTGGTGTGATCCTGCAGCTCAGAGCCCAGCTTCCTTTCATTTGCTTTTATTGGTCATTTCCAACAGCTGCACTTCAAGGGAACTGCACTGCGATGGGGCAGAGGCGCTCAGGAGGACTGTGCAAGGGGAGTTTTCTGAACACATTACCCAAACCTAAGGATCACTGCATTCCAGGAGGTCACTGACAGCTGGACAGTTAAAAATAGCCTCACCAACCCAAAGAACAGGAGTTATTGTTAAAAAAGCCTCTGGAGGCGGTTTTGATATACATTACTTCCCCCCGCAGGTACAAACAGCTGGTGAAAATAAATATCATCACTTCTTCTTGGCAGTAGCAAATCATTCCCATTCAAAATTCCACTCAGGAAACTGAGGTACAGAGTGACACCCAGAAAGCTCTGAAGACCACTGAGCAAACACCTGGAACATCCCCACCGGGAGGTGCCACGACTCTGCTGGGGGAGCAGCAAAGCCAGAACGTGCACTGAGGATGGAGGGAGCAGAGCGAGCAGGGCAGCACTCAGCCCTGCAGCACACTGACAGGAGACGCTGCTCAACCACCGTGCTGTGCCACAGCCCTGGATCCGGACCAGCGAGCCCAAAGGCAAAGAGCAGCCAAGGAACCCATGGGCTGAAGGACCCCTGCCACCCCCCCAAGCCCATCTTTGCTCCTGTACACAGACTTCCCCTAATGGAGTTGGGTGCTGAATTGACGCTGCAGTTCAGCCATCTCACTCTGCTCCAGTGGGAGCCAAACGCATTTGGGAACTTTTATTTAAGAAAAACAACAACAACAAAAGCAAGGAACAGCACATGGACGTAAGCACACCGAGCACCCAAGTACCCACACCAAAGACTCCAAAATTAAACTGGCTCGCTCCCAGGCTCGGCAGCATTCCGGGCTCTGTAACACCCAGGAAAAGCCGAGCAGCACCAGCTGGCACAGCGAGGCGGCCTTACGGGTATTTATACACCGAACTAACGCAGCCCCGCTCCGCGCTGTGCTGCCGGAGCTCTGCACCAGCCGCATTCCCTGCCCCAGACAGGAGCTCACAACGCGCTGCACCCGGCGCGAGTTTCGGGTCAGCTCCGCTCCTGCAAATTCAATCCTGAGATGGAAACTTCGGGGCCGGGAGGAGCGCAGCAGCTGGAGGCTGTTGGCAAGCAGCAGCAATAGAGGGAAGGGCGGCAGGGCCGTGCCCGGGCAGCACGCCGGGGATCCGGGAACCGCCGCTGCTCCCACTGATTCAGCAGCATCGCGCTCAGCAGCCCTCGCTTCGGAAAAGGGGTTTTTATAGCTATAAACGCTCCAAGAAGCACCGCCGGGATGCGGAGCTCATCCAGCAGCAAGCACAGCCCGCCGCGCTGATGCGGGCAGCCCGCGTCCCACCGCCGTTACACAACGCCGGGCAGCGCTCCTCGCCCCGCACCGCGTCCTCGCACCGAGGACCCCGGAGCCGCCCGTCCCGTCCCGTCCCGCTCCTCACCGAGAAGCGCTCCAGGTCGGTGGCGGCCATGGCCGGAGCTGAGCGCAGCGCGGGGCTCTGCCCGCCCCGAGTGACTGCGGCTGAATGGATCCAATATGGCCACTTCCTGGAAACTCCCCTCCGCCGGCACCGGGCGAGGGGCGGGGAGGGGCGGGAGCGGCCGCCGCGCCGTCACGGTCCCCTCCCGGGGGCGGCCGCTGCGCTCAGGGCCGGGGGTGCCCCGCGATGCCGCCTGCGCTGCGGGCGGGGCGTCCCGCTCCGTTCTGTTCTGTCCCGCTCCGCTCCGTTCCGCTGGCGGCACCGGAGCTACGGGAGCGGCCGTTCCCGCAGCGATGCTCCGCGTGTCGCCGGCCCCGCTCTGCAGCCACGTTGTTCTCTCTCCGTAGTGCCGTTGGGCTGCGTGCTGCCCGCGGTGGGTGCTGAAGTTGGGGAGAGCCCCGTCCCGGCTCCTCAGCTCTGCAGCGCTGCACCAGCTGTTCGCTCCCAGCGGAGATGTGCTTTGTGGTGCCCTCTGCTGCAATGTTCCGACCGGGAGGAGCTGCTCACAGCCACCGGCTCGTTGTCGCACCGCTGCTCACCACACTGCACCTGCATCCTTGCCGTGCGGCACGCCTCAGCTTTCCCCACTCTTGACATCAGTTTAGCCCCGATGTCCTCGTTTTTTCCTCCTCGTCCTCGACTGGAGCAATGTGTGCCTCCAAATGGAACGTGATCCTGGGTAAAGAGTGCAAAAGCACAGCTGAGGAGCACGTGGAGGCCACCAAGCAGGTCAGGTCTGCTTACAACTTGCTACACCTGAGGGCCAGTGAAAAGCTGCTGTCTGAACAAAAAGGCAGCAGTTCCTGTGAGCACAGCAGGAATCCCTTCAGTACCTTCGGACACACACTCAGACCTCTTTGCTAAGTGTTCTTTACCAGCCTCAGCCCTAACTGGTGCTGCTCAGGACTGAGGAGGAACAAGCAGCCAGTGTGAACCCCCGGGAGGAAGAGGAAGGCATGCTCTGCTGCACAGGAAGAAGTGCAGGGTGAAGGCAGGCAGCCACCCGTCAAGGAACAGACCAGGCAGAGTTTACGTGGGGTGGTTCTGTCTGCAGGACTCAGCATTATCGACTCAGGGGCTCCTACACCACCACAGCTTGAGCTCCAGCATCCTGCACAAACGAAGGCCTCAAATAGAGTCATTAACTAATGATGATGTAGTTATAAAGCTCCACTTATTAGGAAGTAATGAACAACCTTGCTTTGCCTTTTAAAAAGGTTTGCCACATTTCAACCTCTTGGTAAGAGAAAGCAAAGGGGAGACAGCCAGTATGTCAGTCCCTTTATATTCATTATCCATAAAAGCACCAGCCCCTGGAGTGCCCTAAAGCACATTCAAACAGACCTCAAGCAACCAATTTAAAGTGGAACTTATACTTCATTATAATACTCTATGGCCTGCACTCCATATTAACTTCCATCTTCTCCCTTACCAGCTATTTGTGATCTTTCCAAAGGTCTCTTGCTCCCACCACAATATAAATTAATGAGACCGCACTGTCCTAGTGGGCACGGAGTTGCTGCATTCCCAGCAGTGCAAGATCCTGTGTTACACCCCAACATGATCCCAATTCATCCCAGCTCTCCTGGGGACCCACCTGAATCACACTGCAGGAGCTCTGCACAGCACTGCTCGTCCCAGAAGGTGACTGTGCTGCCCTGGAGGAATAAAACAGGATATGAAAATTAGGTGTAGATTAATGAATGAAGGAGGCAAAGGTCATCAAGTGCTCGTGCTCAGGGGACTGGAGATCAGGAAGCAGGTTGTGTTTGTCACTTAAGTGATTCCAAGGCATTTTCTAGGAAGCTGTTATTTGCTTTTTGAAGTACAATCAATCCAGTGCAGTTAAGAAGAGTTTTCTTGTCCTTCCTGAGTGCAGTACCTGCAGCTCAATGAGTTCTGATAGTCCGTCCATTTGCTCTGGCTGCAGACAGGCTGCAGAAGCACTGCATGTCTCTACAAAGGGCGTTGCTGACCAGCATCCATTAATTCGTTTTCTCTAAACTCCAAAAATGACCAAAAAAAAGAAAAAGAAACAAGAAATGTATCTTGCAGTCACAAACACAGCTCTTGGTTCGTGCTGCCTTGTGCTGCAGCTGCCAATGGTAGCAAATCTGTGCTGCTCACTTAGTCCTGCCAAAGATGTTCATCCAGAACAGGCTCTCACTCTGCAGCCTTGCTGCTGCTGTGGCCAATTCCTGAAGGTTCTCAGTTCTGAGTCCTTTAGGAAAAAAGAAAAAAGCCCAAATCTGATATTTCTGGTGTTCAGATGCAACTAGAACTGCTTGCATAGAGACAGAAGTTTTTAAGCATTACAAAGAAGCAAAGATTAACAGACTTGATGTTTTAAAACTACTCTTTTTTATATATTACAAGCAGCCTTTGCAGTCCTGATTTAGCACTACATAATGCTCTAGCGTGACACTTGCTTAAATCCCATTATGCCAGATGTGTTGAGTTCCATTCATTAAAAGCCCTTTTCCCTGATCACACAGCACAGAACATTGTAGGAGGCTCACACAGGGTGATCTGCACCAGCTGCTGGTATCACTGAGCCTCAGGTCAGATGCAAAGATCTACTGCTGGAAGGAAATTCCATGACATGAAGGAAATTCCAAGGCACTGCAGCAGAGCACAGGGCAGTGCTGATGTTTGGCTCTGGCTTTCAGCTGTGCTGCTGAGACCTGCGGTGCCATCACTCTCCTCACCTTTGTCCATTAGTAGTGCTGACAGTGTGGAGCACAGCATAAAGGCGATGTAAAGGCTCACAGTCATTTCAGGTGCAAAAGAACAGGTTCAAGAGGAGAGAATTGGATTTGGTGCCTCCTTTAACTGCTAAGGCATCTGTTATTATGCAAATCATTCCTAATGACTCAGGAAATTAATTTTATTGCAGTGGAGCTGGATACTCCTGCAAGGATTCTATGTTTGGAGGAATATTTGTACCTGCTAAATCCATGGCGAATTTAGGTCAGAGTTTGGATGTTCTATCTCAAGACCAGGCTGGATGTGGCTCTGAGCAGCCTGATCCAGTGGCTGCTGATCCTGTCCATAGTGGGGGGGTCAAAACTGGATGATCTTTGAGGTCCTTTTCAACCCGGGCCATTCTATGATTCTGTGGGCACACACAACCCTGGCAGCCCTCTGTCCCAGGGAAGGAACAGCTTCCTGGGGATGTCAGGGCTGCATAAAATCCTTCGTCCTCCAGTCCAGGTGGTGCAGATAAACAAAGCCTTCTCACATTCTGCAGCACAGGCCAGAGGAAGCAGCTTCTTGGTAACTGTTTATTTCATGCAGTATTTAACCCTGGGTAGAGTTAGAAATCAAAAGGTTTCGGTTTGTTTTTAGCAGCACAAGAACTTCTATCGACTTGCTTTGGTTGCACTGACAACATATGGGACTTAGAAGGGTTTTCTACACAAGTGCCATCTTCCTCAGCTGCAAGTAGAGCCAGTGAGTTGTGGTCCATTTTCCAAGTGATCCCAGCAGTTTGGTTGGGATGGCTGGAAACAGACCCTGTATTTTCCTTCCTTGCACTGAAGGGCAGCACTCCCACACTGCACCTCACGCTGGGTTCACAAAGCTCTGCTGGAATGACAAGGCAGGTCTGCATCGCTTCAGGCAGGAGCCCACCAGGTTTATGGGCACCACCTGAAAAATGGGATGGTAGGGGGAGGTGGTGCCACCATCCATGTGGAACAAGCAGTGTTTCATAACCACAAACTCCAAGACATGTGGATGGCTGCATCTGAATGGCTGAGATCCTGGTGTTGGAGCTGAACCTTGCTGTCTTTTATCCGCAAACAGCCCTCACCCCCACCCCTTCCCAGACCTTTGCTCACTTGTTTATCCATTGAAGGTTACTGCATTTCTCCATGGCACAAAGGAGGAGCTGTTTCCCCCTCACAATGCATCCTCTTTGTTTCACATGGAAATATCAACGATGAAACTGGAAAATGGTGAGCGCTGTCATTCTGCTCTGACTTCATTTCAGGGCAAGTCAGCTCTCCTGGAGGTAGAACTTCTTAATCCAAATCAGAGGAGCTGTCGGGGCTCACGGCACAGAAGCAGTGAGCTGCAATAGTGGTGATTTAAAAAGTAGCAGCAAATGAAATGAATCGTGGGTTTCTGTACATTGCTTTTATCCCAGGCAGTAAATCAGAAACACTGAGACATATAGCAGTTGGCTTGAAGTCTCCCAGGAGCAGCCCACGGAGCTCCCTAAAATATCCTCACACAAAATATTTGCTTTATAGGTTTTTGGTGACACAAAAAAAGCAGCAGAACTTCTTAAGGCTGGAAGTTCCCGATGACGGGCAAGCAATGCCCATAATGCTCTGGGCTCATTTATTATCTGTATTAATAACACTCATTCAAGCAGCTTAACTTCTGCTGCACGGTGTGACCTGAGTACGCCCAGCACTGAGTAAAGGAGGTGGAGCTCATTGGGATCTGATCCTGCTGTGCTGAGCCTGGAAGGTGAGCAACACAAAGACATCAGTAGATAAAGGGAAACGTTGGCAAAGAGGACACACACAGCACTACACTCTGGAATTTATATGTCAACATCAGGGACTGCTGAGATTCTCTTATGCTTGCAACAGATTCCAGTAAGGAAGAGAAATTAACATTGAAACCAAGGCATAGCAGCTCATTTTTGGATGCTCGTTCATTATTAGCTCCCTGCAGTAGGCAAGGCAGATCTGCAGGGATGCCATAAGCTGGAAGGCATTGCTAATATACTGACACCCCACACACCAGCAGCTCCCTCAGCAGAGGGCGAGGTTACTGTACAGCCATCTCTAAAGGCAGTAATGAGAGGTGTACGATGCCCATAGAAACGCTGAATTGCTATGAGCAGCATAAAGACTGCGTGCTATTATTGTGTGAAAGAACACTAAAGCAGCAAACCGATTCTGAGGAGCTGGCTCAGTGCCAGCTCGTGAGCAAGAGACAAAATAGCTTTTCCAGAGCTCTGCACAATGATGGAACCGGGAGGGGAAGGGCTGCCAAGGGAAGGGCTGAGCAATCCCTTCCACCGCCACAGGTGGGTGTGGAGAGGCAGAAAGGAGAGAGGTGTGCTGCGTGGAGGCTGCTGCACCTCAAACCGCCTTCAACATGGAGATTTGGGCCCAGGCTGACATTCCATGTCAGTGAAGCTCTAAGACAGTGAGAACTAAACCCTGTTTTTTTTCCCATCCATCCTCATGCAAACAGTTACTTCTGTCTGTCTCTGTGCCGCGCTGACTCTGTTTGCTTTGTGTTCTCTCTTGCTGTTTTCCTAGACAAACTGTTCAGTCACTCAGGAATCAATTCACTGATCTCTCAGCAGAGGAGAAAACAAGTTTGGCTGAGTGTCGCCCCTGCAGCGGGGCTCCAATCCTCCACCTCCTCCTGGGGAAAGGCGTTTCTCCGAGGCTTCTTTCTTCCGTAGAGCTGAGAACAATAATTACATTAAGAGAAGTGCTCGAGCAGAAGCAATTGATATGGCAGCACAGTCAGGCAGTTCTCTGCATGAAAAGAGAACACAGCTCCTCTCTCACATGCAGGCACACTGCGAAGGCTTCATCATTTATACAGATGCAGCGTTGTAGTAGTTACTATGTAGCCAAAAGATAAACACACAGCAGAGGTACATTCATACACATAGCAGCACATACAACAGAACGTATTTCACAGTGCAGAGCCATCCACCCATCCTTTTGCCCCCGCTGGGGCCAGGTGCTGTCACGGAGCCACTGATGAGCAGCATCTTTGGAGAGCAGAGCTCCAACCGCTGCTCAAAGCTGCACTAAGAGCCAACTCAGAGCCAGAAATCATCGTTTTAAAGAGCTGGAAGTGGAATCGGCCGATGGAGCGTTTGGTGCGAGAGCCGAGCGCACCTCCTGCATTAGCCAGGCTGCGACATAACAAACGCAGTGGGACAAACGCAGCAGGACTCACGGCTGCGCTTCGCTGCTGCGGGGAGGTGAGTCTGTCACAGCCCGGGGAACACAGACGGGTGTACACATTGCTTCCCCGAGCAGCAGAGGCTCCTTTCTCCCCCCCGCCCCCCAGCCAAACACACGGCTCCAGAAACTCTGCGCTGAAATACTGCAGCGAACCAAAGTTGGCCCCGAGAGCCCGACTGCCGCTTCCCATCCGCCCTCGGGGGGGAGGAGAGCGGCGGAAGGAGCCGGGCCGTCACCTGCCCCTCACCCCTCACCTGCCCGGGGATTGCTTACAGCGCAGCACCGCCCCGCGGGGAGGAGAAAGGAGAGAGGCGCGGCCGGACCGCCCCGCTCCGCTTTTATCGACGGAGGCGGCAGCGCGGGCGGCTCCGTCACCTCCGCGGTAGCGGCCGCAGGTGCGCGCTGTCCGCCGGTCCCGGCAGCTCCGCCTCGGGGGGTGAGGGCTGCGGAGCGCTGCGACGGCCCCACCTGTGGCTGCGGGATGGAGGAGCTCAGCCCCGCCGCCGTGCTGGGCTTCCTGCGGGAGCGCGGCGGGTGGGCGAGCAACGCGGAGCTGCTGGGCGCCTTCCGGCCGCTGCTGGAGACCGGCGGGGACGCGCCGGAGCGGGCGGAGCGGAGGGAGCGCTTCAAGGAGGCGGTGAACGCCGTGGCGGTGGTGAAGGAGCGGCAGGGCACCAAGTTCGTAGTGCTACGGAGACACCTGCGGCCCGGACCGCCCCCGGAGCAGCGCGAGGATGGAGGTTCCGAGCCCCCGAGCGAAGGTCGGCTGTCCCCGCCGGCCCCCGAGGAGCTGCCGTCGCCTCGAGCCGTGTCCGAGCTCCGCGGGATCTTCCAGGCTGGAGGCGGCGGGGTGCCGCTACCTGCCGGCGGGGCCAATGCCCGCAAGGAGCCGCTCCCCAAGCCCTGCATGCTGCCGGTGCGCTGCGTGCCGGCCCCGGCTGCCCCCAACTCCGCTACGGCCCCGGGGCCGTCCGAAGAGCCGGATAGCGCTGTATCGCCCGTACACGAGGAGGAGGACGGCGGGTGCCACTCGCCCAGTCTGCGCCGGGTCCCCAAGAGTCACCGGACCAGCGAGGAGCTGACAGAGGTGCCGCTGGAGGAGGCTGAGCACCGCTGGCTGCTGATGGCGGCTGAGGGGCAGTGGTCCCAGCAGCTCCACGGACTGCTGTTGGGTGATGCCAGCCTGGCGGCCCGGAGGGATTTCATCTCGGGCTTCACCGCCCTGCACTGGGCTGCCAAGAATGGCAACTGCGACATGGTGAGGAACATCATCGATGTAGCAGAGAAGGAAGGGGCCCACATCAACGTGGATGCCAGGTCGCATGGTGGCTACACGGCGCTGCACCTTGCGGCCATGCACGGCCGGGACGCCGTCATCTCCATGCTGGTCCGCAGCTACCATGCCAAGACCGACCTGAGGGACTACAGCGGGAAAAAGCCACACCAATACTTGAAGGATGGGACCCCTGTGGCGGTCAGGCGCTTACTGGGGGACCCCACACTCCAACACTCCACAGGACCCACGGTGCCCATCAAGAAGAGCACCAAGATCGCCGCATCCATCCTGAGCTCCACCAGCACCTTCCTGGGGGTCATATCTGATGACATGGCTTTCTACGATCTCACCAAAGGTTTGAGGAAGCCTTCATCCTTGAACAAGCTGCTGACTGCCACCACAGGCCCCAGGAGGAAGCCGAAAACCAGAGGGGGATTCCCTTCGTACTGCTCACTCTCCGAGGTGGTGGAGGAGGAGGAACATGAGGAGGCTGTCGTGAAGCGCAGGCCAGTTTCTGAGCTGTTCTTTGGCCATTAAGCTCTGCCTTCCTGGGGTCAGAATCGTTCAGTACTATGACTGGGGAGCTTGTTTTTTTTTCTCACAGAAGTAAGTTGGACTTCCTCTCCCCATGTCTTTCTTTCTGGAAGTGTAACTGAATGGGTGATGGGGTTCTGGCTCTACAGGTTGCTGGATGAAGCCCAGCTCTCAGAAGCCTGAGGAGAGGGAGCTGCCCTACAAACACTGCAGTGCCATAGGTACCAGCACACCCATGAAGGCCACAAACATTGCACTTAATGGCTGAAAAGTTGGAATAACCTCTCTGTGTCAGGCAGGCTATAAATGCTGCAGGCACAGCTTCTTGTTCTGTGTTCCTCAGCTGAAGAGCTGCATGTTTTACACTGTGAACAGCAGGCTGGTAGCTGGCTGCTTTAACGTGGCTTGTTCTACAGCAGGCTGAAATCATTAGGAGAAAGATGCATAGTTTTCTATGATGATTCTGCTTGTTTTGGTAACAGAAGAGGAATATTTCTATTTTAAAATTGTGCATTTAGTTTTTTCAGAGCGGAACTTCTCACTGTCAGAAATACTGACATGCCTTTATTGTTGCCTTTTCCTTGATGAGGTTAAAAGGGAAACAAAGCCCCACCCCAACCCTTGTTGCTCTCTCTCCGTGATCTGTCTACCTCAGTTGGAAGCTCGGTTTGCATTTCTCCTTGTGTTCCCTTCCCAAAGGACTTTGCCCAGGTGGTGCCGACCATGCCTCGATACCATGAGCATTTGGCTGTGGTTCAATCACTTCACATGTCAATGACCACCTGAATGAACACGTTTTATATGGGATGGTATAACAGAGTGAAGTGAGAAAGTAGGAATCGGATCCTGCAGGGTATCTGAGGCTGCTACAGCAGATTCTGTTATTTAAAGTCTTTGGTTCTGAGCTATTTGGAAACAATATTTATTTGAAAAAGCAGGGTTTGTTCTGTTGGGTGTTTCATGGCAGAATTTGTGCATGGCCTCTGAAAAGCAGCGTGTATCTCAGCAGCATGAGTTGTTGATCTAACACTTTGTTTTTTCTTCTGTATGATAGACATAATTGCTTCTCTGAAGTAGAGCTGTATGCATTACTTGCAGCTGGCCGTGCTGTTTGGAGTTACATTTGCAGTGAGATTATCGTCTTTAAAATTACTCATTTAAAGCTGCCTTGAAATGAAGAGGCAGAGCTCAGAGCAGTAGCTGCCTGCTGTGCTTCTGTGCTCACAACGCAACCGCAGAGCTGTGTGATCAGAGGTGACAGCAGCTCTGCGCCTGCTCTGCTCTCAGCCCCAGTCAGGTGTTTTGGTTTCCTTGCAACACTTGTTTGCATGCCTTGCCTTTCTTTCCAAGCCAGCAACTTCAGGAATGTGTTTTTCAGCCTTGGATTAAGCCCAGTGCTGTAGCACCATGTTGAAGGTGACACCATCTCCTTGGTGCCCCTGCCCTCATGTGGTGCTGCCTCCAAGAGGGGCTGAGCTGCTGCTCTCACAGACAGGGATGCCTTTTTTTTGTTGCTCTGCTTTTGTGTGGAACTAATGAACTCATTAAGAGAATGTTAATGATCAAGCACCTTGTGACATACATCTGAAGATGAGTAAAAACAATAATAATGATCCTGTTTGCTCAATATCTGTTGGTGTGACTGCTGATCAGCTTGGTCATTTGAAGCCTTGTTTTGTGCTTCAACATCATTGGCTCTTGGGGCTGCAGGAAAATGTCAGTCACTCCATTTTAGTGACATTAAACACTTCTTTTGCTGTAGCTCTTGAAACCACAGAGGCATTTGTGTGTGTTTGTGTTACTGCTGGCAGAGCTGGGGCTACCTGGGGAAGCAGCATCCTGTAGCAGTTGGGAAATGGCTCCAGTTTGACTCGGTCTCATTTGGAAGCTTGTCCGCTAGTTGTGCCTACACCCCTGACTGTACCTCTTCAGATCACAGCTCTGAACTTTAGCATTTCTTTGGAGTAAATCACACCTGCAGCAGAAGCAAGGCATGAGGATGGAGCATTTCCTGTTTAAAAAGCTATCAACCTGCACAGCTTGGTTGTGGCTGCACCATGAGGAAAGCAGGGGGCATGCTTCAAAGCAAAAGCAAGAAGTCACAGCTGAGATAGCTGACTTCACTGCATCATGTGCCACCCAGGAAGCTCTGCTCTCTTTGCTGGGAAGTGCTGCAATTAGCTGGTGCTGCACCTGAACCCCTGGTGCTGTACTCAAACCCGTGGCCTTGCAGCGTGCCTGACACAGGTTGTGACACACAGCTCACAGGGCTGGGTGCTGCCAGCACCTTTGTGCCATGACGCAGCTCTCTCTCTCCTTGCTGAGAGATAGGGGAAGAGGTGGTTTTTGTGCAGGCTGTGATGAGTACATGTGGCACTGTAGGACTTCAGGTACAAACACACTCTCAGAAGTACCGAGATCACACCGCTGCAATTTGACAAATATAGATCTTAGGTTCAGCTTGCAGTAAAACCAGTCCTTCGGCTTCTCCAGGTCTTGGTTTTCTATGTTGCTGTTCACAAGGGAGGCAATGTGGTACAGAATTCTCACCAACTAATGGGAGTAGTTTTGTGGCAGGCTGAGGCTAGTGCTGCTGTATGAACCCATCAGCTGAACAGATTCTTCTTGCATTCTGCTGTTTCAAGCCCAAATCCAGCTGAAGGCAGCAGGACTTTTGCACAAGTGAATGGCAGCTGTAAAGCTTAACCACTGGCTGCAGGCCAGCCTGGTGAGCTGCCTGCAGTGCCATCACAACGAAGGGTCTGGCCCTGTCCAACCAAGGAGAATTTACAAGATTTCAGCTTTTCCACAAGACTGAGGTCCAGCAGAATAGCAGCAGCTCAGTCACTGCAGACCCAGAGGGAGCAGAGGGCCCAGGGAACAGCCCCCCAAGCTCCCATCTCACTGTCCTCTGCCTCTGGAAGCTCTACACGCTTCCACTGTGCCCTACATTCCTTAGATGCAATCACCTCCCGATTTACACATTAGTCTGAGCAAAATGACAACATGGCCTTTTTTGCTGTTTCTGATGATTGGTGCTAATGGGGGACCCTACAAATTGGTGAAGAGGTCACTGACACAGACTTGGCTCCATGTAGTATGGGCACAAACAACACCTTGTTTGTCTTCGTTATCCCCTCCCAGAACAAATATAAAAGCTCTGCAGTGTAATGAGGAGCATTCATTTGCCATTCCAGTCCCAAGATTTATTTCACTAATTTATAAGGCAGATCATTAAGCACCTCTTGCTGAGCTCAGCTTGTCACCAACTGCAGTGTCTTTATATTTGTGTACTACCAGTAAAACAGCATGCCACAGCCAGGGACTGTTTTTCACCTCCAGAGTGAAGAGCCTTGGCCAAAGCAATGCTTCATCTCCCCTACCTCCTTTCTCACCTTCCCTGCCTGAGGAAACTCCTCAGCATCTTGGCAGGGCACATCAAAGTGCTGCAGTCACAGCACTGAGCAGCAGGGATGGGTGTGCAGCCCCAGGATCCAGTCACTGCTGAGCACTGCTTGCTCAAAGCGGTGGCAGCCACTCACTGCTGGTCCTTGGGCCAGTTTGCCAGAAGGGTTACAGCAGGAGATGCTGTAACAGTAAGAATTCCTTTCCTCCTGCCTTCCTTTTCCCCTCCACCTTTATTCCCCTTCACCTTGAAACTCCCCAGACAAGGTAGGAGACCTCACTGCAGAGGAGCCATGGAACTTTCATTTTCACTTGGCACAATGCAGCACCCAAAGGTACAATACTTGGCAAAAGCTACAAGTGCTGAGCACAGCAGATCTTTGCTGCCCTGCACATCTGCAGGCGCCATGGCTGGCAAGCATCTGCCCTGTAAAAAACCATCTTTAAAGAATAGAGCACGTGGAAGACAAACTGTGGCATAGAAATCCCTGGCCATTCAGGTGATGTGGTCACACATTATGTGTGTATGGCACTGCGCTCCCTCTGAGCAGCAGCACTGCTGGCAGTGTCTCCTGTGGGACACAGACAGGCTCAGCACAGCCACACTGATAACAACATCCCAACAGAACAAGCAGACTTCTGACCATGTTTTCTCTTGTGTTTTCCTCCACCTGTTTCCTGCAGCTACAGCAGAGCAAAGCAGGGCAGCTGAGCACAGGGCTCTCTAAACAGCTCTGCCCATCCAAGGAACCACTCAGCCCCGCTGTGCTGCTGTCAGTTCATGCTGTGACACTGGGCAGCCCTTACCTCATGGTGCCAGAGCTGCAGGAGCTGCCGTGGGGCCAGGGATGCCATAAGGGATCATTCCACATGGGGATACTTCTCCAGGTGCTGTGAGATGTTCTTGCATGATGGGCTAAAGGCCGTTTGCAGGTACCTGGCTGCTTACCAGAGCGTCTTCAGAAGTGTCTTTTATTCTCCAGAAGAAGACTAGCAACTCAGCCCATGCTTTTTCTCCCTGGAGGTGTCTGTGGGATGACTCAGCTCCACGGCTCATCTGGCATCTTCGAATTTCATAAAGCCTTTAATGCCTCTGGCTGTTTAACAGCGAAATTCATGAGCTGCTTCTTGAGTGCATTTTGTTAAACCCAGAGGTTACATGATTCCTACTGCCCGATTACTCTGTAATGTACCCGTGGGCTCCCTCAGGGTGCAGGAGATGAGCTTTGCAGTGCTGCTCTGAACTTATTTTTAAGGTTTTATTCAGATGGTTGCCATGAATTCCCAAAGCAGAGAGCACATCCTTCTGTTTATTAAACGCAGCTCTCACCAGCACCAAGTACATCTTTAGCAGAGCACATTGGCATCAACCTCAGCCCCCTCTCCCTCCCTTAACCGCTCAGCAGGCACAAGAGCCGCAGCACAATGACCCTGTGAAGAAAATGAGGCTCAGAATAAGAAATTAAAGAATGCTTTCAAATTAGTGCCTGAGAAGCTGAAGCAGCAGCTCCTGATCCAGCAGTGATTCCCACGCATCGCAGTGGGCGTTAAATCAAATCCTAAGTGAGCCACTAGCTCTTAAATCCCCATGGCTGCTGCCAAGGCGCTGCCACACGGGCAGAATGCATGTTCTTCCTCTGGCCTCTTGCTCTCACCCACACCTGCTATATTTGCTCATCTCTCTGGCTCCAGGCAGTACAAGTTGTCTTTTTATCCTGAAATCAGGCCCACTTGCTTTTGCTAAGCAGAACACAAACTACTGCAGTTTCTTCCCCCATGCATCTTGTGCATGGGTGGCCAGATGACTTAGGATACAAGTCCCAGGCCCTGTTAGCAGCCTGCACCCTCAAAGAGAAGATCAAGGCTCCCGTGTTTTGCCTGTTACAGTCCTGTCCTTCCCCTGGGCAGGGCAGTTGTTTTGCATTCACCTGGATTTAGCAGTATCTAATTCATACAGAAGCTCCTGCAGGTTCTGGGTCACCGTCCTCTCCCAGGGAGCGGTCAGATTACCTCCAGCACCAGGCTGTGGGCTGCAACACGAGGCTTTGCTCCCTTGGAGACCCCAGAAGCAGGGAGCTGCTGAGCTCCTTCTGTCCTCCCAAGGCACACATGCAGCTCTGTCTTCCTGCTCACCCATGGGCCCAGCAGCCCCACGCCAACAGCTCTCCAGGGGGTCTGTACAGCAGCTGGGCGAAGATCAGAGCATCAGTGCTTCCATGGCCTCACTCAGGTTGGCTCTGTGTCACTGCTGGAGTAACCTGTGGCCATTTTAGCTTCCGTGCCACAGGGAGGCAAGGAAGGAAAGAAACCCAGAGACCCAAGCTCAGCTGCTGAGGCCAGTGTCCTGATGCTGTGCTCCATCCCAGCAGCTAAGAATAAGCAACACTGGCTGCCTGGGAGGGAGCTAATTCATACCCAGCACCTCAGTGCCACTCCATGCTGCCAAAGGGAGATGCAGTGGCATTGCCCAATCAAAGTACACCTTCCTCTTGCAGATAATGGAGCAGGTTGTGAGCCACCATAGTCTGACCATTATCCAAAGTACACAGTGCTGCTCCTATGCATTAAGAGAGATGTTCTGTGAAGCTCTTAATCTGGGGACAGGTTAAATCATTGTTTGTATTAGTACATCAGACTGTGATTGTAAAAGCCAACATCTCTGTATGCAGACGTGCCAGGAATGCTGCCCATGACATAACCCCAGGACCAGCAGCTGCCTCAGGCTCTACCACCAATTACAAATGATCAGCATCACAATCAAGACCCATGTAATATCCAGACATCTTCAGCATAACACAAAAGACCAGAAAGGCAAGCAAAACTGTGCTGTGGGGGCCCATCCTTTCCCTTCAAGGAAAGAATTAGCTTCAGCTTATTTCCATCCAGTTCCTTTAGCTCAACTAGCAAAAGAACTACATTTCTAACTGGTCTCCTAGGAGAGACTGCAGATTTTGCAGCAGCATCAGCTGGCACTGACACATTGCCCCCATTCTTCACCCACCTCCAAGACTTCAAATACTGATTTAATCTAATGAGGGTAAAGCAGCCATTCAGTGAAGCACCACAGTCACTGCATGCTGGAGTCCAGTGCCCAACAAAATGGTGCATTAGCCATTAAACACAACCTGTTTTTTTCAGATCAATGGAACTAAACGTTAATATCCACAAAGCTTCTCTTTGCCTTACACACCACCCACCTGCACACAGGATTACAAATATATTTACTGATACTTGGTACACATCACACAACAGGCTTCTAAGGTGAACCCTTACCAGCCTTCTGCAGGGCACACCGCACTACACCACACCACGCTGTTTCTCTGGAAACATGAGCAGGGCTACTGATACTCCTGCATAAATATGCAAACTGAGGTCCACGGCCACACAACAAACGCTTGTTTGTCAGAGCCTGGAAAGCACCTAACACTGCACTCACTGATAATGAAGACAGAGCAGCTGCAACCTGCACTGCCTGCACTGCTGCTCCTGGGTGAGCTGTGGAACCACTGTTCCTGTGTGCAGCACATGGAACCACTCCAGGTGCCCTCTTTCTGCAGGTGGGAGGGCTGCCACGTTACCTTCATTAAGCTTTACTTGTACAGAACATACAGTGGTCATCCTTCTGGATAGTGTTACCTCTTGAGTTCATGCTGCCCAATGGGTAAACTCAAATGGAAAACGTGATCTGATGTAAAACTGAAACCATTAATTCATACTCGGGTCAGTGCCCCATTCAGGGTGGTTATGAGCTCATTTAAAGCTTGTACAAGCCCAGAGGATGCAGATGCCCCTGGACAGAGTGGAATGGCCACAGGCAGCAGCAGGAGAGCAGTCAGCACTTGCAGACAGCAAAAGATCTCCGGGTAATGCTAAGCACCATGGAACAATGGAAATCTGTTTTGCCAGGGGCATAATCCCCAGGTTGATATGCAGTCACCTTATTCCTGTCATTGAATACTTAAGGAAAAACAATCATCCATGTCATAAATATGGCAACATCACTGGTTTGGCTCAGCACACAACATCAGTTTGAAAGATTTTTGCCAAGGGATTCATATAAAAGCTCATGAAATTGAATGATTTCCTCCACTTTCTCCACATACCTTTTCCCACAGCAGACCTTTCTGCCCACGTTCAGCACTTCTTGCTCACAATGACAATTGAAAAGTACTTAAAATCAGCCCCAGAACGCACTGTGCGAAAAATAAACACTTCAGAAGCACCGTGAGGACTTAGTGAACACAGCAAGCGGGAATGAATTCAGAGGTTATCATTGTGAGAAGTGTCCATTTCAGCTGGTTCCATCTGATCAGCACCCACCTGGACTGCACAGAACCAGGAGATGTGCAGGTGGCAACTGCTGGGAAAGGAAATAATTGTGCTCTTCCATTTCAGTGTATTTTTGCTCTGTTGTATGTACATGTAAACAGCAGAAATGAGCACAAGAGTTCCACTGAAATGATCCATAGCAATCCCTATGGCTTCGTTCAATCTCCAAATCCGAACACGCACATCATTTTCCATTTCAAACACTCAACACACCCACAAAAGGAAAATATTTATGCTGTTCTTTTATTGAGATTATGTCAACCTGGAAACAGATGGACAGACAAGAAGAAGGGGAAATACACGCCAGATTAATGGGAGCAAGATGTCTCAGCAGCCATTCCCAAAGTGCAGTCTGCTACACCGCAGGATTTTGTCACCTGGCTTATCCAAGGGGAAAGCACATCCAGTTGTGCCTAGAGCATCTAAGCACCCGTCAGTACTGTGGCACTAACAAGACTGCAAGAGTTCATCAAACTCAGTGCAGTGCAGTAAGCGCCTATGGATTCCCAGGAAAACATCACAAGTTACCACATATAAAAATGGGCAGCCCGTTGTTATTGGAGGGGGATGCTTTTCTCAAGATTTTCTAATTGTTCCTCGAAAAATTTGATCTGCTCTTCAAGGTCCTTCTGTTCAATCAACAAAGAGGTCTTCAGTTGCACAAAGTGCCTGTAGGCCTGGAGCTGCTGGTCGGTCAGGTATTTGGCAAGGATCCCAGCCACCACCCGCTCCCTACGATCCAGGTTTTCTTTCAGGTCCTTTGCATCCTCCCGCTGTCTAGACAAGAGCTTGTGTCGTTCATTCAGTGATTGCTAATAGGATGAAAAAACAAAGCAGCACACTATGAAACCTAGTAATTCCTGGCAGACTGCAAATCTTCATTTGGAAGCCATGGTCAATTTAGTTTAATTGCTTCCTCTTGTGGGCTTTGTGTTCCACATGAGTTTTTTCTAGATTAAATGACTCATTCTTGTGGCTTGTAAGGTAAAGACACTCAGTGAATCCCATCAAGGCTCGCTCCTTCCACAGAGCCCTCAGGACAAAACTCAACATACTTTATATTCTCATAGTTTTGAGTATTCTGTGTCCATGCCATTTCAATTAGATGCTCTTTAAGGCATGCATCTTTGTATTTTATGAGTTGCACGTGGCCAGAGTGTCAAGTGAAAAATATACTGTGATTTAAAACGCGTATGCAAGAAAGTAACTTTGATGCAAGCAGTGAATACTCATCAAATGCACGAGTATCAAGCCTCATCTGTTCTATGGGATTTTAATACCCTCCACATTTTAACCAATTTTCCTTCTGCTGTAATGATTGGCACGGGGATGGCAATACTGGAAAATCCCCAGTTTCAGGACTATGCCCATAAATACATCACAGAGCAACTGTCAGCACCTGCATCCCAAGCACAACAGCTGGAATTCAAGGCTGCCAGGGCAACTGAGTGACTGGGAGATACTCGCGAGAGTATTGACACATAATCTAGTCTTTATAGAGCACATTATTCAAGTCTCCAACTAATAATTTTAATGCATTTGCTATGAAGAGTACAGATGTAGCACTAAAGACACCAGCTCGCCACCAGCCAGGAAACAAAAAGGCTGTTTGTTATGAAATGGTGCCCAGAATTCTTTATGTTAATGTGATGGACATTTTAGAGCTGGTAGAACCTGCTTCTCCACATCTACATCTAAATAACAGCAAACCTCTAGAGCACACAGTAAAGGTCAGGAGCAGCACAGCTCTGGGAAACCCCAGCAGTAATGCTATGCTTTCTTGTTTCCCAATAAGAAGTAACAGCTGCAGGTATTGTTTTGACAAACGCATGCCTAGAAGCAGTAAGGACAGCAGGACATCATTGTCCCTAGGCTAAACTCTGCTTGTCTTCTCTAGAAAAAAAGCATATTTCAGACTTGGTAAGATTTCCTGGTACCACAATTCCCAGTTTTCTATTAGAACCTGCTGGTCAAGTTAAACTATGGGGAACTATACCTGAAGGTACAACCACTTCCTCCTCCCTATAAGACAAGCTCACTAAGTGAGATAAGATTTCTAAGGCAGCAATTACCACACTGCAGTTACCAATGGGCAGAAACCCACTCCAGATGCACAGGTTGTGATCTGACCCTGGAGAGCAGCCACAGGCTGGATGGTCCCTGCAGCTCAGCCCCTGGTGTGCAGCTCACCAGATGTGGACAGAACTAATTAAGTACTTGGTGCTCTCAACACTCACCTTCTCTTCAGCATCAGTGTTGCCATTGACCTTCCTCATGGCGTTCTGGACGCGGGCGAGGCGGCTGGACAAGCAGAGCAGCAGGCTCACCACCTTCTCCAGGTCACCGATGAACATCATGTAGCGCTCAAACTCATTAGGCTTGCAGGCAGCACGCACGGCAGCCTCCAGCTCCTCACCACGCATTGAGCACTCCTTGGCCTCGGCGAGGACGAGCTCCCTGTCCTCCTCCAGTGCCTGCACTTTGGCCTTGAGGCTGGAGATGAGCTCCAGCTGCAAAGGGGAAAAAAAAACATAAAAAGATGGACAGCTGAAGATAAGCCGTATCGCTTACAAGGAGTGGATTCCTCTCGTGTCATCTTTGCCAGACTTAAAACTAAAAAGAATTTCAAGCTCTGGGAAAGAAAAGGAAGATTACCCATGGTATACAATTCTCAGACTCTGAAAAGCAAACAACTGATCATCGCCTCAACTGGTGGCAGAACTCCTCACTCAGAGTTCCCAACCACAGTCAGCAGTGAACTACTACAAGGATTTCCATGCGTTTAAACACAGTTCTGCTCACATATGAGATTGTGAAGCCTCAGCTCTATTACTTCACTGCATGAGAACAGCCTGGAATTTCATTTCACAGAGAAAGGCATTTGTGCAGGTGATTCCATTGAGCCCGAGGGCCCGGTGGCAGAGCAGGTGCAGGAGGTTGTCAAATACTGAAATAATGATATAGAAAAAGGCTCCAAGATCAGAGAGGGATAAGAACTGCTTCAGTTTGTTTGGAAATAGGCATCATAAAGAGCAGCAGCAGATCAACAGCAGGTAGCAGAAAATATCCCTACACCCTCAGCAGGAGGAATTTCAATAGGGCAGATTGTAATTACCTGAGATGGAGTACAGCCAAGTTTCTACAGGAAAAAAAATACTGCAATTCCTGAAAGCTGTGTGTTACCCTTCTAAGATGCCATATTCCTATCCGCAGAACTGGCATCCAGCTGTGCCCACCTTTATGCTCTGCACATATGGAAATTAATAGGCCACTAGTGTAAAATGCTACCATTTCTCTGTGTTAAAAACATTATTTAGGCTGCCAATTGTAATGAATTTTACAGATATGGAGACCATGTTTGAATGTTAGTTCATAATCCAGTAGCTGTGCAGGAGCAAGGAAGCAAACAATCCCAAGCAGCCCATGGGTGTGCTGCACACACTGCCCCCACGGCCTGCTGAAGGTCAGCACGTGGAGGGAGAGACCAGAATGAAATCAGGCAGAATTCAAACCCCACCATTTGTGATCACCTCACTCATTCCTAGGGCATTACCTACTGGAAAAAAAGACTGACTCCAAGTTTTCAGGCAAACATAATTACTGGAATAAAAGGTATGAATAAAAGCATCCACAATAATGCAATGCAAATAACTTTGTGTCGCTGTGAAGGAACAACAGTTCATCTGATGGTCACCTACCTTCTTACATGTGATGTCATCCAGGTCCTTTGTGTCATCTCCGCTCCTGCTCAGCACACGGTTTCCCTTCCCAGTGGGATCTTCACTCCTTTGCTTGGTGGTGAATTCAGATTCAGGACATTCTTCTGTCACATCTTTGCTGCTTTTCCTGCTGTTCAAACAGAAAAGAATCACCTGTGACAAACACCGAGTACTGTTCACAAACAGTGTTCTTGTTTTTGGGTGTCTCTACTTCAGAATCACTTTTCTCTCATCCCACAGCAGGGACTTTTAGTATTTTAAAGGCTGCAGAGCAGTTTAGCAGACAAGGACTGTCAGTCCCTTTCAGATGGCTCTCACGCTGCTCCAGTGCAGGCAGCTCAGCACACTGCTGCCATGCGCTCAGTGCAGCAGCACAGCCAGCAGGGCACCTCCTGTCCCTGCACAGCCCATCTCCCTCTCACACAGGCATCACGCTCAGAGCTCTGATCTGTAAAAGCTGTCAGCATGTATAAACCATGCAGTTCAGCTGAGCAGCACCAAAATCCCCCAGGCAGAAGGGGGTAAATTTGTCATTCTTCAGATGCTCATCCACCAGTGCTCTGCCTACTTATTACTCATGCTTTCAATGCACACAGCACTTTTGTTTGCATGCAGCTGTCACATTGTGCCCTACTCCAGCTTTCTTCCCTCATGCACCCTTATCCTCAGATATTTTAGGACAGGTAAACCAGAGAACTATAAGATTTTGCTAATGAAACAAACATTAGAAAAACACATCTTCTCAGTGCTGGTGTATGTATAACATTCACATGCTATTCTGTCTTAAAACTGTAGTTAATGGGTTTTGTCTACTTACTCATTCTCCTGTGCATGTCTCACACCTGCCTTCCTTCTGTGCATTTCCAACATGGAAAAGTTAACAGGGAAAAGACCCTCCATCAAGTCCAGAGCAGTTTTTCTAATAGGATAAGGCATGAGGACATCAACCAGAGAGCTGTCTTTGGCAATGAGATCCATCACGAGCTCCTCGTAACGCCGGTCCTCAGGACACCACAGCCTCCTTTGGGGCAGGTCCATCTCTCCCTCCTGCAGATCATCACCTTGGCTGTTGCATGCAGCTGCTTCCTTTACACCCTCACCTGGGGCTGTACCTCCATCTCCTGGCTGAGGCTGAGCAGTAAGCACAAGGCAGCTTGCCACATTGCCCTGAGCAGCTGCTGCACTGCTTGCCTTTGCCTGCAGCTCCAGGCACATCATTAAAGTATTGCCAGTCTGAGATCCCCTTCTGTTTTCCACTTGAGCATCTTCCCTGCTTCTATTTCTTGGGCTGGGGATGGCGGTGCTGACAGCTAGCTCTTCACTGTGCTGACATAGAGAGCTTCCAACAATGCTGTCTCGATGTTCATGGTTCTGGCATCCATCTTCCCTGGGATCATGGGAGCTGTAAGAATAAAGATAGATGTTCCCTTTATTGGAGATGCTTCCTGTACAGCAGACACTTCAGCATACTTTTAAGCAGCCACAGGTGCCATGGAGATGGCAGCGTGCCTTGGGAAGAGATGCACACAGTGACCAGAGTCACTCTCCCTGCAGGTCTTACATGGAACAACCTTTATTAACAGCACAAACATGACCTGCCTGCTCTGGATTTCCCACCACAGCTCAACAGCACTTTCATGGGGGGAAAACCAAGAGAACAAATAAGGTACAAATGCTACAGTGAAATCCATACTTCAAGTTCTTTCCCAAAGATAATCATATAAATCAATTAGTTACTAATAAAACCAGTTACTGGCTTTTCATCTCCGTTACTCAGCATGTATTACAGAACCCTGATCAAACACTTCTCTGCCCTTCCACTGCTCCATCTTAAATGCCAAGCAAAACCCACTGAGCTGCCGAGCTAAAAGGGGGCATTTAAGCAAAACCCCAAATCTGAGGAAGATGTGAATGGCTTTTGCTAAGAGGAGCAGGCCTCCAGGATCCATCTGGGGCTGCTCAAGAGACTGAAACAGCCACACTTTACATCAAGAATCACTAGAAATATAGCTGAAGCCTTGGGAATAAAATGGGAAGAACATACTCCCTGGCACCCACAGAGTTCAGGGCGAGTAGAGAGAATGAATGGGGAACTAAAAAAGCAATTGGCCAAATTAACACTAGAAACTAAGCTCTCATGGATAAAATGCATTCCCCTTGCCCTCTTAAACCTTAGGGCCCAGCCCCGGGCTGACATAGGAATATGCCATATGATGCGGGAACCCCTAAAGATCACCCGGGGGTGTTAGATAAGAACATTCAAGCTTATATCACGGAATTAATGAAGTATAAACAGGAATTGTGGAAAAAGGGACAATTGACTCAAAGACCCCCTCTTGACATTACCCTCCATCAGATAAAGCCTGGAGATTGGGTTCTGATAAAGACCTGGAGAGAAACCACACTGCAGCCTCGCTGGGAAGGTCCCTATCTGGTATTATTGACTACCAATACTGCCATCAGAACTGCTGAAAAAGGATGGACACATGCTAGTCATGTTAAGGGTCCAGTACAAAATCACGAATGGAGAGTCACTAGTCCAGCGGGTGATTTGAAAGTAAAACTGTCACGAAACCCTCCGTCAAGGAAAATGAGAACATGAATTAACAATGATTGTATAAACGTATCAGTATAGAATTTAATGTAGAAGGGAATATTTTGACTATTGTGAATGCAACTGTTGGGATATGTTTTAGAAAGGTAGTGGACCCACTGCGAAAACAGGAATACACAAATTGGTTATTAGCCTTCAGAGTGGCCGTGGAAATTTTAATAGAAGGGGGTAAACCTGGGGGTGAATTTGGATCCTTACCAGCATCACTTAAGTGTATAACCAGTGGGAAAAAGAATAGGGTGCAGTACCCCAAAGACCCACTTAAAAGGGAAGCAAAACCAGCCCCTCCTGAAGAATACTCTTGCTGCCGAGAAGATTATACACCCCATGGCTCGAGGCAACCAAGTCGATGGGCGAGGCCGAGGAGATAAAACATGTGGAGGGGTCTGCTCCATTATGAATGAATCCAAAGATTTAGGATCCAGAAGATACCCCAAGACTGGAAATAACTCCCCCGAGCAATTAAAGACTCACTACTGCAGTGGGAAAACTGCCTATCTAAAACTAGCTCAATTGATAATAATATTAAGTCTCATTAATGAGGGTTGGGGTACAGAGGTACAGACACATGAGCCATTTAAGTGGTCCCTAATCAGATGGGAAGATCAGAAGGTGATAAGCACAGACGTGACCCCAGGCGCTCCCATCCTTAAAAGTCAAGTATGTGACTTAGTACCAACACAACCATGCCTGAATCGCAAGGCAATCTATGCTTGCCCAGCATCAAATCCAGGGAAAAGTTATTGTAATTACCCAGGGGAATATTATTGTGCATACTGGGGTTGTGAAACGGTTTCACTGGGATTTCTGCCAGGGGGGGGACAAGATGAATATATAACAATTAGTTGGGGTCCCTCAGGTTGTACACCTCCGACTTATGGGACTCACTCTGGTGAAGGAACATGCCAACATTTAGAGATAAAAATCCTTAAAACAGAAAACACAGTGTGGTGGATAGGAAAGACTTGGGGGGTACGAATGTGGGAGCCTGGAAGAGACCGAGGGGGCCATTTCCTTATTAAAAAAGAAAGAGTTCCGCCAGACCCCCCAATAGGTATAGGACCTAACGTAGTAATAAATAACAATCAGAATAAGACAGAAGCTGTTACTGTAGGCCCGACCGAAGCAAGCCCTTATATTACCGAATATGGCACCCTTTGGAAAATAATTCAGTCTAGTTTCAAGGTGTTAAACAACACCCACCCAGAATTAACTAAGGAGTGTTGGCTATGCTATGATATAAGACCCCCTTTTTATGAAGCAATAGGGTCCGTAGCGAAGATTAGGAGAAGAAATGGGACTAACCCAGCAGAGTGCCTATGGAAAAAGGGAAGGCCTAATGTTCCAGGGATAACTCTAGCACATGTTACTGGAAATGGTGTGTGTGTGGGAACTATACCTCTAGAAAAACGACATCTATGTAATAAAACTATAGAAGTACAAAGTCAGGAGAAACCCTCAGACTGGCTCCTACCCGCAGACAATGCTAAATGGATATGTGCCAAATTAGGGGTCACTACATGCTTATCGACTAAGATATTTAATCAAACCACCAATTACTGTGTACAAGTAATTATAGTTCCACGAATCATATATCACCCTAAAGATTATGTGATCAGTCAACAAGAAACCTCTGAACATCACCTGATTAAAAGGGAGCCATTCACAGCCCTAACCGTTGCAATGCTATTAACTATAGGAGGGGCCGGGCTGGGGACTGGAGTAGCATCTTTAATAAACCAGCCACAGGGACTGAAAACCCTTAGACAATCTGTGGATGAAGATCTACAGAAAATAGATGAAGCCATCAATGCGCTTACAAAATCGGTACGGTCTTTATCAGAAGTAGTGTTACAAAATAGAAGGGGGTTGGATCTTCTCCTATTGCAGCAAGGGGGACTATGTGTGGCTCTTAAAGAACAATGTTGCACCTACGTTGATCAAACGGGGGTAGCAATAGATACAATGGCTGAACTAAGAAAACAGTTAGAACAAAGAAAAAGAGCCCAGGAGTCTCAAAGAAGTTGGTATGAGAGTTGGTTTAATGGTTCCTCCTGGTTCACTACATTATTATCCACAATAATGGGACCAGTTATTATGATAATATTAGGTTTGACCTTTGGACCCTGTATTTTAAATAGACTAATCGTTATCGTTAAGAACAGGCTAGAGGCAGCCCACCTAATGGTAATTAGAGAAAGATATGAACCCCTTGATGGGGAACCAGAAGAGGATGCTCTAGAATGGAGTCGACAAGAACTAAAACGGTTTAATGAGCAAAACAAAATAGTACAATAAAAGAAAAGGGGGGACTGTGATAAAATGTTTGCTCATTAAGACCGGGATGTGGTAGCATTGTGGTGGAGTGCTTGTTCATTAGGACCGGGATGTGATGGTGGAATATGGAGGCCACAAGGGTTGCAGAACACTCTAATTTTATGGGTAGATTGTGTACTCTGCATAGTTACAGGCAAAGCGCGCCCCGATGGATACAAAGTTTCACGGAAGGACCAACCAAGGAACGACACACCAAGTGGCACGATCACAACCGACCAATTAAAGGACAATACGCTCGGGATGGACCTTACAAAAGAAGTTGCAAGGGACGGGAAGGTGCGGCAGTTGGAGGAACGAGGATTCCCCTGTCGCCCAGCGCTGAATTGCCTTTTTGTTTTACCCGCTACAATTAATAAAAGTTTCTAATCGGAACATTATCGGCTCATTGCTTATAAATTGATGACACCCCAAATCTGAGGAAGATGTGAATGGCTTTTGCTAAGAGGAGCAGGCCTCCAGGATCCATCTGGGGCTGCTCAAGAGACTGAAACAGCCGAAATTCTATTTGTAGAGGTTATTACACAGGTGTCAGCTTCATTTCTGTATCGAGACAAAAGCTCAGGTTCTTTTCACCCCTGATGCTGCTAAAGCAAGGAAAACAGGTACAAACACACACACACACACACGTCCTGCAGCACTGCAGCCCGCATTGCTCAGTGCAGCTGCGGCCATCTCCAGCGGTCACAGGGGGGAGCTGCGCTCCCGGAGGAGCAGCTCAGGCACTCAGCGCTGACACACTTCTCCGCTCAGGAGAAATGATGTTGAAGATCGCCCCAGGATAAAAACAGGTTTTTTATTTTTAAAGAGCAGTACACAAATACTTTTGTATGGCCAATGGAGGATGCTAAGAAAGGGAGATGGAAGCAGGCGGTCACACCCAGCACTAAGCTGTCGCTGCTTAAACACGGGCTTTGCTACAGTTTAGGAGCAGAGAACAGATAACTCATCCCCAGAAGATGGGCTCTGTCTGGAATACCCCGCCGACACGAGCGGCTGCAGGGGCTCTGGGTGCGGGGGGGGCTCTTGTGCTTCCCTTGAGCTCTATCCCATGAGCTCAGGTCGGGGTTTTGTGTCCCCCTGCAGGCAGAAGAAGACAGCGATGTGCCCCGCAGCAATGCTGCTGCAGCCTTACCTGGGGATGCTGACGTGGTTTCCACATGGCCGGGCTGGTGGCATCGCACAGCTGGCACATCTGTCTGCGGCCTGGAAATGAGAGCAGCACATGGTACTTGCAGAGCTCGGACCATACAGATGTATTAGCAATGGATGGGTCCTTCCCTTGGATTGCAGTTGTTGGGGGAATTTCCCAAAGGTTTAGCTTTGGAAGGAAGCTTTTCTTCCACCCCCCACCCCTCTCCCTTTGTAATAGCTGTGTGCTAATCGTGCAGGTGCTTCTGCCCAGACCAAGCACACTTCTGGCACAAAAAAAATTCTACCTCCCAATTAGTTCAGAAGCAGAGCACAAGCTTTGCTTTCAAACAATGTGGCATTTTCTAGGGATTAAGCAAACGCCTTCACCCCAACTTCTTTCACCCCCTGCCAGAAGCCAGGCACTGGTCTCTCACTCCTGATAAGGAGCAGGTTTCCCAGTGATCAGCCCAGCTGCTCTCTCTGCAGCACAAGGCTGCACCCCACCATCCCGACACCACTCACCTGCATGGAAGGACACTCCGCTTCTTGCCCGAGGGCAGCAGCACCTGACAGAGGGATGCTCTGCACAGACACACACTGATCCGGTGCAGCAGGATGCAGGCTGGGCTTTGCTGGCACCATCCTGCTTCCACCATCTGCATTTGGTGGGGGGGCAGGTGAAGAAGGAGGGAAAACATCTGGTGCTGCTTCTTTGGAGAACACCTGGCAGGAAGCCTCATTGCTTGGCGACTTTCTGCTCTCACTGGGGTTGGAGCTCCCGCCAGGAGGCCATTTAGGATGTGAAGGCCCCGTCTGCAGGGTTGGTTTATGTGGTGGGATGTGCTGCACGCTGCCTGGTCTCTGGCTGATCTTCCGTTCCATGTACTCCATCAGTGCAGTGTGCTGGATTTGCTTCAGCTCTGTCCTGGAGATGCTCGAACTGGAAAGCGCCCTCCCTCTTCTCTCTGGAGTCCTTCTCCTGGCTGTGGCCATATCCTGCTCAGTGCTCTCATCACCGCCTCTGTTCCCCTGGGCTTCCTTGTCTGCCAGCTGATTGAGTTTCTCAGGTTCAGAATAACACAGTTTCTTTTCCTCTTTTGTCACCCTTTTCCTTCCCCCTATTCGACCTGCTTGTGGCCTCTTAATTTCTGCATCCTTTTTTAACCCTTCCAAGGATTCCAGGTGAGAAGCAGAACAAGGAGCAGGTTTGGAATCCTCATGTGCACTGGACAATGAGAAAGATCTAAGGTGCTCAATTGAAGGCCTTTTGGAGGGCTTTTGTCTCAGTCTAACAGGCAAACTCATCTGTAAGTCTTTTCTTTTAAAAGAAGTTTCTCTCAGAACCTTTTTCTGAGCCACTTTAAGTTTCTCTCTGTAGTCATTCTTAGAGCTCTCCTCCATGGATGAAGCAGGACTCCCAAGAGCAATGTCTTCAGCCTCATTCAGGGGATCCCCATTGGCACAATGCTGGCGATGCTCAGCCTTTCGGGGCTGACTGCTTTCCCTCTGCATCTCTGTGCTCCATGCTGAAGCAGTGTGGCTGCTTGTTGCAAACCCCCTTGGTGAGCTCCTCACACCCTCCAGACATTGCGTGAGCTTGCTGTGGTGTGTGGTGTTGGCAGCCCTCCCTCCAGACAGGTAGTAAAGCATTGGAGTTGTCTGTCTGGTTATTTGTTCACCAGCAGGATCATCCCGCACCTGCCTTAAGAGCTCTTGCTGAATTTCAGGCTGACATTTCTGATAAGGAACAGGAGGTTGCTCTTGCTCTAAATGCACGTTAAGGCCAGGACTGCTGCTATTGGCACAACGTTCATTTAAAGGTTGCGATGAGGAATCTTCCTTTGATCTATGAACAGCCATTTGCTCAGTATTATCACAGCATTGCTTATTGCCACAATCCAACTCCCCAGAGGGAGGCTGCTCCAATTCTACACCATCACAGCTGCAGGACAGCAGCGATTTCTGCATTTTGCCTTGTGGATTCCGAAGCGGTTCCCTAACAACGTTCCCAATTTCTCCTTTGTAGTCATAGCATTCATTTTTATCTGTGCAGATGCTGGCCTTCCTGGATGCATTTTTTATAAGGAGAGCACTATCCGTGCATTTCAAGTCACAAATGCCCTCAACGACCTCTTGACCTGGAGGCAGCTCAGCATGGAGCAGGCACTGAGCACACAGTGGGGATCCCTTCCATTGGCCATGCTCCAGCATGGCGCTTCGCAGCTCTGCACCCCTGAGTGCTGCCTGCTGTTTGCAGCATGGGCACGGCTCGTCCCCTCGTGCATCACCAACGCTGCTCTGTGCAGGTGTGTAGGGCCTGGGCTTCACCTCTTCAGAAACACTGTGTGCGTCAGCTGGACCGTAAGCAGACAGAATTTTAGGGATGTTAGCCATGGAGTCAGTCTTCAGATATTCTTGAAAAATGAAGGAAGATGGCCTGCTGTAAACATGGGGATTACTTCTCCTCGCAGGCTTTTGAGACGGGCTCCACTCTCCATTTTCTTCTGTCCTTAACCCCTGAAGTTTTGATACAGATACTCCATCTGCAGAACCAGAAGAAGGAACCTTCTTTTCCAGAGCCCTTTGCCTAGCTGCCACCATAGCTGGCTTGCTGCTTCCAGCCCCTGTCTGGCCATGCGATACACCCACAGGCCAGCTGTCCATGCAAGGAGCTGACTGTGCACTGCACTCGCTGAGACCTCCGGAGTTCTGCCTCCCTCTTCCCTTTGTGCTTTCCAGATGCCTGGTGACTCTGTAGCTGTCGAGTCGCATGGGAGGAGAGGGCGGAGGTGCAGCTGGAGGCAGCAGTCCCTGGTCCAGCATCCTGTGGGAAGGAGAGCCACTGCTGCACTCAGCAGGAGTAGGGCTGTGGGAGGCACCAGAGATGCTCTGGGATGGTGCCTGGCACGGCTGCAGGCATCTGAGAGCAGAACTTGCTGCACTGAGGTTATAAATGCCTCTTACATATTCCGAGTCCATGTATGGTACCTGCTCTGGAGCTGAACAGCAGTCTGCTTCAAAACACGATGGGGGGTGATACTCGGGAACATTTGAACTCCCTGAAAAAGAGCTGTATGCAGAGTCTGCTCGCCCAGGGAGGTGCAGGACGTGGTCTGTGCTACCAAGGGATGGCACTGGGGACAGACAGCTGCTGTCAGGAGCAGCCATGGGCTCCACCGGTGCTCCTATTCTGCCACCGTGCCTGCAAGGCCATCGCTCTGTCTCGTTCTCAGATACAGCCATGGTGAAGACTTTCCAGGAAACAGTCTGATTAGATCTCCACAACCAAGTTGTTGGAAAGGTCTGTTTTGCACTGCATCCACATTCCAGCACTATTTAGAGGATCCTAACATGGGGAAGAACAAACAAACAAACAAGTGAAAGAGAGCTGGCAGCAGGATGGTGGAGGCAATCTGGGAGAGCAGGCAGTGAGCATCCCATATCTGTTGAAGATGAGAACTAGAAAACAATATTCAGAGAAGCTGCGTAGCTTCAGTAGTTACAGGGATCTTGGAACTATCAATTCCATTATCACTAGCACAGCAATTAAGTTTTTAATAACAAGAGTTCTCTAGATCTTCATTAAATGTAAGACTGCATAAAACTGTAAGACACCCTCCCATTATGGTTGCAAAATACCAAGGGACAAAAATCAGAGCTAGATTCTGAATCTGCCTAAAAATAAATCAGAGAGGTTGAAATTTCAGCTCAGATGCTCCCTGATCCCAGAGGTACCCGAACACAGCACAGATGGGGCTCCATGAAATGCCTGAGGGATGCAGAGCTGTGCTTTGGCAGCTGCTTGCAGCCACGGGTCGGTGCCCAGCTCTCAGCTGGATGAACACAGCCCTCCTGTGAACAGCAGAAGGTTTTGCAAACACATTGCTGCAATTACAACATGCAGAGTGCTCCTGACCCTGCCAGCAACTCTGTATTTCTGTTCAGAATCTCTCATACAGAACACATGGGCAGTTGCACTGAGCAAGTAGCACAAAGATTAGCCCAGGAGGATTGTCAAATGAGAAGAAATTGTCATTACAATCAGCTCTATCAGCCCCCCCCAGAGCCCTGCTCCTTTAAGCCTTCCATTGTTTCTCAGGGGTGTGAACCAAACAAGCAGGATATAAACGGGGCACTTCTGAAGTGAACTTCTTTGCCATGTCAATCCATGCTTACAAATACCTATCCTGGAAGACCCTTCCCAGAGCCTTACAGCAAGTGCCTTGAGGAGACCAGTGGTACCCAGGTGAGGGGTTCTGTGTCAGTAACAAATCACAGCTTTCTAACAACAGGCAAATGCTTTTATGCCTCATGTCAGGAACTGCTCTGCCAACATTCCAGAGGCACCAGAATAAAGTTCACATGCAACAAATACAGAACCCTTGTGGAGTCCAGAAAGCAGCTCATGTTCATTAGCAGCACTTGACATTTACTCTGAGTCTTACACAATGCACACAGGTTTACTCTGAGAAACAGGATCTCCACAAGCTGCCACGTATGGGGCACGAGCAGGCTGCAGGAGGTGGTCATGTTGCATGTGACCCCCCGGCTGCTTCTACAGCTTCACAACCCCTTGATGTGTACACAGGCAGTACAAGTCCCAATGGAAACCCAACCTGGTGAGCCCAACAGGTCACAGGTAGTGGCTGAATTTAGGAACTCCCATTTAAAACAGGTGTAAAGACCAATTAGTTATCAAAAGAAGGCGAACAAATAATTAGCTCCAAGCACCTTCAGAAATTAACTCCTCCATAGTGATGCACCTCCTGGAGAAGGGCAAACGGTTTCCAGATCCTACCGCAGTACTGCCTGTCTGTCTTCATCACAAAGGTTGGACTCAGATTTCCATCCTTGATTCCTTGAATCACAGTACACAATGCAGGGGGCCTCGCAGGGCTGGCAGACAGACAGATCCCAGAGCTGATGTGGCTGTTTAATAAAAAAAACAGCACATTCCTGCCCCATTTCAAAGACAGTCATGGTATCATTCATCTTCCACCAAAGGAAGAGATGGATGGAAGCCAAAATACGCCAGTTAATCTATAAAGGGAACTCGGACTTGTGGGGCACAGTAAATAAATTAACGAGTTTCTGAGAAATGAAAGGAGCATATCAGCACAAAGCTGGAATTTCTGCTGCGTTCTTCCAGAAATTTCAGTCAGAAATTGACCCCAGGACACTCGGAGAGGTTCCATCTCCAACCTCTAACATCATCTAACATGCAGCTGTGAAATGCATTTGCCTCTCCTTGGTAAAGGAGTCACACAACAAACATCAACAGCTGCTGATGAAGTTTCCCATCCTTTTCATCACAACACACTGAATTATTTCAAGAAATAAAAACCTTAGAAACCTGGTGAAACAAAACCCGTGGGTTTCCTGAAGCCACAGAAGGAGAAAAGCAGGCAATGGAGCGGCAGTGCTGGCACAGAATGCAGTCAAACCACACCACCTGCAGAGCAGACAGCCCTCAGAACAGCACCATCCTCACCCATGTGGTCCCATGCAGCTCTGTGAGCTCCAGCATACCCAGAGGTGCCCAGGATGAAGCCTGTGGGAGCCATGAGAGAACCATCAGATTCCTCCATCATCCTGATCTCCATTTTCTAATCAAAGCTGTGCTCCAGTGGAGCTTCTCCAGGCAGCTCTCTTACATCCCCACCACTACTAACAGACTGAGCCAAGTCTTTGTCTGGGACGTGCTGGCACAGCTCCATGGAAGTCAGTGGTGCTACCCTGATTTACAACACGAATTTGGCTCTTGCTTTCCACAGCTACGTGTAGAATATAAATAACAGCCGTGCTTTGGTTTGATGTACATCAGTGAAAGAGCTCGTGTGGTTTCCTATGCCAGTGTTTCCCAAGATCTCTTTCCCCCCATTATTTCAGGCTACCTCTGTTTGTCATTCACAGTGAAGTCAGTAACAAAAGCAATTTATGTCTCAAGCTTATATAGCACTATAAATAACAGGAAATACATAACTTCAGCTCCTTTGAAGGTGAAAGTAAGACCATCTGAGCTGGAAATAGGAGCAGAAAGCACTGACCCACTGCTTGCAGGAGGCTCATAGGACATCATGAGACGTTCCTTCTACCACTGCTGTCTCTCCTGCTCCTTCATGGAGCTGCCTGCAGCCCAAGCAAGAACTAAGCCCACCAACTACTGCTAAGAGCCATACAGGAGTGTTCTTTTTAAAAACTCTGAACAAAAATAAAACAAATTATTCCATTTCTGTCCACTTCTTTATTGTATTTACTCCAGCTCTGCTCAGGAAACTGCACATGGAGCACAGCCCTCTATGCAAAGCAGTTTGCAAACACAAAATATTACAGCCTCTGCTCCATACATTTGATAAAGAAATGAGGTGAATAAAAGCATGAAAATGAGCAACAGTATCTCAGCAGGGACAGCAAGGAGCCCTCTGCTGCACGGCAGGCAGGCGGCCAGGGCAGAACATGATGCAGACATGCTCTGTGCTCCAGGCTGGGCCCTCTGGGCTCCAGTAAAGGTATCTTAGAAGATCTGTTCCAAGTTTCTGCCATGACAGTAGCAGACAAAAAGAACAGTACTGGCACAGCCATGCCTGCAGGTTCACGTTGCTGTCCATGCTGTTGGTTTATTCAGCTCTACACAAGAGCTGTACACTGAGATTCCTCCTTCAGACAAATGCTTATCCAAGGCAGCCCCAAGGCTGTGGTCCTGCTGATGGTCATGGTGCTCGCAGGCTACCAGCAGGACTCCATCACAGCAGGGGAAGGCTTTGTGTTGCACAACCCTGAGGTCCTTGCAACTAACTGACAGGTGAGAACCTTGTGTCTCTGTAGGTTCTGTGCAGAAAAGAGTCAGCAACCTGCTGCAATCAGTGAGCAACTTACTGCTCCTTTAAGGGTGAGCTTTCTTCTAGTTACAGCCTGTTCTTGTTTGACCTTGTTTAGAGCACATCAGGTGCTGCTAATTAACCTGTAACTCACTTGCAGGTGCACACAGAGCTTGCCCCAGCAGTGCCGCCCTTCTGCATCTGACACAGAACTATTTTCTGTATCAAATCTCCATTAATCTCAGCAAGCCCTGAGGAGCAGACCCTGGCATGGAATGCAGCCATGCATTCATTTCCACTGAGGTTTACCAAGTTTACAGTTTACCAAGGCAATCTTTCCATCAGAGAAGCAGCAATGACAGCTTTACTTAATAAACATAAGCAGAGCTCAAACCTTCATTTAGGATGGACCTACCAGTGTTAGTGGATGAGAAATTACACCCGGTACCACATTTTGGGAAATCAAAGAGGATTTCCTCTCTGATTCTGGGTATACAGGTGACATGCTGCAAAGAGGTTGGCCTGCACAAAGCTTCACAGACCTACTTCTGTAAAACTGCCCCCTTTCAACAAACAGGTCCATGGAAACAAAGGTAAAAAAGCCCACAGCTTGTGATACAGATTAATCCATATCAAACTACAACATGCAACTGTTCTCTGAAGAACACAAAGCAAACACTGTGACCAACCTCCCAACGTTATGTCATGTACATGTTTGTGAACGACCCGCTTCTTATCAAAGAGTAAACACGTCATGTAAATATTAGCCCAAATTCTTCAGATTCCAATCACTTGCACAGTCTGCAGCACCTGATCCAGCTGTTCCGTGGGACACCAGATTTAATGACTCCTGGCTCCATGGGCAGCACCACGCAGCAGCTCCCTGAGGGCTCCCACTGCTCCATCCAGGACTTCCTGCACATGCACACAACATGGGTGACCCACACATTCCCACTGACCGTATCTCTGCTTTCCAGACATGTCACGTCTCAGCAGGAGCCATTCCTCTGACCAGACTCTGTAATAGATCCAGAAATTCCAGACAGATGTCTGCAGTCTTCAGATTCCACCACTTTCACACGACTGTCAGAAGGGTGAGGGAAGGAGAAGGACAGTACAGCCACAACAGCACGGCCGTGCAACCATCCTTGTGCCAGCAGCTCTGCAAGCTGCTCTCTCAGCTTTCCTTTCTTTAAATAGACACACTGCCTTTCTTTTGCCCCTCTACTTTACAATGCAGAACTTTAAACTTCAGGTTTCCAATTGCTTTGCAGGAGAGCAACATATGACAGAACCACCTGCTATGTTCTCAGCAGGCAACTGGAAAACACACCTGCTAATAGGTGTATTTTTAAATACCACCTCCCCCATGTAGTGCCATTCCCAGGATCATCACACAGGCTGCTGCCTGGTGGTTACTGGGGAGATCGTACACCCCAACCAAAGGACAAGGCTGCCTCATAGATGGCCCACAGGGAAACCTTCCCTGCTACAGAGAGCCAAAGAAAGTGAAAGGATTGGGTGTTATTGAGAGCCGAAATGGGAATTGGATGTGGCTGATGCCTCTCAAGTACACAGAAATAAATGACACCACTTGAGAAACGTGAGTGTTCTGGGTAAAAATCACAGATACAGACCTTTGGCTTTCTGGAGCTTTGAGAATTGTCCTGAGTCATTCAGAAGGAGATGAAAATAACATATTTTGATACCTTCTTCTCGAGCTGTGATGGCAGCACTGGGCTGGCACAGCCCTTCCCAGCACCATCACTCCAGAGAAGAGCGTTAGCCACTTGAATCATGCTTGAATTTGGCTGACAGAAGACTGCAGCCCAAATAAAATGTTTCTGGACCCAAGAGCCACGGCCTGATTTCCAACCAGCGATTTAATGAGGAAGATCAGGTTTGGCAATTCTTCACAGCCCTGTGAGAGACCTTTTCTGAGCACCCAACAGAGTCGGACCTTTTAATCAGAGCAGTCACCCTCCACATACATCTCCACTGTCCTCAATTCACTGACTTTCCTCATTCAGCCTCAGAAACATATCTTGGCTTCCATCACCCTTACTCCCCAATCGACTGAGAACCAAACACTTCTTTTCCTTTCTAACTCTGAGTGCACTCCACAGAAACTGCTTCTGTCAGAAACTGCTGCTTCATCCCCAAAACACGTCTTTCCAAACTTACCCATTCCAGCTCTTCTTCCTTCACCACAATTTTCCTCCTTTTTTTGTAGCTCACTTAATCCCCAAAACGTATTATCCAAGGACAAAACGCAAAACATTCAACAGCATTAAACAACCAGAAACTCTAATGACCTCAGAATTTCAGAGTGAAAATAACCTAAAAATTGTTGATGTTTACATGTGTGCATGGACTAGACCAGCTAACATCCAAGAGAACATAAAAGAGAATTCAAACCAAATGCAAAGCTCTCATTCCCTTCACACACGTACCCTCCCAGTAAGCCTAAGACAATTAAGTCCACAGAACCACATTTTTCTCCCCTATTTGTCTGAGTACAAAGAGGGAGACTTGAATGAATCAGGACTTTCAGAGGACTTTCCTCTTTGATGGATCAGCAGTTCCCACATATTTTAGTGGACAGCCCAAAACAACAGCACCCACAGATCAGAGCCAGACATCCCCAAACTTCCTTGAGAGCTCCAGGAGAGCTCCCATGCACTCAGACTTCAGAGAGAGTTGGCTGGCTAAGAAATGCCATGAAGTCATCTTCAGAACAGTGGTTTTCTGGCATATTCTTTCTTCTGCCCTCAGAAGCTTAATGGATGGCTCTGTCACTGCAACCCGAGGCCCAGATTGAAAATGTCTTCAACTTCAGTTTTTCTGTGCTGCAATTATGTTTTCCACAGACAGAGCAAGCACTGCTCTCTGCTCCAACCAGTGTGACCCAATGCTGGGCCAGGAAGATGCCCTGCTCCCATCTTCTTATTCTGACACAAGAACCAGAAGCCATTCCCAGCCAGAAAATGCCTACTCTCAGTCTCATTTATCCATGACTGTGCCTGCCATTGGACTGAGGGAGGCAGCAACGTAATATCCAGTTGCAACAGAGCATTCCACTGGAAAAAACACCAAGTATATACGAGAAATATATTAGACTGGCCCTTTCTTCAGCAAGCATTGCATTCAGCTATTCTCCCATATCTTTCATTTGGGTAAAGCTCATGAGCACTTATTCTTACTCACACTAAACACTGTTATCACCACTTTCCATAGCAATGAGAAATTGATAGTTCAAACTGAACTGGAAATACACAGCAGTGTATTAGCACAAGTTCGATAGTGGGCTGCAAGGGCAGCAATTAACTGCTCATGTGCCACAGCAATCAACTCTCAGATGTGCTACAAAACTACAAGAAGAGATGGAGAGAAAGGATTGTGGAGAGCAAAATGGAATTCATTCTGAGAACAAAGGCAGTAGGAGTCCCTCCAGGTACAGCCTTCTGCATTTAATCTGTTCTGCAGGAACTTCCCCATCATGTTCCCTAAGCAAGCGCCCACACCTTGCATCTCACCTGCAGCCCCATCACCTGAGCACTGCCATGGCTGAAGATCATTAAGCACACTCATAACTATTTTCTAGGTAAAGCTGCCCCATCTCCTCCCTCCCCTACCTCACACAGAGACAGACTTTATTCAGCAAAGAAACAGAACTTCACAGGGCTGAGCAGCGCTCCCATGCTCATGTTGGGCTGACTGTCCACAACTTGTCCCTTACACTGAGGTTTTACTCCTGGTAGAAATCCAGTTATTTTGTTCCATTCCATGTTTAGCCAAGAAAAGCCTCATCTTTCCTCCTCAGACATGCACAGGATAAGCTCTGGCAAGTGGGAGGCCTCACATCATCACACATCCCTACGGCTGCTCCAAACCCAGGTTAAACATTGCAAAATGTGGTTTTAATGTTTTCCAGGACACTTCCTGCTCCTTCATCTGCTTTGCTGCTGACTGCTGCAGAAAAGATGCCTTCGGATGGGAGCAGATGGACTTTGGCAGCAGATGCTCTGGAAGCAACCAAGAGCAGAGTTAGTGCTTGGTGAAAAAGATCCAAATAAAGCACAACACTGACACTCCATTTTCCAGTATTGCCCTTGCCAGCTCCCACAGCTCATGTCTGGGTCTGGGTATGCAGCGCGCCCACAGCTGCTCTCCCCACACACAGCCAGCAGCTCATTGTGCCCCAGCCAACACTCCACACCCCCACTGCACGGAGCTGCACGCAGGCAGCACAGCGCTGCTGGAGGGAACCTGCTGCCAGGGCACAGTCAGGTACACCTGGCAGGACCCAAACCACGTGACATCACACAGACTTCACCAAGCCACA
The DNA here is from genome assembly GCF_054131305.1 of Coturnix japonica. Lineage (NCBI taxonomy): Eukaryota > Metazoa > Chordata > Aves > Galliformes > Phasianidae > Coturnix > Coturnix japonica. Next base: position 2,565,451 of record NC_140680.1, on the reverse strand, counting down.
CTCAGGTCCTCCCACCTGGGTCCTGCAGATGCTCTGGGACGTGCTACTATGGTCACTGTGCAGGGGAAGAGATATCTGCTTGTGCTGAGAGCCTGAGGACACTGAGCAGCAGCATGAACACACCCTGCAGCCCTTCAAGATCTGCCAGTGGGGTTTTACAGAACCCTTCTGGTTCCCCAAATACACATATTCATCCATCAATTAAGGAGCAATTAACAAGTCCAGCTGGCAAAGCACCCACGAGGTGGCTCAGCTGTCCCTTACCTGGAGAGACACTGCTGCGGTCCCTCAGGGTTGGTGGGCGGCTCCGCACACATGGCAGGCTCTGTGGCTGCATCCACACACGGCCCCAAAGCCTCACCTGCAGAAATCGCCCTTTGGTTTATTACATTCCATGGCGCAGAGCTACAGTCACAGTGGAAAGGAAAGAAAGGCAAACAGCAGGCGCAGCTATTCATTATCTCACCAGTCAATTATTAACGACGGCCCTTTTTCTGCCCAAGCCTTTGGGCCGTGGCTCCCACGTGGGTGGAATCGAAACATTCCATACAAATGGTGCCCAGGCCATGGCAGGGCGAACACTGCCCACCCCAACACCAGCACTGTGCTGTGCCAGGTGGGTGCCCACCCCTGTGCTCAGTGCCCTCTCTGTGAGCACAGCCCGGCTCAACAGCAGCACAAGAGCCACAAGATGCCACCACTGCCAGCCTTCCCTAAGGAATTACACACTGCTTTCAGAGGATGAATTGAAGAAGGGTGGCACAGTAAACACCGAGGCGGTACGAAGAAACACTGAGGCTGTGTTTTATGTGCTGAAGGTCTGCACTTTCTTTTTTTTCAAAGTGTTTTTCTTTTCCTTCATTAAAATCAGCCCCAAATACACAGACCGAGGCTTTCATCTGTTTTGTGCAAGTGAATCAATTCAAGCCTCTGCAATAAACTCCTTCCTGCCTTCAAACCTATTTGCTGGAGCCTGATATTGCATTTTATAACATCCTCATCTGCTGAGATGAATTCCGAATTGTTTCCAGCTGAGCTTAAAAAATAAGCCGATTTTATGCCACTATTTTTTCCTCAAACTAAGCCGCCAACTGGGCAATGGCACACAGGCAACAGCTCTCTCATTTGTTCTCATGTATGGCCTCCCAGGGGAACAAACGGGGAAATTCCTCAGATTTCTACCAAAAATGAAACCCCAACACTCTACATGCTGTGGCTGTGTTCAGTTTTAGGTGGCGAGAAGCAGCTGAATGCTCTCCAGCAGGAGCAGGCTCTGGATCCAGGTTCAGCGCCCCCCCTCCCTGTGCTCCAGCAGAGAACCCCATCATTTGCTGATGGTGACTGAGAACAGAGAGCAGCTCCCAGCAAGTTACTGAGTAACCAGCTCCTGGTCAGTCACTGCCTTTAAGAACGTTTTCTGAAAGCAGTGACTCAGTATCTGAGGGAGGGAAGCCACAAACAGGAGGTGAGGGGATGGCTTCAAAGGGTCTGAGATGTGGGGGTTACGTGCTGCACTGTGCGGTGCCCAGCTGGAGGAAGGACAGAGAACGGAGCAGCCCCCATGACACAGCTCTGTGCTGAGGCAAAGTGCCCTTCCTTCACACCTCAGGTCTGCACAGCTGTATCAGCGACATCCGAATGGTGAGAGCACTGCAGACAAAGCTCAGCCCTACGTGCATAACAGATTGTAACAAGCATGGAAAAGAGAACATGCAGAAAGCCAAAGCTGTCATTCTATCACCCTATGCCTTCGGCTCAGGCGCTGATCCCTGCCTCTGCCAGGCACTGTGAGAACAAAGTTGAGCAGTTAACCTGTTGGCTTCAGAGAGTTCAGTTCCGCTCCTGGATTTGCCAGAGATCTTTGCGAGCTTCGGGACTTAAATGAAAAGAACTGCTAAGCCCTCACAAAGCACCAATATTGAGAAGGCAGCTAAACCTTTTCTAGATACAGCAGAGCCCACATTCCATCTCCTGATAGCTCCGGACAAAAGTTTCTCACACACTGAAGTTCTACGAAATTCAAGCAACCTTAAATGAAAAGTGTTGGCAGGTACCTCCTGTGTGCAGGCTGGTGACAAGTAATGCTATTCATCCCACAATGCTGAGGGGATAAATCCATTAAGAAGTGAGGGACCCACAGCCCCAGCCCTTAGACCAGCACAACCCTTACTGGTAACTTAGAATAATGTGGTATTATGCATACAGTAATCACATTCACCAGTCATTCCAAACCATAAATCACATGCCTCCTAATGCTCCTCCGAAATGACCAACCAGGTGCCTTGTAAGGAAGCTGTTAAGCTACAGACACGGCCCATGAAGGTGTGCAACCCCTAGCAGGGCTGCCTGGAGGTGGGTGCTGGAAACAGGGGCACAGAATGCCAGGCAGAGCCAACAGGCACTACAGCTCCTTCAGGGCACCCAACTGTCACAGTAAAACCACGTTGTACAGATATTAACTATTATATTAACCATTCTCCCAGACTCTGCCCCAAATACTGCAGGTTGGGCTGAACGCCCTTAGCCATATCCCCACATTCACCTCAATGCAATAACGCTGCTCACAGCCATCAAGTGATACACAGTGGGAGACCCCAAAAGAGAAGGCTGACAGCTGCGTTTAGCAATTAAGAACACTGCAATGCATGGGAAACAAGACAGAGCTCCCTCCTGTGCCACGCACACAACAGCTGCTCCTCCATCACCAGCAGGGAGCAACCTCACCCCTGGGAGATCATCACACCACCAGAATGCACCCTCAGGTTTGTCATCCATGGCAACAACAAACAGGGGCAGGAGATCATTAAAGATCATTGAAGGGTTTTGTAAATACAACTGAGCTGAGATTCATTGTATTTGTCCTCAGGTTCTTGAACGTTCACAGCGTGTTTCCAAACTGTCCCCCGCTGTCAGAAATGGTGTCACACGGTTCATTTCTGAACTGGAAGCTGAGACACCCAGGAGCCCCTGGACTGACAGCCTGTGTTCTCAGAGTTGCATCTAATCTCATAACATTCAGGGCACAGAGCTCAGCAGTGGCCACCAGCACACCTCCCACCTGCTGCTCTGCCACAGGCACAGCACAAAAGTGCTTAGAAGCAGAAAAGCAGTAATCCAGCTTTGAGGCCAAACCTCACCTCTGAATACTGCTCGACAGAGCTCCTGCCTCAGGCTCCCACTGCTGGGGTGAGTTCTGCACGTGCACGCAGCTCCTGAGGACACTGAGCTGTATTTCTGGTTAAAATACACAAAACAGCAACAGCCAACAAAGGTGGCTGCTGCCAGCTCACCTGACCAGCACCTCATACTCTGCTGTTCTCTTTTAGCACAAACCATGCAGTACTAACACCACCAAAGCAGCAGTGCTGCTGTAAGCCCATGCTGGTCCTGGACCCCCCACTCTGCCTCACACCACAGGTCAGAAAGCAAAACTCAGAGGGGGAGCAGTGGAAATACAAACAGCAAATGCTCCCCATAAAGCTGCAATCCACCCAGCGGGCTGTTACCTCTCTGTTATTTTCATTACTTGGTATCAGCTGGGTTACAGATGGCTGCTCAGAGTTACCAGCTTCAAAAACTAGGTCAATGGTATCAGAGAGAGGAAGGAAACATAACGATCCTGGGCTTTACGAACCCAAACCATCCAAATAACAGCAGCCTAACAGAGAAGATGATTTCAATGAGAGTCCTCATTAACCCCAGGCCTGGCAGCTGTACTGCTGAGCAATGAGAGCAGTGAGAGGGGCAGAGGACCGTGCAGCTGCAGCTGCACACTCAGTACCTTTTACCATTGCCCAGTAATTCCTACAGGAGTTAATCCTGCTGCGTAACCTTCCAGCAAACATAATCAGTAGCTGTCCAGCATTTCCTAAGACATAGTTAATTTTTTGTTAGCAGGTTGGTTATACACAAAAAGCAATACAAAGGGCACTACCACTGCTCTAATTCATACAGAAGTGCCCCGGATCAAAGACCAATGCTCCTGCACTCCTCCAGTCCCCAGTTTCATACAACACATTCTGCAGCCAGGCTTCCCCTGCCCTCGTTCCCATGGGGATGGTTTCCCTATTCCAGCAGTACAGGCAGTTACAGCACACAGGGCTTCCAGCCGCAGTGTAGAGCAGAAGCAAACAGCTGTGTGCCAGGGAAGAGTGAGCACCAATACCAGTTACCTGAAATGTCAGTATTGAGGCCAAAGATTTGTGTTGTGAAAGCACAGCCACACTTACAGCCACAGAAACCTCCGCTGTGGGCTTTGACTGGGTCAGGTTATGGGATTTCTTCCCAGTAAATATGTAATTGTGGGTCTTTAGGTCAGAACAATCAAATCATATTTGAAGGACTCATTACAACAACGTTTAGCTGAACAAGTTTCCCAATTGAAAGCAAGTTGTAAGCATGTTTAAATGCTACACATCCAGTGCCCAATCTCTTTGAACCTATGGAGAAGAATTCTTGGGGAGCACCAAACATTGTATCACCCCAAACAGGGACAGTTTAGTGTCTTAACCAAAGGGCTGCAGCAGCCTGGATAGGCATACAATGGGCTCAATGCTACCGTTTAATATTTTATTAAATTAAGTGAACTTCCTTGGGTACAGCTGTCACACACCACCAGAGACCCCTGAGCCACAGCCTGGAAGCTGCTCCAGTCACTGAAGTGCAAACCATACCAATGGAAATAGCAGACACCTCGCTGCTGTCAGGGGCTGGATTGAAGAAGATAGTAATTAACATCCCCTAAAGTAAAACACATTCAGTTTTCCATTACATTTATGACCTCTTCCTAATATCTAAACCTCATTTTAATAAGATTATGCTGAACACGGTGTACATCTATTGAATAATCTGTATATGTTTTACCCTTTTGTTGTACCCTTTTTAACACAGCACATCCCGTGCAAATACCTCAATATCTTATTTGTGCAGAGAAGCAATGGATAAGGAGCTCATGGGACATTCTGTCCAACAAAAGCATTGCTGCTCACAACTTCTGTGCTTTCTTTTTTCACAGGTAATTACTGTGCCGGAATGTAAACGAAGCTTGTCACTACATTTAAAGAAACACCTGGGGATTGCACAGTGGCAGCACTGAGGAGCAGTGCAGGATGCTGCTCCATCACTCCCAGGCAATCGTGGCCCATTTGTTTCTCTCACAGGCACCACAGAATGTGAGAGAAGTAAACAGAGAAGGACACCGGGGTCCCTCTGGGACAGGATCCCCATAGAACAGCCCCCCAGCTGCTGCCTGTTCTGCCATCAGGACACGCTCCTCCCCTGCATTAGAGAAATGAAGAAATGAGGGGCTCAGGGGTGCCAGTATGGTCACAGACAGTGGCAGGCATGCTGCTTTCTCTTGCAACACTCAAAAACAATGGTGTCTTTGTTGTGGGGAGGCTAAATAAATAATGCAGCTAGCAGATGACATAAAGAAAAGGAGCATTACCTGATTAAGTTCCAAATGTTGGCTGGGGCAGCTCCACCACCCTCACAGGTAAACAGACAGCAGTGTGAGCTGGCAGCTTGCTGTTCTTTAGGGCAAAAAGTGCCCAGGGTGCATAGAGAGACACGACATGAAGATTCTTGGGTATTAAGTACCGTTTAGCACTGGATGACGTCTGATAACATGTATTTATTGTTATTATGCTTTAATTTACTGCACTGGAATGGATGAGTACATGAACCCAGTAGGAGTGGAACCAATGGCCCTTGGACATGGCTTCTGAAGAAAACCCAGCCATCATGCAAGGCAGCTCGAGCACATTTCCAGAAGTTCTATTATTCTACCAACCAAACTCTAAAGAGTATCAGAGGTCTCCAAACAGACATCACATTACATCACTACAGACATAACATTGAGCTTTACATACTGACCATCCACAGCTCCCAGGGCCATCCCTGGAATTCCCCTTGGAAGCAAAGAGATCAGCACTTGGAACTAAGAAAGTGACCACATCTATTATTGACAAGTCCATAGTTAATAGTTGTAGTGACTTATAGTTGCTTCTTTACTCTGATTATTTACATTCATTCACTTTATGTTTATCCTGTTTTTCATTCGCCTCATGAAGAGCCTCAAAGCTCAAGCGCTGCCATAACACTGCACACCCCTGACAGTGAGTACAGGCACTGTGACCATCTGCACATCAAAAAGTCACAAATATCTCATTCTCAAACATAAAACCTATGCTCATACATACGCACAGAACGAAAAATGTAAATCCTGCATCATTTGTGGCAACACACAGGACTGTATTTGGGCATAATTTTCTCGTTACCCACCCTCCACTCCAGCTTGGTGTGCACTGTACAGCCAGAGGAACCTGAACTTACCAGATCAGGACACCCCCAGGAGAGCTGTGACCAACTTCACCCCCAGCTCAGCCCATTCACTGACACCTCAGCACCCTCCAGTATTCAGTGCCTGAATCCTCACCCACAGAATCATCACCCTTCTGACAGCAAAGACTATCAGGAAACGTTCCTGTCAGGTCATGAAATATTTAAACACATTTGATCACTTTTGAAAATGTACAAAATTAAGTTCCAGAGGAGCATTAAGTTCAGGCGGATCTCCAGGTCAGCCACACACCCGCAGTAATGGCGAGCTGATGATGAAGAGGAAGGTGGTAGAAATTGGAGTGCATTTGAGACTTGGCACCAACCATATTTCTAGCACAGTCTTTCCTTTGCAGATAACTTTCAAAGAAATTAAAGCTTGACTTTAATAACTAAGGTTAAGAAAACATCACAAACAAAAAGAAACTAACTGTGATTAGCTCTTTTTTCCCCCCTTCTCATTGCTTTCAGCTGTCTGTATGGAAATTATACACGTCTATAATTATGTTTAAAGAACATTCACAAAACTCCTACTCCATTTGTATCCACCCCACCCCTCCCAGCCCCATTCCCACCTGCTCAGCTCTGCCAGGTCCTGGGGCACAGTGTCAGAACCCCCAGTTCCAGTGTGGCCAATGCCCACCAGGAGCCCACAGTGACAGTCGGGCTCTGCACCTGAAGGCACGGGTTGGAGGCAGCCGGGTCATTTGTCCCTTGGGATGAGCCCAGAGTCAGCCCAGCCATGGCTGGGAGCTCCTGGAGATTCCAGTAGGATAAGGACAATCTTCAGACATTTAAGGTATGAAAATCAAAGCGAGTGCATTTTTTGTTGATTATTAATTGGCCAGACTTGGGAGGATCTTCAGAGGGAAGAACAAAAGGTGCATCCCTAATGCAAATCCATGCAAAACAAAAATTAGTTCCTTTCTCCAAATCATGGGAAACGCAGCTGTTCAGTGACAGCTCAGAACTACTGAAAATAGGGAAGACAACATTTGATCCCCTAAGATCATCGTTAGGGACACAGGGTTTGTTCTGCTAACTTTGCCCCAAAAACCCAGACCGAGTAAACAACCAGAGTGCAAATTATCAGCTGAAACAAACTCCAGCAAAGTCAGGACAAGGCAGCGAGCGAGTTCAACTCCAAAGTTGACTGTGCTGTTCAAAGTTGAACAGGAGAGTTCAACTCCAAAGCACAGAGGTGGCTCAGAAGCACGGCAGCACTCCCACATCCCCGGCCCTACGCGTGCTCAGACTCGCAGCTCAGCACCAAACACAGCAGACAAGAGGCAGCATCAGAGCACACGAAACCTCCCAGGCAGATTCATAAGTAAATCATTTGCATCTGCTCTCCCAAATCACTGGAAAGTCTGCTGGGATTTTCTCCCCCTCCCCTGCAAACACCTCTCCTTCCCAGCCACACCTCTGCCCGATTCATTCACTTTGGATTCCTGTTTTCCAGCTGTATGCTCAAATCGTTTCACGAGTTTTAACGTTTTTCCCTGGACTTTCACACCGAAGCACACACACACACACTGCTAAGAGACACTTCTTAAACACAACACATCCGAACATCTCACAACACAACTAAGCGCTCAGATCTCAGCAGCGCAGTGTATTCGCTCCCTGCCCCGTCCCGGCGCAGGGCTTTGCTGCTCAGAGGAGACCCCGCAGTGACCGCAGGAATTAGCGATGCGGCTCAGACCGCGACCACACAGATTTGAAAGCCCAGAGAACGGCACGTCGATGCATGGCAGAGCCGCCTTAGCCACGTAACGCCGCTTATTCAATCTACAGCAGGGCTCTTTTCGCCGCAGAGATAACATCACATGAGACACAATCATCGTCAGGACCATTTTGAGCAGACAACAGGACGCCGTACCTTTAGCGCTGTACAGATGAGAGCAGCATCCCCGGGAAGGATTTCCGAGAGTCCGTTTCCAGCCGGGACCGCTTCAGGCAGGAATCAGCGCAGTAACACCCGCACGGCAGCTCCCGAGAGCACAACTTCGGAACTTCCCCAAGCACCGCAGGGTTTCACCGGCCCCTCAAATCGCTGCATAAGCGATCCCTCCCCCTCCGCCCTTCCCAAATCCGTCTACCTCCGTCAGTCCCAAATCGCTTCCAGATGGGTACACGCGCTCTCAGCTATTGGACCCGAGGGGCGCAACTCACGGAGCGGAGCCGACCCCGCTCGGCCCAATCCCCGCAGCGCTGCGCTCTGCCGGCCCGGCCCCGGGGAGGCACGGAGGTGGGGTCACGGGGAGACACGTGCGGCTGGAGCGGAGCTGCTGGGGAGAAAGGAGGAGGAGAACCCCCCACGGACACACGGACACGGGGAAAGGGCGAAGTGGCCGCCCCGAAGTCGCAGGAACGGGCAGCGCCGGGCGGAGCAACGGCGTGGGCTCCGGTCCGTGGAGTTCGGAGCGGCCACGAGGGGCTGCTTCACAACCCAGTGCTTTTATGGCTGCGGGTCACACAAGGACACGCACGGCATCACAACAAAACGAACGATTCCTTGTTTTCCTACCAGCCGGTGGCTGCCAGAACGGCTGGAATTGCTATTTTATTTAAAAACTATTTTAAAACATCCGAAAACTGTCTAACGTGGGTACTGTTATTTACCTGCCATCAGCTGCCCCGCGCCAGGTGACAGCGGCAGCATCAGTGCCGTGCTGCTGCTTGTAGGTACCTTCCAACGTGAGGACATGGCAGATCTCAGCTCTGTAGCAGCACAAAGACAGGAGGAAGAAAGCCAAGCATCAGCACCCACCTCCTGGCTTGTCAGGAGGGGCTTCATTTCGGTTTTTGTCCTTCCCCTTTACATAGAAAAAGTAAAATAGAAAAGGGTGAAGGTCTTCTGCCAACCTGTCTCTGCATTTATTACAAGCGCTTTGGTTGTTCTTAATGACCAACCAGCACACTCTAACCACATGTGCTTTTCCCCAGACCATGCAGCTGATGACAGCACTGCATGGTATCGCCCTACAAAGAATCCACGCTAACAGCAGCACTGCAGAGCCACCACCTCACCTCCTGCCTTCCTCCTTAACAAAGGGCACAGCCTGAGCTGCCCCATGGCCCTGGTTGGATTGAGCAGCCAAGGAATGAGCTCTCATCGTTCTTTTTTAATGAACACCTGATTACAAGGAGAGACCCACCAGCTTCTATGCAGTATAGGCTGAACGGGTGAGGATGTGAGTGCCATGTTTGAACACTACGTATCAACATTTATCACCTCACATAACATGGCTGATGGGAAGCAATGAGTGGATGAGTTGTAAACCAAGATTTCAGTACAGAAGAGCTCTAAGTGAGCACTCCACAAGCACATACCTTCACTGCAGCAGGACCGAAGGGATTGGATGAAGCCAAGCAGCCCCAGCAGCCCACAAGCAGAGGAGGGCCAGGCTCCATTCCAGTGGCCAAAGCAGGGCCGTGCTGTGCCAGGCAGTTGTTTTCACCAAGGGTGAAGTACAGCTTTTCTCACACTGCTGCCTATTCAGTCACTGAACTCTACTAAATGAACCAACTGACTGACTACCCTGCCAAGAACAGTTATTAATTCCAGTGGTACAAACTGCCCAGTCTCTCAATGCTGTGCTACATGCTCAGCTTCCTGCTGGTAATGCATCCAAAGGAGCAACAGTGCACCTATGCAGCATGCCTTGCTCCTGGCATGGAAAACACAGCTCATCACAGCACCGCATGCAGCAAGCTTCATACTCAGAGCAGGACACAGCTCCACAGCAGGCACTGAGCTCAGAGTTACAGCATAGAAGTAGTTAGCTACAGACCTACAGCATTATCAAGGGACCTTACAGAGAGCACCTGTTGCTTCTTGTATTTCACAGTACTCTGAATCAGCCCAACAAGCCCAAGTAAAGCACTTGGTTGGGGCAGAACAGCTGCACCTGCAGTTGATGCTTCAGCACTCTCATGGAAACAAACAAATGTCATTATCTTGCTACAGGGCAAAGCACCAAGTCTTCTCTGCTTCATAGAAATTCAAAGATTGCCATTTGTTTGTGATAGTACAAATGAGGTACTTGGTGTTTCCCAAGGAAGAAGAAAGAAAAGATATTGGAGAGCAGCTTTAATAGTCATGAAACAGCAGAAACCATCATCACATTTGTCTGACGTTAACACAGGGAGGGAATGGTTTACACGCACAGGAGAGCAGCAGATCAGCTCTTCAGGTGTCACTGAAGGATGCATTTTTAAAACAAACAGAAGTACCGACCTCATCCAAAGCGCTGATGGCCTTAGACCTGATGGCATCCCCTTATCTCATCACAGTCAGAACAGCTCTAAGAGATCTAAGCAAAAAGGTTATGTTGTTTCACATTAGAGATTGGTTGTTGGAGATGGAGGGAGAAATGCAAACGACCACACCTGTCATTGACATATGATCAGCTAATCTCATTTATTGCTTGGCTGCGTGTACATTTATAATACAGATAATTAGCTCATACATAGTGCAAAAGCGGAGCTCATCATTGGTTCCCAATTACATACCATCCCCAAGTATCTTTGCAACTTGGAGTTATCATCCTGATAGTTACTCCCTTGCTGAGTTCACAAAACCATGGCTAGTTTCTCACCATCACAGGGCATCCTGTTGCTCTTGCTGTCCTTGCAGGTGGTACAGCTGCTTGTTTAGCTGCACTGTGTTTATGACCCTTCTCAGCTAACTAGCTGTCAATAACACTCCAAAATTGATATCTGAATTAAACCTTCCATTCCAAATGAAAGAATTCTGTAAGTTAAGCATTCTCTGAACAAACACACCTTATTTAGAAGCCCTAAGATGCAAAAGCCAGATTACAGGTGACACTTCACTAGATTACCGATAGCACAGCTCTAATTAAAACCAGCTGGCATGAAAACACGTTTTCCTTACTAAGTAAAACAAAACTCCACCCCTTTCCTTACATCATGCAACGAGTTTCTAAACACACCAAGCACTCACTACTACTCCAGATGGAATCTTTAGGAGCAACAATATTTAGCATCTTATATATATTTAGCAATGATAACTGGTGCTGTTGCTGAACTTCCTTTAACAGCTAACACCCCGATACCGGAGTGCCGGCAGATCGCGCTCACTCAGCCGGACCGGCGGCATCACTTGGGCTCCCGGCTCCCCCTGGGGGCTGATCCACGAACATGGTGCGCTGCAGTTCACCAGGTGGAGAAGTTTAACCCTGAGAAGCAGCGTTTGTTGGTGAGACGCTTCCACGTGCAGAGACTCAGCCCGGCCGCACACACACACACACGTGGATTCCACAGCCAGCTGCGGATCTTCCCCTTTGGTTTCTAATCACAAAGAAACCTCCCTTTAGAGTCACAGCTGAAGCATATATAAGGGCTCGCACTCGTGTGCGTTCGTTTTTTCTTGAATATTTTGGGGGAGGCGTTGTTAGGCTGCAGCTCTGAAGAGCATGGAGGGTACCTGGAGGGTCTGCGTTTGTTTCTATTGCTGCATTCACTGGTTTTCCTTCAGCATCCAGTGCTCCCCCCGCTCCAGGGATCGCGCAGCTCCAGACAAGGGCTCCGGGCTTATGAGAGCTGCTGAGCTCCGCGAGCTCTACCCGCTGCTGCGGCTGCCCAAGGGAGCGAGCCGAGGCTGTGCGCTCCTGCCCCCCCTGCTCAAAGTGCTGTCCGACCAGGGACGGCAGAGCTGGGAACGTGGGACCCCCAGGCTCCAGCCGGACTCCCGAGCCCTGCGGTACATGAAGAGGCTGTATAAGATGTACGCCACCAAGGAGGGAATCCCAAAGGCCCACAAGAGCCACCTCTATAACACTGTTCGACTTTTCACCCCGTGTTCTGAGTGCCAGCACTGCCACAGGGACCTGATTACAGGTAGGTGATTTACAGCACAGGCTGCTGGAGGCGTTTTGGTTTTTAACAGGCAGCCTCATGCCAATGTCTCCTAAATACAGCAGCAGTTAAAGCAGTGGTCTGAATCCAAATCAACTTGGAGCAAATTTGGAGGCTGCTGTTGAAATTCATAACTTTAGATAAAAAAAAATCATTAACATAAAGTTGTAAGTTTATTAAGATCCACAGAGACCACATCTGACTCTTAACCCTTTGCTTCTCTGTGTTTGAAGATCACTTAATGCACTTGTGTCTGCCAAAGAACAATCTCTAACTCAGGAAAGCAGCAGTGCTGAGCAGTAAGAGAAGCAGCGTGCTGAGCATTCAGCTCTACGCCTGGAGAGAAGGCCAGCATGGGGCTTCACCAGCCTCAGAATGAGACAGAAATTGCAGTAAATACAAATAACATCATGGGAAATGACAACAAACAGCGTGTACTACAGTAGGGACAAATGAGACAGAAATATGCATTCAGAATAGCTTGGAAGCTGTCTTTCTGTTTCATGAGAGAGAAGCAAACTGACAGAAATGACTTTCTGCTTTGCTGTTAGTCAGCATCACTGGCAGCTTTTGGTCAGGAATGTGTGAGTAGGAACAATAACTGCAGCTAATGCTAAAAATCTAAAGTTTTAAAGGGAACGCGGCAGCACACCCTTTAGAACTTACATCATTTCATGGTTTCCTGTACAGTCCAAAGGCTCTGGTTCCTTTTTCCCCATCGGAACTGCCAACTTTGTGTGCTGTTCCTTAACTGCACTCAGTGCCTCTTAGAAGCCTTGGGCCTTCTTGGTTTTGTTGCTAAGTTTTGGTTCTGACTGAAGTAGACATTCCATATAATAAAAATATGGGCATCTAAATTGGTTTCTTCTGCTGCTTACCAATTTCTGGTGATCCACTAAGTCAGAGCATTTATGTACCAGTGGCAAATCAAGATGCATTAACTGTGCAAGATCTTTGTTTCTCTTCTCAGGAGACCTTCACTCAGTGGATCTGCTCTTCAACCTGGACCGTGTTACTGCTCTCGAGCACTTACTCAAGTCTGTCTTGCTCTACTCATTTGACACCTCAGTTCCCACTTCTTCCTTTACGTGCACGTGCCATTTGGCTGTTAAGGAGCATGATTCTTCTAGCCAAGTATGTCCCAGCATTTCACACTCTGTAGCTTTTAGCCTGCACTTTGAAGTTAGAAAGCGCAAGTGGATTGAGGTTGATGTGACTTCTTTTCTGCAGCCTCTCATTGCTACTAACAGGAGGAATATTCATATGGCTGTGAACTTCACTTGTCTGATGGGTAACCCACAACATAACACTAACCAGGATAATCTCATTAATATGGCTCTGGTCCCCCCTTCTCTTCTTCTTTACCTAAACGATACCAGCGAGCAAGCTTATCACAGGTGGAACTCACTTAGACACAGAAGGAAAAGCCCAACGCGGCCCAGGCAGAGGAACAGCCTGTTTGCTGATGTGACAGGTGACAAAGGAAGAGAGGACACGCAGGTTAAAAGGGCATCCAGGCATCGAAGAGAAGAGAATCTGAAGGAAGCTCCAGCAACTCCGCCTCAAAACCTGAGTGAATATTTCAAACAATTTCTGTTTCCTCAAAATGAGTGCGAGCTTCACAGCTTCCGTTTAAGCTTCAGCCAGTTAAAATGGGACAAATGGATCATAGCACCGCATAGATACAGCCCTCAGTACTGCAAGGGTGACTGTCCGAGGGTGGTTGGGCACCGTTATGGCTCACCTGTACATACAATGGTGCAGAACCTCATATATGAGAAACTGGACTCCTCTGTTCCCAGGCCCTCCTGTGTTCCTGCTGAGTACAGCCCTCTGAGCGTCCTGACCATAGAGCCTGATGGCTCCATAGTCTACAAAGAATACGAGGACATGATAGCTACTAAATGCACTTGTCGGTAGGGGGTGCACCTTAACCTGCTTCACACTTGCTTTGGGTGTTTTGTAATCTCAGAATATTTGTGGTGTTTGTGTAATTCTGACGGCTCTTTCAAACTGAATAGGGTTTAGCATGGAGTTAATTAGTGGGTGTTTATATAATAGCACTGTTTTTGTAGCCACTCGGGCTTTCTAGAATGTGGAAATAAATGTAAATATCTTTTTATTGGAATAATGTTGCATTTGAACAGAAGTGGTTTCAACTACCAGGTGCCTATTTTAAGCTGTTTTGGTACAGATTTAATAATAAATAAGTGCCTATCACACATATCACTTGAATTCAGTGTCTGCTAGTCTTACTTTATATAAAGAAATCCTTTGTAATGGCACTTCTGTTAAGCTTCTGGATAAGAGGAAAGGCTCATGTTAAAATTATTCTCAGTATTTCATTCTTTTTCCTTTCCAAATTTCCAGCCCCCCCCCCCCCCCCCCCCAGTGTTTTTCTTGTTGTAGGAATGTTGCAGAAAATGCTTGTTTCAGGATGAGAACAACTCAAGCTAAGGGAGCTTTGGCTGCAGCTCACACAAAGGGGGCTGCTTTTGGTAGGGATTTTTTAATAGAATATGGTGCTGTTTTGAGTGTGGGGGTGTTTTTAGTTGCGAAGAATAGCTTTTAAAACAATTTGTGAGCATGTTGTTGCGTAAACTCCCCTGTTCTCTACCAGCCCTTAACATTAGATCATGACTCACACGGCTCCGTGGGGCTTAGGCTGGGAGCACAGCCTGGTGGGGACAGCACGGAGCCCAAGGGCTGTACATGGCTCACAGGGCACTGGCAGGGCAGCAGACGTGCTTTACTCCCTCAGCATGAGCCTGGAGCTGCGGTGCTGCCTGACACAGCCCAGCTCTGCCCATTGCGTTGGCCTGAAGCTGCTGAACTAAAAATATAGTGCTGACTTTGGCGCTGTGTGAGGTTCATCTCACCAAGGGCTCAAGGCGAAATGGTTCCACGTCAAACAAAGTCCTGCCTCAGCTCGGCGCTGTGTCTGATTGGCTTTAAAAAGGGTTGCTGGCTGAATGTACGCCACTCCCACCGATCCATTCCAAACGATGGGAGCTGAGCTCTGCCAAACGTGTGTGTATTTGAAGCCGCCTCCTTTCACATTGTGGCTGCGGCTCTTTCAGCAGTGACAGATCCTGGCAGCGCCCTGTGGTGCCTTTTCTCACCGTTTTTAGGGCGTTTTGGCGTTTTTAGGGGATTAAAGATGCTGCGCACCCTGCAGCTGGTTCAGCAGAAGCGAACACGGAGATGTGAAGTTATTCGCTCTTTATCACGAGTGTGGAAAAGTCAATGGAGGACAAAGCATTCAGGCTGTGGAAGCTGTAATGGGGGCAGCTACAGAAACGTATCACCTCATATCAGAAACCCGATGGATCCGAGGGCGCATCCTCTGCGCTGTGATAACGCACCCATTGCAACCAATGGCGACCAAGGGCCGCCTCGCCGCCAGGAAGCGGAAGCAGCATGTGAGGTTCCGTTCCGGGTCGCGCTGCAGCGGGGCGGTGTGACAAGGTGACACGGTCCGGCCATGGGCATCCACTTCGGGAACCTGGCCCGGGTGCGGCACATCATCACGTACAGCCTGTCGCCCTTCGAGCAGCGCGCCATCCCCAACGTCTTCTCGGACGGGCTGCCCAACGTGTGGCGGCGCTTCAGCTCGCAGGTCTTCAAGGTGGCGCCCCGTGAGTAGGAGCGGGGCTGAGCGGGGGCCCGATGGAGCTCGGGGGGCACAGTGAGCAATGGGGCCTTATGGTGGCAATGGGGCTTTGTAGTGGCAGTGGGGTCTTATAGTGGCAGTGAGGCCTTATGGCGGCAATGGGGTCTTATATTGGCAATGGGGCTTTATAGTGGCAATGAGGCTTTATAGTGGCAGTGGGGTCTTATAGTGGCAATGGGGCCTTATGGTGGCAGTGGGGCTTTATAGCGAGGTGTCATGGCTGTGTTGCCGTAGAAGCACAGCGGGCAGCCCGTGCTGCTCTGTGCTGTGCCCTGTGTCAGTGTTTCCTTTCCGTTTCCAGCCTTCCTGGGCGCCTACCTGCTGTACTCGTGGGGCATGCAAGAGTTTGAGAGGCTGAAGAGGAAGAATCCTGCTGACTATGAGAACGACCAGTGACTGCACCGCTCAGTGTCACCGCTCTGCGTTACTTGTTCCATTGCTCATTCACGGAACCAGAGGGACGGGGAGATAATACATAATAATGCCTAATAAACTTTAACTTTGGCCTGTATCTTTATATGAAGTCTGTGTCTTACATTGTTTAAGGTGAATTATACCCCGTTATCTGTCAGGTGAATGCCATACAGAGATAACGGTACTAAAATCCTCTAAGCTCAAATTGCTTTATTTCACATTTCTCTCTGACTCTATTTTCTAGATACATTTCTCAGTGTATTCAGTTGAAAGCAGCCCTGGCTACAGTACAGGTGATGAGAAATAGCAGAGCATTGGTGAGCAATTTGATCCTTTTATCCTCCTCTCACTGGCCACTTTTTGCTTGAATTAGAACATATTCCAGTCTCTGTACCTGTGAAGAACAAACAGTCTGATATGATACTGACAAAAATTGCCCAGCCTGACTGATGGTTCAGAATTGAATATGAGCTTTGATCCTTTATACAGTTACCAGGTTATCATATTTATTAATAATAATCAGATGATAAACTGCAATTCTGATGTTTGGTTAGCGTTAACTGGCTGAATTAAAAGCAGTTCCTAGGGAACTACAAGGAAGTAAAAGGATTATTTTAACACCTAAAGATGATTTAAGGAACTCTATTACTACCATTAAATTTTCAAATGCATGACTACAAAATTCACCCTGGGGCTCTTACGTGTATGACACGCTTCCCTCTGCAAAGTCCAGAACATTTGGCCCATTCCTTTATCTTTTATTTTTCTTAGTGTTGAGCTGTCTGCCTCAAATTCAAGCAAAGTAACACCTTTATCTCCCTGTCACGCTATTCCTGTAGCTGGTACTGAAAATTTATCTAATCTGGAGAGTGTGACGTTCTTCTGTGATAGATCCTTTGTGGGTTAAGGGCTGAGCTGTCTGGAAGTCAAAGATGCTCAGTCTCTCACTTCAGCAAGCTGTGGGTATACACTTCCAATAGCTGCAGGCTTTCTTGTTCTGTACTCCCAAGTGCAGTCTGAGGTTGGCAGAAACAAGCAAAGCAAGCTACTCAGTGCTGTAAGTTCTGCTAAAAATAATCTATTTCAGTTCTATTTCTACTTAAGCAAGGGAAGAATGAACTGGGTTCTCCAGTTCTGAGCAGCCAAACATGTCGGCAGCCATACTTCATTCAGAACTCTTGTTTGGGTCTTATTTACTTACCCTCAAACAGCAACAGCAGTTGATTCGTAGCCTGAATAACAGGACATCTAAGGTTTTGTACTGTGGGAGTTTGAGTCAATACTTCCTTTTTGGTACCTCTCAGCAGTTCTGTTGAGCATGAGCAGCTCAGAACAGAGCCCAGCCTCTCGTGAGGTCTCTGCCCCCATTCACAGACAGCTGAACTATGTCCAGACCAGCTGCTAGACTGCTGTAAACAGGTGGCAAGTTCAGCTGCCACTGCTGAGTTTACCTACAACCCAGCAGCCCCGTGAGCCTCAAGCGACAGCACCGCTGCCAGGCCCTGGCTTTTAACCTTCATGCTGCAGGGTCAGCAGCTGGGCTGGAGCTGCTCCCTGTCTGTTCCTGCTGCTGGCAGCGCCTGCTGCAATCCCGCTGCGCTGTTCTCATCTCTGCAGTTGCCTGCGGGCCCAGCCGTGCAGCAGGGAGCAAGCAGCAAACCTGGCACATTGACACGCTGCTGCAGTGATGGCTCCCACCTGCCAGGTGGTACGTGGGAGCTCAGCTGAGCAGCATTTCAGAGTCTGAACAATGCAGCTGAAAATCAATCTGTCCCCTCATTTATTTCTGATGTTCCTTCACTAAATGCTAAAAGTGGCAACACAGCAATGTTTTACATTCTTTTCAATTGTTTAAACAATTGCAGTGGCTATCTACTGGCCTGCAGCAGACATCTGAACTGCACTGCATTTGCACACATGGAAACAATCAGTCCCTTTTTTTTCTTGCACAGGTGAAACAGATGCAGCCCAGAAGGGATCTGCAACTACAAAGACACTATAAAGAACTTACAATACACAACAATTTTGATGTATCATCACACGACTAGTTTTAGCTAGCAAAAAATGCTGAGAAACAACGACATGCTGGAGGCACTGCTCTTAGAGTTGAGATGCCATTCAAACCTGTGCTCCACAGGTGAAGGCAGTAATTAAAACTCAGTTGTATGTAAAGAAAGGATTCAGTAGAAGAAACAGTTGAGAAATTCACAGCAAAATGTAAAAAAAACAACCAACCAACACTGAAGTTCAGCTATTTGATCTGCAGTGATTATGTGAGACCCAAGAATGCAAAATAAAGACCAGTTTTGATTCCTCCTCACAGGGAAGCAAGACAAATAAGGGGAAGTGGGAAAATGTAAGAGGAACTCCAGGAAAGGAGCAAATCTTCCTGCAGTGGGTTGGAGGCAATATGCTGCAAAGGGCTTTCATTTAATCCCAGTGAAATTTGGGCTTCGCAGTAATCATTTGTAGGCTGGAACCTGACAACCAAGCAGGCATTATCTTAATCTATGTAACTTGCCTTCCACGCTGGCACTTATGCCTCCATATTGGGCAATCACAGAAAACTGTAGCCTACTGCATTCACATTTGGATTTATAATGTAGCTAAGCACAATTATTTTGTACATTACCTGAAATATTTGTTTTTAAACAGACTGCTTCCAAATCTACGTGCAGAGCTTGACACAGCTACACTGGTGTTCTGCTACTCTGCAACTGAAAAAAGTCATTTCCTTGACAGATACAGCAAACCTGGACATACGTGGAAGCTGGGTGCATGAAGCATCACACCCAAAAAGGAGTAAATAGTGACAAGGTACATTTACAGAGTAGTAATCTTAGACACACACCTACTCCTACTTGTCTCAGTGGGAGACAAGTGGGGGAAGCATGTTTCAACTTTGATATTTTGGAAGAAATGGGAAGCAGTATGTAGTGCTTTTTAAACATTATTTTCTCTGGGCTGTTGGCAATCTTCTATCACCACAGAAGAGTTTAAGATTTCCCTTAATTACAGTCTGCCTGTCCACATCAGTGGGAGTTTTGTAGGCACCTTTCAGAAGATGAATCGTGAGGTAGACTATGAGATACAGAGGCAGAGTACAGCAGAGAGCATTCATCTCCATAAACCAGTCTTGCTACATAGAGCAACTCACCTCCATAAAATCCTTGCAACCATCCCTTCTACTTTTTTGCTTAGCTATCTAGAGATTAACTGCACATGAGGATCCTTGAAAGGACAGATCTGTGATTTACCTACCAAGTAATAACATCATTTTGACATTCCAAACCCCACATGGAAAATATTATATCTGATTCTCAAGTACTGCTTTGTGGGAATAAAGGTTAAATTATTTGCTTGTAATTCTTTCACACACCAAGAATGAGAAGCAGAGTCGAAAGTTTGATTCTCTGCTCAAAATACTCTCAGGAGAGCAGTATTTACCTCCCAGCTGGCAAACTCAGAGCTGTGCATGCTGTGAATGCCACAGAAGTCAAATAAGGTTATGGCTTTTTGATCTTCACCATGAGACTGTTGGCCACCCACACTTTTACTTGCAGGCACACAAGGGAGTTCTGGTAACATGCTAGATAGGCGTTAAAGAAAGAACAGTTGGCAAATCTGGTAAGCTGACCAGACAAAGTACAAGTGGAAGGAGAGTAAATCATTAGCTAGATAGATAGGCCTTGAACCAGATCGCTTCAGTAGATGCTAACTTTGTAATTCCCTCTTGCTCCTAAATGAACTTTGTTCCTGTAATGACTGACAGCTGATGCAACGATAAGAGAATGAAGTCTATAAAAATCTGGCTGTAGCTTGGGAAGTTCTATTCGGGGCTCTTCCAACCTCCTCCGCCCACAGCTGCTCCTACAGTTGAAGTGGCAGCTCATCCTGTGAAGATGCACTGTTGGAAAATCATGGCATTCCTTCTATTCTTCTCACTGCTGCTCAGTCAGGTAAGCACAGATTACTATTTGAAGTGCTAGTTCAGACGTCAGACAGCAAAGATGTGCATGAACGAGAGGAACTGGCAGGAGTCAGCAGTGTGGGTAGAGCTCTTTTGGGGGACTCAGCCTCCCAAAGAAGCAGAGTGTCTGCCTAGTGAAGATGGGTCACTTGCTCAGTTACTTTTCAGAGTAATTGTGCCTTCCCTTCCAAAGTAATTAAAATGCTGATTTTTAATAACTATTTCTGTAGGACTCGGATACAAACAATTATGCTTTAAGAGAGCAATGTCTGAAAACAAGGAAGATTTAAAGTCCTTCACTTAGTAATGCTTAAGATGATTGACCCGAGCATCAAAATGACCCTCTGCCCACTGCTGCTGCATGTTGCTGACAGTTGGCTGCTCTGTTCCAGGCACACTCTGCTTCCCTGCACCAACCACAGCCCCTCCAGAGACAGAAGCGGATGACACCTTTCTGGAGAGGAGTCTCACTGAGACCCGTTGGAGCCTCATGTAGGGATAACAGTGAATGCATTACAATGCTATGCAGGTACTAACCCTAATCAGCATCATGGCTTGGAGATGTTTGATACTGTGTTATGTGGAGGAAGTTCCTACTTCTTCTCAATCAATTAAGATATGAGATTAACTCTGTGCATAAAAGAAAAAGATGCCAGGAATAAGGATGGAGCAATAGATTGAGACCTCTTCTGTTGGCAGTACAAACAGAACAGAGTCCAAGTGCCCTTGATGACAGGCCTGAGCCATTGCAGTGCAACCCCAGAAAAGTCATCTTAGAAAGAGAAAAAAGAACACAGAGTTCGAGACTGAATTTAGGTACTGAGGCCTTAAAAATTAATCCTTAAGGCCAAAATAATTCACTTTAAAGCATATATTAATTAAAAGGGACTAGTTCAGCTCTCATTTTGAAGAGAGCTAAAATACTAAAGCAAAAATTCCTCAGTTGCCATGCACACGAAGTATGAGTAAATTGTCCAAATCCATATAAAAAGTGATGTTGAAGTTACTTGGTGACTGAAAGCTGATTTTGTGGCACCTACTGTACTGCCAGAAAGCAGATGGAAGAAGAGCAGAACATATACATCATCTAAATGCAAATGCTACAGGAAATGGTAGTCAGGCTCCTCTTTTGCATGCATTTGAAATGCTTCTTGTGGTTCTACCAACTAGTATGGATGAACTGTAACAGCAGCTACGGGAAGATAAATAGACAGAAAGGTGTCTCTTATGGGTAACTTGTACGCCACTATCTGACTACTGGGTCAGACCTGGGTAAGCTGTTCTTTGCAGTTACCATGAGAAGCAAAGAATGTAAAACGAATAAAGTCAAACTGAATTAAGTCAGTGAGATAACAGCAGCACTGCTGCAATGGCTGAGTAAGATGAGCACCGCTAGGGCTGGATAGACTTGTGTAAGCCCTACATGGCCGCCAGTCTGAGCTGTCAGTGCCTGATGATGTTTTGTCCTCCAGGAAGAACCGCTGCTTCCTTAGAACTGCCTCCGAGTGACCTGCCTCTAAGAACACCCACTGCTGTTACTGCTGCCATGGCTCAGCTCTACTTGTGACGTATTTATTGACCACTCAGAAGCTACGACAGCAAATCAGCAACAAGTACATTCGACTTTCCTGCCATAGGAACTGGTAAAAGGACTTCAAAAAGATGGAGAGCATTCGCTCACCAGGGTTGTACCTCTGCAGCACGCACTGAGGATGGCCAAGCTCAATAAAAGGACTCTGCATCTCATGTTTGTTTTGTTTTGTTTGTAATTGTTCATATATATATATTTATTTTAAGGTGCGTATTAAAAGTTTATATTCTGCAAACTACCTGGGTTTTTCCTTGCATCCTGTGACCACAGTGTCTGCTGACGGCACATCAGGCACTTCAAGCAGAAGTGCTTATTTCACAGTGGACTTTAGACATTTATCGTTCAACCTGGCAAGTGTGTAAAGTTGATCACGCTTCTGTCTCATTTCAGTCTCAATAGCTGAACTCTTAGCCGGACTTCAAATAAAAGCCTGTTAGAAGAGAGAGCAAACAAACTGATAATAATAGTGCTAGCAGATTCAATATACTAAATATATCTGGTGATAACTGGAAGAAGTATTTACTTTTAAATTATTTCTAATCAAAATTGCCTACGTCCCAAGCTGACCTCCCCGTCTGAATAATCCCATTATTTCAACATACCTCACATACTGGACGGTACCTTCCCTTGTTATGCAGAGTGCTGGGGTCAAAAAAGAAACCTCTGCTTAAAAATACAGCAGCAGGGAGCACGCAGCCCTTTCAACAGACAGGACCACTTTGAAGTTTAATACAGAAAATCTATTTGATATTTATTAAACTTAGTTTCTCCAGTTACAGTTTTGCATTGTACAAAGCATTTTAATGACACAGTAGTTAAAAAGATCTTTACAAATTGAAATGTGATACCCTTTTCTCCAAATATTTTAATTGCCATAAATTTGTTTAAAAATACACATTAAACGCATGTTTCAGACACTAAACTTTCTATAATCTCAATACCACAAAATACATAGAATATACTATACAGATGTGGAAAAAATCTAGTTAGTATATAATACTTTGCTCACCATTAACAGCTTTATTACGTGAAATGCACATACTGACTTAGAAATCCTAATTTGAGCCCCAAAGTACCCTTTGAAATTTCAAATGTATTGCAACAAATAAAATCACAGTTGGTGTGTTTCTTTAGGTTTTGGTTGAAGACGGACGCCTAAATATTCCCATAGAAACAAAACGTAACACATGGACTCGTCATGTACAAAGTGTGAAACAGAGACATCCCATTAGTTACTAGCAGTACCTTTCTGTATGATTCACAAGGGCTTCATTTATAAGAGACAGGTGAAAAGTTACCTTCCCTCACCCACAAACCCTCCCCCAAAAAAACCCTTCTTCATCAAATAATAATTTCAATTAAGATAAAGGATTTTTAATAAATATATAAGCACTTTATCCTCCATATACAAAATTTCTTAAAACAATTTAAAAGGGGGACCAGATACAAATGTCAGGAACTGTGCTTGCAAAAGTCACGCCTGGTCCTTAGAGTTGAGTTTTTAGATGTGTAACATCAATGCAGCCGAAAAGAAGCGCTGCAGAAGTACTGTGCACCCAACAGCACCGATTCCCCGGGCTGCATATAAAAACCAAGTCGGGGAACACTGCATTCCAATTTGCCCGTATCAGCTCCAATAGCAAACGCAGAGAGGTATGACAGGAGTAGGTACGTTTCCATTAAGTTTCCAGATGAAATTAAAACTTTTACATAAAGATGGCCTATATAAACCCTAACGCTGTAACACAGCGTTTCAAATTGTTCAGTATAGTGTATTCGATTGAAACTCAGCTGAGATTGGCAGAGAGCAAAGAACTAATGCTGTCGATAGCTGATCTAGCAACGACCAGAGCTCGTATTGAGAGAAAAATGTACTTACTACATCGCTAAGCCCTCCCTCCCTGCCTCCCCCCACCCCCAATACCACTGCTTTCAAATGGCATCATGGCATCAGAAACCAATTCCTTGAAAAGTAATGGAGTTTGACATACATCACGATTCCCTGATTGATTGATTGCTTTTAGGTAACTTTCACACTGTGGAGATTTGCCTCCTGGAACAGCTCTGTATTTGTCTGAGTTGGCCACCAAAAGCTTTGGCTAGTCTTCACACTTCAAGATATCCAGCATTAACATACAGGTTTCCATAACACTGTTTCATTAGATGGAATAATTTAAACCCTGACCAAAATTTTTGTCAGAAATCTAGAAATTTGGAAGTTGCTTACTCCCCAATGGGTAATTCAAACTTGACTTGCTCAGGCCCTTAACATAAACGCTGCAGTGACAGTAAATATCTGTTAGGTAACTGAAATATTAAATACAGCAAAGGTAGTCTCATTTCCAATAGTTTCCCATTCTGGAAAACTACATCATTATCTGCCTACGGCTTTATTTTACTTGCCCCGGGCAAGCACATCATTCCCATAAAGTACTGACTCTGTATTTTGGGGCCATTCATAAATACATTTCAGGGCTTTTTTTTTTTTCTTCTTCTTTTCCTTTGTTATCACAGCAATCAAGCCTCAGCAATCTAAAGGAATATACATTGCACTCCTGTATAATATGCAAGATTTATCACCAGTAAGATGGTGACTCAGCACTCAATAAATAATATATCAATATAGTCAGTTGCACCATAATCTAAAAACAAGTATAACATATACTTTGGACAGACTGGTTTCATATATATATACATATATATTAAAAGACACATACAATACAAATTGCATACTGCCATCAAAAGCCAAGAAGAGCAATCCACACGCTCTACTTTATGGCTAATAGTTTCAAATCAAAATAAAAGTATCGGGCTGTTTTACTCTGGTGTCCTGAAGATTTGTTTATAAGTATAAATGGTTGCACCTTACCATCTAGGAACCTGCAAGTTTCACAGCAAATCCAAATAATAGTGATATCTGAGCAAGCCTAGTCTGATTAAGCCATTTTTAAGATTCACCAACTGGGACCACGTTCGGTAAGGGAATTAAGATCTCAGTGTTGATATGTGCTTAAGATCCAATTGTCTAGGGAATCGTTGAGGAAGCTGGGAGTGAGGGATCCCCTCCTCAGCCACCAGCGCAGCCTGCCTTAGTGCTGACGCTGTCTGCATTTCCACTGCTGTTGTGTAGAGGTTAACAAAAGGACAGAGTTGGACTGTTAGTCTGCATCGTGGCACCGGGATGGAAGCATATTCAGTATTTGCATTTTTTTAATAGCTATGAAATCTGACAAAGTACACAACTTCTGTCTTAGAAACAATGGTAAAGCCCAAATCAGATATGCTTTTGGAAGCATGAAATTTAAGTGTCTCTGATTGAAATAGCCACAGATGAGTAAGGCATTTTTCAAATAACAAGACCACTGTGTATCTCCCATACAGACAGAAAACCTGGGCAGCACTCCAGGGAATGTTTCCCTGTGCCGGATTCTGTCAGCCATTTCAGGTCCACATTTTAACACAATGTAAGAAGTCTTTCAGTTACCCAAAGACCCATTGACCTGGGGACAAGCAAAACATTTTTGTAAGAGACAACTGCGTGTAACACCAAAAGGTATTTGTGGGACTCTAAGGAAATAAAAAGAGAAAATAAATTCCCAGAGATGAGACCATTCCTGCTTACAGTCATGGTCACGGTGCACAAAGGAGCAAGCTGGAAGCAGCCGCACCGGCTGGTGCAGCACTACACAAAAAAAAAACAACTATGAATGCAACTCCTACAAAGGTATTTTTTATATAGCGTCAAAAGAGTGCTAGGCACTTTAGAGTATTAAAGGAAAAATTAGTTGACAGTGTCCTATTAACCAGGATGCAGAGTCTGAGGGTACAGAGTTTTGTCTCTAACAGCAAACACGAAAAGAATGCGATCTTGCACAGTGATTCAATAAAAAAGATGCTCCAACCAACAGACCTGATCAGTGATTCAGCTCTAACGGGAAAAGTCACAGGTCCGCTAACCAAACACATGTTGGTTCGTATGTAGCAAAGCTCTTCTGGAAGTACAAAACACGCTGGAACACAAAGGAAGCTCTACGAATATGCAGCTACCTTTTAGTAGGTTACTCATTTCAAAACTTCTAAACTCTTAAAGCCCATAGGACATACTGCAGTACTAAGTAGCGTAGAATTCTATTCCTTCTTTCAAGGTTGCCATGATTTTGGCACTTAACCACGACGACACAAAACTTTAGTGCAATATTTTTTCCTGAACGTGCACGTTCATCTCTGGTACAGAATTAAGGGTTAAATGGGAGATAAAACAAAGCAGCATTCCACAATCGCACTCTAAAGTATTCAGAGCTTGACTCTTTAGAAGACCACTGCAATGAGAAGTCAGATTGCATGACAGACACTGGTACTTTTGAAAAAGAAATGGAATTTTACCCAAGTACTGCAGAAGACCACTGCATACAGTACACCTGGTCCTGCTGTAAAACATCTTGTAAACAGTTCATAAAATCTTCATCTAAAAGTAAGGCATAAGGCACACCAGACATGTTAGGGGCACTAAGCAATACTGAAAGCAGTAGCATTTTAAACCTTTGACTCAGACAAGCACCTCATGTGGAAAGGTACTTTGGTTTTGAGAGCAGTCGACTGCAACTCCACAAACTGTTTCTGTTACACCAACTCGCTTCCCTCTCAAATGAATATTCTGCTCCATCAAATGCATCAAACACGAATGGGACCTTCATTAACATGGGGTAAATACAAGTTTTAAATCCATTCTGCATCAAAACGATTAGACAACTTCCCTGTAATAGCAGGTGTGCTCCCCCACCCCACAATGGCTGTTGCACTGTCATGCTGTAGTGTCCATTAACCACCAGACATTTTTTTAGGCAGAAAAAAAAATGGACCTCCGTCTCTTCTTAAGATTCCTGATTTTCCAGTCAATGAGAAAGTTGCAAATGGCAGTTCTGGTAGGAATTTAACTACTGTTGGTTTTTTCCACCACAAAACTGCTGATTTTGCAAGTGTCAAAAAATGACAAACAAAATGCGTTTTAAATGAAGAGAGATTAAAAAAAAAGCCCAAGATTGTCCATTTCAGAAACCTTTCCTATATATCAGACCGAAGTTCATTCCTACACCATTACTCTGATATTACATTGAATGCAAATTGTTTCATGATTTGCTATAGTGTTAACCGATGGTTTGAAACTGCCTTGAAAGCAACCCAAGTCAGAACCAGCTAAATATTTTTCCATATAAATTTCTTTAAAATTCATTTAAATGAAGTATTTTAATACGTAGAAGAATATCTGGAATTTTTTCTATTTAGTACAAATTCTGCAATAATAAAACTCTAGCTGTCATTTATTAGTTGATTCATAGGCATTAGGCATTAAAAGTATGGTGTTTCTACACGTTAGAACCTATCAATCCT
Organism: Coturnix japonica; assembly: GCF_054131305.1. NCBI lineage: Eukaryota > Metazoa > Chordata > Aves > Galliformes > Phasianidae > Coturnix > Coturnix japonica. The sequence continues at coordinate 2,538,190 of NC_140680.1, read as the reverse complement.
AATTCCTTTTACAGGTTCTACCACCACAAGACATTACAGAGTAACAAAGCTCACAGAGTACTTAAATAAAGTGTCTATGTTTAATTTTTCCTAAGTACTTGGAAGGGTAAAATTTAGGGAAGAAACAGCTAAAAACTGCCCAAAAACTGGGCTTTTCAAAATTAAAATTAAAAAAATTAAAATAAATAGGATTTAAACCGACTATTTACGTATTGTGACGGGAATTCCAATGACTGATCCATCCATGATAGATTAGCCAAGCTACACCTTTATATGTCGCAAATTTAAAAATATTTAAATAACTTAAAAAGGGAATACTGAAGGAGTTCATTAACAAGATCGTTTTGGGTTAAAACACAAAACACAAATCAAGATGGGAGACATGTGAAAGCATTCTTTGTTTTTAGTGTCAACTAAGCAATGTGTTATGGCAGTCTTCCTTATTGACATGACACAGTGTTGTGGAGATAAATCAGAGGCAGCGAGAAAAATGTGTTCAATTTTCCATTCCTTCAGTTCGAAGTATCACTTGGCATCCAGGCGCAACCAGTGTAGTCCCTGACGGGTATAACGCACTAGGTCTGTCATGATGCTCGAGTTAAAAACCAGAGGGCCCATAGCTTTATCCAGTTCGGCAAAGAACTCTAAAACAACAGAAACACAAATTAGGCACAGTCGTTCTCATTGGCTGCCGTAAGGGAAATATTGCTCTCCCTAAAAGACCACCACCTCAGCACAAACATTGCAGATCAAGGCAAAAGAAATGAAAGACGGCTGAAGATGGCAGAAGAAAGAGAAAGAGATCCTTTCTAAGCCCATTTCTTTACTGTTTTGCAGAAGGTAAGCATAATTACACTGTGGCCTAACTGTTACAAAGCATTCTTGGCCTTCTCCCTCGAATGTGTATATTCACTCCAGGATTTCAGAAAAAGAAATGCACCAAGTTCTACTTCCTAAAGAGAAAAACTTGCAGGAAATGCAAGACTTATTTATTTATTTTAAGCATAGCTGGTAGGAAATGTTAGATCTCCAACACCACCTGACAACCAGGACAGCCAGCCCAGAGCATCGCTGTCACCAAAGGAATTACTTTCCATCTTTCTTTTACAAAGGACCCAATTATTTATCATTATGCACTGTTAACTCCAAAATTGAAAACCTGTTAGAATTTAACACAATGTATACATCTGAGGTTACAACTTGCCTTTGCCTACCCTTACCTTTCTGTTCTTTAGACAGCTGTTCAGCTTGGTCCCAAATTTCAGTGGCATAGAGGAAGTTGGATGTAACTTGGACGTAGCTGGCTGCCATCTGATGGATCCGCTGGGGGATCGTCACCGAAGACCCACTCCCTGAAGGGTTGGCTGCCCCAGAGGAGTAATTTCCTGAATTCCCTGGAGACAGCTTTGGAGAGACTGGAGACGGCATACCAACAGGCTTGCTGCTTATCCAAAGGAAAACATTACATTGTAAAACACGCACACAGGTATGTCAGGTGTGTCATGCAAATGTCTTCCTACAGCTCAGAACATGGGATGCTAAGGCACTCCTACTTCACACACTGAGAACTCAGGACTGGCCCTAAAACAAGTGAGTTTTTGAAAACCTCTCATGTTCCTCCAGCTCCTGTATTTTAGCCTCACAGCCAAATCAACATGCAGCATCTTTCAATCAAATCTGTTGTTTAAATAAATTGAAACTCACATAGTAATAATGAAAAAATTAAAGCAAGGCAATTATACTGCTGTTGTATTTTCAAATAACATGATGCATATCTGAAATGCCCTCCTAAAATTCTGGGTTTTGTTTTGTTTTGATAGAGTAATCTATAAAAAGTCTGTTGTCAGGTTTCAAGAACAGAAGTAAACTGCTGTACCATGGAAGAGCTGACTGTGAAAGCACTTGTAGCCATCTGGGCTACAAGTGCATCACTGCAGCACTAATAAAGCTATTGTTTTGAGAGCAAAAGCATTACATAAAACAACAAACCACTGAGACAAGTGACCTGTGTGTTAAGGACACACTGAGGAGTTTTTTGTTCATTCCTCCCAACAAGGAGTTGCCTGAGAATATCTCTGTACAGCAGATTTCTCAACCTCTTATAAGAACACTTACCTGAACAAAGGGATCAAAATCTAGACCTTAGAACAATTAGAAATTAGATCAAAAACAACCGAAGCTCAAGAAAGTAAAAGCTGCTCTTTGAGCACCTCAAACTCACAGTTTATGTGGAGAATGAGCTATAAACATAAAAATACAGGTAAACTTTTACTACCTACCTTCCCATACCAGGTGACGGTGCTTGAGAATTATTATAGGAATTCTGTTGGGAAAAAGTAAACGTATATTTATACCTCAGCTAATTATATTTTATCTGGTTGTTTAATTGCTCATTTCTGAACATGAGTTCTCATGGCTTTTCTTTTAAGCATATAATAATATCAAAATATCCTAAATAATATCAAAGTACTTTCAAAATTGGGAAAAGCATCCATTTCACTGATGACTAAGACACAAATCAGCAAAGTTTTAACTTTGTTATATCAACAACAAAATTAAAATTCTCTTTGAAGCCAACTAAATTTACTAAAAGCTGCACCAAAATATTAATAGGAAGCTATCATTAGGACCAATGGGTTGATGACATCATAGTCATGCTGTATCCTCCCAGCTTTAAACTGCTCAGCTTGAATGTACTTTCAAGGTCCATTCCTAAATTAGGGCATACTGGAAGTTCACGTGCAGCAATCTGAATACCAGGCAGAAGAATTTTAAGTAATGTAGAGCTTCAATTTGATTAGTTTTTTAATATTTGAAGAAAATATATATCCAATTACCTTCAGATGTTCAGTCAGAGTTTTAGAATATTTCAATGCACTTTCCTTTTTCAGTTTGAAAAGCCTTAGGTATAGTAGAGATTGGCACCGAAGACTAACCAAAGACAGAACAACAAAACATTTCCAGTTAAAGTCAAGCTTATCACAACATACCAAAAGTCAAAAATGGAGTACCCATGTTTTTAAAAGCTTTTCTCTCCCAACACTAAACAGCCAACTGTCAAGCTGTAACTAGACAAAGTCCCACACCACCTTTACTTCTCAAGAAAGTAAAGAACAGTTTTGTGCCTTAAGCTGAAACTAGGTTGCAGTGACTTTACTGATACAGCCTTCACTTTTTTCTCATGTCAGGACACACTGAATCTGGTGCATGCTGCTATAGTCCCCCCTCCCTTTTCCACCTGACACAGTCAGCTTTGTTCAACTGCTTGCTGCAGCCATTTAATTAGTCCAGAAGGCAAATGACAATTCTTAACAGCCATTTCAAGTTTTGCCATATCACTGTGTGAACACACAGCAAAGACCCCAAACCCTCCTTCTGCTACTCCTCCCAAATCCAATAGATAAGTTTCTTTCCAAGAAAGTTTCAAAACAGAACTGGAAATTCATTCAAATGAGTAAAGCAGTGTGCTCTGATTATGTTATTTTACTAAAATTAAAGCCAAGACCAGACAACAGTTTGCTTGTTAATGTAATCTCAAAGTTTCCCGAAGCATTTAGGTCACAGCCCAACATCAGCTGACCATGCAACCAACTCAACAGTAGTCTGTTATTTTGGAACACTATAATTTACAAAGAGAGCAAATGAAGAGCTCAGTTCATCAACAGTAACTTTATCAAAACACTAAGGATAATGAAATTCACAAAGGCACCTCTATCATTTTTAGCCATATTAACAACTCCATTGCATGCGACAAGTTACCAATGACATCACGTTCTAAAATAAAAGCAGTAACTGACAGAACGTTATGGAAGTCAAAGTTGAAGTCAGTCAGTCATTTTCTTAATAGCTGAAAGACTTTGCTGTTGTTAACAAGCCCTTACAGTAATCGATCTATAGCATCAATGGTACTGAACAGTCAAACAGAAAACTCCTATTTGGTTCAAAACACCTGAAAACTCAGTGTAAGACAGCATTTCACAGACTGAAATCTGTGTGTGTAATTAATCAGTGTGTAATATAAAGTTCAGGATACACGTACCAAAGCACTGCTAGCCTTTTGTCTGCAGCCGTAGCATCTGGTGCCAAGTAATTCTTCAGTTTCATAGTGTACCTATAAACAAATCACCAACAAGAAAACTATCAAGTAAATGAAACATTATACAATCATTTATCAGCCACCAAGTTCTTATGAAATTCAACTTTCAACTCCTTCACTGTTTCAGGTCTTTCCCTCAGACCCTAAACAGAACGTGGCTAGGCAATAATTGGAATAGTTCTGCTCTGCACATGTCACAAATTGTTAAGACATCACGGACTTTGGAATAAAGGATCTCAGCCCTCAAGAACACACTTGAAGCTTCAGTAACTGGAACAAAGTGGCTAGTGATCCATTCTTAGTGCAGAGCAAGGGACTCCAAAAGTTAGTGGCAGAACATGAGTAAAATGCAGAAGCTTTGATTTCCAGCCCTCTTCCCCAACCATCTGAGTTCTGTGTGTGCTTTACAGCGCTTACTTGATTAATTCCACAGTTTCTGAATACATAGGGAACGGGGACTTGGATTCCTGAGCATTTTTCTCCAATGCATTCCCACACTCAATGAATGACACCACTGCATCTAGGTAGTACACAGCCTTCTCAAACCTGTCAGACTGAGAAGATTGGATAAAAAAAAATAAGGAAAATATTGAGAGGAAATACCAGAAAGTTCTAGTACAGACAGGCAGCAACACAGCACAAGCAGTAAACAAACCCCAGCATAATGTGCAAATACTGGATAAACATTGTAGATTTGCTTACCAATGCATCTGCATTATGTTTTAACTTCTTTGCTTCCTGTAAATAATGATCAGCTGAGTAAGTCCTACAATAGAAGACACATTTAAGGAGTCAGACCACCTACTCTGTACTTCCTTTTATGACAAAAGTTTGTTAATGTTACAGCTTTCACTTCATCCCCCTCTAACTCAAGTTACAATAACAGGAGGTACTGCATCACAATCCCATTTGGGGTTCAAAAAATGAAGGCTCCTCTTTGCTACCAAAGACAACAACTGCTCACCATGGGCAAAGCAGACTCTGTTAAAAGAGAACAGGCAGCAGTGATATCCTGAAAGTGTGTGATGGATACATCAACACTTAAAAACAGGACAACCCTGGACCATCCACGCTCTGCAGGAACACACAGGGCAGACTAGAGTTTCTCCTCAAGGAGTGCACCATCTGCCAAATATTTGGTGCACAAAGCAGGCAGAGAAGCACGTTGCTGCAGAACAGCATGCAGATCTCCAGAGCATGAACTAGTATTCAGCATCTTTTGTGAAGCAAACAGGACAACCCTTCTCCACAGAAGAGCTCACTGTGCTGCAAGATTAGCACCCCCAAAAAGGGAAAGGCACCCTCTGCTTTTCTTACCTGTCATCAAAAACAAGTTTTGCTCTTCTGGACTTTGAGCTCTCTGTAGATGGAGCAGAAACAGGAGGGCAGTTTGATGAATTGTTCAGAATCTTCTCCTGAAAGGAAAATGGTCACCGAATCGTGTCAAGACTTTTTTTTATTTTTATATTCTCAAAGACAAAGAGGCATTTACTGTACACATTTTTCCCATGATTTCACACTCTGTAAGCAGTAAGTTCAGTTTAGTAGCTGCTTTAGCTGCCATTCACCATACAATAACACAGTTTCCCTGAGGCTTTCATCTCATGCTGGCACAGGGGATGACACAGAGGCTATAATTAAGCTGAGCCCTACTACACTAGGAGATCTCCCTTATTGCTAAATCATGATTTTCCACTCTGAACAAAGAGGCTATATATACTTCTATGACTTCTCATGTCTTTCAACAATAAACTACTGAATGTCTCTGGGTAGAAAAGATTAGTATTTCAGAAACACCAACTTCAAGGAGAAATAACAGCTGTCTTCACAACATGCTGCCCTTGCTCCCCTTAATTTTACATGGCTCAATGTGACACTTCAGGCTAAAGAAGGGACATCAAAACATCTTGTGAATTCTAAGTGAATCTCTTCTCACTAGATCAACAGCATAAGGCAATTTCCCAGCTTCAGTGTGCTTTCAGTTCTTAGGAGTCATCGTGACCAAAGGCCAATTACACAGAGTATTTAATAACCTGCCTTTATCAGATCCTTGCTAATCAGAAGGATCTCAAAGTTGCGAGGCACTGCACTTGCACAGCAATGCCCTAACTACCAGTGTAACATAAAACACCACCAAAACATGCAGGGAAATGCAGCATTTCCAAAGTATGAAAAGAAAAACATCAAACAAGTTAACAGCTGGTTTAGGGACAGTTCTATGCTGATGAATAAGGAAAGGCCAGAGCAGCAGTCTACGATGCAAATCTGCTATCTACAGGCTTCCTGTAAGTGCAGACACCGATGCACACAACCTTCCCAGGTTTCTAAAATTTCACAGTAATGGCATGTAAATTAATCCAGCAGGTCTCCCAGTTTAAATATTGCATGGACTCCACCCTAATGACTAAGCTACTTTCTGCCACTGCCGATGGCAATTTGCTGCTTCACTCCTCCCCAAATCAATTACCCTTCCTGAACACTTCAGAGCACTCAAGGAGAAATGGTACATTTGGAATCCCAAAGATAAAGGTGAAATCCCTCCAACTTGAACATATTACACTCAAATCTGGTTATACAACAGAAATTACTCTATGAAGATACCCAGATGTGCTCACAAGTTTACTCCTGTCCAGTAATACACATTTATATACTAATGAAAAAGCACATTACATATCATGACCTTACACTATCATCATCTTATAATGTTTTTGAAACCCTTCAACTACATATGTTCTTAATCTAAGTTGCTTAAAAAACACTTTCTGCATCACCTTTTCCACAGTGTTTTCTCTACTCTAACCACAGAGAGCTCTGTACCATCCTGATCTGGAATCAGATGAACCTTTCTAGAATCCTAGGGTGAAAAATGAGAGCCACAGCTTTGTATCTCAGCACTGTGCACGGACCCAGCTCCTGTTCTCCTTAAAACGAGGACAAGATCTGTACTTGCTCCAGCGACATAAGAGTAACCTCATTATTCATTCAGTGTGAGCAGATTTGTAGTGATATTTCTCATTAACAAATTAAACAGCAAATACGCAGCATCTGTCATCAAAAGATGACTAAATGCACTTTAGTAATTAACATAAATATTTGGTAGGAATAAACATTAGCATTCGACAATCTCTCCTAAGTTATTTTCCAATTTAGAGTCTAAGCACCATGGTACGAAACAAGGCAAATCTGAAACTAATTACATTTCAACAACTGCAAATTATTTAGATGACACTGCACGTCAAAATGCAAAGCCAAGAAATAAGTTCAAGGCATTCACAGAACAAGCCCTTTACCTTTGTTTCTTTAGCACTGCCAGAACCTTTTCCCTCTATCTTCCTCTGTTTAGAAGATGAGCAGCTTTTACTGCCACTGCTGCTGTCCTTAGTAACATTGCTGCTGGACTTCAAGGATGATGACTGACTGGCTGTCCTCTTCCGGGACCCATGCTCTTGTTTGGAATCCTTCTGAAGGACTGGGGCAGCAGGAGATGGCAGTAAATCCTTCTCTTTAACAGCACTTGGTTTTAAAGACCTGGACAAAATGAATACATTCAGTTTTGTTATTTACTTTTCAAAATAGAAATAAAACAAAAATCCAGCATCACTTCTTGTTTTCTCTCCACACCCTTCCCCCATTTAAGCCTTTTCCCTCTCCCTTCCCCCCCCCCCAAAAAAAAAATAAAACAAGATTTTTAATGTTAAACATAGCAAGACAGATTCAGAGGAAGCAAATTATCACCACAGTAACTAAACGTTACGAAGCCTGATTAAACTAGTTTTCACCACTTTATCTGTTCTGACCTGAAAACGCAGAAGGCAAGTTCTAACCATAAAACCACATCCCTCAACAGTTCTTAAAAACACCCTAAACACTTGTAATGTTAGAAATGAATGCCAGCGTTAGCGCCAGTCTGTCTATTGCAGACAAGTCAGCCTAACAGCTCAGAAAAAAGATGGCCCAGATAACTGTTCTCTAGAAGCCATTGGCCTTTCAGTACAGTCTTACCTTGGCTGCTGAGGATTCCAGTTGCTAATTCTGGCATCCCTTTTCACAGAGAACAGTACACAAAATAACTATTTACATGAAGTTTTTGAAAAACCATCTTGTTGCATTTAACCAAGTGCCCTTCAGAAAATCACACCAGCAACAAAACAAAATATCAGGACTAAAGGAAAAAAAACATGACAGACGAGCATCCATTTTTTCTACATTTCTTAACAGAAACAAAGAAGGCATTTAACTCAGAAAGACTTCTAGCATCTGTAGCCAGAAGCTGCAGCTTCTCACACATCAGTAATTCAACAAATATTCGCTGTAGAGAATTTTTTTTCCATGATGTAATTATACCAGCTGTCTGTTGTTTGATCTGAAAAAGGTGAACCCTTCATAGTAGGGTTTACTTAGTCAATATTTTCAGTTATGGATATGAATTTCCACCAACAACTAATGGAAACTTCAAACTGAAGAATCAGAAACCATGAAATATTACCCACTGATTAGTAAGGAGACATTTTGTTGTGGAGGAAGGAGAAGAAGGTAAGGGAGAGATGGATACAGGCATGAGTCTTCTCCTTGATCACTCTGAGCCTTCAGTGCTGAAAAGACAGGCAAGATACTCACTCCCTACTGCTAGAAGTCTTGTGTCCTGATGGAGCTTTTTCTTCCAGTTTTGTTTTCTTGCTTTCACTGGCTCTGTTTTCATCCTCATTCTGAATACAGCAAACAAGAAACACATCCAGATAAATGTCTACATTTACAGCTTCACGGAGACAGTAATTTTTCACATTTAACGGATTTAATTCAGTGGGCGTCTTGCAGCATACAGAATAATACCTGTACAGGCTACAGAAACATCCCCTGAAGCAACTACCTTGTATCATATATTTGAAAAGTGGCAGTCTCAAGTTGTTCATTTTATAACACGCATATCACTATGAATTAACAAAAATCTGCCAAAGGCTTTGGTATGAAATCAGATTTTATGCTGGGGAGTCAAACACAGGTGTCTTATGAATGCCAGGAACTGTAAAACCCATGGAGTCTGTAAGAGATGTCGAAGACCAGATTTTTATATAAACCTAATCCTAAAGTTGAAGAGTTTAAGAGGATACACAATCTGTGCTACCTCCAGGAATGCAAGCTACAGTGCTAACACATCTAAAGGTACAACCCTCTGCCTTTCATGAATGAAAACTCCAATATTCCCTATTACAACGGCACAGGAAGGATCAATTTATTCTACATAGAATAGGTAGGCAAAGTAATCTCCTAAATTACTGAGCCACTGCAGTGAGGTATGACATTGGTTACTGGGCCATATGCTTAACCCCTTTAGCAAGATACTAAAAGGCTAAGATAACAGGCAAGATTTTATTTACGATACTGTTACCTGTTTATGTTTCCTTTTGCCTTTTGTGGAACTCTTATCAGAAGGCTGCTTCTGCGATTCTCTTGCATGCTTCTCTGGCACATTTTTCTTTTCCACTTTGGGCACATCAGCATCCTTGTAAGGCTTCCCTGGTATTCTTGATAAGAGGCTCAGGTCAATCTTCACAATAAGTGGGTACCTTTCATCAGGATCGCTGAGTGGTGAAAGAAGCTCTTTCTCTTCCATAGGAGAGAACATTCTTTGCCGAAAAAAGCTGTCATCCTCCTCCATGGAAGATTTAACAGGAGTCCTATTGCTCTCGGAGTATTTGGGTGTTTGTGATGAAGGAGGCAGGCTTTCATTTTCATCTGAATCAGAGGATGAGGTATCTGTTTCTATGAATTCCCTGGATTTCTGGGCAGATTTGCTTGAAGCCTTGTATTTCTTTTTCTCTGTTGTAGGCCGAGGGGAAGATTTGGGCTCTTTCTTTATATTAGGTTTTCTGGAACCTTTAGTGGCTGCCTTATGCCTGTTTGAAGGTATGTTTGTTGCCATGTCTACTGGGGTTTCACTTTCTATTTTAAGACCTCCTCTAGGCTCTTCAACAGATGTCTTTTCTGCTTTCTTGGGCTGCTTTTTACCCACGGTCCTCCTCTGTGTTGAGCTGTCACTCTGGGCAGGTGATTTCTGCCTGCCACGACTGCTCTCTGAGCCCTTTTGGGTGGGTTTGGAATCTCGCCCTGGTGTTGAAGAAATCGAGTCCTTGGATCCGCTTTGATCAGCGTACCCACTTCCTGTTCCCTGATCCCGTCCCTCTTTTTTGTAGCCTTGTGAGGATGGGATGTTGCTGTCCACAGAAGAAGCTGGTGACACTTTATGTGAATTAACTTTGTTCAACCAGTTATCCAGTTGCCACTTGTTTGTTGGCGGTGGCTCCGGCTAAAAACAAATTTCAATAAAGCACTGTTAGATACAGTGTTTCACGTGGCTTCCATCTTTTCTGCAGCCCTACTGTGCTGCAAGCAAAAGCAAGCGGTGCACTCGAGCATCTGAGGTCAGTAACTAATGAAAAATGCATATAACTACAGATAGCAGGTCTGCTTTTTCCTTCAATCAGAAGAACTGCAGTCCACAGGAAGCACTTGCTGCCATGGCATTCCAGACTAAAAGCTACTGGTTTTTAAGCTACTGTTCCCATGTCTTACTTCTGCACTCCAACAGATAACTATGGTAAAAATCACCTCAAATAACAAATGTGTGCTTATAGAAAATATAGTTATCATGTCAAAGTACAGGTACTTTAGCAAAAGAATATGTGGAAATATGTGGAAATATGTGGAAATAATTCTACACTTGACAAGTTTTTGTTAAAAAAAAAAAGAGACCGAGAACATGTTCATTTTTTTCTGCTTTTAAAACTCAGGATTAATGCCCGATGACAGCCCAAATGCGTGACAAATCCTACCTCAGGGGATGCACTCTGTGATGGTTCATTAGCTTCACTGTCACTGGAACTGCTTTCACTTTCAGAGTCAGATCCTGAACTGCTTTCAGACCCACTGTGGCTGCTCGAGTCATCCCTTGAATTATCTGCTCCTTCACTGTTATGTTGTGAAGGTTCAGAACTACTGAAAACAAAAAGGAAGAAAAATAAACAAACATTACTCAGTGCAAAGGCATCCTGGAAGTTCTTCCATTAGGAAGAATAAAATGTAATATTTTAACTAACATTTGCTAAAGAGTTCAACTGAGCACAATTCACCTTGTTCCCCTCCTCCCTTCACAATGTTGTCAGTATAATATTTGCAGAATATGTGTTGGCCACTGATTAAACTCTAATCACCTTCTGGTCTAATCAAAGACAAACAACTAACACTGATTTTAGAAACGAGATCAAGACAGAAGCGCTGACTGGACCAAACATCACTACCATTGGATTGCAGCATAGAAAGTAAAGGAATGCCTACCTTCCAGGTGTGCTCCTTGGAACTGTTTTATCACAGTCCTGCAATTAAGAAGAAGAGCATGAGGCTTCTAGAAGCATATGCAATTACATTGCAAAGTATTGATATCAAGTCTTAAAGATTCTAAATACTTAGCCTGAAGAGTGCTCTAATTCAGAAATACAGAGGTTTAAATTTGCCTGCCTTTGGCTTGTACAAAAGGAAAAATAAATCACAGTTCTTTTATCCAAGCTTTTACCACAAATGTGTCATCTCAGAACCCTCCATATTCTGACAGTAGTTCTGAGATTTCCTATTTTCTCCACTCCCCCATGCCATGTTTTAGAACCAGATGATACAAATTTTTACTGTGCTATTCCAGAAATGTTCTATGTCCCAGTAATTAAACAACTAAATGCACCATCTTCAAGTTTTCCATGTGAAAAAATAACAAACAGCAGAACTGAGAACAGCAAAAAAAGCAGCATGGACTTCTGCTGGGTAGCACAGACTCAAGAGGTATGTTTAATTCAGCAGGCTGAACACCATATCTGGCTGGAGATGCACAGAGTTAATACTGCCAAGGAGCAAAAGATACAATAAAAATAAAGGAGCTGCTAGACTTATAGTTACAGAAACAACCTGGGAGTAAAAGACACACACAGCAGCTCTTATCCCGAACAGTTGCTGCATGGACATCTGTGTGCCATGCACTCTTTAGCCAGCACAGAACATGAGGGGCTCTCCCTTAGGTGGCAGCCCATTGTGTGTGTTAGGAAACTGACTCTGTTTCCATTCCACATTTAGAGAAAGCCCATTTGAAATCATCAAAGCATGAGTCCCTAGGTAAAAAAAAAAAGTACTGTTCTCACAAAACCAGATCATTTTCCTCACATTTGCATTTTAGAGTACCTGAAGTTTGTTTGAAAACTTGCTAATTGTTTTTCGTACCTCAATTGCAAATTCTCCTTCAGCTGTTCAGTTTGCTGTTGGACTACTAAACATTGCTGATGTAACAAACCATCAATACACTTGGTTTATTCTACTGAATCTTTGGTATCTTGTGAACATACCTGCTCTCCATCGCTGTCTTCGCTACTGCTAAGTTTTAAGTCATCTTTCAACATACTAAGTAAAAGGGAGAAAGTGAGACAAGTTTTTCCATGTAATTTAATTACATTCAAAGCACTCTTCTATATTCCAACAAGTTACTGTTTATGCTACAGAGCTGGGTGTGTGGGTGAAATCCACAAGTTACCATTTAAAACATTTAATGTCTAAGAATGGCAAGTTAAGTCATTCTTTAAAGAAAACTACGGGCTGTAGTGCTTTGATTCCTTTGTTCGTTCTTTAAAGTTTAGAAAGGAATTCTGACACGTTTTACTAACGCAGGTGGAGCTAAAACATCTGCATTCAACCTCTTACACACCACGGCCAAGAATACTGTTTCCCATTGAATTAAGAAATGTGATTGCTTCATGTCTAGTGGCAAAATCCCAACTGTTCGACATCATAAATTTTCTACTATTCTTCAAAGGTATAATTGCTCCTATTTAGGGTAGTCATACATACACATACTATTTCATGACACTGAAAGTACAGGAACACAAAGAAAACATAGTGGGGTATTTGTGCTTATTTAAAAACACCTTCGTTACAAAAATAAAACGTCTTACTCTGTCTGGTTCGATTCACATCTGGAGAAAGAAGATAAGAAAGGATTAGAATACTTCCCAATTTCGCAGTACAGCTGTTCTACTTATAATCTGAAAAGAAACAGCAACCTCGAGAATCTACTTAGACATCTATTTTCAGCTGCTACCCTTATCAAAAGATGCATTTATCTCACTTTTTAACGCTTTCTTAACAGAGCACAATCGCTTTATCGGAAATTCTATTGACACAGCAAACATCTCCTCACCCCTCTTCCCATGCACCTCACTTTAACTAATGTGAAGTGCTAACTCCAGTTCTTGCACCTTCCTACACCCTCCCATTCTGGAACCAGCACAGCCCTTTCATAGAGGACTACACTGCTATAACAAAAGAAAAGCCAAATGATGAACTCCTACTGCTACCACTTATTGAAGTGGCTGTGTATAAACATCTGAAACCTCATGTTTTAAGGAACTGACATAGTCTATAATAAATAAATAAATGAACAAGCCACTCTTCAATTATTTCCCATTTCTTTCTCACAGATGATTTGTTTTTTAATCTTATTAATACTAAAAATGTAAACAGAAAAACTAAACTTCATTTCGTAACTGCATCACAGCAAATACTAACTTAGAATACCTTCAGAATCTGCAGTTGCTTTCAGTAAACATTCCATCAGGTGGAATGGGCATTTTTTGTTTGGAAATTGTATTTAAACAGAATGTAATCAATTTTCAGGTATGAATAGGGCAGAAGACAGTTGGATTCTTCCTGCTGCTTTTTTATTTTTTCTTTCTGATGTCTGATTAATGAAGCATAATGTTAGGTCTGTGTACGCAACTAATAAAAATGCCTGTCAGTCACTTAAGAGAATGAGTAACTACTCGTACAAACTTAACTAGATCTCAAACTTAATTTACTGTCTCCTCTAATAACAGAACAGTTCCTCATCCTATTTGTGCAACTCCAACAAGCTGCTTCCAGCTGACAGCTTAGCAATGCACGTTTGGTAAATCCTGTCCCATCCTGCCCATTCTCACACACTGATACACTTCCAGCTCACCAGCCAATTCCTAGGGCCAAACTCCTGCTCAGTGTCCTACAGCTGAGAAGAAAGCAGGGGGATGGAAGGAAGGCACAGCGCACCTGTTACACCGGTGTGCCATTATTTGCCCTACTATTCCTGAAAATAGGTTGAAATCAACTTTTTTTTCCCTCTCCTGTCAGTTAAGTGTAAAGCATGACAAAGAGTGTGCAAGAACTGACACATTCTGGTAAAGAAACAGCTACTTCCAGAATCTTTTAAAAGTTGACTGTTACGTGAGAAATGTTTTCTCAACTGCTACTTACGATTTGGATTGATGGCCATTGGATGTTTTTGATGAAGGATTATATCGTTCTAGAAGGAAAAAGAAATAACGCTGTACACTTTTGAACACAGACAGCAAAACAGTCACTGCAAAGTGGACAGAACTAAACAGGCTTAGCCAAACAAACTCAAGAATGGCGGAGTGAACAGGAGAAAGAGGGACCAGCTGACGTCAGGTGCAGCCTCTCACACACTGACCAAGTGAGAGAGGAGCAGAGACAGACTGCCAAGAGAAGCAATGACCTTAATCAAGAAAATCTAGAAGGCTTTTTTAAATCGTTGCTGTCTAAACCAACACACACTTAATATGTTTCTGAAGGTGTGAAAAACTTCTGCTTCTATCAAGGTAGGATACAAGTGACAATCCTGAAGTAAAAGAGGATAGGTCTAGCTTAGATATTAGGAAGAAATTCTTTAGTCAGAGTGTGGGGAAGCCCTGGCACTGCTGCCAGAGAGCTGTGGGTGCTCCATCCCTGAAGCCAGGCTGGGTGGGACCTGGGCAGCTTGGTCTGGGGGGAAGCTTGGAACTGGATGGCATCTAAGGGACCTTAGAGCCCAAACCCTCCCATGAAAATTATTCTATTACCTTCTACATGCTGAGGAGATCAATTAAATCAAGTTTTTAATCTGTTACAGCATTCCTACGCAGCTTTTTAGTGAATGAAAAGTCTTTAAATCCAAAAAGCAAACTCATAAACCAAACCCTACAGTTAGAACACTGTGATATTATCTGCTTTTCAGTTTGTCTTCTTTTTCCTTCCCTGTTCTTTAGTTCTAGTAAATTACTAAACATAGCACAACAGAAACAATATCTGAGGTTGTTGGAAGTGTCACAGAAAACTGAAAATGGAGCTGAGAAATGGTTCTGTGTTTTTATCTATTTGGCCTCCCTGATGACATACCTAAAGATCAGCTGTTTCCAGAATGTAACCTATTGGCTAGCCTTATGGAATTAAGTTTTAATTTGTTTCCTTAATTCCCCACTGTATTAGGTGTTTAGATTAAGCTGCTTGTGAATACCTAAGAATAAACCATTCCGCTTTTACTATTTAATCTGTTTAATCACTTTGACAGGGACTGGTAAGACTGTTGGAAGGCAACAGCACAAATCTAATTCATTTTTGCCAGATATGTTACCTGGTTAATTGCTTCATTTCAGTAATATTCAAAATGAAGACACAGTCAAATAGGAATAAAAGGTGCATTTGTCTAGACTTTGGAAATACATTCTGGGATAATACGCTCAAGAATATTAACAATTCTTGAGCAGTTCTCTTCGATTTTCATATCCATTATGTGAAAGTGGACAAGAAAAAGGAAGAAAATGCATTGTGCTTTTTCTATTAAAATATGAACTTCGTTGCTTTCCAGCATGCCCAGGGGTTTTCTCTGTGGGTGTTTTCACACTCAGCTATTTTCAATCATATCAACCAAGGAAGCCTATTTTTCGAGAATTAAAAAAATAACAATTTAAAGAAACAATTTTTTTTTTTTCCTTTTTCTAGAAGTTATGAGTGAGTTACACAACAGTTATTAACTTTCCAGTTCTCAGCAAGAAGCCACAAATAAAATCAAGTGTTTGTTTCATAAGTCTTGAGAAAGTACAGACAATTTTTACATACAATCCATTCCATTACCAGCCTGGAGAGGTCTTATGATCTAATGGCCTGACTTCTTAAGGGGTACTAAGAATACTCAGTTGTAACAAAAACACTACACATAGGAAAGGAAGTTTAATGTACTTACTCTGTTCTCCAGTGCCAAAACTGGACTGTTGAGACTCCTAAGGGAACAAAAGATCACAGGAGTTTTTTCAAAGGGAATTTTAACATCTCAAAAATCATGCCATAATCAAGCTATTGTTCTGACTTTAAAGGATGGCACATATCCTTTAAAAAACAACAACAAAACAAAACCAACACCTACTCCCAAAGAAAACCAACATGCTAAAAACAAAACCCAGTGGTAACAACCAAACAGAAACAGGGAGCCCTTACCTGGGCCCAAGCTGCCTTCCCCAGCAGTGACAGAGCAGCGAGCACATGGGAAGAGCATCCTTAGCTCATCTGTCCCACTGACCCATCTGTCCCTGCTTGCTTGCTTGGAAGATGGGCCATGTGCAGTTGTCATACACAGTACCTGAATCTCCAGAAACTGTGCAACTTCTGCAAACCCTATCTTCCCTTTCTCACCTTCATCCAAATCCTCATGTAACTGAGCAACCTGGCTGTATAAAAGCCAACAGACAGTGATAAATACCTGCCTCGATATACAGTGGATTTGCTGTCTATGAAACTAGCCTTGAAAGACAGAGCCTCGCCAATTCTAGCGCCGGCAAGATCTCTGTATTCCTGTTCCAGAAAACCCAATTCTGCCTCCTGAAACACAGTACGTTATGAAACACTTGAAATGTTAAAAAATAAATAAATAAACAAATAATCAGAGAGTATTGTGTTACTGAAAACCTACTTCTAAGCTAGTGTGCCATTTTAAAATAGGACCTTCCTGACCTCCTTTTAAAATGAGGACAATTGCTGACCTTACGCATAAAAACAGAGAATGTTTGAGTCAATTCACCAAGCTGATAGATGTACTCTGTGACAGTGAATTGCAGGGGTTTGGGGCACAGCTGTACAGCAGTCTTCACAAACAGCCAGCTCAGTGACGTGATGCAATTTATAAATGCAGTTTCCAATTGTAACTTCATAAACACACAAAAGCTCTACATGGCAAGGCATACTTACATATATCTGACTTCCTTTTAACATTTTTATTTTAAAAGAGGCAGCAGTTGAAATCATGACTTGAATGAGTATTGTCAGTGGAATGGAGAAAGAGTGCAATTTTCTCAAAAACAAAACCTCTTAGGGAACTTTAAGATGTTCCCAATGCCCCTCATCTTTACTGACTGAAAGGAGAGACATTAAAATCAACCTATGGTTAAACTGCAAAGTCAAGATCAAGTTGCAGAAGTTTCTTACTTCAACAGAGAGCAAAAGCCGTACTCTCTTCAGAATACAAACTGATTCTTATCTTTCACACAGGTTCAATGAGTACAAGCATGATTCCTCAGTTTCCTTTTTCCTGTCAACTAAGACAAGTAGACAAGACTGATAAAATGTAGGTAAAACCAAAAAAAAGACCCTACAGTAATCAAAATACCACATATGCAGAACGACTGCACTGTGCTGAGCACAAGATGAGTAACTGGGACTGTTCTCACCAATGTACATACCATAAATTCTGCAGAAAGTGTCTGCCTCAGTGCTTACCTCAGCCAGCTTCCTATTTCTAAGGCAGTATTCCAGTTAAGGGCACTTTAACGAGGTGTTATGCTTAAATGTGCAACTTCTTCCAAATAATTCACCGTCTATTTTGCCTCTGAATACACGTCTCTCAGAAACTCAAGGATTAATAAAGAAATAAACAGAAATATATATTTTTTCAAGTCCAATTTCTTGAGAAAGAAGAAATTAAGAACATTTTGAAGGATGGAAATGCTTTTCACAAAAGCACAGCAGATTGCTGAAGTTAAGTGGAAGACACTTCAACAGGTAAGAAACCATTGCTTGGACTCTGACACAAAATGGTGATTAGAATGGTAGTCAGGTACATAATTCTTACCTGTCCATTTTTGGTTTGGCTGTGGTGAATAGGATCCATTTCCATTTAATATCTGACAACCCAGGTCAGACCTCACTTTTAATTCTCAGAATAAAGTTTCTGGATCACAAGGGATCGACGCAACTGACTGCTGCCTTCACAACTACTACAGCACGGGACACTGAGCAAACCCAGAGACCAGTGCACCTCTTCAAAGATGTCTGCAGGTCACCGCTCAGGTACACAGACATAACAGCTGTCAGTGACATCACACTCCCTGTTCTATGATGGAAAGATTCCATCCAATAAGAAACAGCTGCATTTCTGAATATATTTTACAAACACACCAGTCCTCCTGCTCTGCAGTTTTTGACTGTGAACCTCTGGCTTTAAAGACTTACACAGGATGAAATTACAGAGCGTTAGGTGATGGGATAACATTTTTATCAAGAGTCAGGAATCTGTTTTTCACAGCACCCATAAAACTTTTTATGACCTATTTTCATGAAGTTTTATCTTCTGATTCAAAGACTTCCTGATAATTATAAGATATATTTATAGTAATGCAGACAGGCCCCAGTCAGGATTTTGGGTCCCTGCAAACACTTGCTGCACACAGGGAAAATGATCTTATGCCAGCAATCTTAGACATAAAATCCACCCATCCACCAAAACGAGCCTCATTTTCTACATGTAGGCAAAGCGTACCAGACTTCTGCACACAAGAGAAATGCTGTGAGATGCTGCAGCATATAACTTGTAAATAAATAGAAAGTTAAGGAAAATAAGATTTTCTAGAACAGTGTGGCTTGATTCAAGTAAACCAGCGCTGTGTTCAGCCTTCTGAATTCTGTTCCGGGTCTGGGCTGTACAAGCCTATGGCTCACTAACTTGCTGGAATTTGGAGAAATCCCACTGCCAAGAATGACAGAGGGGAGAAGGCAGAGGAAATTACAGACTTTGGAAACAGAGAATTTGACAAAGTTCCATGGCTAAGATGTACGCACACAAAATAAAAAGTCTGGCAGAAAGTTGAAAGGCTCAGGGCAGCCATACATGGAATTTTTTCGCAAACTTTGTGAAGAAACAGAATCCAAGGTTGACAGATTCAGAAAGAAAAACACAGCCTCCCTTTTGTGTTCAGACGTCAACAAGGCCGTGCAATATTATGCAGTTCCTATCTGCAGCACAAAGGCCTTTGTATTTCTGCACACTTTCTTTCTCCCCCCCCAAATCAAACAGCCACTGAGAGAAGAACTCAGGCAACACAGGCTGCTGACACCAAAGCTGCCCATAGCTCTGGGCTACCCAGGCAGTGACAGTACCAGGACCATCCAACCTTCTGTCAGCCTGTGGCACTTTGGTGGATGTGCACTTACAACACACAGCCTGGAACATCTGGCCAAAAAGCAACCATGAGTTGTAGTCGGAGCCTTTTGGAAAGCTCCATTCACACACTGCTCTCCTGAGTACATCACCAGCTCCAACATCTCTCCCACCCTGAGATAACTGCTATGAGGCACTCATGAGAACATTTACTTGGGGCCAATCAATCGAAATTACAGAACAACTTTCTTTTTAAACTGGATTGTTATTAAAGAGTAATCCAACTTGTTTATTTGGGGGTTTAAAGCTGATTTTCAAATGGGAAAGTAATTTCAAAAACATCCCCATGTTAAGAGGACTAGAAAGCTGACGACACAGCATTTACGTAACAGCAAAAACTGTTACAACATTTCATTAGAGATCTCAGGGAGAAAATCTTAAAGTATTTCACTGAATGGTTTGGGGAATAACTTGGATCAAACAGGAAACAAAGAGCAGTGAAATGGTGCTTCAAAACCAGGAACAGTGGAGTCTTCATGATTAGGAAGGCAAGTTTTAAAAGGCATCCATAACTTCTGCAATACAGCGTTAGGCCACATCAGCAACCCATTTCAGAGATATGTTGAGTCTTGAGAAGAATTCTATTCTCAACTTAAATCAACTGCTGATAATCAGTAGATACAGGAAGTAAAACATGATTTCATATATTAGTCAGCTGCCTCAAACCAAACTGTACTTGCTAAGTTGCAACCCACAACTATCTCCCCTGCACACTCATCAGCCAACAAAATACTTCAGATTACAGAGCAGCTTTTCAAGGCAAACAATCACCAGTGCCAGTGTGACTGAAAGCACTGCTGCTGAGGGTGCAAGACCCAGCCCTGGGAGGACTTCAAAACTATGAGGAAAGTTCAGTTTAAGCAGAAAAGTACATTTAGATTTCTTAGTATTTACCACTGCTTGCCAGATAGAGGTAAGCAATACTTGCTTCTGTACACAATGGTACAAAGTATTCCCCCTACAAAGAAAAAGGCTCCATGGCATTTTAAAATTTCACAGTTACCTTTAAAAGGCTTGAATTTATGAAACAGAATTTAATACAAAAAGGAAAGCTGCCCCACATGTGTCTTTGCAAATCACTCTGTGTGTGTAAACCAGAGGAAACAAAACAACATTCTTTGTAAGAACATTGTTGTAAAGATGTGACAATGTTGTGAAGATAAAAAGATTCCAGGTATGGAAACAAACACAGAACTACACAGAACTCAATATAAAAGAGTTCCAAAATCCTGACCTCTAACAGGATCTATTCTTTTAACAGCATTCAGTACTTGACCACAACACTGACCTTCGTTGGAAAAGGAAATTTTGATGGTTCAGTTTTGCATGGTGTATGAATAGCAGTCAGCGGAGGAGGCCAAGAATGGGTCATCTCCTGTAACCAGAACAAAAAAGAACAGCTATTAGCAAAGCAAAAGCACAAAGATTCCAAGTTACAATCCTGGTTTGAACAGCAACCACCTCTCAATTCGCAGTTCACTGTTCGTACTTCACTAAGCTTTATATTCAAATCTTCATTTCCCAAATGTATAATGAAGATTTTGCATAAAAAGAATTTCTACCCATGAGAACAGATAGTTAAGACATAGCAACAAAACAAGAAAGGCACAAATCAATGGAATTGATTTGCCTGAACAGAAACTAAAGTCTGATTACTTCAGGCTGTGAAGAATATATGTGAGACTAAGGGTAAAAAGAAGAAACCTGGAAAAGGGAAGCACAGAAAGTTTGAAGAGAAAAGTGATAAATCAAAAGCTTGAAGCCAGAAAGAAAGTGTCTTGTGTTCACTCAGAGCATCTGCAATAACTGTGGAGTAATGAAGATCAGAGCA
Source organism: Coturnix japonica (assembly GCF_054131305.1). Lineage (NCBI taxonomy): Eukaryota > Metazoa > Chordata > Aves > Galliformes > Phasianidae > Coturnix > Coturnix japonica. The sequence goes on along the minus strand of NC_140680.1, from coordinate 2,516,938 downwards.
AGTCAGTGATGCAAATGCTCACAGGGCATCCAGGGACACCTTTGTGACAGCAGACATGAACAAGGGTCACACAATGGATAAAAAGATTTGAGAAAATAACACAGATAGAAGAAGGGTGTGCTGCTGGATAGAAAAAAAATATTATAATCTAAACTGATACTGGAATGTAAAGACTCTACTTTGGTGGAAGAAATGGTTAACTCTGGGTATAATAGCAGAGGGCTGGGATAGAAGAAATGCAATTCAACATGGAAACCCAGGAGATGATTATGCCCAGCACACACAGCTCTGCTTCCAGTGTTCCCCAGTCTACCTACTTTAGAGGATTGATTGAGGAGTCCTCCTGTAATGAATTGCAGTCAAACCAATTTGAAAGGTACTAATCCACTGCAGAGCACTTTCCACCTCCTTAGTAACGTTTGTGTATTCAACAAATAAGTTATGAACAAAGCCCAGAGAACTTACTTTTAGAATTTCATCCACGCAGCTCACATCACCAGATGCTGATGCCTAGAAATCAAAACTCAAGATTAATGTCTCCTATAACAGACCTTCTTTAAAAGATCCCAGGGGTATGAAGCAGTTAAAAATAAACTTCAGTCCTTATCATGATTCATCTAGACTCTATAGAGATACAAACAGATCTTGCTAATTCTTTTCAGCAACATTAATTTTAATATCAGATAGATTCAGATTTTTACAGGATGAGTCACATCCAGTTATGAAAAGCAAATACATCAGATCTATAAAACTGCCACAGTAATCTCTTACTTTTCATTTGACAGTTAAAGTGATCTTAAGCAGTCAGAGACACTAAAAACTTCTGTGAGAGGGGGAAAAAAATCATAGCTTTCAATCATTCCTGTTAAGACGCGACTGGATAATATCTGAACTCAAATGGATGACCATGAATATGCAGTAATGGCAAAATGCATTATCAAGTAAAACATAGATGACAGCATGAAACTAGAAACAGCAATAACTATGAAACTATAAATCGTTTGCATCCCTGACACTACAAACAGAAAGGAGGCAAAGTTACTGCACATTTTACTGCACTAATGTTAACATGTGAAGTCTTCCAGAATATGGAAACAATTTATTTTTCAGCTCTCCTTACCTGTTTCCTGGATCTTATTTTGCTCTTTATTGAAATTCCAGAAACAAATGGTTGTCAAACAGTACAAGATGCAATGACATTTTATTACTAAGGCACTCTCCTTGTATGTGAGCTACAGTCAATTTCTGTGCCCAACAGTATTCTGTATTCAGCACACCTTATGAGAAGTCTGAACCTTTTTCAGTTTGGTGTGCTTTGGGGTTACCTTAGTTTGCTTAGGCGAGGCTATCTATAAATTATTACATTCTTCAAATGAAATTCTGAGTTAGGCAGAGGATCTCTTGTCTAGGACAACATGGCTCCCAGAGAAGACAATACACGCATACAGGTTGTCAAAATAGTTGTGAGTATCTTACTATTTTACCAACTTCTGACTATAATTTAAAGTACTCTAGGAAAACTTGTTAGTCTGGGTTAGGTTAGCCTTTCTCGCTACATCTCATCGGCTTTGCTTAACAAAAGCCACAATCTCCACATGGAAGAAGCATTTGTGCATTTCCCAGTGAAAATACAGGCCTTCACTGTGGAAATTTAAGATGCTTTACTTAACAAAATATAAAATTTACAATAAACTAAGTTTATTGGGATTTTAAAGAAGCTGGAAAATCCCAGCCCAAAAGGACTGACATTCAAGAATCCAGTAAATAGATAACAACTTACATCGAGTGGTTGAGAAGGTATTTTCAGCTTGGTTAGATGTGCCTTGCTGCTAGGCTTCAGCTCATTCACACCGCTGCTGTGAGTCTGACTACTGTAGTGTTCGGAGGATAACTTTGGTTCCATGGATTCCTGTCCATCCATTGGCCTTACATAAGCAGTGGGTTTCTGTAACATTGAACTGGACTTGGACATGAGCGAAGGTGGAAAAGACTGGTTAGAGTGCTGTCCACTTGAAAATGAGGGTACACGTGAAGGGGAGTCCCAGTTGGCATCCGGATCCCGGGGAGATTTTGAGCGTTGATGTTCTTTGCTGTGATGATCACTTCCATGAGATCTCGAATGACTGGAGCTTAATGAAGAAACAGCAGGAGGTTTCCCAGGGCTGGAAGAACGGGATTTGGAGTGTTCCGATCCATGCTGGCTTTTTTTGCGACTGCTGCTGCTACTGTACGAGTCACGGTCATGCCTCTGGCCACTACTGCTAGTGTTATTGCCACTGCCACGCTGACTGCTGTGGCCGCTCTGTAAACCCGAGGACCGTTTCTGAGATTGCGAGGAAGTGCTAGGTGCTGGTCCTACAGGAGTCCATTTGCTACTCTGATGTGAACTAGTATTATGTCTCTGATCACCAAAGAAACTTTGGTTTGATTTTTCATCTGCTGTTGATGGTACGGTAGGTTTGGGAATTCCAACAAGCTTTGGTAGCGATCTATCTCCTATAAGATCATCCATTTCATCATAATTACCAAGCATGCTCTGAATGCGACTAGATAATTTGTCTTCTTTGCTGGTCTGTGAAAAACATTAAAGAAAATGCAAAACACAGCTTTAAAATACACAATTTCATTTTTGGTTAATTGACTTGACAACTATTGTAGTTAATCTAAACTTTAAGGCTAAAATCATGGCTAACATCCAAGTCTTTTTTTGTTAGTGCTCCCAATTCCCAGGTTTTGTTCTTTAAGCAGTAATTTCACTCCCTGTGGCATGAAGAAAAGATGTACTTCAGTAGCACTTATCCTTTTCTTATGCTGATCTCTAATTACTGAAAAATCACACTGGTGTTTTCCACCTTCCCCACCCTTTTATGGGAGAAGCTGTTGCTCCCAGTATGAACTGACTGCCCATAGTTATCCATAATAACAGAGCCATGTAAGGAACAGAGTATGCCCCACATTCTTAAACCTTTTAGTGTTATAAAAACAGCACCAGTGTACACCAACACCATCTCAGAAAGATGGCAGATAAGCTGCCCAACTTCCTATGATGACAGAAACTCACCATAAGGGTCAACAGCACCACTGAGTTATTTCTCTATTTGACTATCTGAAAATTGGAAGGTATTTATTTTCAAAGTCTGTTTCTGATCTTTATTTCTTTTCATTAATCCTTATTCTCTCCTTTTCATCATGAATTCTTAAATGTTGAAAAGCTGGAAAACTTAAAAAGTAGTCTGTCTGTGTGCTTCAAACAAAGAAGTAGCTAACAACTCTATTAAAATCTTTGATCAAGTTTAAATGCAACTTTACCCAGTTATCATTTTCTCATTTTATTTCATATGGCCAACAAAGTATCTGTGAAGAAGATTTATCCTTCAGCCTGGGGAAGACACAAAAACACCCAGGACACAGAACTCTAAGAAAAGCATTATTTAAAGCATTGCTTTTTAGGGAGGCAGGCGAAAGGAAGCAAACTAAAATGTCAGCCATATCTATTTATCAAAGACTACCAAGGGCTGAATGAAAGAACTGCCATTAGCAAATAAAACACCACTTCTATGTGTTCTTCTGCATACATGCCCCTTTAAAACTGCCCTCTTGATTGCACGTCAAATAGGATTTCCTATACAGAGGAGATTACCACTGTCTTAGCAGAGGCTGAGAAGGCACCTGTTCATAGAAAATAATGACTAAATCCCTACAGGCAGAGAAGGGAAGGAAAAAGACCAAAATACTTTGCAATACTTCATACTTATTTTGACAGTTTACACTTATTTTGATAGAAAGCCAAATGAAAAGTGTCTATTGATGCCCAATCCATGCTTATTCTCTAAAAAATGAAGCAGTTGTTAAAATCTACACAGTCAATAGAGTTTTTAGTCCCATGCATTAGAAGGTGAAGGAAACAGGCAAGCAGCCACACAAGTGAAAAATACTAATTAAATGGCCTGAAGATCCCTGTATCTTAAACCCCTACAGACAAAGAGTCACAGTGACCCAATTCTCCCCAGCCAACCACAGTAATGCAGTTCTTTCCCTCCCTCTGCTCATCTTTTTCTCCCTCAAATTTCCTCTTTCCCCTGAGAGGCAGATGAATTACAGCTGACTTCAAATAAATGGATCAATCACTTCACAAACTCAGTTCTGTTATTTTCTTATATTCCAATTCTTATTCTGGGCAAAGAAAGTGGATTTATTTAATCTGCAGCCAAATTCTAGGCCTTCAGCCAAGTTTCAACAGGGATTTTAAGTAGTACTTCTGTACAGCACCACTTAAATTGACCAAGAATAGTTGAAACACTAACCACTGCTTCAAAGAATGTATAGGTGAGCTGCATGCAAGACTTTAAGAACTGTAGACATTGTCACCTTAAAGTCTATAATGTATTGGTCAGACAACGCTTTACTTAGCAGTAAAATAACATCAGCTCAACCTCACCACTCAATTATGTAATTTTTAATTGGTATTTATACTGGAATAACTTGTTGCCAACACAGTTATAGGGGTTCTTTCCTGAAAAACCAGTTGGGGTTTTTTCTGTTGTTTCTTTTTTGCCCTTCAAATCAGTTTTACTGTATCCCAACCAGCTTTAGTTAGCTTCATACCTGTAGGTTTTAGTTATCAGGCACAGCAAACAGAAGGGAAGACAGGAATCAAAAAACTCACAACTTCCCTCCTGAGGGAGAAAAGTCTTCAGCTGCAATGTTTTGACCTCCCGCAAACAAAACAGAGATAAGGGAATGGCTTTGTTTTCAAAGTGAGTTTTGAACTGTATAATGAAAACCTTCAATGGTACCACTTAATGACCACTGCAGCAGAAGCAGAAAAAAGGTTTTTTCAAAAAATAAATTATCTTGTCTCATTATCCTTGAAAATAGTCCCTGCTTCATAAGTATTAGCATAAATCTGCCTATGGAGATGTTTAGTAACTAACTGTCCATCCTTAGTTTCAATACTTGCTTAAATGCTGGTTAAGGTGACAACTGGGACCTGAAAAGATTTCAGATATAAACAGATTTGTAGCACATATTTCCCTACAATTTCCACTACAAAACAAAAAAACACATTTGTACAAATGGCAGAAACTCACAACTTTGTACGGTTCAGCAAAGAGAGGAGAGTTGGGTGGAAAGGCTTCTTCACCCTGCTGGATTTCTTGATTTCGCCTTTCCCTTTCTTTCATACGCAGCACATTTCGGTCTTCACGGTTCATGTTGCTGCAAAAAACAACCAACAATTCCCTGGTCACAGAAGGAAAGAGGAGGATGGAAGCACACCCTGTTCTGCAAGAGATCCCAGGTAAGAACTCCCCGCTGACTGCAGCTCCTCAAAACTGAAAAGAAGTTTGTCCAGCTTAAAACATTTCACATTTAGAGCAGCTATAACCTACAATCTGTTCCTGACAGGGACAGTTTATGCACTTAAATAAATAAATCACAGAGTCCTCAGGCAAACAACTGGAAGTTGGAGCCTTCAGCTCTGTTGGCACTGCGATGCAGCGGTCAGGAGTTGTCCAGGCTCCAGGAAATCCAGAAGGATCGGCCCCTCTGGTAGCCCAACAGACAGCACACATTACAGTGCTCTACTGCAAAAATGTAGATCAAAAACATAGAAATCTCACATATTACAAATCTTCCTTGGAAGCCTGGCCTTGCTGCTTGCATTAACAGCAATGTGTCAAATTGCAGAAATGCAAAATCCACAAACAAGTCAGCAATGATTTCCTTTGAGGTTCATAAAGCACCAGGACTTACAGGAGTAAACAAAATAAGGTATAAATAAGGTCTCTAACTCTTTTTTGTACGTGTCATGCTGTACTTTGCATTAAGAGATTTATAAAAGTGGCTTCTTGATCTACAAAATGATGGTAGGTGCATCCAGAACATAAATACTATTCCAATTTAAGTGTAAAATGAAAAAGGTGTCTGCTCAGAAAGTCATTATTTCATGTTTTCAGACAGCTGCCTGATTATTAGAAATACAGCATCATAATCCTGTCACAGAGCTCATCTGAAAGCTCTATGAAACCAGCTGTTCCATTCTAGGCACAACTGCCACCTACCACTCAGCTTTTAAAAAAACATTATTTGTGCTTTTCACCTTAAAATCACTTGAGCCTTTCACTGCAGTTTCTTACTCACTTGGCTTCATTTTTTCCTACTGCTCTGCCCACAGGCACATCAAAACCAGAAGAAATCCCCGGTGTAAGTTTAAATGTGTGATGCTTTAGGGTGTGAGTTTGTTGCATTTCCCTGAGATACCTGCACTGTAAGCAAGCTAAAAGCATCAGCATCATCCAACGTGACGCTGACATCGAGCCTAGGGATGTGCTAACTTTTAACGTGCATATGAAAATCACTTCTTCTCTAATTGTGCTAAAATCAGCTGAATTCATGCAACTGCAAGTGAATGCAAGTCTGCCAGCTGAGGGAGGGCCCTGCACGCTGCAATGCAGCCAAGCTACAAACTACAAACAATGTTCACAGTGATGGCAGAACGTAAACCTGCCTTGAAAGTTGGAGGTATAAACAGCTTTTTCTTTTTTCCTCCTTCAGATTTCTTGTATATCCAAGACTTAAACAGCAACAAATGTCAGACTTAATCACAGATAGTGACCTGTTAAAGCCAACCATTAGGATCTATGCCATTTTACTATCAAAGGCAAAATGTTTGGCAGGGAACAGAGTATCTACACCTACCTGTGGGTAGTTCATTCAATAAAAAGCACTAAGATAATGAATCATATGCAGCTATCCCTTTAGAAGATAATTACACTTTACAAGTAGAGAGTTACACTTTAACACGAGGATCTTCACTGAGCATCACCTTTCAAAACTGTATCAACATCTGTTGCAACTCTTTAGCTGACATTCAGCATTTATAACAGTGTCACACAACAGGAACACTGAAGCAGGAACTGGTCCAGTACAGAGCTGGAGCAAAACCAGAGCTAATCTGACCCTGCAAAATGAGTTATCCAAAATACGAATCAGCAGAGTGCTCTTAGCACTCATGCCTAGAGCCTTCTGTAGCACACAGCAAGTGAAAAGCATCTTCATGAGCAGCCAGTTGGGCTGTACGGGCACTGGGGGTAGGTTTACTTCTTATTTTGTTATGGAGGAACGGAGGGGAATCAGTGATTTGAATGGGATCCAAATTAGACTTCTTGATCTACTCTTCCAGATCTCTACGATGTGTACTGAGCTATTAAAATCACACCAGTAAAAAATATGTAAATAAATGAATTCAGCTCATGTTGATTGGGCTCTAAAGCTGCATCTGGGACAATTTTTTGGTCACATTTATTTCTTGGTTGGACTGGATGATCTTGTAGGTCCTTTCCAACCCTGTGATTCTATAATTCTCTACACAGCCATGAAACAGCAGATAACTTTGCCTTTGTTCAGGAAAAATAAGCAGTAGTGGGACACTGAAAAGCAAACGACTACAGCCTGCCTAGTAAACCAATACTGCTAGCAATTAACATCAGCCTAATTGAACTGCAAAAGTTACTCTTCAGAACACATGCAATTACGTCCACCTTTGGCAGTCTGCTATCCCAAAATATATTGCTCTCACTGAGGAATGGTGAGGTGCTGGCAGTGCTGCCCAGTGCTGGCTGGCTGGGCCCAGGGCAGCCTGAGCTGGGGGGTAGCCAGCCTGCACCCACCTCTGGGGCTCAGGCTTCTCCTGGAGGGGATAACAGCTGCCAAACCCCCACCTCCCCAACCCACCCCCAGCAATGGGATCACAGCTCTCTGCTCCTCCCTCCCTGCATGCCAGGCCTGGAAGCAGAAAAAAAGAACTCATTGGTTTGTACCTGCTGCTATAAACAGGATCCTGCTATAATTTCCCTTTCCCTCTTCCTGGGAAGCCTGAGCGAATGTGAGAACTCCTAGCAGGATCAGAGCCAGGCTAAGGGAGGCAAAACTAACGCCCCGCTGCAAGGACCAAAATCACCTTAATTTCCACATCTGGAGAAAGAAAAGTGCAAAAATTAAAAGAAATTAGAGAACAGGCCTAAAACACAGCACAATATTTCCATTTTCAATGTCTAGCTCCACATGCTTTACTCATTATTTCTGCACACAGGTAGCCCACGCTGCACCCTGCACAGTGCACTCAATGTGATCTCAGCATGGAACTGAATGCATCCAAATTCTGTGCCTCTCTTCTCCAGCTCCATTTGAAGAGCTGAAAGAGAGAGCACTTCAAGCAGGAAATTCACAGAAGCATCTGATACCAAACACATTTATGTTTATTCTTTACACACCGTTAACTGCTGATCTAAATGGACTGAGCAGAGTGTAATTCAAATCGCCCATACTAGAAATGTCGTTTTCATTTCTTATAAAGGCAGTTTGGTGCTGCTGCTCTCCACAGCCCATGAAGGCCGTGGCCTTGGCAATGGCTTACTCAAGCAATTGCAACCTTGGGTGTTCCAAGCAGCACTACAGAACTTCTGCTCTGCCCTGCCCACCACACCAGCTGCAGGGTGTCAGGACCAAGCCCATGTATGGGAATTTTGGATCATGCTCCAGTTTAGGAAAAAAAAAAAAAAAAAAAGAAAAAGCCACCCACGCATCCCTGGAGTTTTACCAGCAGTGCTGTTACACAGCAGAGTGCCTCGGCCAAGCGCTGGGTAAGGTGTAGGACTAGCAGCCTGCCCCCTCATCCCCCGAACCGCCCCAGGCATCAAAGAACTGTCCTCACACAAGTTCATCTGCAACGCCCCAACAGCAGCATCTCCCCATCCTCCTGCACTGTGGCAGCCATGGCAGGGCAGCACCTGCTGGGAGCCCTCCTTGCACACCACACAACAACAGTCCCAAACCCACAGCTCTCCAAGTGCAGCTCTGGTGGGCCTTCAAAGCGTGTTTACAGCACCAAGACTTCCTTTGAGACATCCTCGTCTATATCATGAGCTTTCTTTCCCTTGTCTGAATCGACCGCATAAGCAATAGAAATCAAACAGCTCACGTATCCCATAGCAGCCAATGGGCTGTGCTGAACACCAATTATGTTTGACAACATCTACCCATAAATGATAAAGTGTTCAGAGGGAACAGGGAACAAACACACGACGTGCAGCACTTCTACAGGACACAGCCAGTGGCATGACATGCACACAGCTCCCACCATGGCTCTTCAAAGAAACAGAGATGGAAATCCTGTTTATATCAAGCAATGATGTGTTTTCACAAAGCACTGTAAAAATGCCAGAAACTGCTTCAATGCTGCTCCCGCCAAGAGATACCTGCTGCTTAATTCATGTATTTCTGTGCTTGTATGACAGCTAATATCTCAGGATTTGTCCATTTTCCCAACTCCTGCACCCACTACAGCATCGTTATTGAGCCAGTCACTAACATCACACAACAATCCCACACAAACAATGCTACTCTGTCAGTTTGGTATGAAGATACTGAAATAGGAGCAGTAAGAAAGGAATAAGTTTTATAAGACAAACAATAAACAAAAAGAACAACCCTGCTCCACAACAACAGCAAACACAGAAACACCGGCACACAGAACAGTGAAACACTCCGAAGTTGTCACTAACAACGTAATACTTACCAAATAAAAGAGAACAGGTAGCCTTAACTTACAGCTTTCTACACTACAGTCATGAGAAAGAGAACTGCTGAGAAAATCCACAAAGCATTTTGTACAGAAGTGCTCCAGCCCTGCACAGAGCAGCACAAACTGCAGGTGAAGTTTAAGGATAACCACAATCTCACAAATACAGAAGCATGACAAGCACCCAAGCAGCCTTCACAGAGCTTTGTAACACTAAAACAAGAAGTGACAGAGAATGTAAGCGATATTTATGTGTTAAGGAGCAGTAAGAAAGGGGAAAAAAAGCTTTCAAAGGAATGAAGGGTTCCATTTTACTTCTCTCCCTCGCACCTTTCAACACAATGGCTGAAGTTTTCCTTCAGCTCTAGTTAATACAGCACTGGTATTCTGCCGCAAGGGAGGGGTATTTAGTTTGGGATGGCTCCAACTGCAAACGTTATCTGCTCTACAAGAGGAAAAGTTGGCTAAGCCAGAAGTGCTCTGAAGTTAGAGCTCAGCATCTATGCATTTGTGGTAGGCACACACAGTGAGGGCACCAATGTGCCTGAACCATAACCTCATTTGGGTATTTGGATGAGAATGAAGATTGCCTTGTTTTTAAAACATAACCCCATTTCTAACAGAGATATCCCTTCTGCCAAGGTTTTGTCAGGTCTGTGTTATTGGTAAAAAAAACCAACAAAACAAAACAAATACAACTGTACTGGTAATATAATACAAATACAAACCAGACTTTCACCAGTTAGATACATTCAAATGTTTCTAACGTTTAACTATCCTGTTTAACTATACAAAGTACTGTACGAGCTGTATGTGCACCTTTGTACATATAGTCAGGGTGGCAGCTTTAAAAAAAAAAAAAAAAAAAAGAAAGGAAAAAGTTGCCTTAGGTGAGGTTAATGTTTGATGAGAACTACCAGGGAGGGAAGAGCAGTTTGCTACAGGGCGCTGCTCCTTCCTGATCAGTTCTGAAACTGCAGAAATCCCCAAGAAAGCACTATATGCCTGGGCTTGCCACTGCTTCTCAGACAGAGAACACAAATCCTTCACCACTCTTAGCTGAGGAAAAACTCTGTACTTCAATAAGAGCAGCTCATTAATTCCAGTGTCCCAGCCAAGTGAAGATGCAGGTAATTACATCCTGCTCCTTTAGTTCTGGCTGCCAGATTCCTCCCTCCAGTCCATAACATTGTACTGGATTACCCAAGTATCAAATAGCTAACATGTTGTATTAGAGAAAGTACCACCCTTCAGCGATGGATAAAAGAACTATCATCATGATTTAACTCAGCACTGACTACAGAAAAAAAGGACTTGGGATCCTACATGAACTGAAAAGGCCCTGTAAGAATAACATATTTTATTAGACAAGCTCAGGTGAGAGATGGATGCATTATTCATCACACCCACGATCCAGCACATAGATGCTAAGATAATATTGAGACTAAGGTAAGCACCCAGTAACCAAATTTTATAACCTAAATAAAATAAGAAAATTCTAATTTCAGCAGCAGAGCTGATTTAAAATGAAGATTTAAGCTGTTCTCTGAAACACACTATTGAAATAGCCTAAAAATGTCGACATCCAAGAATTTACTGAAGGGTTAAGACAACCCAAAGCACTCCTTTACAGCAACTCCATATTCTCTGCAACAATATTAATGGGTAGCAAAAACATCAGAATCCACTAGCCTCCTTCCCCTAGATTAACCTCACACAGGCATCAGGGTTATTTTGTGTCACTGTCGAGGAGATCTAAGAACAAAGCAATGATTGCAGCTCATTCTCAGCTCAGCAAGGCACCCACGATGGGACTTGCACATCACCAGCCAGTCTCATGCACAAGGCTGGCAGCCAGTGTCCAAAGCACTGCTAGAAAGAAACGTGCCCTATCTCCTATTGGGAGAGGGGGGAGAAAAAAAAAAAAGCAGATCTGAAGTGATCAGTTTTGCTTGGCTTTCTTTTTTCTATTCCTTTTATGGACAGGATGAGGCAGCAGCTGCCTGGCTCTCCCAGCTTTCTTTTCTTCCCAGACAGTAGAGATGCTCACAGGCCAACAGCGTCAGTCCCTCCTTTTTGTCCTGTTGATACTGAAAAGGGTACAGAAAGAGGGAAATCCAACAACTGACAGCACAATGCCCTGCTCCCCCCTTCTCTTCCGGGGAATGCAAACAGCAGAGGAAGGGGTCATTCAGCCACCAAGCGACCACACGCACGGAGGGCGCAGACCCCGGGGAGGAAAAGCTCAGCAAGGGGGATGTTACTCCTGAAGGCAAAGGCTGAAAACCACGATACAACAAAGCCATCACGTACCAAAACTATCATGTTCTGCATTTACCACAACTCCAAGCCAGGGTTCTTAGGCGGATAGGAAAAGCCAGATTCAATAAACTCTTGCAAGCAGAGCAAAGTTCATTTCTACTGTAAAATGAAGCAGAGTTTTAACTACTCTCTCTCTTGTATTTTCATTTGTTTGTTTTGTCTTGCTATAACAAAACCACATTTCTTCTTATCTTTGCAGTGTTCATTCACGAGCAGATCGTACAATTTGCACGATGCAAAGATGGAGCACCATGAACACAAAACTTCTACGTGCAATTTCTTCATGTCCACACAGGCCAAGCAAGCGCATTATAATAGTTTCCCAACAATATTCTACAGTTTAATTGGGCAGAAACTTAATAACACAATTCCTGTGCCTACTTGCTCTTCTGTTTAAACTTTGAAACAATGAGAATTGGTGTTCAAATTTTATTAAGCAATACCTATTCAGAAATGCAGCATTAATCTGGTTATTAGAGTTCTGACTTCCTCACATTAATTTACTGTCTTATAAGGTCTCATTACATTTGAGTATTATGAACTCTACAGCATAAGGATTAAAAAAGGATCTTAGTAGAAATCCTCTGATAAATATGTTCTGTGTAAGATCTGAAGCAGCACAGAACGTTTTAACAAAATGCCACCCAAACAAAGAGAGCGTTAGGGCAGAAGGGGAGCATCACATTCATTACAAGGTTCACCTTCTCCTGCTTAACAGAACTACAGAAGCAGCAGGAGTGAAAACATTATCACATACATTACACACACAGGTTTAACTGCCATTTCCTCCAGTTCTACTGAAAGATCATCTGTCTGTGCTTTTTCGCAAGACATTTATCTTCCTATCGTAACCAAGACTCAAGAATTCTGCTGCAGAACGCACTAAAACAAACACAGTTTTGAGACGATAAATTCAGCCACTGCATTAAGCACCGAGGCCCTGTGTAACTGTTCCCAGCTGTACATCCTGCTCCACACACTGCACAAATACTGAGAGCAGCTCTGCCCCACTCAGGGCTCCTCCAAGCACAGCTCACTTTCTAAACACCACTTTTATTTGATACATCTTCACAGCAAAAGCATCCATAACAAAATACTTGGGGCTATTAACCCACCCTGTGCCTTACTGAGGACTTTGCACAAAAAGTGGATTTTTCATTTATGACACCATCTTCAGGATCCACAAGTGGCTCGTGAAGCAGCTCACAAGCAGTAACTGAGCTGTGCAAGGCAGTTAATGAGGAGCTGTCCGTGTTGTGGGGCAGCCGCCCTCCCCCCCACACCCCCAGGCCCGCTTTGCCATCCTGCCCACTGCTGGCACTGTGCTCCCTTCAATGCATTTGCAGGTTTTATTTCATACTCCTTTCAAAGATCTTTTTACGCAGGGCCCTATCGCAGCAGCCATGCTGTGCAGTGTTACCATATCCAGGCGGTGCTGATGAGGCCCAACGCAGGTCCCGCTCCTGTGCAGTCGGTGGCTGCAGGCCCCTGCCCCTGAGGGGCTTCTTCAGATGGTAACAGCAGTCACAAGGTGTCTTCCACAGAAGATATGTCCAGTTTTTGGTCTACTGAGATGCAGACTTGACTCCTCTGTGTGATAAAGCAGCACAGGCATTGTGTGTGCTGTTTCAGGGCTGCCACTCTTAACGTATTTATAATTAGAGTTGAACAGCCCAACAAACAAAACTGCAGAACGTACAATCCTAACGACATACACAAATTAAAAACAGTGAGACCCAATGAATCCTGCAGCTAGAGAGAACGTTAACACTTCTTCTAGTATGAAATTAAGGAAAAAGACAAGCGGCCTTGCAAAACTCCTGCCAGAACTCGGCAGAATTTCGAAACCCTTAAAGCAACAGGCCGGGTTAGGCCAGAGCCCTGCAGCTGTGTCAGTGTGTTACAAGGCAAAAACCCATCCACAGAGCCTCAGCTCTGTAACAGTACGACTGCTCCCAGGTGTGGCAGGAATCACACAGCACGTTGCACCTTCTGCAGCTCCACAGCCATGGGGGGAGGAGGGCAAAGCAGCTCAGCCCAGCAGCTCGGCCTTCCTCCCCTGCCTGGCACAAGAGGCACATTCTTTACTGGTTTTGTCAATTAATTGGATCTATCATCCATTCAAAATCAGCACGGTAAGAGTGAAGAGCAGTTTCTGAAGGTATGACTCACTGATTTCTTACACATCATCATTTTAAAAGTATTGAGGTGCACACTGGGTTAAAACAGATTGTGTGTTCTGTGTTTGTACTTAGCAAAAAATCACCCCATTACACCAACCAATGAGATTCAAACGTTGTAGTTCTCTTAAACAGAAACCAAGATGAAAACGCACTCGTTTTTGTCCACCTTTAGTTTCTCTGTTTGGCAGTAAACCATCCCCAGAAACACTCTGCTGCCCTTCTGAAGGTGACATCGGTACATGTCACTTTGGTGTGGCTCCTGCTTCATGTGGCCATAACAGAACATGAGGCTTTTTTCTTACAGTCACAAAAACAATTAGAGGAACCAGAAAGGAGAGATAAAGGAACCAAGGAGTCTTTCTCTAGGAGCTTATTAGCAATTAACAAACTTAAGATGAAGACTGCTTGAACTCCTAGCAAAAAGCATTTCTGCTAATTATTGGCTAAGAATGCATCACAGCACAAACTCCTCACTTGTATTTCTTCCTCATTAAATATAATTGGTACAGATATTTCAGCAGACGTAATCCAGGAAGAAACTTTTCACTCCACCTTCTGCAGGCTGCCTACAACTATCACTTTCACTAGTGGGGATCACCATGTTCATGATGCCAACCCATCCTATCTGCATCGTAAGAACAAACTGAAATGCCACCATTCCAAAACTTCACCAGGCACTTGGAAGCAATACTGAGCAGGAGCAGCAGCCCCATAACCTCACACCTGCAGCCAATACAGACCAGAGCTGCTATGCATCATCCCATCACCAGCTCATCAACCACTGCTGCGCTGGATGGCTCAATGTCAGCATCAGAAAAGCAGCAAACAGAGAACAAAACAAAGCAGCTAACAGCAGCAGGCACCCACACACCCAAATACGCAAACAAACCTGCTCCAAACAAACACATCTATCAGTAAGCTCTCTGCCATACGGGACCACCCAGCACATCAAAAGGAGATGTAAGATAGTAAAAATATCACGCTCATTGTATCTCATCTTGTCCAATCTTTATGCCTGAAGGCCCCCAGAGTCTGGCAAGTAAAATAACTGTATCTGTATGAAATCAAACAGTTTCCAATCACAGCAGCTTCCACCAAAGCAACTGTTTTCCACTTAGGCCAAAGCAGTCCCACCTGCTACACAAACATTGCCAATGATTCCTCCTTTCAGACTCCTTGAATGCATCTTTACTCATTTTTTCCAACATTTCAACTTAAAGGGTCACTTTTTCACATTTGGACTTGGACCAAGCAATTTTTAATTATCTTTGAATAAGGGAATGTTTGGGCTAATAGCGATGGAAAACTGCTAATGACATCTTCAGATTTTGTCAGAAAACTATGGTTTATATTCCTCTGCCCACAAAGACATAACATTACACCAAAGCATTTTGATGTGGCTTCTCTGGATTTCATTCTACCCTCCCATACAGGAAAAATATTCTATGAGTTGCTCAGCAGCCAAACTATACAAAGAGAATTGTGGACTCTTATCTCCTCATCCAACTCGCTTTAATGATTTGTGCACATCAAAGTCTGATTAAAACCAGTTAAGCACTTCCATCAACAAAACCTCTTTAACGTCTTCAGGAAATTAAATGAAATGCAGAAACAAGGAGATATATGTGAATATATAAAAGCGCACAGCTTTTATCAGCTACTGAGCTTTTATGACATTAGAATAGCTAGTGACATACATGGAAGCATACATCAGCATTCTGAAGCATAATTTATATAAAGTATTTAATATTTACATTGGTCATCTGCAGCAGTCATTGCAAACAGGCCGCCTGCAGCAGGACCTCAGTAAGGCAAGGAAAAGGGCGCTCTGGATCTGACAGCTCCATGCAGCCCTACAGCAACAGAGCAGCACCCACTATAAATGTCAGCTGCAGTAAATAACACTGTCAGAGCTCGTCTCCAGATTTCTGCTGCTGGAGGACCAGTTACGCTCACATTGCCTTACATGGCTTCAGGGTGGCTGTGCGCTTATCTGGGAGCCTGTGCCTGCCTGCGGGCAGGGGCCTGCCACCCCAGAGATGCATGCAGGAAGAGCAGCAGAACGGCTCCTCTATTCTCATATCCATAGACTCTGTGCCTGAAACACCCTTCTATTATTCACACTGCAGTTCTGTCACAGTTCAGCTCTTGAAAAGATTCCTATGTACCTGTAGCACCACAGTGAGATGGCAGGAGAGAGTTGGTGGTCAGCAGCATGAGAATTCAGTGTGTTTGAGAACCAAAGCTGTTAATGCAAGAACCTTGAAGGGAGCACATCCCATTTACCCCGCTGAAACCTTACAGCCTGAGCTAAGGACAAGCTTAAACAATTCTTCCTGTCTGAAGAGCACTTTGTAACTGTGTCACTGTAACTAACTGTTAACGTATTTCACTGGTTAGACACACTGCGTTCTCAGCATTTAGTTCTAATAATTAAATACACTTTCCATTTTTCTTAAAAACTGTAACGGTTCATTTTGAAAAGCAAACTCAGGCAGGAATCAGATGAGCAGCACAGCGCTGCACTGCACACGATCCCCATGTCAACAACCTCCTAAAGACCCAAAGAGGGAAAATATGGAGGCACAAGCAGGCGGCAAAGGCAGGAGCTGCCATGGGGGGTTGCATGGGAGGGTGATGGAAAAATGCAGGCAGGTCAGGGTTGGAGGAAAAAGTGAGGTTTGGAGGTGGAAGACTCTGATGTCACTGTTGGCCAGGTCCTAATTGTGAGAGATATCAAACAGCACTATTTGTATCACTAGTTAAAAAACACAGATACAGGACACTAAAAAGAAGCCACAGAACACCAAGGAACGCACACTCAAGTTTCCACTGTTGCCTTGTATCAACTCAGGAAAAGCTCAGCTCTGCCCCAACAATGACTGCCTGAAGAGGCCACCCTAGAAATGCAGCAGGTGGTGCTTTAATGAAGTTAAATGCACCATCACCTGTAGGGAAGGCTAGCAATGACCACCACCACCTGGCAAACAACATCAAACAATGTACAATCCAATCCAATTACACCCAGCATCTACCTTTGTTTCTTGAAGACTACAAAGTTATGGGGTACCAGAACCTGGGTGCCTCCTCATTTTAGCACCACATGTAGAAAAAGCTTTAAAAGCACCGAGTCTGGAATTTACTGTGGTTTAACTCAGGTGCTCTGACACCTCCCAGCCATAAGAAATGTGCTCTGAAGAGGAACACACAATTCCCTTCTGTTCCTCCACTGAAGAGTCACCAAACTTAGCAGCTGAGGACAGTTTCAAGTCCGGCCCAAAGGATACACATCTTGAAGCTGCTTTCAGAAACTACAGATAAGGAGGGAATTATTGGTCTTTCACATGAAAATAACCACGATACCAGCTTTAAGGGAGCTGCAGCATTATGCAGCTGGCTGGCTGCTACGTGTAGTCTTTATTCTGCCCTGTAATTGTAAGGAAATACAAAGCAAGAGACTGCTCTGGGCTGCAGAGGAGCAGAATCATCAGCAGGAAGAGATCTGGAATAAGATTGTACTGAAAAATATAATCATTACAGGATAAGAACATCAGTAAAAATACACTGTCAATTTGTTTAGTTTTAAAACTTGGGCAACTAAAATGTTTGAGTTATCAGTAATTGTTTAATATCAGTAATCATAAATAAAAAGGAAGATAAACTCAATGAAGAGAGATCAATAAATGGGGTTTGTGAGCTGTTCAGCGAGGCAGGGCTGGGGCTGGTACCACACCTCAACAGAACCAAGTGCAGGCAAACGTTAGTAATGAGCTGTTAACAGAAGAAAATTAGTTCAAGACTTCAGGGCAAGAACTTCTCTTATTCTGTTTGTACAGCACAAGCACACGAGAGTTTGTTTCACCTGTTGGTACCTGGTGCTATTAATAAACTGGGTTTCACATTCATCAGCAGGAAGGATTAACAAATCAAGTAAGAACAAGAGACATGACAACCTGAAGCACTACAACCCTAACGCACTTGACAAGCAAATACAGTTCACCACATTAGGGAAAAAAGGAGGTTTGAAACAAAGTTAGAGAAAGAAACCTGGAAAGCAGGAAGAATTGCAGAGCCTGGGGAGATGGCAGGGAGCAAAGGAGACACAAGCACATGACGCAAACAGGACTGCAGCTCAACGGGAAAATGGGATTCAGAACTGCACGTACAAAGCTGGCACGGCACCAGGCGAGGAAGTGAGCCCTGCTCCCACAGCACTGCACTGCACGGCACCTCAGTGGGGTCACAGCCACCGCCCTCCCCTTCCCAGCACCGCCATACAATGGCTGGGGGTGAGAAATCCCACAACAGGGCTATGGACATCCAGTTCTACAGTGACCACAAGAGAAAATCCACCTGGATGACCAGAGGAGAGGAAAAAAAAAAAGAAGCGTAAGAACAGCACTGCTGTAAAAATATTGGCTGACAAACTCAGGAGAAAAGTTTTATGACAGGAAGGAGCCAGAGCCTCTGCAGTTCTATTTCCTGAGCTGCGACAGAACCTCTAACATCGCACAAGGTAAAAGTCATCTTGTCAGTCCTGAGTAACTGCAGAAAAGGTACAACCCTGCAAGAGAAGAGTAATTGCTAGATTAAGTCATTTCATCTTTGCTTTTGCAGTCCCACCAATTCCATTTCTTATTTTCTTCTCCTAATACATCCAGCATTATATTTTACATACCTCTAACACTGCTCTACCAAAGCACAAACTCTTAAAAGTTTCCTGACTTGTTTTCAGACACTTCACGCTATGGCCCCTCCATCTCCTCACAACTTGGAGGTTTCCTGCTTTGCAGACAACAGCACCAACATCAGCTGTTCCATGACACAAACTCCAAGAAAGGCACTGAAAACAAACAACCTGCGAGGCAGCAGACTCGGGTTTCATTACTTCTCAGGCCCGGTCTGAAGGTAACTGTGAGCTTATAGCAAGAGCAGAGAAGTCTGCCCACAGAACGAAGCACACTCGTGTAACAATCTGAAATCACACATCTGACAGCAATTACAGCAGCAGAGAATAAACCTCACAGTCACTAAAATCTCAAACCTATTCTGACACCCTCAGACCCCACACATGACACTGTGTCACTAACTTTCCCCCAGCTCCGCAAACACATTGCTGCCAATTAATGTGGCCTCCAGGAAGATCCCAGCACTCTTCCCCCATTTCCTAACAAGGACAAATCCGCCTGCAGGACAGCCACCCATTTCACCTCTCAGCACTTAACGTTCAGCCTCAAACATGGATATCACTTGCTGCTGTTTCTGCCCCCTGTACAGCCTTCTGGTGATCTAGAGCAAAGAAAAATAATAGTAACAACCACAACGAACTCTCCAAATAAGAGAATGAGCAGGAGGTAAAAGAAAGGTACTGGAGCGGTGATGAGCAGTTATGGCCACTCTCACAAGCACAGACAGCATTGGGCTCCTGCATCCACCACCCGATCACTTCAACAGACACAGGGCACTGCTCTCTCAGCAAGCAGCACACAGGCTGTGTGTCTTCATTCACATCTAACATCCAGGAGCGACCACTGTGGAAAACAAAGTGCAGCAGAGCACCCTTGGCACCAGCTGGGAGCTAGAAAAGGAAGGAGGAACTGAAGTGTGTTTGCCAACTTATTATCTACCAACTGTGAGGTCGGGACAGACTTCTGCTGAAAGTATTTATTTACCAAACCTGAACAATGCAAACTCTATGGTGTTTGCAGATAAAAAAGAAAAAAAAAAACGTGGCATGCGTTCATTACATAGTTGGGTTATAACCAGGGAAGAACACATTCCACATCACTAAAAAGACAATCAAGAAATATTTCACTGAAGTTTTATCAAGTTCACATCATTATAAGTGGGAAGAATGTGTAGCACACAAATATAATCTCTTTTCTGTTTGGTTGCTGTGCGGCTTCCTGGACAAAACTGATGAAGAAAACCAATGGCAGGTGCTCCCATTCCATCTCACAACGTTTGGGAACAGCAGTAACCAAGAACTAGGAAGAAGCTTACAGAAAATAGTAGACTTTAATCCGTTTTTGAAGCTAGAGCTGAACTTTACTGTGTTCTTTCACGACTAAGAACAGCATTCAGCAGAGAACTTGCTCTTGTACAGCGCTATGAAACAAATACAGCACCATTGGGAAATCATAGAAGATAATATTGATATATTAAGAAAGCCAAAATATTCACAATGCCCAATGGGAAAGTTTCCCTTCCTGCTACTGATAGCAAGAACTCCACGATGCCCATCACGAGCTGTTGTATAACCCACGTACCATACCCACACAGCACCGATGTGACTAAGGCTGTACATCGCACACCTGCTGTGGCACAGGACACAACAGCAGCACTGTGCTTTTAATGGTGGATCCCTCATTAGAGGAGATACCGAATGCCACTCCTTCCATCACTTGACTGGGCCCTATTTCACAATAACGCCTCAGGCTGCACAGCACTCCCTCTCACAGAAGAATTCAGGAGTTTTAAAGAAAGACAAGGAGCTGGAGAAGCACTTCTGAGGAGTTCAGTAACAAGAAGAGTCGGCAGCGTGGTGAAAATAAAGGCAGATACTTGAGGAGAACAAGTTAATTTCCAAGAGTGTCAGTGCTGAGTAAGTGCCTGCTCTGCTCACAAGAGGCAAGTGGGAGGGCTGACTGACATCAGTGGGAACACGGCTCCGTCACTGCCTTCGTAAGGAAATGATCACTAGAGTGCACTGGAGATGGGCTCTGAGAGGGGCCCACAGGAGGCACTGCTCCCATTGGGGTATCAGCATTGCACACCAAGCCTGAGGCACGGCTGTAAGCACTCAGGTGAAAGGAAGTGATGAAGTTTACCACTTTTCCGTTTAAAGATGCAAACAGAACAGTCAGCAACTGCAAGCACTGAGCTCCGCACTAAGCGCCCAACAGCGCTGACAGGAAAAAAACCACCTTGTCAACCCGGGTTCAGGAATGTTAGGTGACAGCTCTCCTGATTACAGAGCATAATGCGATCCTCAGCGCGGGCGATGCTTTACATAACAGCTACACCAGGAGGATGTGCCGGCACAACAACGACCCGCAGCCCCTTCTGACCCGTGGCAATCCCTACGCCCAGCGATCTGCCACGACCGCGGCAGCACACGCAGCCCCCGGCCCTGCCCCTTCCCCAGAGCCGCTCGGTGCCGAAAACAGAGCGACGGGGAAGGAACAAAGCGCTGACGTCGAATTAGAAAAAGGATTAAACCCCGGGGGCCCGGAGCGGAGGCTGCGCGGCCCCATCAGCACCGGGAGCGCCCGGCAGCATCCACAGCGGACATTTTAGCGACGGCCCACGGGGCTCCGCTCCCTGAAGGGCCGGGGATGGAGGCGCGGCCCCACGGTGCCCGCTCGCCCCGAGCCGGAGGGGCCGGGGCCGCCCGAGGCGGGCACAGCTGGGGGCGGCGGGGCCGGGAGTTGGGCAGCGCCGGGCAGGGGCCGCCCGGGGCGTCGGGCCCACGACGGGATCCCGGCCCGGCCCGCCGGGGCTCCGATCCCCGCGGGAGGCGCTGCCCGGCCCGGCGCGTCCCCACCCCCGGCCGCGTCTCACCTCCGTTGGCCGCTCCGCTAGGCCCGGACCATTTCCTGGCTGCCGCCACCGGCCCGTCGGGCGGAGAGGAGGAGGAGGAGGAGGAGGGTGCGAGGAGCCCCGAGGGAGCGCAGGGTGAGGGGCAGGCCCGGCTCGACCGGCGCAGGACGAGGCCCGGGGCGGGAGGAACGGCTCACAGGCGGGAGGCGACGGCGGCTCCCCAGGGCTCCCGCCGCTCCATCGCGGGGTCCGGGGCTGGCGGCGAGACGAGGTCCGGGTGGGCTGACGAACGTCGGATGGGCGGCGCTGGGCCCGGCTGCTGCCGCCCTGTGTGCGCCCCGCGCCCTGTGCCCGTCCGGCCGGGCCGCGGCTCCTCCCGCAGCCGGGCACTCGCGCTTCCCGGCAGCCCCCGCGCCGCCGCAGCCCCGCGCCGCTCACGTGACCCACCGACGGTTGGGGGGGGGGGAACTGCGAAGGCACGTGACCACGCCGGGCGGCGTTACGTCACGTTACGTCACGTTACGCCACGCGGCGCGCCCCGGAGCGGGGCTGAAGGGCGGGGTGTAACATGGCGGCCATGGAACTGCGACCAGCCGGCACCGGGCACTGAGAGCAGGGAACAACAGCCACCTGGAGTACAGCAATTGTCAGCAGCACTTACACGTGAGCTGTTCCAAGATACACAACCCTCATGTAAAAATGGACCTGCTCAGTAAATAATTTCAAAGGAGGGGATTTGTTTGCTTTGAATTAATGCCTCTTTGTACTTAACCTGAGTTCTGAAAGACAGGAATTAAAGAAATACCTGTGGAATAGAAGTGGAATGGAGGCGTCTTAGGACAAGGGATCGGGATGCGATGTTGAAAGGTGAACTGGTAAGGAAGGCTCTTCATAATGGTGGGTTTTAATCCGTAAAACAAGATATGAAAGCATTAATTCACAAAAATAAAACGTTGTACTTCAAAGTAAGTATCCAACGTGAGAGCAGATGGCTTTAGGGCTGGTCTGGGACTCTATCAGCTCAAGGCAGTATCTGATGTGCAGTTAAAGCAGTCAGACATCTCAGAGTCCAGCGGACTAGAAATTAAAGTTTCCTTATTATCTGTAATTACGATACCTTTTCATACCTCCTGCTAACAGAACCTAACATACACAAGGATTTCCTTTTGCCTTTATGAATGGACCCAATTTAGCTGGCTACACTGTAAATAGAAGTAAGAAGAGACCAACCCCCTGAACTTAGTAACTTGCTTTAGCACTTAAGCTGTTTGACAATCATCAACTTTCCTTTCTTGGCAGAGATGAGTTAATGAGGATTATCAATACGCTTCTGATGAACCACCTACACAAATACTAGCAGCACTACAGATTACAGAAACAAACATACAACAAGGTCTTAATAGGGTGGCAAAGGTAATTCAGACTTGATCCCTTGTCCCCTCCCTCCTAATTAACTGCTGCTCCTCATCACAGTCCCCCTTCCATCCAAAGTGCTGCTACTGTAACTCAGCTCCTCAGTGCCACCCAAAATGAAAACCTTCATCCCCTGCACATGATCTCCATGAAAATGGGCATCACATCCCTCTTCCAGCAGTGCCCCATTCCCGCTGTGCCCTTACAGCAGAAGTCAGGGCTGCAAGCTTCCTAACAACCTGCTTCAGTCATCACAGCTTGCCAGAGCTGTCACAGGGCTGGGATTAGGGTCATCTCTAAGAATACAACTCTCAAATGCCTTTCCCCCCTCCCAGCACCACCACCTCTTCCACACTTTACTACTGTAGCACATTTTGACTGCCATTAAGCGTGAGCCTAGAAAACACCATTTAATAATTCATTAACTTTTTCCCATTAAATAGTACATTCACTAAGGAAGACTTCAAACAATTTTCTGGTCATTTTATTTACAGGTCTGCGGCGTTCTGTAAAACACAGTAATGATTACAGACTAAAACACACAACATATATATTTTCAAACATTTAAATAGAAGCACAGTTTATTCAAAAGTAATACTACACACTACATTCTCCATAAAAATATAAAAAATAGTTTAGTTATTATATTTTACCTAAACAAAGATATTTAAGAATTCTTCCACGTGTGATGTCCCCTCCCCCCAAAAAAAGGGAACTCCAACAATAAGAAACGCAGGAGACAACATCACAAATCAGAAGGTGAATGCTGACTGGTCAAGCCCACCAGAAGAACACCAAAGTTTCACTCTGTAACTGGCAGTAATTGTTCTGCAGTACACTTAGTATACTTGTACAAAGTACACTTCTTTGCATTGGTTTGCATCCCTCATTGCAGATTTTCAGATTCGTATGCACTCACACAGACAATGGACTGATCATACTGCAGACCATAACGCCAGTCACCACATGCCAACAACACAGACTGGTAGTCTTACATTACACAACTTCTGAGTTTTTTTTGCAAAAATATCAAAAGGGAAACTCCCTCCTTTGGGAATTCCATTTAAAGACGGCTCCTCACTGATAGGTCAGTGAAAACAGCCTTCCTCTCTCTGAAAAATAGTGCCATTTTTGTTTGCTACTACCATTTTTACTGACTATTCTATATTGAAAGCTAATAGTTCTGAAACACACCTATTCAAGCCCTTCTTTCAATAGGATACATGTGGTTTACAAAAAAAAGGCACAAAGATGAAACTCCTACGCAGCATCAGTCAATCCTTCCATTGTGCACTGCTCCTCTTTCTTACACGGCCATTGCTGCAAGAGACACCATCTTGGAAAAGTACTACAAATACAAGGACTGTGGAAACAGGCAAAGCCTCTGTACAGTACAAGTAGTATATTCATCATTAACAAATGAACGCTGTTGAAAGGTTTATGTTGCAATTAAGACTCAACCTGGAAGCATCAGGGAAAGCCACCAGAAAAAAAGCTCAGCGGCACATATTAGTTAGCAGTGAGATGGAAGGTCCTCTGTGTGCAACACCACGAGTTCCATTTCAACAGTGACAGTGCACTACAGGCAGCAGTGCTGCAGTTGCTTCTAATAGTTCAGAGGATTTTCTAAATGTAAGTGAAGTTGCCATAAACAGACTAGTAGTATACGATGCACGGCATGATCTGCAATAAAAAGATTTTGCTTTCCAGCATGTAAACATCCAGGTTACTGGGCCTTAGCTCATAGAAACAAATCTGATGATAGACATCTAAACTAAAAAAAGTAAGATCTCCCATAAAATGATAAACCTCAAAAATACTCTTTCAGTAAGTTTCACGTGCCATTTGCTATCTTTCATGTCCTATGAACTACACAGAACATTTAGAAAGTTTTAGCAGTAGAAATGTTGACCAGTTAAACCATTTGGCAACCATGTGCTCAAAACCTCTATAATTCACTCAATAACAGTTCTTTGCTGTAACACATTATTTCTTCTTCTTTTTCTTTGGTGGCTCATCATCAGAACTACTGTCTGTGCTGCTACTGCTACTGCTGGAGGAACTGGAATCTGATTCAAACTCCGAAGATGAGGAAGTACTACTCGAGGATGGAGAAGATGAGGATGTAGAGGAGCTCTCATCACTGTCACTATCAGAAGAGGAGGAGGTAGAAGAGTCATCGCTGTCAGATGAGGAATCACTAGCCGAACTGTCACTGCTGCTGCTGCTGGAACTTGTTATACTTTTAGATCTGAAAGAAAACAAATACACAGATGAGAACAGTCTGCTACAGACAGAGCGCTCTTTATACTCTGATGTAATCCAAACATCAATTAATTGGTCTGAACATTTCTGGGCCTGACAACTTAGGAAACTTCCCTCCCCCCTTGTTCTCCTCCCAGCTCTCAGTTCTACCTCCTCATTCTGAAAGAACAAATTTTGGCTATTTGAGCAACAGCAGAATGACACTGTGCATGTGAAGTAAGTTGTCCCATACAACATCAAAATGAATGCAGGACTACAGGGGAAAAAGATAAGTGTGAAAGCTGGCAAAGCTCATAGGAACAACTAGCAACTTCATTGGCCTACCTCAACAGAAGAATAAAGTCACAGAAAAAGCATGAATGTGCTCTACTGCTAAAGCTTCAGGCAGAAATGAACGAAGCCTGGATGCCTAGAACTGTAACAAGTGAAATATGAGCAATGTAAATGTTGGTTGGAAATGTCATCAATGATTTCACAAACATTAGAATTGTGCTCAATGGAAACTGTTCTTAGATTACTCCTGACAAAAGGAGCCAAACTTTCTACAATTACACAGTGCTTATGTTTTCAGGGTAGGAGAGAAGGTGTGGAAACAGTCCAGAATAAAGACATTAGGAACACTGGAAAGTGGATTTGTGCATGCTCTGCAGCTTCATTTAGTTCTCCGTTTCTAGCCCTTACAGTAAGACAGCTGTTCTCAACATCAAGGTCTTTAGCATAATACTAATGAACCACTAAAGTTTTTGTAATACATCTGCCATCAGTTCTCTCTCTCCCTGTGTGCAGATATAATGGCTGGTTAAATACAGACTTTTTGCTGACGTAAAACTAGTCACAAGATGAATGAAAAAGGGACAATTTTAAACTGGCATTTGGTATTTTCCGGGCAAACTGTTTCTATCTAAACAGCTTCACTGCATTTCAGACCCATTTATATGGACAAGAATCTGACAAAGGATCCCCAAATAGAGACTTTAATCTTCGTCCTGTCCCAGTCATCCTTCACACCAAAGAATCCATAGAAGCAGTTCTTGGACCTTCAATATTCACACCGCACCCTGAAACCTACTCATGGAATTATCAGCTGTTAACACTTCATACTTCCACCTAGAGGAAAGCAATAGCTACATCTATGAGAGAAGCAGCAAGCAGATACTTGTTGGCAGATGATGCAATGTGTGGTTCTGCTGTCAGTTACAGAAGGAAGACGGTCATAGGATCAACTAAAATTCACCTATTTTATCTTGTTCTAATTAGGCAATGTGACATCCTAGATGCTAACAATTGGTAGATTGTAGATTAGCAGGTACACCACTTGGAAAAGCACATTTCTCCAGCAGATAAGCATTTATTCACCTCACAACAAGCTCACAAATATTAATAAACTCATGAGTTTCCATGCACAAATCATGGAACAACTGCTGCATTTTGTAATGCATGCTATTATTCTTCTCAGACTTTATCCTTTCTATCTTAATTTAAATCATCTAAAAACCTCTGGTGATTTTAACACACTATTTAAATCAGATCTCCAATGTTGGATACAATTACCTGAATGTTTATGTGCTGTGTGGCCTGAAAGAACGAGTGAATTAGGACACAATTTTACCCTTTAGAGAGGTAGAGTTGTATGTAATTCATAAAAGAAAATGGGGGCTTTCAATCAGCAAATGAAGGATGCCACACGGGAATGATGAAGCCAACTCACACACAGCAGCCAGCCGTGCATCACCTAAGGTTACAGCATGGAACAACAGCAGTTTTGCCTGTTCCTGTTTTTCTGGTTCAGCCTGTATGTTACTGCTGATATCAAAACAAACACACACTATGTAAAAGGTTCGTGCTCTCCACCAGAACCCAAAACTTTGGCTTGTGTTTTTTAAATCTGGAACCTGCATATTCAACAGTAACGCTTTGCTCAATTTTCTGCATTTAATTTTTCCTGGATCACAATAAGGAGACATAAATCCCGCATTATCTCAAAAGGAAGAATACCAATTTGGAGAGTACAGAAGTTTTAGGGGGGGAAAATATGGCTGAACAACTTCCTACCACAAATCCTTCTGCTCTTTTTCAACTGAACTGGCAGCAGTTCAGAGCTCAAATCCTCTGAAGTACAGAATGCCAAAGAGAAGACGGCAGCACACGAGAAAGCTGAGGAAGGAAAAAATCTGAACTCCATTGCTTAGAAATCAGTTGGATTTATGGCCTCACCACTTCCAGGTAATGGCAACAATAAATGGACACTGCTGATAAAGAGCCCTCCAGTAATCCTGATCAGCCTCTTAGTTCTGCTATCAAGCATTCCAATAAAGCCAAATGTAACAACAGCTTCATATAAATGCATGTTTTTAACAAACTGCTGTGGCTCACTGAATGACTGACACACAAAGCAGGAGCCTTTATCTTAAAAACCTCCTGAAATTATTTTTCGATCAGATTTAGAGACAGACAACAGCCTACTAAATGCAAAGAGACAACGAGGTGATTAACGTGCAGACATGCCCCATGTGTCAAAACTAATGCTCAGCAGGAGCACTACAGCCAGGGCTCAAGCTGCTCCTGAAAGGGTTCTGCTAATAGAGATTGAAGTGGATTCCCAAGCTAGCAGTACTACAGATTCAAAGGAGGAAGACTGTCCTAGTAATCTGAGCCAAAAATTCTTATTTCTTTTCCAGGAGTGAAGAGCAATGGGAGGTGAGGTGGGAACAGAATATTTACCTCCCAGATTTTTTAATTATTATTATTATTTTCAAGATAATTACTTCATTCTATAAACAAAGCTTCAGAGATACAGCTGTTAAGAAAAGGGGATGCAAACAACAAAAAGAAAAGCAAGGCAGATAGGTGGAACAAGTACATACTAGAAACAACATGCTATTCTTGCACATTTAACTCCTTGATGAACTTTGAGGCAGAAACAGGAAGATTACTGCTAAGGCAACACCACAAAGAGAAGAAAAAGTAGGAAAAAAAGGAAACAAGAAACAACAGAGGACAAAGAATTTAAGAGTTTCTGGACATGGAAGAGTAGACATTCTCCCAAATATCTGCTATACAAACATCTGTAAGGAGGCTAAAAGCAGGAGCATCAAAGTCAGCATTCACAATTTGGCCTTTCACTTTCTAAATACACCCATTCCAAACTGCCCGCTGCAACATCCAAATACAAGATCACGCACTGAAATAGCTGCACATCTTGCCAACATTGCTCACATACCTTTTTTTCTTTGTCTTCCTTTCTGCGGTACTTTCTCCAGTGCTAATTAGAGGGGAAAAACAATGCCTTTGGTTAATGCATAGGAAAAGTAAATATGTAGCAGCACAGTGGAGCTGAGTTCAATGTCAATAAACTGGTATCCCACTGGCACAGAGCTGTGCTGCCCAAAACTCATTCAATATGTATTTTCAGTCATTTTTCAAACTACAAGAAATATCTACAAATCCAGGAAAGAAAAAAAAAATAAAATAAAATAGCAATTCATCTATAATTTTCCATGTTAAATATGCTTTATTCTTTTTTCTTTGTATTTTGCAGACAACATCTTGGGATAGGAAAAGCAGGTGGGATAAGGATACAGAGAAGTCTTGTGCACCCATATTTCACAATAATTTGATTGAAACAAATTAGAGCACGAACTTGTCTGTAGCTTTCCTCACATTTCTCACAGGCACAAAAGGCACTGAACAATCTATTTATATTGACCCCACCAGCTGTCTTTCTTATTCCCATGTATTCATACACTCACAGAAGGTATTAGTAGTAAATGCCACAGAATGAAGTTTCTTCTCTCTTTTCACCAGTCATCAATTTGGGATATCTTCCCCCACCCACCAAATATTTCAGTTAAGTTCAGCATCTGCATCCTTTTCACAATCACCTGTTAGAATACAGCACATAACTGAGCGTGCAATGAACACTGATTAAAGTCATTCTCATCACATATTTACAAGGTACTTAATGCACCTCTGTGAGGAGGTTATGCAGGTTATGCAGGATACCTTTTCCTCAGCTGAAATTATTACCAAAAATCATCTGAAGTACACAGAACAGAAAGCACGTAAACTGGAAGAGCTGCTCATACTTTACATTTAGAAATCAGAAAGCAGTATGTGTTGAGAAACTCCAGAAAAGGGTAAGAACAGCAAAACGTTAAGCATAAGCTACACTATTTCAATAGAAGTAGTCAGTAGCATTTGCATGCTGGCAAAATGAGATTTTGCACATTTGTATTTTCATACAACCATTATGAAAATATCACAGTTATTACACAGAGGAGTTTTCCACACCCTCACAAAATCCTGTAGGCAGGAGGACAATTCATTAAACTCCAAACTCTCAACCAAGTTTGAATATCTCCTATATCTCTGCATGTTATTAACATTTCCACTGTTAAGGCTGTAGAACCCTACCACAGGCAGCCAGGTACCAGAGCCCCCATGAGCACACAGTCACACTCTGAAGCACCTTTAGGAAGGAACTTCCTTTAGGAAGGCCTGTGACTGAGCCAGGCTGCTGTGGCACAGCTCTGTGACTCCCTCCAGTGCTTTAACACCCACATAAATCCAGGAGTTTGCTTCTCTATGAAACTACACAGCCAAGAGTGGTTGATCCCCTGCAGATTAAACAAAGCTGCTCCACCACACTTGGCTGTTTTCCTGAAGGCACCACAGCGTGTTTGCAGAGCCATAAATAAAACTGCAGCAATTCTGGTTTCAGTTCAAAGTGGCAGCAGTCCTCCAAAACACCTCGAAAAGAAGCAAGTTTTCGATCCTAAGCTCTTAGACTCTAGGAGTGCTGACCTACACTGTTAGAGGATTAGAATTGCTTCGTGGTTACTCACTGGATCAGAATTTATGCCAAAAATCAAATGTTTTACAGTACTCTTAATACAAGACAACTCCCACTTTAGTCAGTGTTTCAGTACTCCCATTTATGTTCCTGTTCCAGTTGAAACAGCCAATGAGGTCAAATCAGATCACTCTGACAGAGGTCAGCACCTATGCTCTTCATAGCAAGATAACAGAGCTCTTCCATAACTCACATCCTGGTAGCACTGATGACCTATGGTCAAAACATCCAGCTACAAGAGGCGTGCTTTCAGGTTCTCAGGGTCAATACCCAACTTAGTGGGAGGAACACAAAGCTGAGAACACCCAATAATCTAACGCTCTGTTTGAACCATTGTGTACTTAACAGTGGACCTTTACCACCTGTAAGTACAGTCTAACACAAAACTAAGCAGAAGTTAAAGAACTGCTTCTATTTAGCCCCATGCAAACCTAGTAGGATATGAACATATGAAATTGAGCTACTCAGGAATCAGCATTTCACTACAAAATGTCTCCAACTATTTTAACGTCAGCTTAGCGTGCTTTATTTTTTGCTTCAGATGCATCTGTGGAATCTGATGTATGTACCCCACCCAGCTCACACAATGGTTTTAAAACTGAACAAGTATCACAGAGAAGAAACAACAAAAGAAAACAATCTTGGGCACCACCTTTCCTGCTCTCACACCACATTACCTCTTCATCAATAAGCTGAACATTCTGCCAGTCTTACCTTTGTTGCAGCAGTAGTTGCTTTTCTTTTTCTTTGAGAATTTTTGCTAATTGAGCTGTCCTTGAAGGTCTGTGCAGGTATTTTCTCTTCCCTTTGCATTCGTACGTCCAATGTCCAAACTCTAAACATTTCTGACATCTGACGTGCTGCTTGTTTGCCTCCCTATAAAAATGCAGAATTGCTTAAGTGACCGATGCCATGTCTGTCTGTTCTACCTAGTGAAAGAATATGAATTTTCTTTAGCATACAGAGTCTACACAATACACATCATTATGTTTAAAGCAGACTGATGTCCACGAGTGCTTTAGCTTATAAAACTGGAATCAGAACAAGAACAGTAACATCAAATACACACAGAACTTTGGCAAACGTGCTATTGCAGTTACCAAGCTATTCTCACACCAACTATTTAGGGAAAAAGAAAGATGCTTTTCCTCTGTTCCAGAGCTTCAGCTTAAGCCTGTTCTGGCTAAAGCAGAAGATGCTGAACTATGACAATGGCTGTCAGTACAGTGATCAACTGCACCCAAATTTCTTTTCTCACCTGTCCACACTTCTGGAAGCCCAGCCTGCACTCTTCAGTTTCACACCCTTGTAATTATCACCCGAGTGTCACACACTTCCAAATTCACTCAAAGCACCCAGGATGTGAGCAAGCAAAACAGCTGCTCCCAGCTGCAGCTTATCTGAATTGCCCTAAGATCTATTAAGCCTGGCAGAAGGTTTATTGTAACAGTGATCGGATTCCTGTTCAATTTCTGCAGCATAAATCAACCCGAACTATACCGGAATGAAACATCAGAACTATAAGTGAGCGTTTTACACTTGCATTTCAATCTCTAAACTTAAATTTCATCACTTTTAGCAGAAAACTGAGAAAAAATTACATATTCAGTCTTTAGCACTTGCTCCATGATTCTGAAGCTGTTTATTTATAAGAACGGCTGCTTTTGTATCTCCTCACAGATACACTCCTACTTTACAAATAAGGAGGCTCACAGAGCACTCAAGTGACTCACTCAAGGCCATATCATAAATTACTTCTAGAGCCAGTGAACTTCATGAGAACTGCTCTAACTTATTTCTGCTCTTGTATCATGTTTTCAACACTAAATTACTTGTTTTTCAAGGCCAGGACACCCAAAACAAGGCCTGCAGAATGGTCAGCTTTGTCTTGCCTGGGACTTCTGGCTCTGCCACCACAGTCACACATAAGCGGAACGAGGAATCCCTGTCTGTTCCACCAACAGAGATGGTGTAACTAGCCAGCCCAGACCTGTCTACACGGGAAGAGAAGTTCAAAGCAACTGTAACACATCTCCTTATTTCCAGGGCTTTCATAAGGCTCACACGACTAGGGCAGAGAATCCTATGCAAGCTAAAATAAGATCAAGCCCTAAAAGAAATGTAATTACCAGGAAACAGATCAAAAGAGCCCAGCAGCTACAAGGCTATAAATACCAGCTCAACACCAACACGTGCAAGTGTTAATGAAAAGCATGAGATCAGGGTAATCATTTAACACAGATCGACGAGCACTGCCTAAAAGCAAAGATAGGCAGATATACGAGTCAGTATAAATCAGTATAAGCATATGAAGACTTCAGAAGTGTTAAAATCAAGGAATGATTTCTTACAACTTAAAAGAGCAGTACTGCAAAATTGCTTTGAAATTCCCAGTTACTTTCTTGTGGAAAACAGGAGATAAGTTACGGTACACAGTGACAAAGGGATGGGGGTGCAGAGCAGGGGTTGGCAACTGGACCCTTCAGGTCTGAGAACTGCCTGGAAGCAGCATCATTTACCAGTGCAGAACAACCTCCCCCGGCTGCAACATCGCCACAGCCGCTCTCCTCACAGACCGCCGCCCCACCAGGCGCGGACACCCGTCCTTGGCCGCCCTCCTCCCGCTCGCTCGGTTCCCTCGGCCCAGCCGTTCCCCCGCCCCGTCCCGTCCCGTCCCGCCGCACTCACGCCTGTCTCCGAGCGATGAGGCGGTGCATGGGAGTCGCCATCTTCGCGGCCGGGAAGTGAGGCGCGCCGCGCTGCATGCCGGGCTAATGCTGCACAACCAGGGGGAGGAGCGGCCGCACGGAGAGGAAGGAAGGAAGGAAGGAAGGAAGTCCTCCACAGAGCACAGGGGCGCCCTGCAGCACGGAGGCGCGCTACGCGGCCCGTCTCTTCTGCTCCGCCGTTGCTATGGCGGCGATGGGCGCGGGACGTTGGTGCGGCCGTTGGAGGCGGCGGGTGCGGAGCGGGACGGCGCGTTCGAGGAGCTTCGCTTTAACTCGTTGAAGTGAATAAACTAACGCAACCAGCTCTGCAGCCTCACAGCAGCACGGAGGGCAGGATGTCTCTTTGAACGCTACAAAGAAGCGCTGGGAAGGGCCGGATTCCAGTCAGGAAGCACTCCTCCAGTGCTGCAGCCATCCACTGCCCTGTTAGCTTTAATGCTTTATTTGCCCCACACTATCAGTAAGGTATAACTCCTCAGTAGCTGAAAGGCTCGTTTCTGCTACAGGTACATTGTGCTCAGTAACCCACGGACCATCACCAGCTTTGCAGGCACTGAGGGACCCAACGCGTTCTGTGCTGGATCGTGAGGAGACACAGTTCAGATAAACACAGGAATCCAAAGGCAAATCCATTCCTCCATGTCACTAAGCCCGAGACCCGAAGATCCCCATGGATGCCAGCAGCTCCTCGTGTTCTCAGCCCTCCATCACCTCGCAGGCTGTGGGGCAGGAGAGGTCAAAGGACAGAAGGAGGCAGCAGCCTAATGACAGCACAGGCAGCGCTGCTGCTGGCACCAGTACAGTTGCCCTCACACTGAGCACAGGAAAGCAGTGTGGCTTCATCTGTTTGCCGTATCAAAAGCCATTGCTATCTCATTTAAAATATCTTAAATCTCATTACAAAAACCTCAAGAAAATACACTTTTTAATGCTGGCTATGTATTAATCCTGCTGGCAGTACTTTCTATCCAGCTGTTCTCAGTATTACTCTGAAACGCCCCGTCACAGAGGCAACTAGTGGACAATAAGCAGATATTCCACTATACTTTTACATGTATCTGAGTGCATGAGATCTTATGGATTCTTAGTAGGTTAGTAGTGGCTACAATGTCGGTATTATCTCTGGTACATTATGAATGTGGTAGAGTTTGGACTCAGTACTGGAACCTTCGTGTCTGGCATCTCACTTTTAATGGAGAAAGTCTGACAGAAGCATTTCCTATTTTAGGACTGAGCTATTTTTAATAATCCATGCTTTATAATAAATGCCCAGTCGTTTTTTATTTCACTATCACTTAAAATCTTGGAGTGTATTGCACACTAATAGCACTATCTGCTCTCTGCTTAACAACATGGGCTGCTCCTGGCACTGTGCTGTGGATCTTTCCTTGTGTTGCTGCAGCAAAACTATAGTTCCATAAGTTTGCCAGTACAACAAGGTTTCTGGTGTCATACGCCAGAAGACTCAATGAACATACAGGCTTTTCCTTACAGAGGAAAAATGGATAACTTTTACTTACTAAAGCAATCCACTAAAAATCCTTCTGTTCTAGGATCTTGAAAGAATATTTATGACCTTTAGAGCCTGAAATCTCTGCTTCAGAGTCATTCCTGTCACTCAGAGGGAACCCACCGCAGCACCCACTAACACACCCAGCTCCCTCCAGACTGAATGTGCAGAGTCATTGCACAGCACTCGGCTCCTGGCAAGTGGGACAGTTCCCTGCTGCTCAATGAACTGACTGTGACCATGGATTCTGCCTTTGCACACTGAGTTGCTATTTAAAGTGTCAGTATCACTCATCAGGGAAATTACTTTCCAAAATGTGCTCCTCTCTACAGGAGAAGAAGCTGGGGATGGTGCTGAAGCTTCTGTGGCACAGAAACTGAGCTGCCTTTTCATGGCATCAGAGATCTCTCCTAACAAGCCTCCAATCAAGTTAGTTTTCATTGGGTCTGCTATTGTAAGGATACACTGGAAGGAGTAATGCGCCACAAGAATCTGTCATCTAAATGGAAGTGCTGCCACACTTCCCACTGAAATTAAAAATCAAAATTGGCTTTCTTGTTACAAGGCTCTTACATGAGCTTGTTTTCTGATTTTAACTGTAGATTTGAACAGGAGGAAGTACTGGCTTCATTCAGATAAAGTACTTAAAGCAGAAAAAGCCAGTATTCCCATTTAGAAACTTCTGTAACCCAGTGGATATTGGGCACTTGCCATTTTCAATACGTTTTCTATGTTCCTCATGCTCCCAATCTGTTCTGTGTGGGACTTGTGGCTCACTCCTTTCCCTGAGCCAGTGCAGTATTGCTGTGGGGAAGTTTTGTCCTCACAGCACCTCTGTAAGCATGAGCAGTGGGGCTGCTCCAGCCTATAGCATGGTGCCATATTTTTAGACCCTCAGCTCATATTTCAGTGAACACGAAGTATCTTTGTGTGTCAACAGACCCAAAATGGCTCCCAATGGAGCGTGAAGCACGTCGACGTAGCAGGGACGTCATCTGGGCAGTTTGTGGAAGCTGACGTCATTAAATCTATCACTGGAATGTGTTTGATATACAGCAAATTCAGATGTTTTTCTTTCCTGGGAACTCCGAAAAAAAGCCGTAGCATGCGAGGGAGCTGGAATGGCAGGAAGGGAAGGGCTGGTGTCTGGGTGAGACATGAATTAGGGAACTTTGAGTCCAGCTTGTTGAAGGTCTTCATGGAGAATTAGGGGCTGAGCTTGTGCCCAGCCACTGTCCTTCATGTGTCAGTGGGGAGCCCACGTGGCCAAGCCCCTGCTTTGTGGGCAGCCCAAGCACAGAGGCGTGTGTATCTTCTATGGAAGAAGATAATTTCTGAGTTAAATTTGCTAGTGATCTGTTGGTCCATCTGCTATTGTCAGCTGTTCTTCAAATTAATAATTTTCCATCTCCAATATATTGATGGGCAGTGACCGCATCGCCTCTTGTGTTCATTTCACAGCGTAAGGTCAGTCTCCATCTGTAATGCTGTGATACAGGCTGCCCCCATGTACACATTTCTAGTGTTAAGAAATACATGCAAAGCTCCAACCTAGCCTTAATTATACAGTGATATCTGCTTAGCAGGCAACATCTGGGAGCAAATAATTGCCTCAGGAAACACTCGTATTCTTTAGACTTATGTGGTGTTGTTGCTATAATGCCCACCACTTTCCATTATTATTTGTGTCCATTTCTGGTCTTTTTTTCCTATTTGCTTCTCTTATGCTTCTTTGGGACATTTTCAGTTGATTGCTTGAGGTTTGGTGGGCAATAACCTCACTCTGATACTTCAATACACACAGTAGCTTAATTACTAAGCACGTGAAATCCGATTATCTGCTAAGCTTGAAGGGAAACTGTGGAAATCCTTATAGGAGGGAAAATGATCTTTTCAACATCTATTTCACTGCAGATTCTTGAGAAAACTGCACTGGGGAAAATGGTCCCAGGGTAACTTTTTGTAGGGTAGAGAGTTAAGATTTTCTGAGAAGTGCATGACATGCAGTATGATTCATATTAGAGTTCATGGCAACACGATACTGCAGCTACTCCCAGTTCAGGAGATCGCAAAGCCCATGTGTATCTGGATATCCCAGAATAGCACTATGAACCATACGTTAGATGACATGCAGTGGCTATTTACAGCAGACCAAAGAATAGCCTGTGGCAGATATCAGCGAGAGCTTATTTTAAACCCATGTGCATTTTCCCAATTAGCTTTTGTTAATGAATTGCAAGATATGCCACTGTAAACAAAGCCTGAAAACACTGGATTTACACCCAGATGCTCCGCAGTGGCAGATCTGCAGTTCGTAAGCACTGCTGCTTAGCACAGAGATAACAGGAAAAAAGGAGGGTGTTTAATCTGCCAGGCAGGGCTTTATCTGTGAAGTTCCCAAGAGAAAGTCAATCACCTGGTTATGAAACTGACATGGTTTTGCTGTTTTGTTAACATTACCTTCAAAAGTCTAAGGATTTCTGAGATGTTTTGTTCTTGGAATAACCGACATCTATTTTAGAGGAGTCAGACAGCGCTTTCAACAGCACTTTTTGGCTTATTCCCTTTTCAGCTCTCCTGAATTTAAGTCATGCTTATTGTTCATAAGTCAAGCATTGAACAACTGTAGGAAAAAGCCAATGAGGTGTTATCCTGCCACTGCTTTGCCCTTCCATCTTGAAATGCACTGCAGAACAGTCTTCATCAGGTAAGAAATAACAAAGCCTTGCTGAAGAATACATACTGCAAGAGTTCAGAGCAAGCTGTGTCCTTCAGCCATCACCAAACACTGCTTAATTCTTAGCAGTACTTACTACAGCGTTTTCACATTCTTTTAAATTGGAAGTCGAGTTTTTTAAAAAGAAAAACATTGAGAAAATAAAAGGAGAGTGGGGAGGGCCACAGAATCGTTTCAATTTCAGACCCCAACAAACTGGCAGCTCAGGTTTCGAACTGATACATGCGTTTCCCCCCCAGTCTGGGGCTGTGGAGCTCCCTCCCCCTTTGCAGGCAGTTCTGCTGCTCCAGCTGCTCGCTGCTGGCGGTGTCCCAGGGCCAGCAGCCTCAGCTGCACGGAGGAGCAGCCGGAGTCGCTGAGCGCCTCGAGGCGTGTATCTGTCCCTCAATGCCCACTGCCCGGTGACGCCAGTCTGTCATTGCCCCAGCACTGTGCTGGCAGCTTGGCTCGATTTGAAAATGAAAGTAAAAAAAAACAGGAAACACAGTGATATTCTGGTTCTAGAGTACGTGATGTGTGATATCCCCCACACAGAACGGCAGGATTGTTTTATGCATCGGCCCTTCCCCGTGAGCTCAAGGACGTCGGAGGTGAAACACTTCATTATTATTCTGTCATTAGCACCATGATGCAATTCCCAGCCCACGTGCAGCTGCCAAAGTGGTGTCACCCAGCGGCTGCGAGGAATGACAGGCACTGCGAGCTGTCTCTGGGGCAGGAATCCTTCCCGCTTTAAACACTGAGTTTCTCTACCATGTGTTTTCTGTATCGTTAAAACAAAGAGCAGAGATGTAAATAAAAGATTGGGAAATTGGAAACATCCTGTTTTTGACGCATTGGGTTTCTGTATTTTAAGCACATTTTATCTCAGAACTTAATACATTCCCAAACATTAAGTTCCACAACGTTCACAAAGCATCTGAATTGCATCAGTGTCAGGGTGCATCAGACACACTGTGCCGCTTCCCCGTCCATCCCCTCTGCTGTTGTCCCATCTTGGTCCAGCACTCCACTCTTCCTCCGTGCAGTCTGACAGAGCTGACTCCACGCTACACTGCGACCCTGGCTGTTGTTTGTGCAGTGAGGAGCACCATCCCCCACCCACCATGCTGCTCACTGCTCCTCTCTCCATAGCTGTGTTATACAGGGCAGCCCTCGCTGCATCAGCACGGCCCTGCAGCGATGCCCCCAGCACCGACATTGTGGAACATGCTGGAGCTCAGTGATTCCCCAGCCCTCACACAGCACTCACTGGGCGAACAGTGCCCTGGAAACCACCATGCAGATACCAGGATCTGTAACAGCAACAGCGAGATGGTTATCCTCACACTGAGTTCTATGTGTTAGTTAGAGATCTGTTGTTATTCCCTCTGCCGCCACTGGTACCGTCCAACCTGGCGGCCCCACGGCGGTGTCCGTACAGCACACAGCTCCCTACAAACCACGGCTGATATTGTGGCAGCTGTGCTGGTGGAAGCAGCACACGGTGAACTCGAGCCCCGCGCGGCCCCGGCCGCCCCCACCGCGTGTGTTCCCCCCCCGACCTCCATATCGCCCGTCTGCGGCTGCGCGGCAACGCAGCGCTCCGCGCGCCAGGCGGAAGTCTCGCGAGAGCAGCCGATCCCTCCCGTCCCGCTGTGCGCGGCGCTGCGGCCCGACGGGATCCTTCGAGAAGTGCCGGGCCCCGCCCCCCCCTCCCCACAGCGCCGCCGCCGCCGCCGCGCATTTAAACGGGCCGGGCCGCTCCGCGCCGCTCCTCAGCTCCGTCCGGCCGCGCCTTCTCGCCCGGCCGCGCCATGTCGGTGGTGGGCATCGACCTGGGCTTCCAGAGCTGCTACGTGGCCGTGGCCCGCGCCGGCGGCATCGAGACCGTCGCCAACGAATACAGCGACCGCAGCACGCCGTGAGTGGGGCGCGGGGCGGCGGGGCCTGGCCGTGCGGGGCGGCGGTTCGCAGCCGCTGTTGGCGGCCCTTGGGCTGCGCTTTGTGCGTTGTTCTTGTAACGAGGCGTTCGCCTGGGGCCGCCTCTGCCCGGCTCCGGGCGGGAAGCCTCGGGCCGTAACGCCGACGGGAGCGGCTGTAGCCGGGGCTGCTGTACC
Source organism: Coturnix japonica (assembly GCF_054131305.1). NCBI lineage: Eukaryota > Metazoa > Chordata > Aves > Galliformes > Phasianidae > Coturnix > Coturnix japonica. The sequence goes on along the minus strand of NC_140680.1, from coordinate 2,477,706 downwards.
GCCCGCTGCGCTGCGCGGAGCTCCGGGCCTCGTCGGCCGCCCCCGCCGTGTCCGTGTGTTTGTGTAGCGCTCAGCTGCACCCTTAAAAACTTTCCCCTTTTGAACGTTGGGGTGTTTTAACCCAAGGGAAGGGTAAGAAGGAAGGCTGGGTAAAGAGCGGAGTTGTGGCGCTCACAGGGCGCTAGAGCCGGAGGGCAGCTCTCTGCAAAGCTCTCTTACAAATGCTTTCACTGCTCCCTCTGTGCTGTAGCATTGCTTTGTTTTAAGCTTAATGAAATTGATGTCTGTCTTGGTAAGAAAATTGTCTTGTCTTGTTTTTTTTACCCTCATATCACCTTAAAAACATGAGGAGTGTAGGATGACCTTGTGTTTCATTATGTGCCTCATCTGTTTGCCTCTTTTTGCCTGAGAATAGTGAGTAAAAGGAGAACAGCGCTTCTGTTTGGCTCCATGTGCCAGAGGGAGGGAGGCTCTCTTAGACTTCTTCAGTAATATGGTATGTAAGTGCAGATGGACAAAGACAGTGCTTCACATAAAGCTGCTCAGGACAGGAGCTGCGTATTGAGGCTTCAGGTTGTCGAGGTGCTGTTAGATATGATATGTCTGAGATCAGAGCACAGATCATCCTCATTGAAGGGAGATTAAAGTGTTGTCCAGCAACATGTCTAACAGGAAATGGTTATGGAAAGTCACAAGTGTGTGATTAGAGATATTGCCGTATTGAAAGGGACAACTTTCAACTGGACTTAATCCCCAGGTGCTGTTCTGGAAACCTGTACACACTGCTGGGAGAGTGGGAAACCATTCTGTAATCACCTGTCTGTATTAAAATGTTCTTAATGGCTTTAAATGTCCAACTTGTAAACAAAGGCCTGGTTCAAAGTGTTGGAGCTCAGTGTCTCCTTAGTGAGCTCTGGGGTTGTTTTGTGCTGCTGGGACCTTAGGAACCAGTTCCTGGTCAGGTTTAGGTTGTGCTCTGTGCTTTCTGCAGGGAGCTTTGGGGGGGAGGATTAGCGGACAGAGTTTATTGCAATTGAGTGTTAATAAACAGATCCTAGTGCTGTGCTCGTTGCTCAGCAGCACAGATGACGTTTTCATTGAATCTTCTTTCAGAATGCTGTGGATTTTGAAGCTGTGTATGTGAAATTGATGCGGAACAATTGTGTTTGAATATGGTGGTCTTGAAGAGGACTGGACTAGAGAGCGAGCTGGAAATAAATGGAATGGGGGAGGATTAAGGCTGTTTCCTGCTCCACGTGGGGATGAGGGTGATTGAATGACATGAAATAGTTGTAAGTGATCTGCGGAAGCGGTGCTGGGTTTCAGCAGGGAGGAAACGTGCTGTCAGACTGCGGGTGTCATCCAGGGCAGTGGGTGAGGTGGGATTGGGGCTGTGTCTGCAGGGCCCTTCTCAGCTGTAAGGCAGGGCAGGGTTCTGCTGGAGCTGCTCTGTTAGACCTGTCCTCTGCTGTGATTATGTTTCTATTTAAAATGCTATGGTTAGTTATTCGACTTTCAGTGCATTGCGTGCAATTACTGGCATAATTTGTATTTAATGAGCTCACCGTGGTTCCTTTGGGCTGACTGGGGAGTGAAGCTGGCAGCCGTCCCTGCTGCGGATGCCACAGTCCCACATTGCCCCATGGGGGCTGCCCTGCTCCGGTGTCCAGCACCAAGCAGGTGGCAGGTGTGGATACCGAGGCTATTCGTGCTGAAGTTCTTATTCCTGATGTTATAATGAAGTCTGAGTACGTAGTTATTGTGTGGTATTCTTTTCTTGAGCCAGGCTTCTGCACTGAGGTTTAATTCTGGCAGATCTGAAGAGGTCTGAATAAATGAGTGCTGTATGGTGACTGCACACCACGTGCCCTGTGGATTTAGTAGCAGAATATTATTTTTCTTGCAGCAGAAAAACATAAATCCATGCTGGTGCCTTAATTTCCTTCAGGAGAGCAAAGTAAATGAATAACCAGCTCCCTGCTGCTGTTCTGCTTCTGGCTGTGAGCTCTGCAGCTCAGCGTAGGCCTTAATGTTTGCATGGCACTGGAGAGACTCGCTTTTCATTAACTAATTCCTTAATAATTGTTTCAGAAGATTTCCTCCTGGAATGTTAATTTGGTTGCAGCATGTGCTTTAAGGGTGGGCCTTGTTTCAGCTGCTAAGCTATCGCTAAGTTGAGATATACCTTTCTTAGGAAGTAATTACTTCAGTGCAGCCATCCATTCTGGTTTTGGCACTTTCAGTTCAAAGACCAATTCTAAACCTCAGTATGAGCTGAAGTGTCATTTATGTAGGGCAGCCCTATGGTATAACCCTGCTCTAAAGTAGCCTCCTAACATAGAGATCGGCTTCATTATGTTGTTAGTGTCTTGTTAATAGTAACAACGGGCCTGACTAATTGACTGATGAGGGCTTTTCCTCACTAACTTTGCTTTCTCCGTATTAGGGACTGGGACAAGAGGGTGAGGTGGGAAAGCGTTTACCTTAACTTTCAAGCCTTTACAGTTCACTGAATGTGGAAATTGGCATCTCAGTGGGATTAGGCATCTTCTCCAAAAGGAGCCTTTTATCTATTTCTTATATCTGTGGGCTCTGTGTAGAGCTTGGGTAAATGATTATTTTTTCCTTTGATAATCTGTGCTTTTATATCATGAATGTAGGTGAAATGCAGCAGCAGCAGACTTTCTCTCCAGTATTAATTTATGCTGTTGAAAGGCTTCACTTAAAGATGAGAATCTTGATTAGCATTTGGTACAGATGTGTAGGAGTAATTTGTTACAATACTGGCTGACCCATGTGCTTCCTCTGACCATTTGGATGCTTTCTGTTCAGCTGTCAGTTTGTTCGGCTGGTCTGGGTGCGCTGCTGATCACCAAGATGAACTGTGAATTACTTGCACTATTTCAGGTTTAATATTTGTTGGTTTTAGTTGTGTTCAGTGTTTGTGGGAATCTCAGAATGCCTGCAGCTTTCCTGTTCAGAACTGGATTGCATGTGTACATTATAATGAGTGACCGACTTTCCTAATGGGCCAAATGTTGATTATCTGCAGTACATTATCAACATCTCTAACAAAAACCACCACCACTGTGACCACTGTGTCTGCTGATGTTGAATACAGTTGTACCAATCACTGACAGGATCCTTCTTCTCATTCTAGGTCATGCATCGCCTTTGGACCCAAGAACCGCTCTATTGGTGCTGCAGCTAAAAGCCAGGTACAGTTGGGGTAAAAGCAACTTCAGTAGCCAACAATCAGATTAGCACTATTTATTTTTATCAGTGAAGCTTAGAATGTCTCTGAACTGGCTTCTTAAGGGTCTAACCAGAACAGGTGAGCTTAGTTCAGTTGTTTGGCCTGTAATGCTGCATTGCCCTCTTGGATGGGGATATAAGGAACATAATAAAACTGGGGGGGGGAGGGGGAAGACTTGATCACTAGGAAATCTGAAATGTTTAAGTTTTGCTTGTTCTGCTGTGTTCATTGGGTAGCTTTTCATTATGTGGTTCTATTCCATACAATTCTGTTAAGTGCGTTCCTTTGGTAGAAAGGGGGAAACCTGAGTATAAATATGTATAGCTTCTTCTCATGGTTGAATTACAACCTAAATGTCTCTAGGCTTTCTTGCACATACTTCTGAGTTTGGTGTAGGTGGGCAAATAGGCTGAAAGGACCAGGAAGAGGTTTAGCTGATTTTTATCCTGCTCCATGACACCTGGGTCCTGCTGTGTTGTCTCTTGTGTTGCTGTGATACAACAGTAAAACATGATTCCGCTTGAATACCTACAGTTGGTTTTTCTTAACATAAAATACCTAGAGATGCGTGAGGATTCAGTATGTAGGATACAAAAGTAACTGGACACAGCTGTTATTCAAGAACAGAAGAGCTGTAATAGAACTAAATGCAGATGGTTTTCTGGAATTGAGTATCTGCTAAGCTTAAAGAGAGATAACTGATCCAGTGGAGGTGGGGAGGTCCTGCAGAAACTGAACTTACAGAAGATCAAAACCAGGTCATTAGGAAATTTTATTAGGAAAACAGAATGGTGCACTGCTTGTCTGCTCGTTTGGATACTGTAGTTCTTTTTCCTCAGTGTGTCGTGCTCTAACATTAGTGAAAGGATTAAACAGGATTAATTGTTGTAGTGGAAATGTTAAGTCAGGGCCTGAAGCAGTGATGGAGCACCTGGTGGGAAGGCAGGGCCAACCCAGAGGAGCTCAGGTGCATGCAGTGTTACCTGAGTGATGGAAGGGCTGGAGCCAGCATCCACCCCTTCCCAGACCTCATTTAAGGGCTGGCAGTGGAGGTAAGGGGATCTCAGTGGAGATCCCTGCATACCTGAGGCCTTCCAAGGGTAAGTAGCTTCTTTCCTTTGTTTCTATACCCATGGCTGTTGCATTTGAGCAAATCCTCACTTGCCCAGGTACTTGCTGCTTCGCTGTCATTGCTGTGCTTTCCATTGTGTTGTACTAGGTAGAAATGGGCTATAATGACATTTAATTTCACTATCTTTTAATGACAGTCTGCCTTCTGTCACACTGTCATATTGGCAGTATCGCTATGGGGCTGTGCTGACTTTTTAAAGCTTCACAAGATTCTTGGGCCGTTTTGTGAGAAGATCCATATGTTGAATGTCACTTGCATGTGAGGGGCCTGATGTGAAATATACCTCACTGTATTTGTGTTGTACTTGTAACTTACTGGCTGCATCACAGGAGGGTGGTAGGAAAGCAGGTAAATGGAAGAGGACACTGGTATCCTCAGCATATGAGAATTTGATGCTAACTACGTGACTCAGGTTTCAGGTGTACATTTTATATTGAATCTCCAGTTCTTGTAGGTTGCCTAAGAGATCAGAGAGGAATTGCGTTCTAGCATCTGCCCTGGTACTGTTTAAGATGTGAATGACTAATTTGAAGCAAGAGAAGTGCAGGAATAAAGCTCTGTATGTTTTTTCTGTTTAAAATTCAGTTGTTCCCCTGACAAATTGTATTAAAGATTTCTTTTCCTCCAGGTTATTTCAAATGCAAAGAATACAGTACAAAGTTTTAAAAGATTTCATGGTCGTGCATTCTCAGATCCCTTTGTTCAAGCTGAAAAAACAAGCCTTGCCTATGAACTTGTCCAGCTGCCAACAGGTTCCACTGGCATCAAGGTAAGTCTGGAGTATTTGAAAAGGTGCCAGAGGAGAAAAGCGATGATGGTTTCCTTTTATCTCTTTATTTTGAATCTGCTCTCTGAGGTTTCTGTGACTAGTGAATGCTAAATAAAAGGTTAATAGTGCTGATGGCCTTTCCAAGTGTTCCATGAAACTGGTTTTGCAGTTCCACCTTATTCTTCCTTGCAAACAGTCCCATGCAAACGATTTTACCAGTGCTGTATTTTTCATGGTGACTTTTGGAAGGCAGCTCTTTGACTGGTGTGCTTATTTAACTGTTGCTCATATTCCATGAGTGTATGATGTGAGCATGGCATGTCAGGTGAAATAGTAAAAATAAGTGAACTTTATAAAAGGTGTCTAACGGATTTTAGCGGTGACTGATTTAATTCTCCAAAGCAGTTGGAGGAAGGTGTCCCGGGCATTGTGTAGCAACCAAGATGTACAAAACTGTCCAGAGCATCTCCATGTGTAAGAGTTCTCAAATGCATATTCTAGTATTGGTATGTAGTACTTGCAACTTGCTGCCTATAAGTTAGGTTATCAGAAGGTGGCACAGAGCTGTGTTACTTTAGGAGCTTACTGTCAGTAAGGCAGCTTCTTGCATGTGGTCTGTGCCTGCAGTACATGGTTCTTGCTGTAGTGTACATTTATTTTTTTAAGGTTATGTATATGGAAGAAGAGAGAAACTTTACTATTGAACAGATGACTGGAATGCTTCTTACCAAACTAAAAGAGACTGCTGAGAATGCGCTTAAGAAGCCTGTAGTTGACTGTGTTGTTTCTGTAAGTATGCGAGAAGTTTCTCTTGGAGAAAATATCATAAACTAAAATAGCTGTTGGTAATAGCACTGCATTGCCTGTTACACCCTAATGGGCAGCTCTGTATTCTCTACTTTAGACTCAATCCTACATCTTGAAGTTAGACTTACTTCACTGACGACAAAATATCTTCAGGTTCTTTGTCCAGTAGAATAAATAGTTGCTATCTCTTATTCTCTGCAAGTAAAATAAGCAGTTTGAGAGGGCACAGGCTTTCAGTGTTTTGTCTTCATGTAACATTTTGTTTTCTCTTTGCATCTGAAATTGAATGTCAGGCTGGAAGGATCCCCATGAAGGGGAGCAGTTGTGCTCTGTAGTGTCTCTCTACACTTCTGTTTAATGCTTTGCTGTGGATGACTCTTTCCAATGGTGGCCATCTCATCTTCTTGCAGGTTCCATGTTTCTACACAGATGCAGAGAGGAGATCTGTGATGGATGCCACACAAATTGCTGGTCTCAACTGCCTGAGGCTAATAAATGAAACAACTGCAGGTAATGCCTTACTTTCTTCTTGCATCACTTGATGTTTTTGTTTTATTAGATAAAAGGACTTGTAATTTGTCAGTGATCCATAGCTTCTGCAATTACAGCTGACTGTTAAGTTTCCTGTATCCATTTTTCATTATGTCAGTGGCATAAGGATGTTCCTGGGATACCTGCTTAATGCACGTGTTCTCTTCTGGCTAATAACTGTTTGCTGCTGTTCCATGTTGCTTTAGCAGTGATATTTAATATAACAAGAAACTTCTGCAGCTTGAAAAATAAGGTGAAATGTTTACTGTTATACCAGTTAATGCTTGAGAAAGAGCATTCAGTTTCTTAAATCCTAATTCTGCTGATTCTCACTTCTGTATAGTTGCCCTTGCATATGGAATCTATAAGCAAGACCTGCCTGCCCTAGAGGAGAAGCCACGGAATGTTGTTTTTGTGGATATGGGGCATTCTGCGTATCAAGTTTCTATTTGTGCATTCAATAAAGGGAAACTGAAAGTAAGCAATCTGTTATGTGTCTGTTCTAAGTACCAATAGCAGTATTCACATGCAAGAACTGTGACAGTCAAGCCTGCCTATCTTTACATAAGCATCTTCTTTTTATACTTCTGAAGTTGCATTTGAAGGTCAAAATTTGGAGTTTAAAGTAGGAAAAGAATGTAGAGCTTTTTGGATGATATGAAAAGGATGCAAACCTGTGTTAATAGATGACCTTTAGCAAAGGGAAAGGCTTGATTACATTTGTTCAGTAACTGATTTGAGCAGATGCTGCTTTCAAAAATGCAACCCAGTCGTGAGGTGTGGTGTTAAAACACATTCCTAGAAGGATGCAAGTTCAAACATTAAGTCACTGCGGTGCTCACATTAAAGAGTAATTGCTGTTAACAACTTGAAGCTGCAGATGAAGCAAGCAAGTCAGTGTACTTCTCACTGTTTTGCAGCAAGTGCTGATGTTTCTTATTTAGGCTTTTACAGTCTGTATGTCTGTAGCTCCTGTAGTTTTTCCTTGCCTGAGGAAACACAGAAAATGTGAAGCATGGAGATGTAAAATGAGAAGGTGCAACTTAGATAAGCATTATTTTTCTTGTAGTTCTGTTTACTCTTATGAGGAAATGTAATGTAGTTTAAGTTCTTTGAAATTATATAAGTACTGAAAACACTTGAGTATGAACAGTGATGGATTGCAAGGCAGTTAAAAACAGTGCAGGAACTGACCCTAATCAGGAAAGGTATCAGACTTGGTGTTCTAAGAGTGGGATTAGCAAAGGTGGGTGGGCTCTGGGTTTTCTTTAGGAAATTGCCTCATAAAAAATGAGTTTTGGTTTTTCAAGAGTTGCACTTATTTTCTTGCTTTATTTTTAGCATGGTAATTAGCATGTTCCACCCTTAGGCATGAAATAATCAGCAGGGATGTATTCAGAGTGTGACAGAGGTGAAGCAGGGTTTGGAGACTTACGGTCTGCTTATGGTACAGGGCACTGTACTGATTGTGTATTGAAGCCTTACCAAACAATCTTAACTAGAGAAGTTGCTACTTTATTACAGAAGGGATAGGCTGCTTCTGTACTAGGCATGTAGCGTATTGGATATATCATTTTTTTCTTGGAGCACACTTATTCTGTACAGCTTTTTGAGAGAATATCACTTATAAAGAGTTGAAATACTTGTGGTGCTTCTAGAAGTTGGCTTTTCTCTAGTAGCATTTAGAACAGATACTTAATACCAGCTACAGAAGTCAGTACGTAAACCATGGTGTAGATTTTGTAGGCTTCAAAAACAAGAAACCCAAAGCAAAAACACATTCACATCTTCTAGGATGTGTGCAGCTACTTCTGTAACTGCTGTCAGCAATTAAGTGTCAGATGTTAGTGAGGTACTTTAGATGCAGATGTTTTGGCATTAACTAAGAGCCGATTTTGCTGAAGTAATGATTTAATTGTACTGTTACTGAAGAGTTCTTTATTTTGTGAAGGTTCTTGCTACAGCATTTGACACAACACTTGGGGGCAGGAAATTCGATGAGGTGTTAGTTGAATATTTCTGTGAAGAATTTGGGAAGAAATATAAACTAGACATCAAGTCGAAGATTCGTGCATTGCTGAGGCTGTATCAGGAATGTGAAAAGCTGAAAAAACTGATGAGTGCCAATGCCTCTGATCTCCCAATGAACATTGAGTGTTTCATGAATGACATAGATGTTTCTGGAATGATGAACAGGTAATGTATGTGCTTTTATAAAGGTATGTCATGCAGTGTACTCCGCTTTGCTTCTTTTGGGAAGGAAGCACTTTATGAAGTGTCAGGACTGGAGGGAGTGTTTGCTGGGGTGCTGCTCAAAGAGGCTGTCAGAGACTGGTCAGTGGTGTTGAGATAGGAGGAAGGGCTGTGAAGTTTACAAGCATCCCTAGGTCACTTGACTGTAATGTACTCAAGTGCAGAACGGAGACTGAGGAAAAGCACATACTGCATGTAGCATTTGAAAATGGAATTCTTTGGGTAACCTGTTGTATTTGCTGTTGTAGCTTCCTTATGGTAATATCTTATTTATGGTGTCTTTCAACAGAAGTAAATTTTTAGAGATGTGTGATGGACTTCTTGCAAGAGTAGAAGCCCCCCTTCGTAGTGTGCTGGAACAAAGCAGTAAGTGTGTGTGTGTTCTGTGTTCTCTGTGCAGAAAGATACTGTTCCTAGTACAGACTTCTTCGGCTGCTGACAGAACTCAGGCAGATTGATTAGTACAATTAACATGTGTTGGCTGAACAGCTTTAAGCTTTCTAAAGTTCTTTCTTACAAGCGAGATCTAAGGTTTTACTGTATAAATTAATAGTTGTTTTAGCATAACTCAATTTGCAATGTTAGTGTATTCACTTAAAATACAGCAGTTGAATCAATAAAAACTAATGCCTGACTCCTTTCCAGAGTTAAAGAAGGAGGATATTTATGCAGTAGAAATAGTGGGTGGCACAACAAGAATCCCTGCTGTTAAAGAGAAGATCAGTAAATTTTTTGGCAAAGAAGTCAGTACGACTCTGAATGCAGATGAGGCCGTTGCACGAGGTTGTGCACTGCAGGTAAATAGTGCATGTTTTTTAGCTATGATTGCAATAAAAATATTCACAAGTACTTGAGCTGAAGTCCATAGGTAGCATGAAAAATGCTTCCTGTGTATGGAAATGGAATAAAAGAAGCATCAGGAAGGTGGCTGGAAGAATGAGAATGGTGGCTTTAAGTGATTCTTTGTGCTGTCTGAGCCAGGTCAGTGGGTCAGTACAGACTGAAGTGGAACATGTGCTGTGCTTCTGCTCTAGCTGGAAGCTGGTAGTATGATAATGGTCATATAATGACTTTCACTTCGCTAGGCTCCGCTGGGGGAGCCTGAGTTAAACAAAAGCTGCTTTACAGCACTGCTGATAAACAAGAAATCTGTCCTGAGCTTGGACTGGAATTGCCCAATGTGCTTAAGCAGTAGTAAATCCTCTATAGTTACCAGTGCTACCTTTTGCACCTTAGTTTTGCTCTGATCACCTTATTTTCCTCTTTACACACTTAATAGATGCTCATCTGTTCAACAGTGGTGTAAGCCAGCGGTGGGAATGGAATCTGTTTAAAGGGGATTGGGTCATGGTGTGCTTTGAAACAAAACAAGAATCCTTTAAGGAAACAACTGGTAATGTCACATAACTGTAGTGTCTGGATTTCTTTCACTGGCACTAAAAACAACTGAGTAGCCCAAGCATAACAAACGAAAGGTGATTTGTTCTAAGGTAAAACTTGTATATTTCCATTTTCAGAGTGAACAGCTGTGACAGCTTCCCAAAAAGAAGCGCATATGCACTTCTGGTACTTACTGCGCAGTTCTGATCTCCATCAGTATTAGTAATCCTACATATTAAGTAGCTTAAATAGCTACTTGCTGAATTAAATTACTACTTGTCTGAAGCCTGGATTTTTGTAACAGAACTCCTTTGCTCTTTCAGTGTGCTATTTTGTCACCAGCATTCAAAGTGAGAGAGTTTTCTATCACAGACTTGATTCCGTACCCTATTTCTTTGCGATGGAATTCACCAGCAGAAGAAGGGTTAAGGTAAGAAAGTTCAGTTTTCCTGCATGATCACATACAGCTCAAAACTAACTGATAACAATTAGAGAACGTAGTATGTTTAGAACAAAACCCATCTAATGACTGCAACAATTTGAGTAATTTGAAATTGTTGACAGAGGCCAAGTTAAACATGTTCTACACTACTGTTGCTCTTCATATAAATAGGTTGTCTTTTTTTAAACAAGGTTTTCCTTAATATATGAAGGATATCTAGAGATGTTTCCTAGTATCAGAAGGCTCATCCTGCATGCTAAATACGTGCCATTTTCTTTTGCAGTGACTGTGAGGTCTTTCCCAAGAACCACGCTGCTCCATTTTCTAAGGTCCACACGTTCTACAGAAAAGAACCATTCACTCTTGAGGCGTATTACAGTTCTCCCAAGGAGCTGCCTTACCCAGATCCTGCTATTGGTATTTAAGGCCATTTTGTGCTTTGAAATGTGATTTGTCTCGTACAGCTTTCCAGATTATTTTCTGATTACATTAGTCTGGACCCTATAGCTTGCTACAAATTGTGCAGGGACAGATTTCAAAAGTCATTCCACTCATTTTCCCTGTAGATCCATAGTATGAGTTTTATGGGCTGATATTCTAAATGTAGAAAATGCTGGTGGTGAAGTAAGCCTGTAAAAGGAATACTCAGAATGATGCAGACTTCTACTCTGATAAAAAGTAATTCCACTCTTATGATGTATCAAATGTGATTCCTAATGGCGTGTATTCTAGTGTTACTTAAAGTCAAGCTGCTTGGCTTGAGTAGGATTTGGTGAGTGCCCTGCAGTGATCTGTTGCCAGCAATAGTCAGGATTTACTTCCCATTCAGTGATTGATTGTTGCTCTTTTTGGAATTGTTCAGCTCACTTCTTGGTTCAGAAGGTCACCCCTCAAACAGATGGATCCAGTTCGAAAGTGAAAGTCAAAGTTAGAGTAAATATCCACGGTATCTTCAGTGTTTCAAGTGCTTCTTTGGTGGAGGTTCATAAATCTGATGAGAGCGAAGAGCCTATGGAAACAGATCAGCATGCGAAAGAGGAAGAGGTAATGGATGCTGCTGTTGGCTGCTTCGAGGCATTTTTATGAAGCTCATTTGGCCAGGTTTGGAAAGGCTCTAGGATTTGTAAAAGGATTTAGATGTGTTCAGCAGTTATGGACTAATTCTGGTACGTCACAGCTGTGACAGATGCCTTGAGACCAGAACTGAGGTATAGGTGAAATACTTAATTGTTCTAGGAGTGATGTGTTAATTGGCAAAGCAAAGGCGAAAAGCGTGTAATGCAGCCCTTGAGGCTCTACTTCTTTCCTTGACTTAAACAACACTGGATACGGGTAGAGTGTTCAAGGTAAGAACTGAAGCATTGTTTAATATGCCAAACTAAATCTTTCTATTGATTTCAGAAGATGCAGGTAGACCAGGAGGAGCAGCAAAAGACTGAAGAACAGCAGCAGGTCCAAGCTGAAAACAAGGCAGAGTCAGAAGAAATGGAGGTAAAGTGAGAATTGTTTCCTTACAGGATTCTTGTAGGAGATTCAGAAGCATGTGTAATGTCTGAGCCTGCCATCCACTGGCTTTGCTGTGGCTGTGGAAGCTAAACTTGTATGTGACATATTTGTAGTCTGCGTTGTGAGTGACATTTTAAACATAAAATAGCCTGTCAGGTGAGCTGGTACTGATGAGATGAGAACTCTTCATAGGAGAAGTCATTTAGATTTCAGTAACTCGGAAACTAGAAGGGGGATTCTGGAAGCACTGGGGACATAATTCCCATGAATGTAGCCAGTGGCTCGTAAAGGTGAACAGCTGCACTGTTCTGACTCCTTTGGTAGCCAAGTGTGAGAATACAGGCACATGTCAGTGTCAGAAGTACGTGTACTCCAACTTTTTCTATTGTCAGCCTTCATTGCTTAATTTGAACTAATGTTTTTTTTTACTTTGGATTTATTCCTTCAATATAGACTTCTCAAGGTGACTCTAAAGACAAGAAAGTGGATCAGCCACCTCAAGCCAAGAAGGCTAAAGTAAAGACTACTACAGTGGACCTTCCCATTGAGAACCAGTTGGTGTGGCAGATAGGGAAAGACATGCTGAACTTATTCATTGAGAATGAGGTAAACTCATACTTGTCTGAGCTTGAAAAGACTCTCACCTATGTGGGGAATCCTGCTATTAATTGTGGTTAAATGTTAATGGTGGGCAGGGAAAGATTCAACATAGTTTTTATGGAGAACAGCAGTGGCCCATGGAGCCGGAATGTATTGTTCCTAATGAAGGTGTTTTATAGGGGAGCTGGCTGAGGGACTCAGCTGCAGGCTGTGTGGCTGCTGCCATTGGGTGTGTGGCTGCTCAGCTGAGGCAGGCTGGTCCTTACTGTGCCACCAGCAGCAAATTGTAACTCGTTTTTATCATGTACTTTGTCTTAGAGTCATCCACATCCTTTCAAAATCTTTAATCAAACTGAACTTTTAGTTAAGAAGTATTTTGAGGGGGCCTTGTCAGATTATGAGCTTTGTATCCAACTAATGTGTCAATTTGTTCACAGGGTAAAATGATAATGCAGGATAAGCTGGAGAAGGAGAGGAATGATGCTAAGAATGCAGTAGAAGAATACGTGTATGAAATGAGAGACAAACTCTGCAGTATTTATGAGAAGTTTGTTAGTGAAGATGTGAGTGTTTCTGGCCTTGTCCTCTGCATTTTGTTGCAACGAATGGCTGTATTTTAATAACCTTTGGCTGTATCATTGTGTGCTTACTTAGACTGCACGTGTGAGTTTTCAGATTTGATTTTAAACATGAAACATTTCCAGCCTTTTTGTCTATGAAGATGCACTTGGGCTGCATTCAGGCTGCATTCACCCAGCCTGTGCTGTTCTTCCCCAGAACATTTGCGGCAGTTGCAGTTACTGCCTGATGATCCGTTCTCAGTCTGAACCAAGGAGCCCCTGGTGGTTGTTTGAAAGCAACCTGACCTTCTGCAGCTCTTTGTCCAATTTTAGGAATGGTTTAAGATTAAATATCATTTTTAAGTTCTTGACATTCTAAACATGTAACCCCTCCAGAAAGATTCCAAATATCAATGTAGCATCATTTAGTGGGATTATTGCAACTAACTGTTCTGTATGGATTGCTTCAGGATCGAAATAGCTTCACGTTGAAGCTGGAAGATACTGAAAACTGGCTTTATGAAGATGGTGAAGACCAGCCCAAACAGATTTACATTGATAAGTTAACAGAGCTGAAGGTAAGTGGCTCTTGCAGTACAGCCAGAACTTAATGAATTCAGGGAACTTAATTCCAGTGGGGAGCCAGCTTAGCACTGCTGACCCAGAGATTAATGCTTGCAACAAACGAGTTTATTCTCTGTGCAAGGAGCAGACATCCAGCGGGTCTGTAGCAACACAAAGGAGGAGGATCTGCCCTTCCTGTACGTGAAGGGAAACACTGGAAGGAGTTTGGGATGTTGCTGCCCTGCCAAGTGGTGACACCGGCTGCTCATGGTGTGTTTTACTTTTCCAGGCCTTGGGTCAGCCCATTCAGGCGAGATTTCAAGAATCGGAGGAAAGGCCAAAAGCATTTGAGGAACTGGGGAAGCAAATCCAGCAGTACATGAAAACTGTTCATGCCTTCAAAGCAAAGGTATTTCTGCACCTGATTTCTGGCAAGTGCACAGAAATGATGTCGGCCTGTTTTGAATTTTAAATGAGCTTTATGGAAAGTTCATGCAGTGTCCTGGTTAAGCTTGTGAGTTCCCAGGGCCTGCTGTGCATTCAGAAGTGGGTTGTTGGCTTGAAAAAATGAGTATTTGATGTTCCTTATGGAGGGGGAAATAGCAGTAGCACAACCTGAGTTTTGTGTGATGAGTGCTGTGGGTGGTTGGGTTGGTTGCTCTGCTAATCAGAACAGCCTTTTAGCTAATTAGTCTGATCTGTGGTGAGTTCAGCTGTGCAACGAGGTGCTTGGAGTGCATGGATTTGGATGTTTGAGGTCATTATCTGTGCTCTTACCATTGATCTGTTTCAGGACGAGCAATATGACCACCTGGATGAAGCAGATGTTGCAAAAGTGGAGAAAAGTGCAAATGAAGTGATGGAATGGATGAACAACAAACTCAATCTTCAGAACAAGAGGAGTCTTACTTTGGACCCAGTTATAAAAGCTAAAGACATACAAGCTAAAACTAAAGTGAGTCTTTGTAGGCAGCTATTTACACAGGTCTCGTTTCTTGATGAAGTTCTATGTTTGATAGCGACTGAGGTGAGATCAGCTGTAGGAAAAGGCAGTGGTTGGGTGTTGAGGTGCTGTGTGCTGGGGAACATCTGCCTCTGCTTTGGGTATCCAGTCAGCATTGATAGTTGGATAAGCAAGTTACTAAATACACTTGTTGAGAGACATCTCTAACAGCTCTTAATCCCTGTTTTACAGGAGTTGACGAGTATTTGCAGTCCTATAGTTACAAAACCAAAACCCAAAGTTGAACTCCCGAAGGAGGAGCAGAAACCGACCGAACCGAATGGACCAGTAGAAGGGCAGGGAGATGGCAGCAGCGGGGCCCAAAGTGCTGACCCCAATGCTGCGCCCGCCCCAACGGCTGCGGAAAAGAAGCTTCCTGAGATGGACATTGACTGAATGTCAGTACTTGTTTATATTACTGCAACCGACAATAAAGCTTTAAGTTGTCAACTTTGTATGTTCTGAATACAGATTGAAGCAAGCAAATACCACAGCACTCTTGGTAATCTTCAGAGAGGTTTGGTCAGTGCCTGAAGTCAGAATGCTTAGGTAGCCAACTGCTCGGTCAGACCAGCAGTATTTCTTGCCATAGTGATTGTAGCTAGAGGCTTCTGATATTGTTACTGCACCTGCAGAAGCAGCCACGAGCTGTCTCCATGTTAAAGCATGTTCATGCTGAGTCAGTCTTGTTTTGAGAAGGGAGACTGCAAACGCTGTAGTCCAGTTTTCCATGCTGTTCACAGCAGTGCTCATCAGGAAATGCCACTAATGGTAGGATGGTGAGACAGGGATGGGGAGGGAGGCTGCTCCTCAGGGCCTGCAGCATCCTCTATCTGCTTACCTTAGTCTAGCCTGCATTTAAGCATTAACACACCTCTAGGTTTATCTTTACCTGCACCTGAACAGCTCATACTGCCACGAGGTTAGTGGTTAGTGTTCCCATTACCTTTATTCCTTAGTGGGCATCATCACATCACTGATAGCCCCAAATCAGGTTCATTTACCTGCTCTGTAGAATAGCAGCTGTACGCTCCTAACAGCTCAGCCATGGATGTGCTCTAACCATGAAGTAGACGCCCAGGTTAGTTACATGAGCGCTGCCTGCAGCTCGGGGGGTGCTCATAGAAGGAGGGCTGTGTTTCAGCTGCCCGCACTGAGCGCTGACTGATGCCTTCCCAACTCCTTGCAGGGCTGTGCTTGCTGCCATGAGGCCTTCATTTGGAATGCTTGGTTTTCTTCTTTTCCAGGAACAAAGCGTTTTCATTTTCTATGAGTTTTCTGCAGTAATTTGCTTCTAGTACTGATTGTCATTAAACTTGCAAACATGAATTTGTATGTGTTAAAGCTGACGTTGAAACACAGTTCAGCTGTTGGAAGAAATAAATGCACTGGATTCTACTGGATGACTCTGACTGTCTGAAGCCGTTGATTGTGAGGAGAAGTAATGATGGTGTCGGGGGGTGTGAGCGCGGTCTCCTTATTGCCGCTGTTCCAGGAGGCGGGGATGGGTTACGGGTGTGTTATTGGGGTGGGTTACGGTGTGTTATTGGGGTGGGTTACGGGTGTGTTATTGGGGTGGGTTACGGTGTGTTATTGGGGTGGGTTACGGGTGTGTTATTGGGGTGGGTTACGGTGTGTTATTGGGGTGGGAGTGGAGCTGAGCTCCGGCTGCAGCTGTTGGTTCGGGCGGAGCTGATGTCGGGGCAGCACAGCTGCACCTGGCGCTGTTTTGCAGCTGTTGTCGTGGCTCCCGTCCATGCGGGGCAGCTCCTGCCGCCTTCCCCGGCCGCGTGCGCTCAGTGACCGCATGGTGCGGGGCGGTACCGGCCCCGCCGAGGGACCCCGCGTTCCTCCCGGCCGCAGGGGGCGCTGTGGGGACGCGGAGCGGGGCGGGCGGAGCCGGGCGCTCTGCGCTGTCAGCAGCGCGGCGGGGCCGGGCCGGGTCGGGGCCTCCGCCCTCAGCCGCTCCTTCCCGGTCCGTCCTTCCCGTCCGCCGCGGTGCCGGCAGCGCCACGTTCCGCGTCCGCCGGGCCGCCACGAGACTGAGGTAACGGGGGGAGCCGTGCCGGAAGAGCGGGCCGTGCCGTGCCGTACTGTGCTGTGCTGTGCTGTGCCGTGCTGTGCTGTAATGTGCCGAGCCGTACTGTGCCGTACTGTGCCGAGCCGTACTGTGCCGTACTGTGCCGAGCCGTACTGTGCCGTGCCGTGCCGGCTTCGCCGGGACCCGGGTGCTGCGGGCGCCCCGTGCGGCCTCGGCTCCGCCTGGCGCCGTCACTGCGGCCTCGTATCCCGGCCGTGCCGTGCGGAGCGTGTCCGGGCGGCTTCTCTTCCCGGCTGCCTTCGGTTCCGTTCCTGCTCGGTGCGGGCGGTGCCGATCGGACCCGCCCGGGTGCGGCGTGTGTCTGTGCTGAGGGGACTTTGACCCTCCGCTCCGTGCCCGCTCGCTGACAGCGCGCTCCGTGTATTTGTGCGTGCCGCGCTCCGGGCTGGGGACGGATCCGCAGCTGTGCGGGGAATTGCGGCGCCTCCTGCCGGACGCAGCGCGGCTCGGAGCTTCCAGCTGAGACCTGCGGCGCTTCTCTCATCGCTTTATAGAGCGCTGCTCCAGCCGTTCTGTCACTAACTCGGTTCCGTTCTCTTCCGCTCCGTTCTCCCTTCCAGACGCCGTGCCATGTCCCGCTGCCGCTTTCCTTTATCTCTCTGCTGTTCCCGCAGCTGCTCTCGGCCGCTGGGCACCGTTTGCTTTTTGCCTCCTCCACGTTCTGTGGGTGTTCCCCATGGTGTAAATAAAGCTCCCAGCACTTCTCAACTCGGAGACAAAGCCTGACTCTGTCCTATGCTCCCACTGCTTACTTTGGGTCCTGACTCTTCCTGTGGAGGTGTAAAACAGACCCAGACGTGTAGTTGGGATGGGACGCGTTAACTCGGTTGATGCTGTAGAGTGGTGTTAATTCCACAGACCATTTAAATGTCTTCAGAGGACAGAGAAGCTCAGGAGGACGAGCTGTTGGCGCTGGCCAGCATCTACGATGAAGATGAGTTTAAGAGAGCGGAGTCGGCACAGGGAGGAGAGACCAGGATTTGTTTGGAACTGCCCCAGAACTTCAGAGTTGTTGTGAGCGGTGAGTTGTGATGGCTGCTCTTGTCTTTACGTTCACTTTGACCAGGTGATTTTCTGGGGCCTCCCCAGCTGCTCCCATGAGCTGTAGGGATATTTACCTGACGGAGCCATGTGGGACCCCTCCTTGTGTCCATCGCTGGGGTTGGTGTCGGGGAGGGCACTCAGCCTTTTGGATGCAGCCTCTCCATAGAGCTTCAAAGTCAGAGCTCAGTCATGGTGTTTCTTTGGGGTAATCAAGTCAATATATTTATTATTCCCCTGGGGGTGTTTTCCTTGCACTTGGCTCCTGCAGGATCTGCTATTTCACAGCACTGCTGTGTATTGGTTTAACCCCATACAACCTCATGGCACTTTACTGCACCATTATTTGGTGTTGAATGAATCACTTTAAACTGAGAAGTCTATCAAACATACAGAGGGGTCGCGTGTGCCGTCCTTTGGTTCTCACCTCTTTGTGATGTCTCACCCTGTCTCCATTGGCTCAGGCATTTCTGCAGAGAGTCCGCAGAGCTTTGAATACACCGTTCACTTTCTGCCTCCACTCGTGCTGAATTTTGAGCTCCCACCAGACTACCCGTCATCCTCCCCGCCTGCCTTCACTCTCAGCAGCAAATGGCTCTCCCCAGCACAGGTTTGCAGATCAGTTCTAACATTATAGCAGAGCTTTTGTGGTCATGAGTGTATAATTAACACCATTAGCTGTGGTGGATGTCAGTATAGTAGATGCAGTTATGATGTACGTGGTGACGTCTCTTTTTCTTGGCTCTTTTGTTTCCTACCTGTTCTTACTTGGTTACCCTTCTGACAGTTCAGTGTGTGCCTTACGAGGCGCTATTTCTATGTCTTTTATGTATTACCCATCAGTTCCACAATTTGAGGTGTAGGTTTGCACCATGGGAGCTGTCACGAGTCCCCAGGACTCACTGAAGTCTGCACTGGTTTCTCTTTCCCAGCTCAGCGCTCTTTGTGAGCATTTAGACAACTTATGGGAAGAAAACCGAGGCTGTGTGGTCCTGTTCGCCTGGATGCAGTTTCTGAAGGAAGAAACGTTGAATTACCTGAATATTTCATCCCCATACGAGCTCAAAATGCGCCAACAAGGGAGTACATGGGGCAGGACGCCTTCGGTGCCTCAGGATGCCAAGGACTGTGTTGGTGCAGTGGGCTGTGCTGCGGCTGAAGAAGGAATTGATAAGAGAGCTGTACAGGACGTGGAATCTTTGTCCAGCCTGATTCGGGAGATCCTGGACTTTGATCAGGCTCAGAGAAGGAAGTGCTTTAACAGTAAGATGTACATGTGCAATATTTGCTTCTGTGAGAAGCTGGGCAGTGAATGTATGTACTTCACCGAGTGCAGCCATGTGTACTGCAAAGCCTGCCTGAAGGACTACTTTGAAATTCAGATCAGGGATGGGCAGGTCCACTGCCTCAACTGTCCAGAACCCAACTGTTCTTCTGTTGCTACTCCTGGTCAGGTAAGGGCTGTGCTGAACCCAGTCTGGGTTATCATGGCGAATACACACAGGGAAATTCTTTCTCTGAGCCACACAGATTCCTCCAGGTTATAACTGGATTATCAGGTACATATTTTGCCTGCTGGCAAAATGGTGGCACTGAACTGATGTCCTGTTATATTTGGTGCTGCGTGTTTGTTCATCCTGTTATTTAACTGTCATCAAAATAGCATTTCTAGGTGCAGTTTTGTGGCATCACTGGGAGGATACAGAGTGAATTCATGCCAGCTGTACTTCATCTATGTACATTTCTTGTCATAGGTAACAGACTCAGAATTCCAAATGCAGATAATCTTTCCTTGGTCTTTGTTAGGTGAAGGAGTTGGTTGGAGAGCACCTGTTCGCACGCTACGACCGCCTGCTTCTGCAGTCCACCCTGGACCTGATGGCGGATGTTGTGTACTGCCCTCGGCCGGCCTGCCAGACACCCGTCATGCAGGAGCCAGGCTGCACCATGGGCATCTGCTCCTGCTGCAACTATGCTTTCTGTACTGCGTGTAAGATGACTTACCACGGGGTCTCACCATGTAAATTAAGTGAGGGTGAGTCATCGCATGTCGGAAATGGATCGAGAAGCCTCATTATTAATGAGGAATTAGGAGTGGTGTGAAAAAGACTGTAAGTTGGAATTTCAACAAGCAGGCTGGGCAGCATGTGAGCTAAGACAGATTCTTTTGATAGGTCTGTTGCTAAAAACTAAAAGATTCCACTTGTATGGCACTGTACGGATCAGGAAGTCCCTAAACCACTGACTGCCAAATTCAGAGAGGCCACAGCAAGGGAAGAAGCCCTTCATTTAGATGTGCCCTTTGTTACCCTTTCCCACGGATCCACTCCTTTCTGCCATCAGCGTTGCTGTGTGCTCAGCTGCACACTTCACTGGCTGTCCAGCCTTGGAATCACTTGACAAAGCGTTCAGTTTGTGTTCAGAAAAAGATACTGCTGCTTTTCAGTTCAATTTATGTTTTAGACCTATTCTAATTTCATGGAACGTTCTCTTTTAGGATCTAGCGCTGTAAAGCTGTCGAATGAGATGCAGAGACCTTAATATTCATTTCCTTACATATCCTTATGCTTTACTCTTTAATTAGAGATGCTGGTTTCCTGTGAGAATGCTTTATACTGTTGTTAACTCAATTTCTCTCTATAATGCAGTACAAAAGCTATTTCTCTGTTTCACTCTGCAGAGAAATTGATGGATTTGCGCAATGAATATTTAGAAGCTGATGAGGCAACCAAAAGATTGATGGAACAGCGCTATGGCAAACGAGTGATTCAGAAAGCCGTTGAGGAGATAGAGAGCAAACAATGGCTGGAAAAGAACTCCAAGTCTTGCCCTTGCTGTAGTACTCCTATAGAGGTGAGCGTGGTGGGGAAAGGCTGAGGAATCACGGCAGCTCCTAATGGAAACGAATGCAAGAGGTGAAGTCATTCAGTATTTACATCAGCTCAGAGAATTACTCCCAGTTCAACAGTGAAAGTGCAGTTCTAGCAACTGGCAAAGAGATCTTCGCACTTCTGCCTGCAGTATTCAGAAAAGGAGGTTGTAGTTTATAGCTGAGGGATATGAGTGAACGCAGCAGTTGATAGTGTTCAGATTGCACTACGTGTGAATCCCTTTCCATGTGTTTTAGACCTTTTCAGACTGCAGGTGGTAGATAAACAAATAACTTCAGGTAAATAGTAACTTCCAGTGGTGCTGGTGACATAACTGAGTCGCAGCTCTGCAGTTCTAGCTCCTAGTTCTCCCAGCTGTGGAAAAACATCAGCATTGTGATAGATTTGGGATACAGTGCATTTATAAGTGTTGTGTTTCTGGGACCCGAGGCCTGATGTGGAAATACCTCCTTGTTTCTTTTCTTTTCCCTGCCAGAAACTAGATGGCTGTAACAAAATGATGTGTACTGGCTGCATGCAGTACTTCTGCTGGCTTTGTATGGCTTCCTTGTCAAGGGCGGACCCATACAAGCACTTCAATGATCCATCTTCCCCATGCTTTGATCGGTACGTGTTTATGTGTGTTACATTCAGTGCTGTACTGCTCGGGTGTTGGGTTTGGGAGCTGTCAGATACTTATCCCAAAATAGCAGCATTTTCTTCAGAACTGCACAGCTTGCTTTTGGCCATAAATGTGGCTGACAGGATTTTCTCTTGCTCTTGAACCTTGTTTTTCAGCACTTCTTCCTCTCCCAACAATTTATTCACCCCATTTTCCTCTATTTTTATTTTCCCTTGGGTCTTCTGCTATTCTTGGAGTTGAACTTTTACCTCTCTTGACAAAGATGAACTGTTTTACAAGGAAAACCCGTTTTCTTTCATTTTGTTCCCCCTGTTCTGTTGCAGTAGTTTGCCCAGCTCTGTCCCGTCAGGTAAAGCTGTTGGGCGCAGGCAGGCTTGGCTGCTGATTATATGCTGTTGAAGACCAAGCAGGAATTGCAGCACGCTGGGTAACTTCTACTGTGGTTTGGATTTATATGCTCAAAGATTTCTTGATGCTTTGTGTCTGTAAGGCGTTGTAAGACTCTGCTGTGAAATGCTGCACCAATGCAAAGGAGCTTCTTTTAGCTGACCTTGAGAGCTGCAGCACGAGTGTCCCGTGATAAAAAATATGAGACCTGCTCTTGCTTATTTTTTTTTTAACTTTATTTTCTATTCTGACGCAAATTTCTGACTGTCTTGCAGATTGTTTCATGCTATGCAAATTGATGGTGAGTTCTGGGAAGGCGGAAACTAGTAACTTTCCCTAGCAACAAATGCTGAAGAAACCAGAGGCAGATGCTTTCCTTTTCTTGTCAAAGCTGTTTGATTGTCAGTGTTCTGGTGCCATAGAAGAACAACACTACTTTGCACTGCAGGATTCTTGCACAACCCTTCTTTTGCCAGAACCAAAGGAGACCATTTTACCCACCCTGTGGTCAAGAATCCTGTTGAAAGTCCTGATAGTAATATCCAGTGATAAAGAGAAGTGCAGCCACCAAGAAGTTAGAAAATAATGGAAAGTCTGTACCAAGAGGTGCCCCTCTTACAGCTCCCAAAGCACAGAAATGGTTTTGGAGTGTCCTTCTAAGGAGGTTTACCTTTCAGGGATAGTTCCCACTGTGGTGTTGGGGCAGTTTTATTGCAGGTGCACTGCTCATTCTGGAGCTGTTTGGTTACACTGCTTGGAAAGGGAAAGCGTTCTGAAGCAGCACAGGGCTGTATTCAGGCACTGAGCCCATTGCCTCTATTGCATTTCCTGGCCTGTTTCTTTGGAAGCAGCTCATTGCTCTGTCTCTGACAATGGCAGTGAAGGTGACGATCCCTCACACCTCCTTTTATTGGCTGTAGTGACCGTGTTCCTCACTGAACACACTGGCAGAAATTGACTGACAACTATTTCTTGAATTGCTGTCACCTTGCTGACTGAGTGGTGCTGTTCTGTGCCTTGCTGCCAGTCCCTGCTTTGAGTGCCAAAGCAATGATCTGAGTCTGGCCAGTGAGAGGATGAAAATAACATCAAATACTGAAACAATTTTCTATGGATACCCAGTCTGGATTAATGGTGACTTGTAGTATATGAAGGAATTCATGTTTCTTTCTCACCAGACGTTAACTTGTTTACAAAATCTGGTGAGGAATTGGATTAGTTGATGCCTTATTTCTGCTGTTCTTGCCCTCTAAGAAACATTGTTTCCCCTAAAAGTTCAATGAGCTGTTTTGGGAACACGGAGGTAATTGCTGGGGAGAAACACTAGTTTATTTTATTCTTTTCACTTACAGAATGATCTAAAAATGTCTTTTGGAATTCCAGCTCTGTGTAAAACAAACCGCAGGGTCGGGATGGATAGCTCAGGAGCTTGAAACCTGTTCAGAAAGTCAGTTTTGATTGGTAGTAAATAAATTTTAGTTAAATACCTGGCCAAAATGAGTGTTGATTTAGTTCCTTTTGCAGAGGAGAGAAGTCTCTTAGAATTGGCAGCAATTAAAATAGTAAGGGTGGATCTCCTGCCTTGGTTTAGGCTATAGGATGGTGTGTGGAGAAGGTTTACGTTGTGTACGGTTTACTTGTATTTCTTGCACCTTTCACATGCACTAAATTCACTTTAAGACAGCAAATATAGTTGTCTTCCTGTTTGTCTTCATTATGGCACTCATATCAAAGCAGAGGTTGGTCTGCGGTACAGCTCTGCTGTGGTGCTGGGCACTGGTGCTCTTACACTGCAGGGCTGAGTCACACTCACACAGCCTCTTGAGTTCAGAACTTTCATATGAGGTTGATGCAAGGGGTATCCTGATAGAAGTTTGCACGTTTATGTAAGCTAAGTGCCCTCAGGGCAAAGTTACCTTGGTTTTTTTGTGGGACATCCAGCCTGTAAGTGATATATGTGAGGGCAGTCATAAAGCTACCATGGAAACAACACAGTGGCCACAGTAGTTTGTACTCTGCCCCAATTGTTTGACAACCTGAACTCTGTGACCATAAAACTGCTTTTGGAAAGCACCTTCTTCCTGCTATGCAGTGTATGTGGATGGCCAAGGAGTGCTTGGCCCAGGTGAAGTGTGTGCCTACCATTCTTCTGCCTGGAGGCAACGCTGCTGGATCTCAGGTGTATGGAAGTAGTGCAGGCCCATTCTCCAAGGACAGAGGTGCAAAGCAGTGGCCATCGTGCCCCTGGCTGCTGGGCACTCAGCAGCCCTTGGCTGGAGCTCCTGTACTTAACAGTGAGACAGAGGACAACGGACTGTCTCCAGAACAGATGAGCAGGTGAGTGTGCTCACAGGACAAACAGCTGGGCGTGCAGAGGCAGAACAGCTCAAACTTCATCCTGTCTTCATCAAACAGGGCAAGGCAAGCAACTCTGCTAACACAGCAGTTTTTTCCTTGATGGATAACTTTTACTCTCTCAAAATGATACCTGCTCATTCCTTTCGTTTTTGTGCACACACAGAATGACTCTGTGCTCAATTGCAGACATTTTATAGCATTGGTACAGAGATGAAACCTCCTTTTTCCTTTAGAAATTCCCACTCTTCCTCCCCTGCCAAAGGAGACAGCCACTGCCTGGCAGGCTAGTTGTATGGAATGCCTACCAGCAGATACTGGCCAAGGAATTGGGCCCTTAAGGTATGGAGCCAAAGCAGCTACTTCTCCCACTGCTTTCAGTTCTTGGCCTTCAGAATAACACACCTTTCTTAGGCTTTGAAGCTTTTGTTGATGCTACTCAAGTATGCCATTACAGCTACCATTCAGACACATAAATTGTTCCATGTTTCACTAGCACAGAGAAATCAAGCAGCTTGTAAAGTCAAAGTGATAGAGAAAAATAACACTTTTACTGTAGAAAGTTACAGATTAATGGCTCACAAAGTTCTTGGACAAAGACAACACATACTTCCCAGTTTGGCTTGCATTGATCTTACCATAGAAGGACCAAGTGCCCGCCTCTATGGGGCTTTGTAATTAAGCACATGCTGAGCTCAGTGAACTATGTTTCCTTTGAGGATTATCTGACATTTCCTGGAAGCACAGGAAATGGAGAGAGAGAACGTGCTGCTTCAGGCTCTGCCCCAACACAAGTGGCAGAGCATTGAGGAGCGCAAACAGAAGTAATTTATGCTTGATGTGAAGAAATCTACCCTGCCATAGATCATAAAGCACCACTGCATATACAGTTATACCTCGTAACTGAACATATAAGGCCTCTTTTAGAAATGTAGCAACAAATGAATCTGATTTTCTGAGCCAACCATTCACCTGCATTAATGGCACTGCAGCAATGGGAATTGCTGCTTGAGGCATGCCTTCTGCTGGGATCTTCTTACATCTGGCTCCACGCCGGGTTCAGCCAGGGCTGTATGCAGTTTGGTCCTGAAAGCCTCTATCAGATCCAGACTGCACACCTCCGTCTAACTGTCTCCTCTGCCTGGACTGTCCTCAAAGGGAAACTTCTTCATTATACCCAAGGTGAACGTCTTGCTTCAGTTTGTGCCCCACTGTCCCTTATCTCTCCTCCCTGCACACTGCAGTGGAGCGCTTTGTTTCTATTTCTAGATGGCTTACTCATAGTTATGAAGCAGGCTACTGTTAAGTTGTGCTGACACTTCCCCTTCTCTGTGCTGAACAAGAGCCATTCCCATTTTATGTCAGTACAACTTTGGAGTATTTTCCAGAGGGGCAGTGATACACAGATGTGTTTGACAGAATTGCAGAGAATGCATTCCAAAGTGATCACCCGTTGTGTTTTCACATTTGTTTTGGTGCCTTCAGTCCATACAATTATAATTGCTTCTTTGCTTAAAGAACTAATTCTCTACTGGTTTTACCTTCAGAGAAGACGTTGGAAGAGATTTGTGGAACACAGCACAGTGGATCACATCCTCGTTTGGTTAATTAAAGCAGGCGTTTGTTAATTTAAGAACAAAGACAAGATGAATTTCTGCAGGAATTCCCTTTCTTTGCAGCTCGTTTTTAATATAAAAAGATGGCTCAGTGTTACTCTAGACAGTGAGAGATTAATCACTGTAAGGCTTCTTAGACTGGCTTCTTTCTGCTTCTGTCTCCTTCATGCTGTATAAGGGTTCCACGAGCTTGTTATGAACCAGCATTAAACCTGATGTAGCAGGTAAAAAGATGACTTCAGTAGACATAATAAAGCAAAATTTTCATTCACTGGATGCTCACGAAATTAGATATTAGTCAAATCAGTGCTCCTTTGTCCCACAGCCACAGAGATAGATCACAAAGGTCTCTTTTGGGAGTGATTAAACAAGCTTCTAACAAAAATCATGGCTTCTTCTATTCAAAAACCAAGTCCAACCACTGCTTGCCCTGGTCACACACTCACCTTTAAAGTACTTCACTGTCTTAACTTTCAGTTCCAGCGTAGCATCCTCATCGCACACAAACACGGTCTTGGGGTGCTGCTGGAAAGCAGATACTGTCCACATGTGGTTGACACCTTCCTCAATAGCTTTGTACAAAGCAAAGGCTTTGTGAGCTCCCGTGATGAGAATCATCACCTGGACTCCAAGACAAGAAGACAGCAGTTAGAGTCTAGAAGATTTGTTGAGAGCAAAGCTAAACCCAACAATCCCCAATGGGGAGTAAGGTCTGCCATCCGCCCTGGCAAATTGTGTTTGCTTTAGCTACATTTTATTTGTCAATGGAGTCATAGCCTGGAGGCTTATTTCAGTGATTTGGACACTTTGAGCTCTGTTAGGCACCAATAGAGAGACTTAATCACAAATCAAGGTGTAGGTGCAGTTAAAAGCTATTCCATTTGGCTTTTGTGATCTGGTCTAAGATTGAGTCAGCCAGGGATTCTTGCATCTATTTTACCAGATGAGCTCCTTATCCAAAGCTGTTCCCCAAAAGCCTTTCCAGCTCCCTGCAATCACAACTGTACTGCAGGGTTACATAAATGTTAGGGTTAGTAGAGCGAAAAAAAACAAACACAACTGGAAAACAGATCAAGAGCCTTTCTGTAGTGGGACAAGATGCAAGAAAGGAAGATTGTGTTCAGCTGTCTGTGGCAGGAAAAGCATGGGCTGGCTTACACCAGCAGGGTGCATAACTGCTCCAAGATGAGATGACCTTTAGTTACAGTAGCTCTGGAGCAGGGATTCCTGAAATATGTAGTCTGTTGTTTTCCTGACCTCTCTGGCATCCATGACAGTGCCTACGCCAACTGTCAAAGCCATCGTGGGGACTTTGGAGAGGTCACCATCAAAAAACCTGGCATTAGCCAGTATAGTGTCCATAGCCAAGGTCTTCACTCGCGTCCTAGACACCAAACTTGATCCAGGCTCATTGAAGGCAATGTGACCATCAGGGCCAATACCTGTGACAGAGACAGTTTGAGAAGCAGGTCACTGGCTGAAATGGTTTTTGTAGGAAACAGAACCAGCAGCATTCCTGTTACGGGGACATTCAGCGCTCCCAGGAATAGACACAGATCTGAGAAATATGCTTGCAATTTCTCAGTTGAAGCTCAAATTTGCTTCTGGTAAGAATAATATCAAAAGCTCCTTCTGAAGTTAGAGTCTTCTCAGCTGCACTGGGACAACAATAAAGCAAAGCAGACAGCAGAATCTAAAGGCAAACTGGTGGGAAAAGCTTGCTATGACTATGCTATGACATAGTTGGCTATGACTATTTCTAGCAGCTTCTTGTTATCCTAATGATTGCAATGCATTTTGTATTTGATACAATTCAAGCCCTGGCTGGT
This sequence comes from Coturnix japonica, assembly GCF_054131305.1. NCBI lineage: Eukaryota > Metazoa > Chordata > Aves > Galliformes > Phasianidae > Coturnix > Coturnix japonica. Next base: position 2,450,061 of record NC_140680.1, on the reverse strand, counting down.
TCTCCAGCTAATCACCTCCTTGGCAATTCACTTCCTGGATTCAGATATTTAATCTGGGGAATGAGATGTCAGTGTATGGGGTGCCCTTCACTGCACATCTCCTGGACTTATCTGTCATCTCCAGCTAATAAACAAGATAGATGGAGCAAAGACAGTGCTTAGAGACTGCCAGTCCTTCAGGTTTTCACCTCCAACAAAGAGTTCAATTCCTCCAGCTGCTTTGATTTTATCCTCAAATGCATCACACTCTGCCTGGAGATCAGCTGCATTTCCATCCAAAATGTGAACGTTTTCTGCTGAGATATCGACATGCTTGAAGAAGTTGTTCCACATGAAGGAGTGGTAACTTTCCGGATGGTCCCTTGGGAGACCTGTTAACAGAGCACGCACAGACCAGACAGAAAAACATCACCTGTAACGAAGAACACCTACACAGGCTTGCAGTGGCTCTGGCAATAGAGCCTTGTTTTCTCCATCTCTCTTATAGAACTCCCTCAACTTTAAGAAGTTTTGCTTCCTCAAATAAGCAAAATTAAAGCAGTTGTGTCTGCTGGTTGGCGACTCTGCACACAGCAGGGGGACTGAAACTAGATGTCATTGTGATTCTGTTACTCTATGTCCTTGTACTGACACACAGTGGATGCTCCAGGACAGAAGGCACATACTGTGCCTCATCTCTTACTGCCTTTTCAGCCCGCCTCCCAGTTGGCATTAGCAAAACCAAATCAAAACAGCATAGAAATCTGGGAACTAATCTCCTGCACTCAGATTTCTCCTTGAAAGCTACAAACCCACATAACTGCCCATTTCCTGACACTGCTAAATTGCTTACGGAAAAACTTCCTGCTCAGTATAAAGTTATCACTAGCAAATAATTACCCCGCAAGTTTTTCACCTTTGGAGCTCTTGGCCTCCTTCTTTCAAGGAGCCCATTTCATCACAGCCCCGCGAACGAGCTGTCCCTCCGCTGTCTCAGCAGTGCACAGCGGGGCTGCCTGCTGGACTGCTCCACCATCAGGGTGCAAAGGTGCAGCTCACAGCACCCGTTATCTCGGCTCACGGCGATAACGAGGCAGGTCAGCACGGAGATCAGGTAAATACAGGCAGCGCAGTGCTGCTCACACGGCGCCCATGGCCTCCCTCTGGTGATGCACATAGTATCCCACCCTGACGGGCGGCTCCGAACCCACAGAGCACAACGCGGAGCACCCGGCTCCATCCCCAAAACAAACGGGGCACACGCGGCTCCTCCCAGCGCCACTCACCTACGTACTCATCCATGTTGAAGGTTTTCACGTACTTAAAGGACAGGTCCCCATTTCGGTAGTACTCCACCAGCTTTCTGTAGCAGCCCAGCGGTGTGCTGCCTGCGGACACACGGCACGTCGTCAGCCCGGCCCTCACAGCCCCCACAGCCCCTCACAGCCCCCACAGCCCGCCCGATCCCGCCGTCACCCACCTGTGGGCAGCCCCAGCGTGAAGAAGCGGCCGGGGCCGGGCGCGAAGTGTACGATGCGGTTACGGATGTACTTGGCCGCCCACTCGCTCGCCTGAGCGTACGTCTCCTGGATGATGAGCTTCATGGCGGGGCCGGGCGGAGCGCTGCGGTTACGCCGCCATTTTAGCGCCGATCGCGGCCCGCCCCGCGCTGTCAGCGCTCCGCCCGCGCTCCTGAAGGCGGGCCGTGCCGACGCTGCCGTGGTGGCCGTGTTTCCATCAGCCGCAGTTCTCCAGCCAAGCAATGAAGTATTTCTGTGGCTACAGCGCTGGGCAAGGAGCTGAGAGACACGCAGCACAGCCTACAGGCTGCTGCCCACCCCATGGCTCCGAGTGAGGCAGCTGTCCCACTCTTCCTGCTGGTCGGTGTGACACCCATTGGTCCCATGGATACTGGTGGCAATTACAGCCCTGCTGGTTGCAGTAGCACAAGTCAGAGCTGGGTGAAGCTGCAGCACACTGTACTAACAGAGCCCCGGGGCCAGTGTGTCTCTGTGCACTGCAAATAGCCCTCACTCTTGCTTTCACCTCCCGTGCAAGCAGCTTTGGCAGGAGCAGTGCACAAAGACACCAGAGTCAGTCAGCAGCTCCCAGTAAAATAATAATAATTATTAAAAAGAAACATGTTTTGATGGGAGGAAAAAGCCTGCAATAGTGTGAGAGAGGCACATGCATCTGCTGCCACAGCTGCCCTGTCCCATGGATCTGCATGCTCCATGCAGCCTGCTGCTGCTGAGGAATGGCTCCAGGGCTGGGCTATCCGTGTGACTGCCATGCAGGATATTTTTAGGTATGATTATGGATGCATGGTGCTGTTTCTGCATTCTCAGCTCGCTGTTGAAATGTTGAAGAACTTCCTGGTGTCTGAACAAGCTGATTTTTCTTCCCAGCAAAAGCAGCAGATGGAAGGAAACAAACACTTCCCTGCAGAAGGAGCTGAAGTTTAAGCAGGGGATTCTAACAAGCACAGCATTTTCTTTCTCTCTGCCTTGAAGAGATGGGAGTCAGCATTTCGCACACAGCAGAGCTTTTGCTCCCAGGAGCTGCTTTGGAGCACTGATTCTATTTTTTTTTTTTTTCCTTCTAAAAAAAGCAACAGTTAAAAATGTATGTGCATAAAGGGCCCTCTCTCCAACTCCCATAATTAAAGCAGCTCTTAAATGCCCACCATCTGCCAGCATTTCCTGCTCCTGCATGTCCCACCTGCATTCACTCTCCTGTTTATGAGGAAAGGAGAAACTGGGTTCCTGTGTGGATGGAGCTGCAGGGAGCTGCCGCTCACCACAAGCCCTGCTGACTGCCCAGCTCCTCCCATCAGGGGCCAAGTCCCAGTGAATCAATGAGCACTACCAGCAGCTGCTGGCACTGAAGAACGCGGCTCATAGCGCTCCACTGCGTTTCTTTGGGCAGCACAGTGCAGTTCTGCTGATGCCAGCAGTCTCTGGATGAGACTCGTGGTGAAGTTTCCATCTTCTTTGAGGCCAGCTCTGTAATGGCAGACAATGCAGGCTTTACATGATCAACATTCTGCCACCATTTTCTCTCAGCCTGCCAGTTGCAGCCTGCTCACAGACTGAGCTATTACAGCGGAGAGCTTCAGAGGCTTCATTTGATCCATTAACTCATGCAAACATTTGTCTTCAGGTTTTCCTTAGGCGAATCATTTACTGCTATGAAGACAGCAAGTAAGAACTAAGTTTTAATGTCTTGATTATTCCTTGTTTAAACAAGTCTAGCTTTAACAAACCCCCTCCTCCCCCCCCCAGCTTTATAGTTTAGAGTTCAATACTGTTACAAAGCATAGATTAAAAGTGCCCTCTGTTGTTCAGTCATACATTGTAATCAAAGTAACACTTGTGGAGCTTAGGGGTTTCAGGGGACTCTCCATACTGAAGCCCTCTAACATTTTCAATTGCTTTCAAACACTTCCACAGCATATCCCATATCCTACGCGGAGGTCACTGACAAGCAATGACTTCAAGCTTCAGAGCATCTCCTGGGAGAAAAGACATTTTGTATTGGAAGAAGGTTTAGAAAACACAGAGGTATGAAGTGATTTGCCTAAAACCATGCAGGAAATGAAAGCAGAACCAGTCATGTGCTGTAACCACAGAATCATCTGAGCTGCTGTCCCTCATACAATAAGACAAATACCCCGAGAGCAGCTGGAAGAAATTGCTGTCAGCTCCCCGTGTCAGCCGTGCTCAGGCTAGTTAGCCTAATTAGGTGCTGATATGCTTCCAGCTAATGACTGGCACAAACTGTTTCACCATCTCTTTGGGATACTGTCCAGCATCTTTGCTGAGGTTATGCACAGGTTGTGTCTGGTTTTAGTCTTTCAGATGTCCAAGTCAATCAGCATAAAGCTAATTACCACTGTGGCTGTAGCTATACTTAGGGATATAATCCTACCTCAACAGCAAATCCGCGTACATCATCAGGGCAGCTTCTTACTGCAAAGAAGATTCTCAGTGCAAACTGTGGATCTTGTAGAAAGGGGGAATGAACACTGTGACAGCGCCTTCAGCTCTCACTCCAACTCCTTCAGAGCTATTTTTCTTACAATAAACTTGCATTCTCCTTGTGCCTACTGCATTTCTCGGGAGCCTCTTTTGGAGGTTCTTCTTGGCTAAAGTCCTTTGCAATTCCTGCCTGTCCCTTAGCAGGATACCTGCAATGTTTACCCAACTCTTTAGGGCTTGGGTGAACTATGCAGTCCTATGAGGAACACAGAGCAGATCCCAGGCTAGGCATGGTACTGAACGGAGAGCTGTAATCACACAGTTATGACAGAGTTTGTATTGAATTCTTTCTCTGAATTGACAGCTCAGAATCCCATTAGGGCTGATTCAGCCCTCCTCATCCTAAAGCAGATATAGTTAAGTCTTATCAACCTTAGGGACTGATGTGGATGGTTTTGCACAAGCCCAGCTGTAGATGAACTGCACAAGCACAAAACAAGGGTTAGACAAGCTGGAAAACCCCTCAACCTGTATAACACCAAATGCAAAATAACTCAGAATAAACAAGTGTATAACCCAGTGTGATTTCTGATGAGTGCTTGCTCCGGAAGGCTTTGGGTCTGCAGCACCATCTGCTTGATGTGGATATTCAGGATTTCACAGCACCTCCTGAGCAGTTGGCCAGCATTTCAGGGTTGCTTTGGCTGCAATGCTTTGTGTGTGTGCTGGGAGCAGGTAACATCAGGTCTGGAACTGATGTTAACAGACAGGGTGGTACAGCCCTGGAACAGGGCATGGTGATGGCATCGGGGCTGCTGAGCTCAGGAAGTTTGGACAGTGCTCTCAGACACGGGGTTCGGTTTCGGGTGTCCCTGTGTGGACCCAGGGGGTGATCTCGGCGATCCTTGTGGGTCTCTTCCAACTCTCAGCTCTGTGATTCTGTGACCAGCTCCAGGGCAGTGGCAGTCCGCACATCCCGGTCCCACCCTGCTATGAAGGCGGCACCCACTTCCATCCAGCACGGGGTACCATGAGTTTTCGGATTGCTAGTGTTAAATCCCCCCTGCACAGCACCCCCGGCACCCCCAGGCCCAGCAGCCCGCCCCGGTGCTCTCGGGCCCGAGGGCTCCGGCTGCCGGCGGGGCGGGGCGGGGCGGGGCGGGGCGGGGCGGGGGGAGGGCGCGACCGAGCGTGACGGGCAGAGGGAGGGCGGGAGCGGAGCCGCAAGCGAAGAGGCCTCGGCTGCGCGGCCTCCGCCTCAGCAGCTTCCGTCGGGAGGCGGCCGGGCAGCGCCGAGCCCCCGCTGCCCGCTCAGCCCTCTCCCTCACAGCGCCATGGCGGCCGCCGAGCCCAGCAGCGGCCGCTACCAGCAGGTGAGGGGCGGAGGGGGCTCCGTAGGCCGCGCGGGAGCGGGGGGGGGTCCGTTCGGAGGCCGCGGGGCCTCGGCGCCCATCCGGGCTGTGGAGGCCGCGGGACGCTGCGGGACGGGGGTCGGCGGGGCGAGGCGCGGGCACGGCCGGGCTGCAGGCGGAGGAGCCCCGCCCCTCCCCGGGGCCGCGCGGTGGCACAGCGGTGACCTTGCCGGGATGCCGCCCTTCCTTCTGCCGTGCTGCGGGTGGCCGGCTCCGCGCCGATTGTTCCCAGCAGCGAACTCGTGCTGTGTCGTGTTGAAACGAGCCTTAATTTAGTTTCGTGCGTTCAGCGCGGTGCTCTCTGGCTCGGGTTGAAATCCCCCTAGGCCGGGTTGTGTGCCTGCAGAGCTCCCAGGTGCGCGTTCTTCCTTCCCGGCCTCCCGAAGGACAGGAACCCAGCCCAGCCCCCGAGCAGCAGCGGGCGGTGTGAGCCCGGCCCTGTGCTCTCTCCCTCACTGCTAACGGTGAGGGAGAGAAATTCCCCATAAGCGTGGGCTGCTGTTGGTGCTCCCCGGGGGTACCGCTGTGCTGCGGCTTTGTTGTGGTGGCAGTTTGGTGGCTGTGTGCTCTACTCACAATGCCAGGTGCAGCTTCTCTTAGGACAAAGTGTTGGTCTCATCCTTGTCGCTGGATGTCACTGGTTTTGACACGCCAGGTTTGTAAAAGTTGAGTAAATCTTGCAGTTTTTTCCCTGTGAAACACAAATGTTTTCACTCATGAAGACCAATCTATTTCTTTGTTGTTCTTCTCAGCCACGCTGGCTACAAATAAGCAGGTTTCTTTGCTAATTGACTGCCTGTCAGCCCTGAGAATCCTCCTCATAAATGTTCTTTACAAAGGGATCTGGTTTTGTGTCCTGCCGTCTTGAGCACATGAAGATATGTGACAGCAATCACTGAAGGCTGCTCCCACCTTGTTCTTGGTGGCACTCCAGGCCCGACTGATAAGAACAACACTGATTCCCTTAGAGAGAAATATGGGAAGCTGTCATTTCACCAGGTCTCACTCGCACGTGGGGCAGACACATAACAGACACTGTTAGTGCTGCAGAGCGCAGCACTGCGTGGTACAGCAGAGATTAGAGAGGCAGTCTGTGCCCCAGAGGATTCGTTCTGCTAAAGATGAGGTCCTGGGGAAAGACGGCTGTAATTGAGTGCAGGATGAGAAACATACAGATGGAATTACTTTGGGCTGCTTAAAAGTTGCTTTCCCCCCCCTTGCCCTCTGTCAGAACTCTGGTATCTGTGTTGTTGTAAAGCACGTTATTGGTTTCTCATGCTTGCACTGCTCTGGAAAATCCCTGCGAGCTGTGAAACTGGAGATACAGAGCTCGTGTTTAGATGGAGGCGAGATGGGAGGGTGGGAGAACCTCTCCAACATGAACATGTCAAGGTTTTTAGATACTGCTGTCCATCTAACAAATGCAATTTCTGCCAGTGGAGTGTCTAAAGAATTGGTAGCCTATCTCTATTGGTAGCTCCTATCCGTAAGGGCTGGAGTTGGATGCAGGATCTGTAAGTGTAGGCATTATTTGGAAATTACCAATACTCCCATTTAATTTTTGAAGTTATTGGAGTATGAAGCAGTGAAATAGAACTGAACATTCTAAATCTCGAGAACATTTATTTTTTTTGGGGGGGTGATGTGTCACTGGGGGCTGCCCCATAACTGGGCAGCTGCTCTGCTCCTGAATGTGCTGCCCTGTCTGCGTGGCACTTTGACATCCATCCCCATGGGGGTTTTATGCACGGAGCTGTGTGTGTGGGAACAGTGTGAGGGGTGGGATCCCCTGTGTGTGTGCTGTCAAACAGAAGAAGGGGTACTGAGCACAGAGGACAACAGAAATAAATAAGCAGCTGAGTTCAAAACCCGCGTGTTTCTTCCTTGCGGGCCCATGTGGGCGCATGGGCTGTGCATCCCCCAGCAGCCTGTTCCACCACCTGTGTCTGTTTCTCTGTGTGTGCTATGTTAAAGGGGTGCTTATGGCACGTGATTTGTTTTCTATAATCTTCAGCCCTCGTGCTTTATTCAGGCATTAGGTAATCTAACAGAAAATAGCTTGCGATGATGCTTCTGAACGCTATGGCGGTTTGGCTGAACGCACTGAGGAATCACAAATGGAGCTAAGGCAAAACCCATGGAGGGATGTGTGCCCTGCTGTGCTGGGGGTGGTGGGGCGGCTGGTTCTGTCCCTCGGTGCAGGCTGTGAGAGGCAGGATGTGGTGCTGGGGAGCAGGGCAGGCTGCAGCATGCAGCAGTCCGTGTCCCAGAAGGACTGGGGATGATGCCATTGCTGCTTGGACTTGCTTTTGGGAAGGCTATGCAGGATGTTGCTGGGTTTAGGTGGCCTAAATCCTTTGGAGCGCATCCCCTGGGCTGGGAGCTCAGTGTCAGAGCTGTATCTTGTGCTTAGAGCTGAAAGTAGCCTCTGTTCTGGAAAAAATACTTAGGCTTTTAATAGGTTTATTTACATTCTGTGTTAACTGCTTTTTACTGGAAGCATTTGAAGATATATGTGATGTATATGAGTAATGTAAACCCACCTAGAAAATGGTGGGTGTGTTAAATAATACAAACAGATTCCTTTTTAAGTGGTATTTCTTCCAGTTCCACTTGTTGAAGGCTGACATGGATCATGAATCATTCCGTTATGGGAGGCGTCTATGGGAAATGTAAAGAAGAAAGATTTCTCCGTTTGTTTGGTTTCCTTTTGGTGGAACTGCAGAAGAAATGTGCTGCCTGAGATAGGAGAGTGAGGACATTTGGAACCCACAGAGCACTGCAGTGCTTGTGTTCTGCCTGGAAAGGCTGAGATGAGATAGGAAAGGAGACATCAGTTACCAGCTTGTGCTCGCATTAAGCTCGTCTTTAATTTTTCAGTTGCAGTGGGTGTGCAGAATATCCCATATCTTGTAACGTTAGCAGATAGAATTAGTGATGTCGGTGGCTTTTCATTTCTTTGGTGAGCCGTTTGGTGCTTGCAGAAGATGTGCTGCCTGAAGATACCTGCAATTGGTAAGAATGGTAGGGAGATAAAGAAAGGGCAGGTTGTTTTCTTTTCTCTTTTGTGCACCCAGATGAGAACGGTGGTGTCCTTTGACATAAGAACAGTAGGGGCTTACAGAACTAAGTCACAGAGTTTTCCCACCCCACTGGTCGTGTTGCTCTGCACCTGGTGAGAGCTGGGATTTGGGGTGAAGCTGTGCTGCCTCTGTGCAACATGGCACTGATTCCATCTGGCTCTTGGTAGATAGATACTGATTTGTTCTGAAACAGCAGCTTCTGCAGGCAGCTGTACTTCTCAGGTGGGTTTGGAAGGTTTTGGTGATTCTGTGTAATAATGTAGTTATAGAATTAAAATAAATTCATTCTGTAAAGGTTAAAGGACTTGGAACAGACAGTGCTACAGCTGCAGTCCAGCATCATTGCAAAGCTTGTGTGACAGTAGAACACAGCCTTGCAGGCAAATGTCTGTTTTGACAATTATCTCAGGTATCAGGATTGTGCTGGGCTTAGTTGGGCTGAATTCTATCTGTGATGCATTAATGTCCAGAAGAATACGGTCCTAAATACTGCAGCAAGGCTTTGTGCTTTGTTAGGTGAAAGGTAATTCCAGCTGCCTAATATGGAAACCAACTTCTTGTGTACTGAGCCACCGAACATGCAGGCATAAGGACAGTCCCAACAGAGGTGTGTTGTGGCTGATGTGCTTCTTGGTAGCTCAGGCAAGGCAGCACAGTGCTCTGGGTGAGCAGGGCTGGGGGAACAGGAGCTTTGTAGCTCTGGGAGTGTTTCTCCGGTGAGTCCATGTTGGTGGCCATGGATGGTATTTTGGAGGGCTGCAGCTGTGCTGAGCAGTGCTTGATGCATGCAGCTTGGTGCAAGGCACGGCTCCACAGCCCAAACATGTAGCACAAGGGAAGGGCCTTCTGTCCTTGTTTGCACCTCCAGGTGTGATGAGGAGCTCCGTGCTGCCACTGTAATGCAGCTCAGTGACCTGTGAGAGCTTTGGGGAGAAAAGTTATTTGCTCCTTGAGGAGAGGGGCTGCCAAGGGTTGGTGTGTGCGGGTTTGCTTGTCTCGTAGCTTATTGTTACTAAGCTGATATCAAGTTAGAGGAATTTGAGACAGGATTGGGTAAAAGTCAGGATTTCAAATCAGTGTTGGGGGAATGTAGCTGAGTAAAAGGAGGTATCTGGACTGAGCAGCGGCTTTTATTTGTAACCCAAAGGCCAAAGATACAAAAGGAGAAACGTAAGGAGAGTTGAAATGAGATTAGAAAGTTGACTTGCTGGAGTACTCCCTATTTTAGTAATGACATAGGTTTGGGGTTTTTTGCCTTAAGTTGGAAGGGACCTTGAAGATGATCTAGTTAGCATGTAGTACTGCTTGTATTGGTTTGCAGAGGTTGCGATTCCATTGTTCGGAAAAATAGACTCTGCCACCTTTAAAACAAAGTGTATCTATATCTTTTGTTGCTATTAACCCAATTAGCCGCTGTTCTGAAATCCCACAGGAACCATAGTAACAACAAAAATGAGAGCGGATCGGGGCTGCCTTCGCTCAGATTCCTCAGTAGGATTTTGTGCAGCGCTACCTTGTGTGCCAGCACGTGAGATCAGAGCTGAAATGCAGGGAACACCGCTGAGCTGATGCATTGCTGAGACAGAGCTGGTAATGGGCGACGTGCACACATTGCTCCTGAGGACCTGGGCTGAGGGGAGGTTTAATAACAAGAAAGATGCAAAGCAATGCCAGCAGGCAGTGTGCTGAGCATACAGAGTTTGGAGGAGGGAACAAATTTACACGGAAACATTTAAAAACGTTTTGTAAGTTTAGAACTTTAGTGCTGCTGTATGTGCACGTGATGTGCCTGCATTGGGACAGTGGTGCAGCAGCAGCACCCTGCTCAGAGCTGAATTGTTGGTGGCCTTTGTTGGTTGGGAAGTAAATGTCCCTGAGTCTTACCCTGTTCCATCAGACAACTCCTGACGTTTGGTAATCAGATAAAAAAATTAATCTCAGCCAAGCTCTTGTTTTAACAAGTGCATACACTGCTGTAAATACGGCCTACTTTTGATGCAGCAAATAGGTGATTCACACTTTCAAAGCTAAGCTCCATCTGAGAAATAGAGAAAGAACACCCGTCAGCCTCAGCAAAACAGACTGTGGGCAGACCCAGCTTCAGTCAAGCTCCCCAGGATCTGAAGGCTTCCAGCAGCACTGCAGAGGGAGGTTGCCTGCAGCCCCCCATGGCACTGTGCTGTGCATGCTGGGTGCCCTCCTTGGCCTGGGTGGAAAATGCAAGGCCGTGTTGTGCCACGTGAGACCTGATGATTCATTCTTCCTGTCACATGAATCCTCACTGTTTTGCTAATAAGCACTTAGTTGAATTTTAGATGCCTGGAATCATTAAAAAGGCTGGAAGGCATTTGTGTACCTTGTCCATTAAAAGGAAAATCTGATTCCTATAACTGCATACCTCATAGAGCCTCTAGCTCAGTTTTACAAAGTAACAGTAACTGCGTGTTTTATGTCATTACTTGAGCTGTGGTGGTTTGGAACTCGCAGTAAGTCCAGCTTGCCTTTTCCTGCATGACGCAGCAGTCAGTGGGAGTTGGCAGCGGCCCTTGGACCTTTGGTTAAGTGTTCCATGCACACACGAGTGTGCAGCCGGCCAGGGTGTGCATCTGGCCAGTTGGTGGATGGGAAAACAAGCAATGGATGCTCTTCAGCTCACTGGAATGGAGTGTCATGCAGTTCATGCAGTGGTTAGGAAGCAGGTGTCCAATGAATTGTGTCTAACTGAAGAGGTTTGGGCTTTGACTTTCACCGCGGATGTGGATGTAGCCTGAGGCTTTGATGTGAGCTATCAAAAGGAAAAGAATAGAAGAATGTGCAGGGCAGTTTAGTGTAAAGTGAGACCATCTTTTGCACGTGTGGGTTGGTTTTTAGTTTTCCTGGTAGGCTGTACAGGCAAAACAGTGCTGCCAGCTCCCTGAGCAATAAATGCTTGGCAAGGGCTTGAGTGCCAACTTCAGAAGATGCCAGAAGCATCTTTCCAAAGAGAAGGAAGCAAATGGCTCCAAGTACATTAGAGCCAGTGTGCAGGAGGAGTGGCTGAAGATGTTACTGGAGGAGCTGCAGGAGTGCTGTTGCTTAGTGCTGGTTACAGAGGAGCATGGCATCTCCTTGTGAAGGCTCAGTCCCAACGTGCTTTTCTGAAATGAATCTTCTTTCTGTGTAAAAAGTTAATTTCTTCGTTGATGAGAAGTGGAACAAGAAGATAAATTAGGTAGCAGCTGATTTGTAAACTCTGTTCTGGTGTGTTCTGCTTTCAGCCCATCTGGTTCGCCTTTGTCATCTTCTCTGATCAAAGCTGCAGTCGGCATACCTGGTTCATGCAGGGGATGCTGTATTATTGCTGATAAGCTGCAGGGTTATTTATTCCAAGCTGTGGGAATGTGGGAAGCACAGTGCATAAAGCACACAGTCTTCTCTGAAGTCCTACGGTGTCAAAAGGTGAGGGGAAATTGCAAGAGTCATATTTACATGTGTCATGTGTCTGCCACGAAACCAGAGGCAGCAGTGCAATCTTTTGTTGATGTCTCCTGCTATTTCCTCAACAGATGCAATTGCAGCTCCTAAATTGTGCGAGCTGAGGATCCTTGGGAGGTGCTGGGGAAATTGAGAGGTACTGAGAAGTTGTATGCTGTGCTAGGTTGAAGTCCAGGTGTGTGAGGGTATGAAATCATGGCTTCGTTTTATTGTGCTTTTAAGTCAAATGGGAGCTTTTTGGAGCAAAGCGAGCAACTGCTTGAGTGCTCCATGGTGCCACAGATCTGTTTTGTTCCAGAAGAGATGGCCACAGATTGTGGGGCACCCAATTAACCTCTCCTGTGTGTGGTCTGTTCAGCTGCAGAATGAAGAGGAGCCAGGTGAGGCTGCACCAGTGGTCAGTGACGCCCCTCCGCCCTACAGCAGCATTTCTGCAGAGAATACAGGTAAATGCAGCAGAAAGGAAAGAGCTGGGTTTGCTCTGTTGTTCTTTCTTACCTCCTTAATTGTTCTCCATATTGACAGATGGCATTGCATTATCCTTACCAAGGCGACAAAGGATCACAATTGATCTAGGGATGCTATTGTTACTTGTGGTTTAGAATATGCATTTTGGCTGCATTTGTCTGATGTCATCCTATAAAGTGCTGTTCAGTTACATTGCACAGTGTTCTGAGTTGATTGAAGGCAGTTAAAGTCAAAGTGCTGTGAGGCTTTGTGGTTCCCTCTTGTTATTTGGCCACTGTACTCCTTCCAAAAAGAACTTGTTACTTAAAAGGAATTAAAGAATTCATGATTTCTGCAGTTTTCAGTAACTAAGAACGTGGTCATAAGGTTACACTTCTTCTGAATCATCGTACTGTCATATAACTCACTAATAGCTTTGAGCAAAAGAGATTTTCTTTATGTGCTGGTTCTGTATTGGTGAGTTTTAGCCCAGGTAAATCTTCTCATTTTTCCCTTCCAGAACCTCTGTAGTCAACTTTAAAGAAGATTTATGAAGCAAATGCAAGTCAGTGTCTTCAGTAGCCTGCTTTGGCTAGAAGTTGGAGGGCTGTGTTTCTAAAGCTGACTGTGGGATATCCTGCCTCAGCACACTCCTTGTAAAGATGCCCCTATTAGTTCTGATTCCTTGGTGTGCCTAAGAGATTGGGACTCAAAAATGTGCTTTGATTTTTTTTTGTCCCAGTCCGGCATCAAAAAAACCCAAACTCTTAGGAGTCTTTCTCTGGAAACATTGCTTGCCAGCAGTCTGAGGCTCGGAGTGATTCTTCTTTTGACTCACTCAGACTGCTTGGGATTCATAAATAAAACTACTTCTGTTTTATTGAAGGACAGACGTGTGTGTCATTGCTTCAAAAATAAGTAGAGCTGGGCTTGTTAAAATATGACTTTGTATGAGATAAGATGTTCCTATGTTTTTCACTTTTTATTCTGGGATGGCAGGAGGCTAAAAGGGTGGGGAGGAGATGGGAGCTTAACAGTTGGGATACTGAGGTCTTTTGAGGGCTTCTGAAATGCTTCTTGTTCCCAGCATGGAGTTATTGAGGAGCAGACAGGTTACCTGCTGTATAACTTTTGCTTTGCAGCTTATTTTGACTACAAGGATGAGTCAGGATTTCCGAAGCCTCCATCTTACAACGTGGCCACAACACTTCCTAGTTACGATGAAGCAGAGAGAACCAAGGCTGAAGCCACAATTCCCTTGGTTCCTGGAAGAGTGAGTACACTTGGCTGCCTGTATGTCCTTCACATCTCCTGTGTAGGATTTCTCTTTCAAGTCCTGCTTATCAAGTGTCCTGCCTTTTGTTTTTCAGCCTTTTAGGGCAGTGGTACCACACACTTCCATGCGTTCTGAGGTGTGAGGTTTTAAATTTTCCTCTGGGCAGCTATGAAGTAATGCTATCCAGATTAGTTTGGCAAGCTGACAGAGGTGGTGTACTGTATCTATGCGTACTGTGTTGGGTTGGTTTTTTTGTTTGTTTTGTTCTTTTAAAAAGGGATTTAGGATTAATTATTCGGCCATCTCATGTATCTACTCTCAATGCTCCTGATGCTTGCTTAGCTGACTTGACCAGAGAGCAGTCCAGCTGATGCAAGGATGAGAAAACCATTCCCTCTATCAGAATATATTTCTTTTCATTTTAAATTGCCTTTGTCAACACTACATTTTGTTCAGCATGGTCCCCCACCCCAATAGCATTAAATGCACACGTTTCTTGATAATTCTTAATGGAAGCCAGATTACTTGGTTCAGGTGAAAAGTGTCATTTTTCTGATGATAGGGGAGTTCTTTTAGTGAGAAGAAGAATGTGTCTGTATTAAGAAATAAAAATACTTCTAAGATTTAATATAGTGTGCCTTGGGTTTTTTGGAGATTTAGGAATATTTTCCCCAAAAGGAGTCTCTTTGAGTGTAAACTGAGCATTCTGTATCCCTCTATTGCACGCTGCTTCTTGAGGGCTCTGTGCTTTGCTGACCCTGTCTTGAAGAAGTAGGAGCAGATGTATGGATTGAACTGACTTAAATGCATTTGTGTTGCCTTTCCCTTTGATTTGCAGGAGGAGGACTTTGTGACACGGGATGACTTTGATGACAGTGACCAGCTGAGGATAGGAAATGATGGCATTTTTATGCTAACTTTCTTCAGTAAGTACATGGTGCAGCTTCCTTTTGTAAGTCAGCAACCCAAAATAGCTGCAGTTATTTTCACACTTAGGTTTATGAGGCACCCAAAAAAATGGTGTGTGCCAATTTTAAGGTTTTTATGCTTTTTTTTTTTCTTTTTTTTCTTTTTTTTTTTTTTTTCCCCTTCTTGATATATAAAGAGGACTTGATCTGCTTCTCTTCCTTTCTTAGTGGCATTCCTCTTCAACTGGATTGGATTTTTCCTGTCTTTCTGTCTGACTACTTCAGCTGCAGGACGGTATGGGGCCATTTCTGGATTTGGTCTGTCTCTTATCAAGTGGATCCTTATTGTCAGGGTAAGTTGTGTCATGCAGAAACACATACTGGTACTGTTTTCTTTCCTGACTCACTTTTATTTTACTTATATAAATGTTATTTGTGGCAAATTTAGCTTTTATAAGCTGAAATGGATTTTGAGCTTCTTGTTCACTGGGGACAGAGCTTTATTGTCATTCTGTCCTGTTCACGTGCTCAGGTGATGGGATTATTATTATAATAAAGGAGATCACAAATTGCACACTCAAGTATATCTCTGTCAGGCAGAGCTGCATCAGAATGTGTTTGTGTGTGTTGGGTGTTGACAGCGACCTGATCTTCATAAAATAGTTATCTGGATAAAGCAGGCCCTACAGTCAGTTTAGCGACACATCTCGCTTGTATGATGTTCTTTAGGTGCTGCTTTGAAAATGTAATGATCTCTAAATTGTGAGATCACCATGAGCATAACCGATGAGAAGAGAGAGAGAGGGATTTGGAGATATGGGAGTCTTGAGGTTTGTTTTTTTGCTGGAGGAGGAGGCAGTGGCACAGTCACATGTCTGGAACGGCTCGCGGGTGCCCTCTGGTGTGACACATGTGACACAGGCAGCAGGTGACAAGAAGCTTACTTCTCTATTTTATTTTCCTTACTAGACACTGCATATGCAGACAGTTTGAAAATATGTTTAGGTGCAGACACTGTTGTGTGCTCTAATTTGTGTGGGCTTTTTTGTTGTTTTTTTTTTCTTTCCAGTTCTCCACCTATTTTCCTGGTTACTTTGATGGTCAGTATTGGCTTTGGTGGGTGTTCCTTGTACTAGGTAAGTGTTTTGTTCTGGGGGGAAGGAGTGCATACTTAGAACTCTGTAAAGTGCAGTAAGGCCTTTGTAAGCATAACAGTACTGACTACTAAAATATGTACATGTAGATGTAAAACCAAAATGTAACCCTTAGGGTACTTTTCCTGCATGCATTCTAGATGTTAGAGGTATACACAAGCACTGTCTGTTTGTTGTAATTCTGGGTAGTGGTGCCCCGTTTATCAATTGAAAGGAAAAAAGAAGAGAAAAATGCTTGTATTTATAGTAGCAGATGTTGTATCAGTTGTTGTGACCTTTCTTCCTTTTTTTTTTTTTTTTTTTTCTCCAATGGAAGTGACTAGATCTAATCTAAGCACTAGGTCTAATTTTGGGTTGGAGGTTTTGTGATGGGCTAAGGAAGGTTTGATTTTGAGACTGTGTAGTCTTAAAAGATGAGGTGATACAAGAAAAGTTCTTGTATTCAGGCCGCTGTTGTGCATCCCAACAACTCGGGTGGTTCTCTGCTATTAACAGCGAGTTGATCTGCTCCTTCTCTAATTGCAGAAGCCAAATCTTTATTAACTGCACAAATGTGTTTCTTTCATCTAGGTTTTCTGCTGTTTCTCAGAGGATTTATTAATTATGCAAAGGTTAGGAAGATGCCTGATACCTTTTCCACTCTCCCCAGAACCAGAGTTCTCTTTATTTACTAAAGGTAAACTTTCTGCTTTCATGGATTTGTTCTGTTTCATTTTAAACTTAATTTAGTGACTTTCCTTTGCATCAGAATTCTTAGAATGCAAGGCAGCAGCAAACAGTTGTTTCTTGGTATCCCACACACAGCTCCTGTTTCTACAGAGGGACAGCATCCAGACTGTCTTGGTGGGGAACAGAGGAATATTTGGCATTTCTTCTCGAGTTTTTCCTTAGAAGAATTTTTGAGTTCATTAGATTTGAGTTGTACAAACAGCATCCTGGCCTTGTGCTGTGTTTGACAGCCATGTCTTTCTGAACGAGTGATGTGCCTGAAACAGATGGTATGTTCTGCACATGAACAGGGGTCTCAAAATGTGGTTAAAAAACCTGTGCCAGTTTTGTGTACCAAAAAGAACAACATGTCTGAATTTTGTGTGCCCTTTGAATTTTGTGCCAAGTTCATGAAGAAATTCAGTCCTCACGCACCATTTCTCTTTGAAAATCACTCCTGTGTACTGAGCATGCTGCCCTACCTGAGTGTTTTTTGAAAGCCTGAATGCCTGAAAGTCATTTCTTTAAGGCTGAACTTTAATGTTGCTCCCTTCCTAATGGGACTTTAAAGAAAGGCTTAAGAAGTCAAACCCTTATAGCATAACTTCCTGCTTACAGCAGATAATGGCCTTGCATTAACTGTCCCTCCCTGAGGGGAAGGAAATCCTGGAATAGTTTGCTTCCCAGATGGTGGATGCAACATGATGCTCCCTTTAGAAATATGTAATAACACCGTATTTCCCCAAGACAAGGTTGAAGCAGTTGCAGCTGGGACTGTGGTATAAAGAGACCAAACAAAGCCCAGCTTTAAATTGGGCTCATTACATTGTTCAGAATTTGAAACCAAGGCTTAGTTTTCCAAATGCACTTTTATTAGAAGCTGTAAACTGCTCAAGACTGCTTAATTTCTGTTCTGCAGCATGTTACATGGAACAAGAATTGTGCAATGCTTTGCAGCTTTGTGTGGTGATGATAGTGCATAAAAATAGATCTTCAGCTAATTTATTTGTGTTCCTGTTCTGTTTAGTGAAGTGACTGGGTTACAGTGGGCTTTTCTGCTGACCTCCAGGGTTTGTAATATCCTCTGGAATTCCTGCTGAGTCACCAGCAGGATCACTTCCCTTCACTGTGTGCTCACACAGTGCCAGCATTTAAGCATCAGCCATGTCACCTGTAGTTTGTTCTCACTGAATTTGATTTTACTTATATATGAAACTTATTCATTTATTATAGGACCCAGCTGGCTTCTTGCTTCAGAGGCCTTTCTTGTCTTCGATTCTGTCATTCTGTGATTCAGAATTTGAAATGATAATTGTGGAGACCTTTCTGAACTCCTTGCTTGTAAGGATGGAGTTGTGGTGTCTTCTGTTGTAAATTTTTGTTTGTTTATTTACTTTTGGGTACCTGAGAGCTTTCAGAAATCACTCTTTTGGGTATACAGAGGTAAATGGTCTCCCTCGCCTTCTGAAAGTGCTTTCACTGGAGATCTTTAATCCAAACTTCTCAGAAAGGAAACCACAGCAGACCTGCATTTTCACTATCTGGTTGTTTTTAAGGTTAGCTTTCCGCTGTAGGCCATGATGAGGAGGGGGCAGTGAATGGGCATTTTTGTCTTGACCATGTCATTGTGTACTGGGATCCTTTATAAGCCTCTCAATATCCTGCACTCTTTGTGAGCGACATCCTTCTGCCATCTAAAATAGCCATCTAACTATAGGTTCAATATTTGATATCCTTCTCCAACAGATGTTTTCTGGCAAATGTCTTCCTGTGTGAGTGAATTCTCCCTCAAGAAGTAACAGGACACCTGCAGGAAGTGAATCAAGACTCTGAAACAGAAGAAAAAAATAATCACCTGCTTTAAAAGAAATAAATAAAGTACTGTTGGAAAACACAAAAAGAAGGAGAAGCATTTCTTTCTATTTGTTTCTAGGTGTAAAATTTTAATAATTAATGCGGAATTCTGTAATCATTAAATTGTTAGTGGCTAATGTTTGCAAAAGCTATTGCAGTCGAGTCTGTGATGTGCTAATAAGGCCTTATCTAGTATCTGTAGTCATTTGGGTAGCATGAGCTGTGCCCCGTAGCCAGCAGGGGACAGGCTTGCTTTGTTTCGTTCTGCATCCTAGCGGCAGGTTGGGACTCTGGTTTGTGGTGTACAGTGTGTGTGATGCTGACTGCCCCGAAAGGGATGACCTCAAAAGTTGAAGCGATGGCATTGCTATGGTTACACACCTTTCTGCTGCTTCATGGCAGCCACCTGTGCTGTCTGAGAGAGGAAACTGGGCTCTGCAGCACGGACTTGTGAGGTGTAATTCATTGGGAGGGAGTCTTATTTCTGAAGGTGGCACAAGTGTTAATTTTTTAATAGCCTATGATACTCTCAGTGTTGTAGTATACTTTCGTACTACCTACTTTTTGGACTAAATAGGAATTTTCACAGTACATGTTGGTAGTGTAAAGATGAAAGGTCACATTGCAACTTTGTATAAAGAATATCTTGCAAAATAAAGGCCTTTTTTTTTTTTTTCTTTGGCTTGGGACTTTTGAAACGATTCCTAACATCCCTGTAACTCTTGCCTTTATAATTTGTGTTAGCAGAGATTCCGATGCTTTATAAATGTAGATTTAATGTCCACTTTTGTGCTTTCTGCCAAGTGGTGATTCACTTTGGAGTTTTACTATGTTAAAACTGTAAATATAGCAGAACATTAATAAATGTCACTTATGTAGCAATTTGTGCTGTAGATCGGTGTTTAATTTAGTTTCAGTGCTCGATTACATCTGATTCCTGATCCCCAATGCAGGTTTTCTGCAGGAATTGCATCACAGCTGCACGGAAGGTGTGATGCAAATGTGACTCCTCCACTCCAGGGTCTCTTCCTTCTTGTATGCAGGTTTGCCATCCCCAGGACTGTTTCCAGTGATGGCCTCTTTCTCTGTCAGTTCAGGAGACAGCGATTCCATCGATCCTGGGGAGTGCTGGGTTTTTCTCAGTCTCACGTGAGCTGTCTGCATTCTGAAATGGTTTGATCGTAGTTCTGTTTCAAGGCTGAACTTCACAAATGCGTGCTCCTGACATCCAGACTGTTGGGCAGATGAAGACAGATGGGGGTTAATGGGAATTTCCTTTGTAAATAAGTGTGTGCAGAGGGAGTTACTAAGTTCATCATGCAGGACAAAATCTGGAGCACTGAGGAACTCTGCATCACATTTGCCCAAACTTGGTTGATCAGCCTTCTGTTTACTCTCTTGGCACATGGGCCTTATTTGGTCTTGTGCATTCAGGGAACTGGAATATTTGGCATTCCTGTCTCTCTTCACTTGATGGCCTGGCGCTGCAGACACCTAGAGCTCAGCTGTCCTATATAAACACTTCCAGACATTCTTTTCAAGGACCATGGGCAGGGAGGGATGCTCTGTGGAAGGGGGTGGGTAGCAGGGTTTGAAGAAACCCACAGCTGTATTCAGTGAGGGCTGACAGACTCTGAGCTCAGATAGCTGCCTTGGGTCTGTCAGCCCAGACACTGTGTGCCACAACTATGGCCCTGTGTGGTTGCTGGACCCCTTTGTCCCTCTTGCCCTGTAGCAGCCAGGCTGTCTTCCCTTTCCAGCAGCATTAGCCTCTGTGTGGTTCAGATCAGACTCAAAGGTACCGTGATATTAGGGACCCCAGTGCTGTTGGTGGGAAGCAATACTTCCAACTGAGCTTCTCTGGCACGGGATGTTCTGCAGCTCTCTGACCCAACATCTGCAAAGCCAGTGTCTGTAGCAGGGATGTGTCTACCTCTGTGGTTCCTGGGACCTGAAGTCTCCTTGGATCAGTTGCAAAGTAACTTCCAGTTGTTAATCTTGTGGCTGTTTTTAAACTGGAACTATTGCCAGGGGATTGTGGAAGAGGAATTGCGTAGAGCCCTCATCTCGCAGGATTCTTTGAGCCCCGTGTGCCGTGGTTAAAATGCTCTTTGCCTCGTTGTGATGTTTCCATTGGGAAATTCTTCCAATCTCTGCTCATTAACACATCCAGCCTTGGGCTGCTGGGCAGGGCTGCCCGCTCCTATTGCTGGGAGTGATGCAGAGCAGCACCTGCACTGTCCTGCACGGCCTGCTCTGAGCAAGGAGGAATGCAGCAGTGCTGGGAGCTGCTGGGCCTGTCAGTGTCTTCAGCCCTCTGACATCAGCATGTGTTGTGTGGAATAGCTTGGCTGTGTAACAAACTGCCTTTTTTGGCCCAAATTCAAAAATCATTTCCACAACCTCTTTTGCTGTCATTTGAAAGCTGTCTGAGATCATTCTGCCGAGCTGATCGGTACAGCTAGATTTAGAAAAGGCTTCTATAAAGCTCTCTGCTGTACTGCAGGGATCCTTTCTTACACGAAGAATGCTGCGATGAGTTCATTGCTTTGTGTTTTGGCCACGCAAAGCCCACGGCTGACTCATCTTTGGTGGCTTCTTTGGTGGTAATAGATGTTGGTGTTCGTTGGAGGGCATCAGAGCAGGGAGGTGGGGGGGTCACCATCCCAGGGGGTGTTAGAGCAGTGGGGATGTGGTCAGTGAGCACGGCGGGGTGGGCTGGGGTTGGGCGTGGGGTGCTCAGAGGTCTTTCCCAGCTTTAATGAATTAAGCTTCCACAGGACCTACTGCTGTTTTCATTGTGTCACGTATAAAACACAGTGTAGGTTTAATTGGGAGGAATGATAAACATTGCAGAAGTGTTGCCAAAAATACATATGATAAACCCCAACTGGTAGCGGTTGGATTGAGGAGTGCTTTTAGAAACTCCTTGAGTGCAGAGCATCTACAGGGCTGCTCCTGGGGCTGCTGCTGCCCATCGTGTTCCAGTCACTCCTGCTGCAGGTGCAGGCCAGGAACCAGAGAGCTCTGGGCTGAATTTCTGTGGGGGTTTAATTGAATTGCTCGATACTGAGGAAGAAACCGATGCTTCCAAAGCTCTTTTCAGCTCTCAGTGTTCCCGATGCCTGCATTCCAGCCCTGCACACCAGCACGTGCCCCTGCTCTGTGCAGGGTAGGGGCAGGAGCCAGCTACAGCAGAGCTGTGGGCCGGTGGGAAGGAAGCCCATCTCCGACCCAGTTTGTGTTTGTTTGTGTTGTTGCTTTAACCAAAGCGATTGGAGTGCAGTAATTAAAGGCTCAGTGGCTCTAATTGGAATAGGTTTAAACTCGAGGTCAAAATCCCTTCTGGCACTTCCTTTACCTAATAACCATCAACAGAAATCAAACAAATCCAACTGGCTCCAGCCACTAATCTGCAACAAGCAAAGGTCGTGGCGGTGATAAGGGAGCGGGACGGCCGCAGGCAGTGCTGCTTATGAACACATGTGGAGCTGTGCTGGGGAGTGGGGTGACATTGAGCTCTGTCAGGGACATGGGGCAGCATGGATGGGCACCGTGTGCCAGAGCAGTATATGTCAGGGCATGATTGTCAACAGTGTTCTTATTTGCTAGGCACAGATGGAGGAGCTGAGGCCATGGTGGGGTTGGAGGAAGAGAGTTGTACATGAGCATGGGTTTTGGGGCCATGCAGGACTCTCCCCAGCCCACCCACAGCTGAGCTTCCTGCCAGCGGCCAGAGGTCACTGCCCTGCCAGGTCGCCGCTGTAACTGCGCTCCTAATTAGGGCCTCATCGGGGCCTTTAAAGTGGTCTGAGAGTTGGGAAAGAAAAAAGAATAAAGGAAAGGAGTTGCAGATGTGCGGGCGGCCGGGGGCCAGCTCAGCATCCTCCTGCCCCAGGATGCGTGGTTTGGTACATGTGGCACATGGGGCCGCCCCTCCCTGCTGGTGGCTCTGCCCAGCCTCGCTGGGTTGCTTCCAGTCACTTCTGCCTATAGATTGCATGTAGTGTTCAGGGCTCTTTGCAGCTGCTCCCTCTCTGCCAGCCCTTGCATACATTACACTGAAGGCAGCTCATGGTGCAATGCTGCACTGAACTCTACCTTCTGCTTGGAGGGGTGTCCAATGTGCCACCAGCCCCTGAGGCACCCCCTGCACCCAGCCTTGCTCTCAGCCCCCAGGCAGCGCCATCTTGAGTGCTAAATCTGCAGCTTGATGGATGCTGAGTGGCTCTTAACCTTCCAAGACAAACCACTGGATGCTGGAGTGGGACAGGGAGGCAGCAAGCAGGGCATCATCTGCCTCCCTTCAGCCCCATCTCAGTGCCAGTTTTCTAGAAGGGCTTTCAGCAGACTATGCAGATCAATTAGTCCGAGCATCTCCAGCTGGAAGCGGGAGGAGGAGGAAGTACTTTATGGGCCCACGTTTCCTGAAGCTGCTGCAAATGGCCCCAGGAATGCTCTGTGAAGCAGCAGGGCAGGGGACAGCTTGGGGCAGGGACAGCTCTGTCCATACCCTCCCCATCCCAGCGCCCCAGGGAATGGCTCCTGCACTGCCATGGGACCATGTGGTGCCCTCCTGGTGGGCACGGCTCCCACCCCTCTCACAAAACCCATCTGACAGCTCTGCAGAGAGCTGCCGTTAGGAGCTGGCTTTTTGGAGAGGCACAGCTTCAGTTAAGCAAGGGCTCTGTTTATGTCCCTGCTAATTGAAGTAAATTGCTTTCTGCAATCAAACTGGGAAGTTCCCCTTCCGATCATGATGTGAGCTGCGCTTTGGTTTGTGAATTTCAGTATTTAGTCTGCCTTAAGTGTTCTCCCCTTAATTAATGTCATGTATCCAGCCAGTTGCTGAGCCTGCGGGGCTGTGGTCTGAATGGCTCTGAGCCCCCGGAGCCTCAACAGGGGGGGTTTCCTTGTCCTCCTCCGCATCCCCCATGCGCTGTGGTGCATTGCCCAGGCTGCACAGAGTCGTGCAGGGCTTGGCAGCTCCCCCAGTGCTGGGTGCTCCTGGGGGTCTGTGGGTTCTGCCCTTGGCAGCAAGAGAGAGACTTTAATCTGGTCTGGCAGAAAATCACTATTTCGGATTACAAATGAAGAGTGTGGAGGAGGCACGAGTGGCTGCTGTCTGCTACAGTCACAATTGCTCCTCTCATTAATCTTATGGCCTATTTTCACAGCTACACACTGAAGGGGGGGAGAACTGCTGACCATTCCCCCCCATCTGCTGTTTGCACTCTGCACAGTCACTGCTATTCCTATCTTTTTTCCTTCTTTCCATTCTGTAGTGTCCGGATGTTATCACCAGTGTTTTGCAATAGCCATGTTGAAAAATAAGGCCTTATCTATAAGTAAACATGCACCATTTTGATTTAACCAGCGTAATCCCATTTCAGATTAATACTCTTTTATTTCAGTCAAGCCAAAATTGATTCTGAATTGACACAGAGAAAGGAAGCAAACACTATTGAACTGAAATGGGAGAAGACAGAGAGGACCCATAGTGGCATGGGGCTGCCTGGGCAGGCAGCGGTGCTGCATGGATGCAGCTTCAGGTTTTGCTTTGTGCATATGGTGGTTGGAATTGCTGCCTCTATTGACAGCAGTCCACACCAAGGGGCCAACTATGTCTTGGGCAGCAGTGGCTCTGCACTGTCATGGTGTGATCAAAACAGGACGGATGCTGCTCCTCAGATGGATGCTGCTTCTTGGGGACATGCAGGAATCTGAAACATCTGCTGAGTTTGTTTGCATTTGCGTTCCCTTCCCTCGTGCCTTTGTTCATCCCTTCCAATTACTGCTTCTAAGTATAAACTTAAAACAGAGACGGAGCTGAGTTTGCGGGGAACATATGGACAAATGGAAAATAAACACCATGAGGAATTCCTGGCTAATGAGCTCTTGAATGATAAGATACCACACAAAAAATAAAAGAAGGAGAAAAGAGGTCTAAGCTTCAGCTTTGTCATGCCTTGAGAAGAAGCCTTCGCTGATGACACCCGGCAGCACTTTGAGGCTGTACTATATCCCTCAAGCTGTGCTCAGGTGCTGAGGACACTGTTGCTTGTTGCCTGCACCGGAGCAGTGCTGCAGGGCTCACATCTCCCATCAGGCCATGGCAGCAGCCACCAAGTCTGCTCCTGGGCTTCCAAATCCTCATGGCAGAACTTTGCTTGGGAGGGCACAGATGGGACCTGGAGGGTGGTGATATTTCCTCCACTGAATTATATCTTCCATTGGAACTAGAGGATGAAATAAATAGGTTTGTGTCTTTGCAGGAGGCTATAGGTCTTTTCCGTCCAAACACTGAGGGCTCTGTGATAGATGAAAGAAGGAGGGCTCCCTGGCCATGGTTGCTTATGGTTCCCCTTTGCCCCTCAATAGCCACGACATGGATTACCCTGAGCAACAAGAACCCAGCTGCTCCTCCCCATGTCCAAGGTTCCTGTCACTCCTTTTTCTGGTAGAGGAATGGGAAGAATGGTTGTTTTCTCCCCCTGGAGGAGATTACCACCCTACTGGCTTTGCTGTTGCACTGTGGTGGGGCTGCTCATACGTTACTTTTTGTTTTAGGGTTGCTGATGAGCAAAACACACACCAGCTGCTTCCCTGAACCAAGCAGTCACTGCCGCTGCCAGGGGGGTGCAGCCTTGCTGTACTTCTTTCCTGCAATGAAGGAATGTGGTGTAACTGCACCCATCGCTTTCTGCTCTCTGGCTGAAGTGCTGCTTAAGCATTAAACCACACCAACCAGCACAGGGTGACAGGTTTTGGCCCAACTTGGAAGCAATTAGTTAAAAATCATAGAGGCAAATGCATTGTTTGTGACAACTTTATGCTTTTTTCCAAGGAAAATTGGGATTCTTTAATTGACTCAGCTGGAGAGAAAAAAAAACAACAACCCAACAGATCAAACAGCCAACGAGCTGGAGCAACAAAGGAATGTCCTGGTGTTTCTTTCTCCAAGTTTAGAAGTGGAAGTTGGGGCAGCCTTGGGATATGAGGAAATTCCTTCGTGCATTGTTATAGGGCTGAGGAAGTGGTTCCTCATGGCTGCTGGGCTGGGTGCTGTAGGATCAGATCTATCTGGGCTGGGTGCTGTTGGAGCTGACCCCACTCTGCCAGCAGCACAATGCTGCATCCTGTGCCTGCTGACCAAGTGCAGTGCTGAGGGCTGCCCTGCCCTGCCAGGCTGGCGTGGTGGCACAGAGCCTAGGAAAATACAGGGAAACATTCTTCCCTTTCTGCTGGTATTGCTTTCTCACAGCTGCTTGGCACAATCGGAGCTGGAGTCGGGTGTTCTCAGTGTGCTATCAGCTTCTAGAACTGTTTCCATTTCCATGCAGCATTGTTAATGTGACCCTGGGGTATAGATCACACTTCTGAGCCTTCTCTGCCTGTTTTCAATTGCCGTGGGGTCACCAGTACCTAAAAGCCAACAAGTCCCTCAGGTAGACTGCTGATACGTTGCAGGAAGGAGAGAAGAGGGATTCTGGTTTAAAACACTTCGTAATAGAGGGCTGCTGTTGTCTTTTATTTTTTGGCAAGCTGGGCCGGAGCTGAGCAGGGCTGGGAGCAGGAAATGGAGCAGGGATGGGGCTGGGATGTGGTGCCTGGGGGCCATTTACTCCCCTCCAGGCGGGCAGTGCAGGAGCACAGCTGCACAGAGGTGCCTGCGAGCAGAGTGCTGCCCACAGCGCTGCATTGGCTCATGGCAGCTCAACACCAGCTGAGGATTTTTAACTATGTTTTTTTCTTTCTTTTCTTTTTTTTTTCCTCCATACTTGGCTGATTTTGATTCTAATATTTCAATGCAGTTTCTTCCTGCAGTTACTGAAGCGCTTTGGCAGTTAATATAAAACAGTATTACATTTTTGTGTGTTTTGGGTTATTTGTCTCAGTTTTTATTAGGCTTGTCATGCAAGTCATCGGGCAAAAATGTTACAGAAAAAATAATGCCTGTGTGTTCATTCTGGGGACCAAATGCATCAATACATGACACGGGGATTGTTCCTTACCTTCCAGGGGAATTAAGCCCTGTAGGAGGAAACCATCATTGTTTTAGCCATGCCCTCCCATAGGATGGGAGGTGATGGCCTCGTGTTGCACGTGGGGAGGTTCATGTTGGGTTTTAGGAACGATTTCTTCTCCAAAGAGCAGTCAGTGCAGGCACAGCTGACCAGGTTCCTGCACCTGGCACTGCATCCCCCAATGTGTGCAATGAACACACAGGATTTAACTTCCCCGGAGCTCTTGGGAGCGCTCAGTGCTGTCACATCCAGGCACTGGCATTTTGCTCTCACACAGCCTGAGCACTGTGGTATCTAGTGACATTGTAGAACATCTTATGCTTTTTATTTTTATTATTAGCTCTACTCAGAGTGCTGGCAATGAAAGTCCCTTAGCATTGCAGGAGTGCTCTGATGGTGCTTCATGTGCAGCCTGGTGAGAAGCTGAAGGCTGGCCCTGGTGGGGTGAGCCCTGGTGCCTTCCCATGGGATGCACAGGTGAAGCTGTCGCATGGCACCCAGCAGCACTGCCTGTCCTGCTGGGCACCCACCCCTCATCTATGTATTCCATCTTTTTTCTGTGCAGAAGCTGCAAGCCCTGAGCAACTTTCAGGCAGAGCAGCCTCTGCTCAGAGCTGGGAAGTGGCTGCATGGTGTGATGGCAGTGCTTGGGGCAGTGCCTGTCCCACACATCCCAACCAACACAGAGGGTTGTGGCTATGCCAGGGGTCGGGGCAGTGTGGACAAGTGCAGAGCTGGGATGTGGTGCTCAGCTCCTCAGAGACCCAGCATGGAGAGGTCAAAAATAATATACATCTGAGAAAGAAAATCCTCATTTGCTGAATGAGCTTCTACAAAGACCTCATATCTGGAGCACTTCACCTTCTCCTGGCATTTCCCATCCATTCCATTGTAAAGCTCCCCATGTCAGATGGCCGTGCAGGAACACAGCACAGTCCCATCACCGAGCTGCACTCTCTGCTCACACACAATGCAGCATTCGCTCCTCAGATTTGGTTTCCTACTTTGAAGGACAAGAGAAAAAAAAAAAAAAGAAGAAGGAAGAAATAATCATAAGTTTGTGCAGGGGCTGCCCTGGTGCTGGGAGGGAAACAGCCCCCAGTGCATTGCAGGGAGAGGATGGGCTGCAGTGCATTCCCACAACTTCTGAGATGGGACAGGAAGGCCTTAGTGACTCATAAACACCAACAGATTTTGTGTATGAGCTTCTCTTTGTTGTTTGTTATCCTTAATTTCATGGTTTTCCTTCTTTTGAGCGTGTTTGTGTATTTTAGACGATGCCATCATTTTGTCAGGACACTTTGTGTGTGGTTCCCACACAGGAGCAGTGCTGTCTGCCTTACAGCCGTGCTCAGAAAAATAAAACGAGCTGTCAATGGGGTGCATTCAGGGCTGCGGGTCGGGCTGCATCCTGACATGGGGCAGCAGCAGGAGAAGGAGGAGGAGGAGGAGGAGGGCAGTGGCTGCTCTTCCTCATTCTTGCAGCAGTCCCCATGCTATGTTGGAGCTGGGGGCGTTGTAAGGCCCAGAGGAGCCTTTTTCGCCTCATTTCAGTGAGATATAATTTAATGAAGCAGCACAGCTCTCAGTTGCTTTTTGGGCTGCTGGTTGGATGCGTGGAGGAGCAGCACACAGTCGCATCTCTGAGCGAGGGGAGGTCTGAAAGAGCTTTTCATGCTCTTCTCTGGATGTGGGGACAATAATGGAGCAGCTGTTTAAATATGCTGGAAATTTGGGAAACACACAGGCAAGCACTAAACTTTCCCAAGGTGGTTGAGTAATCTTGTTTGCTTTAGCATTTTAGTCCCCCAATTACCCAAGTGAAGGATATTGCCTCTTTAAACAGAGTTCAAAAAGCCCAAGATTTTTTTATAAATAGCTCACATCCTCTTGATAACAACCGGGCTGCTATTTATTGCCCACTTCCCCTCAGACAGACAGGTTGGAATATTTAAAACCACACTTCCCATGAAATCCAGAGGAACTTGGTTTTTCAGGTTCCTACAATTGTTTGTCATTCTGGGTTTCCTTTGCAGTTTACAGCATTTAAGCTGGGCTAACCCTTGAACGGAGCTGGCCAAAGGGCTGCCAAGGTACATTGCTGCCTCTCTGGAGTCCTAAATTGCATTTTTCCCTTACTTTTTTGGATACCGAAAGAAAATCCCTTCAATTCCCAGCATCATGGGGTCTCTCCAACCCATCTTTTGTCTCAGGACCCGATGAGTGCTCTCTGTCCATATTTCACATCCCCACCTGAGCTCCCAGAAGCCACACAGCCCCAGCCTTCTCTCCTGGCTTGGACAAGCGGGCACATGAATGTCCTGCTCATGTTGACTTGGTGCTGCTCCAAAGGGAATACTTCTCCATAGCCGGGCTCTGTCCTGCCCAGGGCTTTCAGTGGAGTGGGAAGGAATGGAATAGGATGAAACAGAATGGAAGACTTGAGTTGGAAGGGTCTTCCAAAAACCATCTACTGCAACTGCCTGTCTGTGGCAGGGCTAACCAGAAGTTAAAGCACATTGTTGTGTACCTGCATGGAAAAGCTACCAGTGCCTGCTGGGATGGGCACAAGTCCTCCCCCAGGTTTTTCACTCAGAAGCACAACTGGGGGCTTCCTGGAAGCAGAGGCAGACATCCATGTAAGGAAAGAAGGAGCTGGCAGTTGCCCCCATGGAGAGGAGCAGTGGGATCTGGCTCACACCAGTGCTGTAACCAATGCATGGTGATGTGCTGCAGAGCGTCCCAGTTTCATGCTCCAAGAATATAATGTTTCTGATTAGGAAAATCCACTTACATAATGTCATAAAATAATCACAAACATACCTGGAGTGCAGCAGGACTCGATTTTGTGATTTATTCATAAAGATTTATTCATGCATAACTCTTTATTTATTTCCTGTTCCCATTGGAAGGTGATGTGAGCGGAGGGGGCTCTGTGCATTGAGGTGCTGCCCCCAGCTTTGTGCCCTTCAGAGAAGATGTTGGAGAAGAAGACTGCCACAGATAGGTGTGCTATTCCTTCGTTTGCTGGTTGGCTGTTTATGGGCACCCAACTGAAATGCAGACCCCCAGGGTTCTCCTCATAGCACTCTGCCGTGACTCGAGCAGCCACCCTCCATTCCCCAGGGTGTCCCCAGGCTCTGTTTGCAGTTCAGCTTCCACTGTTCTGGGTGCTGTTGGCACCAGGAAGCAAAACCAAACACAGAAGCAATCTATCTTTATCCCAACCATTTGTCTGCTGCTCGCAGAGGGTCGTCGAAACTGGGACGTGTGTGACACCCACCAGGCCTTGAATCCTGCCTTAACACAGCTGGTTTTCTTTTGTTTTAATGGCAGACCAACCAAAGCTTCTGTCTGCCATCTCAATTCCATGTAAGCAGAGTGGGGATGCTCATTAAGGGGAAATGCTCCCAGCAATTGCTATGTGATTTTGCATGGATGTGCACCATACCTGCTGGCGTGTGTGCACAGTGACACAATCCCTGTGTAAGGGAAAAGAAAGAAAAGTCCCCGTGGACTGGACATGGACATGGCTGGAGGAATGCTGGATGCTCTCCTTGTCCCATCCTCCTACTTTGGAGCCATTCCAAACTGGGTTTGTTTAACCCTTGGAAAAATCTCCAAGTGTTGATTAAATATGTATTCAAACGGATTCTTTTCACAGAAAATTTCAGAGTCAGTTTTTATCACCCATTCATGAACTTCAGCCCATCCCCTCTGAGGCAAAGCTCTGCTGAATGGGGTTTGGGTGTTTTGATTCACCAGGAATTCCCTTTCTGGCCTGAACTGCAGAAGCTGGGGCTGTGCTGGAGCTGCACGGGCTCCATCCTCTGATGGTCAGTTCAGTGGTCAGTTATTAAACACAGCAGCAAAATTAATGTGAGGAAAAGAGGATGATTTTGAGTGAGAAATTATTTCTTTAACATCTCCTATCCAATCAACAAGGCTGTGCTGATTTGCTTCCAGCAGAGAGACGTGAGCACTGAGCTGATATTTGCAAAGCTTGATGTGCAAGACATCAGCCAGTGCTGCCAAACTCGAGTTGAAATTTATACATCCTGGCTAAGTCTGTTTTAAATAAAAACAACATAAATTCAGCATCTTTTCCCCATAGCAGACTTTCTGGCATCAGTGTCAGGACCCGTGCAGCACAGCAGTGACTCTCTGTTGTTTTTCAGCAGCACTTTGGGCTGGGCTTAGCACTTGTGTTGCTGCTGAGGATGACATGGACTGCAGCGTTTCTGGCTGTGAGTCACGGCTGAGCTGTGGAGCTCATGAAAACAAATACAGGAATGGGTACAAACTGAGTGGGCCCTTATTCTTAGCAGCCTGGAGTGCTGCTTGGAACAGGGCACGGGCTGGGTTTGCTGAGCTGGTACTGGGTGTTGTGCTGCCCAGAGCTGGAACCCATTCTGTTGCAGCTCCTGGTGGTACGTTGCTCCCTGTTGGGTAGATAAGGAAAATGTCTGTGTCACAGAGTTGGTGGTGGGAGAGCATTTGCCTGTGGATCCCTGCAGACAGGCCTGGGGTGTTCTGGAAGATGATGGGGAGCAGAAGCTTCATGCAGACAATTGGGATTTCTCTCCCCAATCTCTGTGCTGATGGGGATAGGAAGGCTGCACTGCTGCCCTCTCCTGTGTGCCATGACATTTCTCGCCTGGCGTATGCACTGACCAGTGCTTTGACCACTGGGCCAGCTCCAGTAAGGGAAAGAAAGCCAACAACTGCGCTCCTAATTTAGGATAATTGCTACAAGTATTCTTCAGGATTTTTTTGTTTTTTAATAGATAAACCACAACAGCCACTTATATATTTAACAATATATATTTATATATATATATATATAATTTCTAGATCAGTACATTCATCAGTACTTGTTTTTTCTTCACAAACAGAAGAACTCTTACAATAGTAGACTTTCTAAAATAAATACTATTAAAATAGAGCTTCGAAATAAATATTCTATACAAAGAAAAACCTTCTGTGGTGACTCCTCGGGGTGCACATGTGAAGGAATGCTACCGGGGTGGGGGGGCCTCACTCAGTGTGGGGGGCAGAGAGGTTGGGGGGGGGGGGAGGGCACTGGGGGCTGTGAGTGCCAATTGCTGGGGCAGCTGCTGCAGCCCTCCCCATGGGTTGCATGGCAACAGGCATTAATTTGGGGTAATGGTCTGTGGCCTGTGCCTGCAAGACCTGGGGGTGGCACAAGACCCAAGTACCATCAGAGGAAAAGGAGAACGGAGGCATTGGGATATGGAGGGAGGGGAAAGCAGGACCTTGTTGCCTCTGAGCCTGAGCTGCTCCGAGCTGCAGAGCTGGCAGGGTCCTGGGGTGGGGGAGCACTGCTACATCAACCACTGCTCTAACACATCCACAAACACATTACAGTCTTCCAGCAAGTGGTGGGTTTACATCACAGCGGGATTTATATATTAAAAGAAACCAACAGAGAAATAGTTTACAACTATGTACAATGAAGGTAGAAGGAGCAGAAGCCTCGTTGCGCTGGGGAATGGGGCGGGCACGTGGATGGCATGGGGTTGGCACCGTGGTCACCACTCTGACATTGCATTTCCTGGCAGGAACCCTGCAGCTATCAATGAGATTTGCTATTGCAGATTTTCAGTACGGAATCCCTCAGGAACAGCCAAGGACAGAGGGTCAAAAAGGGGAGACCTATAAGTTGAGGCCATTTAGCTACTGCCATGGCTACTCCCATTGCAGCTGCCCCTCCTGCTGCATTTTCTGGCCAGGTTGTATCTTGGGGAAATTATTTCTATTATTAAATACTTTATACATTCAACCAACAGCTCAGCTGGTCAGGGGCTGGTTTGCCTCTTACATCTTCCCCTCTCAGTTGTGCAAGATAATAGGTACAGCCCCACCTGCTTCCTTCTTTCTAGTGTCCCCATATGTTGAATACAAGGATAAACCATAGGAATTGGTATCTGGTAACAGACGTGTTCCTTTTCCTCCAATTTATCACATACAAGCTAGCAAACATTATAAATTTAAAACTTTGTTTGTTTTTTAAACTCACCATTCATTAAATATCCACAATTAAACATAACCAAACCCCAAGTCATCCAAGGTAAATGGGTTCCCAAAACAAAAGACACCAGACCTCCCATCAGCTCGCTCCTGCCAACCCCAATGCAGCAACTGCATTGCAGCCCAGCAAATGGCACTCCTGGAAATGCTGCCCGAGCTCTGCCTATTCCTTTGCTAATTAGGAATGACATTTCACTGTCACTGCAGTGCATTTACTGAGGAAATATCTTTTAGTTAAAAAAATAAAGAGAAAAGATAGACTGGATCCCTTTGCAGCATGCAATTGGTGCCTACCCATTTAGGACAGTGTTGTGTGCTGGGGCAAAGGTGCATTGGCACCTTACAACTGTCAGACCAATGGAGTCACTGCCACTCCAGGGGAACACAGCGTCCCAGTGTGAGCACTTCTCTCTCTGAGCACCACAGGCAAATCCTTTACAGGTGCTCCTGTCCCTCCCTGGCTTTCCCTACCATTTGCTTGTGCTAAAATACATGTTACAAGCATTCTCTGCTTTTGTACAGAGGATGCTAAAGCTGAACAGCAGCAATAGAACTGAGGGAATGGGATGTGATGCACACAAGCACCGTTCTCCTCCTGCATGAAAAAAAAAAAAAAGAGTATCTAAAGAGCAAAGAGTTTGTCCCAGGAGAGGAGATACTGGGTGATGGCCTCATAGGAATGCACCTACATGTATCCTGCGCTTCAGTCTTTGTGGGTGGAGAGTTTCAGAGAAACAAATATGGAACATCTGAACTTCAGAGACTGCATTAGCTTTGTCTTTGCTCCAGTGCCTGGGAGTGAGCACATGGCAGCGAAAAGGGATTTGAACCTTTTGGGCCACCTGTGTGCTGTTGGTGTAAAATCAGCTTTAGGTGGGATGAAAGCTGGCCTGCAAATTGGAGCAGAACAGCGCAGTGCTGGGACATGGCTTGGACCTGTGCCCCATTCTGCTGAAGGCTCCAAAGCAACATGAGCAGGTAGGCACACAACAGAGCACTATGCCTAAATGCTGAGACCCCCACAGCACTGTGCTTTGTGTCTATTTCCGGTTCAGACCCTCTGAAGGAGTCAGAAAGCTTGAGGGAACAGCTTACTGCACACATGTGGCCTTGATAAGGGAGTAGGTGGGCAGGGAGGGGAGGGAGCACTGCTTCCACCTGCAGCTGGAAGTGAACTTGGCTTAGGAGGGAAGAAAACAGGAACCCCGGAGTGGATGTCAGCCTAAGGCAGCATTCTGCAATCAGTGGTGGGAACTGTGTGTGCTGGTGCACTGGTAAGTGAGCGGCTGTGGGTCCTCATTGTGGGCACGGGGAGCAGCTGTGTGTTGTCGTGTGCATCATGTTGTATGTGGGTTTGCAGGCTTTGCTCTGAGTGACTGAGATTCCTCCTTTGGCCCTATGAAGTTAAATGTTGACCAGTTCCAAAACCCTGAATGACCCGAAGTGCTTCAGTTTGTAGAAACAGTTGCTTCTGCTTTCTCTGAAGGAGAAAGGCTTGTGTTATCCTCAGAACACAGGTTATGAAAAAACACAACTCCAGCCCCTTGGGGAGCATCCGCCTTCCCCAACTATCAAAAGGGCTTCTCAGCCCTGCTGGCTTTGCTCTCAGGCAATGCCTTGCACATGACACTGTTTGTGTTCTTGCACCTGCAGCCAGGCCGGCGCAGGTGGTCGTAGCAGCGCTGGGACAGCTTAACACAGCCGGTGGCGGGCAGGTAGCAGAGCAGGCAGGGCAGCACCAGCGACACAGCACTCATGAAGGCCCAGCGGGCGCAGCAGTTGGACTGGGAGCAGGAGCAGGGGTGGTCGGCACATGTGCCTTCGTCATCCTCGTTGGTGCAGTGGTAGAAGACTCCCTTGACCAGACACATGCAGGTGGAGTAGTTGACCAGGCTCTGTGCCGAGCACAGGCATGCCTGGTTGCACACCCAGCATGATGGCAGAGTCCGAGGCAGTGCGCACTCCTTGCACTTGCATTTCCCACAGGCTTCGCACAGCAGAAAGTGCTTATCCAGTTCCTGAGACACGGGTTCCTTCAGGTCCAGGGGTTTGCAGTGGATTGCTTTGGGCTGGATGCGTACTGCCCTGGGCGAGGACTGCTCAGCCACAGGTGCTGGAACCATGTGGTCCAAGAGCCTTTGGTCAGATGAGGTGCTGCTGCTGCTGCTGATGGAGCTGGGGCGCCCGTTGAATGAGATCCAGGGGTGGGTGACGTCCTGCTCGCAGCGCTGCATGTGGCTCGGGGCAGCTTCATGGGGACCCCGGGGCCTCTTGGGGGCTGCCGGCAGGGGAGCGGTGGGGTTGTCAGTATAGTCGTTCTCTATGTGGGTCGTCTTCATCTGGTCAATGGGCAGGATGGTGAGCGGGTGCTGCAGCCTCCCGTAGGGGATCCGGCTGTCCAGCAGGGGCTGGACCATCACAGAGTTGGGGACGACGGTGATGTTGTGGGGAATCCGGGGCTCCATTGATAAAGCAGCCTGAGCACTGGTGAGGAATATGCTCTTAGGTGTCCTGTGAGGAGGAGAAGAGAGAGAAAAGGGATGGGGGAGAGAAAGAGCATGTTGTTATTGAGTTATCCTCCGACCCCAGCCTGAACAGGCTCAGTGCAGTGACTTGTCATGCAAAAGCTCTTAGAAAGCCTGTAAGTCATAGAGAACTCATAGAGCCTACCCAGGTGTGAAGTGCATTGCTTTCTTGGCTATTCTTCCCCACTCTATACCCTTGACTGTAAGTGACAATGGTCTTGGCAGGGCATGATCACTGCATGCTCTCTAATGGTTGTTTCTCATTTTTTCTGCTGGGACCTCGGTTACTGTGTATATTCACACGTATTTTGTTGGCATACTGCTTGAAATGACTTATCTGTGTCTGGGAACTTCTCTCAGCTGACAATGACTGCTAACAAATGATGCAAGAGAGCGGCTCATAGGCACAAAACCTTGCTGGAGCATAGGATGTAACGCTTGCCCCTGCAGCCCAGGCTCTTCATCAGCTGTGGGAGGATGGCTCAACCTCAGGAAGCATCTATCCCCAACCAGGAGCTGTTGGTTTAAGGCTGCTTTCATCCCTCCTATGGGAGGAGGCAACTCTTGCTCAGCAGCTCTCTGGTTGTGCAACAGCTCTAGATTGAGTGGGGGGCTGGGGAGCATGCAGCCAGGTGGGGCTGTCCTGCATCACCTCCTTCAGGTCTTGGGCTCTTCTTCAAACCACCGAGCACATTAATATTTGCCTGGAGGGCTGCTTACCAGCTCTGCTAGCTGAGCCCTCTGTTGCTACAGTTTCTAATTTCATTGAAAGAGTGCAATTTATCCTGGAGGAGATCCAAAGATTCAACAGCAGCGTAGGACAAGAAACCACAGGAAGTAACTAAACTTAAATCAAAGAGCGGAAACTACTTGGTTCAAATTTAGAAAGTGCACATTGTTTTCTGGTAGATGTGCCATTTCCTTGCTGGGTGACCTTTATTCATAAATAATATCGTGTTGGAGATTGGTTTAAAGAACCGGTGAGTAAAGCTTCAGAGCGAGTTACAGGAGGGGAAAGGCTTTGGTATCAAGAAGGAAATGGGGAACTGCCAAAGGCATTTCCAGTTGTTTGCGTTCAGGCAAATAAATTAACCTTTTCCAACAGCACTGAAATGCCTCCACGCTACGATGGTCTGTATGAGCTGAAACAAGTCAGGGGGGAGCCGGGACAGCAAGCAGCTGGTATATGAGAAGTGCATGACTGAGAGTAAATGTGTTCCTGTAAAAGTACATCCTCCCCTCCAAATGTAAAACAACTGCAACAATTGGAGCATGGGCAACTACACAGTTTTGGAATGAGAAAGGGAAAAATGTTACTACAACCCGCTGTTATCTTTGCAAATAGTTGTTTTGATATTGGAGGGGCCGCAAGCACATCAGTGCAGCTGCGATCAATGGGAGATGGGCTCCTGCAAGAGGAGCTCCGATGTGTGGGCAGCGCATGGCACAGCACAAGGGGACAGAGTGCTCCTCTGCCAGCAGTGGTTACTGCCACACAGCCCCAGTGCTGCTCCTCTTTGCTGCTTAACGCTCTCTGCTGGGCCTCAGTCATTCATCTGGATTTTTTCATCTCATTATTCACTGACGCTTTGGCAACGAGAGCTTTTGAAGCATCTATTTCCTAATTGCTGCATTTCAGAAGTAAAGATCAGCGACGATTCTGACAACTGTGGGGAACGCAGAGGGGGGGAAAAATGAAACATTCTTCTGGGCATCAGAACCCCACGTCACATAACAAACACTTGCAGCAAGTCTGAGCTCAGCGAAACGGTGCGTCCCATCCCTGGGCGCTGTGCTCACAGGAAGGCCGCGGTTTCACAGCTGTTTCTTTCCTCTGAAGAGAGGCAGCTGTGCTGGCTGGGCAATCCGTGCAGCCGAGCTGCTGAGAGACTGGAGGTAATGGAAGGAAGTGGTGAGCGGAGGTGTGGCTGCTGCTCTGTCTGTCTGTCCTTCCTGCTGCCTTCCAGCTCTCCATAACTCCGGGTAACCCCTCAGGTGTGGCTCTGTGCTCTGGTTGGGTTCAGCCCGGCTTGCTGTGGTCCCTGGAGTTTGGTCCTTGTGCTGTAGGTTCAGACTGGATCCGTAGATCATTTACTTTGAGGTGTGCTGTGCAGAGCAGTGCAGTTTGTCCCACTCTTCTGGCCGTGTGGACAAACCTGAGGCTGACTGCCACCGGACTGAGGCTCTGGCCTGCAGTGCTAACAGTGCTCTGTGCTACTGACTGTGGTAGCCAGACAGGTTGGTTTCCATCAGCTTTGGAGCTGCGTGGCCAGCAGTGTCCCATGTTGTCTCATGAAGTTACATCATCACGTTAATTGGTGGCCATAGGCAGCAAGAAAGTCATTTCCAAACCCCCCAAACAAGCAGTGCTGTGTGCTCAGACACAGCTACATGCAGAAAGACTTCAACAGATAATGCTAATCAGGATTTCAGAGTTAATTATCACAGGAAGGAGATGAACCCTGCACAAAGTACCCACCTTAGTATAGTTCATGCTGAAAATGTCATCTTTCTTTTTTTTTGTTCATTACAATTCTGCTTCAAATTGTTCTTCTAAGAGAACAAAATGCTTGTGGGGCAGAGCCCACATGTATCTGGGCTTGGGATTCTTTCAGATAAAGCCTCTCACTTCATGAATTATGTGTCAACAATGCACATCACTGATATTTATGGGATTTTCCAAGGACGGTGACTATGCTGCTGCTGTGGCCTTGTTGCCAGAGGTCTCAGCAGTGCACTGAGATTGCTGGTGACAGATCCAGGTCACACATCTCTGGAGCTGAGCTGGGTGTTGGTCCTGCCTATGGGGTCTGCCTATGGGAACAAGGATGACAGCCTATGGTGCGCTCGTTTCAGTTTCTGCGTGCTCCCACAGGCACGTCCCTAAAGCTACGTCTTTCCTTGAGCTGCTTTCGGTCTGATGCCTGCATCCTAGGAAAAGAGATTTTGGATGTAGTGCCAGGCATCAGTCAGTCCTATTGCCAGCTGTTAGCAGGCTGAACTCAGGGGAGTGTGTGGCACTGTGAGGGGTACAGGGCTGCTGGAGTGACTTGCAGGAGATGGGCCCTTCCCTCAAGCAGAAGAGGGATCCCAGGGAGCTCTCATTACCAGGGAGCTCTCATTATGAGCTTGTGTTGGAGCAGGAGCAAGCTGAGAGTCATACTGTACCCATGAATTCTTGCAGGTTGAGGTGTACCTGCCTGGGTACACTCACATCCTGCCCAGGGACACCCCAAAGGCATCAGCACTTGGACTTCTTTTGGTTATTGTGTTCCTTGGGGGAAAATTGTGGCTGTGACCAGCCTGCAGCTGTGCCAGAATGGCTGGGACAAACAGGCTTGTGAAAAGCAGTCAGCCTGCAGGGATGTATGGGGACACCAGGTAGCTCCTGGGGAGGCAGGAATGTGATGTTTATTTACTCCTGTTCCATGAGGGGGGATGCTGTGCCCTTCCTTGCTCCCCACCAGGATCATTCTGTGTATGGACATTCACCAGTGAGGATGGCACAGCTGCACACAGTGGTATTAAAACCTGCTGCTCCTGCTGCATTGCATCTCCCACCCAAATGGTGCTTGGGGTGACCAGGCTGAACTTAAGCCCTTGACAAATTGCTGATGGGTACCTTGGCCCAAAGACCTGAGCCCACCTGCTCAGAGCAGCCTGCTGGGCCTTGCAGTTCTTGCTGCTGGCACTGGGAACAGGGCTCTTTCTGGCAGCATCAGTTTGGTAACGTTCAGAGATACTGAATTAATTGCTTGGGTTGAATGGATTTATTCAGTGTAAAGAGATGTTGCACTTAGAGAAAAGTGTAGATTTAGGAGAGCAAAAAAAGAAAAATAGAAGAAATAATCAAGCAGAATAGGAGATCCAAGATACTTCAGCACTGTAACTTCATAAAAGCTCTGAAACTTGCTGCAGTGTCCTTGTATTCCATTGCACTAATTCAGTCTGACTGGAAATAGCATTTTAATTCTGAGGAAAAATGCCATACACAATACTTGTAAACAAAATTGGTTAACCTTTGATCATCGGTAATTGCAAACATATTATAACATTAACGTGGGCACAGATTCACTGGATGCAATTGTACAGGCAATTTTCTGTAAGCAGGCAACAGGAAGGGCAATTCATGTGTATGTTCTTACATTGGGATTTGTTCATTCTTCAGAGCTAGGTAAAACAATGAAGCTCTTTTCAAAGCAGAAATGTCAACACAGTCCCATGCAGAGAAAATCTCTCCCCCTGTGCCATCCAGGAGCCGTGGAGCTGCTCACCACATACCATTCTGAAGTCAAAATACATTCCCTTCCAAAGGATCTATGCTGGATTCAGAGAGGCAGCTCCGTACATGTGCTGCAGTTCTCGTTTGGTCTCTCCATTTGGGTATTGCCCATTTAAAATTGCCCATTATACAAGATAATTACAAATCCTCGTGTTGTAGGAAAGCAGTGGGTGTTTTGAAGTCTTTTGGTGGTTGTTTTCAGATTCAGAAGTTTCGTAAGATTCTTTCTTTTGTCAAATGAAGTTGAAACAAAAGTGTTCTTATGTTCTAATAGGATTTTGGACTTGCCTCCATAATGTTATGGAAAGCAACATCCTTGTGGGCAATTCTGAGAGAGAGCCATAATAACCCACAGGAAAGCTCATTCCCATTAATGTATTCAGAGCTATTTCTGCAACTGAAAGCAATAAGGTTCCGGCATTTTTATTTTCAAAGTGATGTGGGATAACTTGTCTTCCAGTTACTGAAAAACAAAAAGGACCCCCAAGTACATATTTAATGAGTGCAGATGTGCATGCTGTTCATAACTGTCTCAATTATATCTTAGTTCATGGTTCTAATATGGCCTCGTAGGTTTAACAACTTTGTAGATGTGTGGTAACAAACAAATAATGACAATAAAGGACTTCTGGTGTCCAGAATCAGGTCCTGTGTGGCAGCAATGCTGCCAGGTCGGACTCTGGGAAGCACTGATGAAAACCTGCAGCCCCTCAGTGCTCCATCCACTGACATCTGCAGGGAAAGAGGAAAATGTGCTCTGTGAGCTGGCTGGTGCCACACAGGACATGTTGCTCTGCCCCAGCCATTGCTGGAGAACAAGAGATCTTCAGCATGCAAATGCTGATGTGCTCACATCTGGGCTCAGTCTTAAATGCAATAGAAAAGAAGAGCCCAGATGGGCTGCTTGGGGTCTGTTATGAGCACAGGAGTAGCATAGCCACCAAAAAGTCCCAGCACTTATAGTTTATGAAGGGCAGATGGTTCAGGGGTTACGTGACTTCTTCCTAAGCAAGATTTTCACTGGGACTGCTGGCACAGGGCTGTTCTTTAGCATGTGCACTTCTGCTGAGCCCAGACCTGTCCTGTAGGGCTGGAGCTTCTGGGCCCAAGGCACCTTGCCATAATGACATGGGGTGGGAAGAAAATTAACAGGGTCAGGAGAGTCCTCTTCTTTCGTATCGTAAGCTGGAGCAGCATTTCCAGCAGAGTAAACCAAACGTGAGTTTTCAGTAAGACCTTTATCACTATTTTCCAAGATTTTTCCAAGCTGTGAAGCATCACAGGCTTTTGTGAAGAAGGGATGGGGAAATTAGTGCAGAGAAATTAAAGGGCAAATCCTGACTGCTGTCAGGGAGAGCCTTCCAGGGCCCTGTAGCATTGCTGCGGCTCAGTGATGGCACAGAAGCCCTGGCATCTTATTGCCCAACAGCTGGACTGCACCTCCTCCTGGCTACCGTCATTAGTCCCACTGTTGTCCACACACATTCTGAGTTCCATTCTCTCAGAGAGAAGTGACAGCCATCTAATGGAGATTAAAATATTTGTAGCAACAGTGGCAGTAAATGCATAGTGGAAATCTGCTTGTTTTCTTTACTCTAATGGAATAGATGATATTTTGAGACAGAAATGTCTCAAAGTGGAAGAGAATCAAAAAAAAACCCCACAACAATAATATCTTCATAGATGCATCTGAATACAAAGAAACTGTCATAATTGAAAACAATATACTTGAGCAGCTTGCTGTCAAGGGAGGCCATATATATTCCAAGGCCTGTGCAAGTTGGCACCATTCAGAATCAATGGCAACCTGTGTGAATGGTCCTTCCTCTAATTTATTGCTACTTTTAGAACGATCATGCCTGCATTCTCTTTCTAGGGTGGTTTGGTTGTATAGCCTAGAAAATCTTATCCAGAAAGGGTTCATCACAGCTACAGCCACAGTGCTTTTGGGCAAGCACAAAGGTGCTGCCTTCTGCATCTGCCAGCTCTTCTATTGGCAGCTCCTGGCTGAGGGTGTGGGCAGAGAGAGAGCACATGGGAT
The DNA here is from genome assembly GCF_054131305.1 of Coturnix japonica. NCBI lineage: Eukaryota > Metazoa > Chordata > Aves > Galliformes > Phasianidae > Coturnix > Coturnix japonica. The sequence goes on along the minus strand of NC_140680.1, from coordinate 2,408,860 downwards.
GTGCTGCAGGCAGAGCCAGGGGACCCAGGCCAAAAGCTGTCCTTGCCATAAAGCAGGACTTGCAGAGAGAGGAGGGAGACCCACAGGGTGCAGCACAACATGGTGCAGGCAGAGCCCAGTTCTGGAAGGTGACAGAGAAACACCCGCGCTGTGTGCCTCCTCCTGCAGCATAGGGCAGAGAGACCCATGGCCCAAGCACCAGCACAGGGAGCTGCAAGGGGACAGCTGTGCCTTGGCCTTTGGGTGGCATTAAGGACACCTCTTCCCCAGACCTCTGCAGTGATGAAGGACGTGCTGCTGCCACCCCAAGTGAAAAGGTTCAATAGAAGCTTTTATTGGGGGAGGGTTAAGCATGAAGCTAGAGGAGACCCCTCAGTAAGCATGCTGTAAATATGCGATTTGGAGCAATACGTGATATTGGAGTTCATTGGGACTGACTTATTCTGCCTACATTTTGAGTTGAGCAGTGAATTCTTTAAAATCAGATAAAAAACAACAACAAACAAGCTCTTTCCCACGAAGTGGGCATTGACATTAACACAATGTTGGTATTGATTCTTTTTCCCCCCCCACTTCACAGCCTTACCCACCTGAGGACAGCTAGAATTTTCTCTACTAGTAAGGAGGAAAAAAAAATTAGAAAGCTTTTTGGGGAAATGTGCCATTTTTCAAAGGAGGAAATGCACTGCACTGCACTCACGCCAGAGCTGGGAGATTCAGGAGCTGGGAAATGAGAGCCGGAGACTTCCAAGAAGCTGTCTCTGTCCAGCTCCAGTCTGTTCCTGTGGTGTGAGTGAATGAAGCACATTTTGGCCCGTGAACATTCAGATCTCCAGGGACTCAAATTTCTCAGTAAAGGCCTTTTATTGGATAAGAACATTTATTTTAAGGCCAGAAAACTGAGCTCAGATGTGATCTATTAAGCTAATGGTACCAAATGATGGCCGTATTATAAGGATTTTATTATCCGATGGAATTATGTTCTATTGCATTGAAAAGGAATAAACAAGCAACACTTGTGTGACTGCTTGCCTATAAAAAGGCAAGTTTAAGGATAGGGCTGAATCTGGAAAATCGCATAGCAATGTGATTAATGAACGTTAGGCTTTTATGGCCAGTATTTGGAAAACCATCAGAGCTGTGAATTAATTATTGCTGTAGTGTTGCAAAGGTGGTGGATTTCATTTCACTGAAGAGAGACTGCAGTTTGGTTTGGGAGGTGGTCGGGGCGGGGGGAGGGCACTGCTTTTGGAGATGCAGCATTTCCCAGCGTGACCCAGGAATTAGTCACGATTCCATTAAAACAGCTTTTGTTTTGCTGTTCCAGGAGGAGAGCAAATAATTTCTCCCATGCACAAACCTCACACAGAATTTCAAAAGGACTGCAGTGCTCAGAAATAGTCCATTTGATTTTACAATACCAACACAGAGTCCTTTCTAGCAACAGAAACACAGTAGCCCGTGGAAAACAGCACATTTATCAATGAGACATCCCCAGTGGGGTTCCAATAACTGAGAACAACTCCTCTTCCTGCTATCAGTCATTTTTATATGGAGAAGGGGGAAGCCAGTCATCAAGATCATTGTGATTCAGCGCACAAATTGTAACTTTATTCTTTAACACAAAATAAAGAGCAAAGGGGGGGAAGCCTCGATGTTGGGAAAGCTGCATTTCCCTTTACCTAATTAAACCACAATTCCTAAGCTGACTTTTTTGATACCCTGCATCCTTTGCGTGGTTTGGAAGAAAGGCAGCAGCTGGAGAAGTTTTAAAGAATCTAGAACGTGCCTTTTGTGCTCTGGATTAACCAGTGATGTCTCCATTTCTCCGCCTTTCTTTCCTACACCCTTTAAAGCAGAAGTTGAATCCATAAAAGACATCAGTCCAGAAACGAGACCCATCTCTTGGTCACTTGAGGAAAAAACATGACGCTTTTTCCTTCTGCTGATTAATGCTGAGATTCATTTGCACTGTCATTTCCAAGGTCTGCATTTCCAGTCCCGCTTTCCTCCAAGATCTCCGTGCCTTTAATGTGCCCCGTCTGCTTTTTCCATTCCCCTTCTGATAATGAATTTTCAGAACATGTCGTCTCCAGGCTTTGCCTTTCTCCTGTGATGCCGGGACTGGTACCAGAAAATAAAATCCTGGCTTATCTCTGCTACGCAGTTGGTAGAGAAGAGCAGCCTAAACACATTTCCCCTCCATCTTTAACACGTTCCATTTACCTTTATGAAATGTTTCTATACACACATTTTTATTGCTTATTTAGCCTTTAAAATATAGAATCCATCCAGATTTAACACTGAAGTAGCCAAATGTACAGCAAAACAGGGAACAAAATGATGATGGAATAAGGCACTAAGGCCAGGAAAAAAACCAACAAACCAGAAAGACAGCGGTATGAAATAAAATACTGAAGAGCAAAGGTCAGACAGGAGAGACCTGACACACCAAAGCCTGATCTCTGGAGTGTCCTGTCATGGAGACAGCTCGGAACTCCATGACACCACCAAGGCAGAGGGCTTGGGAAAAAAGGAGATATATATAAAACCAACATTCATATTCCAAAGCAAGAAATACCCAATTCTTATTTATCAGCCCAAGCGGCCACACATTTATGACCCTTTTGCAGATGAGAAAGGAGAAGAGGACACCCCATCACCAGGGAGAGAAGTGTTGCTTTGGTAGGAAAGCCCTGCGAATCACCCTGCCGCAAGTAGGGCCAGCACTGCCTGCCACTGCCATCCCCTGAATGCAGATGTTGGGAGAACGTAGAAGAGAGACATAAATAAGAAATACGGGCACAGAAATGTAAATTCTGCAGGAAAAGAGAGATTTCTTCAGACTGTAAAGTCTCCTCCGGATTGGGGAGCACCGGGCAGCTCTCTGCTGTATGTAATTATAGATAATTGCTGTTAGAAAAGTCACGGTGCAGAATACGCTGGTTATCAGCGATCTCTAAGGGGACGGACAAATCCATCTAGAAGGAGTGCGAGATTTTCCCTCGGGGAGCAGGCTGGATTTTTTTCCCCGTTTAATCCACGTAACATTTCTCCCGAGCGCAGATCCTGCACTTACCCGAGGGATCCCGGCCAGGAGCATCTCTGCAACGCGAGCGGAGCCCTCCGGGACCGGGCTTAGAGGGTGCGAAGCTGCGAGCGCGGCTCTGACAGCGGCTCCGCTGCCCCCGCTCCGCCGCGATGCTGCAAAGCCGCTGCCTGGGAAAATGGCTATTTTATGAATGGGAGGGCAGCGGCCCTCACTGCGCAGGCGCGGCCTCCCTACTCTATGAATGGGTGGGCACCGAGGCGCCACGGCGCATGCTCGACTCTCTTTTATGAATGGGGGGCTGGAGGAAGCCTGGCTGCGAGCCGCGGAGGACGGATCCGGCTCTCGCTCGCTGTTTGCGTGTCCCCCTCCCCCGCTTTATTTATTTAATTTTGTGAATGGAGGGCAGGCGGTGACAGCTGCGCACGTACCGCGCCCTCCGCCCGGCCTGAAGGTAATGGCGGTTCACGGAGGGGAAGTGGGGGGTGGTCGGTAGCGTCCCCGGCACCCCCGGACCTCTGGGCATGGAGAGGGGCTGGAGCAGCCGGGGCTGTGGGCCCATTGCGGTGGTACTACACACGCACCTCCTTCTGCTCACGTATAGCAGCTTGCGTGTTGTGCTGGCAACACCTATGTGCAAAAGCAAGAAACAGCTGAAGCTACGTTTGCGTTACGTATGTGGCGTGTGGATTAATTTCATAGATCTTCCCCTTTGAGAAGGTGAAGGGTACAGCCGTGCAGTTCGCACCGAGCCGCCGAGATGCGGTGCCGCCCGATGGAAGAGAGGCAGGCGGTACGGTGCTGCTCTCAGCTCTGCAGCTGTTTCCTTGCCGAGGCTGCTGGCAGCCCCGCTGGGTGCAGCATAAGGCAGCCCCCGGTTCAGGTTTTCAAATGGTGTTCAACAAACAATAGCTGCTTGCTGGTAGGTGTGGGGCTCCCCTGCAAAACTGGCCCTGACTGCGCGCTCTGCTCTTACGTGCTTCACATCCTATTTAGCAAATGGAGGCCCCCTTCAATACTCAGCTGGTGCAGAACGGCCCCGAGCTGGGTTTTGCTCCCTCAGGAGCACACTGCTTTTACAGGGAAAACGCACGAGGAATAACGACGTGTTTTTACTATGTGAGAAGAGTAAAATTCAACATACAAACCAACCGCTTTGTCATTTTACAGCATACATTTAATAACTCACGCAGCAGTGAGGGAAGGTCCGCGTTCAGCCGCTGCCGTTGTGAGCTCTGCCCCTCACTGCAGATATGCCTCCTGGGAAGGTTTCTCCCTACGGAAGTGTGCGCTCAAAGACCAATCGTTTGATTGCGTACGTGTTTGTCTCTGAGGGCAGAGATCATTCCGAGTGGGAGCAGCAGCTGTGGGTCGTGAGCAGATGCAGTTTGACAAGGAAAGGACAGAAGAAAGAGAATCTCTAAAGAATTATCTGAGCCATCCTCAAAATACTACTGACTTCAAACACACACGATTGATGCTTTCTCTTAAGAGTGAGAGAATATGGTTGTTCGTGCTGTTATTTTGTTATTGGTTGGCCTTACAATGTGCCTTTTAAAGGACAGGAATTCTGTCTGGTTTTGAAAATTAGCAAGGAAATACACTTTTTTTTTTTTTTTTTTTTTTGGGGGGGGGGGGGGAGCCCTCAAAATATAATTGGAGGGAGTTAGAATTCCCTCAAAAATAACCTCTTGCTGAATGAATCCAGCTCAAAGATGAAAGGCCCAAATGCCTCAGCAACAATCTGCCCTGATTTCTCACTTTCAGCACTTGTATCTGCGTGAGTATCGAACTGAATTCTGCAGATGTGCAGTAATGCTGTAGCAACGTGAGAGCCAAATATCCCTGGAAGCTTTTTTGTACAAATGCTGATTTCTCTGTTGCAGAGGGATTAGTATAGTGAGCGTGAGGGAAGATCTCAGTTGCAGTAATCATTTCCCTGTGAGACCCAAACTGCAGAGATGCCAACTGCAAACCACTACATAGCAGCAAAGCAGGCAGTGCTGTAATTGCACAGTAATTATAGACAGAGCCCTGTATGCTCTTGACAGAAGCCCCAGCAGTAGAACTGCAGCCTTGTGATACCTTTACACACTGCAGTCTGCCTCTGTGTGCACACAGCACCTCTGGCCACCCTGTTTTTAAGGCTTGTGCTCTTCATGCTAACCTTGGAGAGGCTGGTAGTGCACCAGCTGTGCTCCTGTGTGCAGAAGGAGTTAATTCCTTATCCAGGCTGATACTTCTAAGATTTAATTTGCTTACAGAATTGGATTCAAATCATTCCAAAAGAGAAGATTTTAAATCTGGCCCCTCCTCTTGAAAGCAGAGGGTGTCCTAATGGGTGGTTTTGCCACCTGTTGGTAACACAGGGAGGAGTTTTTTCCCCTTCTCATTATTTACTTAACCACTTTTGTGTACGTTCTAAGAAACTGTTCTAGGAAACTGTTCTAGGAAACTGTTGATTAAAATTTCCTGCTACAATGAGAAAAGGGAATTTCAGTTTTTTATCACCCAGCTCCTAGAAATGGTCTGGAGAACCTAGATGATGCCATTTGTCTTTTAATCCACTGAGATGGTATTTCCCAAGCACAGAAATGCACTACTGCAAATTCCATCCAGGGCAGCACAATATGTTGCCCATATGTTTGACCATGTGAGGATCCTAACCATAGGGAGAGTAGGAAAATACTGGGATGTGTTTGCTGATGTGTTGTGTCAAGTATTTGTTATGTCAGATAATTTGTGTGATGGTTACTATGAGAGCACACCTCTATTGCATTGCTGACAGCAGTTACAGGCCTGGTCTGTGATACCTGGAGATAAATGGTAACTATGTTGGCAAAATGGTGACTGCTGCGTTGACAATTAGCATGTGACCCTGCTTGCTACAGCCTGAACTGGGGCTGTGCTGAGATGCTGAAGCCAAGTGCCACAAAGCAGGTGACAGAAAATTGTGCGCTGAGATGGAGGGGTGTGAAGGCTGAGCACTGCTGCTGTGGAGCTGCTCCGCTGGGAGTTACTGCTTCTATGAGCTTCCCTGTGCAACCTAGGAAGGAATGGTTAGAATAGACGTTGTATTGCTGTGGGTGAGGGGCAGTGCCAGACCCATTCCCACAATAATACAATAGGAAGGAGTGGTGCTGGGCTCTATCTTGCTTTAAAACACCGCTTTGTACAGCTGCTGCCCAAAGCCTGGCTTGCTGATGAGGCAGCAGTGTCCCCTCTGCTCCAAACTCCTCCACAGACTTTGCAGTCCACCCCGGAGGTGACTAAATGTCATTATCTCAGTGACACGAGCTGCTATCTCAGCTGTCCGCTGCTGCAGCACAGATGAAAGCTCCGTGCTTCCTGCTGCCCTATCAGGCACCTGTTGTCTGTACCCAGACATTACTCACATCCTTGAAGTCGTATCTTATTTTGCATAATTAACACTGACTGTGCTCTGCTTCCTTCCTTCCCTGGCAGTTTTGCTCTGTGGCTTTACCTGGCTGTGGAGGCACTGGGTTTTATTTCTGAGCTCCAGCACAAGGAATGAAAGTAACTGCTGCTGCGTGGCATGAGTTCACAACCAATGCGGATGTCCCAGCCTGGTCTGGGAATGCCCTTCAGTCCTGAACCAGTGCTGCAGCCACAGTCTGTTGTGTGCACTTCTGTGCCACTTCCTCAGGAGAAGTTTGCAAGCAAACAAAAAAGAAGCAAACCCAGTCACCATCTGAGACAAAGGGACAGAAAGCCACAGGCCAGTCTGGGGGCACTGGGGGGCTCCTGAGGCACTCTGGGCTGTCACTAAATGGAAATGTTTTCCAAGGCATGTGCTCTTGCTGGTGCTTTCAGGTGGTTCCCAGTGCTGGCAGCTGGCTTGTGGCAGCCTATGAGGGCTGTCTTTGGGATGGAAACACTGCACCAGCCCTTTGCTTTCTGCAGTAGTTCACCATGACTTCTGTTTAGTAATTTGCTTCAGCTTTTAATATCTATTGACCTGGTTCCACATGAATAATTTAGTGTTTATGAACAATTGTAGTAACAGAAGCTGCGCCATTAACTAAACCATGAGCTCAGCAAAATAGGATAAAAATTCATAGAACATAAAATGAGAGCTATGGGGTCTCCGTGGAGATGAGCAGAAGTGTCGTGTGACCTGTAAGGTTCAAAACATGTAACTGCTCAGCATTCAAGCGACAGGACTCCTACATCTGCAGACATGTGCAGTGAGCTGCCAGTGCTGCAGTACACTTCCCAGTTGCAGCACCAGGATTATTGGATTGCAATCCTGACGTATGCATGTTTTCTGCAGGATCAAGTATTACAGTCCTTTAGTTTTTGCACTTGTACCTGACTTGCTTGGCATCCTCTGTTCCAGCTGAGCATGCTGTCTTTGCATTTGCTTTTCAAAAGGTTGCCAGTTTGCAAATGTTTGCTGATTCGTTTCCTTTCTTGGAGGATGGCAGCCTGGGTGATGCTTTCTCTCAGTCTCAAGATCTGACCTCAGTGGAGCAGCAAAGGCATTTGTAATTCACTGAGAAATTCCATTGAGGTAAATGCAAATGCAGAGGTTGGTGCCTTACAGGAATAAAGGTTTTTAGATTCGTGACTGTGCATAGATGTAGTTTGCACGGATAGAGGTGGAGAGGAAGGTGGGGGCTGGCAGCAATGAACAAACAGGATCCTCTGCTGAAGCTGCTGTGATCTTTGCCACTGTCCAACTGGCAGAGCAACAAAGTGCATTATCAGGCAGAGACTCTGGAAATCTTAGGTATGGATTTTTCCCATCACAGGCTTTGGACACGTTACTGGATCTGCTCAATAGCAGTTCAGGGGGCTGAGACTATTTACCTGCAGGGAGATGGATGAGGGCCCATGGGGAGCCCTGCCAACTGTTTGGGATTGAATAGATTATCTCCAGGACAGTGAATTGCGAACCTTTCTAATATTTTTCAGAATATTTATTTACAGTTCAGGTCAATAATCTCCAGAAATACAGTTCTGCTTACAAACAAAATTCCTGGGCTGCATTCCCAGGCATTCCCATGTGACTGGAGCTTTTTTAGCAACAGAATGAACAAATGCAAACCTATGTTCAGGGCAGTGGAAGTACTGCTGTTCCCATCGTCCCTGTGCTCCCAGGAGCTGTGGCACTGTGCTGAGGGCTGAGCTGAGTGGGGCAGTGTCCCTGGGACAGCTGGGCTATCTGACTGTGTAAGTGCATGGAAGGGAACACCTGCAGCCTGTTACCTGCAGGCATCTTTTTTTCCAAAACCTGTCTGTTTACTCATGACTAAGAAAATGAATTTTCATACAGAGGAAATTGTGTTACCTGACAAACAAAGCAGCGCTGTGGAAAAATACTGGCATTAAAAGCTGCTGTGACTATAGAGCAGTGGTACAGAGCCTTGTGGTGTCCTTTGTGCTATATCAGGGCACTGTGATCCTGGAAAATCCAGTGCTGGGATTGTTTGCAGCTCTCCAGCACTGGTCCCTGAGGAGAGCCCCTTGTTAGCAGGTACCCTGACAGCTTGCTGCCTCCTGCTTGTGCCCCACGCTGTGCTTGGACTCACATGGAGCAGAAAGCTGTCCCTCCTTCCTCAAATCATGCATGACTTTCCCTGCGAGGCTCCGTTTACAAATGACGCAGTTAATGAGCAGCAAAGCAAGCACTTCAATATTGCCCAGTTTTTGCACATATAATGAATGGATCAAAAGCAGGCAGCAAGTTCACCTTTATTTTGACAGGAATAACGTTAGTGCATCCTACCTGATACAGACCAGGACGCTGATCATTCAGAGGCATAAACATTATAGCCTTTTAGCTACAACTTAACTGCTGTGGTAGTAACAGTGTTTCTGCTAATCAGTTCCTGCTGTTTCTAAGATTAAGGTTTAAAATGCATTGTACAGTAAAAGCTTTTACTGTACTTTTACTGTAGGGTAAAAGCTCTTAGCTGTATTCATGGGGTCAGTGATAATTAACTGCATATCTTAACCACAGCTTCTTCCTCCCTCTGACATGGACACAGTTTGATATGGCCCCTGTTTATATCCCTATGTCATCATTTTCTGCTTTCTGACTCAATGCATGCAGATAGCTCATAGCAGCTGTTAATGATTTACAGCCTTGATTAAACTCCAGGTGTGATTTTCCAAAGCTGCCCTCACTGTGGAAGGAAGCAGCTGAGGTGTGCAGCTCCTAAAGCAGCTGTGCTATGGGGCAGCTCTGTGTCCCCTGCACTGCTCCATCACTACCCATTCTGTGCTGGGTGCTGCAATGGGAGTGACAGAGCCCACCTGTCCCACTGTGGAGTACTGCTGGGCACTATGGAGTAGCATTCTTGTATGTAATTACCATATTCTATCACTTAAGTATTTCCCAGACTGATTTCTTCCTTTTCCAGCTTTGAAAATACCCAGCTCATAGCCATAAAAACTTACAGACTGGAAAAGTGCATGGCTTCAAAGGATTTGCTTAATGCTAAAAAACTGACATTTCTCCATGGTCTTAATCTGTTACCTTTTACATTCATTTTTTTCCCCTTTTAAGCAAGCAGCCCTAATGCTGTGGATACCTCCAGCTGCTGCACCTCTGCCTGGTGGATGATGCAGTAACATGGAACCTTAGCAATAGGAAGAAATGTGTTTAGTGATTTGCCTTTAACAGATTTCAAGAAGCTTTTTGTTCCTGCTTTGCTGCTTATGAGATTTTTTGGATGCCTTTGTGATCTTTTTCTCCCCATTCCTGGCTTTCCTCAGAGTTCTTTTCCTTGAGAGCAGTTAATGCTGCTGATGCTGGAGCCTCAGGATGGGCAGTCTGGGCATTGGGGTGTCAGGTGATGCATTTCCTGTGTGCAGCAATCAGTCCTCCTTGCTCACAAACAAAGGCAGATAAGCATTGGAAATGAATATTAGCTCACTTTTTGCATGCCCTGTTTTCCTGACCTTGAGGAGCGGAGGCTGAGCAGCACCATGTAGATCTGTGGTGGAATGGGGAAGGAATGGGGCTCAGGAGCTCCTTTGTGCTCTGAGAAATGCGAACGGAGCGCGCTGCGTGGAGCTGTGGTACAAGCTGGGGCCATTTGGAGGTAGGAAGTGGTCAGCCTTGTACCTCCTTGCCAAAGAAAACTGCTGACTCTTTGAATGTTATATTGACATTAAGGTTTGGAGGAGGATGTGCAGAAAGCAGAAGGCTTGGGGCTGTCGGTGTGATGAGGTGAGCAGGCGGATGCCGAAGCCATGGTTTGCTGAGTGCTGCATCCCCACACATCCCTGCGTGCTGCTGTCTTTTGCAGCCATTATGAGCAGCTGTGCTTCTGGGGCAGCCTTTGGTTCCCTACTGGTGGCTGCCCCGATAATTTTGTTTCTGTTCATAGAACCACAGAATCATTCAGGTTGGAAAAGACCTCTAAGATCCCCAGGACCAACCCCAGCCCACCCCACTGTGCCCACTGACCCCACTGTGCCCCAGTGCCACATCCCCATGGTCTGAAGCAACACCAGGATGGCAACTGCCCACCCCCTGGGCAGCTGTGCTTGTGCTGACCACTCTTTGTGGTCAAACCTGTCCTCTGCTGCAGCTCTGCACTGCTGCATCTCATTCAGCTCCCTCTGGCTAATGCATGTGATGGATTCATCTCAGCTGCAGCAGCCTTTGCTTCTGTCCCTCCTTAGCCTTCTGTTCTGTGTCCTTAGCCTTTCAGTGTTCAGCAAAGTAGTAGAGAGTTCAACGCTTGGTATGGGAGGATTAGGATTCAAAGAATTGATGGCTGGAAGCTTCAGTTTTGGATTATGCCCTTTGTTGGCTTGAGATGCAAAGGCCCAGGACTGTTACACTTCTGTCTCTTTGAATAGGAAGGTAAAATCTCCCAAAAGGAAACCCAGTGGACTGGAACAAGTTATTGTATGGTCAACTGATCCCGTGCTTCATCTTAGCCCAAACGAAAACCAAGTCCTGGCCATCAACCCCATCAGTCACTCATAGGCTATGATAGAACGTTGTGGTTGTTGAAAGCCTGATAAAACCCACTTTTGTTATTAAGGTGGGTTACTTCAAAGAGAATGCATGTCAACAAAACTTCAAGCAGTCCTGTTTGGAGGCAGTCAGAGTGAATAGTCAGGGGTTTACTGTATGCTTTGGGGGAGCAGTGCATCACTGCCGCAGCAGGAGGAGAGGATTTCCTATGTGCCCTTATATAAAAGTGGATTCACCTTCAGGACTGGGTGCTGGTTGTGTGGCTGTGAGCAGAAGGCTGTGCGTGACAATGGAATTACTGTACAAACACTGCTGGTTTCTTAACATAAAAAAATGCAGTGAGGAATTTTTAGCACGTTGTCATGCAGCACTCTGTTTCCTGGCTTGTACATTCAAGCTGTGTAATAATATTTATATACAAATGCTGACTGTGATTTTCCACCCTGGAAAAAGGAGATGTCATTTAAAAGTGCTGCGTATGATGTAAAACAGAGACTTTTGACTTGCGTACTTGCATGTGGTGTGGGTGTGAATTTTAATTGTTTGAAAAGGGATCACTTTAAAAAATGTACCGTTCTTGCTACATAAGCACATTCTACTGAAGTAAAGGTCATTTTGCTCTTTGAAAGTTGCTCTTGGAACAGCTGGGGAGTTCCTCGTGTTGTCTTTCCTGCCGCCTCCTGAAATTTTCTGCAAAATATGAAGTCATTAATTGTTGGGCTGAAACTTTCCCTCAGACCACATTTGATGCTGGGATCCAATAACAGGAGGGCAGCAGCCATGGCTGAATGTACACTGGCTCACAGAGGAGCATTTTTTCCCTGAAGAGCTGTGCTATCCGATCTCCCCAGCTCTGACACCTGCGTCCCAACGCACACAGGCTGCTCTTGCTGTGTGAATGACCTCATTGATTCTCTTAAGCTTTTCTGGATCTGGGATTTATGAGCATTTCCAAGGCAAAACTTCTGCTTATCGGCTCTAGCCAAGGAAGCTCTTCCAAAATCCTCCCTATTACCAACATGTTCCCCATCCCAATCTGCTTGGCCTTGGTTTTCATGCTGCAGTCTTTGCTCCTGAGAATCACTTGGGGGATTGTATGTATTGAAAATAATGGCCCACTAAATGGAAATGTGCAAGTTCATCTTCTGATCCATGCTTGACCAAAGAAGGTTGGATCTCAGCTTTGTTTTATTCTGTTACAGTGACAAAATCCAGATGTCAAGAGCTTAAATCTCTTGAGTTCCTGTGTTTTCCCCTTGGGATGCTGTGCAGTAGGGGCTGCCCTGCTGTGGGTGCTGCAGTTGGGGCTGCCCTCTGGGCTGCAGGTTGGCCTGTGCTTATTGTGCTTCTGTTTCATCCCCCAGCAAAGACTGATGCTCTTTACTTACAGCAAAACAAGTTCAGTGAATGCTGAAGTACTGACATAAAGAAGCTATGGGTGATGCTGAACAATTTGTGGAGTGAGACCATGGGTGACCCTCCTGGCTATCCACAAGGGCTTCCAGTGGGACCCTTGGATGGATGAGAGCAGCATGGGCTGCCAGGGCAGTAGGTACCTGTTTTGATGCTTTTTTGTTGTTGTACATTTAAATTACTGTAGCATGGTGGGGGTCAGCTTCTTCTCTCAGGTAACAGCAGTAGTATGAGTGATAATGGGCCTAAGTTGCACCAGGGGATGTTCAGGTTGGACATATTCTCTAAAGAGTGGTCAGCACTGGCACAGGTCTGCCCAGGGGATGTTGCCATCCTGGGAGGTGTTCCGGAACTGTGGGGATGTGGTCACGGGGCATGGTGGGATGGGGCTAGGCCTGGGGGCATGTGAGAGGTCTTTTCCAACCTGAATGATTCTATGGTTCAGCAAGGGACAGGCACAGCTGTGGCTGCTCCTTCATCAACTGGTGTGGAACATCTCTGCAGCCAGAGATGTGATGTCAGTGCTGCCTCTTCCTGCTGTGTGAGGGAGGGACATGGGGGGCTGTCAGAGGATTTTGTTGTGCCCAAATAACAGGCTATTCACTCAGAATATCAGTATATAATAGCTGTATCACTTCTACGTGGATTGCTTGATGCTGATTCCCTTTGAAATAATATTTTAAAAATAAAGTAGAAACAAATGCATTTACATGCAGCCTCCTTGCTCCCTTGAAACCTGCATGTGGGAGCTTTGGTACCGGGGGCTGCACAGAGCTCTGAGCTGGTAATTGGCCAGAGCCTGGGGCACTGCCTCTGTTGGGAAAGAAACCTGTGCTGCAGGGAGAAAAAGGGTGCCTCTGAAGAAAGACCCCCATTCGCAGCCCATTTGGACGAGCTGTCTCTGATGGGGATTTATCCTGAGCTGTGCAGGGGCCACTGCTTTTAGCAGGCAGTGCAGCGTGGCTGCAGCAGCCCCGGCTAGCAGGGCACCGTCAGCCGCCACTTCCTTCCCCAACACTGTCAAAAGGAGTTTTAAATCGGATTAGGGTTTTAACAAACACTTCATGGTTTGATCTCTGCAGGGAGGATCAAAGCCCGGGGAGGACCCTTCAGCTGTTTGCTTTTCCTTTATGCAGAAACTTTACCGCGGCTGCCCTAAAAACACCACCAAACACAATCAAGAATCCCTCCCCAGAAAAGCAAATGATTTCCCACAGCCTGAAGTAAGGTGCTGGATATCTGCTGGCATTTCTCCCCCTCTGCTTGCAGCTGCCCTGCACAGCAGGAGAGCCTGGAGTGATGGGGCTGCATGGCGCAGGTGGGTGCACAGCCTCTCATTTGTTTGTTGCTGTGTTTTGTTTTGTTTTTTACCTTTTGGAGATCTTTTCTAAACCAGAAGCAGTCTGTATGTGTATTGCTGCTTAGAATGTCCTGGGGCTTCTCCTGCTGGGAGGAAGCTCTGAGAGTTAAAGCTGCTCAACAACAAAATTCTCTGAAAAATCTTAAAAGGAGAGGAAAAATAGTTCTGAGGTTAAAATAAAGCACTGAATGTGGACCTCTGGCTCCTCCCTGCTGGTGCTTGGGGTGGTTTCTGACACCAGCTGCTGAACCTGAAAGTTCTGAGCTGCTGTGATGCAGTGACACAGCCCTCGGGAGGTGGGGGTCTGTGTGTCATTGCCAGCCCAGCTTGGAGGGCCTGGACAGCATGAGCCCACCTGCCTGGGCAATGCCAGTGTGCCAAGGGGTGTCTCCAAGGCTGGGCTCTGGTCCCACTGTTGGCTGGTAGATGGCAGCCTGTTTTCTCCTCTCTGCAGAGTGGTTTGGTTTAGATGATGGACTAAATGCAGGAGAAGGATCGAACCACACACCACTGTATGCCTTGTAGGTGATACTTTGGGGACAGTTATTCATTTGAGATGTTGGTATAGCAGGGGATGTTTTTCAGGCAGAACATATTGTGGGAAAGAGGCTCAGAACAGATGTACTTGTAGCCGATTCCATTTATCATATTAAAAATAAAGAAAAGACAATTTCAGCTCATTTTCTGCTTATTAGTTCAAATAAACAGCTTTTCTAATCAATGTGTATGGCAAACACAATGCCTTCGTAATTGGCAGTAGTGGTTCCAAAATTAACGAGACGGTCCTTGTTTATTCTCTGGTAACGAGTCAGACAGTTAATGCACTGCTCTAATCCTACCCTTCTACTCCTTTGGGTACAGGGAGAAATTATGCTCTTGTTTTAAAGTTTAAAGGCTTTGAGGGATTTTCTCCCCCATCCATTTGAGTGAACACAGCCAGGAGTGGGAGTGGCCGCACCAAGCACCTGAGCAGCACTGTGGGATCCTCTGCTCTCATTTATCCAAAGGGCTTCATTGATTCTTACTTCCCCTCCAAAAATGCTGATCTGATTTATGAAGTGATAGAAGAGACCAGGAGAATAATTTTACCTATGAGAGCATGGTTCTGTCCAAGTAATTGCCCAGGAAAAGAGAAGATGTGCTGATCTGCTGCTGCAGATGTTTCTCATCTGGAATACAGACCCATTTTAGCCATTTTTGGGGATTACTTTTTATTCAGATGCTTTATTATACTGCAATTACCAGGAAGGATGTGATGTGTATCTTTCTGTAACAACTAGGGGGTTTAACCCCTTTTGCCCCCTCTGCTTTCGATATTTATGAGCTCTTGGTTCAGTTCTTTCAGGGGGAGCAGAACCCCATAGAGCTGCGCAGTGCTGCTAATGTCCATCACTGCTGGAGCTGAACAACCCAGTGATCTGGGGATGCCTTAATGCTCACTTTCTGAGTGTGACTAATGAGGACCTGTTGGCTTTTTTTGCCACCTAGTGCTTCTGTCCCTGCATTACTGTGAGGGGTTGCGCTGTGCAGGAAGGAGTCCCACACTGCCGCCTCCCCGGCCAGAAGTCTGTGGTTTATCAGAGGTGCCTTGTGGGAATGGAATGAACCGAGCCCTGCTTTATTTTGCTAAAGTGGTACAGATCAAGGCAGCACAGCAAGCCTGGGGTATGCTGAATGGGAAGAAGTAAGCTTACACCAATACCTTTGGATATGGGGCTGTGTGTGACCAAGATTTTAAGCCTGGCAGATCCTTTACGAAGATGCTGAACTTGCTGATACTTTGTACAGGGTGATGCGTGGTCACGCTGTAGACAGAGCTGCAGATCTGCTGGCTGCACATGGAGTATTTTGTGCTCTGGGCCTGCAGCCTTCCGTGCTCTGAGACACTGCAGCAATCACTTCTGTGATTATGACCACCACTTCTAAGGATGGAAGTACTTGCCATTTTAACTGGGGGGGGTGATAAGCTGTGGGGTTAACCACATTTTGATGGTCCTTGCTCTTACCAGATTCACATACATGGCTTTTGTTTAGCTTGCAACACTGTCCAAATTTATCTGTACCAAAAGACTCCTGCAGAGAAGAGGCAGAGGCCCAGCAGCGTGCTGTTTGTGTCCCACTGTGGTGCTGTGGAGCACCAGCCCCGATGGGAGCCAGCTCTGAGCTGATGGGCATTAGGAGCTCTCCCTTCCCCACACGGTTCCAGCCTTGGCTTGACAAACCCCTGCTGTAATGCAGTTGTTCTGCTCTGGAGGGGAGCAGGAAGGTGGGTGGATTAGGAAAAATGTATTAGTGATTTTTTTTCCACTGAGCCATGTCACACTTTCTGGCTCCATGGCCTCTCAGCTTTCCAGGCTTCTTGCCCAGTGCCCTGTGAGCAGAGCCCACCGCTGCCCATCTGCCTGTGGCTGTGAGTGCAGGGCTGCTCTCTGCTTGTGCTTGGAGGGCTGTGGGATTGGGAACTCTGCAGAGCCTTGTCCTCTTTATTAGTGATAGGATGAGTGGCAATAGCCTCACGTTGCACCAGGGAAGGGTCAAGTTGGATATTAGGAACAATTTCTCCTCCAAACAGCAGTCGGCACTGCCCACAGCTGCCCAAACGAAAAGTCTTGTGGGATTAATGCTAACTTCTATTCTGCACACTGCTGTTTTCTTCCCTTTTCTCCCCAACACGCCATGAAACAACAGCAGAGCTGCCGGCAGAGCGAGTGGGCGCATTTTCCCTTTGCTTATTTAATCTGAGTCTGTCCTTAAACATAAGGTCATTTTATAGCCTGCTCGAGGGCTGCCAGGCGCAGGAAGCTACCTTGCGAGGAAGGAACTGGCCCGTTCTGTCTAAATATTGTCGATTGTGTACCGAACAGAGGCGGCAGCCTGAGGAACCCAAATAGTGGCTCTTTGTGCCTCCAGTCCTCCTGCCAAAGTACTTTCCATAATTAGGCGTAAAACATATTTGCATTCCTGTTGTCTTTGGTTGCGGCTGCACACCTGTATGTGTGTGTAGAGGTGCAGGCATTCATAGTCCTGCATTCAGAAACTGCCCTGTGCCTGTGAGAGTGGCCACAATGTGTGCCTGGGCTGTGAGCTTCCAGTGAGTGGGGGATGCCCCATGTGAGAGACAGAGGAAACCCATTGGGCTCATCCCTCTGCCATGCATGGGTGTAATCCCCATGTCGAGAGATGCTGCCTTTGTCTGAATGGGAAGGCCCTGGCTGAATGCTTCCATTTAAAATTCATTGGTGTTTGCATGGAAACCAGAAAAATGGGCTTAAGTCAAGAATGCAATAACCTCACTTAGGAGAGCTCTCTGCAGCAGGCACTCATCGCTTGCAGCCTTTCTGCTTGCATGAAGATAAGTGGTGGAATAACGTACTGTGCATAGCTGTATCTCCAGCATATTTATAACAGAGTGGTTGATGTACAACAGCTTCCCAGTATGCGTTGATCCCCTTCCCACCATGATAACTGGTAGCAGACATTGATTAGTTGAGTCTTGGGGGAGAAATGTCATGCAGGACAGCTGGATCCTTTAGAGAAGATTCCTGAAAGGAGTCCAAGGAGCACTGTGTGGTCACGTGGCATTGGCTCTTCTCCTGCTTTCAGCTGCAAAGCTTCATTAAAACACAGACAAACATACATTAATTACTCTTCTCTTATAACTTCCCTGCATGAGCAGCAGTGCAACTTCTACATCCACGCAATCAGGGTGGAGAGGAGAGATGCTCGGTGTGATGTGTGCACAGGGTTATGTGCTTCATCCTCAGTGCTGGGGCTCATGTATGGCTGTTGGTGGCAGCTGGGAGCTGTGTGGGGCTGGGCAGTGTTGGGAACTCCTGCTCAGTGTGCTCCTGGGCTGCTGCGTGGAGCACAGTGCTGGTTCCTGCTGCCCCTGCCTGCCTGGGGAGCTGTGCCACTGGGGTCTGCTTTCTCGTTGTAGATGTCTGATCCGGATTTGAGCTTTCCCAAGCTTGACATAGCTCCAGATGCTACTAGGACTTCCATCCCACCTCTGATGGATGTTCCCTAGAGAGCTCCAAACAGGTGCTCTCAAATGGCCCCATGTGGGCTTCTCTCCATAGGAAGTCATGGGGCTGTCAATGTGCTGGGGCAGATCCCTGCTCCTGTTAGGGGACGATGTGGGATGGCACTTCAGAGCCTTCCAAGCACCGAGCCGTGCCTGCTCTTGCTGGGAGTGCACTTCTGTTCCGGATGCCTCCTGCGCTTTCAGCCGCTTAATGGAAATGGCAGTGCTGCTCTTGGAGGGCAGGCTGGAAAGTTTCTGCGGACTTGTCCTTGTGCCAGAGCGACATTTTTGTCGGGCGGAAGCTGATTTCCATTATGTCTTTGTCAGACTTTGCAGCCATAGAGGGGAATTTGGGGCTTTCTGTGTCAGAGCACTGTACAAATGTTATCTGAGGCCTTTACCTCCTGGTAACGCTGCGATTTTTTGCTGTGCATGGGAAGCATCTGTCCAGGTGTTAAGCAGGGGTAGCTCAGTACACACACTGGAATCCTCGCAGCTCTTCACGTTTTGCTGGTTCTTTGATGTACTGGATTCTCAGGAGTGCTGTGGTTTGGCCCCTCTGGAAATATATTTGTCCTTCGTTATGATACATCTGTCTTTAAAGCAAAGTTTCCTCTTTATCTCAGGTTTAAAGTGAAAAATTCGAGGTTTGGAAGTGCATTTAGTTTCCTGTTCCAGATGTATCTGCATTTAGATCCGGGAACAGAAGTTTGGCTGTAATAAAACAAGCAAAAACACACACACACACAGCCACGCTAGATCAGTCTTGCAGGTAAAAAGGAAAAACATACCCAGAAAACAGTATTTGCAGAGCCCATCAAGCAGTTTTCAGGGTAGCTCTGCTTATTTCAGAATAACTCCTACTACTGGGCAGCTTTTAAAAATAACCAAACTCAAACCAACCCCAAGCCCCCCCCGTGAACACCGTGGATTCAGCATGGTGTAGCTCCTGCCCAAACATCTGTTCCCCCAGTGCTGAGAGGTCCCCTTGCTTTGAGTTGATGTGATTCTCTACACAGAGGTTAAGTAAAGTTGAGAGCTCCCATCAGTGGCTTCGTGCCATGGAGGTCAGCTCTGCAAAAAGAGTTTCACTGCAGAAATGTCCGGTTCTAATTCAGAGAAAAACTCAGAAGGGGAAAAAACATCACCTAAAGCTGGGCTATAGTGCTGTACTGTTTGGCATGGGAGGAAGATGCTTCAGTATGGAAAGTGGAATTGGAACAAAGTGGTGCTCCCAGGCGGTAGGAGCTGGCTGGGCATTGTGCTCTGTGTCCTCTTCCTTCTGCTGGCAGCTGTTCTGTCTGCCTGCTGGTGGGACTTCCAGCAAGGGGCTCAGTTTGGTGAACACAATGCACAGCTCATCGTAACTTTGGCCAAGAGGAGCTGCACTGTCTGCTTGGTTCAGTAAATATCCAACCTGTATAATTCCACAGCAGTAAGTCAATATTAGGAACTATGGATGCAGAATTATACGGCTGCGTGTAACTCTCAGAGAAACTCTGGTGTTTCTCTACCAAACAGATCCAACAACCTTCCATCCCAATCCCAAAGCACAAGTAATGTCTACTGTGTAAAAGAGACCATGTTTGTACCATCCTTCTTGGTGTGTGTGGTGAGGGAGTCACTGGGGTTTGTTCCCATCCTGCCCAGCACAGCCCATGTGGCACCTCGGTCCCAAGCAGAGTTACCTGGGATGTACCTCAGTGTCTGAAAAGGTGGTTAGAATTCAAGGGTTAGAGTGCATAAGATTTAAACCCGTCACATCTTTTTATTTGCCCACATTGATTCATCTTTAGCTTTTTCCCCAGTTAATTTTTGGATTTGAGGTTGCTTACTTTCATTTGCTTTGTCCTATCCATTAAGGATGAAAGCCATGCTAAGACCTGGATAAAGGTTTTATTCCAGACATTAGCTCTGCTTTTGGGACATCTCCTTCTCCCATATTTCAAAATAAAGCTATAGAAGAGAGCACCAGGGTTTGTTAAAAAGCAGATGGTGCAGAACTGAAACAGAAAACCTGATGCACAGAGTTACTAACACAGTCCATCTTGTATCTGGCAGTGACTTCAAAATATCTGGATGCCCTTTTCAGAACCACTGCACTCTCTGCTGAAGCCCAGTCCTTTGCAGCATGACTAAATTTGGCTGCACAGTTGCCCTTGGCCAATCCAAGCAAATTGGGCTGTGTTGTATTTTGGTATGGGGAGAGGCCGAATTAAAGACCCCAGGTCAGAGGCAGGGACAGGAGCTGGGGGGGAGCTGCTCAGCAGGCAGCTTCCTCTTACCTGCTCCCTGGGATTGGGTCTTTTCTCCACCGCCTTCTGTTGGAGCTGCCTGGCTCTGAGCACTGCTGTGCCCTGCATGGCCTGCAGGGATGGGAGTACGGCTGCTGTGTGTGTGCTGTATGCCTGGCTTGGGAGTGTTACTGACAAACTGCATCCATACTTTTACTTTCCTGCCCTGTCTCCTCAGTGTCAGCTTTCGGCTCCTCGGGTCCCACATCCTGCAGGGCTACAGTTCATACCGAGGAGCGCGAGCATCAAAGAGGAGATGGTGAATAAGAAACCGCTTTATGACATGTCTTCAAAGTGCCTTTTTAAAAGTTCAAAGGACAAGAGGGAAGGAGGGAATAAAAATCAAAGGAAGATCGGGGGGAAAGAAATTAAAGCCTCAGAGGAACTTTATGGCGTGTTCTATGTAACACTTTCAGTGCCAAAATCAGGGCTGCTCCTGGCAGCGGTGGCAGTGCCTGCAGAGCTCCTGCCCTGATTGCAGGCACCCACAGCTGTGCTGTCCTATACGAACTTCATTCCAGACCCACACTTCCCATTCTCTTGCCTCCAGGCCAGGGGGCTGGCTCTACATTGTTTGGGAGGGCCAGGCTCTGAGCTAAATCACAACTCCAATCCACTGTCAACTCCATGGGTTGGAGGTGCCCATCTCTGACAGCCCACAGCTACCGGACCAGGAGATGATTTGCCATCCTTGGAAGCCTTCTAGGCAATTGGGCTCATCTCTGTTGACTGCTTTCTTATTTTTTTTCTTCCCAGAAAAGCATCTTGGTCATTTCTCTTCCTGCCTCCTACTGCAGGACCTCACCATCTAGGCCAAGCTTGGGAGAGCTCCACCTCTGTTAAAGGAAAGGGACTTTTTCTCAGGAGAAAATGTGGTGGGTCTGCATGTAGGCTGGAGAAGAGGTGAAGTGGACAGTCTGTGTGGATGCCTCATGTGCCACTCTGCTGTGCTTACATAGACTGGGAGAAAACACAGATGAGTGAGCTATGTGCTCATTAATGTTCATAAGGCTCATAGGATTATTTTCCTGCTTCTTTCTGTCTGTTTTAAAAAGCCCACATGTTGGTGGGCATGGAGATGGTGTAGAAACAACTTGCTGCTGCAGGGAGCAGGGCCCAGAGCAGGGATATGCCCTGTGAGAAATAGAGCAATGGCTTTGCTGATCTGTGTTGCTGTTTTGGGAGTTTTCAGGCTTGTGTGTTCAAATGGAAGCAGAAATCCTGGGATTCCAAATCAATTTTCTGTGAAAAGAGAGCAAGTGTCTGAGCAGGGCTGAAGGGTTTCTGCCTGGGAAGCTCCTCCACGAACATGAGCAGCCCATGGTTCTGTTGCGGGCCGTGTCTGAGCCAGGAAATGCATTTCACACTTAGATGCAATGGCGTTTCTTCCTTGGATTGCTACTGGAGAATTTGTGGAGCGCACTGGTTCTCAGTCAGTCCTCCTTCCAGCCAGGGCAACTCACCCAAATGCAGCTGCATGGATGCATCTTTTGGCATGGATGCTCTCTGGGGCTGCTGCTCAGAGCAAGTCGGACATTGCTGCAGAGCAGTCCTCATTCTGCCTTTCTGCAATACCTTATGGAGCACCCTGCTGTGCTCCTTGCTGTGGGTGATCATCCACAGTCAGTCAGCAGCACTGTAGCTCTGGGGGACAACCTTCACCATGAGCTGTGCTGCTGCGGAGGTCCCAAACTTCAGTGTGTGGGTGGTGTCCTAGAGAACAACTGGTGCAAGGAACACGTTCAGTGCCTTGTCTTCCTCCTGATTTTCCCTAAACATTCTTGGTAAGGTTACCTCACAGTGGGATTCCCCAGCAACTGCTTTCCCTCTGTCCCCTTATGGCGTTCATGTCACAGGATGTGATGGTGTCAGGGAGGTCACTGCTGGCTTCATGTGAACCAGGAGCCCTGTGATTTCCACTCACCTCACCCAAGGGCTGGAAATAGAAAGGGTTTCTGCTCTCCCCCACACTGTGCTACAGACAGTGACGTGGGCTGCTGTGGGAATGCTCATGGTGCTGGGGTTTGTGTTCCCTGGGGGGAGCAGCAGTCAGTCAGCAGAGCTGATGTCAGCACTTCCCTCTGACCATCAGATGTGGGTCCTGTCTGTTGTCACATCTGGTGACACCCTGTGAGGGGCATTTGTGCTCACTGCTGAGACAGAATGAAGATGCAGCGCTCTGTGGCAGCACAGCAGCGCTTTGGAAAGGTGGCAGGGATGCTGGGTGGAGCAACTACTGCAGCTGGACAGTGCTCTGTAGTGCCCAACAGAATGAGGGAGGAGGATGCAGGCATAGGGCTGGAGCCTTTGGGGTGATTTGAGCCCTACCTGTGAGCAAGGGGCAACTGCTGTAGCAATGGCACAAGTGTGTCCTGTGAGGGTGGGTGCCTCCTACCTGGGGGCAATGCTGCAGCTGAAGGTGTGCTGTGCCCTCATAGCAGTGCAGTGCCATGCCAACAGCCCCATGAAGAGGATAAAGGTGCCCTTTTGTTCTCCCAAGCTAAAAGCTGATGGCTGGTGGTTTAAATCTCAGTGCCTGCCCTCCACCTGCTGCAGGTGGGCTGCTGGCTGCCTCCCCCTCAGGTTTATGTGGTTTTTCATTTTATTTTGTGTTTGTGAGCGTTGCTAAGAGATGATTCCCCACAGAAGCTGCTAGACCTACCCAGCTGCAAAACTGGTGTAGAAGGGAGGGGGGAACTCCCTGCAAGGCAAACCTCTGCAGCACTGAGGAGAATCTGGGACACCTCACTCAGATTTATGTGTGCAGGTAGAATAGAAATGCAGTTTATTGCTGTTTGTCAGTGGAGCTCATGGGCTGCAGTGACAGAGATGCTCTGGTTGATGCTCGGGGCAGAGCAGGGATGGGGACGCAGTGCTGCCCTGCTCAGCACCAGGGCTGCTCCACACACTCAGTGCTCCTGATGCTGTTTTTGTCTGCTCTGCTCAGACTGCAAATGGTTATGCAAATTCCTGAATATTTTCCTACTTCCTTTTTCAGATGTCTAACATTATGTATTATTTTCTGATACTTACCTAAACCGGGAAATCTGTTTTCCATCTCATTTCAGCCAAGGTTTTCTTTCTAACCAGTCCTCCCCAGCATTTTCCTTTAATACTTCGGGTTTGCTGAGTGAACTTTGCAATACGAGCATGAATGAAAGTGAAAATGTATTGCTTGTCACATACTTGCTGTTTAGAGAGGGTTTGTTTTTTTTCCCCTCTGGATTTGAAGAGAGAGATATAAATCATTGCTTTAAAAACAGGGTAATTTAACAAGATTATAGGAGAGAGAAAATCCACTTCCTACCCAAAGTAACAGTCTCTTAGCTTTCTCCACCTACACAAGCCATATGCATCCTCCGAGCCGCCTGAGATCCTCTTTTGTGTTTTTCTGGCAAGACTGTGGTATCATAATTAAAGTCCATATGCAACGCTTTCTCTGTGGAGCCCACACTGGTCTTTTAATTATTCTGCATTTGGTCAGAGCGTCGCCATCTCTCAGCCCCCAGCCTGCTCTGCTGTGTTTGAGAGGTCCCAGAGCCGAAGGGAGGTTAGGAGCTCCAAGTCCCAGCTCAGAAGCTTTTGCTGCAGGATTGCTTTTGTTATCATCTCCCTTTTTAAGAACAGAGCCAACAGTACCATTCTAAATAGTAAGAAGTGGTGTGATCTGGAGTCGTTCTGTCCCCAGGTAAGGCTGTGTTAAGGATATGGTGCTTTGAGCAGCCACAACAGCATCACCTGAGCAAACACTGCATGAAACTCTGCCGAACTCTCATGGTCAACAGCTGTGGTTGCCCTTCTTGCTTGGATTTGGGCTCCCCACCAAGCACAGGACCTGCAGCCGAGGATGCTTTTATTTCTGTAACAAACATTATACATGCACTGGACTCTAGGAGCCACAACTCCAAAATAATCCTTCTGAAACAAACTTCGGCATCACAGTGGTTCTCAGCTGACCCATAACATGTCCCAGGCGTTGAGCTGCAGGACAGGCTTCCAGTAATGAATTCTCAATGAAGTGTTTTTCTAATTATAGAAAATTATTTTTACAAACATTTTCCTGGGAAGAGAGTCTGAAATTAGAGCCAAAAGGGTGGAAGGCTGAGAGGTAGGCAGTGCCTGCAATAAAACATTGACCGCATGCTAATTTTTTCTTATTACTATCAGGCCAGGTAGTTCTTCAGAATACAGAACAACACATTCCCAAGCTTCCTGGATAAGGCTGGTAGGTGCTGCTGGAAGACTATGACTGTTGGTGTGTGCACTACCAGCCCTCATGCTTCATGTTAATGGGTTGTCATGAACTCTGTTCAAACACAGACAGCTTGTGGCTTTGTAAGGCTGGAGCAGCTATGAATGGGGACATCCCTCTGTTGCCATCCTGCAGTGCATTGGTGCCCAGCATGGAGCTGGGGCTGCTCCCAGTGCCAAGACAGAGAATAGCTCCTGGCCTGAGGGTTGCAGGTCAGCTTGCCCCAATGGGAAGGATTTCAGTTCTGCCTTCCCATCTCAGTGTTGCAACCTATCTAAATGTCACAACTTCTGCTCCTTTTCTGGAGCAAAATTACTTTCCTGTTTGCAAATGTTCTTAGGTTTTTTGGGGGGGTAAAAAAGTGAGCTACTATTAGTGATCACTAACAAAAGTATAAAAATCCACCTCTGGAGGTACTGTGCCATAGAGATGCAAAGTTGGTACCAATGGAGACAGCTTGGCTGCTCGGTGCCGCTGCTTTCCAGAAGAGGTTTCCAGCCTGCTGGTGCTGCAGAGGGCTGTGTGTGTGCCATTCCCATGGCTCCTATGCTCGTCTGGATAGTTTAATTAAAGTTAATCATGGAAAGATCCATGATACTTGGATATAGGTGAGGTGGGCTAAGTATAGTGGGTTAATTGCCTTACTGCCGACCTGACTGTAGGCTACTGTTCACCAGAAAGGAGTAAATTTTTTCTACAACAGAACAAAAAAAATCCACCCCAGAGCCCAGCCCAGAATATGGGCTCATCCCAGCTCAGCCCCTGGCAGTGCAGTGTGGCTGGTGGGGTTTGTGGAGGGCTCCACAGGTTGTCCAAGCAGTTGTTGGCACCACATGTGGGGCACAGAGCAGAGGTGGTCTGGGAAGGAATGCGGGTAATGAATGTTCTATGGTGTGCATAGCTGATTCATGAGGAATCTGAGATCAAACTGCCTTGGGTTGTGGACACTCATTTGGCAGCCCATAGTGACTGTGCTGTCTGAGCGGACTCCTTCTAGCTTGCCGTGATTGCTATCATGAAGCACCTAAGGGTTAAAGATGGATTGCTGCCCTCCCCCCCACCCGTAAAGGTAATTATACCACCATCTATTTAGCTGCTGAAGAATTTGCCATTGAGTAGATAGGGCCCTGCTTCACCAGAGCCCTTCAGCCGCCCAACAATATCGCATTACCCAGATTGTATAAAGAGCACGAACGATTTCCGCTCGTGGATCTATAATGGAGGTATCTCTTTACAAAGGCCCTACTTCAGGCCAGCTGAATGCCTCCGCCGTGCCTCAGAAATCCCGCAGCCCTAATCCCTTCAGCAACAAAGATCTGTTTCTTTGCTTAGCATGAAGTAGACCTCAGAGGCCGGTGTGTGCCTTGGCCTGTAGGCCAAAAGCCTCCTGTTTACAATTTCCCTATTCCTGTTTTTAATGTTGTTCTGAGAGCAGCCACAAAGGGCCAGTTTTGTCCAGCAGGAACAAGGGAGCTATTAGAGAGGGACGGAGGAAGGAAGGAAGGGAGATCCAAAAGGAGCAGCCCAGGCGGGATTAGCATACACAGCTGTTCCCTGAGGGACAGGAGCTTTATGCTTTTTATAATTTCCCTCTCATTTACATTTTTTAATATCTCGTTTCCTTCTTTCTGTGCCCCCTCCCCCCTTTCCTTCAGGATCATCTGCCTATTTTATTGCAGTTTTGTTTTTCAGCGCACCCAGTGCCCTGTGCTCCCCGGCTCCAAGGATCAGCCCTGCTGCCGGCATCAGCTGCAGATCATTGCTCATCCCAAACCCCCTCTGCCCGTCATTCACCTTACAGCTGTGTCTGTCCATGCAGCCCCGATGTCCCTTCTTGATGGCAGTGGAGCAGCGGGTCATGCCGTGGCTGTGCTGGCGATCAGCGAGCAGCCAAGGCTGAGAGCTCTGTCCCTGAATGCACATTGTTCTCGCAGATCCCAGCACCAGAGGGGAGAATAGTTGAACTGTTTACAATATTGTTTCATAGACTGCTAAAAAGTGGCCGTTTGTTTTTCAGAAGTGCAATGAAACATTTATGAGTGTGGGACTTCCTCCAGCCCCGCTGCGGAGCTGTGGCTGCCCGCTGCCCTGCACTGCTGGCCAAGGGGCGGTGGGATACACACACCTCACTGCTCCCACCCTTCTCCTGGAGGGCTGGGCAAGGTGCCTGATTTGCAGGCACAGAGCTGTGGCACCTGGTCGGACTGCATCAGAGCTACAAAGTGCTCTTCCTGTCCCTACCTGTGGTAATTAATGTGAGCCACCTTCTGTCTGTGCAGGGAGAGCAGTGAGACGCCAGTAGTGCTGCCCAGAGCTGTGCTGTCCCATCAATGGAGGTGCCCAAAGCCATGGATGGGCCTTGGTCAGCCTGAGCTGGGGGGCAGCCAGCCTGTGGTGGGGGTGGGGCTGGGGGTGCTGCGAGAGCCCTTCCAACCTGGGTTGGATGTGGATGATGCCTTCCAACCCAGGCCATTCTATGATTCTATCCTCTGCCTCCATACGTGTACAGCTCCGTGTTGGTTATTTCCAGCACCACAGGCTGTTCCTCACGTGGGAGTTGCAGCAAGTCCTCCCAAAGAGTGACATGTTTTTTTTTCCCATGAAGAGATTTCAACACAGGATCCCTCCGTAGCTCATTAAGGTCATTACAGATGTTTATTTTTAGGCAGATGGATGCTCTAACCAGAATTGTAATCCGGTCATAGCTAAGTGCAGGAACAAGTCAGAATTCGGGTTTTACTGTAATGGCTATGAATGTTTCACTGTGTCTTCAGCATAAGGGATCCCATTGTGCATATTTAGGATGTCTGCAGCTTTTATGTGGTTTCGTCTACATTTCTCAAGATTTAATATTTGAAGTTCCTTCTAGGGATGTATTAGAGGAAAAGCTGGATCTGAACTCCAGTCAGAAAGTTTTCACATATTCAGAATTACACAGTGCTTATAAAAGCAGTTCGCTTCTGTGGGGTATGGTTAATCCATCTATCTCCTGGCATGGGGCACTCATCCCATTCCACAGGGCTGGGGTGGGAGTGGGGCCGTGGTTAGTGTCCTCCACAGCCACCCGGGGCCGTCCAGCCTAAGCCCTTCCTTCCTGCCCCGAGTGGAATTATCATTAACTCATAACTTGTTTTCAAGAAGAACTTTTTTTTTTTTTTTTTTTTTTTTTTTTCAGGCTGTGGAGTTCTTCCAAGAATTTTTCAATTTCCACAGATGAAAATATAGTCTAAACCAGATGCCAGCTGAAACGCACTCACTTCATACCACCTCGCCAAGGCAGCACGCCACGGGCTCAGCAATGTGACCTTTAAAATAGCCTTTCTAGAACACACTGCTAAGGCTCTTTCGAAAAAGCCACAATTGCAGCTACTCTTATTACTCATAATGTCCCTGATGGAGAGGAACACTTGAGGAACTTCAGCTTCAACAACGCGGTAGAGGTAGTTCTGTGCAGCGCAGCCTTCCTTTGTGGGATTGCAGACTTGAGACCACGATGAGAGTGTTGGTGATAATGGGCATTTCCTAAATCATTACTTATATGAGATTAAAATGAAGTAAAAGCAGCAAAACCTTTGTTTCACTTTGCCCACGTGTGGCTCTGCCATTCAGCCATTTGTTTCTAGAAGTGGATACATATAGCCATGCTTTCTCCATGTATTTATAAAAGTAACAAATATTACACACACAAACACATACTAATATTATCCAAAATGCATTCAGACAATGTATTTCAAATCAGTGAATATTCTGAGTAATCAGCCTAAATGGTGCTTTGTAGATGTGTAATTGCTCACTACTTTATGGGATTTTGGTAGTGTTCTGAGCTACCACTTCATTAAAACTGTCACTTGGGATCCAATTCTTTGGGGTTTTTTTGCATGTGCCATGAAATCCAGACCCTGATTTATTTATGGCCATCCCTGCCATGCTGGTGAGCAGCACTGTGTGGCACTGCATGGCCCTGGTGGGCACAGAGGGTAGAATAAAGTGAAACCCAGTTTGCTTTGGTCAGTCCAGGAGAGACTTCACCCCAGCAGCAGTGGAACACCTTAGAGTTGGCTGAATGGAGTTTTCCTATAATTTCTAAACTTCCTGTCCTTAAATTGATTCCACTAAATATGTGACATTTTGAGGAAAACTTGCCCCTTGTCTTTAACTTCTTTTTTGCTAGACAGGGTGGGAACAAGATAAGTTTGCCTTAAAAGCCTTTGTTTTCACTCACTTCTCTACTCTTTCCTGACCCAACACATTGGTATTCAGATTTGTCACCTCATAGGGCCTAGGTTCTGCCAGAGCTCCTAGTTCTGACTGCCAGGGTTTGAGCTGCAGTCATTAAGCAGCAACAAACTTACTGCTTTAATCAGCTCCTTTCCATGTGAGATAGAATTTGCTCAGCTCTGTTGTTCCTAGAGGTAATGCTTCATTTCCAAAAACTCATGCTTCTGACCATTGCTGTGGTTTCCCTGGAGTGGGACAGCCATCCCTGCTTAGTCCCTGCCCCATCACTGCCCTGCCCAGGAATACAGGGCCAGGAGCCCCACTCCCACTTCTCCTTGCACAGCCTTTGGTGGCTCATGGGACTGTGCTGGCACTGCTGCTCTGTGCCATGTGGTGACAGGGCTGTTATTCCAGAGCAACCGGATGGGGACCACCAATTTAGTTCTCACAGACGATGGCTTCTGGCTCTTCGAGAGCATTGTTTTGACATTGGCAGGAAAAAATTAGGCCATTGTCTTTGCTCCCATGAAATTTCCTGTCCTCTCTTTATGAGGTGTGTGGCTGCACAAAGTGCCTTTCTGCTCCCACAGCAGCGAATCTTGACACCCACAGATTGGGCTGGTGTCCCAGGGTGGGTTTTCTTTCCGGGTTGATTTGGGACTTTTGCCCATAGAAAATGAATGAATGAACAAATAATTTGCAGCTGTCCAAACGGTCGTAACATCTCCATGCTCTGCCCAGAGCTCTGGGAGTGGATATCAGAGCTGCCCAGAGCTTTGATGCAGCCTCTGCACCTGGCTCTGTGTCTGGCACATCCCCATATGCTGTCACTGCCCTAATGCAGTGCTTTCAAGGCATTGGTATCCTCTGTTCAAATAACTCATCTTCTTCAATGTTCAAATGACTCGTCACTATGCAACTCATCATTCCCTGTTTGATAATGAAGGCCAAACCCAAATGCAACTGGTCAGTTTTACTCTCATCCTTTTTATTCCTAACAAAGGAGCAGCAGTGCCTTCAGGTGCAGAGAATGGTGTAAGCTGGTGTAATGATCTCCTTTGCAGTGCATAAGGACCACTGATGCCAGCAGGTATCCAGTGTGGATGAGTGCATTCACATGGAAGACCATGTGCTGCTCTGCTGTGCTGAGTGATTGTGGCTCATTTGGTTGGCTCTGAAAGGCTTCACTGCTTAGGACTAAGAGCTCAAAGGAGTGAGTATTTGCCCGCTTTGTATACTACAGGCATCATTAAGGGCTTTGTTTTCTTTTTTATCAGGCGCTGTGTAGAGTTTTCAATAGAATATAAAGGAGGCTTTCGTAAAAGTAGTGCAAAGTTTGGCAAAACGTGGTAACAACTGAACCTCACGGTGTCCTCTCCTCCCTTTTGGTCTTCCCATAAGGCAGGGGGTTATGGAGGGAGGGGTTTGCACAAAGGCAGCACTACCATCATCCCAGAATCTCTGGCACTTGGCTTTTGTCCCCTCTGTGCCCACAGCAGTGAGGGCAATCTGCCTCACACCTCCATCCCCAGCAGGCCTCCGGAGGACTGAGTGTTAAGAAAGACCGTAACATCTCTGAGCTATGCCTCAGCTTCCACAGAGACAGGGAGTGATAATGGCATGCTGCTATCTCATGTAAGGTGTGCAGAAAAACATGGATAACAGCACTGGGAGTGTGAAGTGCCATGGCTCAGCAGCTGCTGTTCCCCTCTGCTGCCCATGCTCTGTTGGGCACTCATTGGTCTGAAGGCTGCAGATCACCTCCAGAGTTGCTCAGCATGGAAACGAGGAGCACTGTGCTAGAACCGATAGCTCCTCTTGGATGAATGGAAACGGGAGCACTGAGGAAGCATTGCAGGGGGCTGACAATGGACGTTGCTGCACAAACAGCCCTAGCACAGCACAGCCCCGGTCTGTGCCTCTGCCCCCGGAGCAGCACTGTTTGCTCACAGCGCTGGTTTGCCTTTTCATTTAGCAATTCGTCTGTTCTCTTTCCTCTGCTGCAGTTTCCTCACTCCCTTGCCTTGTAAAGCCATCGTCTGCTACCTTTCCTGGGAACGGCCTCCCCGGAGAGCGGCGCGGACAGACGACTAACGAGCCCCGGCGGATGGACGCCTAATGGTGCTTTTCCCTTCCTTTTATCCTGAGCCATTTGCTGGGCTGTGTGGTTGACAGGCGCACATCAGGGAGTCAACACGGCACCACATTTCTTTAGTTTTCTTCCCTCTGTTCTCCCTTTTCCCATGTTCTTTTGAAATTTAGGCTGTACCTTCTCATTCCTCTGGCTGCCCTGAGCTACATGCAGCTCCAACAGCCCCTGCTGTCCTTCATGCTCCGTGCCTGCTAAAGATGTGCTCTGGGGGCAATTACCAACTGAGTTAGCCTTGCTTGGCTTTGTTTTATTTCAGTTTTGTGGTCTGTAGAGGTGAGTGGCCACAAGCCAGAGCCCGACTGGCCTTCACCCTTCCTCCTGCTTCCAAGAGGATCCCATTGCATGTCTGCTGCCTGTTAAGCATAACGCTTTTCCCAGTGCTACCCAAGACGTGTTCCATCTGCTGAGTAAATCTCTTGCTCTTTGCTGGAATTTTATATTATTATTTCATTTATTTCATAAGGGTACGCATAGAATTACTTTTCTTGTTTTCATTCAGGAAATGGCATGTTCTTACCCTTCCGCACCTTTTGTTTCCTGGACACACCAGGCCAGCTCCCAACACTATCTGCCTGCAGTGCTGGCAGCCCTGGGCATAAGGGACCCTGATTCAGGTCAGCATGGGCTCTCACCACTCCAGACAGTGGCTGAGGACAGCAGTGCCTCCCAGGTGACCATGCAGTGTGCGCTGGCCCCAGGATCTGCAGAGCTGCTCAAGCAAATCGTCCAAAAATAGGCTTCATATGTGATGCAGAAGAACCCAAGCAAAACACAGAGTCCAGCCAAACCCAAATTTATGCTTGTGGTTACTGGAGCCTCCGAGATCAATTTTTTGTTTACTTAAAACTCATTTCAAAGCGTTTTTTTTCCCCCCTCATTCTTGATCCCCCAGCAGGGGATGGTGGTGGCTGTGCTCCAGCCCCAGGCTGAGCATCCTGGCACTGCTAGGGGGCAGCAGGCAGGGTAATGGGGGCTGTGCATCGCCCTGCCATGACCACACAGTG
This sequence comes from Coturnix japonica, assembly GCF_054131305.1. NCBI lineage: Eukaryota > Metazoa > Chordata > Aves > Galliformes > Phasianidae > Coturnix > Coturnix japonica. The sequence goes on along the minus strand of NC_140680.1, from coordinate 2,377,134 downwards.
ACAGACAGGGACATGCAGCCATATGGTCCTTCTGGGAAATGACCACGCTGCAGAGTCACCGAGCTTCCACGAAGTCGGCTGCTTATGGGAAGTGCTCCTGTGCTAAGGTTCAACTCAGGGCTGGTGGGGAGGAGAGAAAAAAAGGAACATGGCTGGGAGTACCATGGTCCCAAGGTACCTCTGAGAGGTGGGAGTATTTCAGAGCTGTGTTTTACCCTTCCTTCTCCTTGTGACCAGAATGGGGGAACTTCTGTTTGACTTGGGCATCCGTGTCCATCCTACAGCTGTGCCAGTCCAGGGCTTTTCTCCAGAGTTCTGCGTGGGGTCCCACATGCTGCTGCCTGCTTCTCCTGTGTGTTCCACTGCTGTGCTGCAGAGCATGGGTGCAGCAGCCGGTGGGTAGAAAACACCTCTGCCTGGGCTGGGTAAGTGCTCTGCCTCAAAGTGTGTGAAACGATGGGGATAGTGAGAGGAGCAATGCACCGCATGGCACAGGACAGGCATTGTGGCTCTGTGTGCATGCCCCAGCATCTGCCTGGTGTGTCAGCTCTGATCCTCTCACCTGCATCAGAGCAGAATTTTGTTTTGATTTCTGAGTTTCTGATAAAAGTTGAAGATTGCGAGCGCTAGGAGGGCTGGTTTAGCTTAAAAAAAATGATCCAACAAACCAACCAAAAGAGGAAACCCCAACCCCAAGGCCCCACAAAACCACTGCAGAGCTGCAATAACAGCAGCAGGGGCTGAGATGAGACTCTGTGCCATCCCACATGTGTGGGGTTTGCACCAATAGGATGGAAAAGCCTAGAAAGTTGTGTTTCAATGTACTTCAGGACAAACCGTGTAGAGCATGATCATGGGGGACAACTGAATTGTGGGCAGGAAGCAATGGTTTGCCTCTTCTTTTCTTAGTTCTTTTGACACTTGTTGGCAGATTTGTCCCATTGCAGCCTTACACGAGGCCCCCCATGGCTTTTGTCAGAGCTGTAGGGAAACACCAGCTTTGCCAAGGGCTGCTGGACACAGGGAGATGGCACTGGAAAGACAGAAGGAGGTTCCAAATAGGTTTAATGACATGTGAGCAATGCTCCTGTGTGCTTCTGGATTGGGGCTGTCCCTGGAGAGCACTTCAGGGGAGCTTTGTTCTCAGTGAAAGGCACCCAGCACAGAGACCTGTCTCTGTACTCCCCTACTTGCTCCCAGCATGCTGCCAGGTACTCGTAGGGACCTGGATGAGGAAAACTGAACTGCCACATGAGGATGAGTCTGCCTGGGTGAGCAGCGCCTTGACCTCAGGTGCAGCTGGCTTTGCTTTGGGGGTGCTCTTGGAGAGGAGGTTCTGGGCCTGAGCTTGTGGCCGTGTTCTCTGAAAACCCAACACCCAGCAGAATGAGGGTCTCACACCGTTAATATCATGTGGCTGTGCCTTGCCTATGCCTTCCTCCTTTCTTGATCCTGTGTTCAAGATGTGACTTCAATACATGTGGCCATCAGGACCAGGCACCAGGTGATGCTGCTGTGCCAAAGACATGGCAGTTCCAAGCACCCTGGTCCCCTCTGTCCCTCCCATGCCCCTCTTTGTCCCCAGCTCGGCACCAGCTGTCAGCACAGGCACAGCACAGCAAAGCCTGCAGCAAACACAGCACGGGCGCTCCCCAGCACAAGCCATCACCGGGGCGGATTTGGCACTGAGTTAAGTCATAAAGGATAAATGTTCTTTATAGCCACATTCAGGATGTAGCTCTAATGGCTAAATAAAAACATACCCAAAGCCGTGGAAGCTGTCAGCAGAGGCCTGAGGGAATCGTGCTGTTGTACAAGCAAACTGGGACTGCTGCAAATCACTGCACAACAGAAGGGGAAAGGGCTGAACTAAAGAAGCGCAGAGTGAGGAGAGCAAATGGGAAGGGGATGCTGAGGAGCAGCAGCATGAACTCAGCAGTGAGGAGTCCTTGCATAAGTGCAGTTTGTTCCATGTCCCTCTGTATCCCCACAAGGGCAGGGGAAGATGGTGCTGGCTGTACTGGGAAGGTTGGCACACCTGGAGGACCCTGGGGAGGAGCAGAATGGGGCAGCAAGAGCTGGGCAGCGTAACGTCCCTGCCCTGTGCTCCCCTTCTCACCTGCACATTTATTACTGAGGTTGATCCCTGTGTGGCCTCACAGTGCTGGGCATGTCCTGGGGGCTCAGCACCCATCCACACCACCTGACTGCTGCCCTTCACATGCCAGCACCCTCACCCACACCCCCAACTCCTCGTGTGCGTCGCTCGCTGCCTCGCACGCCTGGGACAGAGGAAGCGAGTGAGGAGCTGCCAGCAGCCTCCATGCACCCGGAACGTTTTCCTAATAACATCCAGATGGATCCACAGAAATTGTTCGCATCTCAGAAGGAAAAAACATACTTCAGCTGCAAGACAAATGAGCTTCGGATGCTTTAGGCAGGGCAGCCCAGAGAAGTCCACTGCTAGCTCTCCAAAGAGGCTGCGGGTACATCTGAAATGCAACATGGGATTATGTGGGGATGAGGCTGCTCAGCTCTGAGAGTGACCACTGCCCTGTGGTGCTGCACGGAGCTTCCCCAGAATCATCCCTGACCCTGCTGCTCAGCTGTGAGCCCTGCTGCTCCCTGTGCTGGGGAGGTCGGTTGGAGAGGTCAGTTCTTCCATCTGGATGCAGGTGCCCATGCTCCTTCCCAGCTCCATTTTTCCAAAGAGAGAAAACTGGGTTTGGAAAAAGGGAGAGGAGGCATTCTGCAGTGAAACTGTGGCTTTGGGGTAGTGGGGAGTGGTTTGGGCTCATCCCAAACATTCCCACAGCTGCAGCTCGTGCCCTTGGTGCAGTCGGGCTCTGAGTGGACTTGAGGGATGCTGTGTGCTGTGGGTGACGAATGCCCAGCAGCCCCACTCCGGAAACAGGGCCGGGGAGGATATGAGAGACAGAGGATTCATATCCCGGAAACTCTGCAGTGTAATGGCTCGGGAATTCAGCATGATAAATGTATTTGTCTGCTCTGGTGCAGGCAATCTGCTTAATGTGGGAAGCAGAGTTTCCTGCAGGACCAAGTTAGCAGAGAAGGGAAAAGCCTGAGAGCCAGGAAGGGCCGAGGAGCAGGTAACTGCGATCCGAGGAACCGCCTCCGGGCTGCGCCGAGTGGAGCTGCAGCTGTCCGGGGGCCCCGGGAGGGGGGTGGGCGGTGAGCAGCGCTCCCTATGGCCGGGACCTGATCAGGGAGCGGCCGTTAGTCGTCTCCCAGAGCCACCGGAACAATTTGCTGTGCGTGTTACAAACAGCCCAGCCTGTGCAAGACAGCAGGGAGGCCACGGCTGTGCTTTGAGTTGGAGAGTTTGCTGGAACTTTCTCAGGCTCCTGTGAGTTCCTCCACTCATCCTAATGTGACATTCACCATGGAAGCCGCTCTTGTTTAAACAACGGATGGACACAGTATCAGATCCCTGGCCAGAGGGGCAGTGTGTTGGGACAATGGACTGCTCTGGGGATGGTGATGGGGATAATGGCAATGGCTCCGTGGCTGCAGCCCTCTCCCTGGCCGCCCAGTATTGAGATGTGTGTGTCCTCCAGCCGGCTTTCCAAAATGCCAACCACAGGAAAGCTGCGGAAACCCAAGCTTTCCTTTTGCTTGGATTCCCAGAGTTTAATAATAGATTATTTCAGGCTTCCTTGCTTCAGTTGTTTTGGCTTTTCAGGCTTGGTCTGAGTGTCTCACGGGCAAAGCAGCCCGCTGGGTTGAAGGAAAAAGGAGAAGCAGCTTTGTGGGACGAATGTTCTGCGTGTGATCCAAGGCTCCATCCCGGCTCGCAGGAGCCCAGCCTCTCTTTCCCTGCCTGCTCCCCGCGGGGATGTGAATCCTTGGCCGCGTGGGTTCCCCAGCCCATGACTCCCGTTACTCCGGATGGGCGCTGCTGGGGGGGGCTCCCCACCCCAACACAAGAAGGAAGGGGGCGAGGAGGTGCCCTCAGCGCTGCGCCATGGGGGCCGTGTGTCCCTGACGTGCCCCCTCACTCCGTTTGGGGTCCCCACGCGGACGCAGCTGTGGGCGCTTCGCCTCCTTTACGAGCGGCCGAAACCCGGACGGGACCCGGGCAGCCCCGATCCCCCCGTGCGATGCGCGCACTGCGCCTCGGCGCTGCCACCTGCTGGCGGCCGGAGGGAGGACACGGCGGGGACAGCGCGGACGGCGGCTCCGGGCGCGAGAGGCTGCGCTGCGTTCGGGATTTCTGCTCTCGTTTAAATCCGCTGGATTAAATCCGGTGGATGAGGGGCTTCCGAGGGATGGAGCTGATCTGCGTTGTCTCTCCAGCAAGAGACCCAGGCTCTGGTTGGGGTTGTGCGGGCAGCGGCGGACCGCAACCAGCCCCTGCAACCCGTCCCAGCCTTTACCTTTCATGGGCATTTCCGTGTAATCCGCGGAGAGCAGATGGGAGCCGTTAGACGCAGATTTACATTCCTTCCAAGCAACTGGCAGCGCGTCAGGGAGTTGTTTATTTAATGTAAAGGGTGAGATTTAAAGGGGGGGGAGGGAAAGCTGCAGCGCTCCCTCGTGCAGCGATGGCTGCGACTTTGGACGGTGCCGGACGGACACCCCGCGGGGCAGAGCCCTGAGCGGAGCGCGGAGCCCCGCACTGTTGCTGCCCTCCTGGGGGCCGAGCGGTGGCACCAGCGCTGCCCCCTGACAGCCGCACACCTCCTGGGGAAGATCTTTAAGCGATACTTTCATTGAGCCTTCCAAGTGTTATTTTTCCGCTCACCTCTCACCCTGAGGACAAAGCTCTCTGAGCACCGTGTGGTTTCCCCGGGTGCCGCCGTCCCTCCTTGGTCTGTCTGCAGCCATCACTGCGGCCTCCCTGGGAATTATTTTCCAGACAAAGTGTTGACACTTTCCCCCAGTTGGGTGTCAGTGTTGTGTATCAGAGCTGCTCATTTCTGAGTGCAGAAGTCTAACGAGAGGAACGCTCTGTGGTTAATGAGGTGTTGGGAGGCAGCACAGCTCAACCCATGGTTATATTTTCCAACTTTCCAGTTTAATTAGAAGCCCGGCTCTTCTGTGCACGCACTCATTCCTTTCTCACTTGAATGACAGCAAGGGGTTTTACAGGGAGATTTGTCACCATGTTTAAGCAAGCTGCTGGTGCTGCTTTCTGTCCACATCACTCTGCCCTGTTCCAGCTCACAGCTCTGTGTGCCATCACCAACGTCACCCACTTCTGAGTTAGGTACAGAGCCGTGCCTGTGTCATCCTTCCTCATCCTCCTGTCATCCTCCTGTCCCTGCCCTCCCACTGCCCTATTGCTGGGCTTTTGGCAGACACTCAGGCCCAGTGCTGCTAAGTACCAGTTTAAATGTCAGACTTCACAACTCTCATGCTCTGCTATTAAGTAGTTATAAGTTTGTAGGAGCAATGTGAGTGGGGATTGCAGGGCCCAGCCCTGCCCCACACCCTGCACAGGGCCCCCTTATGCCATTCTTGCAGCGTGCTGAGCCCTGCCCCCAGCCCCATACAGTGCAGCTGCTCGCACTGAGGTGTAAAGGGCACTCAGGTAGTTGTACCTGTGCACTGCTTGTGATGGGTCACAGCTGACAGATCATTGCTCTCTGACCTTTAGTAATTGGGTTGTGTTCGAGATGGGTTGCACAGGGTGTGCTCTGATGCACAGATCAGGCAGTGCTGCAGAATGGGCGCAGGTACCTGTGCAGGAGCAGCACCTGGTCTGCTTGTAATGCAGGGGTGTATCCTACAGCTGGGGTTCACTTTCGAGGGGAAGAAGGGGAAGTTGCTTGTGTAAAATTTGCAAACATTACTTCCCTCTTTCTTCTAATTAAAATGTTTTAATTAGTGTATACAGTAAAAGTGTGCCTTTGGGCTTTTGTGGGTTGTAACTGAAAACTGGGAGGTGATGCCTGTGGTTCCTCAAGCTCTATGTGTGCTCACAGTGAGTGCAATAGGACACACCTGATACAGTGTCCCAGCCAACCACTGCGGGAGGCACAGAGAGCTGCAGAGCAGTGCAGTGCTCCCACCAAACACACACTTCTGCAGTTTCCAAGGATTTATTATACAAAAATAAAGGTTAAATAAATGTGATTATCCATTTCTTCTAACCAAAAGAGGAGCGCTTTTCACCACTGACCTAGAACTGTCATTTGAACAGAGGAATGTTTAACACTGTTATGTTATGCTATGGACCACAATGCCTTTTTTCCTTTGCTGTCCAGTATAGAAAACCAGGCCTAGCAGGAGGGGCTGTAGGGAAGGAAGCACTGAAAAGAGCATTCAGGAGCCATGCAGCTCCGGCTTTGTGTCCCCAACCCAGCTGTCACCCAGGAGGAATCTCACTGTGCCCCTCAGCCACATGAACTGCAGCACTTCTGCTGCTCCAGTTCTGCTCCAGCTTCTCCAGGACAGCGTCAGGGCATTTGGTGCTATCTGCACTTACAAACGGATTGTGGAAGAGACAGATTTACTTAATAAATAAATACAAATAACGTGACAGATATTAGCATGAGGTACAGCAGTATTCTAAGGAAGGTTAAGATGCTGAGGACCTGGAGCTCCTGGCTGGCATTAGCTTGGCTTAGTATGGTGAAGTTATCTGCAAGCTATTCACTGGGCTCTCAGTAACACAAACAACAGCACGGTTGGAAGTCGCTTGAAGGAGTATTGGAAGCAGCATACTTGGATGGATAAATGGGGTTACACAGAGCACTGGGGGTGCTGGGTTCCAACAGCAGCTGGGCTGGAAGCCACACACTCCCATGCATGGCTGTCCTTGAGGCTCCTCATCACTGCTGCAAAGGGTCGTGCAAGGCTGAGCAGCTCAGGTCCGGTTTGGTTCAAGCCTTTACCTACAGCTTGGGGCATGTTTGGTTCTTCATTGGAACACCAGAAAGGGGCAGCGGGGATGGGCAGCCGGTGCCAGGGCAGGGGTGGCTGTGGGCTGTGGGATGGGGCTCAGTCAGCTGACACTGGCAATGGGAGGAAGAGGATCGCCTTCTGCCCATAGTGAGTCCGCGGCCCCAGCTTGCTGTTCCCATTCTTCTTCAGCCCAACAAACCAGTTCTTGTCTGCGTGCTTTTTGGAGATGTATGTGTTGTAATGGTTCTCCTCGAGCCTCTCAAGGAACAGGCACTCCTCGCCCGGTAGCTGCTGGAAAAGAGTTGTAGGGAGGTTAGTGAGTGGGGTGCCATGGGGCAGGGTGCATCGTGGGGGCTGCTGCCCTCTCCCTGTGCCCACCACACAGTACAGTATGTGTCTTGGCTTGGCTTCTGACTTGGTCCTGACTCACTTTGCAGTCCCATGCCCACAGCCCACGAGTATGGGGAGCAAAGCATCTCCTTGGCAAGGCTGAGAAGCCTACCAAAAGGGATATGGGATGTGCACTTTGCTATAAATGGATCTCAAAGACCTGGATTATTTTTGGTGACTCTGTGTCCTGCAGCTCCTGGACACCAGATCATAGAATCACAGAATCATTAAGGCTGGAAACAGCCTCTCAGATCCCCAACCCCTGCCCACCCCACCATGCCCACTGACCATGTCCCCCATGCCACATCCCCATGTTCTGGAACTGCCCCAGGGATGGTGAATCCCCACTTCCCAGGCCCCTGTATGTTGTGCTGCAGCTTACCGAGCCATACAGGAGCCCATTGGTGTCCATTGCCAGGTACTGCCCTGACACTGTGCTCTTTATATAGACCTCACCCACGTCTTCCGCACTGAGCTGGAGCTGAACTGGAAGTAAAATTAAAACAACAACGATAGTGTAAAAAGGAAAATAGGGACATGGAAAAAGGGAAAGTGGTGAGAGATAATGGCCCAGGTGCTGGGAAAGTGAGCAGGGTGTTTTTGTTCTGAACTATAAAGAGTTTAAGAGAAACAGTACAGAGTGTAATAATAACATCTCCTTGTGCCCTCCCCTTAAGAGAAACTCCACAGCCATGTCTGGGGAACCAAAGGCCAATTTTTGCCTTATTTTACATCAAAGGAAGGGCTGACTTTTGGTTAAGATGCTGGAATGGGACACAGGAAATTGGGGTTTTAATTCGGACTCTAATTTGCAAATTTCCTTTGTGGTTTTGACAAGATAGTTAAGGAGTGACGTATGAAGAGGTATTTCAGGACAGACAGACCTCAGGTACTGGTACTGCAGTGCACCATGCCTTGCTGTGTGGCAGGGTCTGTGCCCTGGGGAGCTGGGTCATACACCCAGGTATTGGATCCTCCTGTAAGCTGCAGAAGGGCAGCAGGCAGAGGGAAGGCACTGGTCCTCATCCTGAATAACAGTGCAGACATCCTGCAGATGCCCATGAGCCATGTTCTGTAAGGTTGTAGCCCATGACACAGAACAGTGCAGTAGAGCAGCCCTGGGGATGTCTCTCTAGCACTCAATGCCTAAAGAGTGAATCCTTAGTGGGGCACAGAGCATTGTTACCTCTTTCCTGTAAGATAAGGCTGGTTTTGGAAAGGAGCATGGCCTTATTTCCTCCTCAAGGCTCTGAAATGCTCATGTAACATTTTTCACTTCATGCTGAAGGCACGGGGAGCTGAGCAATGCAGTGAAGGACCAGGAATGAAATTAGTGCTGGGTTCAGTGGCCTAGAATGAGTGACTTTTTGTTTCCCCTTAGATATCCTCCTTCATTCTGTGCCTAGCACTTGACAAGGCGATGTCAGATAAAAATAAGAACTTCTCTGGAGCAGTGGTGCCAGTGGCAGTGCATGGGCAGGACCCCAGAGTGCAGTGCTTCACGTCCATAGGGGCAGTTCCCACTGGCACATTGCCCTGCACTAGGTTCATTCTGTAAATATTTGCCTGGTCAGATATCCACATTTACAGGATTGTTTGCAGGGGGTTCCTGGCGGGCAGGGCTTCCCAGCACATGGCCTGGCTGGCAGCCAGTGAGGAGCAAGAGTGGCTGGGGAGGAGATGCTGGCTGCAGGACTCAGGCTGGTGGGGTTAGGAGTGGGCTGGAGGGCCTGAGGATGGGGACTCAGGGCTGTCCCCATGGCTGCTGGGATGCTGCAAGGAGCAGGGAATGGTGTTTGTACCTAGAATGCTGCTGCTCATTGAAGCATGAGGAAAGACTAAGCTGGGCAGGGCAGAATCCAGTCAAACTGCCTTGGGATCTCACTTCCCAAATCCTCTTGAGCACTTGCAGCGGTCCCCAGAGCTTAAAGCTCCCTAACAGAACCCATTGTACCACTGTGTCATCAGTGTCACACAGCTGCTTTGTGCCTCATATGGGTGGCACAGCTAGGGGAGCTGCTGGGGGCAAGGTGCTGCTGCAGGTGGGCCAGGCCAGCCTTGTTCTTGCCTCTTTTGGACTCCTGCATCCTGCAGGAACTTAATTAACCACATAAGGGAAAGGGAAAGTACTGAAGATGAGAGGATGCTGCATACAAAGCACACAGACACAACACGTTCAGCACACCAAGCTCCAGCACCTGATTCATGTGTAAGAAGCACAGCTGTGCTGCCTGAGGGCATCGCTTGTGCAGTGCCACTGCTGCCTGACCCAGGGACATGCAAAGATGCCATCAAATCAGGTGTGATGGCTTCGTGTGTGTGCAGGGCTGCAGCTCCTCCCTGATCTTCCAGCTGTCAGCTTGCCTGCATGCTGCAATTAACCCCTCAATTACATCCCTGCAATTGCCACCCCTGCTGGCCGCCCTTCCTGGCTGCACCGTTTCTTGCACACTCATATCAGGCTGCTTTCTGCTGGTAAGGCTGACCAAGCAATGCAGGACATGCAAGCAAGCAGGAGAACCAAGCAGCCCGGCCGGTCCTTACTGTGCTGGTCACTCCGGTCCCGTGTTCCGTCCACTTTGCCGTCCGGCAGGATCCGTAGGAAGTGGCCCCCGTTGCTGCAGTACAGGAGTTTGGGCTTCTTGTAGTTGCCCAGCGGCAGGCCAAAGCGCTCGGTCAGGGCAGTGAAGGTGGTTATCTCCCCCTCGGCCATGGCTCAGGCTGTGGGAGATGGGAGGTGTGAGCGGGATGGTGAGCTGCCCGCAGTGCTGTGCTTATAGGGACAGGGAGGGATGGGGCCGGGGCAGGTGAATCACGCAGGTGCTGTTCCCTGCAGTGGGAGGATCGGGGTCGTCCTGCTGGCAGCAGGGATGCAGTCCCTCTAATTGTATCACAGTGAATTTTGTTTTCTTTTTGCTTTCTATTGACGCACGAGCTAAAATTATACACTGGAATACATGTTTGGAAACCACCCAATGTCTGATTGGAACCCACAGGAGGAAGCAGCCCAGGTTAATGGTTCTCACCACTATTATACCTTCCTGTCGTGGCTGTGACTAGAATTGCAACACAAGGCAGCACGCTGCATAACAAGCATTGCTTTGTGGTGAGGCGTCCACCTGGCCCAGGCACACACACGCTGAGGATCAGAACACATCTTAGATAAGAACTTACCTTACTTATCTAACTTAGATCAGAACTTATCTTAGATAAGTAAGAGTGTAGGAGGCTTCCACTGCTCAGGCCTTGAGGGGGAGATTTATGCACAGTGACCAATTGTATGTGGAAAAAGGGGATTCTGAATCCAGACCATATCACAGTTGTGCAGCCTTACCTCCCAGCTGTAACAGAAAGCCAAGAGAACTGAGGCTGCACTTAAACCACCATGAAAATTCTGCCTCTCATAGGCAATATTCTTTGGGCTTATAGAGAAGTGGGTTTATGAAAAAAGATGGGGCACTGGGTGAATCTAGTAACGTCTGGTAAGTCAGAAAATGACTTTAAGAGTTATTTGTTCCCATAGCCATACTATGGGACAACACAGTCACTACTTATAGGTATTTAAAGATTGTGAAAACATCAGTTGAGCACTGAGTTGCGTTACAGCTGCATTAGGGTTGAGCTGGTGCCAGGTTGGTTCTTAGAAACAACTTCTCCTGCAAAGAGCAGCCAGGAGAAACTATTCCTCCAAGTGGATCCCCAAAGCACACAGAAGACAAAAATACATGGGAGTGCCAATTCTTGTTTTTAAGTTTTGATCACTAAGAACTGAAACCATGGAAATAAGGCTTCACTGCTGTTGTTGAAAACATGCCCAGCCATCTCAGCCCCTTCAGTCAGTTCCCAGGCTTCATCCCTTTCTTTCAGATGTGCCCCTTTAAGGTCTTATAGCAGAAATGCTGAGTCACAGCCTGAAGCAGTGATGGAGCACCTGGTGGGAAGGCAGGGCCAGACCAGGGAAGCTCAGGTGCATGCAATGTACCTGCGTGATGGAAGGGCTGGAGCCAGGATCCACCCCTTCCCAGACCTCATTTAAGGGCTGACAGTGGAGGCAAAGGCATCTCACTGGAGATTTCTGCCTACTGGAGGCTTTCTAAAGGTAAGCAGATTTTCTTTTGTTTCTGTGCCCATGACTGTTGCACTTGGGTAAATCCTTATTTGCTGCAGCCCAGGTACTTGCTGCTCTGCTGCGTTTTCCATTGTGTTACAAGCCTCCATCAAAACAGCAAGAGATATCTGAGGAGGAGTGAAGAAGCCCCCTCTTCCCTTGAGTTTGAGTTGTGCCTGGCAGTGCCCCCATCCTGGGCAGTGCTCAGAGTGGTGCTGCAGGTGGGGCTGGGATTGCTCTGACTGCTGTGTGCTCAGAAGACAGGTCCTGGCTGTGTGATGCTTTAAACTTTTCACTGCTGCCCTCTCTGCGGAATTGTGCTTACTGTGTTTCCAGCATCACGTTGTCTGGAGCAGTGCCCAGGGAGCAGCACTGAACCAGATATGAGCTTCCCCAGCTGGTGCTTGCTTAGCTCTGAGATCTGGCTTACAGCCAGTTTCTCTCTTGCTGCCTGGAGCCCTGAACCTGCTCCAGACCCATTTCAGTCTCAAAGCATTAACCTTTCTCTGAGGGACCCAGCCCAACTTTCACAGCCATTTCCACTGGTTCATATTTTGCTTGTGGTGGTTCAACTCCACACCAGCTACTGGGCTTTCCCTGGGCAGCAGCCTGCTCATCACCTGATGAGCTAGACAAGCTGCAGTGCTTTGCTGAGCATTAATCAAGGCCAGCAGTGTTGTGCAATTTACTGGAAGTGACTCTTTCCTTTAACCCTTCTCAGAGGATGAAAGGCACTGGATGCCTCCTGGCAGGTGATGGAGGGAGCAGAGGAGCCCACCCTGCAGCCGTGGGCTCTGTGCAGGGTCCCAGCAGCACAGCTGACATGGGTGAGGTGCAGATTGGGGTGGGTTCCTTCTTAACTTGCAGGTCTGCACAGCCAAGAGTGTCTATGGATTGCTTTAACAGAACAGCTCTGCTGGAAACATCGCCTTCACTTTCACGTATTTCCTTTAAGGCTTTAGGTTTTTTTTTTCTTTTTTTTTTTCCCCCCTATTTTTAGGAGGCTCTCAGAGCTTGCCAGCTGCCTTTGACTCCACAAGAAAAGCTGAATGAACACAATTTTCCACTCCTATTGTCTCTCCTTGCTAAATACTGCTGCTGTTCTCAGCCTTTTATGACTGTGCAGCCGCTATTCCACACACAGTACAGCTCCTGGCCCCTACTATTATACTTTTGGCAAGAAACCATCAGGTTTTTATATAAATAAGAGTACAAGAGAGAACCTGAACTTAAGTTAACTTAGGGGTCTTATTTTGGGGGGTAGAAGCCCAGTAAAATGGCTGGGCTCCAAGGCTTCGGAGCTACTGCACTGTGTACACACTGCTTTCCTGTCTGCCTCTTTATGTCCTCACCGCTCCTTTCCCTTAAGGCCCTTTCTGACCTCTCTGAATGGATCTGGTCTTTGTAGGTTGCTGTTCTGCTGTTACATGTGAGGCCCTGTGGATAGAAGAGTTACAACATTCTAGAAGAACTCTGGCTCTGCCTTTCCTCTGTGCAATGTCCTGCTGGGTTCCTGCAGTCCTGGGGTTGACAAGTATGGCTTCAGGGAATTGCTGTGGGGCTCCCAGAGCAGCTGGAGCATGCAGAGGGAAAACTGCTTGGATAAAATGGGGTTTTTATTCATTGTAAGTATTGGAGATTGACTGTGTGGGATGAATTTCCTCACCCTGGAATAAGAGGCCGTGATGGATGCAGGCGGGTTCAGAGCTCAGTAGAGGCTTCCTTGTGCATGGGTGGCCCTGGGACCTGCAGCACGATGGGGATGGGGTGTTAGTTGGATTCAGTTGTCTTTGAGGTCTTTTCCAACCTTTGTAATTCTGCAATCCTATTCCTACATCACCTAGAGAGAAGAGGAGCCCTTGGGTAACATGTGCATGTCCTGGGGACAAAAGTGTGCCTATAGCTGAGAGTTCTGATCGAGCCACATGAGGTTTCTGTGCTTCTCCAGGCTGGGAGTCAGTACAACATCTCAGCAAAGCAGTGGCATCCGTGGAGAGACAGGAAAACAAAGTGATGATCTGCTTCCTAATTGCCTGCCTGCAGATCCTACCTCCCCGCCCACACCCTCCTGCAATCTGGTGATTAACTTAATTACAGCTGCAGCTCCTGGAGCTGGCCCAGCCGGGGAGGAGGAGCGGTGCCAGGAGGGTCTCGCTCCCTGCAGCCTGCCTGGGCTGGGACCAGGAGCACGGACGTGGCTGTGAGCAGTGCTGGCTGGAGATGCAGATCCCATTGTTTCATGTGTGGGATTTGATTGTTAATCCCAGTGCACACCAGATGCGTGGGACCTGTTGTGTGGAAAGAATACTTTGGACAGAGAAGCACGAGGGCTCAGTTTCTCCAGCAAAGGGCAATGGGAGAGAAGTTTTGCACACAGAGCATCGAAGGAGGCAAGTATAAAGGATAACGGAGTGCTCTACTGTGTGGAGGGGCAGTGCTGAGGGGGGAAGGGACTCCTCTTCTGGCAGGTCCCTGTAGCTGAGCTACAGTGCTCAATGTTCTAAAGCAGCTCTCACTTGCAGTGGTTTTTAAGAAGCCCCTGGAGCTGACAGCTGGGTTGCATGCCCCTGTTCCTGCTGTGGGTCTGGGTGTGCTCTGCTTCCTAGAGAAAGCAGCAGAGGTCTGCAGGGCTGCTGCGGAGCAGGACGGGTGGTACAGGATGGAGGACAGCTGTGGTCCTGGAGTGCTGGAGGTGAGGCTGGGTGATGCTGCCCAGCTCACAAATGTCACTGCTCCTCCTGCCACCCACTGCTGCTGTCCCTATGAAATGTCAGACCGCAGCGCTGGGAGTGCTGAGGTTGTCTGGGCTCAGGTGTGGCTGCCCCATGGCTGCTGGCTCCCACCCCACACACCCACAGACAGGCGGGCAGACAGCAGTGCCAGCCCTGGGCAGGCTGCTCATGGCTTCCTTCTGCTGCTCTGCTTATGCTGCTTTCCTCTAGCCATCTTGCTCTTGCATCCCAGCTCTACCCAGGAAAGCTGTTTGCCTGACACCAAATGACAGATTCTCACCCCCAGATCTTGCACTATACTATGCCCTTGTGCCAAGGGATGATGTGGTTCTCCTCTTGTGTGCTGTGGGCTCCACCCCAAGCAATGCCTCCCTAATTCCAGGTAAGAGTCTTGTTGATGCTTCCTCTATCACCCTGTTGTTGGCTGCCAGCCACACCAAGCTCTCATCATCTACACTGAGTCCAGAACATTGGCATGCTGCTGCTAATGAGGCGTGGGGCTTAAGTGAGGAGTGAACAGCAGGAATTTGCCTACATTGTCAGATGGGATGCTTCCTTCAGCTGCCCTGTGAAGAGCAGCCCAGCTCAGCCCAGGGTTGGCTCTGGCTTCAAAATGGGGATTTGAGTTTGGGTTCAGACTTGCACTGTGTCCTTCACCAGAGAAATGAAGGATGCCTGGAACTGTAGGTTTCATCTCCATGCCAAGTGAAACTCCACATCCATACCCGTGGTTAACCATCAGTAGACACATCATCACTTAGAAATCAAGCCTCAGTCTGTGCTGTTCCAAGGAAAATCACTTGGTCTCTGGGTTCACCGTAAGCTCAGCAGTGATTTACTACCAAAAAAAAGCAAGGGGAGTTAATTATCTGCACTTCAAACTCATTGTCTGATGGCAACATGGCTTGTCAAGTTCTGAGGAAATACTGCCGGGAAGAGTTCTGCTGCTTAACATCTTTAACTGTAGCTATGGGTGCATAAGTAAACAGCTTGGGCTGTGTTTTGCCATGAATGCTGTTGCTCAGTAACTTAATAGTGCAACAATTGCTTGAGATAATGATTGATATTACTGGGAAAATCCTACTATAAATAATAATTTTCTTATCTGCATGACCTGAGAGCTGGAGAAATGCTGTACTGTGTGAAACCACAGTGCATGAGAACATGCAAGGAGAGATCCAAAGGAAAGATCCTTCTGCTCTGTTGGAGCAAGGCAAGCTCAGAGCCAAAGCTTTATAAATGTGGCTAAGAGGCTCCACAGAAAGAAATCCAAACAGAATAATTAAAGGGGGATAATGAACCACTGCATTTAGCTGGTGAGTAGGCACCTCTATGTATTTCCTGCTGTTGTAGAGGAAGACATAGGCATGATGGGGATGGGTCAGTGGTTGGACTCGCATAGTCTCAGAGGTCTTTTCCAACCTGAATGATTCTATGGTGGGCTGCTCTGACATGCAGACTTTAGGCAAAATTCTGGGGGCTCTCAGTTCAGAACAGCTCACTGGGTCCCCAGGTGTTCATGTGCCACCCTCACTTCCAGTCAGAGAAGCACAGCTGACACATGGGACGTTAGCCCTTGGCAGAAGCCCCAGACAGCAGCACATGAAGCACCTGTGAATGGAAGAGCTGAGCATCAATCTGACCCCATGAGATGTATGTAGGGCTGGTGATGACGGCACCTCCAGGGAAAACAGCCCTGCCCCAGTGCTGCTGCTCTCCCTGGCCCAGAGTGGAGACAGCTGGTAGTTTTCAACAGCCCGTCTGCCCTGTCTGATCCCTGCAAACACCAGCAGCCACCAACAACACAGCACAGGAGAGACAGCTGTAATTATAAACATCTGATGGAACCAAGCGCTTTGTGGAGCACTGCCACCAGGTGCCACCCACATGGGCTATTTGCAGCCTGGCATGGCTGGAAGGTGCAGAGACATCTGTAGGTGGTGGCCTGGCCCTGGGACACCTGCATGGGGTGAGAGGGGGCACCATGGGGAGATGACCCAGTATAGCTGCACTGGTGACAGAAGGTGGGGACATCCCAGATCCTTAAACACACTGAACTGAGCCAAAAAAAAAACCAAAACACCCAAAAAACCAAACCCCAAAAGCAACATTAATCCTCCAGAATTTTAAAAACCATTTGTCTGTGGCCTTCCCCTTTGAAACCTGCCTGGCCTGGGACACAAGCATCACCATATCCACAAAGCTTTTGGCACAGGCAAGGGCTCATCCAAGCAATGTCAGCCCCAAACTGCCCAATGCTGCCTGCCCTGTGCCCACATGCAGCCCAACAGCTGTAGTTCCCCAGCATGAAAGCCACCACCTACAGCGCTGACCCCACAGTGCCCCTCTGCACTCCCCCCAAGCCCCATTCAGAACTTAAATATAAAGGGAGATGGACGTCCCCATGGAGAACATACCCATCTGAGTGCTCCTATCTGCAATGCACACTGCTATGAACAAACAGCAGCGCAGAGCTCACCCAATGCAGTGCAGGCTGTGAGTTGTGGTGGTGAAGATCTCCCCCTCCTGTTCACCCAGAGCGTGGAGCTGGGAGCGAGGAGGGAAATGCTGGGCTCGGGGCTGTTGCCCTGTGCTCACCCCAACCTCAGGTGGCTGAGCCTGGGGGTGCTGCGGGGATGGGGTCAGTGCTGGAGCACCGCACACCTGGTGTGGAAATAGAAGAAGGGCACTGCAGGGACTCACCCAGAAGTGGGACCGTCAGCCTGCTAACGCCAGAGGCGTGGGAAGAAAAGTCCCAAGGTTAAGGCTGACGCCCAGATTTCTCCTCTCGGAGCAGGACTCTAAATTAAGAAGTAGGAACAAATGTTCTGAGCACAAGAACGCTGTGAGTCACGCACAGCCCAGTGTCTAGACTGCTGTGGGCAAAGAGCAAACCTTACTGAGGACAACACCACACCAGAATGAGTCTGAGGAGACCAAAGGGTTGGGGATGTCACTCTGCAGGCCGGTGGGCAACCCCACTCCTGCAGCAGGCCTGGAGGGCAAAGCACAGTGCTGTCCTGTTACAGGGACCACAGCCAGAAAATGGCCATTTTATGGTTGGTTTAACCTGCAGCCACCTGCGAGCAGCACCTCCCCACCCTGGGGAAGGGCTGAGCTAATGGGAAGGTGAGGAACATCCTGGGAGGAGCAGTTCAAAGTGCTTCTGTGGCTTCTCCTGCCTGTGTTCTGCAACAGAGCTGTGTGGATGGGAAGGGCTTTCTGCTGTCTTGCTCTCTCCCTCTGTGTGATGGGTTTCCTTTCATGCCTCTCAGTTTTCCTGCTTTCTTCCATGACTGTGTGCCACCGTGTGTCTGTAACAGGCATCTTTCCTCTGTTCTCTCACTTTATCTGTGCCCCTGCTGGCACCACTCTGCTAGCTGCAGTTTCTCAGGGTGATTTCATTCCTCTTTAGGTGCCTCTGTGTCATCCTGGGGTGGGCTCAGGCCTGAACAGTTTGGGAAAGAAGAAACGGAATGGAGAGGGGCTGTGCTGAATGCCCAGGCCTGAAAATCCAGACAGTTATCTGCCTTTTTTGAGAAGCTGTGGAAACAAATCATTCTGCTATATGAGCTGTAGGAAAGAGAAGGGCCTGGTGCTAACTGTACATCCAGAGCTCTCTGCATGCTGCGGGCAGTGCCCACAGCCTGCAGCCATCCCGCTGTCCTGCACCGGGGCACTGCTGTGCAGGGTGGCAGGATCTGCTGCTGTCTGCCCCCACAGCATTAGCAGAGGGGACACTGATGTTGGATGTAAGGTAAATAGTACTGACTGCTCTTACTGAGTCAGGCTGCTCTCTTTTTTAACAAGTGGAGAGGAAGGGAGGATTATTGCATTCACTCAGGCCGTGCTGCATACTGGGACAGAGATAATGTGACAAAGCAGCAGTGCCTCTCTCTCTTGCTGAACTGGTTTTCAGCGAATTCTTCTGCAAACAGATTTCTATTGTGAGTGGCTTAAAGAGCAGAGCCAGCCAGGCCTCCAGCACAGGCGATAATCAGCAACGACCAGTTGCACAAAATGAATGTGGGATTCTAACGAATGATGAATGTGGGGATCTAAAGCTGCCCCAGCCATGAGCATTAGCAGCCCTTGTGCTGTGCCAGAGGGCAGTGCCGGCTGTGCCCGTCCTCTCTGCACTCAGTTCTTTGGGGCTGCAGGCTGGTGGTGGTCTGACCAATGGCTAAGGACCGTCTTTTGGGTTAATCTCTGGCTAAAGACCATCTTTCTCCACTGTTCTTTGCAACCTCTTATTTCTGAGCCCTCATTCAGAGAGGTGTCTGTTCATCTCATCTAAACCCCTGCCATTTTGAGGGTCATGAAATTATTAACATGGGGTTGTTTAATGCAGGAGGCAAATTTTCTTGCATTATTGCAGTGGTGCTCCTGGGGTTGCAGAGAGGAAGGAGCAGCTCCTGCAGCAGGTGGCACTGGAGTGAGGCAGAGATGCACCATGGCAGCTTTGCAGTGGTGCTGGTGGCATCTGCTGCCACTGCAGTGGGAGGTGGCACCGGGCACATGGGAAGGGCCTGAGGAGCTCATGGCCCAGGATGCATGGGCAGCAGGAGCTGGGACTGATGTCAGCACCTACCAACAGTTATCTCCCCGAGGCAGTAAAAGTTAGTGATGACCTCCTCATTGAAAAGCTGCAATTTTCTCTAATGAATCCCCTAAAGTGAAGCTTATTTCCTGCAGAAATGTGCCTGTTTGTGGTTCTGGATTGCAGTGTCTCTTGAAAATCCTTTTTCCTGCCTCCTCCTGTCATGCAGCTATGGACTTCTTGAGAAATGGATGGAAGCATTTACCATTTGATTACCCAACCGTGGCACTAAGAGCATCACACAGCCCTGGAAATGGAGCTGAAAGGGGACTGCTTCCTGCAGGAAGCCAGAACGCTGCTTCTGCCACGAGCTCTGGAACTTTCCCTGTGATGGGTGCACACAGTCCATGCATGGGAGTGGAGATGTGCACTGGCAGCACTGCTGGGGCTGCACAGAGAAATGACTGCTCCAGGTGAGCCATGCTCTGTGTCACAGCTCTTCCATGAGGAAAATCCCCATCTTTCTTACTAAGGGAAGAAAAGGGTCTTTCTAATGGCTAAGCTCTTTCATTTATTATTATTAGTATTATTTTTATGTTCTGACTTGGCATCAGAAGAGAAAGCAAATATTTAGCAGGATCAGATTTGATCTGCTCTATGAATGCATCCTCAGAAGTACACTGAAACAAGAGGAGAGTGACTGAGATGAACCTGCGGGGGCTGCTATCCCTACAGCTGGCACTGTGAACTGTAACTGCTGCCCACACCAGACCAAAGAAGCCCAATACAAAGAAAATACACCCCCAGCTCTGATTGCCCTGCCTGGGTGCATCGGGTGCTGTGTAGCTCCTTCATGCTCCCCCTGCCTTGCTGCTCCCAGCTATGTTTGTGAGCATTTTAGCTGGCTCATGCCAGTTGGCACAGAGGAAAATTCACACAAAGCAAGCACAGGAAGAGCAACAGCACTGCTGTAGTGGGGGGTGCAGCCCCAGGGCTGGGGAGGCAGTGGCAGCAGCAGAGCCGCATTGCTGCTGGGGAAACAGCATAGAAGGTGCCGCTGTGGCCAGCTGCGTGATGAGCTGCTGGGATGGGGGGAAGATCGAGGTCTTGGGAGTGGGAGGGAGGCCAGAGTCATTCGGAGAACTTGGGAGGGGGAGGCTCTCCCTTGGGTAGGGTGGAGCTGGAAGGGGAGGTTATCCAAAGGGCTGGGGCTGGCTGAGGCCTCCCTGGACCCGAACTGCGGTCAGCTCCAACCCAAGTCAGTTCTGCACACCGAGCAGTGGATGGAGGGAGCTGTGCTGACCCTGCTTCACACAGAGAACACTCAGGCACTGTCCTGCTTATCACTGCCAAGCGCAACAACTGGGAACCAGCTGAAGTCTAGACTCATGTTTGTGTGTGCAGAGCTTCTCTGCAGCTCAGGTGTTGCTGCTGGGTCATGAGGGGCCTGAGTCCCACTGACACTCATCACCGTGTCACCAACAGCATGTGGGGCAATGGGACCTGGGGCTCTGCCCAGGACATTTCTATTGAGGAAATTATTATTAATAATTATTAATAATTAATAATAATCATCTTCCAGCAGCACATTGCTGAAACAGGTTTCCTATTTCGGATTATCCTAATTTAGGTTTTGCAAAATAAAACATGTAAAAAAAATTGGATTCAAATTCAGATACAAATTTCGAGCCACAGCTTTTAGAACTGCAATGAGATTCACGTTGTTTTGAACCCCTCCATTCTCCCAGTGGCAGCAGCCCAATGACACCCGCAAGGTTTGGGGGGGTTTGGCCCCTAATGTCTCTGCAGAAGAAATCTGCCTCCTTCCCCCCCTCCTGGCCCATGTGTGCCCTCGTGGAGCCCCCTCAGGCCCTGCTCCAGTCCCCACATCCCACGGGGGAGTGAGCATCAGGTGGAGAACCCCAGGTAGGAGCATAGAGACAGCACGTGAGCACCCGGGCCCCTCCCGGCCCCTCCGTACCGCGCCCGTGGCTTGGGGGGATGCTCCTGGGTGCTGCCCGGTGAGATGGTGAAGGGAGGAGGACGAGGATGTAGACGGGATGTAGATGGGATGGGGATGGGATGCTCCCTGCCCGCCACCCCGCCCGCAGCCCGACACAGACACATCCCCTCCCGGGTCCGCACGCTGCATCCCGGGTGAACGTACCGCCCGCAGGGTCCCGCGGTGGAGCTGCCGCCGCCGGGCTGAGCCTTTGACTGGTGTCGGAACGAAGGGGAGACAGGGAAAAAATAGTGGGGGGGGGGGAAGGAAAAAAAAAAAAAAAAAACAGAGAAAAAAAAACTCGTCCGAGCCTATTGGAGAGGAACTGCGGTGGGAGGGACGGAGCACATGGCCGTGTCGGGCTCTGCGGGCTGTGCTGCTGCTGCCGCCCCGCCCCGGGGCTGAGCCCGGTGGGCACGCGGGGGGCACACGGAGGGCAGGCAGCCCCGGTCCGGCTGCTGCTTCTTGCTGCGAACCTCCCGTGGAGGGAGAGGAGACCAAAGCGGATCGGGGCTTTCAAGGCTTTTCGGTGGTGGGGTATGAGCCCGAGGGAGCCGCGCCCGATGCGGGCTTTGTGCGTGGCTGCTGCGGGTAAAGGAGAGAGCGCAGAGCTTGGCCCGCTGCCCCCAGCGCTGTTGAAGCGTCGTTCAGCCGCGGGTATCTCGGGCTCAGGGCCGTGTCACACCGTGCGTTTGTGCAGCCGATCCGCATCTGGAGCGGTCTGAGCGGAGACCGGGCGGCTGGTCACAAAGACGCCGCAGTTGGCAGCAGGTGGAGGGACCGGCAGTGCCCTGATGCGGCCCGGGCCCCGCTCAGCCCCCCGGCTCGGGCATGGCCACGGCAGCGCTGCTCCTGCTCGTGGCGAGGGGAAGGAGCCCTCACCTCGCTGCCCCAATGACTCTGCTGCGCGAGTGCCGCAAATTATGCGCGTTTCTTGGGCTTGCTTAGAGGTACAGTAAACAATTAACTCTGGAGCTGCTTTCTGCCGCGAGGAAGCAGGAGGATCCTGCGCAGCACACAGGCAGTCGGTGCTGCTCTTCTCCCAGACCAGGAGCGAGCAGCAGTGGCAAAGCGTTCTGCAAGACTGCTGTCAATGGAGCCCCCTGAGATGCCCCAGGTCCGGGGCCGGGGCTCATTGCTCACCTTGCAGCTGCATTGCTGAGCACTGAAATGTCTCCTCCCTGTCCCTCAGTCCCTGAGTCCATAAAGAAGAAAATGAACCCCCAACCATTCCCCTGACCGTGCACCCCTGGCTGAGCCCACAGGATTTCTGGGAACCTGGGAACCACAAAAGCCCATTGCAGACCATTGTGGGAGAGGCTGCAATGCCTGTGGTGAGGCTGTGTGCCCGCAGGGGCTGTACCCCATGTGCACTGCTGGGTCGGGGTGTGCAAGTGCTGTGCTGGTCATCCTGCCCCTCACCCCTCTGCCTGCAGCCATGCCTGCACACCCATACTCACACACTCACAGCAGCTCGCAGGAAGGGCTCCAAGGAGAAGAGGTGTCCTCAGACAGGCACCGTCATTGGGGCAGTGATGCTTTCCAGGACAAATCCAGCTGTATCCGGCATGTGTGGGGCTGCGATGGCGCTGCTGTCACTGGGGCTGCTGCACTGAACCCACATAGGACAAAGAAGTATGGATAATCCTTCGCCTTGCTATTTTTTCCCTCTCATGTGATCTTGTTTTTGGACTGCTATTTTGGGGCTGGCCTCCAGCCCAGGTGAAAGACAAGGACTGAATCCAGACTCCCACCCTGTGCCCAGTGCAAGCCAGGGCCTCTGCCTGCTCCCCTGTGCAGTGGGCACAGCCTTGCTGCTGGTGCTGGTTTGGGTCCTGTGCTTGCTCCCCTCTACATCTCTTGCTGCAAAGCCTTTTTTGTCCGCAGACCTCTTGGATTGATGGCAAACAGGCTGCAGTGGATGTGTGGTGCCCAGTGGCCCCATCCCACAGCCCCTCCTGCCCATCCCTGTGGGCTCAGGTTGGGACTCATTGCTGCACCAGAACTGTAGTCTCCCTGGCACTGTTAGACCTTTTTCTGCCCATTTTCCCCGCAGATGCAGCCTGCCAGGATGCTGACAGGAGATAAGTTGGAAAAAAAGAGAAAAAAAAAAAGAAAAAAAAGCTGGCAGCTTGCAGCAGCCTTGACATAAACAGATGCCAGGCCCAACCCTGCGTGCTGCTCCTCATCCCCCTAGTGTGGGCTGCAGGCATCCCACTGTGCCTGGAGGGGGCTGGGAGGGGCACGGCCAGAGGTAGGTGGGGTTTCCTACATCTTGGGAGATGCCAGACCCACTCACGGCTCATCTGTGCCACGGGGCCTCTTCTGGGGATGTGTCCTTGGGGACATCCTAGGACCATGGCACTGGCAGGGATATTGCTGTGCTTGTCCCAGCTGTGTCTGTCAGCCCTCCAGATGGAAGTCCAATGGTGGCAGCCAGGAGCCATGTCCCTTTCCCTGCCATTATCACAGTGAGTCCTTGGAGGACAGATGCTGTTGTGGTGTATTGGGTCATATAAGCTGTGTCTTTGCATAATGAAAACTCACAAAAAGTTCCTATGCTGAAGTTCCAGAGATATCCAAGCAATGGGGATGATCTCCAGTGGGGACTTCACTCAGTTCAGTCCTTTACACTCAGTGCAAAGCCAGCCTAGAGCAAGGATAAGAGGGAACGGGCTTCTTGCAGCTGGGAGGGCATGTGCACACAGCCACACCATTACCCCAATGGAACCCGAATTTCCTTCTGCACAGAAACTTGCATAGAAACTCACCCAGCACGACTGAGATGAAGCAGGTTCAGCTGCCAGCACCCAGCTGCTGAGCAGCAGGCAGGCAGTGCATGACAGCAGGGGTGGGGGAAGGACAGGACCAATGATGGGAAACTTCAGCTGGAGGTGTGCCTTTGTTTGCAGTGAAAGGGGTCAGCTCAGGTGCATGTGAGATAACTGAAGTTTTCAGGTCTGAAAAGCTGGGTTTTTTCAAGCTGTTTCGCAACCTTTAGCCAGCACATTAAATTCTTACCTTTCTTTTTTTTTCCTGTTTCCCATTAATCATTTTGGTACAAAGTAAGCAGTTCCTCTCTTGCACTGTGCTGTTCTCTTTTGGGGGAGCCATTGAAATTGTACTGCATTGAACAGTACCGGAGTAAGAGCTTCTCTTTTGTGCTGCCTGATCACAATGCCTTATAATCACAATGTATAACCCAAAGCTGCTATTAATGTGGCTGTCTTCTTTGGAACAATTGCAAGAAGGGGGCTCCAGAGCATAACAATCACTTGATAAAGGTAATGGAGAGCTTAGAAAAGGGAAGGATGGATAAGTTGGCTAAGGAGGGAACTACTGGGGGCAAGAAATAAGGGGCAGAGGGATGCAGACAGAGCTGTGTGCCATGTTTAGGTGAGCTGTGCATCCCTGAGGGCACCTGTCCTTGTGGTGTGGCTTTGTGCTGCTGCTGCAGGCAGAAGAGCACCAAGCCACAGCTGTGGGCTGCTTTGGGATGCAGCTGGGAGTGTGTCCATCTGCCTGCCTGTCTGTCCACCGTCTGTATCTGTCCCTCTATCTTTCTGTCTGTCTGGATACCCACCCGTCTGTCCACCAGTCTGTCTGCCCAACCATCCATTCATCTGCCCATCCGCCTGTCTTTCTGTCTATCCACCCGTCGGGCAGTCTGTCCTCTCCTAGGCGGGGGTGGTGGCCCATTTCAGAGCCCGGAGCGCAGCCCGGGGCCAGGAGGGGAACTTGGAAGTAGCGGCGCCGCCAGAGGGCGCCGTGGGCTGCGGGCGGTGCGGGGCTGCAGCGGCGGAGAGCGGGGGGTGTGGGGGATACGGCTGGTGCTGCTGCGGACGGGGCTGCAGGTGAGGGATCCAGCGGCAGCTGCTGCAGCACCCTCTGCGGGGGGGGGCACCACCGCTGGCACAGCTACAGCTGGCACTACAACTGGTGCTGGGCACATCCCCCTCCGCGCACACCCTCACTCCGACCTGCAGGTGCAGTCGGGTCTTTTTGCCTTCAGGTTACAGCTGAGATAATTAGGGAGGAACTGAAGACAACCAGGAAGGCTGTTTCTCATTAAGACTCTCATCCTCCCTTATTTCTGTCAGATCCAGCCGTTCTGCAGAGCAGACACGCAGCAGAACAGATTTGTTTGGCTCCTCTGTGCTCCTACACGCTGCTTTTGGTGCTGACATTTCCAGGCTCACTGCAGCCCTTCGTGGTCACTGTTTCCCGGGATGGAGTGCTCTCTCCTGAAGAATGACTCCAGCCTTTGTTTCCTAAGGGTTGACCTGATATATTAGAACGAATGCTGTTTCTTTGCTCTCAGTACTAGGACAGAGTGAAGAGCTGAATCCCAGAGGACTCTCCTAGATACAGCAACCGTAGGAGGAATCTGCTGCTGTAATTGCATTTCTGGGGCATCGGGCATTTTCTGATTCATTTAATATGTGCCATGTTGCATTTGTTACAGATCAGATACACAACAGAAGCCCTATTACCTTAGAAGTACAGCTATTACCAAGTACTGACTTAATTATGGGTCAGTTTAGTTTGACAGAACCCATTCTGCCCAGTCTCCCACTGCTGGGCATTGTGTCCTCCTTCCATCCCCGGTTCACTGCCCAGCACCAAGCAGAGGGGCCATCGTTGCTGAGTCCCCCTGACCCATTTGCTTTCCCATATGCCCCACAGTGTCCCCAGTCCCCCAGACTTATTGCCGGTTGGCACTGGGAGCTCAGCCCACCCCCCAGCTCGGCTCACCCACCTGGCTGTGAGCTCCCATGGGCAGGGATGTAGTGCACTGTGTGGTTCCTGCTCCTGTAGTTTTCCACGGCTGCCATTGTTTACACAAGGCACCCAAGGTAAGGCTCTAGCTGGTATCTGCTCATTATCATCACTTTCCTCTTTCCTCTGATTGTTATGTGGTTTCCATGGTTTTGATAGCTGGAAGTGAAGACAACACGACTTTCTTCCCTTCTGGGAAAGTACTTCTTGTTCTCCTGAATGGTGTCAGTTACAGCAGTGGTGGCTGAAGGGACAGGGAAAAGTCCCGGTTACGTACAGAGACATTCCTCCTTCCTCCTTTAGCCTCAGGAAGGACACAGGCAGCAGTGTCAGCGGGGCTGTGCTGGCGGTCCCACAGATGTAGGGGCTGGGGGGAGTCCAGGAGTTGGCCGTACTCATTGCAGTGTGGGGTTTTCTGATTTGAATCTCAGGAGGAAAAAAGATAGGGCTCAGTGTGTGCTCCAGAGACACCTCACTGCTGGAATCCTGTACTTCATCAGCTCAGCCAATGGCTCACAGCGTCAGCCTGGGCTGCAGCACAAAGCAGTGCTGGATGTGGGCTGTTCTCCTGGAGCACAGGGGCACCCCGAGCCCAGCACAAAGGAATCTCTGTCTCTCCCTGTGATGGCATCCTGCAATTAACCCCGAGCACCGCAGCGTGCCCCTGTCCTGCACTCAGTGCCTTCCTGCAGCCCTGCCCCATCCCTGCCCCATTTGGGAGTGGGGTCCTGCTGGGTGTGGGGGTCCCGGTATCACAGGGAAGCTGCAGTGCAGCATCACACCAGGAAATACAAGATGGATACAAGGTGGATGAGGAACTCTCTTGCTTCCAGAAGAAGTGGTTAAAAAAATAAAGACGCAAACACTGGATTTTATTGCATCAAATTATTTTTTTAAGGAATGTGTGTCCAGAGAACAGCAACACTCAGGGCTGCAGAAAAAGCAGCCCCTTGGCCTGACCTGCCAGGATCAGCTCTCCAGCTTCTCCACCAACAGCACCACTTCAGGAGCTGCACATGATGCGCTCCCTCCCTCCCTGCTGCAGCCCCTCACTCAGTGTGCCTTCCTGCCACTGCGGGATGGAGCAAGGAGTGTGCAGCCATGGCTGGGAGCAGCCCCATGGGTGGGAGCTGCTGCTGCCCTGCGGACTGGGCGCTGCTGTGCCCATCTCCAGGGGCGGCTGCAGGGCTCCGCACTCACTGCGTGGTTTCAGTAGTAAACCAAATTGTTCCCAATCTTGTTATCTTATCTGCAGGTTCCAAGGGCACGTCCTCTGCACGCTGCCTGGAAACACACCCCGCGAGGTGGTGGCTGTCCTGCGGCAGGGCTGGCACGAGGAGGCAGATCTGCTTACAGCTCCCATCCCCTGGAGGCTGAATGTGCTGAGATGTGCTGTGCAGCGGGAGGGCACCTCGGTGCAGTGACCTTGAATGGGCAAAATGTACCTGTAAAAACAGCAGAGGTGATGAGGAGAGGCTGGTCCTCCTGCTACCGCGTTGCAGGCAGCTGCATGACCCCAAGAAGGGCACATCTGGGCACCCACACATCTGTACTGCTGCCCCTGCATCTCTTTATACCTGTACATCTGGACAGTTGCACCATTGGCTCTGATATCTCCATGCAGAGCTCCGTAGCATACAGAAGCACATAGGGCAGATATGAGGCTTTTGCTGATTTTCCCCTTTCCCTTTCCCTTTGGTGCAATTCAGTGCTCACTGCAGTAACCCCAGCCCACGCCGCTCACCAGGTGCACGTGGAGCTGTCCTGGGCTGCTAGCAGAATGCTCTCACAAGGCCCAGAAGCAGCCCCCCTTCCAGAAGGACATGACATCTCTTATGGCACAGCTTTGCTGCCTTCTGGAGGAGCACAGGGCTGGCATGCTGCCCTGCAGAGCAGCTCCAACTTAAGCTCATTAGCTTCAGAAAACAAAATGCAAACCCATTTCCTGGCTCTCCTGTTTTTTGGTAGCCTGCCCTTACTGCAGCTTCTCTTTTCCTCTCAGTTTTGACTCCTCTCGGCCTGTCCCACCACCCCGGGCCCCACAGAGGAGGGCTGTGCAGGGAGGGCTCAGAACCAGATGTTGCCCCCATTGCCCAACAGCCCATGGCGTAAGTGGCTTTGTCCAGGCTTCTGGGCACAGCCATTCCGTTGGCCGGGGATTTCCACTGCATTTTGGAGATCTGTTTGTTGCTTCTGAAGATATTGTTATCCAGGAAAGGAGATACAGCCTTGCTATCATTGTGAAAATTAAAATGATTTCCATCTGGGCCAGCAGTGGTAGAAATGGAGATGATGGAGATGGATGGAGAACTGGCACCGGGGCACCAGAACAGGTTGTGAGGGGCGCTCACTGTGTTCCATGGGAAAGAAAAGCCTTGGTCCTGCTGCCAGGAGCAGAGGCAGAATAGGCGGCACTGAGCTGAGAGCCGAGCAGAGCTGGGAGGAAATTCCTATTTACACGGAGAGCAGTGCTCCCATCCACCCCGCAGGTCACAGTGGGCGCCCACACAGCACACATCTCTGGCAATGCTCCAGAAAGGAAACCAGCATCTGGTTTGGGAACTGCTGCTTGTAATGCCTGGAAACATGGCTGCAGATCAATTTCACAGCCGTTTGCGACTTCTTTTTCTAATGGTTCTACGGATTTTGGGAAGACGTTCCCCTCCTCGGAGCTGTCTTGTGTTAAAAGAACTCTGCTCCAACATTTGGGGTTCAGTGGGGCTCTGCACCCCAAGAGGCACCTGCAGGACCCCCCCGACCCACCCCACGCTGGTTGCTCACTTGGTGCCTGCACTGCTGCTGCATGTGCAGAGAAAGTGGGCCCACAGTTCCACTCAGACTGGGGCATGAGCCTGCTGCAAACACCTGGTTTGCACCCAGCTCTGTTACAGCCAGATCCATTCTCTGCTCCACGCAGCCCCATGAAGATGAGAGCCAGCCAGCACAGGGCAGTGGGGAGGAAGCTGAGCCTGTGAGTTGGGAAGGGCTGGAGGAGCTGCGGGCACCAGGTGCTGCCCATCAGGGTCCCACCCTGTGGCAGGGAACAGTTGCAGGGCTGGGGCCCATAAAGGGAGTTATGGGACTGCAGCTGAGCCCCTCTGCTTTGGGGCTGTGCTGAGCACTCTATGTCTGCCGGGACCTTCCTGCTCACTGTGCAGACTGGGGGGTGTAGGCTGGTGCTTTGTGCTCACAGAGGAAGCAAGTGGCAGCCTCTTGGCCCATCCTTTGATGAGATTTCTTCTTTCCTTAAGAAATGAGAGTAAGAATAGACAGACTGTTTGGCCTTTCCTGACAATGGAACTTTGTCATATCTATAATTAACTCTGTTACTTAAATACTTCTTCTGTGAACATCTTTGAAGATTTCCTAGCCCTTGGTTTCCTCACTGCTTTGCCATTCCTGCTTCCTGTGCTGCAGTAATGAACAGGGGCATGACTAATTGCGCTTTTCCATTTAATTGAGAACTTATTTCTAATTTCGCCTCTGTGCGTGTAGCTGTAGGTTGGGCAGCCTGGTTGGTACCTTTCTGTGGTCACAAATGCACCTGATGGCTCCCAGAGCTCCCTGGAGAAGGCAGAGAAGATGTTCAGCCCATGCTATTCCCTTTCTTTAGGAGGCACTTGGTGGGATAAAGCTTAGAACAGCAGTGAGGGAATACACAGCCCTGCCTTGGCCTGGGAGCTGCTGTGTGCATGGATCTCTGCATGTAAGCAGGGATGTCTTTCTGTGCAGTGCTCCCACTGAGCGCCTCTGGGCACGCAGCTCCCTGACCCCGTAACTCCTTACCCTCATCTCTGTGATTCGGAACAAAGCCATCTCCAGGCGCCTCGAGCACACAGCCCCGTCCCCGTGACGTGTAGTGTGGTCCTCATCAAGCTGCAGACAGCAGATAATAATGCATGGCTTTGTTTGTCCCTACGTGCCTGCACAGTGCCACTACTGCCTGCAGTGTGAATGGTGCCGCACAGAGGGGCTGCAGAGCGGTCACCATGGCCCGAGTCACAGCACTCTGCTGTTGGGTAATGACCTCTGAGCGTCACAGATTGAGCACTGATCCTCAGAGTAATGCTTCTGCTAGAGTCTGGATGCTGAAGTGACTGAACTTGAACTGAAATTAGGGGAGGAGAAGTTAAACAACACGTTGGTGATGTCTGACCCAGTTCTCTGCAATAAGTGCCCCCTGCACAAGGCTGCTCGTGTCGTGTGTGAGGCTGTCCTGGTTAGCAGGGCTGTAAGGTCAGGGGTGCAAAGGCACTCAGCGCTTACCCAGAGAGCTATGAAAGATGAAAATGAAAGCAGTCACATAATAATGGCTTGTGATACAACGTCGTGTAATAACTAGACCTTGAACATTGCTGCTTGAGGGCAAAGCTGGGAACCTGGGTTCTGATGCTCCAAATACCCGCTTCAGCTTCATGGAAACATCTCTAATGGTTGCCTGCACGGGGCCCCTGTTCGAGTCCTGTGGTGTGTGCGATATTTCATCCGACAGAGCTTTGCAACTCATCAACTCCGTCCTGTCCGCAAAATGACAGGCTGATCATCATCGCCTTCTATAGCGGCAGCGTGAGGGCGCGGACGGAACGAGACACGTGGACCGCGCGGCGCGCGCAACCCCGCGAGACCACCCGCGCCGCGCTCACTCCGCCCCCCCATTGGCTCGGCGTGTGGAGGGGGCGGGGCCAAGGCGGTGAGGGGCGCGCCGGCGCGCCCTCCGCCCGCCGAGCCAATGGGGGGCGGCGTGGTGCGGCCCTGCTGGGCCTCCCATTGGCTGTGAGCTCGTTGGGGGCGTGGCCAGGCGGGGGCGCGGCGCGGCGGCGCGGGCCGGCAGCGAGCGGGGGAGGCGGCGCCGCGCCCGGCGCGAGCCCTGCCCGGGCGGCGGCCCCAGAGCGGCGGCAGCGGCGCCTCGGGCGCTCCCGCACGGCTCGGCCCGGATCGGCTTCTCATCCCAAAGCGACGGAGAAAAAGAGCTCGATCCGTTTGTATTAGTTGTTGATTCTCGGCGGTGCGGGCAGCATGGGGCTACCGGCGCTGGAATTCAGTGAGTGCTGCCTGGACAGCCCGCAGTTCCGGGAGCGGCTCCGCTCGCACGAGGCCGAGCTGGAGAAGACCAACAAGTTCATCAAGGAGCTCATCAAGGACGGGAAGTCGCTCATCGCCGCCCTCAAGAGTAAGTGTGGGGCGGGGGGCGGCCGGGCCGGGCCTCTCCCGCTTCCCCCGCACGGTCCCGGTTCCCGCTGCCCACCTGGTTCGGCTCCGCCCCGTTCTCGGCGCTCCCGGTGCGAGCTCGGGGCAGCCCCGGGCACCCGCAACGTTCCCGCGCCGCGTCCCGGTGACGCTGCCATCTCTA
Source organism: Coturnix japonica (assembly GCF_054131305.1). Taxonomy (NCBI): domain Eukaryota; kingdom Metazoa; phylum Chordata; class Aves; order Galliformes; family Phasianidae; genus Coturnix; species Coturnix japonica. Next base: position 2,346,363 of record NC_140680.1, on the reverse strand, counting down.
ACGCAAACCCACGCTGGGAAGCAGCGGGGCGCCCCGAGGGGATCCCGCGTGCGGTCACCGGGACATCCCTCCGGTACCGGTTCGGGTGGGACAGGACTCGGCCCCCGCTGGTTCTGTGGGGCTGCGGCGCGTTCGTGGCCGTTCCTGCAGCATTTGCGTCGTTGCTGAACAAACTGTGGTGTTCTTTGCTGGCAACGCGTTTCAGGGATTAATGTGTGGCTCCCAGTCTGGCTGCCTGATGTGCTGCAGGTGTGGATCTGGGATCTGCCTCAAGCTGCAGCGCGGGGCAGGTGGTTCAGGTGAGCTGTGTTGCTCCGTGGTTGAGTCAGGAGAGGATCCTGCTGTGCACGTTGTGTGCTGGGTAGGGGTGCGTGGCACTGCTGCAGCAGCACTGCCTGGCTGCCATATGCTGCTCCCACCTCCATCCATCCATCCATCCATCCATCCTTCCATCCTTCCATCCTTCCATCCTTCCATCCATCCATCCATCCTTCCATCCATCCATCCATCCCTGCCGTGTGTGGGATATAGGCTGTGTACCCGGGGCCCCCAGCTCAGGATGGCGGCACGGAACTGAAATTGCTTGAAGTCCTGGCGACATACACTCGTGTTTTCCTTCCTCTTGCGTTTTCTGCCGAACATTTCACATCCTCTTTGTGTGGAGGTGGGCACTGGGTGTGAGGGACACATCGCTGAAGGGTGCAGCCTTGCTCCAGCTGCTGGTTCAGCATCGGCTCCGCTGCTGTGTGGTGGTGTCAAACCTTTCCCATGGGTTTAGTGGAGCTGCTCTGTGGTTGCCATGTATGTGCCCTGTGGGTGGGTAGAGGTGGTGCTGATGTGCAGGTTTTATAGCTTTGCTACAATAAATGACACTCCAGAAGGCTGAAATTAGAATGCCCTGTGATGTCCGAGCAACTCTGGGTGTGTGTGAGTGCAGATAAACACTGCTTTTCTCAGTGCAAATCTGCTCCGCTCCCATTGTCTCCCTTCTGTGTGCCCAGCACGGAGTGACCTGGTTTTCAGAGTCCCTCGTCCTCCCTCGTGCATCAGCCATCAATTATTCAGAAAGTTTTGCAAATGCAGAGACCTGAAGTGAGACATGAATAATGCACTTGGATCCTCACGCACCAAACTTGTTCTGCTCTTCTCCATCTCAGGAGCTGAGGTGCCTGCACTGCTGACACTTTGTGCCCCTTCCCGTGTCCCCTGCAGGGGCAGTGCCCCATAGTGACAGGGGCTGTCACCTCCCTGAACTCTGGGGCCATGGGTGAGGGTGGCTGCCCTGTGCCTGGCTGCCTCGTTCTGTCTGCTCCTCCCCCTCCAGGCAGTAATTTGAAGGCACCCGACTGGTCCTGCTGTGCTGTCTGCATGTTCCTGTGAGCCTTGGGATTTCTGGTGGCCGTGCAGATCCGGATGCTCGTGGTGGGATGGAGATGCCAGCTCTGTCTTTGCAGAGGGATGGCTGTGACAGGGGAAGCAGGGCTGGCACTGCCACAGGACTCTGTGCACTGGGTTCCAGCTGGGGCTGCATGCAGCTCTGTGGTGCTTGTTTTAGTGCTGCTCCCTGCTTCTGCCCAGTAGCATTTAGCAAATGGGAGTTTGGTGCAAAGCACCCTGTGCTTTTCCCTGTGTGTGTGCACCAGGGGCACCGCTGTGCACAGGGGCTCTTCCACAGCTGCCACAGCTTAACAATCAGAACGGGGCAGTTGTGATTTCCCCTCTCATCTTCAGGGAGAGCTTTGCCTGTCTGTTGTGTGCAGTGTATGCAGAGGTGTGTGGCTGTGGTTCCATACCACAGCAGCCTCCATCGGGTGCTCAGTGTGTGCTCTGCAGTGTGCTGTGTGGCTGCTGTGCTGTGCCCGGGGCTGTGCCTTTGGCTGCAGTTTGCCTGGAAGCAAAAGTGAAACTTTCTGCCATTGTTCAACCCAAGCAATTAATGTCATTTGATATAAACAGGGCTTATTCTGGGAATAAGGAGCTGTGTTTCAGACTATGAGAACCCAGCTCCAAATCATGCTGCTGGAGGTGTACACCTGGCTTTGCACCCCCACGTGCTGCCAGAGCAAAAGGGCCTGTGCTGACTGTGGGGTGAAGAAACCAAAACCCCTGCTCTGATGGGTTTCATGTGGCACTGGCAGCCCAGGTGTGGGCACATAGGGTACCACGGGCCGTGCTTGATCCCTCAGCTGGGGGGTGACCTGGCTCTGTCCTGCCCATTGTTCTTGCTGGGACTGGGGCTTAGCATGAGAGCTCCATGCTGTGTGGCTGCTTTTATCCTCCATGTCTTTCTGATGCTCCAGCTCCATTATTCACCCAGTTCCTATTTTAGGGCTGTAATTGCAGCAGGTGGTGGTATCTTGTGCTTCTGAAGTCTGACTGCCTACTCTGGATCTTTCTCTGGCAGTGCCGTGGATTCCTGCTCTGCTGGGGTTTGTGCTCCCTGCAGCCCATGGGATGTCCCACGTGTTGGCTCTAAGTGATGCTGCTCAGAGCAGCAGGGCATCCCCAGTGGGCACCTGGGGTTACGTTCTCTGTGTTAATGTCACATCCACACATTGAGAGTAATGCATCCGTTCCAGCTCCCCAACCTTCAGCAGCCCCATGCTGAGCCCTGTCCCATCTCACTGCATGGAGCGCCCAGTTTGTGGCCATGGGGGCATCCTGCACCAGTCTGAGCTGGGAAATGTGGGACTTTTTGTGCTTTTTTCCAGTTGAGTTGCTTCTGATTTTTCTGCTTCATTCCTGCAGCGAAGGTGCAGCTTTGCAGCAGGCCCCAGCCTCAGGGCTCAGCCATGTCAGGGTGGATTTTCCACCTCCCCATCCTCTCTGAGGGCTGTGGGGAACGCTCGGTGTGGCAGCAGTCTGTGGTTGGCAGCTTGGGGCCAGAACACCTTTGCCACTTTTGCATGACCTGTGTGGCTTGTGTGGCCACATACTTAGCAGCTTGTCTTGAATTTTATTCAAATAAGATGTAGTACAACTAATAATACCGTGCTTTGCTTTCAGTACAACTTGAAGGCTCCTTCTCTGCCTCCCTGTTGGAGGGGAGCAGCAGGAACGTGCCCTGTTCCAGAGGTGCTCATTGCTGCTCAGGTCTCTGAGTTTTGGAGGAGTTGCTGTGCAGCCGCCGTTGGCTCAGCAGGGCTGGCCACCAGCATGTGTGTCACAGCCTTATTCTAAAAAGCATTGGGGCAGCAGACAGAAAGGCTGCAGCTGCTGACTGATGCCGAGGAGTGCTTGGACACAGCCTTCCTGCTGCCAGGTGCTGCGTTTGCTCAGCTGCATGTTATGGTCCCAGGGCAGTGTCCTTTGCTTGGGCACCACTGGCCCCTCCTGACATAGGGTTCATGGGTCTACCCTGCAAGGACCCTGGTCCTCCCTGTGCCCCATCCTGCCATATGGTGGCACTCTGCGTTGTCCCAGAGGTGCTGCTGTGCTGGGGCTTTGCAGCAGAGGAGGAGGCTGCTGAGCATCAGGGTCTGGACAGGCAGCAGAGTTTGGATTTGTGAACTCCTTTCTTCAATTGCTCTGGGATGCAGCTCCCTGACAGAGCTTCTGCTCGTGTAGGGCTCTGAACCTGGAGGTGTGCATTGCAGTGCAGTGTGTGGTGACACGAGGGGTTGAGCTGGTGTTCCTGCTAGGAAAGTGTTCATTGTATTTTTTGGGGGGGAAATGCAAGCTGCGTGTGGCTGGATCCAAGAGGAGAGTATAGGGTGCAATGCCGTGTCCTTCCTGCAGTACCAGGTTGTGCTTGTGCTCCTAGAGTGGTGTGCACCTGTGCCCAGAGGCAGTTCTGCAGGGCTGTGGGTGATCTCTGCACTGCACTTTGTGTGTGCTGGGGGAGGTGGGCTGGGCTGGGGGTGTCAGCCGGTACCGACACTGAATTGCGTGCAAGGAAATGCTCTTTCCATGGTGGTGCTGGGGCTTTGGCACGCAGCCCTGTGCTCTCCTGCCCCACGGCTCCTCCCTGTGCCACATTGCCCGGTGTGGTGAGATAAGGCCGGCGCAGTGCCAGTGCCTGGAGCAGACCAGCACCCAGTGCTATTGGGACTTGTCCCCTGGCTGGGGTCATCCTGCCAGGCTGTGGCACATGGGTGAGCAGAGCTGTGCTGTTTGGGGTCCTCACTGTGAAGGTGGGGAGGTGAGCATGTGCCCCCTCTGCTCCTGCACGGGCAGCCTGCAATCCTGGTGTGCCCGTCCCCAGCCGCAGGCTGTGCTCAGTGCAGAGCTGCTGCCCTGCCAGCCCCGCACCTGCTTCATAGCACACCCCATTGCTGCTCATCCTGGAGCAGCCTGCCTGTTCAAGGTGCAGCAGGGCTGGTGTGATGGGGCCTGAGCTGCGCTGCTTCTGGTTCCGAGCCCTCTGGGCAGCCTTCCTGCTTCCCTTTGGCACTGCCGGCAGCTTGCCCCACAGGAGGCTGTGCCGTGCCAGGTATTCATCGCTGCTTACGTTTCTATGTTGTTTTTTTTCCCCTTGATGTGTTGGTTTGAAGCACAACCAAACGAGCTGGTTTCATGTGCAGCGTGATGAATAGATTTAGCGTGACCCATTGTGGGTGGGGATTGGAGGGAAAGCGGGGGGAGTTTGTTCTGAGCTCCGCACAGCTTGTTCGCCTCACGGCTGCTCCGCGTGAATCATCATCTCCCCTTTCCTCCAAGCATGTGAGGAGCTGTCAGAGCAGCCGCTGCGCCTGTTTTTCCCCGTTTTCCTGGCACATTCCCTCCGTGCTGTGAAGGCATTTCCACCTGTTTGCGTTAATTGCTCTGTGCCGGAGCTCCGTGGCTCTGTGTGCTGCCTGCAGCAGGCACGTGCTCCTCGGGTCTGTGCAGCCCAAACGGTGCCAGGGTGTGTGGAGGAGCAGAGCACCGCGTTTCCCTGCAGACGGGGTGATGCCCATTGCTCGTAGGGCTGCAGGTCACAGTGCTGCACACATGGGCTCTGCGGGGCTGGGATGCAGTGACCGCAGAGCAGTGCTGGAAGGGGATGCTGTCTGTGTTAATGCCCAGCTCATTTCTCGCCGGGGTTTATGCAAAGCACACAAGCCCCCGAGCCATATGGTTCCTGTGGCACGCATTTGCTGTGGCCGATGGTGCTCAGGAAGGGGCCGCAGATGCTGCTTCCTCTGTGCTTGCTGCCATTTGGGCACACGGTGTTTGTTGCAGGCTGGCAGGACTCTGTCAGCTCACATGCGCACCCTTTGCTGTTGTCTCTCTTTGCTAATTTTAATCTCCTTGCTGTTTCTTTTCCCTGGCCGTGTTGGAAGGGCAGCGTTCTCTTGCAGATGGAGCTCCCAGGGAGTCAGTGGTGGCCCCAGCCGTTGTTTGGTGGCCGTGCTGTCCCTGCTGGGGACCTGCCAGCCCGGCCTGGCGGCTCCGTGTTTGTCCTACAGACAAAAATGCTGCCTTTGTTCCGGGCTGCAGCAGAGAGGAATCTCTTTTGTAAAGATACGCAGTGTTTATCTACAGGCAGGCAATAAATAGCTCATAAAACTGCTGGAAAATACAAACCTTTTTCCAGGGGTGGGAGCTCTGGCTCTGTGTGCATGGCACCCCATAGTCACTGCTGGGGGGGAGCTGTGGGCTCTGCTGTCATCGGTGAGCACAGTAATGCAGCTGATGGTGTGGGGCTGCCGTGCTGTGCTTAAATTGTTCCCTGCTGGCGGCTGTGGGACATCATGGGGAAGCGTAAGGGAGTCCGTGCACAGCGTGTAACTGTGGAGTGACCTGGGTGTGCCTGTTCAGTAGGACTTGAAATAATAATGCTTTTCCTTTGCTGCTTCTCTGCAGTTGAGCTGCCGTCTGTGCAGAATGGAGCCCTCGTCGGGTACCGGTTGCTTAGTGGTGTTTTATAAAAGATAGCACATGCAAAACAGAGCAGTTGTGTGGCATCGGTCTGTTTGTTGCAGGATGTGGGGGCTGGGAGCTGTATGTCACTGGGTGTCCTGCTCACCTCTGTGCCATGATGGCTTTGGGGTGCTGTGGGATCTGGGCTTATGCCATGTCCTAGAGCTCTGTCCGGGGCCTCTGCAGTCTCTGCTGTTACTTGAGGTATTATTTTTTAGTTCTTTTTCCTCCTGTAGCAGCAGGAACAATTGACTCATTTGTCAGGGCTGTTTCCGTGAGCACACGGTGGGTTTTTTTCCTGCTCTTTGGTGAAGAAGCACCGGAGGCGAAAGGATTTCCGTGAGCTCCCTGGGAGGAAGGAGAGGCTGCTGTGGGGCTGCTGACCCCACGCTCTGCTGGGATGCAGCTCCTGCCCCAGCAATGAGGGCTCCCCGGTCCCTGCTGGTGGCTGCCTGGCTTTTGCCCCTCTCTTGAGCTGGGATTTGGGGCAGCTCTGTTGTTCCAACCCCCTGCCCCAAAAGCACCTCGATGCTTCGGCACCTGCCTCCTGAGAAGTCAAGCAGGTTCCCTGCCAGACCAGCTATTAACAAATTAGATTTAATAACAAACTAATCCAAATACATGGCTACTGCCTGAGGTAATCTGCTCCCACACATGGTGTCTGGTCAGGGGCTGTGACAAGAGATGGTCCCTGAGTGTGGAGATGCTGCCAGCACTGTGCTTGGGCTCCCTGCTCACCCGTCTGTGCTCCTAATGGTTATTAACATGGTCAGGAGCAAATTTCTTTTGGATTAGTGTCCTGTAAATTGATTAACTGTCTCAGACAGAGCATTTTATTTTAATGAAATGTGATTCCAGGCTCCAGCCGATGAATTATTCCATCAATGAGGGTCAAGTAACCTGCACTGTTTACTGTGAGTTATTCTTCCAGGTTTTACGAAGAGAGAAACAGAAAGGGCTCAGGGGAGGAATGAACAGCTGCTGAGCTGCTGCGGTGCTCATGGTGCAGTGTGGGGACATGGATGGGGAGGGCTCGGGGGCACGGTGTCCTGCGGGCAGGGGATGCAGCTCTGGGAATCCTCGCTGCCCAGCACGAGCCTGGGATGTCTATCATAGCTTCAGGCTTGTAAATAGCAAATGACAATGACACGATAGCTGCTGTTTCCCTATTTGTCCGCGTTGCTCTCTGTACAGCAGTGCTGTTCGCAGATGCCTTTTCCCAGCCCTGTCGGTGCTCTGGACCTGTTAGCAACGTGCTCTGGCGTTTCTGGCAGTGCTGGGTGTGTTGTTGCCCCTGGAAGCACCCACCAGGGCAGTGGTTTTCCATTCAGTGCCACTTCCCTGAATTCTCCAGGCACTCGAGCTGTTGCCAGGTTTGCTGTCTTGCCGTATCCCTCCTGGTCAGGGACCGTATCCTACATTTCCAGTTACTTCCATTCCAATCCCTCACCTGCTCCCACCTGCCTCCATGCCCATCTCAGGGCCTGGGCTCAGCCCTGCAGCACTCCAAGCTGCCAGACGCCAGCAGTTACTTACTGGTGAGATTACAGGTTAGGAAGGGGCTGGGGGGAGGGCGGCCATAAAACAACACCAGGATGTGAACGAAAATAAACACAGGGAGAAGTGCCAGACATGGGAGCTGGGCGGGGAAGTGGAGAGATTTGTTTGTTTTTTTTCCCCTGCTGTGTTCACCAGGCAGGCACAAGGAGTGGGGGAGCCCTGCGGACCCCTGATGTTTCAGATGCTGTTGGGATCCCTGTCTGGGTGTGCATGGTGGGAGCAGTGGGATGCTGCCATGAAGCTCTGCCCTGGGGAGCTGCCTGCAGCATAGGTGGTGGCTGTGCTCATCCCCTGGCACTGCAGGGCAGCCTTGGCTGCTCGGTGCTGTTTGGTTTTGGAAGCCCTGCTGGCTGATTGTTGAGGATTTCTAGCTGAAGGTAAATGGAGGATGAATCCTCTGTGTGCCCGCAGTCCATGCCCTGATGTGCCAGTGTCCCCATGGGGCTGGGTGTGCACCCTGCAGCTCCTCAGCTGCTGTGCGGTGGGATCTGTTCATGGAGGAGCTGCCGTGGGGTTGCTGTAATAGGAATTGTATGGGCAAATGGTGAGAAAAGCTGAGCAGGAAGGATGTGAGCTGCATGAGGGCTGTGCTTGGAGGTCAGCGAGCTCATCAGCACGGGGATCAGTGAGAGGTCGGGGCTGGTTGGAATTCAGGAACAAGGCAAAGGCACAGGGCAGGAGGAAGGGGGCCGTGATTAATGATGGGTTTCCTCAGATCGGATGGAAATGGAAGAGCAGCAAGTTCAGTGCGAGTGAAAGGAAAGGGCGTCTCATGTCGTGTGTGAGCAGAGCTGCTCTCAGGCTTCAGGGTCCTCCTGAGGCCAAGCTCTCAGTGCCAGCTTTGGGCTTCATCAGTGCTGCACCCCGAGAGGTGCAGAGCTGCCCTGTGCCGTGTTAATGCCGTGCTGTCCCCGCATGCCATGTGATTTGCAGTTCTCCCTGCTGTTAATATAGGTCAGTGAGGGTGGATGTAGGTGACATCTCCTGGGGCTGCTAAACCCAGCTCTAGCCCCTGGTGTCCCACTGTGGGGGCTGGGGCCCAATGTTTGCTGGATTTATGTGCACAAAAAGTAGGGCACGTAGTCGGAAACTCAGTGGCTCCAATGTCCCGTGTGGCTGTTCTCTCCCTGGATCTGTTCTAAATGAGTTTTGTACAGCTGCATCCCAGTGCTTGGCCTCACCTTGTCCTCCACAATCAGAGGCTGCCTGTGCTGCGGCCATGTTAACCTGCTGTATCTAGTGCCCCAAAGGCAGGCTCCTCCATCTTCCTGGCTGCCCAGGAGACTTGCTGTCCTCCCAGCTCCATTTCTCTTGGATCCTCAGTGCCTTTCATCGAGCATCTTGGAGAGCGTGGCACAAACATCCTGGGCTGGCAGTGCTCCCAAAACTAGCGGTGACATTGGTGATTTGGGGTGAGGGATGGCATGGACAGGGTGCTGCGCTGCTGGGGACTGGGGAGCAGTGCTGGCTGTGCGGCTGGGCAGGGCTGCCAAAGGCTGACTGTGTTTTTTGTGAAGCGCAGAACTTTTATCTCTTAAAATACCATGAAAATAATTCATGTCTTCAGTGTGTTACTCAAATCTGATCTGCTATTTGAGCCCAGTCAATAGTCCCATTCATCCCACAATGGATTCTCTGTCCCTCTGGCAAACATTTTGCCGTATGAATCCACTCTGAGTGTGTGAAGCGAGGCATACGATGATGCATGGGCTGCAGAGCAGTGCAGTGTGCTCGGCTGCTCGGAGCAGAGGACCCAGCAGAGGCAGTGGGTGTGAATTAAAGCCCGGACTCTGTACTGCTTGTGTGTGCAGCCATTGACATTCCAGTTTATCCCATTGTCTGGCATCAGGTCTTCCTTAGGAGGATGTGCTGCCTTTTTTTTAGAGGAAGCAAAGTACAGAAAGCCATCACTGAGAGGATGCTCTCTGAGCTTTAAACGCGGTGCAGCCTCTCCTGGCTGGGCTGCAAGGGGTTTGGTTGCATTCCCAAGGGTGTGGGTTGAGGGTGAGCAGCACAGCTGTACCTGTTGGGCTTTGGCGTGTGCACCTTCCCTTCCTTAACACACTGACCCCTCTTCTCTCTGTGGTTTTTGAGTCGAGCGGTGAACCAAAGGCAGGACCTGCCAGCAGCTGGAGTCCCACACTAAATCACTGATTAACCGCAGCCGCCCGGAGGATGGGTTGTTTATTAAATGAGTCATGGCTAATTGTGATGACAGCTGTGTGGGGTCCCTGCCTGGCTTGCGCCCAGGGCTGTGGGCTCTCATGGGATCAGGGCTGTGGCTGTCCTGCTGTGAGCACAGAGCTGCGAGCCCCAACCCTCAATGTGCTGCTGCCAGGAAGGGCTCCCGCGTTGGGATTCTGGCCCTGCACGGATGCAGCGTGGATCAGGTCCAGCTTTGAAGTGAGATTATCTTTCATGGGTGTGTTTGGTCTCTGTGCCAGGACGATTGCTGCTGAGATGTTCCAAAAAGTCCCCTGTGGGCTCTCCTGATGCTGCTCTGCTCACGCAGTCCTGGGCCCAGCCACAGGCAGAGGGAAGAAGGGCTGCGGGTGCTGGGAGCTGCAGGGCAGCCTCGTGATGCTCCAGTGGCTCCTGGAGCCCCACAGGGCAGCACTGCTGTTGGCTGGAATGGCTCCCTGACCTCTTTCTCCTGCAGAGCTGCAGGGCAGCACTGAAACACCTGAGCCTGGTGGCTGTTGGAGGGGCTGTATGTGCAGGACTTGTGCCCCAGTGATTGTTAATGGTACCTGGCAGATAGATTGGGAACAGATGCTGTTGTTTTTTATTTTTGAGAAGCTGGAAGAAACGTCAGCAAGGGAACAGCTGATGGTTTCCAGTCCTTGTCAGTGAGTGCTGGGAGACCAGCAAGCGACAGGTTGGGTGTGGGTGTTATTATTAGGAAAAAATTCAGGTTGGATATTAGGAACAAATGATTCTCCAGAAGCAGTCAGCGCTGGCACAGCTGCACAGGGAGTGGGCAGACACTGTCCCAAGGAGATCCAGAGCCGTGGGGATGTGGCACTGGGGGGGGGACATGGTCTGTGGGCACGGTGCTGGGGTTGGACTTTGAGATCTAAGAGGTCTTTTCAACCTTCATGGTTCTGTGCTTGGTGTAGCTAGATGTGGAATGCTTGTGTTGGGATGAGCGGCGTTCCTTGCAGCAGAAGCAGCAGGATGAGGGCAGTTGGGGTGGAAGCAGCCCCTGTGCTGCCAGGACCCTCCGGTGGGGCTGTGCTGGGGCTGCCCGGCCCCAATCCAGCTGAGCTGTCTGCTCCCTGGGGCAGGGAAGGAAGGGGCAGGCGGCGTGGTTCCTGTTGTCTAAGTGAGCATTAAATATAGATTATTAAGCAATTTTCTTCAGAGGAAGTGTAGCAACGCTGCTGTGAGCGAGCAGAGTGCTTTGGGCTGGGTGAGCACTGACCCTGCTGTGCTCCACGCAGCCAGCCCCAAACTGTCCCCGTGCTCCTGCCCCTTGGCATCACGGCCGTGTTTCCCATTTGGAAGCCTGTGCTGCCCTGCAGGCGCTCTGTCTGCTGCCACTGTGTGCCATGGGGCTGGAATGGGGCTTTCCTTGTGCTGGGGGTGGAGTTGTGAAATCGGTTTCTATGTTCTATAAACTCTCTTCTGCAGTACTTCTACAAGGCTTGGGGGGGAGGGTGGTTGTGTTTAGGAATCAGACAGTCCAGTCCCCACGCAGTAACAGAAGCTGCTTCCCAGAAGGATGATGTGGATGGTGGGGGTGAGGAGGTGGCACTGGGGACAGCAGCGAGGGCAGAGTGGGGGGCAGCATGGGGAACCCCCAGGCTGGAGTGCTGCTGCCTGCTGTGCTTTTGGCCTCTGTGGGCTTTGGAAGGAGCTCTGCGGGCAGAGATGAGCTGAGCTGTTCATGACCTGCCCTTGGCAGCTGTGTCTCTGAGGATGCTGGCAGCCTTGCTGGCAGGACCTGGGCACAAAGGCAGCACGGAGATGTCTGGCACCACCAGAGTTACACGTAAGGCTTGGTGCAGCACGCAGGGCTGCTGGGTGTGATGGATGTGGCTGGGAATTCCTGCTGGGGCCATTGTGCCCCACACATAGCTTCTGGATACACATAGGATCTTCCCTGTCACTCGGAGCTTGTCATAGCCTGCCATTGGAACGGGGCTGCTGCAGCCCTGCTAGCCTGCCCATGGCCCTGTCTTCTGCACTGCATCAGTGGGGTCACCACCACCTCCTTCCTCGCCACCCAGCCCCAGCTGCCTGCAGCTTTCTCCCATTCTGGCACCCTGTCTGAGCCACAACCCTTGTCCAGGAAGGGCAGAGTTCTCAGGAAGGGGAGAGCTACTGTGGCTGTTCCCGTTAATGTTTTAGCTGGTAACCCTATATTGCAGTAACAAGCCAATGCATCACTTTTTAAAGGGCATTTTATTTGGATTGCTTGTTGCCATAGATACGCAGCTGGACCTCCAACACGCAGTGCCTGTGCCTGTTTCCTGTCAAGCTGGCTCTGCTAAAGGAATTGCCCTGCTGCCATCAGCACAGCCTGTCCTGAACACACAGGATGGGCATGGAGAAGGGAGAGGAGCTCGCAGCAGATGAAGGGGAGCGTGGGGCAGGAGCTGTCCTTCCCCAGAGCAGGGAGATGGAGTTACTCTGTGAGCCAGTGGGGAATGGCCATGGCAGGACCACCCCCCAGCAGTGCCCAGACCCCTGTCCGGCCGTGCTGCTCAGGCTGTGAGGTTTTCCTGCCTTTGTGGTTGTTTTACCTCATTCTTTGGTCAACTGACAAAGCCAGACAGAGAAGCTGGAAGCAGAACTTGTGCAGCCCAGGTTTGACTCATGTGCGTGGGGAGCTGTGGGATTTTGCTCGCGCACGAGGGAGGGCAGAAGTTTCTCTCCAGTTTTTGCAGGATTCTGTTTGCTCTCATGCCTGGGGAGATGACAGGCCTGAGTCAACCCTTCCCTCCCTGCACACTGCTGCAGTGCTCATCCTCCTTACATAGCAGGAGTTTTCCCCAAAATTATGATGGACAGTGAGATGTGAGGTGTGCCAATGGGCTCTGCACCCCTGGGTGCAGCCCAGCTCTGTCTCTGACCAAGCTCACTGCTGTTTTTAGCAGCAGCTGCACCGTGGTGCTTTGGATATGTCACTTCTTGTGCAGCTGGGAGTGACTTTTTTCTTTTATCACTGCAGCACTGGGGGTTATCTCCTCTCTTGGCCTCTCCCATGCCTATTTATAAGTGCTGCACACCAGTGCAAAAACATCTTGGGTTTGGGCTGCCCCTGCCCAGCCTGCAGTGAGGGGACGGCAGCCGTTGTCAGGGTGTCTGCAGCCAAAGTGTGGCCGGGGTCAGCCTGGAGCCGACGGAGAGGAAATGGCTCCTTGAGTCATTAGCGTCATCTCCTCATTAACATCCTCCTCCTTACCATACCAGAGGAGCAGGAGGCTGCGCTGCCCAGGCTGAAGCCTCTGAGCTGCCCTGGGGCAAAGCTGGGTGCTGTGCTGGGCGTTCTGTGCCAGTGCTGCCCTCTGACATTGTGGTGTCAGCATCCGATCCATTGGGCTGGGGGACACCTAGTACCCCCAGTCACTCCTGGAGTACCCCCAGCCACTGAGCCCTGCTGTCCATTCCTCATTGCTCTGTGATCCTTAGGAGCACGTTGTGCTGGGTGCAGCTTTGCTCCCGGGCTGAGTTGCAGGCAGGATTAGCCCTGGGGATAGAAGCGGGTGCTGGGAGAGCAGGTTTAGTGCTTGGAGAAAGCTTTCAGCTCCTTCATCCCACCACAAAAGCAGAACGTTTGAATTCTTCCACAGCACTTGTCTGTGTTGGGTGCCTGGGGGGAGCAGTGTTTGTGTGCACGCACATTTTTGTCCTCTGCCCGGAAAGGGAAAAGCTCCCTGGATGCTGAGAATGCTGAATTAAATGCAAGGGGGATTTAGCATGGCCGGAGTCCCTGTGCTGCTCCAGAAAAAGTTCCTGTCAGGCCTGTAGCTTTGTGGTTCCTGGGGATGTGTGTGCAGGGTTATGGGGCCGGTTTGAAAAGCCAATCCTGGATCCGCTCAGGTCATGGCGAGTAATAACTTAATAGGATTCGGCTCTTGGAGAGAGTCTGTGACTTGTGAAACAATCATTCTCTGCATTAGTGCCTGTAAACAGAGCCATGCTGCAGCAGGGCTGGGTGCTGCCAGCTGTGGGAACAGGCCCTCAACTCTGCTGCCTGCCCTGCATGGGGTGCCCTTTGGGTGTAACCCTCCAGGGGGGCTGGTGGGACCCTGTGCCGGGTTGTGTTGGTGCCCATTTCTGTGCTGACATCTGCATTTCCCCTCTCACAGATCTGTCGTCGGCCAAACGCAAGTTTGCAGATTCCCTCAATGAGTTTAAGTTCCGCTGCATCGGCGATGCTGAAACAGACGATGAGATCTGCATAGGTGAGAGCTGACAGTGGGTTTGTGGGGCTCTGATTGTGCTGCCAACCCCAAGCAGAGCAGTGCATGCACAGGGACAAACACGGGCATGGGGGGACCCAGAGGTTCACCAGGGCTGGTCCCTGCTTTCTGGAAGCAGTGCGTGTCTCCTTGTTCATCAACTTCAGAGCCTTTGGTAGGAGAGCTGTTGTAGCTTCTCACCTGAAGTCTACCTCTGCCAGTTAAGAAAGGAAGAAGACTCCCCATATCTGAAACCATCTAGACTATTATTTGCCCTTCTGTGTGTGAGGGCGAGGATGTGGAGATGTAGTCATGGCTAGAGGCACTGCCAATGGCTGTGGTCTGCAGGAGGGGAGCACAGCCTGGCTGCATGCTGGTGGGACATCCAGGCAGCCACTGCAGGGCTGTGGGTGAGCACTCAGGGCAATGCTCTGCGAGGCTCTGGCAGGGCTGCACCCAGCATCTCCCGGTGCCAGGGAGCAGCTTCACCTGCTTTGCTCAGTGTTACCCCGTTTCTGCCTGGGCTGGACTTTCAGAGTTCACTGTGCATGTATGTAGTCTGGAGCCAGCAGAGCAAATGAGCTTTAGTCCTGATTTTCATGCTGATTTGTGCTGGTCTTTTGGCCAAAGTAGCTTTCTCATCTAAGTGAGGCTCTGTCTCAAGTGCCTACACTGTGCCTGCTGCGTTCCAGTGTTATTTCCTGGGCCATTTGAAGCAGACCCCTTGCTCCTCAGTGCCCACAGCAGCCAGCCTGCCATAGGAGCTGCTGGGCAGCAGGAGCCAACCTGAGCAGCAGTGAGTGCTAGAAATGTGTTGCTATGGCTACCTGGATGTTGAGAATTAAAAGAGAAAATGCTGTTAAATTCTGATGCTGTCCATGTGTCCCTTACAGCCAAGTCCCTGCAGGAGTTTGCCACGGTGCTGCGGAACCTGGAAGACGAGCGCATGCGCATGGTATGGTCCTGGGAGCGGGGAGCCTGGGCATGGAGAGCAGGTCTGGTAGCAGCACTTGAGCTCCCTTCTGGCCCCTAGTCTGATGTGCAGCTGGAGGGGGGTGAAGTGTGTGGGTTCTGGTGAGCAGTGGTGGCAGTTTGTAGGGAGGGATCCTTGGTACAGCAGCCCCAGTGCTGGTGTGTCTGTGGGGACTGAGCAGAGAGAGATGTCAGCAGCACAGCTCAGCCCTGAGTGGGACACAAAGTGCTCGTGTGCATTGTGCTGCCCAGCTGGGGACCACAGGGTAACTGTCTGTGTCCAACAGATTGAGAATGCCAGCGAGGTGCTGATCACACCGCTGGAGAAGTTCCGCAAGGAGCAGATCGGTGCTGCTAAGGTAGGTGGTTTGGGTCTGTGAACCTCTGCATGGCTCGGGGCAGAGCTCAGAGCTGCATGGTGCTGTCTGGGACCTGGTGTGCAGCAGGAATGAGCTCCGCTGGCCCCAGGTGTGGAAGGGAGACAAGGAACATCCGGCTTACATAAAGTGCCTTGGTGTTTCCTGGTTCACCCTCAAAGCAAGTAGTGCACCAACATGAGCTGTTGGGCAACAGTTACCTGTTTTGCAAGGTGAATTCTCAGTCTCTGAATTCTCAGTCACCTGAAGCCTTTCAGTTCTGTGCTTGCCCAGCCCCAGTGCATTGGAGATCTGGGCACTGTCTCGTGGAGTGAACCCATAAACACACCCATGTGTCCCAGGCTGCTGTGGGACAGCCTGTCCCTGCCCGCCTTTCTTTCCTGCCTTTGTTCTGGAATTCGAGGCACTGCCCGCAGCTCGGCTGTTGTTATAACAACCTGCTGCTGCCAGTGAGGAGCACGTGCCAGCGAACCAGGCTGTTTGCACTGCAGCGGTGTGCCCTGTCCCAAGGTTGCTCTGGTTTGACTTGTGCAGCTGGAGGAGAAAAACCTTCAGGGGGATCCTGCAGAAGGGCCAGCTATTGATGTGCTGGGTTCTGTCGGTGCACAAGGGCAGGGACACTCTGCCTTTGAGGCTCTGGCTGAATGTCCCCTTGGCTGGGCAGCCTGGGAGTGCAGCTCTGCGTGATGCTGCTTTTAGCTCAGAAGTCAGCCCAGCTGTTCCCTCTGTGCCTTGGTGCTGGTGTGTTTTGGGTCACAGTGTGCTGGATGGCTGTCTGTGAGAGCTGAGAGCTCTGCACATTGCAAAGGACTGCTGTCCTGCCCCACACTGGGCTGTGGGCTGGGAGCTGCTGCCGGTCCCTCTGAAGCACCTCGTGGCTGCCGGTGTCCCATCCCTGCCTGCAGCTGTGCAGGGTGGCAGTGCCTTGGAGCTGTGCACGGCCGGGTAATGAGAAGCAGATGAAGGAGCTGTTCACTGCTGCTGCCTCCTTTCACTGTCCAACTTGGGCTCTTCAAAGCGTGTCTGCTCTGGGTGTGGCTTTAGGGCTGCTATCAGTTTTTTGGAACCAACTTTAAACAAAGCCAGCTGCGTGGCCTTGCGCGGGCATCTCTGAGCACAGGGGTAAGGGCAGGAAGCTGCCTGAATGCTGGGCTGGGGGCTGCTGCCTGTGCTCCCACGTGGGTCCTATGGGCAATGTCCTCAGCATGTCACTGGGTCTCCTTGGCTGTTGTGGTGCTGCTGGATCCGGGCTCACACTGTTTGTTCTGTTCTGCAGGATGCCAAAAAGAAATACGACAAGGAGACTGAGAAGTACTGTGGTGTCCTAGAGAAGCACTTAAACTTGTCTTCCAAGAAGAAGGAATCCCAGCTCCAGGAGGTGAGAGCAGCCTCGAGTTTTCAGTGTCTAGCAGTAACTGTTGAGCTTTTCGAACATTTTCTGCATCTTCTAGCATGGGTTTTCTTGGCTATAAGCTGCTTTTTTCCCATGCTGGCTGTGACTGGCAGGTTTTTCCTTCTTCCTTTAATCAAAGGGGACAGAGCTGTTTTGGTGAGTAAGTCAGAGAGATCTCAAAATGGATAGCAATCAAAAAGGATAGAGAGCTTGTAATTAAAGAGTGTAGCGGTAGGGAACTGGTTCTGCTGCAGGCTTCCCGTGTGCCATAACAAATCATGTATGTCTTTATTCTCCTTCTCTGGAAGTGGCTGCGCTGGCTTTGAGCTTCGTGGGAAGAGTGATCAGGCTTAGTGCTTCTAAACTGCTTTAAGAGCCTGTTACTTGGGACGTAGTTTGCTGCTGTGCCAAATGCTCTTACTGGATGAGCACCCTGCGTTTGCAATCACTTCTTCCATGTCTGGAATTCCTGAGCTGCCCAGGGCTGGGGCTGGCCCTGCACTTCTGGGCAGTGCTGGTGTGTCACGGGGGGGGGTCGGTGGGCACAGTGGTGATCTCTGCACTGGGGCAGCTCAGCTGTTGGTGGCCCTGTCAGCTGTGTGTGGAGCCTGTCTGTATCAAGAGAGCAGGTTGGTATGGCTATGGCACATCAATTCAGGGCTGGAGAGGGGTTTGCATCTGGGCTGATGTGCGTGGCTGTCCTGGCAGGGATATTCTGGGTCTGTGAGCACTTTGCCTGGTGGAAGCATCCCTACATCCCAGCAAGTGCAGAGCTCCACTCTTGTGGCTCTTCAGTAACCTTTTAAACCCGTGTTCTGTTTCATGTTTAAAATTCTATGGTGAGAGACTGGAGTGGAAGGATTTCTTTCTGGAGAAGGTGCCACAAGTGCCACACTGCAGCAGTGTTTTACAGAGCTGTGATGTCGTGTCCTGCCCAGGGCATGGGAGCCAGGGCAGCTAAGTGTGGGGTGTTGGTGTGCTGTACCATACAGATGCTGTGTGTGGTGCTGTGCAATACAGGCTGCCGGTGTGTTTAGCAGTGCTGGCTGCTGGTGCCATCTGCTGGCATCTTCCACCACACACTTTGACTTTTGCTACAAAAGCTGGAACCAGCTGCTGCTGCTCCTGGGTTCAGGAGTTGGGATTTTTCTCCCCTGAGACATTACAAAGAGCAGTCATGGCAGATGTGCACAGGGAGGTTGCTGATGGGGTGGTAACACTTCAGGAAAACCAACACCAGCCGTTTCTTAGCAGCCCGAAGCCCTGTTAGGCCCCCAGGCAGCCAGAGAGGAGGGTTTGTGTCAGGGCAGTTTGGTGTTTTATGTTTCCTAATCTTGTCCTGCTGTCCACATCTGGAAGGTGATGGTGGCCACATGTGCGACAGCTGCAGTAAAGCAAGAGGAGAAGGAAACCATGGGAATTCTCTGCTGCTTTGGCTGCTGACCAATTAAATAACACCCTGAGTCTAATTTGCCATTTAATTCCTGTCAGAGTTCTTTCGTTGCATCGTATTTAGTGCTCGGTTTGCTGAATACCTCTGTGCCACGGACAGCTGGCACAAGAGCTGCAGGCAGGTCCTGGGGAAAACGTTCCATTCCACATCTGTGTCCCATGGAAAATCAGGAGTGAGCTGGGGAAGGAGACAGGGGATGCCTGTGTTCCTCACCCTACTGTCAATGCAGTGGCTCTGTGCCAGACACACAGTGAGGCCCTTCTGTTGGGAGATATCCCATTTTCTGCTCCCTTGTGCTTTCTCTTCCAAGCAGAGGGTGTGTGCTGTCCCCTGGCCCAGCACAGGAGCAGCCCTCATTGGTGGCATGGTGGGACACGTGTTACTGCCTGGAGCCTGCGGTGCTGCTGGCAGCCTCTCGTTGCACTGCTTTCCATAAAGTGCAGAATTGCCTTTCATTGACAAGTATGCGGCAACTTCTAATTTCTCTCAATTCTAATTCGTGCTCTTCTACCCAGCTGTCAAGGAGGTGTGAATGTGAGTCACCAAAAACACTTTTTTTCAGCTGAAGAAGGAGCCCGTTCGTGTGAATCAGGTTTCTATTTAATCACTGTGCCATCTGTCCAGCCCCAGCCTGGTGTCTGAAGCTGAGTTAGTGTCCCACATGGATGCACTCCCGTCAGCCCCTGCTATGCCATAGGGCTGGCTGCTTCCAGCCACACTGACCACATGTTTCCTCTTTCATCTCCTGGTGCCTGCAGGCAGACAGCCAGGTAGACCTGGTTCGGCAGCATTTCTACGAGGTCTCCCTGGAGTACGTCTTCAAGGTGCAAGAGGTCCAGGAGAGGAAGATGTTTGAGTTTGTGGAGCCTGTAAGTGAACACCCAACCCTTTTCATCCCACAAAACTGCATTCCTGAGGGATGTGTTATTGTGTGAGGGCTGATGGGGAGCCAAGCTGGGTGTCCCTGTTGCCTGTAGGGCTGGTCTGGGGCAGAGGCAGGAGATGCGCTTTGGGCACGCCCTTAGTATGGAGCTCAGCCCCCCACGTAGAAAACATTTCTTTGTACATATTGTGAGCATCTCAAATGTTGATGGACTGGGCTGTGGGGCCTGCTGGTAGCTGCAAGGGGACTGGGCTCAAGTGGGGAAAAAAAATAGAATCTGGAGAGACTGTAACTTTCACAGGGGAAAAGAGTTGCAGGATTGACAGAAGAAAGAAAAGAATGGGTTTTCTAGGACCTGCCTTTTGCTCAGTGCTTGGTCCTCTACTGCTCCTCTAGGAATCATAGGATGTCTTGGGTTGGAAGAGACCCCCAAGGATTGTCAAGTTCCAATCCTCCTGCCACAAGCTGGGCTGCCAGCCAATGGATAAGTACTGGATCAGGTTGCCCAGGGCTCCATCCTACCTGGCCTTGTTGACCTCCTGGGTCTGGGCATCCACAGCCTCTCTGGGCCACTTGTGCCAGCACCTCACTACTCTCTCTGTAAAGAACTTCCCCCTGACATCTGATCTGAATCTCCCTGTAGTTTAAAACCATTCTCCCTTGACCTATTATTGTCTCCCTGTGAAAAATTCATGGTAGATTCAGAACGTTCTCTGCTGTTTGCAGGGAGTCATTCCTTCCGAGTGAAGGATAACTCCAAGTCCAGGGAAGCATGACCAGGTTGTGGCTGCCTGCCTTGGTGCACATCTCAGCTCCTAGTGCAGCGTCAGAGTGGTGCGGTGCAGAGGGGCACAGTGGGCAGCGAGGGAGGGTTTCTGTATCAGCGGGTCATTGGGGTTGATTGAAGCAGGAGGACAAACTGGGCTGGAAGAGAGAGCTGTACTGACAGTTTTGATTCGTTTTGCTCCAATGCAGCTGCTGGCCTTTCTGCAGGGGCTTTTCACCTTCTACCACCATGGCTATGAGCTTGCAAAGGACTTCAGTGACTTCAAGACAGAGCTGACCATCAGCATCCAGAATGTAAGTGTTTGTGTTGCCATTGCCCTGTGCCTGTCCAGCAGAGAAAACTCACACACACTTTGGCAGGTTTCAGTTGAGATGGTTTCTCTCTTTTTGCCCGTGTGCCCTCAAGCAAAGGGCTTGGCAGTGTAATAGAAGCAAATCCCTTGTTATAAATAACACTGTGCCACACACACAGTCTGAGTGGCAGTTCCTCTGCACAGTGTCTCTCTCTGCCTTACCGTGGGTGCTGCAGGGTGTGTTCCTGTTTCCATTTGCAGACAAGGAATCGCTTTGAAGGAACGAGGTCAGAGGTTGAATCACTGATGAAGAAGATGAAAGAGAATCCTCATGAGCACAAAAACATCAGTCCTTATACCATGGAGGGATATCTCTATGTCCAGGAGAAACGTATGTGCTCAGGGCAATGGGTGCTGGGGGGACACTGTTTGTTGGGATGTGGGACACGAAGCCAAACCTGTCAGGATGCAGAATGTGGGAGGGCACTGGCCCTGTGGCTGGGCTTGGCAGGAGTCTGCTGCCTCTTTGCCATGAATGAAAAGGGGTATCAGTGCTTATGTGAAGTACAACAGGAATCGTGGGTAGAGAAATGTGTGATGTTAAATGATGGTTACGCTTAAAGCTTAATAATGGGTGTGCACTGAAACTCTACTGGTTCTGGGGATAAAACCTGCGTTCTCTTTGCAGGTCACTTTGGGACCTCCTGGGTGAAGCATTACTGCACGTACCAGCGGGAGTCCAAGCGGATAACGATGGTGCCATTTGACCAGAAATCTGGAGGAAAAGGGGTGAGTGTCTGCAGGGCTGGAGGGCTGTGAGCAGAGCTGCACAGCCAACCTGAGCAGTGTGACACCGACACCAGCAGGTGTCTCACCTTCAGCCCGGGCTGAGCGAGTGCCACGTGGGGAATGAACTCTGCACCTTGCTCAAAAAAACAACTTCAGCAGATGTTTGGAAGCTGTCAGCTGCACTGGCAGCAGTGCTGGTTTCCCAAATGGCTGGAGTCCCTCAGGCACAGCTCTGGTTTGTGTTCCAGCTCTCTATTCTGGTGTCTGTGTGCAGCACTTGTAAGGACAAGTTTGCAGCAGTTAAAGACTGGCCTTTTTCCCTATTGTTTTAGATCTGTCCTTTATTTATTTCTGTTTGTGAAAGGAGAAAGCTTTAAAGATTGAAGCCAGTGCAGCTGCACGCTGGTACTGCTCAGGTTGTCCTGACCATGCAGGACGTGCTGCATGCTGAGCATCTTGTCTGTGTGCTGGGTGCCCTGCAGTCTGTTAGTGCCAACTGTTGGTGCAGCATAAAGAGGCTCTGCCTGATCTTGATCTCTTGAGCACTCCTGGGGCTGTGGCTGGTATCAGATGGTGGTTCCAAAGCAGAGCAGTCTCTGAATATGGAGGGGAGTGGTGAGCTACAGGGTGCAGGTAGCCCCCCCAGGAGCAGCCCTGCAGAGACCGTTCAGATCTGTCTTCCTGGGTTCCTGCTGTGGCCCTAAATAGGTTTCCTGGAAAATGATGATGTCAGGGAACAGGGTGGTCAGCCAAGGTGTCAGCTGGAACAGCACAGAGCGCACAGAAAAGTGGCCATCTCCAGGAACTCGCTCAGAATTTGTCTTCTTGTTGAGTCATCGGGGGATGTTAAAAACTGCAGGAGAATTGTGTGTGCTGGCGGTCTGGGCAGGGCTTTCCTCCAGCAGAGGACAGCAGTGTGCGCGGATCCTGCCCGACCTCTGCTCCTCATGGGGAAATCCAGTACAGCTTGGATGCAGATGCCTGGATGGGAGAATGCTTTTGTCATTGCTTTGTCAAATAATAAACATTTTAGGGCATATTTACTCCTGTTAAGAGTTGTTGTGTGGAGAGTGCTGCCAAATACGCAGCCAGTGCCAGAGTGAAAACTGACAGCCAAGGTTATGATGCATTGTTCAGCAATGGAAAATAAAGCTTTACTCAAAAATTGTGGTCCAGCACTCCCTGCCTGCCTGAAACGTGGGCTCTGTGATACTCAGTGCTTGAATGTAATTGTCTGCATTCAAAAAGGATGGTTTCTTATTTTGGCCTGACCTCTGAATATTTGATAATGGCTTTCTAGCAGGTGGCGAGTGGCTGTTGTTGTCAAACAGCCCCTCTTGTTCAGATGCAGTGGTTGGGGCCTGGGGGTAGGCACGTGTGGATGGATCGTTCTCTACCTTATCTGTGATTTTTGTCTCTTCTTAGGGAGAAGATGAAGCTGTTATCCTGAAATCTTGCACACGGCGGAAAACCGACTCCATTGAGAAGAGGTTCTGCTTTGATGTGGAAGCCGTGGATCGGTGAGTTCTGAGGCAGGCAGCTTCCCTGGCTGCTGCTCGGGTGGATTTGGTGTTTGTCTTCTGCTCCGGTCACACCGTCTGTGGCTGGGAGGTGTTAGTCCATGGGAACATGTTTCCCCTGCTGTTCCTAGCCAGGTGCTTGCAGGATGTTGAGCCAGTGCTTCATTTTACAAGGTGCTGAGTTTACTTTAGTCTCTCAGAGCTTAATGGTGTTGTAGCGTTTTTGCAGACTCTGGGCATATAAGGTAAATGGTCACAAGCATGGCAAAGTTACTTGCATGTGTTTTGGCAGGGATGGGATGCCTCTTTCCTGCATGGCTGAAATAATTTAACTCTTGTGCTGTGGACAGCCTAGTGCTGCTCTGCTGTGGGCACTGATGATGGAAATCCAGCTTGCAACTCTGGGCACTCAGAATTCATGTCTTTTTTTCCTGAAGTTATAAAATGCTTCCTGGCCTGATTTTCCTCTGAGCAGCTGAACTAGACATACGCGTGGATTCAGTCTGTAGCACCGAGGAGTGAGAGCCTGTCACTGTGTTGAACTCGGAAACCAGGCTGAGCTGCTATTCTGAGCAGCCTTTACTGGTCACTGCCTCGTGCCTTCCTCACTGCAGGATGTTTACGTGCTTTACAAAAAGCCCTTTGCTGCCTGTGCTGTAAATACAAGGAGGTCCCCTCTATAAAACTCAAGCTCAGCAAAACCCTGGGTGCTGGTGGTGCTGGCTGTGTTCCCAGGGCATCCGACTGATTTATCCATCCCTGCCCAGCCCTTCGTGGTGGGGGCACTGAGGAGGGGACGGGGTTGGGTTGGCTCTGTGGCTGCTGCTCACTCTCCATGGCTCTGCTTTCCTCCAGAAAGCTGCAGGATTTCTGCTGACGTTGCCGTTTCTCTCCTGTGCCCTGAGGGAACTGTTCTGTTTGGTTTTTTTTTTGTTTTTTTTTTTTTTAAATGTGAAAATCAAAATAAACCCGGGAGGAGGAGAAGCCAGCCACCACAATAGCTTTCTTCTGTAGTGCTTTCAGAGCCAGCCGAACCTCCCCTTGATGTTTGCAGCCTGCTGGGCACGGGATCAAGAGCTGCTCCAGAAATATGCCTGCTAAATGTAAATAATGGCAGGGGAGCAGCAAGGCGGGGAAACCTGAGAAATTGCTCATTTCACATCCACGTTCCTGATTCCCTGCCTGAGAGGGCTGCGAGAGCAGAAAGCATGAGTTGACGGGCTGCTTTCTTCCCCAGCTGACAGGCAGCTCTGCGTGTTTTTGGTATCAGAATTTGTCACGAGTTCTCCTCAGTAACAGCACTGCCTGAAACGGATGAGCTGGGAGGAAGAGGAGGCAGAACTTTTTGCTGCAGTGCCCACCCTATCTCTGCCCCACTCTGAAGCTGTGCCTCCAGGGCTGATGTGTGGCTGTGGGCTTTGCTGGAGACCCCCCACTCCTGGCTGGCACTCCCTGTTGGGGGAGCAGCGTGTTGAGGAATGGTTTTCATGCCAGCCCAGGACTGCGGGGGCTCGGCAGCATGTGGGTGCTGCCCTGCCGAGCTGTCAGACATGGGTGCTGCTTGGGACAGATGGGTGCTGTGGGGCACTGAGCACATGGTTTGTGCTGGTAGGGGGGTCACTATGGCACCAGGACCTGGAGATGGGCAAGGCTGCAGCTCCGCTCCTCACACAGGTCTGCAGAGCCCAGTGATGGCATGGCTCTCACTAAGGCTGCTGCAGCACCATCTGTGCCCGTTTTGCAGCATGGTTTGTGCCGTGAACTCTGTCCGTGGGCTGGTTGGGTTTTGGTATTTGGGCCTTTTGTATTGTGGTTGTTTTTTTTTTAAATTGTCAAGTTAGAAACTTGCTCTCTTGTACTTCAGCCCCACGCAGGAAGTCTGGATGTGATTAAGGCAAGCAGATCCCCAGGATGCTCCTCAGTGTCACATATGTACTGTGTTTTGACTGTGAGCAGTTCTCCCTCTTTCTGTTCTGTATGCAACTTAAAACTTACACACCACTGGGACAATGTGAGTCTGTGCCCTGCCCAGGCTCTCCATAGGGTGTGTTTAATTGATGCTAAGCCAGCTGGGCTCAGAGCAGCTTATAGTTGCTTTGTTGTGGCTGAGTGAGCTGTGCTGTGGGTCAGGGTGACACTGCTGTGTGCTGCTGGAGGCTGTGCTGCACCTGCCTCTGGGGCTGAGGCCAGTGTGCCAAATCCAGCACACGCAGCCATGCACTCTTGTAAGCACCCGAGCGCATTTCACACTTCACTGAAGTATTTTTATCTCCCACTGCCATGACTTTTTAGTAGCTTTTCAAACTCTGTTGATCCCGGTTTGGGGAGGTGCTTTAGGGCTCTGAGGGTGAGCAGGCTGTGGCTCAGCAGAGCCCTGCAGCCTGGAGGTGGCAGCCTTGGCTGCGTTTCCTTCAACACAGCAGCACAGACCTGGGCTCCTGGTATGCTGGGGGTGGGCATGCAGCACGGCTGGGGGCTCGGGCTGCTTTAATTAATGCCCAGAGAAGCTGTTGTGTGTTGGGGAGGATGTGGTTATTTTCTCCTCCAAAACTGATCTGACACCCCTGACCTGAACGACTTGAGCCTGGTCTGTTGTTACAGCATTGCTTCCTTTTCCTACTGTCTGACAGGGAGTCCAACATTTCCACTATTGAAGGCTGAAAACGTGTGATACAGGCATCTGTGGGGGAAACTAAGAGCTCCCCAACCCTGCTTTTGCCAGTAGTGCTGGGGCTGTTAGGAGCGGTGTAGCTCTTAGTTCAGAGGCACTAAATATATAGTACATATATATATGTATATAATAATAGTACATATAATATATAATAGTACATATATATATGTATATAATACAACAACAGGCCCCAGAATGGGATTCCAGCATCTGTCTGAAATATTCCCTCATGCAAGGGATATTGTGTTTTGCTGGTAATGTCCTTTTCAAACTAAACTAATTTGGAGTCTTTGTGCATTAAGGCAGTTTTATAAACAAGGTAAGCAGGGATGACAGCCAGTGTCTTACCAAATAAGACACCTCGTTTGGCTGATGACAAAGGCTTTGAAATTTAGGGCAGTCCAGGTGGTTTCTCTGGGCCGGAAGCTAAGTGCCCCTAATATCAATTGGCACTTATAGGAATAGGAGGTATTCAGTGTGTGGGGCTTTGGGCCCTTGGTGACTGAAGGGGGCAGGATCTCTGCTGGTCCCGCTGTGCCCCACAGCAGCTGGCATTGCGGGTTGGTTGGCGCAGGGTGGGCTGTGTGCCCTTCACTCACTGGCTGCTTTTGGTGCCATGCGACCATATGTGTTCTCTGGCTGGTGTCACATTTCCAGTGGCCTTTCAGACAGAGTAGTTTGTAGGGAGCTCCTGGAGCTGCACAGCCCAGCCTGCATGGCGAGCTGCCCTCTGTGACTGCAGCCAGCATCGAAGGGGAGACCTCGCCTTGTAATGAGCAATGGGACCTGAACCGCGGGTCCCCTTATTCTCTGCCTTCCTCATCCCCTTCCATATCACCCATGCTTCTCCACTCATAGCGGGGCTGGAAGCTTCCTGGCCCTCCAGCCCTGTTATTAATCCATCCTTAGGCTTTCTCATTCATCAGTTTAGATTGTCTCGATGCGATAAGCTGTTACAGGAGTTGAGAGTTCTTATCTATTTCTGTTGCTTTCATTATTTGTTTGTTTTTCTGGAGGGAGAAGCAGCTCGGGGACTTTCTCATTTGCTCTGCACGCTTAGTCATAGCTCTTTAAAGCCAGGCTGTTTTTCACAAAAGCGGAGATATTGAGAAAATTCAAATTTCCTGTGTGGTCTCATACAGAAAAAAGTAGTTTTTAGATTGTAGCATATTGAAAATTTACTTTCTTGCAGAGTGTTTGCCATGTTCCACACTGGTCTCATGTTCCTGCATCTTTTCAGTCCAGAAACTTTCCTTCCAATCGCAACGTTTCCCCACTGCAAAGCAAAAAGCTTTTGGTGCTGAGGTGCAAATGCCTGCTGCGGCCCCAAGCACTGGGTTGGCAGGTTTGTTATCTTTGGGCCACAGAAGTCAGTGTTGATGTTTTCTCTCTTGCTGCTGGGGTGAGCGGTGCCACTGGGCACAGGAGAGTCCTCTGCTGCGTGTGGCACATCAGGGCCACAGATGTTTGTGTGTTAGATGAGGGAACAGAGATGGGTATGTTGTGTTTATCTTCTAGGAGAGGAAGCCAGAGGAGGCCCTTCCCTGCCTCAGGCCCTACACTGGATAGCTGAGATACCCACAATCTGGCATGCACACTTCTGGCAGCGGTTGGTCTTTGGGGAAAGCCTTGAATGTGGGGCTGACTGTAGATGTGGGGCTGAGGACATCTTTGTGCTGCTGGGGTGGGTGGGATTCTGGCCCAGCCATTCCCACCTGAGTGCGTGGCACCCCCTGGGCATGGTCCAAATAAATAATGGATGAGGCGTAATGTGTGGGGTGCATTTAGAATGCATCACAGCCAGGAAGATGGTTGTGCTCAGGAAAGTGGTGCAATGGATGCTCTGGCAAATGAGCACTGTGGGAGGAAACGCGGAGCTGTTTGCAATGTAAATGGATTTTTAATTCTGGTTTGCAGCCCCTCCCTGTACGCTGGTAAGTTTGGCTTTGAAGTGAAGCCCAAAGAGTTGTTATCGCTCAAAGGCAGAACAAACATTTTCACATTATCACTTCTGTCCTGTGCGTAGGGGAACCTGGCACGGGAGATACCCGCTTTGTCTTTTGGGGCCCTTGTCAGTTCTCTTAATGGCCAGTGTCAAGTTTACTCAAGTGAACAGTTTCAGTGTGTTTGTGTTAATGTCTCACTGGAGACAGAGATCTCTGTGTTTCCTTTGCCCTCCCTGGGCTGCTGAAGCTCCCCCACCAGTCCAGTGGGAGGGAGCTGCCCCCAGCCCATCACCAGCCCCTCTGCCCCTCTCCTGCTGCCCATCTTTCCCCCAGACCACGTTTTCTGCTCAGCACTGAGCTTTGTTCCCTGCGCTGACAGCATTCAGTGCTGGATGTTGAGCGTTTTCTCTCACAAATGGGGTGATGGTTAAGTGGTTTCCTCTTCCCTTCGAAACGAGTAAACTTCCAAACCACTAAGCTGGTGAGTATTGACTGACTCACCAATGGGATTAGTGGAGATCAAATACATTATATCTGATTTACTTGGACCTGGGTTTGTTGCAAGCCTGAACATGCTGCTGTGAACCTGCGCTGAGCTGCCTTGCGCGTGCCACCAGTGAATCCTGGGGTTGGCTGGCGGGGGGCTGTTGCTTTGTTTCCTGCCCTTAAGTACCACAGAGCAATAGGAACTGGCCAAAAGCACTGCACTGAGCATCCCTGTTCACACTGTTGTCTCTGACAGAGGATCAGCTCCTACCAAGAACTGAACAGCTTTTGTGCAGTTGGGAGCTGCAGCATTACGTGCTCTCTGCTGCAATACTTTTTGAGAATGAACCCTAAAACCCCCCAGGCATCGCTGCAGACAGTTCTGACAGCAACTCCTGCTCATGCTGGATCCTTGCCTGCGTCTTCCCTGTTGCCAGGGCTTCTGCCCGCTCTCCTCCTGCAGAAATAGCAGCTGCACTGTGCTAATGCATCTGAAAATAGCCTGGAATGAAACAGAGAGACCAGGCCGATGGAACATAACAGAAAACTCATTGGGTTTGCCACCTCAGCTGTGTCACTGAGCCCCTCCCGGTCCCTGAGTCTGAGGGGCAGCCTGTGCTCCATGGCGTGCTGCACCAGGAGCTGGGCAGTGCTCTGCTGTGCTGTCTGTCACGACCTTGGTGACAGGGTGAGATAACTGAGCATTAGCTCCTGGTGCGGGAAGGGCAGAGCAAGGTTGCTTGGAAGTGGTGGAGGTGGTGCTGGCCCTGAGGCGAGCACCAGGCTGGTTTTGTTCCCAGACCCCCCAGCCTTGTTTTGCATGCTGGCATTTAGGCCTGTTCTTTCCCCTTCTCATTAAAATAAATAAGCAATCATGGAGGTGGTTTTAGCGTGTAGCTTGGGGGCTGTTGTGTGGGTAAGGGCAGGGGTCAGGGACACGGCACGGTCACATTGATGGGAGCATTTCAGGGAAGAAAGTTTTGGAATTCCTGATGCGGCAGAAAGTCCCTCCTTGAGGTGGTGCTTGGGGTGGTTGGACATGGGGTGCAGGGACACAGGGGCATCCTGCCCGCTCAGCTGCCTTCCTTGTCCATTACGTGGATGTGCTTAGCCCAAAGGCAGGTGAACTGTCTGGGGTGCAGCATCACAGAGTGCCTGTCATACTGCAAAACCACTGCAAATGTGTGCTGATTATTGGAGATGCCTTCTGCTCCTTTTTGGTCCTGGCTGGGACCTGCAGGGACTTCCTAGAGTGGTGGTTAGGCTGTCATCAGCCACATCTTGCTGGGGCTTGGTGAAGAAGAAGGTTGTCGTCTGTCTTTCTCTGTCTTTCACAAGAACTTAATCTGCGTCCTCCTTGTTTTCTAACCTGTAGTTTATTTATGGTATCCCCTTTCTCTCTTCAGGCCCGGTGTGATCACCATGCAGGCGCTTTCAGAGGAGGACAGAAGGCTTTGGATGGAGGCAATGGATGGCCGGGAGCCGGTGAGCAAAAACGGGTGCAAAAGCATTGGAGAAGAACACGGAGAGCTCTTTGTAGCCTGGGGCAGCTCGCTGGCCACGAAGCAGGCAGCCATGCAGCGCCTGCCAGCCGGCGGGAGCTGCATCGTGGGCAGAGCACGCCCCTGCCAAGAGAATAGTGTAATCCTTTGGTTAAATATTTGAGTAATACTGTATCTCCCGTGCTTGAATTGCTCGAAGGAGTGGTGGAAGGGAGGAGGGTAGGCTTGGCCAGTACAAACATGCTGCTGTGCTGTGCTGAAAGGAAAACATGGCAAAAAGAGCAATAGAAAAAAAATACGCTGTAGAATTCTGAGTCCTGCAACTTGTCTGGCAACCGTTTCTGGGTCTTATGGAGAGCTGCAGATCTTGTGTGAGTGGAGGAGTGCAGCCTGTTCCCAGTACTCAGTGGTATTCTCCTTGTTGTAGTGCTTGCTTCTGCTGTGCCAAAGCTGCACAGGCTGCCTTGATGCTGGGAGGGATTGTGGAGGCTTTTCAGAAAGATGATTTTTTATTTTGATCATGTATGTAGACTTTCATGCTGAGTTTTCTGAGCTTTGCACTGTTCTGACTGGGCTGCCCCAGATGAGCACTGCCGTGGGCTCTGTGTGTCAGTGGTCCCATCCAGCAGTGGCAGTGCAGAGCAGCCCGTGGGTGCCAGGTGCAGCACAATAAGAGCCTTAGCATGGTGTGCAGGATGTGCAAATAAACTTAGCAGGCAGCTGGAGCCCTGCAGGACCATCCGTGTGTGTTTTTAGAGTAGATGTCTGCTTCTGGACTGGAGCTGGGATCCGGCAGCTGGTATTGGGTCCACATGAGGATGAGGGTGTCCTGGTCCAGCACAGCCTTGTGGCCTCAGGCTGGTGCTGGTTTGAGCGGAGTCCTGTCCCTGCAATCTGCAGAAAGGTCCATGTTTGTCAGAAAGAAGCATTCATTAAGGCCACGTGGATACGCAAGGGGCTGAGCAGTGAGTGCTGGAAGGCACGTGCTGGGTGTAGTCAAACAGCTTGCTTTTGAAACACCTGCAGTGATTCATAACCTGGACAGCTGCGTGTCTGAGGTGCTGTGCTGTATCTCAGATGAAGCATTTCTTTCAGGATTACAGCTGGGATGCAGCCTGGAAGTGGGGATTGACTTGGCTATTCAGGTGTGATGGGACTTCGGGAGATTTATGGTCCAGCCTTCCGCTCCTGAAACCACCTGAGGAGACAGACTTACTGCCCTTTGGGGCTTCAGCTCTGCTGCCTGGCCACCCTCAGGAGGAGAATTTCTCCTATACCCAGTCTGAACATCTTCAGTTTCAGCGTGTAGCTCTTGTATGCCGTCCTGCCATGCTCAGCTCTGAGCCTGGCTCTGCCTTTGTGATGCCTTGCTGGTGTGAGGGCTGCTCCCAGGTCCCCACATTGCTGAATAAACCCCTTCTCCAAGCCAAATGGAGCCCACTCCCTAACAGGGTGTGTACTGTGTAGCTTGGACCTACTGCTGATGGTGATCACACCTTTCTGCCACTGCTTTGAGTCACACTATACTTCTGGGACAGAAATGCACATTTACATCTGCAGAGACACCATTTCCAAGAAGAGGAATTGTGACTGAGCATGCTTTGCCTACCCAGGACAACTCCTGCTGTCTTTTTCTATCATCAGCCTTGCTTGGTCTGCTCCTCTACCTTTGGCTCTTGAGCAGAGTGGCTGCTGTGGTTGGAGGGCCCTCCTGTGTGAGGTACACCAACCTCACCAGCTCCAGCATGCATGTCTTGTTCCTTCTAAAATGAACTCCTGTGTTGGGAAATGTGTGACACCCAGATGCAGGATAATATTTTCTATTTCTTTGCCACTGAAATGTGTGTTCCTGCTGATGATTTGAATCAAGCCTTGTTCTCCTTCAGCCTGCTCGCTTCCTTCCCTCTGCCTCACCTCCACAGAGATGTAGGTGATGGGATGTGAAACCCAGTCACCTGCAACTGGAGCTGCAGGAATACAGTCATCCAGCTGCGTTTTGACCTGCTGATGTTATCAGGATTTGGCACAGTAGTCAGCGAGTGTGGTAGGATAGGGTTACAGAGGTGTAGCCAAAGATTCTTAGTGTTTGTGAAGTGCTACACATGTGAAAGGTTCTGTGAAGTAACAGATGCAGGACTGCCTGGATTAGCCTGTTCCAGATTCTGATTACATGAACTCGTTCAAAAAACCCACAGGTCTTCATGCTGCCACCTGTGGATTTCTGTTCTTCCCTATCATGCCCATCAGCTTTGTGTAGCTTGCTCATCCAGCATGTCAAGGATTGTTGCTTCTCATTGATGCAATACTTTCTGGTACTGAAGTGCTACGGGTGCTTAAACCTGGCCTTCCAGGTGTGGTGTGGGAGCCATGGGAAGGAAGCCTGGATGGAAATGGGTCCAAGAAGCGCTTTTCTGTGTGTTGACAGGGTAGCTCCTTGTCCTCAGTTATCCTCTTCGATCTGTCAAGTGGATTTCTTGATCTGTTTTGTTTGGATTCTGAATTCTTGCCTTACATTGTAAGGGTGTGAGATGTTACCTCCACTGCAGAGATTTCCTTGAGGGAGAAACAAGGGTTTAATGTGTGGAATCTTAGAAGTATCTGTTCTCTGCTTTGACTGTGATTTTATAACAAAGAAAATACCCTCCTGGAAAGAATGACTGATTTTCCTTTGGTTTGAATATTGAGCGTGTGGGAAAGATGGACGTGGTGGGGATGGTAATTCCGTGTGCAAATTTGAGCTAAGGAGAGATTAAAGTGCAGCAGAGTTTGTTTCTTAATTATAACTAAAAAACTAAAACCAAATGTTGGATCGCATTGTAGGAAGATCTAAACATAGAATGTGGGCTACGTTAGCTAAGATGTTTGTTGCAACTTGCGAAGATTTATTATATATCTCAGAGTCAAAGCCGTCTCCAGATAGCTATCAGCAGTCTGTTAACTCTTAGCACTTGCTATTAATTTGGGTAAAACCCCTGTGCTCATTTTGGGTTTTCTTCTGTGTTACAGAGGCTGGAAGTAGGAGAAAATGCTAACTGTGTAACAGAGCAATTGTGTTCATGTTTGATAAGGTGCTCAGGGTGAGTTTTTTGTGTTGTTTTCCCTCTGGTGATGCAGTCTGTGAGTGCCTTTGGTGGAGGATGGGGTGATTCTGAAAGCTGACTGGGGGTTGAGTCAGAAATAAAGCTGTGCTGGCTCATAGCGGTGGCTGTGCTGGGCTGTAGGATTAAGAGAGACGCAAATTAGGCTGTTTGCTTTCTGTCAAAGAACTGAACAAGATAAGCATTTTAGTAAGGTTATGGCTTTGCTTGCCAAGTGCAGCGGGCGTGCCAGCCAAGAGAGATGACGGTGTCAGCGGTTCCTGCTGTTACCTTGCAAGCAGGTCGGTAATCTTAGAAATCATTCTCACATCAGCACTGGTGGAATGGGGGTAGTGGTTTTGGAAGCTTCTGGGTCACAAAAAAAAACATTTCTTCGGGCAAACAAACTTAGCAGAGGATTAAGGGGATGAAATGTGTCTAATTGCATCCCGATGGAGCTGTGCTGGTACGTTGTCTGCAGCCTTCGTTTGTGATGGAGAAGTTAGTGTTAAATGGAAATGCAACATCCCGTGGTCCTGTCAGAGGGAATAAGATTGGGATGAGAGCTGAGCAGCGCTGTTCTGGCACTCACATCATGCTGCCCTTTGCTCGATTTGTTTTGTTTTGCTTTTCTTTTTTGTTCTTTGAAGCAGTGCAAGTCTATAAAAATACAGCAAGCATTTCAGAAAGGAGCTGGCTTTGTTTGCACTGTAAAGCTGAGGGCATCACTGGGGATGAACAGTTGGTTCCCTCTTGGGCCTCCTGCTCTCATGAGGGAGGCGTGGAGTGCAGTGGAGGCACACTGGCACTGCTTTCTCCTTTCCATCTCTGTTCCCCATTCCTTCTCTTCAGTTCTTTGCAGATTTGCAAAGGTGGGAACCAAGTACAAATCTCTGGCAGGCTCTGGGAGGCTGAAGTAGAAAGGCAGCACTGCTGAGGTTGGTGGGTTTTGTTCTGGGGTGACCCAGCAGTTGGACCCATTGCTCTGGAAGGGCCCTGCTCCTCTTGGCCCTCACCTGGCCTCACCTTTGTGCCGTGGGGCTCCATCTCCCAGAAATAAATAAGGTTTCTGCTTCTGTTCTAGAATGCTATTGCAGAACATCACCTCTCTGGGGACCTGAAGCCTCCCTTTGGTTCCCCCCCACACCCAAGTTCAGCAGCATCAGCAGCTCTGTGTGAAGACACTGGGCTGCAGGGCCACCAAGCAGTGTGAAGCTGTGGGGGACAGGTCAAGTGACAGCTGTGGTGTTGGGTTTTCATGTTCCCAACCAGGAACTGGGCCTGGATGGAGCTGCAGTGCTGTTTGTTTGTCAGCACTGGGAACCTGCAATGTTCAGAAGTGGATACTTCTGTGTTAATGAAAGACTAGATGGCAAGAGCCACAAAATGCTCTTAATAGAGACACTTAGGTCATTACTTGGAGTTTATGCCATGTCAGTAGCTTATTATCCCAATGAAATAAGGTGCTCGTGAAGCCTGCATGTCTGAGCTGTGTGCCCACGTGAGCACCCGGAGCCTTGTCTCATGGGGCTGGATGCTGCCAGGCATTGCAGGGTGCTGTGTGGTTGTGCTCCATGCAGGGCGAGCAGATACACGGCTGTGGTCACGAAGAACCCATTTCCCTTTCTGTAGCAGCCTACAGGCGCTCCATGCCCTATTGGTGGCAGCGGCACACCAGCAAGGCTGGTGGCTGGGCAGCAATGCACCTTACCCCATGGTCAGGGGCTCAGTCTCACCAGGCTCTTCCCCACTCCTTGTGTCCCTCAGTGCCATGGACGAGGGGACTGCGCAAAATGGAGCAGGGCAGGTGCTGGGGATGCCGTGCGGCTGCGCTCCACTAGATGGCAAGCTGAGACCAGCCCACTCGTTGCACTTGTGTCCTGGTGGTGTGAGGGTGCTGGGGGACCCTGATGCCAGCTGCCAGCTACTGCTGCCCCGACATTTGAGCAGGGCCTTTTGGGCTGCACGGGGTGGGGGCACAACATCACTTCCCTGTTTTTCCTCTAAAACTTGGTGCAGCCTAAAACTAAAACCGCTTCCCTCTTGTGTTGTCCTTCTTCTGATGTCTCTGAAACAAGCAGTAATTTTGGGAGCAGGCAGTGCTGAAGTGCAATAAGCCAGGTGTGGGTGGATGCAGACCTTCAGAGCCTCTTGTTGCTGGCTCCCCCAGGCAATGGGGTCCTTCCCCTCTGGCCCTACAGAGCCCTTCAGTGCCTGCAGGCCTGGTGTTGCCATGGTGACCATGGCCACCATCTCACAGTCTGTAGGGATGTGGTCCTGTGCTGCCTGCAGGCTGAGGCCGTGCCAGGGACCTGTGGTGTTGTGCTGTCCCTACCATGGTTGGGCTGGGACCCTCTTCAGGGCCAACCCATGGCAATGGTTGGGTTGGTTGAGTGGAAGCAGCTTGCCGTGAAGCAACCAGTACTGGGTGGTGAGGCAGCTCCACAGCCACATCCCACCCCACGGGGGTTGTCCATGGCTTGTGGTGTCCATATAAGCTGAGGGAGGTGGGCTGGGAGCTCCAGAAGCTCCTGCCCCATCGCAACCCCATTGCAGCCCTTTGGCTGTGCTCCATGCCTTGCAGCAGCTTGGTGCAGCAGGGCTCGTTTGCCAGTGCTGCTCTGGAGATGTAACAAGGTGTTTTCCTGACGCCCAGCCTCACATCCTGCCCAACACACAGCACCTCTCCTCCCGCCTCCGCCTCACGTATTACCTCTGGGAATTCTTTCTGAAATTGTTTTTCATTTTCTTTGTCTAATTATACCAAATGGTGAGAGATTAATTTCCCAGTGGAAGCGATGTCTTTTGAACTCAATCCAGCACTTTCAGTCTCGGCATTCCTGTCGTTTTGGCTCATTCCAAAAATAAATTAACTTGAAGGAGTTCTGTTGCAGCCCCCGGGGCTGCGTGGGGGGACAATGGGGTACGGAGGGCACGGATTGCCACCCCCCTCGTGTTCCATTGTAACCAACTGGAAGCTGCAAATCTGCTTTATTGCTTTAATTCGTTTCATCTCCAGCCCCTCAGAGGTCACTTGCCTCTTCTGTATTGGTTTTTGTGCTGGGCTCATTAGCTCTGTGTCTGAGTGTTTCCAGCAAAGCTTGTAAAACCTCCCTCTCCCTGTGCTGAGGATGCAGTGTTTGCAGCTGCTGCAGCCGGGCTCGGGCTGATAAACATCAGCAGTGCTTTCCTCTGAGCATCATGGCCTTACCCTGCGCCCCACACAGCTACTGAGGGAAGTGCATTTTTGGAGATGAAAATCTTCATCCCGAGCATCTCTGAGTGCAGACAGTGGTCCTGAGCTGCTTCCTGTCTGCACACAGGCAGGGTATTGGGAGCCATCACCACATCTGCCCTTTGGGACTCCCAAGCATTTGCTCTGTGTTTGTCTGTTCAGCTTTTTTTTTCCTTGCAGCCTTTTCTGTGCCACTCTGACACAAATGTGTTCCTGTGGGCCTTCCAGAGAAATGTGGTAATTCGTATATGCTTTATCTTGAGGGCTTTTGTGGCCTTCATCCTGTCTGGGTTTGTCGGCTTATGGCAGATTCTTTCTTTCTGTTCCACTTTCCATGACCTGGTTTGTTGCAGTCGCTCCATCTCTCCGTTCTGCGTTGAACAGAACATCCTTCTCCACTCCGTCCCCTCCCAATCTCTAAGTTTCTATTGTTTGCTTTTTCTCTTTGCCTCTAATCAGCTCCCGACCCAGACAACCTAGTGAACTTTCCCTGAACCAAGGCTGCTGTCTCACCCCTGTGCTCTCATCGCCTGGGAGCTCCTGCAGTGCCTCTCAGATCAGCAGCTCAGCTGGGTGAGGTGGGCAGATCCTGGCCCAGCACAATGCCTGCCCGGCTGCTCTGCCTCCCGCCGATTGGGATTTTTGGCAGGAAAGCTTTGTTTGTTTTCCATCCTTTGCCCTTTTGGGGACTCGATGGTAGAAGAGGATCCTCAGAAATCAGCCTGAGCTTTCAAGCTCAGTGATGAAGTCAGCTTCTGCCTTAGTTTCTGTATTGCTTGTGCTTTTACCACAGCCCCCTTTGTTCTCCCTTTCCTTTTTTGTAACTTGTTTTAAGCCTATGAGTGATAACTTTACATTGGGATTATAAGCTTTTGTTTTGTTTCTAAAGCACTTAAGCCGGTGAGGTTCTAAGGCTTGACTTCATGCTTTTAGGTACAGCTCCAGCTGCTTTGCTGTTTGATAGCTTACTGAGGATCACTGCTGCCTCGAGATGGCGGGGATTTTGTCCCTTCCTTAAAAAGCTGATTGGGTGATAAAGAGAAAAAAGAAATTACTGCGAAAAACATTCTAGATCATCTTGAAAAGAGATAAGAGCCCTCTGGGCTGCCTTGTGAACCTGAATCCACTATTCCACTCACCCACATCTGGAAAGTTTGTGACTTCTTCCTGCACTGCTGTTGGGAAATCCAGGAGCTCTGCAGTGGCTTCAGTTTCTGTTTTTCATGTCGGATGGGTGAATGGCTCATTGTTTCTTTAATGCATTCTTTGTGGTAGCCAGCTTTGGCACGGCAGTTTGCTTTGCGGTCTGTGCTGTGCTCAGTGGCTACAAAAGTTGGGTTTTGCTCTGAGAGTGGCAGAGCTGTCCTCTGATATGAGCAGGTTCCAGTCTCCTGTGAGGAGCAGGGAAAGATGCTGGCTGTGCTGGGGAAGCTTCAGCCACTGCTGCTGTGCTGTTGCCTTTTCTTGCTGACAGCAGTGAGGGCTGGGATGGGAGCATGGGCCTGTCCACGGGATGCCGTACAGCATCCACCTTTTGTGATGCACCCATGGAGTGCTGCAGCACAGCCTGGTTTTCTTTCATTTTGGTTCAGGCCAGGAGGTGAGCGTGGTGCTGAGCCCTGTGTGGAGTCTGCTGAGTCCCTGGGGAAAGAGGGCTGATCCAACGTGGGCTGCTGCTGGCTGGCAGCACGCGCAGCTTGTGTGTGAGCAGGACAGATCCACTGACGTGCAGTAACTTGTGCTGAGTCTGGGCTCGGGCGGTGGAAGCAGCTTAAGAAACTGTTGCAGGGTGGCTGTATTGAGTGATTTTGTTCCTGCTTCGATTTGAACCCAGCTGCCCACCCTTAGGCTGTGTCTGTCTGGCTGCTGGCAGCCTCTGCAGGGAGGCACAAAGCACTGTGAGTAGAACGCCAAAGAGAGTGTGGTCTGCTGGCCTTTCCCTCTCCTGTCACCTCCATTATGAAGTATTTGAGCAGAAGGTTCAAGAACCATCTAGAAACTGAGGGAATAACTCCATATTAGTAGAATTCTCTGCTGGTTTTAATGGATTATTAAGAGTATTTTTGCTAGTCTAAATGAGAAACTGAAGTAGTCTGTTTGTTGTGCAACCAGCTGTAAAACTTACCACTTTCTTTATTGCCTGTTTTTATTGGTCCTTGCACTTTTTAATAGCGATCTACTGTCACGCCACAGTCCCACCACAGTCTCTGACCTATGCTTCCTCCTACTCCTATTTGTAGCCTCAGAAGAAAGCATGCCCTTCAAAACTGTAAATAGTTTGATCATCCTATTTCTGCTGTGCTGGCCCCTGTCCCATGCTGCCTTGGGTTCACTGTCCTGGTCAGGCTTGCAGCAGCTGTGTGGGGCTCAGGGTGCAGAGCCTGCTGGGTGCCATGTGCTGCAGGTGTAGTTTGTGAGTGCTTGTGTGCATGGTGCTGTGTCATTGGGGTGAGTGGTTTCCCCACAGAGTTTATTAGCTTTGTGGAATTTCAGGTCAAATCTGGAAAGGGCTGAATGTCCTACTGCAGCTTTGGAGCAATGTACAGTCTCTGTCCAGCTGCCTCCCAGTGCAGGGGCACAATGAGCCCAGTGCTGCCCAGCAAGACCACAGTGTGAAGCCACTGCTCCCTCCAGCTCCCTCTGTCTCCTCCTGTTCCTCCTGGCTTCGTGCAGGGCAGCCAGCAGCACAAGCAGCTGTGTAACCTGGGGTTAGAAGTGCTCACCTCCAAGATGTTGCAGCCTTGGCACCAACCCACCCAGCATTGTTCAGAACAACTGGGCAGTGAAGAACTTCTTTTTACCCTGCAGGAATGCAAAGCATGGCTGTGTTACAGTTATTTGAAAAGCGAAGATGACACTGTCATTTAAAGTTAGGCTGGTTTTGTGTGCGCACACCTTGCTGGTGGTGGATGTTGGGAGGAGGAAGGGTGTGTGTGCGATAGGGAGCGAGGCTGGCTGTTCTCCAGCAGGGCTGCTGGAGGTGTGCACACTTGCTCAAGCATCCTAGAAGATTTATGGGCAGCTGTTAAGCTGGGAGAAGTTTTCACTTTTAGTCAGACTCCCGAGCAACCCGAATATATCTGAGCAACCCAAATCTATCTGCTGTGCTGCACTCCCTTGGAAATGCTGCTGCGTGAGGCTGTAAGTGCCTCAGTTATTCCAAAAATGTATTTTGCTGAACCAGTTGACCTTTAGTTACATTGTTCTGGAGACTGCTGGGTATCTAACGCACTTTGTGCCCCATTGCTTCCACCTACCGTCTTTCTGTTTGTTAATTTCCAAGCTGTCTGCAGCTCAGTTTTCTTTTAACATTTATATGGGGTGAGCTGACAGTGAGACCCCGGGAGGTTCTTCCTATGGCTGCCCAGGTGACTTTTTCCTTAGGTGACAAAGGCGGTGCTTATATAAGCGAGCTGAGCTAAGCAGTGCAGCTGGCTGGCGGGCAGCCTGCCCCGCTTCAGCTTTGGAGGCTCTTGGGAATGCCTGCACTTGTAATAAAACGTGGGCTTGTTTTTAATTAGAACCATCATTTAGTTCAGTGTGGAGATGCGGAAGAGCAAGACCCATTTAGAGGATTCAGACCCCAGGATGCCTCTCTTTAATTGACCTTTTCTTGCTTTTAATCAAACACAGGCATTGGTGCAAGTTCTGAGTTGAAACCTCTGTTGGAAGAAGGGAGATGGAGCGAGGCAGGGCAGTAGCTGTGCCTGCAGCTCTTCAGTTCAGTGCTGAACAGTAGGTTGGGAGGGAAGGAAGGAAGGAAGGAAGGAGCTGCCAGGGACCCTGGGCCACCCTCTTCCAAGTGAACAGCCCTCATCTGAATGACATAAAGCAGCACTTCACAGCAGGTTTCTGCTGCCCTGCCAAGTCTTTCGCTTTGGAGACGAGGCGTGTTTTTACCTCCCTTCCCCCTGCAGGGAGGCCTGCAGTGATGTGGGCTGGGAGAGATCTTACTTCTATCTGTGTCGTTCTGGCTCATAGAGCAAGGAAGGTTATTTCTAGCCACAACACAGTGTAGTCTAGCTCTGAAAATCCTGCTTGTAGTATGAAAACCTGGCTCTTGGACAAAAATAGAACAGGGTTGATAAGGCAGAGCCAGAAACAAGGGCTGATTTCATCAAGGTTGCCAGGTGTCCCGCTTTTAACAAGGAAATATGCTTCTTTGTACATGAGCCTTCCTGCTCCGTGCTCTGCTGGCATCCTCCTGCTGGGCTGTGACCCAACAGAGCGGCTCCTGTGCAGCAGTGCCAAGGCTGCTCGGGCGTCAGGTGCTGAGGATCCTGCCTGGCGTGGCACAGACCTGTGCTGATCCTTCTGTTTCCCTTCCATTTCCCCCCTTCCCTGCAGCACTAGAGGTCAGGGTACAAGGTACCTTCCCCTCCCCAGGCATGCCCCTACAGTCTCACAAGGGAGCACAGGTGCCAAGACCCAGCTCTGGGCAATGCAACGCTCTCTGTAGAGGATGCAGTGATGGCACTGAGCAGTATGGGGCTGATGTGCTGCACCTAATCACGTTCAGCTCTATCTTTTGGGACAGCAGCTGGGCTCAGAGCAGTGCTCCCTGACCCAGGGGCTGCAGCTGGCTCCAGGTGGTCCCAGGCTGGCAGCTGGCGAGGCAGGACCCTGTATACCTCTACTTGCTCAATCTGTTTTTCTGGTGTTGGACCAATTGTGTCTGGCTACACTGTGAACCTGGTGGCTGCATCACCAAGTGGTGATACCGCTGCTTAGTTGGCTTGCTACATTCATTTTCAGCTGGGTCAGTCTCCCTGTACAACTGCACAGAAGACAAAACAGAAACACTGTAGTTGCCACATGGAAATTAGTCAGCATTGGCATGCATGGCCAGGAGAGGTGGGTAATATCCAGGAGTCCATGGAAGTATTTCCATCCAACAGCACTTTGAGGGTGTGAGAAGCTAACTCCCGCTGTTTGCAATCAGGAAAAATATACCATCCAATTATACTAAAATTATGCTTGGAGATGTAATTTTATCACTTTCTTTTTCTCTTGAGTCGCTGTGAAATAATGGAGTATTTGGCAACAAAAACAGCAAAAACAAAGTAATGCCTTTGATGCTGAATACGTGCTAAATTATTCACGGAGGCTTTACTGTCTTGAAATCATTTTGAGCTACCCAACATCTTGAAAACCTGTTTGTCATTTGCAGTGTGTTCACTGTGGTTCATGAGAGGCTTTTTTGCATGCTGCTGCAGCTGTGAGTGAATGCAGGAGTTTGCCTTCTCTGGTCTTTTCCTGAGCAGCATTGTTCTGAAGGCCTTTTTTTGTCCAGGGGTTTTCTTAAGCCTTTTCCTCCGTGGCTTCCACTGCTTCTCAGCCATTTTACTCTTTGTGTGGGGCTGGGAAGAAGTGTCTGTGGTTGATCCTGATGCACTTCAATTTCTGTTATGCTCCAGAGAGGACAAGAATGTTAGGATCTGGACTGTGATAAAGGCTTTGTTGAAGTTCATATGAAGACAGTAAGAGAGAAGACTCTTCCAGGCAGCTCTGTCCCTCTGTCTCATGCAGGGTCATGGAGCAGGTGGACAGAGGGCTGTGCAGGAGTCCCAGTGTGCAGCCCCTGCTGTGCTGCGTAGTGCCTGGCCTTGACCCAGGATCTGAGTAAACCTGAGGGGTGGGCTCCGGCTGGTAGGCTGCTTTTGACCCTACTTTCCCCTTTAATTTATTAAGAAGTTCAAGAAATGTGTGCGTTTTGCCTTTCTGTATCTTCACAACCTGCCCTTGGGTGGCTGGCAAGCCAGTTGGACAACCAGTGTGGGAATGTGAGGGTTTCTATTTATAAGTTTTTGGCTTCTTCGTCTTCTGAGCTGAAAGTTGAAAAACTCGTTCATGGTTGTTTTGAGAATTTCTGCCTATGAATCACAAGGAAATTGCATAATGTTGCAGCGCTTCCTTCTATTGCTCATGGCTTTACAAACACTGCTCCTCCGGGGAGGCTGGGGAAGTACCTTTTAGTCTGAATGCAGAGACTGGGTGGAGGAGCAGGTCCAACACCAGCAGAAAGAACTGCACGGAGCAACCTTCCTGCCAGGTGGCTGGAATGGTGGCTTCCTTCTCAAATGGAGGTCCCTCCATCTGTGAGGGCAGAGCAGGGCTGCTGGCACTGCTATTGCTGAAGGCTTTCTGTAAATCACTGCTGCCTCCCGCCTTGGAGGGGCTGTGCAGTTGTTTGCCCTGGTTTTATCCATCTGGGCAAAACCTGGTACTGATACTTGAGCCTGTCAGGTGTGAGGAGCTGTGCTGAGAGTTGTGCAGTCTCCAAGGGTTATGGTTTTGTTGGGGCCATTTTGATTTTTAAGTAAAAACCTTTTCTGTTTGTGGAATGTCGTTGTTTCCTGCAAGGCTGTGTGCAAACATGCAATTGCCATGTGAAAGCACAGTTATTTTTTGGTGGAGCTTGGTAGACTTCATGGCCAAACCAGTGTGAAACCTAAAATGAGGAAATAAACATAAAATTACTCAACACCTCCTTTCCTTAGTTCCCCTTCCAAACCCCAACTTGCTCACTTCTTTTTTCCTTTTCTTTACCCGCAATCCAGCATCACCCAAGCAGCCCACAGGCAGGCAGTTGTTAGCTGTTGGCGCTGTGCTTGCTCGTGTGTGCCATTTACATAGGAGTAGGTTGTAAAAACCGGTGAATTAGATTTGTGTTGATTTCCTTGTGTGCAAGCAGAAGCTGGCAGCGGGCTGCACATGGTGACTGCAGGAGAATTTTAGGCTATGAATAATGGATCTTAGAGGATTTTTGATTAAGAAAATCTACAGTTTAGCCTTTTTTACAATGCAAGGTAGGTGGGGTATGGTGGAATTGTAGGGGATGGTGCAGGTGGAGCACGCACTCCTGTCTGAACAGCTTGTAACTTGGTTTGAGCCAGCAATCAGTGCGGACTTGGGCGTGGTGAATAGCAAGAACCTCCTTAGAATTCAGCACCGTTTGCTGGGAAGCTGACGTGTGAGGCTGGATCTTAAAATGCATTCTTGTGCCATAGGCCCTGTGTAGTATCAGGGCTGTTGTGGAAGCGTGGAGTGTTGATGCCTATGGAACCAAGCAGGGCTGAACAAACACAGTCATGCTGAGGCCCTGAGCTGGTACCTGCCGGCCACCCCCGGGAAATTGTTGTCCCCAAAATTTCTCTCTTCTTTAGGTGAGATAGAAGGGTTTCTTTTACAATGTAATGTTTGTTTTGGAAAAGGAGAGAATATTTATTACAGAACTGGGGCTTGGTTAAAACCTTGATGTTGCAGAATGGTGTTAATGTGTTACCACTAATGTGGACAAAAGGTTTGTCCTGAGTGAGATGGGTGTAGGATGACAGCACCTCCTTGTTGTATGGTTGCGTAGTTGACCTCTGGATGAAATTTCCTTTACA
Organism: Coturnix japonica; assembly: GCF_054131305.1. NCBI lineage: Eukaryota > Metazoa > Chordata > Aves > Galliformes > Phasianidae > Coturnix > Coturnix japonica. Next base: position 2,303,775 of record NC_140680.1, on the reverse strand, counting down.
GTGTGTGCATACTTTGCAATTAATGGCACGTGCGTGTTGTGTTTCCTTGTCTGTCCTTTCCCTTTTTGTAAAGAACAGTCTGATGATTAATAACCTCTTTGTGGTTTTGTTTAACCAAACTGGAAGAACAAATATGCAGGCAGACACATTTCCCTCTGTAGCTGTGGTGCTGTGCACCATCACTTGGAGCTGCAGGAGCCGTCCTGGGCAGTGCAGGCAGAGTGTAGGACAGCAGGCACTGAAGCTGTGTGGGATCCCTAGGACAGGAGGTGGCTGGGCTGGGATCAAAGCCCTGGGGACAGCTGGGTGCTGGTGTCCAGTGCCTCTTGGATAGATATGGCAATCTGCTGATGGAGCTGTATGCCTGAACTGCTCTTCTGTTCTATGCAGTGCTCAGCTGTATGCCTGGGCTCCTGTGGGTGAGCCGCAGCAGGGGGCTTGTAGTGTGAGTGGTGACCTGAGGAGGGATCCCACGCCCTACAACCCCCTGGTGGGTCAGACTCCTCTCCATTCATGTCTCTGCTCCATTCAGCAGGTCTCCAGTGGTGCGACTGAGGCTGGAAGGGAATACATCTGAAGGGAGAGCTGACCTCATGGCCACGGCTACAAGGCAGCCCCGCGGGTGGACAGCCCTGCTGTGTGCTTCCTTCCCTCTTTTCACTTATTTTATTTTCTTGATACAAATGCTGTTCCTAGAGGAAATCTCACTTGCTGACTCTGGCTGTTTTTGCTGCTGAATCATCCCCCAGTTTCCAGATGTGGGATGATGGCCTTTCTTCTGCAAACAACAACCCCAGTTTGCCTTGCACTGCATGGACCCATCCCCTGGGGGGCAGCTGGGGAAGGTGCTCCTTGGGAATGCTGCAGGAAGTTTTAGAACCCAGGAGAAACCTGGACTGCAGCACCCATGGGCTGCTTGTGGATCTCCACATCCTTGGGGTTAAAGTCATTAACTGGGAGCCCTGTCAGGCATGTTGTGAGCTGCCCAATGGTGACTTGGGCCCTCACTGCTTCCCTGCTCCCCCAGATGCACTGCTTGTTGCTGCGTCGTGTGTTGCTATCAACAGAGCTGCTGGAAACTTTCCTTCCCCACCTGCTATTTCTGGACGCAGCTTGTGGTTAAATCAGAGCACCAGTCCCTTGGAAGGGGGCTCCCAGCTTTGTTCCCTGTGAGAGGAAGGGTGTGCACACTGATGGCTTTGTTTAGCAGCCTACACAGGCATTTCTTCCTGTTCTAATGGATGCTACCACACTTAGCTCCACCTTGTGATGCTAACAGAGGGCTGTGTGTGTGTTTCTGTTTGGGCTCTGGGCTGCTGAAGGACTTCTGTTGGGTTTTTTTTGTTTAATCATCTTCATCTGTTGAGGTAGAGAAGCACAACCTGTTTGAAGGCCAACCTCCTTATAGCCATGGTTTTCATTATGTTGGGCTTTTAAACAATGCTCAAACTGTGATTAAAACCTTCCGTTGTCATTTTCCCCCATTTTCTTCAGCCCATTAAAGCACTGCTTTTATCTGAATTACCCTGACTGTAATTGTGCTCAGGATGGGAGGGGGGGCAGTGTTCAGATGTGGGATGCCATCACAGTGCTGGCTGAGGGCGGCTCATCCTGCTGCAGTTCAGCTCCTCTGTGAATTCCTGGCGTTTCCTTTCCTCCGTGCCTGACTCATTTACTCACTTGTATGTACACGTGAGTAGGGATGGCTCCCTGAGTCTATGACTCTGCTTCCCTGCTGCTTGCCCAGCCTGCACCCCCCAGGCGCTCCGGTGGTGCCCATAAGATGTGAGGGGAATCATTGGCTTTGCTCTCAGGTTATGTCCTCTATGTGTTTGAGAAGACTTCAGAAGAACAGAATGCCCGCATGTGTTTCAGTTTCAAAGCCCACAGAGTTTCTATTCCCACTTGGCCTGCCCCATTTGTCCACAGTTCCTTTTGGATAACGTTCTGGTTGTTGGTACAGCTCTGTCTGCTGCAGTGTGCTGTCCTGAGCATGGAGCTCAGTGCTGGCCTGGGGCTGCTGAGGCCAGGACACTTCCCAGCCGTATCTTCACAAGACTTTCTTCTTGTGTTTTCCAGGTCTACAACTCGAACAAGGACAATCAAAGCGAAGGCAGTAAGTATTTATATGTATATGTGTATATTTCTTTAAGCAGACCCCCTGAGAAATAAGCAGACTCCTCCATCTGCTGCAGCAGGGGTGCTGGTGGCATCCTGCAGTCAGAAGCAGCTTGCCAGGCAGAACCAGAGCCTGGAGGATGTTTTATCCACGGGAAAGTGGAACACAAATGTAAAGACTGTGGAGCTCTTACCTGGTTGAAATTGTCAGCAGCAGCCCCGTAAGATACAACAAACAAAACAAATCCAACAAAAAGCTGGGCTGGTTTTACTGTACTTCAGGCAATCAGAGTCCTAAGTCAAGACAGCACTTGTTTCTCGAGTAGTTGCACCTGGTCCTGGCTCTCAGGTCCTTTGTTTCAAAACTCTTCATTGAGCCACTTCCCAGTAGGTCTGAATTGCCATAATTGTAACGCTCAGAACTGATCCCTTCCGTCCTTCCTCTGAAGTCACTGGTCATGCAAGAGCCTGATCCACACTGATGGTTAGTAAATCATCTGTTTTTGTGCTGCCTCAATCAGGGCATTTTTTCTCACAGTAATAGGTATAATTTGCAGATAATTTTCCTCACACCCATTTTCAGCCCTTGCATGGAACAGTCGCTTCCTCACTTCTGCTCTTTGTGATGTGGCTTCTCCTTTCCATGTTGGTCTTCCTTGTTGTCTTTTTGGTTTTGTGCAGCCCAGGTGATGCTGGGAGGGTCAATCACTGGGCTTCACACCCACGGGGCAGTGCAGGGAATGCCCTCACTGAATGTGAAGTCTGTGTAGTGCAGTTGACAGTGTTTTCTCAGTTTTACAGAGAATCAAAATATGGTTTCTAGGGACAGAGAACAGGACTTGCTCAATTCTGTCCTAATGTGGCTGCTAATTGTCACTGCTCTGTGTGTTCCCTACACACAACCTCTGGCTGTGCCAGGACAGTATGTGCTGATTTGGCTGGAGGAGCTGTGTTAAATAACCATTTTCTAAACTTTATGGAGGGCTGATGCAAAAGCAGAGAAATGTTTGGGGTGGGGGCAGGGAGGGAGGAGGAGCAGTGAAGCAATCCCTGCTTCTGAAAGAAGTGCTTGTCAGGTCCTGGCCTTCCCATCTTACGTGCTGTCAGCCGGCAGTCCTTGTGGGGCTGAGTAGTTGTACTGCAATCATCCTGCAGAGCAGCACTTTTAGCAATGGGGAGAGCACAAGTCAGATGTCTTTGTGGCTTTCCCAAGGTCATTTGTGTTGTCTAATCCAGGATTGCAGCTGCCAGGCTTGCAGCAGGTGCCATGTAGAGGCTCCTGAATGCTTACCTGGGGTTTCCTTGGGGAAGGACTGCCTGGGGTTCTTCTGCCCATGGTGGGACCCGGGGTGTGCTGTGGGCTTTGAGCATTTTCACCCTTTGTCCTGACTGCAGGCAGCCTCCCTGGGCAGGCTCCCAGTCCCCAGCAGCTCTGGGAAGTTGTGTGCGTACAGTGCTGGTGGTAGTGCAGTCCACGCCACTGTCGTGCTGTGCTCTGAGGCTGTTCAGCATTTGGCAAGGGCTGGGGAGGCTCTGTCAAAGACCAAATGCCAAGTTTGTCCCTGCTTGCCTTCACCAAACAAATACTGGGGTTTAATCAGCCCAGGAGGCTGTGGCAAAGCTGCACATCTTTCAGTATCTTGTCTGTGGTCACAGTCCATCTGAAAAATGAGAACCCCATGTCTGTTCTCTGCAGACCTGACCACAGCGCAGCTTTGCAGTCAGTTGGGACCCTGGGGTTGGGGCTGCTCTTGTGCAGCCTGGTGGCAATGATTTCACACATGCCTACAACCAAACTGCTGCTGCTGCGCTCTGACACCTGGCTGTGCTTTAGCACTCATAAGAACCATGTCTGCAATGAGCTACTGGCCTCACCAGCCCCACTTCAGATTGATTCGGAGGCTGGCTCTGTGCCACAGAGCCCTTGTTACAGGAGCTTCCTATAAGGACATGAAATGGCTGTAATGATTGAATGGAGTCCGGATGTAATTCCTGACCCTGAAAACCTATATAACTCTGCTTCCTGCTCTTACTTATGCTGGTCTGAAAGAGACTGAGACTTGGAGTACTATAGTCAGGTCTGCTTTTTGGCCACTATCTAATTTTACAGAGCTTTTGGATTTTACATCCTGCTGTGTGGCCAGATGGCCATCAGCCTGCAGGGTGATTTATCTTAATCTTCTTTGGGAGCTGGGAGGAAGCAATGCAGAGTGCTGGGGGCTGAGTGGGTATCAGTGTACTGCTAGAGCTGGGTGAATAGAGATGCGCTGCTTCACAAATGAAGGGGACTTGCTCTGCTCTGTGGAAATAATTACAGAATCTTTTGAGTTGGAAAGGATCTTAAAATGTCATCTAGGCCAACTCCTCTGCAATGAACAGGGACATTATAGCTCAATCAGGTGCTCAGAGCCTGGCTCATCCTGACCTTGTATGTCTCCAAGGGACATCCACCATCTCTCTGGACAATCTGTGCCAGTGCATCACTGCCCTTATCGTAAAATATGTTTTCCTTATGTCCAATCTCAGTCTTTTTCAGTTTGAAGTCATTTCCCCTTCTCCTATCCCAGCAGACCCTGTTGAAGTGTCCTCCTCTCCCCCTCACTGCTTTCACCTCCTTTTTTTCACACCCACTTGATTCTCCATCTATTCATGGTGGAAGCATGGCCTTTTGCAGTGGTCCTTGTTCTCCATAGCTTGGCACCTCTGGTGCTTTGAGGCAGCTCACACTAAAAGCTTGTTTTTCTCTGGTCTCCACTTCTTGGTTTCTTTCCCCTCTGTGGCTTTTAATACCATGGTGCTGCTTAAAAAGAGTTCCTAATGATCATCATCATGGTGGCACTTTGTTATAAGAATTGTGCAGTGGGGAATGCAGGAGAGCTCGCTTTGGCCTTGTCTTGCCTTGGCTGATGCGTACACATCTGCAGCCAGTTATGTATGTCTGTGCAGAACTGACTGTCTTTGTGCCCCTTCACTGATGCTCTGAAATACCATATCAGCATGAAGTAGAAGAATTAATGGATTAAACAGAAATAATCTGGTAGGCAAAAATAGGACAGGATGAGACCAGCTCAGTAGCACTGGGAATATGATGTTACACGAAGGTCGGATAAATATTTGTGTGTGCAACATTGGTAGTACAAATGACATGTATCACCTTTGCTGATTTTAGATACTTCTTTGCTAGATTACAGTATGAATACTGCATCTCAGTAGTGCTTTGAAGTGTTGCTCTGGAATGAGGAGCCTGTGATGTGTATCTTGGGCTGGAAGCTGTGTTTTATGTCTGTCCCCTGGGGGGCAAGAGCCTCTGTGGACAGGGGAATAACGGGAGGAAGGGTGGAGGCTTTGCTCCTGCAGCATGTCTGGGTGTGTGGGCAGAGAACAACACTACCAGCCCCTGCTAATAGGAGGCTGCAGATCCGCTCCCTGTTGTGATGGAAAGGCTGGTTTTAAATATATGGGATGGGGATTAGGGATGCCTGTTGTGAGGAGTGCAGACAGGCCGTGCTTTTCCCGGCAGGTCTGAGTTTGCTCTTCACTGCTGCCTTCCCTCTCAGGTTCCCTGACTGCAGCTGATGGCAGCAGGCAGTTCCACAGTGGTTTTAATTGTGCTGAACAGGAGCTGCGGGGTCCTGTCCCCTTCAGCAGTGGTTCTTGTTGAGATCCACTGGCTGAATGCTTAGGTTTGGTTTTGGGCTTACGCTTGCACTGCTGCCAGGGCCTGGTGAGTGAGGATGTGGATTGGACCGTAGCAGAACTGTCCGGGACTGCCAAAGTTGCTGATACCTCATGCTCTGCACCACGCTCAGACAGCATTGCTGTGCAGCCCCTAAAGGCAGGCTGGTCTGCAGCTCCCTCCTTTCTCAACACTCCCAGCCTGCAGACATCATCAGACAGCCTGAGCCCAAAGCTACCAACCATTCTGCTGCTGGAGGGAGTGGAGCCAGCATAAGGGTCAGGGCTGCAGTGGATACAAATCTGACTTTCATCTGTACTCTGGTGCAGTTTGGAATCATTGGGTAAATGAATGAGATAAAGGGAGGCTGCTTTGTGAGAGGAAAATCAAGCTTTTATGATGCTCATTAAAAGTTAAATTTAAAGATGAATAAAGGCACTTTGGATATTTAATCAGATATTATTTCTGGATATAACTACTGCAAATAAATCCCCGACCTTTCCTGATCCAGAGCTCAACAACGAATTGAAGAGCTTATTCATCTACTTGGGAGGATTATGCTCAGTCGTTTCCATCCGGAAAGACTGCTCCTGTTTCCCCCCTCTGCTATGGCCGAGCAGTGCAGTGAGGTGTGGGCACAGCCCTTGCTGGGCCCTGTGGTGGGGCATGCAGGGAAGGAGGCTGGTACTTGTGCTCAACCTCAAGCATTCCCAGGGCAGAGGGAAACAGCTGCACTGTGGGAATGGTTGGCACTTGGAGTGTGCGAGCCTGGAACAGTGAGCTGTGTTGGCTGGACAGCACAGTACAGGGATACCAAAAGATCAGGACTAAGTTAGCGCTAGGAAGCCCTGCTGAGCTGAGCCTGTCTGTACAAAAGGATTTCCACACTATGGTTTCGTGCTCCCCAGGCACCACAGTGCTGTGTTTTGTGGAGATCAGGGGTGCTGCAGGCTGCATCCCTCTGATCAGTGCTGTGCTGCCTTTGTTGTGTCTGTGCCTGCAGGGTGGCTGGGAGCTGTGCTGAGAACCCCCTGGGGCTGAGCAGAGTGCCCTGGAGCTTTGGGATGTTTGTACATCCTGCAGCACAGGCATCCTCCAGCCTATGTGCTTACATTGGCTCAGCGCTCCACTATGCTTGCCCAGAAAAATATAATAGACCTGTTTTACTGTTTCAGGTTTTTGTGCCATTCATCATGCAAGTAACAATACCAGCAGGGAACTCGAAAGGAGTGATTAGCAGGGGCTGGCCCCATGCAAGGCATAGGCAGCCAGTGGACTGGCAGCTTGTCATGAACCAACTGCAAATCTGTGTTTAAATAAATGATGTGAGCAGGGAGAAGGAAAGGAATAAAATTGCATGTGCCTTGCTGTGAGGGCAATGCCAGCCCTGGGCTCTCCTCTGCTCCTGCTGGCCTGTAGACAGGGCATGGTGTTGTCTCTTCTAACATGGCAGTCCCTCATGCCTGTGCAGAAGCCAGTGGTGTCCTCTGCTTTTAAGATAATGCTGTGGCTTTCCTCACTCTCAGGATGAGTGGTCAAGCAGCATTGAGCAGTCCTTGCATAAGGTGGCCCTGGGAGCACTGTGCAGCTCCTGGCTGGAGGATGTGGTGGGGATGCTGAATGTCTTTGTCTGGGTTGCTCCCAGGTGTCTGTGCAGCCCCACCTCTGCAGCTGTGTCAGGGGCTTGGTTGGCTGGGTGGTCATGGAAGGGATTTATAGGAATTACTGGCACTCAGATCAAGCATGCTGCTCTGTGTAGTTTCAAGGATTTATCATGTCAAAAATTCACAATTCCCCTTTTTTATTTGCAAGTAACCTAGTGTCAGCTTTGCAGACAAAGGCCTCATTGGGATATCTCACCTAGATTCACGTTTTGACCAGCTGTAGCCATAAATCTCCAGCACAGCCATAGCTGCTGGGGGCAGAGGATCAGAGCAGTGCAGTGATGAGTGAGGGTTGTGTGCTCACCACGCTACAACTGGTACAATGCTGTGCTCATGTCTCTCCTCTGTGAGCACCTCATTTATCTTCTTTTCCTTCCTCCCCATCTGAGCAGGGATACAGCATTGCTGTGAATGCCGGTGATGGCTGCGGGATGAGTGGCGCGCGGTGGGAAGCCGTCCCTCTGTGGGGTATTTATCACTTCTCTCTTCTCTTCCCTTTCAGCTGCCCAGTTGGATAATATTGGCTTCAGCATTATCAAGAAATGCATACATGCTGTCGAAACAAGAGGTAGAGCACTTCACCAGATGGTCTGGTTTGGGGGAAGGTGCTGCATCTGTTCATAGTGCAGCGATTGCTTACCTGCTCTTTTCATGAACAGAAATGATTCGTTAACCCTCTGAGTCCCACATCAGATAACTGCTGTGTTGTGTACACACACACACACCTGAGATGTGCCCTGCTGTGTGGCCTGGGTTGGCAGCGAGATCAGGGATGGGACTGAGTCAGGAGGTGCAACATGGAGCTGCAGGCTGCATTAGAGTGTGCCCCCATGCAGTAATAACGCACAGCATTTCCTCCTATGGCTGACAAACAGATGTGCATTTCAGTCTTTCTCTGTGAAGAACATGAAAGGCTCAGACCTAAGCCAGAAGAACTCAGCACAGAGAATCTTTTCTTAAATTGCCTTCCTGGTATACGTTGAGTGCAGATCCTGCATGGTGCAGCCGTACACCCTCACTGCTGGCCCTGTGCAGCACGGTGGCCTTGGATCTTTGATTCTTGAGCTAATTAAAGTCATTACTTTTCATCAATACATGAAAGTCCTGAAATCAAAACCAGTTTTTACCCTCCTCCGTAACTTTGTATGTAGTGAGTGGGAGTATTTAATTATTGCGGCTGGAGGACCCAAAGAAATGAAATAAATGTTAGCAGCTCTTTTGACATCCTCCTAATAAAATCTTTATTTTTTCCAGGGATCAATGAACAAGGACTCTACAGAATTGTTGGAGTAAACTCTAGAGTTCAAAAACTGTTGAGTATATTAATGGGTAAGTAGCTCATGTTTTGTTAAGGGTGAGTAGGCTGTGCTGCTTCAAAGTCTTGTAAACCAAGAATGGAGGCTCCTGTCTGGGTGCCTAATGGTGGTGACTGTGCCCTTAGGACCACATGCTGTTAGAGGCCCGGAGGTCCCAGGGCACCACTGGCAGGTTATGGAGGTAGGACTCGTGGAGAGCATTGCTCTAACAGGTTTTCTGTTGTGGTCACTGATTCCTACTCACGTGTGCTACAGATTTTGGCAGCCTTTCCAAATGCAAACTAAAATCTTAAAAGAAAGAGCTGAAAGCTTTGGTTTTTAATCTCGTGGCTCCTGCGGTGTTCCCAGAATACTTTTTAATTATTTTCTCATATGCTGCATGCTGCCTGTGGCTCTGACTTTCTCCTTGGACCTTCCTGTGCCCGTTTTAACATAGCCTTGCTTACAGCTTTCAAGTATGTGTTTCCTCATGCCTGAGGCATTGGGTCCCACAGTTCTGGGTGCTCAGGAGCAGAGGAGCTGTCAGGTCATGCTATGGGAGAGCCTGGTGCTGACAATGTGGCCCCAGTGTGCAGCCACAGAGCTGCTGCCCAGGAGCCCTCAGAAACCTCTCCTCACCCCGAGCTGATGCGATGACAGGTGAGAAGTGGCAGGCTCTGCCCCCAGTGCCTTTTTGTGGTGGCCTGATGTAACTACAGGCTTCTGCTGGGCACCATAATGTGTAGGGTCAGGCAGGTCTCTTGGCTGCAGTGAGCTGCTGGGTGGCCCTGGTGGGTGGCTCTGGGGCTGTGCTGGCTGTTCTGCGGTGGTTCCTGGGTGGAGTGCTTGGTTTCCATCACTCCGTGACCAGCTGAGCCATTGGTTGGGTTACGTCTCTGAGTCTGCATTGTAGAATTTGTAGCCTGACTCACAGCTCAACTTCTGCGTTGACCACAGCCCAGTGGTTATACTTGCCTTTAAAGGAAGTGTGAGTCATTCCCCTCTCCTTGTCTCTGGTCTTTTCTCCTGTCTAGGAGAGTCACCTGTGCCCGTGTCTGCAGCTGATGCTGATGCTGGTGCTGTGGCTATAACTCTGACTGAGCAGCTCCTGAGAACCAGCTGGGGGCATTTGCACCCCCAACTGCAGCCCTGGGGTGCTGTGTCCATTTAGGTGTGCATGAAACACAGTTAAGAACCGTTTGGTGCAAATCCTGCTTGAGCTGGAGCAACAGCTGCACCCCTCCAGTCCTGTCTGATGGTTCTCAGGCTTGGCAAAACCATGTATGAGTTAGGCACAGTAATGCAGAAATCAACACCTAATTCTTTGTCATTTCCAGGCTTTAGGAATGTGTTTGTTACTTATTTGGACAAATGAGGGAGGTCTGTGATCGTCTTCCTCTTTTTATTTGCTTACTGTCTTTCCCTTACAGTGTAGTTTCTGTAGTTTCTTTCCTTTACAAGACCTCAGTGATACTTTCTCTATGCATTTCTCCTTTCAGAAAGTCTTAGTCCATTGCATTCCACTCTGAATGTCTTTCCTCCTTTCGTCCCATTCCTCCTCCTTTTCCTACCACTGAAGTGCTCTCTGAGCAAAGCTCTGGTGGCTGACGCTGATGTCAGCTCTAACATCCTCAAGACTGGTAATCCAGAGAGACTGTTAGGAACCAGAAGGGTAAGGCTCTAAATCACAGCCCCCGGCTCTCTCCTGACGCAAGGGGACACGTCTGCATCAGTTATGCTCTGGCATTTGGAAAGTTCGCTGCAGTCACAAGCTAGTGGCTGCCTGTTTTTCTTTTATTAGTAGAAGTTTGGCATGGGCTCTGGAGCATGTGAGTATGTCCTGCTGGCCACGCAGATAAGCCAGCTCTGTCTCATGGTGCACACATTTGGCACCATTGCGTTAGAGCATCAGTTAAAGAGCATTGCTGCTCACTGATAAAAATAGGCCAGGGCCTGGGTGCACTGTAGCGTGGCGGCTCTGCCGTGCTGGGTCCTCTGCCTGTGGCTTCCATAGCAGCGTGTCTCACCTTGAGAGCTGCAAGGTGACTGAACCTGCTCTACTGACCTAGGCCAAGCTCCATCCCATCGGCCTCACAGTTGCATCAGTTCTGATTAGAAGCTGTGAGGCTGTGACAGATGGCAAAACTTACTTGTTTTAAGAGCTCTTTAGAGCTGGGAGGGATTCAAAGTTTTGGACATCAGCCAGCATCCATTATCTTCTCAGTGACTGAAGCCACTCAGCTGTTGACCTCATGTCTCATAACGTGGTGATATACAGTCAGTGTTTTCTCTTTGTCGTGGCGTGTCTTCGTTAGCTGTTGGCACTGGGAGCCAAGGAGAGGTGTGTGTGTGCTTGGGCACTGCCTGCTGGGTGTTGCCAGCATCCCCCCCATTGGGGCCCCCCAACACCAGGACTCTGCAGACCCAACTCTCCCCACCTTTCTCTCAGTCACCAGCAGCTAAACCATCCTTGTGTGGAGCTGCTGTTTGGACTGTCTGAAAGGAAAGCGTTGAACTGAAACGTGTTGGTTGTTAAAGCCTCTTTTGTTCTGTGCCATCCCTCTTGTTTAGTGTCCTGAAGGGCAGCATCATTGCGCAGCACAAAAGTTTGTATTTGCACCCAGCCCTCATGAAAAGCAAGGCCAGATTTTGCTTGCAACTCCAGGTTCCCCTTATTTTTAGAAATGAATGTGGGCAGCGTCAGTGATTCACACTCAGTTTAAATGGCAAAAAGATTGAATTTCAGGCTGATGTAAGCGACACTGCCAGGAGGGCCCTGGCTGCTTTGCAGAGGCTGGTGCTGTGCTGTGCTGCAGAGCTCTGGGGTGGCACAGCCGGGTTTGGGCAGAGCTCTGGGCCTTGCAGGAGCTCAGGGTGGAGCGGGCGGTGTGTGTGCCCCTGGGACCTGTGGGGGCAGCTCAGCTGTGGGAGCGTCAGCTGCCTTTCTTCAGCCTTCCCCATAGTGCCAAAATGAGGACAAAACCCAGCCAATAGAGCTTGGTCAGTTGGAGCACCGACGGAAGGGCTTTCTGCTGAGGGCGCTGCTGCCAGCAGGCAGGTCTGCTGTAGCTGCTCTGAGCTGAGCATGGGTTCACCAGCGTGGGCTAAGCTTGTCACTGCTGCCCCATGTGCAGCATGAGGTGGTGGGTGCAGCATCCTCCAGGTCATAGCTGTGGGCACCTGATGTCTTACGGCTGTTCTGGAAGTCTCTCCTGCCACCCAAGGGTGGGTGAGAATTATGGCTGGGTGATGAGCTTGTGCTCCAGGCAGTTCCTGTCATCATGCAGAAATTGGTGTGGAATTGAAACCATCTGTCTTATGGCAGCAGTTCTCTCCGTCCCCAGGAAATAGATGGAGAAATGCTGTGAGGATGGGCTGTGGGCAGGGGCAGTGCTGGGGTGGCTGTGTTGGGCTGGGGCTGTCTGCCCAGTGTGGGCTCCTGCTGCCAGCCCACATCCTGTTCCCAGCACCTGTATGGTCACCTGGAGTGCAAAGGCACCATAGGAAAATGGAAGACAGGAATGGACAACATCCTATTTTCTTTCTTAGATCTGTCTGGAGATGTGCCATTTCCTTTTCTTTCTTCATGTACCCACACATGAGGCTTTAAGTGATGAATTCCTTTGCTCTGCAGCCCACAGGGAGCAGGACAAACATCCTGTGTGGCATTTGTAACAGTGCAGAATGAGCTCCCACCAGACAGCAGTGGGAATTGATGCTACAGTGTCATGGTGTGAGCAAAATGCTTCCTTCTGTGTCTACTTTGAGACATCAGAGCGGTCATGACAGCAGTGGGGAACTTCAGCGTTAAAGCTGCTCTGGGCACTTTCATGGGCACTATTTCACATTTACTCCAGTTTATATGGAAGTTTGTCCTTGTGAGCCAGGAGTTCTGCGTGCTGCCAGCTGCATCCATCATTCACCTGGCAGACAGATGCTGCCTCTTTAACATATTGCTGTAGCTGTGTGCAGGCTGGTAAATGTGAAGGTCAGGGAGAGCTGCTTATCAGCACAGAGTCTTTGCACACGAGCAGCCATACAACATTACCTGCTGCTCCATAAACCAGATTGAACAACTCCTGGTTGACCTGTTGAAAAGGTATCTGGTCAGGAGCTGCTGGCTCAGCTCCAGCAAAAGCCTTTGCATTAAAAAGATGTTTTTAGGTTTGTTTTTAGGTTTTTGCTTGCCTCTTCGCCTTTTTCTTGTGGTGGGTTTATCTTTAATCTGTCAGAATTGCCATGGCTTTGCTGGGGTCAGAGCATATTTGTGTCCTGCTGCTGCCTCCTGCCCAGCAGTGCCCAGTGCATCCCTCACTGCCGCCGTGTGGGGTTGTTCTCTTTGCTCTCAGTACCCTGAGCCTTTAAGTGCTGGTGTGAGATGCCCATGGCCAGGCTGGTTCATGCTGGTGTGCTGGTGGTTTCTGACCTGTCTGTTTCTAATAGTCAGCAAAGAGTTGGGAATGGTGTCACCCACTTTGTCATGATCTGTGGTTGCTGAATGTGGCTGATGCAGGTCCTGGTGTGCGCCTGGTGCTGCACATGGCCGGAGCACTGTGGCAGGGAGCGGGCACTGCTTCCCTAAGGGCTCTTTCATTGTCAGAGTCCTAAAGCATTCTCACAGAAATCAGTAAAAATAGAGCCTTATTGATCTCATGTTGGAACTACGTGCAAACAACTCTGGCTTCCTGCTCGGCTTGGTGGTTTGCAGAACACCCGGAGGAGCAGGGAAGTGCGGGTTCCTGCCAGTGGTTTCCGTACTGGTTGGTCCAGGTTGGCCTCGCACTCACACCTTTACAAAGAAATTCCTTTAAAGGAATTTTCAAAAGGAAAGATAGGAGGGGAAAAATGCAGAGAGGAAGGAAAGGCCCCGGAAGAGATGCAGGAAAGTATGCCATGGTATTTGACCTCAGCAATAGAGCAGCTCTGCAGGCTCCATGTGGACAGAGGGCGGCCCTGCACACCCTGCTGCTGGGCAGTGCTGGTGCATGCTTCTCTGCAGGGGTGGGCAGCTCGTCCTGTCATCCCATGGCTGTCCCCATAGCACTGTGGGGCTCATATTGCTGCCCAGCCCATGGTGCTCTGCTGAGAACAGCAGTGGTGTGGAGCTGTGTCCAGAGAGCACAAGGGGTCCGCAGTGCTCTGCAGGGATGGGTGCTTCAAGTGAAGGTGCAGGAGCAGATGGCTGGTGAGATGATGGTGAAACCTTCACCTGGGGGTGGGAAGGAGCGCCTGGCCAAGGTCTGTGGGCTGCCCTGCACCCTCAGTTGCCCCGGGGCCATTGCCATGCTGCCTGCTCTGCTCAGCTCAGGCAGCAGTGCTTGCTGCCCTGTTGGGGCTGTGGTTTTTCTGCTGAGTCCTGCAGGGATCTGTGGTTGTCTTCTTCTGAGTCATGTTTGCGCACTGCCATCACTGCTGTCATTGGCCACCGTGGTCCCCTGCACCCTGTTTAGTGCCATGCTTTGAAGCCAGCTGCCAGGCTCGTTACTCATGACTGATGTTTTTCTTTTCTGCTCTGTTTTTTTGTCCCATGCAAGTGAGTGTGTCCCATCTCTGGTGATGAAGTCTGCTTTCCTGAGAAGTGCCTGCTGGAGAACAGCTTGTGGTCTCTGGGGTTTGGAAGAGCTATGAAAATGGGACGTGCTGAGTGCCCCCGCAGCTGGCTGTGCTCTGCTGGTGCTGAGTGGTACGAGTTGGATTGTCTTCACTTGTTTTCTTTTTTTCCCCTTAGATCCAAAAACTGCCACTGAAACAGAAACTGAGATCTGTGCAGAATGGGAGATAAAGACCATCACTAGTGCCCTGAAAACATACCTGAGGTAAGGGAGGTGAGCCTGGTCTGTCACGCAGCTCCACGACCAGTTCCATGATGACCAGAGGCATTACTGCCTATTATTGTGGGTATTTAACAAAAGCATTTATAAACAAAGAAACTGCCCTTAGAGAATCCATTATTTTTCTTGAACCTCTGGCATTCTTGAGCAGGACAGGGGAATATTCTCAGCTCTCTGACAGATGCATTTATCATATGAATGTAAGGACAGGGCTCCTTCTTGCATGCCCTGCCCTGGTGTAGGCTTTTCTCTGCAGGCTTCTGCCTGAGGAGTGTTTGGAGAAGGTGAGCGCAGTGCTCCTGTAAGGGCTGTGGCAGTTGTTACAGTCCCTTCTCAGAACTGGGTGCTGAGCTTTATGTAAGTAATAATTTCTGTATGAAAGCTGATGCCATTATCATGCACGTTAGCTTCCAGAAATGTGAGTTTCTTGGCTGCAGTCAGTATGTCATTCTTGACAACATGCTTCTACCTGTTGTGACGGCAGGTCTGTGCTTTGTGTTGTCCTTCTGTGGGTTGGGTTGGGTTTTTTTTTTATTTTTGAGACATGGCAAGCAAGAGGGAAGCTAAATCCAATTAGAGCGATGAGTATAATTAGGTTGGTGGATGTCAGCCTAGAAAATCACAAGACACTGCATAATTTTGTATGATTGGCAACCTTTGTTCCAGAGCTTGAACTGTGTGCAAGGCAACAGGGAATGCCAGCAGCACCAAGATGTCCCACTGAAGGGATGTGGAAGTAGGAGGGAGAATGGGAGCGTAATGGGAACAGTGACTGTTAAAGTTTTATGACTGGGCTTGTTTCTCTTTTTAATTTATTTTTAAACTTACTCAGAAATCACAGACTCACTGATGTGCAGTTTTGTTTTACTCTGGTGCTGAAGGAATGCCAAAGTTAAAAATGAATTTAGTATGGTACGAAAAAAGGGAGGAAAAGTAAACTGAAGGTACTTCAATAGATCTCACACCTTCTGATGAGAGGAATCAATTAGAGTTGTTACTGCTTCGTTCTGTTCTCAAAAAACGGAGCTGAATTTATGGTGATGGCAAAGCTTTACTTCTGCAGTTTTGTGGATGGTGTTTCTCACTGTGTGCTGTGTATGATACCTTTTTATCTTCCAGAATGCTTCCGGGGCCGCTCATGATGTACCAATTTCAAAGGAGCTTCATCAAAGCAGCAAGTGAGTTTGTTGATGTTTACGGCATGGGGCCAGGAAAGGAATAGGACTTGCAAGCAGCTGAGCATAACCTCTACCCTGCTGCTCTCCCACTGATCCCTTGTTCTGCAATCCTGGAGAGCAGAATAAGAATTGAGATACAAGGGGCATGGTGTCGTACGGGACTTTCTGGATAAACAGAAAACACGTGGTGAGGGTTTGAGGAGGGCTGTCTGATGGCAGCAGCTGGTGGTGCAGGTATTTCTTCTGACCATCAACCTCTAAAATGAGCGAGGCTGTTGTTCAAACAACACCTACACTGTTCTGATTTTATCAGTTGCGGTTCCAGCATCTGAGCTCCTTTCCTTTGTCTGCCCTGGGAGCATGCTTTATAGGGAGCAGGCGGCTGTCAGAGCTGCAGGATGGTGGGTGAGGAGGGCTCACATTGGTGGTCACATCAGTAGTGGCCTCCTGAAAGGGTGGAGGCAGGGGCTGCTCAGATGGCTCCTGCTCAGGCTTTGGGGCACATCCACAGCCCTGACACCTCAGGCTGCCACCTTTCCAGGCATGGTGCTGAGCACACACTACTTGGAAGTGGGCTGGACAGCCTGTTTTCTGGTCACAACTGACTTTTCATATGGCTGGCATCTGTTCTCAGCCCATTGTTTGAACCCATTGGTTTCTTACTTTTTCAAACAACTGACTGGACCTGGTAAAGAGGAAAACTGCTGTGGAGGATACCTGCAGTGTGCCTGGTGTAGGTTGGAGGTAGGGAGTGGGAGCCTCAGGTCCCTGTGATGTCTGTCTGGGTTACTGTTTGGGCCTGCATGCCCTTTTCTATAATAAACCCCTGATGCAGAGATGAATCATCTTTTATTTTCAATGCAGAACTGGAGAATCAGGAATCCAGGGTGTCAGAGATCCACAGCCTCGTTCATCGTCTCCCAGAGAAAAACAGACAAATGCTGCACTTGCTCATGAACCACTTGGCAAAGTACGTATATGACTGATATGTTTTTCTCTCCATTTTCCATTTCCTCTGAAAGTGAACAGTGATAAAAAAAAAGTTTCCTTGTGTGTGTGGTGTTGAGTCATATCTGGTTGACAACCAAGTGGAAACCTGCATGTGAGTGAGATGGGAGAGCGGGAGGTGGGCAGCCCAGTGCCATCCTGCAGTGGTGTGGCAGTGTGCGGTGCTGGCTGCAGGCAGAGCCAGGTTAAGATCTTTGGTGGGGCTCAGACCAAGCCTGGATTTAAAGGACTGACAGATATTTCTTTGTGACAGTAGGAGACTATTCTGGGGTGTATTTTCTGCCTTAAAGCAACTCAATTCAATACCACTAGGTCACCTTGAAACTTCTCAAGTGCAAAGGAACTGGATAATTTTTTTGCCTTCAGTGATAGAGCTGACCTGTAATTTCCCATCTTCCTGCTCCTGCTGGTTGCCATGGAAACCTTTGATTAGTGCTTAGGAAGTGAAAGCATCGCAAGGTGTTTGTGCCAGCCCAAATGCTGCTGGGTTGCTGGTTGAGCAGAGGGACTGGGTATGACCCACAGGCCCGAGGCTGTTACTCAGCAGAGCCTTTAGGAAGAAGATCTGGGAAAACCCAAAGTTACCTATTTCAGAGAAAAAATAATAAACAGTACTTGAAATGTGCTTAAAAACGACTCCAGATGCTTTCTGATGACATGTGTTTGTATCTGTTCCATGGACTCTCCCCAGCAAGGCTGTTAAAAACCAAAGGGCTGGTTTAGATCTCGGTTTCAAAACCTTCTGCATTTACAGGCTGCAGCCAAGGGAAAGGCAGTTCCAGGTACTCCCATCGGCCAAATATGTGCAGGGAGTCGCATAGCTGCTTAAGTGTTTTTCATTTAAAGGAAAACCTGGTGGTATTTGAGTGTGAGATGCAGAGCCGGGGAGGCAGGTAATACAATGGGCTTCAAGCTGTTTTAGTGGGGAAGGAACTAAAACAAAACACAAACAATGAGTGGTAGTGGTGCTTGCTATATTAGGAAGAGAAACTGCTCATAGTGTTCAATGGGAAAAAAATGATCTTGGAAAAAGGCAGGAAGCTGTGGGGTTCAGAGCCTGTTCTGTTCCAGCAGCGCTGGGGCTGACTGCCCTCACTGAGCTTGGGGTGCTCCTGCTGTGTATGTGATGGAGGAAGGGCCATGTGTGGGATGTCTTGCGGGCCAGACCCTGCAGCCAGGTGCTGCTCCAGGGGTACAGGGCCGAGGGGAGGGCTGGTGCCAGCCCCAGTCCTGCCCCCTGCTCTTTCTGCCCCAGGGCATTCCGCTGGGTTTGGGGTCCCTGTAGGTGAGCTGGCTGAGCACACAGCCAGGCCGAGTGGCTTGCAGGCGGTCTGAGGCGTGGGTGAAGCTTTGCATCTGCAGCAGATGGTTGCAGGGAGGCAGAGAGCAGAAGGATGGGTGTCCTGCAACCCATGGGGGTTTGGGTGCTCTGGGTGGGCCTGGAGCTGGGGGCAGCCAGCAGTGCTGTCAGAGTAGACCAGGCAGGGCCCTGCTGCCCCGACTGCAGCTCTCAGAGGGGATTGCCTCATCTCCTTCCTTTTTTTTTTTTTTTTGTAAGTAACATATGAATAATCAAGATTTGCATTTTTATCAGATGAGCTAACAAATATTTCTCACAGTATTACTGTGGAGATCTCTTACACTAAAAAGAGAACTCAGTGCTGGTCACACAGAGGAGCAGTGGTCTGCCCTGCGTTGTGTCACATCTCCTCTGTGTTTTGTTTATGTGTTTTGCTGTTGCTTACTGAAAAGGGAAACCGGGCTGCTTGTTTGGCACTGCTCATAGTGGTAACAGAGCCCTGCTCACACAGCCCAGGCAAATGGCAATTATTATACAAGTGAAATCTGAGCCAGGATAAGTGCTGGGGAGGTGGCGGAGTTGGGCCCTTCTCACCTTTACACCTCTTTGTGCTGCCTCTGGGCAGTGTCCGGGCTGCATCCCCTGGAATGCTATGAGCTGGGGCTGCCAGTGCTCCTTTGTCAGTGCCCTGTGCTGTGAATGTCCTCCTCTGCTCTGCAGACAGCACTTCCAGGGAAACTTGCCATTGTTTTGTTAATCTTTGACCCATGAATAGGTGAAACCTTTGATTTTCCATCTTGGGACATGCTTACACTGCTGGGATCTCAATGATAAACCCAGCTGTGGGTTATTGTTCCTGAAAGATAGGGACCAGTTTGTTGTGGTATTTTCTCAGGAGGATCTGTGCTGAAAAACCCAACCTTGTGCCCAGGAGACTTCTAAGGATGCCCCAGAACATCTGTGCTTCACTTCCAAATGCTGTTTTACCGACAGCATACACCAGCTCTGGTGAAGCCTGTTGTTCCCTGGGCATATCAGCTGAGTTAGCACAGCACAGGGTGCTGTGAGCTCAGGGGCAGCTGGTTGAGGAAGTCCCTGGCTGTGTTAGCAGAGTTCTGCTCTCCTTTAATGTGCTTTGTAGGTGCAAAGCAGGAGGTTTTAGAACATTTTGTTTTGCCTTTTTTTGACACCTGGGCTGGTGCTTGCTGCAGTGGGCAGGGCTGGGTGCTGGTGCCTGCTGTATTGCATGGCTGCTGGTGCCCGGCCTGTGGGGCAGAGCTGACTCTGCCCAGGGCATGCACAGCTCTCCTTGCAAAAGGTCAGAGCAATTATTAGGGTTGCAGCAGAAATGTGTGTACGTGTGTTTAGTGAAATTAATTATCTTTAATCATTGACAGCTGTGGCCCGGCCGGCAGTGACTCGCTCCCCGTGTTTTTGCTGTGGTGGTGTTTTCTAATTTACGTGTTTCACCGCCGTGGCACTGATTGCCATCTCCCGCCCAGAGCGTTTCCCACGTATCAGCGCTGATGGTTCCCGTGGTAGATCCAGCAGTAACAGCAGGACGGGGCTCTGCCCAACCGAGTGCTGCTGGCACAAAGGAGGGGGAGGAAAAATCTGCTCCCAGCAGCGCAGCCTGGTGCGTGGCATGGCTGCTCAGAGCTGAGCTGGCCACGATGGCCTCTCCGTGGTGCTCAGTGCCCGGCAGCTCTGGGACACACAGTGCAGCGCTGGGCGGCCGCTTCCTGCTCTTTTCCTCCGGTTGTTTTCCCCGTCTTCCCCCAAAGGTGCTGCAGCGATGCGGCTGACGCCTCTTGGCACGACAGGTCTGATTTCATCCCCGTGGCAGCTGTTTATGTTGCTGTCTGGTAACTATTCATTTGCTTGATTTATGTATTACTTCCAGTAAGTCATTCTTGTCCAGGACATTCTGGAAATTTCCACTAGCCTCTGAGGCCTTTAAGATACGCTTCTCTTGTATGTTCTTGGCCTGATTTGGCTGCCAAAAGAAAACAGCAAGCGAGATCTCTTGACCTTGCATGGAAAGTGTAAGCAGAGTTAAGCAGTGTTCCTCCCTCGCCGCTCTCCCTCTTCCTCATGTTGGAAATGGCGCCCGCGCTCCGCCAGCACTCGGCTTCTGCATGGGGAGCTCTGTGCATGTGGAGCATTGCGGTGATCCATGGGATCTGGGTGCTCGCTGGGGTGGCAGAGGGCAGCGTTTGGTGGAGAGAAGGTGGAAGGTCTGTGTCTGGCCTGTGCAATAGGGATGGACCTTGCACGCCTTCTTGCTACCACCCTGTTTCTGTTTTCCTGCCATTTTGGTGCTTGGGTGAGCTGCGTGTGGGTGCATGCACTACCTGTGTGTACCCTGCAATGGAATCACAGCTTGGAAAAGAGCTCTCAGATCGCCAGACCCAAACCCAACCCACCGTGCCCACTGACCATGTCCCCAAGTGCCACATCTCCATGGTTCGTGGACGCCCAGAGGGGAGGTGACTCTACCACTCCCTGGGCAGTTGTGCCAGTGCTGTTGGTGTGAAACAGCGCACAGAGGAGGGAAGGAAGGAAGAAAATTTAGACTGATCACGATTATTAAAAAAAAAAAAAAAAAAAGTAGCAGCAAAAAAAAAAAAAATTGGCAAGAGTGGCTGGAGCTGATGGAATAGTGCTGGAGCCAAAGCAGCGGGCACAGGCTGAAATGAGGGAAGTTCTGTGTGAATGTCAGAAAAAAGCCTTTTCATTTGGGGGGGAAGGGCAGTCGTTGGGTGCCAGGGGGGCTGCAGAGCCTCTGTGCTGGGGGATGTGGGGCCCAGCGGGGCTCAGGTGTCCCTGCTGGGTTGGGCTGGGGCTGGAGCCGGCGGGGTCCTGTGTGCGGAGCTGTGCTCCTCTGCTTCCTTTGTGCTCTGGGGTAACGGGTTGTGTTCCTCTTCCCTGGCTTTGAAAACACAACTTTAAGCAACTATTTCAAATTGTCCTCTTCCTAACTGGAGCCAAGCCCACAAAGATCAATAAGAATCCCTTTTGCTGTAGTGCCTTGACATTATTATAGCAAGTATAGCCAGTTGTCTGTTTATATTTTGTTCCTGAGTGGGGGGGAAATCCCAGTCCAACCCAGCCCAGCATTGAGTGCTGCTGTGTTGTGTTGGATTGGGGCTGACAGGCTGTGCACAGCGCCGTGCCCCCAGCAGTGCAGGGCTGTGCAGATCTGGGGTTTGTAGTGCTGGGGACAGGCTGTGGTGGGGAGATGGCTCAGCAGATTAGTCTGAAATCGTAGTGTGACCGTGCTGCAAGGCTAATCTAATTACAGCAGCTAACTGGAACCACCTGTAGCTGCATGGGAAGACAAAGGCTGCGGAGGGCCCTGCTCCCCTCGCAGCGCCTCTGGCGGGGCTCTGCTGGCTCTGGGCTCCACCAGGCTCACACGCATCTGAAGCATTAATGAAATCTGCATGTTTTTACCGTAATGGCTTCGTTTCCCTTGTTCTCTTTGTTTGTGTGTTAGGCTCCTGGACATACGATTAGCTTTAAGGCAGTTTGTTAGGGATTTAGTTTTCTAAACAAGATGGATTTGTTGGGGAAACTCTGTAAACACTGGGTGCTGGCCGAGGTGTAGCGCGGGCACCGAAGGCAGCAGACGTGCCGTGGAAATGCGGCAAGCGTGAGCTGCAGATCTCGAATGGAATGTGGCTGCAGAGCCAAAGGCTGAGCTCTGCGTTCATTTGCTGCTCAACTCCCACTAAGGTCAGCCCTGGAGCGAGCTGAACCTGAGTGGCTTGAGGCTGTGGGGTGAGGGGCTGAGGGAAGCAGGGCATGGCACTCACCCACACGCCGGTGTGGGAATGGGTTTGTCCTGTGCAAAGCTGGCTGATGGGAAAGGGTGCTTCGCTCTCAGAAACAAGCAGATGCGGGCTGTGCAGCATAGCGGGGCTTTGCAAGCACAGAGGAGTGTCCCTCTGTGCTTTCCCTGCCTCCTGCAGAAACCATTCGTGTGCTTGGGTCATGCAGAGGAAAAGGAAGCACTTAAGCAAGGTCAACGGATGTGCAAATCCCTCCAGCAATTGCAGGCGTTGTCTCCTAAGATCTTGCATCTGTCTTCAAATGGCCAGAACCCATTTATCTGCTGTTGCTGTACAACCTGGCTCTGTGGTAGTATGATGGCCAGGCCCTCCTGACACCAGGGTGGAATGCTGTGCCAGGTGGGCACCAAGCTGCCTTGTGCTGGGAATGCATCCCCTGCCTGCTGGGGTGTTCTCTGCCCAATGCTGGGGCTGAGGGTGATGGTCCCCACTGCCAGAGCCTTCCTGCACATGGAGAGGTGGCTGTGGTGCCTGGTATGAGCTGCCTCTCCCACTCTGTTGGCTCCTCACTGGTTTCGTTGTTAATGGGAAATTCTGCAGAATGAAAAAAGTTAATAATCCCGTAGGTGTTCTCTGTGTTTTTCATACTTGGCTTCCCGTAACATGTGAGCGAGCAAAGGGTTTTGTTCTACTTCTGCAGATGAACTCTTCACCTCCTAAAACTGGATTGCCAAGAGATCAGCCGTTTGCATTTGCTAGTGGCTTTCTTTCCATGTTGCTTTGCCCAGCAGGCCCTGTGCGTTCTGAAGAAGCTCTGCTTTGAGCTACAAGGAGCACGCACTGGAGGCTGCAGCATCTCTAAGCAGGTTGCGTCTGGTGTCCCCAGAGAACATGGGAGTCCTATGTCTGGATCTGATGCTGGGTTGCTTACATTGGACTGGGGCTTGTGCCAGTGGGGCCAGCAGCACGCAGCTGTGGGTGCTGCCACCTTGACACCACGTGCTGTCACCCCTGGGAGGGATTCTGTGGGGTAGGCATTGGGGGTGGCATGTAGTTAACTGGATTCTTTGTAATCGGTTATCACAGTGAAACTGAAACTGTGTATAGAAACAAGAGCAGAGTGTTTTTTGGTATATATTTTTTTTAAGCCTCTTGGTGCATTTTACATTTACATTTTTCATTCTCTCTTGGTGCTTTATCAGAGGGCTGTGCTGATTTTCTTGTTGCAGTGTAAAAGTGCTGGTGATTTCTGCTCTTCTCCAAACACCAGCCTGTGTACCGACGGTGGTGGCAGTGCCAGGGCATGGGGCCATGGGGACACCGGCACTGCTGCACAGCCAAAGCCACACTGCGGGGCTGTCCCTAATGGGAGAAGTGACTGTTGTTATTGTAATTAGAAGAAAGATGTAATTAAGCGGAATGGGCTGAAGTTCCAAATGAGCACTGTGCTCACACATGGAATTAGGGAAGGAGCAGAAGGTTGGGGTCGGGATGTGCGCTACAGGAGCTGCACTCAGTGCCATCCCACCTCCCTAGAGTGTGAGCTGCAGTGGCACTGCATGGCTGCAGTGTCCCCCATTGTCACCATCCTGTTGTGCTCCTGCAATGCATTCCCCCTAAAATCTGGCATCCAGCTCAGCTTGCCAAAACCAGAGGTGCTGCATGTAGAGGTGGAGGTTTGCTCTGCAAAGCCTGCGCTGCAGCACCATGTGTGCTTTACTTGCAAGTTGCAGCGTGCATGGTATTCACACTGATGAGCCTTACCGACACCGAGGTTAGCATTTGTCCTGTGCATCTGTTCAGTGTGATACGAGCACTTTTATTGCCCTGGGAGCGAACCCAAGCCTCCAGCTGTGGCCAGATCCACCCGCGAGAAGAAGGGAACCTTGTTGCAGCAGGACGGCTCCCAGCACGCAGCGCAGAGCGGGGAAACCTGAGAGCCGTGAGGCTGCTGGCTGGGCATTGCAGCTGAGCACTTTGTCTGCTGTTGTTAGAACATTTCTCCTTGTCTGTGCTGGGAGGCTTTGTGCCTCCTCTTGGACCTGCTGGTTGTATCCTGTCCCAGCAGCTCCATTGTGCCTTCCTGGCCATGAGCAGCCCAGAGGTGCCATATCCAGGTCTTAGCTCAATGGGGTAAGTGAGGGCTGTGCAGTTTGCAGGTGAGTCCTTTCTGTGTTTGTGCTCTCTGGCTCAGAAGCTGGAGCTGCCCCAGCTGCACTGCAGCCCATGGCCATGCCCTGCTCCAGCCCTGCCCCACGCATGTGCTGTGCAAGAGCTACTGCTGAGTGCAAAAGAAATCTCCTTGGAGTGACTTGGAGATGTGTCCATGATCATTGTTCTCAGTGCGGTCTTCAAACTTGAGCTATTTCTTTCCTGACACACGTTTGTTTTTGACAAAACTCCACACAAGGGTCTCCAGATTTTGGATCACACCGATGTTCCCACTGATGACCTCACTGACAATACCCCTTTCATCTCCAGGCGTACAGCACTCCTGCATGCTACCCCAGAGCAGCTGCTGCGACTCTGCAGGCAGAGCTGTTGGGCTGTGTGCTGGGCGTCCCACTGCAGCTCTACACAGCAGCCCCTAGTCCTGGGTGCCCTCCATGCCCTTCTCCCAGCAGCACCGCCTCTCTTTACCCCTTCCCAACTCCCTTCCCTTCCCTGCCCCACCTCCCTACCCCCCCTGCAGTGCTGGGCTGAACGCTCGCCCTGCTTCCACCTACACGCTCATCAGCTGCAGCCCAATTAAGCTCCATAATGTGCAGGGATGACTTGAATGCACCCAGGAACATTTCCCAGAACTCATTAGGTTTTATCCCATAAATACCTCCAATTGTGTGCTCAAGCAGCTGCCCACTCTCTGTCCGGGGGTGCGTGTGACCCAAATGGCAGAGATGGGACTGGGGGAGGTGAGAGGGCCCTGGCTGCCCCCGGAGCCATCCTCAGTGCTATTAGGTAAAGCAGTGCCTCTGCCACCCAGCTGTCTGTGCTCATTGTCTGTTCATGTTCAGTATGCAGCAAACTGCCTGAGCCATGGTAGGGCTGCTCACCCCCTGATCGGGTTTTCATGTTAACTGGAAGCTTTGCTGGTGGTGATAGACATGAAATGTGGTTTGACCTTGTAGCAGTGTGGTATAGCAGTGTTGTTTTCCATCATGTAGGGCTCGTTAGGATGACTGTATTGTTTTTTGGACGCTGGGCACTGCTGCAGTGTGGGATAGCTGCTGTGTGGTGTTCCTGGGCCTTCTCCCACTACAGTGAGTCAGTAGGGAGGGAATTGGGTCCCATAATTGGGTTTCCATGCAGGTGAATAGGAGCTGTAAACCAAGCTGGACAAACTGGGTTTGTTGACACCTGTAAAATAAAGGAGTGCTGGGACAGCATTTCCCACAGCTCGCCATGCCTCAGTGCAGCGCATTTGTTACCTGATGCTGATTTCAAGCCTGTGCAAAAAAGAAATATTTACCGTTCCTGTATGCTTCCCCTGCACTGAAGCCTGACTACCAATTACTCTGTATTAAATTATGTTTGGTCATGCCGGTGATTATACAGTATCCAAGCAACCCAGGCATAATCTAATTTAGCATACAACATGGATTTGCTCTGCTCCTCTTCTCATTTGTTTCTCTGAGAGTGAATGCAAAGCTGAGTGGCTGCGTGGCCTCAGGGCCGTGGTGCTGCAGGGCTGCAGCAGTGGCAGTGTTTGCATCAGTGCCTGTGATGCCGCAGTGGGTGCTGGCAGAGCAGCGGGTGCTGGGAGGGACAGCCCATAGCCAGCCCAGAGCCCAGCTGTGAGCGGCCACTGCTGCCCAGGGAGCAGTGCTGGGTCCCCACCTCCCGTCTGTGCTGCAGGAGACTGCAAAGTGTGGGTGGAGAGAGCCCTGAGAATGGACCTAGCTAAATTACTGCCAGTGCAATTGATTTCAGAGTGCACCGAGGGCCAGGAAGAAACAGCAGGTTAAAAGGAAAATGCAGCAAATACTTGGAAACCTTCTGGAGGGCAGCTCTGGTATGGAACGAGTGATGTCTGCAGAAAGCATCTGTGACAAACACTGGCATTAGGGACACTTTGGGATGAGAACACCCCATCTTTAGAAACCAGGGCATTATTTGCTGGTACAAAGGCAGATGAAGAGGTATAATATATAGCAAATCATCATGTGGATAATGGATGTGGAATGTGAAGGATGTGAGAGGTGAATCATGTTTTGTAGCATAGCTTTAGTAACCATTATAAGGGCTGCTGGTGGAAAAGTACCCGCAGTGCGGTGCAGTGCAGCGGTGCTGTGCCACCCTGTTTGTTCCAGTAGGGACTAAGGGCTGTACGGTTACAAAATATTGGCCCTTTGCAGAGCTGGAGCAGCAGGGCACAGCAGAGTGGGGCCGTGTGTGCAGTGGGGCCGTTCCTGTTGGACACCCATTAACGCTGCAGTCCGTAATAATTAACAGGACCAAGTAGGGCTGCCTGGCGGTAATAAGTCAATGACAGGGCAATTTATTAGAGTGATGTATTGCGTGATAATGGTATTGAGAAATGAAGGGACCTAATTTTGTAAGACTCAGATCAATTTGGTTGGTTTTTTTTTTGGTTTTTTTTTTGTTTTTTTTTTACTAAATGAACATTGTTTTAATAACCACAGAAGATCGTTACAATTATTATTTTATTAGTACTATTCACAGCTATTTCACTTTCAGTCTTTTGAAACCCAAATGGCAGCGTGCGAGTGTGCGTTTGAAGTACAGATGGTGCTGCAAGGTGAAAGTTCCAGCGGCATTTGTAAATGTCTGTTAGGGAGGTGTGGGAGGAGGAAAGAGCTCTGTGTGCATGGCCATGCGGCCATGCTCTGCAGGCAGGGGGGGTTCTCAGACACCACCAGGAAACATCCAGGGCTTCCTGACAGCGGGGAGGTGATGGGTGAAAGGGACTTCTGCACCTTCAGGTTCTGTGCACCTTCAGGTCAGAACCTGAGCCTTGGGCATTCTCAGTGGGCTGGTGTGAGCTCTGTGGGGCTGGGGCACGTGGCAGGGCCAGAACATGCAGCAGACCAGTCTGGGGCTGAGGCTGCATGGGACAGAAGCTGGGAAGCTCCAGTCATCCCAAGGTCTGCTGCTGCTGCCACCCAGCAAGCCCTGTGTGGGATGAAGAGTAAAGAGTTCTGACTCAAATGAGATTTGGATGGAGAAGGATAGAAAGCTTATTTTGAGTTTACAGTGTGCTGAAATTAGCTGCGTCTGCACACAAATAAGCATTGCAATCTTAGTTCTGTGATCAGCAATAAAAGCTCATGGCAACAACTTGTAGCAGTGTCTGAGTCCTCTGCTCCCATATGCTAGACTAGTGTGTTTCTCCAGGGGAAGTGGGAGAGAGACCACAGGGAGAAGGCACTGCTCTCCAAGCGATGGGTCAGGTTCTGAAGTCACTGAGCTTCCTGGTTGAAGAGGGCAGGAGAAAACCACAGTGACTTGTGGCAACAGGGCTGTGGGCTCCTGCTGCACGTCCTCCTTGTCACCTCCTTGTGACTTGCGTGTCACTGTGTGACATGTCACCACATGGCCTGTCTGGGAGCAAGGCTGGAGTGTCCATGTGTCCCTGGCTGGGAGGTTTACTTGCCTGGACCCCTGCAGGCAGCCTGTTGGGGCTGACCTGTGGTGAAGGAAAAAAAGATGGGTGAGAAAGGATTGGATTTTGGAACATATGAGGTCACTTGTTCAGCTGGAGAGCAGCGTGTGTCAGAGGTCCAACAATTTGTTTTTAGAAGGGTTTCAAGCATTAATGATTCAAGATGTTTTCCTGGGAGTGGTTTGCAACATGAGCCTCAGTGGCCGGGGAAGTGTTGGGGTTTTATGGGATTAGCCAAATCCTGAGCTGCGGTGCCTGCCATAACACAACACTTAGGGCTGTACTTTTCCACGTGGCTGAGGCTTCAGGGGGCTCCCCAGGAGTGATAGGAAAGCAAACAGACTCGTAAGCCTGGTGCCAGGCAAGGATGGGGGTCCATCCTGATTGTTCCCATCACCTACTTTTGTTGCTTTTCTTTTGCAGAGTCGCAGATAACCACAAGCAGAACCTGATGACTGTTGCTAATCTGGGTGTGGTATTTGGGCCAACACTGCTTCGACCCCAGGAGGAAACAGTTGCTGCCATTATGGACATCAAGTTTCAGAACATTGTGATTGAAATTTTAATAGAAAACCATGAGAAGGTAATGACCTTACTTGCTTCTATCAGTATGGTTTATTTCCTACGCCAGATTTGTCACTTTGCAAGCTGCAGCCCGTTTCCCCAGGGCCCTCCTTGCTGTCTGTGGCCAGAAGCCACAAAGGGCCCGGCTTGGTTCCTGCTTTTCTGACTACATCTGTGTTTATCCAAGCACCGACTTTCTCCTCAGAGCTGTTCTACTGTGACACGATGCAGTTGCGTCTGTCTGTTGCAGGGATGCTCCCACCTGTTGCTGGCTCTGCTGGTGCAGCACTGCAATCGCTCTGCTGCAGCTGAGGGGCTCTTGGCCCTCCCATGGGGTGTTCACTGACCCCTGGGGACCTGGTCACCTTTGGGGTGATAACAGGAGAAAGCTCTCAAATGAGTGCCTGTGGGAGGCCGTGTAATTCTGCACATGGCAACACTAGAACACTGAACATGAGCATTGCTCACAGAGTGCTTGTGCATGCATGAGGTGGTGGTGAGGCACAGCAACCTCCAGGGCTACTGGCCAGAGATGATGTGTTGCTGCACTTCCCATGCAGTGCTACTGGGGGCCTGTGTTATGAAAGCAGCCAGGGCCAGGGAGATGAAGGATGTGTTGCTCGGGGCTGTCTGCTACTTGGGGCTCTCTCCAGAGACTGTTAGTCCCCCAGTTCCTTCCATGTGTACGCTGCAAGGCTGAGTCCCACGTGCATGTGGTGCAGGTGTCAGCCCTGGGGCTCACCCTCCTGATGCTGTCAAGGGGCAGCAAGTGCAGGGATGGATGGGGCAGTTTGTATGTTGTTGTTGAAGTTTCCTCCACAGGCAGATATTTAGCATGGAGGAGCTATTTTCTCTCCCTGTGTGGGGTGCAGTTACAGAGATTGCTTAATCATGGGCTTCTGCAGAGGGGCTTGTGAGCAGCAGCCATGAGCCTGTGGCTGAGCCTCAGCCCTGTGCTGAGCAGCGTGCATGAGCCTTGTGGGGCTGTTGGTGGCCATCTGCCTGTCTGTTCATCCATCCGTCTGTCCATCTGTAGTGTCCCAGCGGTGGCACCGGGAAACCATTCAAGCATTGTGTTTCTGCTGTGGGTGCACTTTGCTGACCCTTTTCTTGCTGAGCTCCTTGGCTGCCTTCTCCTTGCAGGTCCTTGCAGAAGCAGGCCCTCAGACTGGTTCTTGTTCCATCCAAAGCTGAACCTCCTCCATCAGGTGGCACCTGGGGGGATTGATGATGGATTTCTGCAGTGATCGCCTGTGTGGGCTGCAGTGCTGCTCACCAGCAAAATGACACCTGGTGCTGCAGGGCTCCCGAGCGCTTCCATGGCTACCCTTCCTTAGGAGTAATTTATGGCACCAGCAGAAGGAAAAGCAGTGACTGGGCTGTGTGCTACCGTCACACATCGACTGCGGGTGGGCGTATGTGCTGCGTGCTGTCTGTGCTGCTGGGTGGCTCTCATGCAGTGGGTACTGATGGTGCAGGATGGAGAGATGCTGTTTGCGCTGCCCATGCTGCATGCAGGAGGCAGTAGGACCTATGTCCCCATTTCTCCAGGAATGATCCCAAGAAAGAGGGAGGTATCAGGAGGCAGCAGCCAGGAGGAAAATCTCCTTTAAAGTCAGTCCTGGTGCGGGTTCGTTCCCTCTTTAGGACTGTTTAGTTTCAGTGTATTCCTTAATTTGAATTGATTGGAACTCATTGAAGTTTCCCCGCAGGAGCTGCTGTAGGTGATTAGCAATATGTGAGCCCTCTGTGCTGTGCTGCTGCTGCTTTATATTGTTTTACGCTGGTGACTCACAGCCACTGTTTATGATTAAGTGCATTCTCAGGGAAAATGTAATTGATTTGAATGGTTCCTGGCAATCAGCGACTGTCTGGTATTACATTATATTTCCCTCAGGTAAGTGGGACGCCTCTCCTGTTAAAATTGCTGTTGTCACTGTGTAACAGTGGGGCACAGAGTGCTGCTGTGTGTGTGTGTGCCCTGAGCTGCAGTGGGGCAGATGGGAGCCCTGAAGCACCGGAGCTGGGGCAGATGTGCAGTGTATATTTGTGAGAGCAGCACAGTAGCATAACCTGCTTCAGGATACGTGTGGATTGTGTGTTTTTAAAGGGATAAAATGGTTTTTCTGCTGTGGCTCTGGGTGTTGCCATGACAAGCAAACTGAGAGTGGATCCTCTGCAAGAAACCAGGGATGCAGTGCTGGAAAATTGCAGGTGTCCATCCATTTTATTTTCCAAAGCGGCTCCTTTAATACTGCTCTGGAAAAGGCAATTTGTATGAAGTGTTGGGAAATGATGAGATCAGTGCACGGTGCTGCTGGTGTTCCCTTCAAACCAAGGAGGGAGCAGCTGACCTGTGAGTGTGTGCAGTGCTGACGACCAGCAGGACTGGTCTGAGCATCACTCAGACCCCAGCAGTGCCTCAGTCGGAGTCAGAATTAACACTGAGGTCAAAGCCCTCTGCACCCCATCTTTATTTTCTGCAATTAGCAAAGCTTTGTAGCAGCGATGCCCTTGGCAGCGCTTTTAATTCCTCGTGGTGTAAAGCTCTGCACCACTCCTGGCTGGAGCTTCCAGCTGAGGCTGGAGGGCAGCAGCTCCTTGCAGAGCATCTCATAGGTTTGGCTGTGTTCCACCAGGGGCGCGGGTTGCTCCAGGAGCCTCCAGCTGCACAGTGAGCACACGGGGGCTGTACGTGCAATTTATGGAGCCTGGCTGCTGCTCTCCCACTCTGATGATTAAACTGTCTCGCTCTCTCCGTTAATTGGACTCTGGGATGGGAGAGTTATAACGCAGGTCTGCACGGTGAGGAACGTGTCTCAGTTATTTTTCTTAAACTGAAAAGTGAAACAAACTGGAGAAGCATTGAAATGAAGGAGAACAGAGCTCCCTGTGCTGCTGCGGAGGCTGGCAGGGCTTCTAGGGGTGTGATGCTGCAAGACCACCCCTAGCAGGAACTGTTTCTTATATTGGCTCTGGGTCCTCTGAGTCCTCCCTGTTTGGAGCTTCAAAATAAACTGGTGCTTTTGGAAAGGCAGCTAGCTCTTGTCTTCCCTTTGTTGAGAGTGGTGTTATTTAGCCTGGGTGCTGTGTGCCACCCTGAGGGGTTTGGGAGGTGGCTCAGTGTCAACCTGCCTCTGTGTCCTGGTGGTCCAGCTGTGCCCTACCCTGTCCAGCTGTGCACTGCCATGTGTGCATACCTGAGTGTCTGCTGGGGTTCTTGCCCTGGGCCTTCTCCCACCAATACCAATACCTGCGAGGGCACTGCAGGCCCTTCACAAGGAGCAGCCTGCCAGGTTGTTGTGGTTTGTCACATTTTGCACTGTACACATTTGGTGAAGAGTGGAGAAAAGGAGTGCAAACAGAATGGGAATGTGGAGTTTAGGAAGTCATGCCCCAAATGTTACTTCATTGAATGCGTTACCTCGGTTGGTGCTGTTCCTTGGTGTGATGGCAGGATGCTGCGGGCAGAGAGCTGCTCTGCTCGAGCAGGTGATGCTGAGGAGATCTCTTTGTTGGCTTTAACAGATATTTAACACTGTGCCGGAGACACTGCCATCAAACTCACAGCTGCTGCTGTCCCGTAAGAAGAGCACGGACTCGAAGCCTCCGTCGTGCAGTGAGCGGCCGCTCACCCTATTCCACACTGCGCAGCCCAATGAGAAGCGTAAGTGTCCTCATCACCCACCCCCATCCCGTGTCACTGCACACCACCATTCCCCTGCCATGGAGCACAGCTGTGCTGGTGCTGATGAAAGATGCATCCTGTAAGGGGATAGGGCCTCTGCTCCCTGCACTGCTGTGCTGATGGAGAGTGCAAAGCCTGCCTGGCATCCCAGGCTGCAGCAGGGCTTGGTGCAGGCTGCAATAGTTAGGAATAGAGTTGCTGCCCCTTCCCACATCCCTATCTGCTGAGGGACACATGGGGTGTCTGGAGTTGATCCTCATTTCTTGCTGGATGCCCGCAGGCACTTTTCCTTTTACAGACACAATGAGCCTGGCCAGGAGGTTCTGTATTTTTCTGTGGAGTAGGTGATGTGGTCATTTAAAAATGTTGAAGATCATCTCTCCATTTTGGTCTCTATTTGGTGCTCCAGATATGTTGGTGAAGGAGTCAGCATCCCCTCCCATCTCACTCTGCACACGGCTGTCTCACATGCTACAGAGCAGAAATACACAGCAGCAGTTTGCTGTTCTGCTCCCGGAGCTGTGACTGAGCAAAATGCCACAGCAAAGAATCCTTTGCTTAATCTGTACATGGTATCAGCCCTTTAAAAAGGAGGAAATAGAATAAAGGGACGGTTTCCAATTCTGCCGTTCATCTCCCATCCTCTGTAGATGAAACACTTCCAGTTTCTTGGCTGATAGGGACTTTAATTCAATGTTGGCTGGTAGCTGTGTCTGAGATTACACAGACAATTGACACTGATTTGTGAGGCTTACAGAGCTTATTTTCGAACTTTAGCCTCAGGCAGAAAGTGTTTGGAAACAACTGGATGTGGCATCTGAATAGGCTGCAGGGCACTGCCGGGGCTGTGCAGCACACAGAACGGTTCTGAAAACTGTGCTGTTGGATTCCAAGACCAAGGAGTGCTTTGGATCGACCTCTTTGGGGCTTTAGGCCCTTTGGCAGGTTTATTTCTCCCTTATTTCATCTGCTGGCTGCTGTGTCTTCCAGTCAGTGTTTGGAGAGTTCCCTTGATAGCCTGTTGGAGGCCAAGATTCATGGTGTAGTTTCAGGAACCCAGTAACGTGTGTCAATGTAATTATCTCATCCTTGGCATTGGCTGATCTCAGGATGATAGCCTGAGCTAAATGGGGTTTGAGCCTTTCACCCGCCTTGTAAGCTCTCTGACTTTGTCCAGGCACCATGAGAATCTGGAGCACAGTGAGTGATGTGAGGAGGAGTGTTGGTTCGCTCTCCCTCTCTTTGCATCCATGGCCTTTTGGTTTTCCTTAGAAACAGTGGCAGAGGGCTCACCCAACATCACACCGCCCTGTCCCTGAGGCAGTGCTGCTCCCAAGCTGTTTTCTAGGCATGCAGGGGGTCCTCTCTGCTGTGTGCTCAGGATTAGCTCTCCGTGTAGCTCAGGAGTTTCTCTTACACAGCTTTCTCCTTCTGTGAGTATTCATTGTTGACTTAATGTAAATATATAGTTGGGATGGGGTCAAGAATAGGGGGTTCTCTGTAACTGTGTGCTTTTCAGTAGCGATTTCATCATGTCAGTGTGCACAGGGGATACAATTTCTTTGAAAGATTTGTCATTAAAGTACCACTCCTTGTGTTTTCCAGCAGTTGTCTCTTTCAGGAAACATCATCACAGAAGTAGCAGTTCTCTGCAGTAGAGCTGCTTTCCGTGCCATCAGTGATGATAATTGCCTCTCCCAATTACAATTACAATTGCTGCTTATACGGGAAAAGCATCTTATGAAAATGAATTAATGTGATTTTAGGTAATTCAGCATGGAGATGAGGAGGAAACCCATGCTGGGGAGGTTGCTTTGTGATGCATAATATTTTCACACCTCAGTGCTGAAGTTACACAAATAAGGGGGATGCCTCTTAGCACGGAAGGATGAAGGGAAACAAGGAGATCTGTGTCCAGGCCGGGGCAGTGAGCTGGGCGGGAGAGCAGGCTTTTCTCCTCACTGGTGTTATCA
The DNA here is from genome assembly GCF_054131305.1 of Coturnix japonica. Taxonomy (NCBI): domain Eukaryota; kingdom Metazoa; phylum Chordata; class Aves; order Galliformes; family Phasianidae; genus Coturnix; species Coturnix japonica. The sequence continues at coordinate 2,270,063 of NC_140680.1, read as the reverse complement.
GCAGTGCTGCATTGTGGTTGTAGACCTGGGCAGGAAAGGTAGATTGTGGCTGATGTCACGTTTAGACTGAAACATTCTTTGTCTGGGATAAACTTTAATTGGGTGATCTGTCCTTTTCTCCTTCCAAAACTGTCATCCTCTCTGAGGTCCTGTGGTACCAGATTTCAGCCACAGACAAACTCATTCCTGCACATAGTTTCGTCCCTTTCTTTCTCGGGTTATGTGGCCCTTTGAAAGTCTTTGGGAATATAAAATATTAATATATTGAGTAAAATTAACATTTTCATGCTAAAAATGCTATTTGTTTAAAATATAGTTGCAGCTTTGAAAAGATAAAAGAATAGCTGTTCCTTCTCATACTTTAATGCATAATGGCTGGGAACTCAGTGCCTGTGTGTGGAGGTCTGGTGAGATGCTGCTGAATTTACGTTAGGGAAGGGGTGATGGGCAGCAGCCTGGCTGCCTCTGTCTGACAACTCTTGGTTTTTTGGTGCTTTCCAGAGGAAAACAGAAACAGCATCATCAACTCCAGCCTGGAATCCGTCATCTCGTCCAATGTGAACAGCTTCCTCAACTCCAACAGCGCACCCCAGTCCAACCTGAACACAAGTGATCTCGAACTAGAAGTAATTAAACCCAACAGGCCAAATTCGCTGTAAGTATGGTGGTAATTAGTGTTTTGTAGGCTCACCGTCCTTAATCTTTAATCAGGGCTGTTTCTCGCTCTGAATCCCAGTAGTTTGTTGGAGAATGCAATTTAATGCTTTAATTTTTAATGGGTGCCTAGGGTGCGTCCTGCACGTCTTGGTCTGAGCTGTGGGATCAGCAGTGTGGGTCTGCTCTGAGCCTGCGGGCTGTGCTCCAGGCTGAGCCCTGCATTGCTGCTTGAACTGCTTGACCCATCTGGAGATAACTGCAGCAAACACAAAGGACTATTCTTCTGACTTAAATCCTATGACTGTTGTCAGTACTGTTGATCTCTGGCCAAATCTGTGCCATTGCTTCTGCTATTGCTTCCTTCATCTGGAAAGTTCAAGGGAAAAAATAGCGACCTCAGCAATGACTCCCAGGGGACGGCCAAGTTATTTGTGTAGTCCCCTGGACTTGACACAGCCTTGCACCACGGACGGCGCTGCCACGGGGAATTTCCTTCCTGCCGTGGCCCTGCTGGGCCGGCGCATTTTCCCACAGAACCTCCTCTCCTGCACACATGATGATGTGCTCTGAGCCCTGCAGCCGTGGTCCCTCGAGCCCAGGCTGATTCCCTGTGTCCGTGTAGGTCAGTGTGGGGCAGCCTTCCTGCCCTGTGTCCCCATGCGGCCTGCAGTGCGGCTCTTTCTCACCCAGTCCTGCAACCAGGCCCTTAGGAGCCCGTGGTCAACACTTGGATTCAGCTGGTTTCTCCTGGGTCCCCACAGAAATGGCTTGGTGCCGCTGCTGGTGCCCATGGTTGTGGCTGTCCTGCTGATGTAGGATGCAGCACTTGGGCAGCAGCAGCGTGTGGTGAAGGTAAGTGCATGTGTGCAGAGCAGGGCTCTGGCCATCACCCATTGGTGTCACTTCCTTCCCACCACCTCTGCTGCCCCAAGCAGCCAGGCCTCGTACCAAGGCTGTGCATTCCCCGGTCTTGGTGCTGCAGGTGTCCGCCGTGGGATGCTGCGCTGCAGAGTTGCAGCCACAGGTAGGACAGCACAGTGCTCATCAGCACTGCTGGGTTTTAAAGTTTGCTGAGATGCATTCGTTCGTCCTTAAATGTCTGCTTTTAACCTCATTTGTCCCATAAAAATGTCATTGCCAGATTTCTTCCGCTGTGCTGTGGTAGCTGTATGAATTCAGATTGTTTTGCTGCCTCTGCAGCTGGCTCCATCCAGCCCACGGTGCTCAGCCCGACTCTGCACTGGGGGCAGCAGCAGGAGGTGTGGGTGGGATGCTTGGGGTCAGAGCAGCCTGAATGGTGCCAGTGTCCTGCAGTGCTGTCCTTTCTGCCCTGCTGTGCAAATAACACCTGTACAAAGCCGGCCCTGTTCCTTTAAGCAGCGCAGTGGCTGGGGCTGTGCAGTAATTCCCGTATGCCCATGGGCAATGAGGTTGGTTGCTGTTATCTGTTAGAGCTGTGAGAGTTTCCATTGCTCTGCTGTAGTTACCGGAGCAGCGGTGCGGGTGTCGTGGCAGCAGGCAGGGTGTGTTGGTGCCTTGCTCTTGGTGCTCCTTCAGCTCCATGCCAAACCCTCTGCCGGTCCTGTGAGACCCATTGTGGAGCTCGTCTTCTTTTGGGATTGGTGGGTTTGGTGCCATTGATTGCCTGGTCTCAGGCCCCTGGATCATGTGGGCAGTGTGACACATGGTGACCCTGGTTTATCCACTTCTGGTACGTTTTTGCTCACACGAGTTACAACTGGTAACAGCTGATCTCAGTAGACTTGTTGGAGTAAAGTTGGTTGTGTCCCAAGGAGTGCAGTGGAGCTGTGAGGGGCCTGGAGCACACATCCTATGGGGAGCAGCTGAGGGAATGGAAGTATTTTCTAACCTGAATGATTCTGTGGTTTAGTGGTGAAGAATTACACATATGAGGGATTTCTTGGTTTGGTTTTGCTGCAGCGAGCCCTGATACATTCTGAGCTGGCCTTAAAACGTGGTGTTTAATAACTGTGAGCGCTGTCTGTAGTGGTGGAGATGCACGAGTGCATCCCAATGGTGAGCAGTGCCGTGCCCTCAGGCCGCTCTATGCTCCTGCTCCTCACATCTCATGCAGAGCAGCCACACTCTCTGTGCCATGGTGCCACAGCAGCCGAGGCTTTGCCTTCCTCAGTCCTGTTCCTCCATCACCAGCCGAGAGGGAAATAGTTCAGCTGTGGGATGAAGGCTGTTCCTTCCCAGCCACCAATCAGGGTTTTACTATGGGAATGCGCTGATTTATTAGGGCTGGGTTTATTTTTATGGAAGAAGCGCTCGGGGCGGGAGCTGTGCTGTGAGTCAGCAGGGCTGCTCCCCACCAGGGGCTGTCGCTGCAGCTGTGGGCACGAGGGAGTGGAGCTGCTGCCTGCTGCCACCCCCTGCATGGGCACTCTCTTTCGAAATGATCTCTGGTTTTCTTTACCTTTGACGTTGCAGAAAGCTGTCCTAGAAAACATGGCCAGACAAAAGCCAGGGAAGCCTGTGCTTCTACCACAGGGAGATCCTTCAGCTGCCATGGGGGAAGTTTTCAAAGTCAGTTGTGTGATGAAGGTGAATTGTGAGCGTGGTTATTAAAGTCCTCCAAACGAACACTTCGCTCTGGTGGTGTGGAGCTGTAGGTCACTGCAGATGACCACAGGAGCTGCTTTTCAGCTGGGTGTGCTGCGCTGACAGCCTGCACCATGCTTGGTGCCTGCCTTCTGTTTCTTCTCTCTTTATTTCCCAGCCTTGTCTGTACCCCGTGCTGCCCACAGAATCCAGCTGCCTTCAGGATCCTTGCCATGCTCAGGGTGTGTGCAGCTGAGCAGGGCTGGGTGCTGCAGGCTGGGTTGATGGCTTCTGCTTTCATGTGTAGTGAGTTCAGCAACTGGGTCTGCAGCTGCTGCTGTGTGGCACTGCTGCTGGGTGATGCTGCTCCTGCTGCTGGGTACTGGAGTCTGTAAAATCAGGAGCAGCCGAGGCTCACTGGATACTGTGGATGGAGCAGCAAGGGTTTCAGTTTCTCCTCTCCTGGCAGTTTCATTCTGTGCGTGACTGTTCTGAAGGTGAGGTGGGGCCGCTGATTTTCTCCATGTAACCAGACAGGCGGGATTTTTGCACTGCTACTTCACAAAGTCATCAGCGCGAGCTCTTATGACTGTCAGCGTGCAACAGTGCCCAGGGGGCTTCTGCCTCCCCTTTCAGAAGGAGAGCTTTGCATCGCAAGCACAGGGAGGCTGTGGGGAGGGAGAGGAGCACCCAGAATTCACTGCCTGCTGCAATCTGGGCTCTGTGTGACCAGCAAACATCCCTGTGCTATGGGAGGGGAACTCTTCTCCCTTCCTGAAGTCCTTGGCCGTGTCTTTGCAGCGCTGTTTCCCAATGGTAGCTCTGAGCATTCATTTTATCACCTCCCACCCTTTTTAATGTTTTGCTGCCAGTGAAGAATGTTCCACTGCTTCTGATACAATAAAGCGCAGCCCAATAGTATTTCTGGGATGGTTCTAAGTCACATGGAAATTTCCAAACAGTTACTTCTTAGAGTTTTCTAATGCACTCCGAGGGATAGTGGGTTTCGGAAGTTACAAAACCCTCCGTGTATTATTTAGCAGTGTTCTCAGAGACAAAAGCTCCCATTTCTGGGCCGCCTGCATGGCAGCATGCCTGGGGACCCGGCCAGCACTCATGGGGCCTGGCAGCAATGGGAGGGTCGTGCAGAGCTGCTCTGCCCTCAGCCCTGAGCCTCAGAGAGGGGCTGTGGGGACAGCTGGAGAGTGTGGGTTGAAGGCAGCAGTGAGCTGTGCCTTGCTTTGTTGGGCCATGTTGTGCCATGCCATGCTGTGCTTGTTGTGCTGTTCCATGTCAGGCCATGCCATGCCTGTTGTGCTGTGCTGTGCCATGCTGTGCTGGGTGCCCTGGCTGGAGCACTGCAGGCAGCACATGGCTCTGCAGCTCTGAGTGGTGACAGGGCAATTCAATCCCAGGGCTAATTTTAGAGCAGGTTGTGAGGCTGTCCTTTCACAGGGACACCACAGCTCTGGCCATCCCAGGCGGGCGCTGGGCAGCGAGTAGGGGCAGGCTGTCCTCACATGCCTCCTCCACACTGGGCATCCCTCCTGGCACAGTGCTGGGGTGAGCCTGGCTGCAGAGCCAAGCACAAGGCCTCCAAGGCACAGCCGGGCACTTGGAAATAAATGCTGCGTGATGGGAATTGTGAGAGCCCCACAGGAGCCCCTTGGTTGGGATGGAGGCCAGGAGTTGCCGAGCTCACCCCAAACTCTGGGAGCTGGGGGGGGTGGGAAGTGGCGGCTGCGGCCGCCGGGGGTGAGGGTGGGGGCAGAGCCAGGGGGGCCCTGCAGGGGCCCAGGGAAAGCCACAGAGCCTGACGAGCAGGAACCTCCACGGTTGGAGCAGGGTGAAGCATGGAGGTGGGGCAGGAGGATTTACCTGTGCAAAGCAGGCACAAAAATGCACATTTTTCTTTGAGGTGGGACCAGAGCGTCGGTTGTGTGGGTGGCTGTCTCTGAAAATACCAGCTCTGGGTTGGCTTTGTTTTACTAAAATCCCAAGGAGGTACCCCAGCAGGACATGGGAAGGCATCCCCAGGCTGGGAGCTCAGCCATGTGCAGACTGGGTTAAAGCTGTGTTACAGCCCTGGTGCCTTTAGGGCTTTGTGGCTTCTGTCAGACCATCTAGTGCATGGGATGGGTACTGGGCTGGGCATGAAATGCTGCCTGTCCCCCCCGGGGTGGCTAGCCCCTGAGATAGCTGTCCCATTGGGGTGGCTGAGTGATCCAGTGCCTTCTTTGCCCTGGGGACTCCAGCTTTAGGGAATCATAGCTTTGGGAAACTTGGGTTTAGTCGTCATGTGTCTGTTTGCATTTTATTTTATTTACTTATTGACCAAGTATGGCTATTTCTTTCCCTCCATGGGTATGGAAAGAAATGAGGAGCAGACCTAAGGTCTAGTGGTCATGAAAAAAATAGCCCAATTAGTGTGAGGAAGAGAAGTTATTCCCATGTGCTTTTGATTTACAGGACCAGAACAAATTTTCACTGGACATCCCAGTGCATGTTCTCCATCCCAAGCTGGCACTGCTGCGTTGCCATGCTCTGCTCTGGGGTCCTTGGGGATCCCAAATCCATGTCCAGCAGCAAATAATGAGGGTAGCGTCACTGAATGGCAAATGGTGATGTTTGTTGGAATAAATAGTCTCTTAAAAACGCAAATAGCTTCAGCAATTACCAGTTGTAAGACACATAAGCAGAAACACATGAGCAGTGAGTAGACCTTTAAATGCCGCTGGTTCCTTGCAGAATTGATGTCACTTTTTCCACTCTGAAAAATAACCCTGTGAACATGACACAGCCTTATTCAGCAGCTCTGGTGCCCGTTCCTGCTCAGAAGGCAGATTTCTGCAGCAGAAATGAACTGGTTTGGTGTTTTGTTGGCTCTGTTTTAACTGCTGCGGAGTTGTCAGCAGTAGGAGAGAAGTGAATTTTTCCTGTGCCTGGCTTCGTTAGTCAAAGCAGCGCGGGGGCAAACCCTGGTTTCAGGAGTGGTACCACTGTGTGGCTGGTGGTGATATCAGCCAGGTGTGAAGGTCGGCAGTTCTGAAGGAGAGAAGCTGAGTTTCTGGGTGCTGTGAGAAGAAACTTATTTGTGAAAGGACCCCCCAGAAGGCACACTGAGAGCAGGGCGGGGGGGGGGGAAGGGGGTCACTTGCAGGCTGTGAATGCCTGGGAACTCTTTGCAGCTTTAATTTCATTCACTGCAGAAAGCTCTGAGCCAGGACCCTGTTGTTTTCTAAGCTGTGCTTGGCGAAGCCACAGTGGAGAAGTTGTGAGCATAGGAGCCGCTGGAATGTGGCTGCCAGTGGTGCCCAGCGCTGCTGCAGAAGCCCTCTGTAGGGCAGTGCCCTGTAGGGCAACATAATGCCCTAGATGGGTGTAAAGGGACCCGAGGTGCAGCAGCCAGCAGTACAGCCCTCAGCGTGGGGCTGGGGTCTCCATCCCTGTAGTAAATCTTGTGCTTACACCCTGGATCTGGCTGCAAAGGCTGGAATGGCAGCTGGTCCCACGTGTTGGGTTTCCAGCTAGGAAAATGTCCATGCAGCTCCTGAGGGGGTGTCACAGGGGTCATTGGGGCGCAGTGTCTGTGAGATGCTTGTTTGTCACCGCCGCATTTTTCATGCCTTCAAAAAGTGAGTGATGATGGTTGATAAGCAAGTGGTGCTCTCAGCAGGCAGTATCTGGCTGATTTGGCAGGGGGACATGCCATCTGTGTCAGCTGGTACTTCTGCTCGGGGCATTGAGGAGCAGGATGGTGCTGAGGGCCATGCCCAGCAGGGTGGGCGCAGGCATCGGGAGCCCCTGCTGCCCTTGCCCACTCCTGGCAGTACTTCTTGCAGCCTTCTGCTGGAGCTGTGAGCTCACCTGAGCAGGGACCCCCTGCTCTGCAGACCCCAGTGCAGGTGAGGCGCAGCACAGCTATGGGTCTGTGCTCAGGAGGAGGGGGATCGTTTACTGCTCAAAGCAGAAACCACACGTCTTCTCCTGGATTTCACACTTGAGAACATATCCTGAAATTCCCAGTCTGTTGCTTGGCTTATTCCAGATGACATCATATTCCAAGTATCTTATGACTTATTTACTTTTTTGGGTGTCTGTGTTTGTTTTAGTGAAGCAGCTTTAACTTGGGAGTCCCATGTTCTGCCTGCAGTCAGACAGCTCCATGGGCTTTGGGGACTCAGGGATCTGGCAGGCATCCTTACAGCTGCTTCTTCGAAGGCAGGAGCAGCACGCTCAGGAGACTGCAGATAGATGTGCTGCAGGCATAGCTGCTGAAGGTGGTGCATTTTGAGACTCCATACACACTCACAGGCATACAGACAACCATTTGTATTTATTGGTATGTATAAATTCCGTAGTTCTTTTGTGTGTTGTGCTCACATAATCCTGAATTTATTCTCGAAGCATTTATGTGCTTTTGGTAAGTATGTCAGGACAAAAAAAAAGATGCTTGTAGGCCACAAGAGCAGCAATCTTGTTTGGGAAGAGCAGAGGGAAGTGACAAACTTTCCTTGCAATATTTGGGATGCTGGCTCTGTGCTCTGGGGAAGGGCAGTGCAGGGTGGGGGTGTGGTCTGCTTTTCTGCCCCATGCATTTTCCATTTGCCCAGGAGTTTGGCATCACCGCTTCTCAGACCTTCATCTCTTTGACTTCTCAGTTGGCTCCTGGTCTAGAAATTTTCCACAAGTCCAACTTGAAAATTAGGCCAAATGTTCTCATAAAGTCTCCAGTTTTGTAGCTAGCCCCACGTGAACTAGCAGCCATTCATCAACGTATTTTCTATGTGCTCATCCATTAAAAGAGAGACAATTCAGCAGTGTCCTTTTTACTAATGCGTGCAGAAACCTACCCTCCTTTCCTCAGCAGGAATAGAGAGTGTGGATGCTTTCAGCCTGCAGCTCAGCCATTAACCTCAGCAACCTCCCGGGATGTTAGTGCCCTGGCAGGCAGTCACAGCAGAACAGTGGAACAGCAGGACAGGGGGACAGTGGGACAGTCCGTGCAGGCTCCTGCTCCCTGCAGCTCCCTGCAGCGCTGCCTCCCAGGAGACTTCTCAGAAGTTTCTGCTTTTGAACTGCACGGCTCTGTTTATGTGATTTGCTCTGGGAACATCTGAGGGTGCTTCTCCCAAACTGAATTAGATTAGAATGGTACGGCTCCCTCCAAGAGGACTAAAAAAGCATTTCAGACTTCAGTGTCACATACGCTTACAAGACAGCTTTCCTGAAAGCCCGGGGAGGAAAATACATCCACTGCACTTTCATGGCTTTCTTAATTCATATAATTAGTGTGGAGATGGCTGTGTGGCTGTATTTTCTTTAAAGAAACTGCCTCAGACAAATATTGGCTAATGGAAATTTCACTTTCAAATTAAGCGGCATTTGAAAACACGTCAAGGCCATTGTGGGGAAATGGATGCAGGAATCAAAGATGCTACAACAAAGCGTTCCCTGGGATGGCTGGAGGAGCAATGCAGGGACGGGGCAGCACTGAGCATCTCCTGCAGCACTACCCTCCTCCCCTGCCCCGCTCTGCTGCCCGCGAGCTCTGGGCTGAGTCTCCCAAAATTGCTCCCAGCCAACTCTTTTATTGAGACTGCTGAAAGCAAACCCATAGTAAATTAGCTCACTGCCACCTATAAATGTCACTAGAAACAAAATATTTTACAAACCCAGCTGAATGCGTTCTTGGGTTCCTCTTCCTGCGGGCAGATTTAATTCAGAGCCAAGGATGCAGCCCAGACTCTGCTTGGCAGAGCCTTTTGTGAGTTCGGGGTGCTCCTGCAGGGCACTGACTGCTGTGGGTGCTGGGTGTTGCGTCCAGCAGTGCTGCCAGGCTCTGGTTTCCCTGCAGAAAGCAGTGATTTCCTCAGAGGGGCTGGGGGAGCGCGGGGCCACCGCTCATAAAGACCTCCTTTCTCCTCTGAAAGAAGATCTGGGTGCCTAATTAACTTCATAAATGAGCTGGAGCTGCGAGGCCACCACTTTGCCATGAAATGGAGGTAACCTAATCTCTGCAGCCCTTTCTGCCTGGGAAAGGGATCCTGCCCACGATTAATTCACTCTCACCTGCTTTCCGTCCAGCTGCATTCTGACCGCGCACAAAGCCGGTGTGCAGACACTGTTGACAGGGCTGTGCTAAGCTGGGAAATTATCAGCAGCATAAGAACCGTGGCCAATTACTGAGTTGTGCACTGCATCGCTGCCCGCCTCGCCTGCCCTGGGTCACAGAGCTGTGGGTGCTGCCCTCAGTGTCCCAAGGCTGGGGGACACAGGAAGGGAACCTCCGGGAGGGAGCAGCACCGCTTCAGCTTTGCTGCTGTCTGTGCTGCACTTGGAAAAACACAAAAGAAGGTGGCAGTGGAGAGGAAAGTATCCTGGGGGCTCAGCCCGTTGTGGTTCCACCGTGGGTCACTCAGGAACCTCTGCATCCTTGAGGGACTCCGTCCTTCTGGGCACAACCCACAGTGAAAGCTGGGAGAGCACAGGGAGCATTACAGGTGGAAGTGCAGAAATAGCCAGCTGAGAAGTGACTGCCCCAACCCTGGGCATGGGTGCATTCCTCATCCCTGGGCCAGGCTGGAGGGGTCCTGGGACAGCCTGAGGTGTGGGACACCCTGCCTGCAGAGGGGTGTGCAAGTTAGGGGCCTTGCAGCCTAAGCCCTTCTGTGAATTGTGCACATTAACATTGTGCACGTTAACATTGCCTGTGCTTGGTTAATGGGTATGGCACCCAGCTGTGCTGCAGCTGGAGAGCAGTGCTGACTGGGTAGAGCTGTGGAGGCAAAAGAGTTAATGCAAAGTTTGAGTTTTTTGAGCAAAAAAGGGAAGAACAGATAAAACTCTTTTGATAGAAATGATCACGTTGGGTCATTACAGTATTGTAGTTTTGGGGTGAAGTATTCTAAGCCGTCCTATATGGCAGATGTTTGCATAGTGCTTGCAAAACACGAGGCACTGAGGAACAGGAGTCAGGCACATCAAGAAAATGAGGAATACTGTTGTGCTCATCCACTGCTCTCCATCATTTCCATAGGCCAAAATAATCCCCGCTGCTTTTCCCAGCCTGCCTGCTGCAGTGGGCAGGTGTTGGTGCTCTGCACTGCAGAGCAGAGTTTGCATGGCAATAAAACCCAGTGTTTCAGCTGGTGCTGCTGAACGCTGAAACAAATGTGGTTTGTTTTGTGGTAGGGTTTGAATCTGTGAGAGGCCTTCTGTCAGATTGTGCAAGGCCGATTACTTAGCAAGCGGTGATTTTTTTAATGTGGAATATTGCTTTTCTGAATGTTTCCAGAAATTACTGAAAAGGTGGAAGGGGCTCTTCTGCCTCCTCTGTGCTGCACTGCCTGTGGGATGGCACTGCTTCCTTGGGGCTCCTCCTCGACCCTGAGGGAGCTGCAGTTCCTGCCCAGCACCTCCATTGCTCAGCACAGAGGGGAGATGAGGGCTCCTGGGCACAGAACTGCATCCTGTGGCTCTGATGTCCATTCTGCAAGAGCCCCTTATGGTTGCTGGGGGGCAGACAGTTTTCTTTTCTTGGGAACGTAGGATGGTGGTAGATTGAATGCCAGAGAAAAAGAAGAGATTTCTGGAGGGCTGTCAAGTTCTCCTTAATTGTGAATCCCATTTGTTGGTGACTAATGCATCCAGGCTGGCGGAATTGCCTCATGAATTAGAAGCAGTGGCGCGGTGGAAAAGATGCGACTGCGATGCTGGCTCCTGATTTACCAACACTCCCTCCCAGACTGCTGCTCGACTGCCTACTGGCACATTACAACTCTTCTATTAATAATTTAGAGCTCGAATAAGGGTGGAATGCACTTGATTCAACATCGAGCCTGCTGAGTTGGTTTTCAGTCTGCTGAGAGCCATCTGAACAGGGAGGATGTGTGCTCTCAGCGCTGGGGGTGGCTGTTAGTGGAGCAGAATGTGCATGTGTACATACACACATACAGATGTACAGCCTGGGAGCAAGCAGTGGGGCTGGGCGGGCTGGGTGCCACAGGGCCCTGCTCCCTGTGGCAGGTCATTAACTTGCTGGCAGTGTGCTGAGATGTGTTGTGAAGGGGCTGTGCTAATGGTGTGTTCTGTGCTGAGGGGGCTCTGTGCTCCCATTGCCTGCATCCCCCTGTGCCGATGGCTCCTTCCCATTGGATTCCTTTTCTCACACTGCCAGTGCTCCCATCTCTGACTCTTTGCTTAATCACTCAGCATTTCTTCATCATTAACACCAGTTTCTAAGCTTTGTGCCAGAAGGCTGCACCAAACCATCATTGCCTCGCTTCGAAGCATCCAACATAAGCCAGGTGTAGATGGAAATGGCAACGTCCATGAAGTGGGACAGCAGAAACCACCAGCTCTCCTCCCTGGGGCAGGACTCTCCCCACGCTCTCCTCTTACTCAAATGGAAAAGCTTCAGACCAGTTTATGAAGTGACTAAAGCACACCTAGAGTTCACTGTATGGGAAATAAACCAGCAGCAAAGTGAGAGAACAAAGCCATGAGTTGGGTACCTCAACGGCTGCAAAGAGGGTCACCTGTGGCACGGAGCTCATGTCAGCTGTGCTAACCCAGAAAGAGGAGCTAATAGCTGGAGATGTGTGAAGAAGCTGAACTCTTTTGGACCTGCTTGGTTAAGCAGTGCTGACTGCCGGGTATTTGGCTGCTTATTTCCCTGAACGTGTCATTATTTTCCACTTGAGTGACTTATGCAGCAAGATAACTCCTGAGAGAATAATATGGGAGTGGGATTTTGCATAATTTTTCTTGTATTTAAAGTACCAAGCAGAGGAAGAGTGTTTCCAAGCTGGAAGCCTGTGGGATTTGGGTAATGTATAGGATCATGCTCAGTGCCATCGCTAACACCAGCGCAGCTGGAGCCCAGGGACTGCTTGCTCGTGCCCATTCAGCCCTGCACTCTGGGCATTGCTGGGATGTGCAGCATTGCATGAACTTCATCAGCTTCTCTGCCCAAGACTGACTCCCAGAGCCATATCCATCAATGTGCTGCAACCCTGGCCTGCTGTTAGCAAGTTTAAGAGCCCTAGTATTGAGCAATGCTATAATATACATTCCTTTCTGTTCAGCTTAGTAAAGAGCCTTATGTTTAGCAGCTTTGTTTTAGAGAAATAGAAGAGAAGGAAAAAGGGTGGGTGGTTCTTGGTTTGTTTTAGTGCAGTCAGTTATTGGTAATGCTGGGATGGAAACTGTGTGTTTTCATCAAGGTGATTTCATCAAAGGGCTTTAGCTCATAAGTAGATGGTGCCCATTCATAGATGCTGGATGTTCTGTGCCAGAAATAGCCCCGGGTTCCACAAAAATAAACAAGTTGTAAACATTTTTAAGTGGAACTTGTGTCCTCTCAGCCAAAAGAACAAAGTGACAGAAGCTGTGTGGGAGCCCTGCTGTGATGGACTGCTCAGCCCCACATACTGCGAGGGCCTCAGCTGTGCAGGGAGATGCCAGAGGCGGCCTGAGCAGGCACACAGCAGGGAAAAAGGGTTGTGAGAGGGGAGGAATGAGGAGAGCTTTTAGATCCAGCAGCAGGAAGGTAGAGCAGTGCCTGGAAGGACGGGGATGGCAGCAGGGCTGCTTGGAGCACAGTTCCCAGGATACAGGGCTGGATGGTTACGATGTCCCCATCCCATCCCACGTGCTGCCCTACTCTGCCCCACACTGCCCAGGGCTGTGGGTGATCCAGGAGGAAAGGTGAAGCCCCTCTGTGTTCTGGGCTGCAGGCTGATGGAGTTCCCTCTGCCGCCACTCTTTGGGAAAAGCTGCTTTGAGGACGCTGAGTTTCACCCCATCTTTGTTTGCTGCTGCTGCTATTTTTGGTTCTTAGGCTTTTATTTTTCTGTTTTGTTTCCCACTCTGCACCTCACAGGAAGAGCCCCTTTCAAAGCCCTCAAGAGTAAGAAGAAGGGAAAAAACGGATGACATTTGCTTTCTGCAGACAACAGGCAGCAGCCAGCAATTCCAAAAGCCCATCACCACCTCTGCTAGGAAACTGGATCCTGCAAAAGAAAAACCATGTTCCAAAACACAGAGGCCTCGTTGCTCTGATCACTTGAGTGATCCTAAATGGAGTGATCCGCTTCTCCGGTGAGACCAGACTTAGCCCCATGCCATGGCAGTGATGAAGCTGACCTACAAGCTGCGAGCACTGCATTCTTTTACAATGATCCCATCTCAGGAAGGGGACTTTCTGATCCCAGTGCCTCGTACAGCTGGGTGTCCTGGTGGGGTCAGTGCTGGCTGTGCGATGGGGTGGGCACAACGCCCTGAGCTTGGTGTCAGGGAGCAGCCTGGCTGTGTTTTGGCCACTGGGTCACCTGCAGGCATTCAGTGGGGAGAAACCTCACTGGAGCAGGGGCTGGAGGCCAAGGGAAAGCCCTGTATGGAGCAGATAGCTGGCACCTCTGAGAAGAGCTCGGTGGGATCACCAGGATGGAGGAGCCTGCACAAATGGAGAGTGGCTGTGGGGAGATGAGGCACAGCTGCAGCCCCAGGCAAAACCCACTCTGACAGCTGCCAGCTGTGCTCCAGATGTGCTGTAGCTCAGCCATGCGCAGCCAGCAAGCACTACATGCAGGTATCATATCCAGCAGGCTTTGGTTTCCAACTGCAGCTCCTTGTGCAGCACCAGGCATCCATGCACAATGGGTTCTAGGTGCCAACAGCCACAGGAACACACTCTCCATGTCTTCAAATGAATCTAACATGCTGTCTCCATTAGAGGGCAGAAGCATGCTTGTGCACAGATAAAACAAAAGAAATGTACGTGCCCTATGTGCTGTATAACTTCTTGTGTTAAGGAAGGGTAGAACACCATCACACTTTGCCAGCCAACTGCACCTGCTGGGAAGAAAAGGCAACAGGAAGAAGCGGTGCTTCAAGGGTTAACCTCTGCAACTGGGGATGCTGGGTGCTCTGTGTGGCACCTCCTCCTGTTTGAAGTTGGGGATAGATTTGCGCTATGGTAAGTAACGAATGTCTCTCAGGTTTATTAAGGGCTAGCTAATGCAGGTAAATACTGGTTTCAGTTTCAATAGAAAAATGTAGGATTGCTTTTGAATATCAGTAATGAGGAGGTGAACGTTTGGAGGATTTCTCTTTATAGTCTGCCTGTGAGCGAGCCCCAGTTCTACAGCGCTCGGTGAAAGTTGTACTGCACTGCTGTAAGTCAGCCCTACACATGTGTAAAGCTCTGCAGAAATAAAGATATTGCCCATAACTACATGGGGGAGTCATGAGTGTCTGTTGGACTCAGCGGCACAGCTTCTGTGGGAGGAGAGGTGCCAGGAGCTCGGCCTTAGGCAGATATGAACTTCAAGGTAGTTCAGGCCAAAAATTTAACCTTCCTTCGTGTCCTCTGGGTGCCAGCTGTGGTGGGGATATTTATGGCATAGGCACTTTCTCCCTTGAAACTGGCCCAAATCCATGGTGTTATCCTCTCTGTTGTGAGTGCTGGGGCACGGTGGGGCTGGCTGCAGCCCCTGGTGGGGTCTGACCTTGAGGGGGACCCAGGGTTGGGGTGCAGAGGGCAGAGCCACGCGGTGCTGGTGGGGTGGCACAAGGTGTGGGCTGCAGCATGCGGGGTGAGCTGCGTCAGTCCTGAGCTGAACTGAAGGGAAGAGAATTGCAATCACATGCAAAATTCATAGGATTGTAGAATATCTGGAGCTGGAGGGGACCCACGGGGATCATCGATTCAACATGAGTCATAAATATTTCCCGGATACCCTCCTGAGTTTTGGGGATGATATGTTGTTTTTCTTAAATGGTAGAGGCTGATACAGCGCAGAGCATTTGTTGTGCACTCCTCTGTGTTAACGTAATGAAACATGCAGTGCTGGACTCCAGGGACAGCAGCCGGGAGCTGGAGCACTGACTTTGCTGTTGTGGTCTGTGATTCTGTGATCTCTCAGTGACGGATGAGTTATGGGTGAAGACATCACCCATTTACTGAGTCTTCACCTGCTGGCAGAGGCTGGATGATGCCTGTGGGCTGCTTGGGTAAATCACTGTGATAAGAGGAGGGCTGCCTTCTCACAGAGAGAAAGCAGAAATCATGATGCTTTTACAGAACTTGGGGGCTTTTTATGGGGCATTTTCAGTGCTGAAAAGGTTTTCTGGTGTTTTAGCAGGGATGGAGCGTACAGGCTGAATTAGACAGAGAATACCCATGAGTTGATAATCCTAGAGGTGGCAGAAGACAAAATATGCAAAATGGTGTTTTAATGCAGTAATTGCTTTTCAGAGAACCCCAGAACGACCTCGGTGTAACAGTTTTGCAGGAAACACTTCTCACTTCTGAATGCGTTTCCTAGTTCAGTGACTCAGTTTGACTTCAGATGACAGCAGTCACTTACAGGAGAAGTGAGGAAGCAAGCTGATAGTCGAGAGCAGTGTGGGTGAGGGGAAGAGTTTCTCACTGTAAAACATGAAACAAATCAATTAAACCTTTATAGCACTGTGATTTAATGAGCACTGCAGGAGTGCTGAAGCGTGGGCAGGGCTCGAGCCCTGCTGCTGCTTCCGCTCCTGTTCATGGTGGGAGTAAAGAGATTCCCTGCACCTCAGCATTGCTCGTCTCAGTTCTGGTGCTGGTGAGGGCACCCATGGGGCTGAGACCCACATGGCCTGGGGTGGGCTGGGGCTGTGCAGCCCTTGGTGCACTGTCACAGACCCTGGGCTTCTGCAGCAAGGAGCCACTGGGATGTGCAGATGGGCATTGGTGTTTGGGCACTGCACAGCATGGCCCGGGGAACAGTCTCCTGGCAGCAGGAGGAGATGCTCGTAGGCACCGTCCCTGTACAGCAGTGGAGTTGGCTCTCTGGGGGAACCATGGCATGGCAGGTAAGGTGCTGGAGCAGCAGCGTGCATCCCAACAGCTCTGCCCGTGTGGTGCCGGGAGCGGGGTGATGGAGCAGGGGTTAACTGGAAAATCCAGCTCTTGGTGTCTGGAAGAATGCAGATCTGGCCTTGAAATGTTTCCCAAGGCCTTGGCACTTCATTTCGTGGCTGTGTCTCATGCTCGGACTATTCCCAAGGCACCAGCTATCATCGGATGTTGTCTGCCTGTCTCTTGGTTGCTGTTTGTTTCTGTGGTTGCACGTTGATAAGGTATCTGGTTATGTCTTGCAGCCCTCAGAATCCAAGCCCAACGTCACCCCTCTCACCGTCCTGGCCCATGTTCTCTGCGCCATCAAGTCCTATGCCCACCTCTTCTACGTCCAGCGACTCATCCCCCATCAGGTCTGTTGCACAATTTGCTTGGCTTTCTGTTGCTTTTCCTATTTTTTGTTTAATTTACTTGGTTTGCCCCACTTCACTTCCCCTCCTCCTTTGCATCCTGCTCAGTACCCCCAGTGCAGCTATCTGCATTCAGCAAGAGAGGAGCTTTCAGACGTCCTGTCTCAGCAGAGCCATGGGCACCTCCTGGGCACCTCTGGTCCCCCATGTGCAGCCCTGGGGCTCAGGCTGGAGTATCCAGCACCTGTAGGTCCCACTGGTGCTGAGTTCTTTGGGTTTTCAGCCTTTTCCTCTCCCTGGAGGATGCTGCACTCACCCCTACAACAGGTAAGCAACGTCGTGCTGTCCCAGCAGCTTCCAGGAGTAATACTGCATTTTTCTGGCTTTTTCCCTTTTCTTAGCTGGAATGTGGGGAGGGTGAAGGTCATGGTGCAGCATGGATGTTGGCCTGCCATGTCCGTGCCTCAGGTGTGTGGGCATCACTGGAGCAAGTTGGTCTGGTCCAGCACAGCCCTGGTGACATGGCAGACCTGTCTGCTCATTGCAGGCACAGCCTGAGCATTCCCCCTCCTACAGCAGTGCATGCTGCCTGTTGGGAGGGTTATTTGTGTCCCAGTACACATCTGCAAAGGCTGACAGCGGGGTAATACTATCCGAGCAGCCCTCCTCGGGGCTCATCATCCCCTAATCTGCACCGGGGCACATGGGTGAAGCTCCTATGAGTGCTTTGCTGGCGTTGTGCCATGCTTGGAGGCAATAATCACACAGTGGCTGTCACCGGGCCCCAAGTCCCTGCACTGTGTGGGGGCAGCACCGGGGCTGCAGAGCTGAGGGGCGTTTTGGGAAGAGAAACACTAATGTGAATAACTCAAGGTTGTAAGACAGCAAATGTCTTCTGCCTGACTGCGAGATGAGAGGCCTCCAGGTGGGCAGGGATCCTCTGTAGAGCAGGGGGCTTTGCCTGTGCTGTGCTGTAAAGCATTTTGCTGCTGCTCGTGTCATACAGTTGGAATTCGTATAGGAAAAATCTCAGCCCCATGGCTGTGCTGACAGCAAAACCAAAACCATTCACAGCTTTCCTGCTTTGTGGTTGCCCTGTGAGTGTGTGACTGCTTTTGCCGTGAGGTGAGCGCTTGTATTCAGAACCTCTTCAGGTCCTTGGGAAAAGCCCCTCAGCCCCCGAAGGGAACAGTGATGCCCTGGGGGTGATGCTGGCCGTCCTGGGGCACTCAGAGTGCCGTGCCATGGCTGCAGGGCCAGGAGGTGCTGTGCTGTGTCTGCTACCTCGGCAGGCACAGGGATGGGGCTGGGCGGCTCCGTGTCCTGCAGCGTGCTGCTGGGCTCCTCCATCTGCTCCCAGAAATTCACCTCTGTTTCCATCCCTTTCAGCTCCATCTCACTGCCGGGGACAGCATGGGCACATTGACTCTTCCCAGTAAAACCTAACGGTTGCTAAATCTTTTTCATCCTCAGGTACAGCCTCTTTAAAAGAAGTGCAGCAAATCCCTCATGGATTTACTGAGCTGTATTTCGGGTTTGAGACACCCTTCCCCAGGTGCTAATTTTTATGCCGATCAATGTTTTCTTTCTGCAGCTCACCATTGCGGAGAGCCCGGGCTTTGTACGCCTGCAAAGCAGAACACGACTCGGAGCTCTCCTTCACAGCAGGCACTGTGTTTGATAATGGTGAGTGAATGCTGGCACGGATGGGCTGAGTCCTGGGGCTGGAGCTGTGCTCACTGCCCCATTCCACAGCGTGACCCTCCCTGGGCAGTGTGGCACAGCCTGACCTGGCAGCCAGGGGCTCCTGTTCTCTGACAGCATCTCTTGTTTCATGTGCATGGGAGAAACTGCAGGGCTGGTGTTGGTGGGAACATGAACACGGCTGCAGAGAATGCCAGTTGGCCATTGTTTGTTTTAGCAGTGTTTTGCAGATTACTGGTTTTCCTCCTGTGACCTGGGGAAGAGTTGGACTCTAAATTCATGGGTTTCCTTTCAGTCCTACGCCTAATGACTATCCCATTTCCACCACTAAAAATCCCATGAAAGGAGAGAGCAGCAGTGCTTGAACCTGCCATTTAATCCCAGATGTATCTTGCCTTACGTTTTATATCTGCTGAAAAGAGCCCATCATCCAGTCCTGCTGTGGCATGGCAATGACTTTTCCAAGGCCATGACTTAGCTGACCCTCGAGGAGACATGAGGTGGGGGCAAGTGGGAGGGATCCTGCTGCTCATTGGGTCAGGGGCCATGGGCAGAGCTGGGGCTGTCACTGCAGTCTGCAGGCTTTGTGACCCCACTGCATCCCCCCACAGACCCATCATTTAACTCCAAGACAAAAACTGGAAGGGAGTTGGTGGTCACCATCATTCAGCAAAGAACTGTTATTTGATTACTGTGGGGATGGGAGAGGTGAGCTTCCAAGTACCAAGCACAGCAAAACCCCCTGCAGCTGCCATGCTGTTTGATGCAGTAGATGGAGGAGTAATGTGGACCTTCTCCCTTTGCACACTGAGAGCTGAAGGAGGCAGCCCCTGATCAGTCACATTTTTTTTAGAGATCGTGTTAATGAGCAGAGACTTTCCTGCATGAGGGGAAGGAGGCTGTGCCCAATGGAATTAGGCAGTTGTGTTTTAGATATAATCCCGGTGTAAAGAAAAGACTTTTTACTGTTTTCCAAGGGGCTTTTGGCTTTTATGTGCTAAGTAAGCATTGTCATTTGAGAAGCTGCTCCCACGCGTGAAGCCCTGTCCTGCTGTATGAGAACGTAGCAGACAGGGGAAGAGAATTAATGCAGGTGAATTAAAGAAATGCTTTTCCTAAGCAGCTCCACAGATGTCCTACAAATAAATGCAGTCTCCCCTCTGAGAGCCTGTGGGAATCAGAGCAGCTATCAGGGGAGCAAGCTGGAATTAGATGTTTGCTAGATAAAAATCAATGGATTATTCAAGGAGAAAAGTCTACAGTGTGTCCCAGTCAGTGAGCAGCCGGGCTGCAGGCTGGCTGGGGGGAGTGAGCTGGAAAGAGCTCCCTAGAAGTATCTTGTGGTGAAGGGGTTCTGTAAACCCAACGTCAGCAAATGTAAGGTGGAGGAGTTTATTTATTTGTAATCACCCTCAACACCATCTCCAGCAGCAATGGGCTGTGT
Source organism: Coturnix japonica (assembly GCF_054131305.1). Taxonomy (NCBI): domain Eukaryota; kingdom Metazoa; phylum Chordata; class Aves; order Galliformes; family Phasianidae; genus Coturnix; species Coturnix japonica. Next base: position 2,250,436 of record NC_140680.1, on the reverse strand, counting down.
CATACTGGTGCAGATTGGGCCTTTCCAAAGCACAGAGATGTTTGGACTTAGAGCAGTTCCATATTTCTTGCTGGTCTGTGTCAGTTGTGATCTGTCAATAGAAAATTGCTTCTGCACCAAGTGGGGCTGTAAGAGGGAGAGGAGAGGTGTGGAGGAACCTGGGAGTTCTACAGGCAGAAAGCAGGACGTGGGCTCTGCCATGGAATCACCACCAGTTTTGGGGCGTCTTGGGCCATGGGAGGCAGCTCACCTGAGCTTCAGCAGGGTTTGGCCCGGGGCTGGAGGACGTGGTGAGCCCCGTGGTGATGTGCTTCTCTTCTTTCTCTCCTCAAGTGCACCCATCGCAGGAACCCGGCTGGCTGGAAGGGACGCTCAACGGGAAGACCGGGCTCATCCCCGAGAACTACGTGGAGTTCCTATAGCTGTGCATGAGCAGGACTGCTGAGCGTTACATGGTATCCATGGCACCACTTGGCCCCGTGTGCGGTGCGGGGTGAAGGGCTCCCCATGGCCACAGACACAGTGTGGGTGCTGCTCTGTGTGCGGTGCTGCATTCCCAGCCTGGAGCCCCCACCGCCACGAGGACAGCAGCAAAGCAGCGGCCTGCAGCTCCAGGGGGACGTGCCTGCAGACTGGCCCAAACAGCACCGCTGTCCCCGCTGCTGCACTGCTCATGAGCTACAAGGAGCATCATCAGCCTGACCTACGCTCTGCCCGGCGCAGTAGAAGCCTCCAGCAGCAGGAAGCAGCCATCCTGCAGCCCTCCGCTTTGCAGCAGTGCGGCGGCACTGAGCCCCCCATGCACCCCGCCTGGCTGACGAGGGCGGGCGGCCATCCCGGACCAACCCCTCTGACTGTTTTCTTTTGTTTTTAGGTTTAAGTTTACACAAGGTAAACATCTGCAATGTGTGCAGCCGGCGTTTCCTTCCTGCAGGGCGAGATGCAGCTCTGATAAATCTCGCTCCTTTTGGCTGCTCCGTGTCTCTGCTCCCCGCTGCAGGGCACAGCCCGCTCCTGTGCTGCTCCCACCGCTGCCTTCCATCATCTGCTGTGCCAACCTGTGTGAGGTAAAGGACGTGTGCCCATGGGATGCTCCTGGCTGGGAGAGTGGGCCTGCAGCCTCTGGACAGCAAACGGCGGCTCTGTGCCTGCATCAGGAAGGACACGCGTGTTCCTGTTGCACCTCTCACCTTTGGGTCCATTTGCAAGAGGAGGGTGGGAGGGGGGCCCTGCAGAGCTGGACCTGCAGGCACCTGCTGGGAGCTGGGGGTGGTTCTATTTTGTGATAGAAAATGGTGAAGGAAAACCCAGCCCTGTGTGCGCGTGGCGGGATGGGCTCTTTTTTGTCCTTTTGTAATAATTTTAAAACCTCTGAGTGACTGGATTGCTGTATGTATGTGTCACTTTTTATTTTTGAAAGAATTAATGTATAAATAGAGTATCTTAAAATATAATGAGGGAGAGATCTATATTATTTGGTATTTTTAGAAGAGCTGTAAGGAGAGGAGGGAAGGACATTTGAAACCGGCGATGGAAAAAGACGCTGCAAACACCCTGACATCCACAGCCAGCCCTGGGCCTCGGCCGCTCCGTTCACTTCCCTGTGTCACTTAGAAATAGGGGAAGCTGAAATTTCAGACCTCTTTAAAGCTCATCCACAGTAATTAAACTTCCTGGACTTTTGTCTTCAGAAAAAAAAAAAAAAAGAAAGAAAGAAAGAAAGAAGAGGAAAAGTCAGTCATTTTTCCAAGTACACTGCAGGGCTGTGCTGGTGCTGCTCTCCCTGCCAGACCCGAGGGCAGTGGCTCTGTGCTCCCCTTGATGCTGCTTCTCCCTTCCCCATCCCCATCCCTGCCCATCCAAGAGACAGCGATGCCCCCCCAGACCCCCAGCGTGGGCGAGGATGGAGTGAGCACATCTGGGCCCCAGATGGGTTTAAACGGTGCGAGGCTGTGGAACAGAGTGAGGGAACAGATAGGAGAAAGGAAAAAGGCAGGCTGGCCAAAGCCTCTGGGAAGGAGCAAAGCCGCTGATCTAAAAAACACACCCAGCAACTGCAGCTCTTCATTTTTACATGTGCGCATCACTGAGAAATCTCCCTTTGCTAATTCATGTGATTTCCTGGGGGTTGGGGTAGTGCTGCAGGACTGGCAGGCGCTGAGGATGCTCCGGGCACTGCTGGGCTGGGGGTGGGGGCTGTCACTGCTCCTGTGGGGTTGTGCAGCACTAATGCAGCTCCTCCTCTACTCTGGGAGCAGCCGGCTCTGCCCGCGCTGTGCTGCAGCCCTGTGCTCCATGGGGTGGGCTGCCTGCTGAGGGTATTTCGAGCCGCCGTTACTCAGGGACAGCAACAATTTCAGGCCCTGGCCATGAATTTTTCAGATTCCCATCTGTCTCAGCAGTCAGACAAAACATCCTCCTGGTAATTGTCTCGAGATGACTTCTGCTGAGCTCGGGGGCCTGAATTGCAGCCCAGACCATTACAGCTAATTACAGCCGCGCGCGGCGGCTGCTCACAGTGCTCACAGTGCTCACAGTGCTCTCAGTGCTCACAGTGCTCTCAGTGCTCACAGTGCTCACAGTGCTCTGCTCGGTGCTGTGGCACACAGTGGGAGGTGGGAGCTGTGTCCTCAGTGCCAGCTGCAGGCAGCTCTGCTGGTCCCTTGGTGTGTTGCAGGGCTGCGCGGTGCTGCATGGAGCAGCTGTGCTGAGCAACTGGTGGCCGTGCTACAGGACATGACAGCATCACACGGCTGTAACCCAGTGATGCTGACACAGACATTTTGTTATATTTATTTCAGGTGCTGCCCGCCACTTTATTTTGTAAATTGTATTTGAAGTTCTGGAATCTTCCTTAGAAGAATGATGGCTCTGACTTTAGTTTCGCTTCTGCTGACAGCCTGGAAGAGGCTGTAAGTGAGGATGAGATGGAGATGCTCGTTAGGGGCTCCAGCTGCAGGCAGCTGATGGCTCTGCTGACACCGGAGGAGTTCTGTGATTTGTCTGAGAGCTTTCACAGCACAAACCCAGGCAGCTCAAGTAGCATTTGAGCAAGTCCTGGCCCTCCCTGGACATTCCCTTTGTCTCTTTGGGGTGGTGGTCACCTCTCAGCACCATCATTGGCTCTTTGTTTCACTCTGCTGTTGGCAGAGCACAGCTTCCACGGCTCCAGGCAGCAGTGGGATGGAGTGGGATCCCTGTGGGGCTGCAGTGGGTTTGGTGGACTTGGGCAGCTCCAGCCCTACAGGGCAGGTTTCCCCACTGCCCTCATGGGCTGTAAGTTCAGCCCCAGGCCCCGCAGCTCACAGCAGGAGCAGTGTGGCACTGCAGTGGGAGGTTGCAAGAGCTGAGTGCTCACAGACATGGGGCAGTAACACACAGGGCTTCGTGCAATCCCCATTTCACTGTTGGCCACTCAAAGCCCATTGAAAGCAGCACATTATACAGCCCCTGTCCAGAGCTGGAACACCAGCACTATCCTTTGCCATGAGACAGTGCAGAGGGTCTCCGTGTCCCATATCCCAGAGGTGGCAGCCACAGCTTTCTGCCTCTGTGAGCTGTGAACAGCCTGGCTCTGGGAGCTCACCCCAGCCCAGCTCCTCTCCTCAGTGCCTGGGCTGCTCCAAAGAAATGATTGAAATAGCACAAATCTCGTGATTCTGGTGCAGTAAATGACAGCAGGCCTGGAATAGCACTCAGTAATAAAATCCACAGACCAGAAATATCCCCTGACAGGGCTGCCTGGAATGGGTTGTGCATGTGGTGTGTCTGCAAATGTGTCCGGGCTGCTGCAGGACGCAGAAGCACACAGAGCAGCGCCAGGCTCCTGCTCAGGACTGGGAACCTGATTTCCCTGGCTGCACAGGAGCTGCTTTCCACTGTGGGCCCGCTCTGTCCCACCACCCCCTGCACCACAGGGGAACCTCCTGCACCAAATGGGATTTGCTTTTCCTACCATTCATTCTTCTTTCCCAGCAGCGCTTCATCACTGCGCCTGCGTTGGAGCAGCAGACATCAGCAGAGTGAGAAAAGCAATAGCAGCGCACAGGAACAGCTCTGTGTGCCCATTGGGATGGCGATGGATCCCTGCAGTTCTCCCATGACAGCTGAGCACTTCCACAGCTGCAGTGTGGGGATGTGGGGGTCTGATGGTAGAGCTGTGCACACACCTGTGGTGTTGTAACCCCTGAGCTGGGTCGGTTTAAGGCAAATTAACAGGAACATCACCTATGCTGAAGGGACAGATTCTGCTTAGAAAGTGAACAGTATTTTAATTATTCTAATGAACCAGAAACCTCAAAGCAATTATAGTTGGTACATTTGGGCTAATTTGATTTTTTAGCTTTTGGGAAATAAAGGTTAGAAATTTGTGGTGTTTTTTTTTTTTGTTTGTTTTTTGTTTTTTTTCCCCCTAAAAAAACAGGTGTTTCAGCCCTGTGCTGTGTATGAGGAGCTGGGACCCCCAGCCACACTGCTGAGCAGTGGTAATGCAGCACAGCTGCTGGCAGCTCACCAGGCAGCACCTGCTATCACCCATTATGAACGCTCCCTCTGCTAATGAAGGCAGTTCTGCTCCTAAACCTCAGACAAAGATGCCCAGAAAGTAGCACCTGGGCTCTAAAACTCTGTGACGCACTCAGGAAGGGGGATGAGCTGTGGGGTGGCGGGGGTGGCCGGAGGGCTCAGCCCTGCACAGTGCTATGAGCACACATTGCTCAGGGAGGGCTCTGCAGCTCTGCCTGCGGGTTCTGCATTCTGCCCCACAGAACCAACCTCCTCCATCCCAGCGCAGCTGCACAGAGCGACCCATGGCCACAGGAAAGGAAAAGCAGTTTGTAGAGCAGCATGAATTAATCCATGAAAAGGAAAAACGGCAAAACCATCGTACTTCTGGCAAGGGAAAAACAACTCCCAAACTGTGCATTGTTTTGGCAGATAATGCTTCTTAATGGCTTATTGGACAAATACGGTCCTTGCAGAGCTCCCGATCCCCTTGGCACACCCTGCTCCTCCAGATTCACCTCCACCGTGTGTTGAGAGGGGGGAGAAGGAGGCGGGGTGGCTGCAGGAGCACTGCGTGGGGCTTAGGGGCATGCATGTGCTCCTCTGGTAATGTGCTGGATACAAACATGCAGAGCAAGCAAACGTATATGTCTCTGAATAGATACACATACAAAGCCGTGCATGTATAAGTGCATATACACCTCTGTGCCTGTACAGTCACGTAAGGGCCCGTGTGGACAAAGCCGTGTCACTGCAGCGCACTCAGCTCAGCCCCGTGGTGTCCCGGGGATCGGGGTCTATCGCGGGGCCATAGCAGCTCCAGCCTCCCCCCCTCCGCCTCTCCGGGCACAATGGGCACTTATGCGGAGTCGGGCCCCTCCCGCAGGAAGCGTCGCCCCATCCCGTCACATTAGCGATGCAATTAGCGGCCGCGTTAAATGCCGCATCAGCAGTTTCTCCTCACCCTATTCATGCGGTTTAATCTCGAACCAACGGAGCCTATAATTAGAAGGATTCCACTTACTTGTTATTTTTTAAACTTAAAGCTCCCTGCGGTGACCTCAGGGAATAGCCTTAATTACTCCGCGGAGCGGTGCCACAGCCGGCGGCGCAGTGGAAGGAGAGCGGACCTCCGAGGTTCCGCTGACTGTGAGTTCCTTCCTGTACCCGGTACCGGAGCTCTGGGCATCTCCGTGCCTTGTGCTGGGGTTCGCACTCCTGCAGCCACTCCTGGACATCCCCATGGAATCCTGGGCTCACTCTGAGGTTCTGGAGGAGCCCCTGCCCACCACAGCGGGTGGGGGTGATGCCGCAGGGGCCGAGGGCTGGGACACCCGAATTCTGTTAGTGGCATATTTGCCAAAGCATTCTCAAATTCTGTCGTTTTATTGGGATAGCATGAACAAAACAAAGCAAGGGCACCACGGATCTCAGGCTCACGCTGGGTTCCATCTGGGTTTCCTGGAAGATAGAGATGGATGCCCAATGAGCGCGGCACGGTGCCCGGCCCCACACTGATGGGAGCCATCCTGACACCTCTGGAGCAGCACAGTGTGACGAAGGGGATGGTGGTGGCACATGGGGAGCTCTGCTGAGCGCAGTGCAGGCCATGCCATGGTGCTGTGGGCAGAAGGCAGTTATTTCACCTCAGGATCCAGTGTGACCCCTTACAGGGTCTTTTCACCACCATCACACTAATAAATGCCGTTGCTGTCAGTCCCGCTCTCGTGTGGCATCCAACCCTGGCCTACAGATGTGGAGCGTGGAAAGAACCAAAGAGAAATTTATGTAACTCTTTGTTCTGACAGCAAACAATCCCCATCAACCATTCTCTGCTGGGAAGTTGGCATTTTATGCTGCAATTAAAGCTGATTTTATTACACGTCTGGTCTTACACTGCTATTCAATGGGGCAATGGAGGGGCAGCAATGAGAGAAGCACACCCACAGCTCGGCCAAGCGACGGCGGGACAATGAACTGCACTAAGGACTGCAGCAGCGGGGCACAGCCCCACAGCCTGCACTGCCCCAGGGGTACAGACTGCTTTGACTGGGGCTCCCAACATGAGATCCTCGGTGGTGAGGGCTGGAAAATGCAGGTCATGATTTCAAATTAAAACGCTCCTCCAAACACAATTAGCAGAAATTCCCTCACTCAGGATCTGAACTGCAGCAGCAATTGGCTTCACTCTAAATGCAGTGTGTGTGTGTATGGGTTGGAAGGGGGGGGGGAAGGGCACAGTGACAGTGTGAGGGCACCCAGGAACGTGGCAATAACTCCACAAAAGCATCTTGGAGCCTTTTAATGAAAAAAGCAGAATTTTATTGTATGGTTTCTGTCCATTACTCGGCATTGCTGTAAATGGCTCTCACATTTACTGCAACTTCTGTACAGATGTGTGGCTTCGTATTACCAGAACAGCAAATTTAAATGAAAAAATAAATGCTCAACAATTCCACACAAGCTTTTACAGTCCAACATTTCACTGAGTCGGTGAAAACTACAGACTTGTTACTACAGAATTATTCAGCATGAATAAAAAACTACAACTTTCAGTTTTAAACAGGAGTCACTGGTTTAATTCTTTTTCTTTTTTATGCTGTTTAAAATTACTGTGATAAAAATAATGATTTTTTTTTTAATTTTTATTTTTTTAATAATGCCATACACCGGTACGATATAGGATTTGTCCCCGTTATATATCTTTCATTTAATATACAAAATAGAGTACTGACACACGGCCGACGCACGCTGTTACGCGGTTAGTGGAGGTGGGGTGTGTTTCACACTCAGCCTTCCCCAGCACCCACTTCTCCCACCATCGGGAGCGGCTCCACTCCTTCCCCCAACGTTTGGTTCCTATGTGACACCGACGGTGGCCGCGGGGTCTGCGCGGTGCCGGGCTGTGGCTCTCCGACCGACAGCGCTCACCCCAAAGCCACGGCCACAGCTGCGGAACAGGACCGGGCTGACCCTCACCCAGGCACTTCCTCCTATTCCTGACCTGTCATAGCAAAAAAAGGGCGAGGTCATTTTGAAGCCCAGAGCGGCACCAGCCCCTGGCGCATCCCCGCTGCCCTCCGTAAGGCCGCTCCTATCGCCCCGTGCAGCCCCAAGCGCGATGCCCCGCGCGGACGCACGCACTGTGATAAGGCACTGAAGGGACACAAGTCGCCGTTCTCCCTGCTTTACCCGGAGCGCAGACACTGCCCAGTGCTACAAGGACTAACGACACACACGACACGTACTCCTCACTGCTCACTAAAGCACATGTTTGTAACCGTGACTCTCCAAACTCAGCGCGTACAGCACAAACGCCATCTCCAAACACCACAGCTGCCTTCCTTCCTTACACTCGTGAACCAAAAGGAACCTACAGGCACACAGAGCAGAGGGGCAGCAGCCTCTCCTTCCCTCTCCTCTCCTGTCACCGCCTCTATCGCGACAACGACAATTTGTTCACATTCACTGTAGTTAATTCTGTGCTGGGGGGCGGGGTGGGGAGAACAGGAAAAGAAGGAAAAAGTACAGCCAAGGCAAAAAAAGAGACCGAAAGAGAGCAGAAGTGTCTGTGCACATCAGCTCTGCAGCAGGGCTGCACACACTGCCTGCAATGGTGGATCTCCAGCAATGGAGTGCAGCACCACAGTGTGCAGCCCGTGGGCTGAGTGGGGCCCAGAGCTGTCCCCAAGCACTGAAGGGCACCTGAACTGCCATAAAACATACGTGCTTTGTACAGATCATTCAAAGAGAAGAGAACGATTATTATTTATTTTTTTTTATTAAAGATGATATTTTACTCCAAAGTACTGAATATAGCATCTTTTCCTTTAATAGGTATAACATTCAAAAAGATTTAAGAAAGGATGAAAATTTAGTTTCCTATCTCACTCGGAAACAAACTCCTGCTGAATGGCAGCAAGATACTGGTGTGTTGTGAACAACCTACACTCTGTATTTACATATTGCTGGTACCTGTATCATATTATTGCCCAATGTTTCCAGTTGCTTTTGCTGCGGCACGCGCGGCTGTCTACGAAGGGAACCCATCCGCTCACGCAGAGGCATGGAGGGGAGCGTCCCGTCCAAGGTCCGACTTGCACTTTGACACAGTGATAGGAGAAATGCAAATTCAACCTTAAAAACAGCCACTGAACACAGGTGATTTTGTTTGTTTGTTTGTTTTCCTTTCTGACAGAGTACTTCTTTGGATGCTGAATGCCAGCGCCTTCAGCACTACCTCCAGACAAAGCACGGCTGGCACGGGTTACCATTCAGCACATCCGTGACCCCTACAAAAAATATAATTACATGTATCATGATAAAGCAATCTGTCATCTAAAAATCATCCTTATTATACACTATACAAGCTATTTTACAGTCATTAATAAATTGCTTTTAAAGCTGCAGTAGCCCTTCCCTTCTTTTCTCAGATCAGCGAATATACCGATTACACGTATCGGAAACTATAACTAAATACAAAAATATATTAGGTTTTGTATCTTCCCAGATGATTTTTCTCGCCACCGGTACACAAATAATATGGGCCACTTTCAGTACAAATCGAATTTTAGAGTGGCTCGGTAAATATTTCAATTTCAAGATACAGAAAATCGTTAAGGTGCAGGTAGAAAAGGCTACTACAGCTTCTAAATGGTTTAAAATACAGCTAACCATGGCAACGAGGAGAAATTCACGAGACCTATGGCAGATTTATGGCACGCTAGTCACTCGATAGGAAGGGATGCAGCCGTACAAAGACAAGGGCGGACGTACACCTCTGAGACCACGAAGCCGGCAGCGGAGCTCTCCTGCTCCTGAGGAAAAGGGCGAAGCAGTCGGCGAGAGGCGGCGGTGCGGCGCGGTTTGGGGTTGGGACGTGCGGAGGTGCAGACGGCGGCGGCCGCTCCGCTGTGCAGAGCCAACATGGCACCGGGGAGAGAGCGCTTAGAGCCCGTAGGGCACGAATAGAACGGAACCGGAGCACCGGGCGCAACGACACACGTCTGCCTCTCACACCATGGACGTCCTCCCACAGATACCTGCACCATGATAGGTTTCGGTGTACAGAAAACGCGAGTTTCTCCGCACAGAAGTAAACTTTTCTTAAGCTATGCATATTTTCCTGAAGGTTTCCTGATGGGCAGTCAGGACTGATCTTCTTGGCATCAACGCAGCCCGTGACTCTCGTAGTTATGGCTGTTGCATTATATGCAAAAATCAGGCTTTTTTTTTTTTTTTTTTAAATATATATATACGTATATAAAATAACCTGCTTGTTTACATCCCGTTAGGACTGTGTTAATTTTCTATGAATCTGCATATCCAACGCTTTTGTACATTATACCAAAAGTATTTGTTTCATTCGCATCTACTGAAATTAGATTTGAGAGCGTTTCTCCCACCCAACCCTGGCCCTTAAAAAATGCCAAATTTTACGGTCACCTCGACAGTTGAAAGCTATCAGGTTAGAAAACCCAACCCGTTTTCACACGGATATACTCAAGGATTAACGTCTAGAGGTCATTTAGGAAAGCTACGAGCTGCCCCGCCTTAAAAACCCAGCTGTACAATAGGCATCTTGAAGTATTACAAAAAAATTATGTAAGAAAAAATGAACAAGCCTCGTTCACGGTATATAAAGTGAAAGGAAATTGCTAAAACCAGACAGTAATAGCTATAAAAGGCACAACTTCCCTTTTCTGATATACACTTGTAAACTTTCTTCAGGTTACATGCAGAAACCAAAACGCTACTTTAAATTTAAAAAAAAAAAAAAAAAGAAAAAAAAGAAAAAAAGAAAAAAGAAAACCCCAAATGTGTTACTAAAAAAACCCAAAAACTGCCTCCAGCCGACTGCAGAAATGAATGAGCAGAACGTCCGTCACAGCCGCACATCTCGGCACCGGTGGTTGTGATGCACCCATCGATGTTGCGCATGGGGAGAAAGTGGGATTTCTGGTAAGCAAGGTTTGTCCTCCTTTCCCCTCTCCCCAGTTATGTATCAAATGTGAGGAATCCGCTGCTTCTATAGCCTAAATCTTGGCCCTCTGTAAACCACATGTAGTGCGTAATTACAAAAGAAACACCGCTGCAAGGACAAAATGAACAAGTCTGGTAGGTTCTGTCTTTACAAAAAAATAAAGAAAAAAAAAAAAGGAAAAAAAATAAAGAAAAAAGCTATCGTTTGACGTTTTCTTAAGGCAACCCTTTTGTATTAAGGCAGTCACTTCTGATGAAATAAGAGCTTCTTTATATTTCCATTTGAGTATTTTGGTATCTGGTTGCTGATGATCTCTGCCAACATTTCTGGGAACTCAATACTCATGGATTTATCCAAAAACGTCTGGAAGCAAAAGCTCAGAAGATTTTCAACCACCTACAGGGGACAAAGCAGAGCGTTACTTTCACACGGTGCTCGCAGCAGCACAGCTTCCCCATCCCTCCCCTCTGAGCCGTGATCTGCCAGCGGCTGCCCTCAGCTCAGCCTCACCCATCAATCCCATCCATTCCATCCTCACACAAATCCAGCTGAGAGATGATGCCAGGTCCCTACAAACATTGGAGGCACGCTGTATCAGCTCTGATCTTAGCGTATAAATAACAGAAACGTGGATAATCTGAATAAAATCTTTCCAGGTAAACTAATGGGGAGAGAAAAACTGAGGGCTTGAAATCTGCCTCACTCTATCCAGCTGAGCCACAGCACAGCAGCTCTGTGCATTCGGGGAACACGGTTCCTCAATTTTACAGAAATATAGTTTTTAAAAACCAGAGACTGAAACAGGCGCTAATTGAAGATCTAATTGACACAGAGACCATTGAAAAGGAGCTCTGAGAGCAGAAAGTTCATCTCCTTCACCTGGTCCTTTGTTAGACAGCAAGTACCACCTCCCAGCCCACAGCATTTGGGCCCTGAAGCAAAGTTGAGGGCAGAGCAGTGCACAGCCACATCCCGGCCACTCCTCTGGAACGTGCCCTTCAGGACTTACATCGTGCATAGAGTCCAACAGCTTCGTCAGCTGATAGAACCGCTGCCAGTTCTGGCTCGAGTTCCCTTCTCTTTTCACTATGGCCTTTCCCAGCTCCTTTATGTATGTCATGCGAATTTCTTCAAACAAAGTCTGGCTCTTCAGGCCTTCCTTAGGAACTGGAACATGACACACATCTAGGTTATACATCTGTGAACTGTGCTATTAGTTAAGCAATCTTACATCAGTTACACAAAAACGACCAAAAGGACTCAATTTTCAATAATGAAATGAAATGAAATGAGAGCTGAGAAAGAAGGAAGAAAGGAAGTTGAGACAACTGACTGGTTCAACAGACAGCACGGTGCTGCTGGCCAAGCAAAGATCATACACAACCACAGGCAGCCCAGGAACAAGGAGGGATGAAGATGGAGGGCAGGTGGGCTGGCACCGCATGCTGCTGGCAGGAAGGCCCTTCCCAAGGCCAAGCATGGGTGCACTGGGCAGATGGACACACATGTGGCCCTGCCCACGAGGTGCAGCTTTTGGTCCCCGCACTGAAGAGAACAAGAGCTACCGAAGAGGGAGCACAGACAGAGCAGATGGAAAGGAAAAGAGGAAAAGAGGACAGGGTGAAAGGAGACCCCTGAAACACAGCCCCTTCGAGGGCCTGCAGTGCCACAGCCTGCCTGGCTCATGCAGGAGATGGCATCATGGCACTGCCCCCAGCTGTGTCCATGTGTGTAAGGAGGAGGGTCTGTGAGTGACAGCCACACGCAATGTGCGCTCTGTCCCCCAGGGTTCCACTGAATCCCTCTTCTTCCTCTTAGAAAAGACACCAGGGAATGCAGCAACCAGAAATTTCAGTTGTGAAGTCACAGATTAACAAAACGATGCACATTTCAGCCCTTCAATTCTCAGAAGTGCCACAGTGTACCACTTACACAACACGGGGCTCCAAGAGCAATGTGAGGCTGTATTGTCTTTCAGTGCAGGGACAACAAAGAAGCCTTCTGCTGGCTCACGCCAGCGCTTGTCACACATTGCTTGTGAATGGGCTCAATTCTACTAAGGCGGTCTCCTTCCCACTCCTGACATGGAAATTCCCATCAGGAAATTTCCAATTCCTGTAGGAAAGTTGGCCTCCCTTACATCCAAAACACGTCAGGAATCTTCAGGAGAGGTTTTAACTTTAAATCTCCCATCTGAGCGAAGTTTGCAGCCTTCACAAACAGCAGCAGTGAGGAGCTGTGGTGGTGATGGTTCCTTTTCAGTAGCACCCCTGTGCAAAGGGCTGCCAGCCTGGGGATCCCTGAGGGGCCGACAAAAGTGCTGGCATCGCTCACAGCCCCCCTGCTCACACCTCCCCGAGTGCACACACACATCCCAGATATATTTATCCAGCTATTCTCAGTCTGCACTGCACCGAGCCAGGGTTAAAATTAAAGTTTTTCAGGGAGTTACAACAACACAGAGTGTGAAGAGAGGGAAAAAAATCATCAGGTAGAAAGGAATAATCATATAGAGTGAAAATAACATTGTAGAATCATTTACACGGTGCTCCAAATCAGCATCATTCTGTATAGTCCAGAAAAGGACTATTTTGGTGCTATCCTTTGACCTTCTGTGCAATACAGAGGATAGAACGCTATTAAGTTGTGACTTGTTCCAACCACAGCTCATCTTATTGAAAGTCATGAAAAGCCACTGCAGCATAGTACATACATCTACCTTATCTATCACAAATCCACTATGTACTTTCTAGATGCAAATGCAGAAAGCAGCAGTTGTATTTAACAACCTTTCAATAACTTTTGGGAGAGTTTAGTCTCGTTTCTGGGGAGGAAATGCTATTTGTGATCAGGCACCTTACACAGTACCACACTGCACACATTTCATGTCACTGACAAGGTAAGCTCACATTGTTCACACAGGTGTTAAAGTGTTCACCTACTTGTAGAGAGGAGAAGCAATGTTTTCATGCAGAGATACTCTTCATATGAGACTTGAAGTCGTGACAGCTCGCGGGCAACCATCAGCATATGTTTGCATTGTTCATACATACAGGGTAGATTCATTCTCTGCCTGAGAAATAAAGACAACAATTAGTTAAATGGCGTCTTAAGGTTCCAAATCTAAGTTGCTCCATCCTTCCCTCAGGACTGGTGCGGTGGCAGATGTCAGGATTTGGCTTACAGCAAAAGAGCCTTCATTTTTCTCCAGGGAACTCCCTTAGAGTGAGTGTCTTGGTCACCACATGTAAACAGTGGCCCTGAACTGCAGCATCAGGAGAATATGGCATATTGAAACACAGCGTTACCTTTTCCAAAACATTTTCTATTCAATATCAAAATCTCAACAAAGAAACAAAATTGAATCCCAGTGTAAGAGTAGTATTTGGTTATGAAATTGCTCCATTTCCTCCGGAGCTGCTGGTGTTTTTCAGTTCTCCATTTTCAATCCTGCAAGAGCCAATGCATGCAACAGAAATGTAACATAATCTCAGAGGCATGCTGGAAAGCAGCATAGGAAACCCTTGGCCAACACAAAACACATTCGCCTTCCTTGAGGTGCAAAACCCTAAGAATAAGAGGAATTCAGATGGTTTTGAAAGAGCAAGAAATACAAGTGATTCAGACCTCCTAAAAACCACGTAAAGCACAAATCCAGAAAACTCAGTCATTTCCAAATGCAAACACTGACCCGTTCCTTCTGAGGCACGACAGGCCTGCTCACTGCAGCACTGGGCAGTCAGGGCTCCTGTAGCTGCATGTGTGCATGCACAGCCCCGAACTCAAACACCAGCGCCGTGCTGGGCTCACAGTGCAAACAGCCAGCATGCTCTGGGTCTGTGCAGGGCGCTGCATGCAGGCTGCTGCTCAGGGCACCTGACACAGTGCTGTTGGTGTGCACTGCTCAGCCACTTGGAAGACCTTCTGCTGAGCCCTCTGGGTTGTGTCAAAGGGCATCGAACAGCCATCCAATTGGGTAATTCCAACACATTCCACAACAGGGCTCAGCAGTCTTCCTCATGTAAGAGTATGACCATTTCTGGGCAGAAGGTTAAAAGAAATGTTATGAAATGGGTCAGCCCGTCATTTGTTTCCATCTGCTGCAGATGCAGTCATCACCCCGAGTCTGGGAATCCATTCTACCTCCATGCACATTTATGTTAATACCAATGGCAGTCCCCAAAAGCTGAGCGCGCAGCACAGCCCGTCTGCCCAGGGCTGAGTCAATAGAGGGCTGTGCTGTGCCGGGGGCAGTGAGGGGGAGGGCTGGGAAGATGGCCCAGCTCTGGCCCTCACTGCCCTGTGGGAATGAAACGAGCTCAGCTGCCAGCACAGAGGGAGGAGCAGAACCTGACCAACTACAGGGCCTCCAAGCAAAGCCCCAGTGGGGACCAGCCCTGTGCAGCCAGGGGAAAGGAAGGTCTGAGTGCTGCTGGTACCCCGAGCTTGAAAAGTGCTGATGGGAGCAGAGTGAGCAGCTTGCCAAGCAGAGTGCAACACAGCACACAGTGCAACACAGCACACAGTGCAACAGTGCAACATTTGTGCAACTCCTGCCCTTCACAGAAGCTGAGATTGAAGCAGCTGACTAATGGCAGTTTATCATCTCGGCAGCAATTCTGCGTTAGTGACTGTGTAACCAGCCTGATTCAAAACACATTTCTGTTCTGTAATATCTAATCTTTTGCTTTGGTAAACAGAAAGGAACGTGCAAGTCAGGCATCAGGCTCAAATGCAACACAAATGGCAGCCTGTGTAAGTCACACTTAGTGTGCACACACACGTGTGAGACCTGTGTTGATAAAAGCATGTGATGGTGTTCAGCACTGCTGAGTCATTGGGCTCTGCCAAGCCCATAGGAAAACCAGTAAACAAGATGCTGCCTCCTGAAAATCAGACAATATGGACTGCACAGAACTGGTTACAAGAGCATGGTCAAAAAAAACCCGCTGGGAATAACAGCACTGATAAAACACTGCTTATAAAGCTGTAACTAACAGTTTCTTGCTTTCAGTTCCAGCAGCACCAAAGCAGAGCTGCGGTACTCAGCTCTGTATGGACAAAGGAGATGACCTCAAACCTAAGAACAGCAAAAGCTCAGATGATGTACATGCAAACACAGCCTGAATCCTAAGACACAACTTTCAAAACCTTCTTTCTAAAGCCAGGCCTCAATCAAAGGCCATCTGTGCACTCAGTGAGCACAACTGAGCATCCCTCACTGCAGCTCCATCACCAAAGTGACACAAGCAGAGGCTGTGAGCGGCCTGAGGGCGTTCAGCACCGCACTGTGGTGGCACAGCACCACTGAACCAGCAGCACTCACAGCTCCCCAGCAACCAGGTGATGGTTTAAAGCCTCAGCATTGAACTGCCAAGCTTTTCTACAGCTTGCACCAGAGTTCTACATATATGTATGCTGTACATGTACATAACACAGGAAGCAGACTAAATACATGATAAGTCACTATAATGTAATAGATGTTATCTTAATTAAGACCCTGAGGTTGGGGAGCAGTGAAGGAGCGGCTGGGTGAAAAATCAACACAAAACATCTCAGGAAAAAGCACCAAATAAACAGCAGTGCCTTTTGGGGAATATCGTGTGCCACAGTGCTATCTTTTGAACCTGGTACCAAGCAGAGCATGAGCTGACCTGCTCTGTATGCCATTCTCTTGATGTACATGACAACTCTCCTGCCCTCCCCACCATTCCAGCCATTCCCAATGGCACAGCCCTTCAGCACTGTGCTCTGCGGCTCACACTGTGTCTTTATGCACCACTCAGGAATCGCCACGGCTAACGCAGGGGTGGCTGTGTTTTATTGCTCAGTAGTACATAAAAAGTTATGACCAGAGAGATTTATAGGGAACCTGAAGCACACCGGAGGAGGAGTCAGAAGGAACTGCAGTTCTCTCAGTCAACAAAAGTTATTGAAAACAAATGTCATCTTAATGAACAGTCCACACACTGGAACTGCGAACCAGAACACGTTGGAGAATTCACACTGAGTAGAAGAGGATTACTCTTGCTTTTTAAGAGCACTGGCACATACTTCACTGCAAAGCGCTGCCGTTTTGACCCACTGATGAAACCACAGGAGATCTCTGACATGTAGCAAATGAGATGCTCTCATGTTTATTAGTGATGTCGGTTACTTCAATTTCCACCATGGGGAAACTACTTTATTTCACAGACATATTCTAATAACCTTAATCAGCAGAAGTACACGGATGGGCACACATCTGTCCCCTACCCTTGTTCTCCAAAAGAAAATAAAATAACTACAAAGAAATCATTAAAGCTTATGAAAGCCTGGATATATATTTACATGGAAGACTATTCAAGCAAACAAATGGGAACAAAAAAGAGTATTATGAAATGTAAATGGCCAATCTCATAGCAAATGTAACCACCACTGTTTTCTAAGCAGAGAACAGACTGGGGAGAACAGGAACTGAAGTGCAATAGGAACAAAAACATCGTGAGCACTGTCTCAAAACGTGCCCAAGGGACAGCACTGCCTGTAGGGGGGAACTGGGCCATGGATCAGAACCTGTTACTCACATTGCTCTTCAAATCCTTATTAGTGGAATCACGAAGCTGGACAAATTCAGTGTCTGTAGGTGCCCACGGCCCTGCACAGCACTACATGGACTGCTTCATTTGATGAAAATAATAGTGGCAAACCCACAGTGATCACATCCTGCTGACTGGAACCTGCAGGTGGCTGAGCTAGATCTCAGATGGCTCTGACCAGCAACCTCCAACATTGACACCCACAACACAATCTCAGCAACTAATCCAAAGCACAGACAACACATCTCAGCACACAGCAGCACTGTTAGCATTACCACACTGGAGGAGGCAGTGACAGAGCAGTCTGGAGCTCTGCTAGCCCTGCCCAAGGAGCGGCTGCAGCATGTAATAGCTGAGCAGCCTCAAAGCAAGAGAAGCACGGCAAAGAAGCCGAGCATGGCTGGCAGCACAGAGCATCCCAGCAGGGGAGCCTTACAGGCAGCCTGGGCTCCCCAGCACGAGATGCACAGCCAGGCCGACCTGCAGCCACATCGGAGGGCAGCAGCTGGGAAGCATTGCACAGTGCACACATCTGCACCAACCACTTCTACCCCCCATAGCTCAAGCCAAGCTCACTGCCCACCTCCTCCTCTGCCAGACTTCCCTATTTCAGTCCTCCAGGGCACAGATGACCACACAACACCACTTCAAAAAACACAAGGAAGATGACGCTCATTATAAGAAGGCTGTCATGATACTGAAGCAAATTCATTTTTCTTTTGAAAACTGATAGCAAAGTTAAACAAAAGTACAGCATATAAGCCTTTCCACTCGCAGCCTTTTTAGCCAGATTTTAACCATGCTCAGATATAAACATTTAACTGATCCAGAATTCAGTACAACTGCTAAGATTACTTTTATACACCAAACACGCAGCACACGGTGCAGTTTGTTAAGCCTCTCCCTCCATCTCACAGTTACTTCTAGATTCAGCTTCTTTGGCTCTGGTGAGATGAATGATTGCAACGAATGGAGCAGGAAGGGTCACAGAATGGGACATTTCATATGAGCACCTCCCACAAACCTTCATGGAAACAAATGCACTCAGTACTGCAAAGGTTTCTCTTTCACTCAACCTGTGTGAAAACTAAGTGATCTGCAGGAAGGAAAACAACGCTGCAAACAACAAAGGGACCTGGAATCCTCACACCTTTGCTGCCCAGTGACTCCCCTCTCCTGTGCAGAAAACGGATAGGCTGCAGCAGCCTGACATCTCCATGGTAAAAACTAGACAAGGATGCAGTCTTACTTACTCGTTAATAATCAGATCTGGTGCAAAGCACAGGAGGTTTCCATTTGATTGTTTGTATGATCTCCATCCTAAAGCAAAAGCCATTAGGAACATCCAGGAGTACTGCAGAAGGGTCATTTGGTCATCCAGGTGTAAGTTTCTGAAACCTTAACGACACAAAAATAAACGCAGTGAGGTGTGGCTGCATTGGTAGCAAAAGAAACCTCAAAAACAAACCCAGAACACAAATAACTCTGAAAAAGACCGTGCTTCTCATCAGTACAACCTCTGTACCACCAATGCAGATTACCACTTCTTAAAGTGAATTTCGTAATGATTTCTGTAAATGTGATGACAGTACCTGCAACAACAAGACTGCTCGCTGTCAGTTGATTTCAAGCATTTCTGTATTTTAGACTGCATTATTGGTAGGAGAAAAAAAAAACAGAACAAAAATGAAGGTTTTTTTGTTTTAATGTGAAAGACTTGTTGGAAATAGAAGTACCTTAAAAGGGTGCAAACACCATTTTCCAACTACCAAGGTTACGTTCAAATATTTGCGCATGTAGAAATCAGCTGAAGGACTCAGATTACAGCTACTGGGCAGGAGGACTGAGCTGAACCGGGAGAGGTCTGAACTGAGCGCCCAGCACAGCTCAGAGTGGGGTAACTGCCTTAACGTGGAGAAACAGGCCACAGGGCCTGACAGACAGTAAAACGGAGAGACAGGCCACAAGGGTTAACAGAACGTAATGCTTAAACCTTATGTTATAAATTACACTGACATACAGAGCAAGTTCTCAGCACCCCACCTATAGAAATGCATGCCCACTGACAGTGCTGGCAACTGCTGTGAGCTGCTTTCCAGATGGAGATTTCCCCGGAAGTGTACAAGAAAGATTCAGATGCTGTACCGAGGGATGTGGTTTAGAAGGGAAGCCCTGGCTGATGGTTGGACTGGATGACCTTGGAGGTCATTTCCAGCCTTGGTGACTCCATGATTCCATGACAGTGCCAGATGGATACGCTTTGATGGGTACTACAGATGCCAGAAGGGGAGTTAATATCAGAATACGTGCATGTGGTTATGTGGAGAAGGTAATCAGTCAAAGACAGATCACAAGACAAAAATATCTAATACCCACTACCATCCATTTGGCAGTCTTCTGTAATTAACAGTGTTTTTCTTAATGTTTGCGAGCAGTCCAACAATCATTTAACTTCAAATTTTGTTCTTATTCAAGAATTGTACACTAAACTTACAAAATATGCAGCACATTAGAAACAGTTAACGATGGTAGCTAATCTTGTAAGAATATGTAGAATGAATAGAGCCAATTAAGATAATGAGGAAATGTGTAAAATCTGAAAATTGGTCCCTTAAACAGGCTTAAAATGTAGGCAGCTTTTCATTTGCAATGCTAGTTTCTATTGGATCAAGCCTACATTTAACGAGAAAATGTTGTGTCACCATGGATCATTATTAAAGTCTGAATCCAAGTTGATTTTATTTAATTTCATTAGGCATTTGGCATCTAAAGAGCTCATTACAGCGCTGCTTCCTGAAGACGTTTAAATAGATAGCAGTCAGTAGATTATTAAATAGCAAAACTCGGTAGGTCTGAACAGCTTCAAAGCCAGGCTTCTGGCTTTGGAGACTGCAGTAACCATTACTTATTGCTTCTAAAATACAAGAAAATTATTTCAAATTTATTTGTCACTTACTGGGTCAAATCTCAAAAGTTTTGCTCAAAAACTCCTCAGGAAAAGGCTGCTCTGACAGCCTCAGCTCAAGGTCTCAGCAGGCAGCACTTGGTGACTGCCAGCCTGTGTGTTGGGGCACACTTACCAGAAGTACATACAAATCAAATATGCCCACAAAGAACCATCTTAGTCATTTAAAAAAAAAAAAATGTAAAAATATGATAACAGTAGTCCCTATTAATAAAATTATTAAGCAGAAGATTGTTATGTTCACAAGGAACGTGTGTTTCAACATGAAGGATTCATCTCACTAGGGAAACCGTCCAGGAGAGACTGCAAATGCACAACTGCCCCACACCAATGGTGTCTGAGTTTCATTTCAGACTGCCATCCCACAACGATGCAAAGCACTGACTAAATGCTGTTGCCAATTTGTTTTTGAAAGCAGGTAATGGCAGTGACTAGAAGAGAAGGGGAGAAAAACATCTGTGTTCTGTCAGAAAGAAATGCATCTTCAGTTCTCCTGTGGCCCTGACCCCTCCCAGAGACATACTATGGGATGCTACACGTTATGGCCGAGGCAGTGATTTTGAACCACTTTTCTTCTGTAAGGCAACTGCTAAGTGTGCTCAGGCAGGAGCCAAAACAGCAAGAATATTTCCAGATTTCCCATGTGACAGTCAGTTTAATCATGTAGCTACAATGCTTGAGAGAAAAAGAACGTCTTGAGCTCCTGTCTGGAAGTGGAACGCTCAAATGCCTATTCCCAGTCAACAAGAAACTACAGATGTGGTGATGGGTCAGAAAACAGAACCACCCTGAATGCAGATCCAGGACAGCATCAGACTATTAAAGTGAAGGCTCCACTCCAAACGTACGAGAACTGGAATAGCTCAAGCACTGCTAGTTCCTATCTGCGAGGGCTACAAAGGACATCAAATATGAAGACAGACCTTTAGGCCCCAGAATGACTGCACGTTGTAATTAACACGTGTGTGCTACCTGGTATTGCCTTTGCCCACTTGACCGCAGCTACCACTTGCCGTCCTCCCAGCATGTTGAGAGTGGACAGGATGCGCCAGCTGGAGTCGGGCAGTGTGCTGTCATAGCCTGAGTACAGCACCTCTGGCTCGATCACCTCCAGCAGTGACACCAGGGTGGGTGTGAGCTGCGGCAGTGAAGCAGGGACCACGCTCTTATTTCCAGCAGTTTCGGCTCCATCCCTCGTGCCTGTGGCGGCAGCCTGCTGAATGCCTTTGATCTTCTTCTTCGTTTTGCGAGCTAGGAAAGATGGAATCACGGCTGTTAGGTGACGGAAGGTAACCATGCACCACCATGACATCCGCAGCATGGGAAATGCTGCTTTCTTTTTCTTGTGTCTGTAGATCAGATAATTGAAACTTTTTGAGGATTTTTTTCTTTTTTTTTTCCCCCATAAAACTGTAAATAATTCCACTTCAATACTTACCAAACTTCCTGGGAAAATAAGTTTCACATTTTAATCAAAGTCACATTAATGCCCATGTCCCTAGCTCCTTATGTCTGCAAGGAGGACACAGACAAGGCCTGGCTTTCACACACACAGATCAGTATGGCTCCATGCAACAGAACAGCACCCGTTTGGAAAAGACTTGCAGGAGTGGGCATGCTGTCATTTCCTTGGTATATTAAGTACAGAAACCATACAGAGGGAAGGGAAGAAATATACTTAATGGGTCAGGAGTGACTCGGTCTCTTGAGCCAGGGAAAACATTTTTTGGAAATGCTGGGCAGGAGGAGATTTTTCCCTTGCCAGTTTCCTTGCATGTAAATCACTGCTGTATCATTAAACCATTACGTCCATATGCCAAATAAATAAAGCGTCACACAGAGATGTTAACCTTGAACTAGAAGCTGAAGCAACAGTTGTCAATAAAGGGATCTCCTGACTGGCCCCTCCTGGAGGCTGAACTCAATGGACTGTTTGGCTGAGACCAGAATGAAACCCAATTCTTTCCCTTTCTATCAATTAATTGATGTATTTCTGTTCTGCACCTTCAGAGATAGACAAACCAGAAGAGATAAACCAGTAGCATAGAAAAACATTGCATTAAGTGCTTTCATGTTTATTAAGCTTCTGCTGAGATAAGTCAGTGTCTCTAATGGCCAGAACTATAGCTGAACAGAATGCAATATCCCCCTCCCAACCCCACTTCTCCCACTGCCTGTGAGAGTCTTCAGAATCTTAACTGTAAGGATAACAAATTCTCTATGGGCTTAAACACTGCCCACATCTGCTGAGATTTCCACAGCAGAACGGCAATAACCAGTTCTTTGGAGCAAAGGGCTTCTTTCTGTTGCTATTATCATTACTTCTATGTATTTATATACACACACACTTTCCATCATCCTTGTTCTCAAAAGCAAATGAGCTGCTTTTTTAAATGAAGGTAAATTTACATGCAGATGCCTACAGGTTAACACAGACACCTAGCATGGAATACTTCCAGACCAGAAAGTCTGGTAAAATTACCATCAAAGAAATATCTGATAAGATAAAGTATTGTGCAAGGATTTTATTAAGCTGCACTACTAAACTTGACATTGTAACTCACAAAAAAGGAAGGTTTATAGTTTCAAATACAAAAACATCGCAAATTAAAAACCAGCTCCTTAAGGCAAAATGCAAAAGATAAACCCTACAGATAAACTTGGCACAGAAATAAGCCCCAGCATCCAAGAAGCTCTGCTGGAAGAAAGCAGAGTGGCTGCAGTGCAGGATGGTGTGGCTGTTGTGGGGCCTGTGCTGCTTTCCAGCAGTGCCCACTCTGGACACTGCAGTTCAGCAGCCTGATGTTAAGGGATTCCCAAGCTGCCCACAACTGGGTTGAAAGTTCCAATGCAGCTGAAAAGATGGCGACTGACGTGGGATGTTACAGAGGCAGCAAATGAGGTCCATCCCACCTCTCCATCCCACCTAATGGAAGGGCCTCTCCTCTGGGACAGCTGGACATGGCTGCAAGGTCCCAGCTGCACCATGCAGACAGGACCCCATCTCATGGAGGGACCTCTGCACCAGGATGGGACAACACAGCACTGCATGCAGGAGGAGGGCTCTGCCATGGAAGGGATGCACAACTGAGCTGTGTGATGTCGGCTGGGCAGATGGCCACGTATCAAACTGTACAGCATCTCAACAGCCCCTTAACAAACACTGAGGAGGAGCCCAAGGGCACAACCCCAACAAGAACCAGTGACACCATGGGGAACAGAAGAAAAGCTCTGGAGGCAAAAGTTCAGTGATAAAGAGAATGTTAATATTGAGACCTTCATGGAAACCCCATCTCACAGCACTACATGGAATGTTCCTATTACTGCACAGAAGATGAAGTGCTGTGAAAGCAGAGGGGGCTGTGCATCCTGCTGCTGAGAGCAGGACCTGGAAAGGCAAAAGCCACTTCAGAGCAGGACAATTAATATTATTAGAAATTAGAAAAAATCCTTCAAAAAACTTGAAATTGTTTCAAAATGAAGATGACAGAAAATACCATAAATTGCCAAGAGTTTAACTATAAAACGCAGCATGAAAAGCCAAAAAAGATCTTGCGATGACTTCCTACGGGCACAAAACCTAACGACAAATCACTTTTTCAAATGCATCAGAAAGAAAAAGGGTGCCAAGTAATGGCTGGGGTCAATTAGTGACGGAAGTAGGAAATGACAATTCAATGAAATAAAGCCTGTAAGACAGAATAACATTATTCTGCTGTAGAAATCACTGAAGCTTGATAGCTGTGCATTTTCCCAATACCCCCAGCTCAAAAAGCCACGTAGCACAAAAACACCCCAGAAAAGGGAGAGAAGAGGTGACAAATGTATGACTGATAAGGCAAACGAGATCAGAAAATGATTCAGCAGCACGGGTTTGGTGTACAAGGAGCCATTTTGCCTCTGTGCTGTTATACACTCCATACTGCCCCCCAGACTTCAACTGCTTCCTTTGTACAACCAATTCATCGTCTGTTCTGACCCATTTAAAAACCTGCTGTTTTCACAGTGCTTTCTTTTTCTCCTTCTCACACTACTTCAGGATCTAACATTTTCACTTTGCTCAGTTTCCAGGCCTCTCTTCCCTCAGCCAAGAAAGCAATTTTCTCTCCGTTCTTTTTGCCTTCCCCAACCTATATAACAATACCATCATCCAGAAAGTCACTCCTCTCCACAAGTCTTTGTGCCAAACCTCAGGGAAGGAAACCTTCCTTTGGCTGTGCCATGACTTCTGCTGGCTCCCAGCTTGCCCAGTTGGCCACACAGCTTCACTCCTCCGACACTGCTGAGAGCCCACTGAACGCCCTGCTGCCCTGCACACAGCTGCAGGTCCTCTCCCTTAGCTTGGAAGGATGAGCAGCAGCCACCAGCAGGGCAGAAACACGGGGTGTTCATGGTGGGGAGAGGCAGAAGAACAGCAGGAAAGGACGTGCCAATGAGGGCCCCACTATAAACATATCTCTATATATATATCTCTAACACAATCCACCTCTTACATTTTACTGAAGGATATTTTAGCTGAAACGAAATAAATGTTCATATTAATATACATTTTTGACATTTTTATTTTATCTGTCAGCTTTGATGATACAAGTTATCACCATGATCACTATGCCAGTAAATACTGAGTTAATCTCCATGGCTCAAGGAAAAATATCGAAGATAAAATGTAGCTGACAGCAGTAAAGAAGTTTTATGCCTTTTTAGGGCTGTTGCTACATCTCTAGGGTCTTCAGTTTCTCATTAGCCACCCACAACTGAGCGCAGAACAAACACGCACCGGCACATTTATGTTTCTTTAGTATATTATCTTTTCAAGAGAGACTCTATCAGACATTTAAGAACAAGAATCCGCAGCATGAATAAAAATAATTGCCTTTTCTTCAGCTTGAAGATGCAAGGCCCACTCCAATTTTAGATACACGCCCGGGCATTCCCTCCCATTTGTGGTTTTCAGCATCAAGTCACTTTCCCAAGTAAGAATAGGCAGGCATGGCACTTCCCTACAAGACCTCTGCTGGAGTTCTGCTGTCTCAGATTCACCGAAAAAGCAACAAGATCTATGTGCTGACAGGAAGAAAAAATAACCTCGTTTCACACACATGACTCACTTCTGCTGTGCATTCAGGGAGATAAAGCAACTGAGCGGGGATAGGAGAGCACGGCAGAAATGTTAGCACTAAAAATCTTGCTTTCATTAAAATGCTGCTATGCACCACAGATCGCAGCACTTCCACCACATTAAAGTGCTGCCGCTTCAGCTTCCTGAACAGCGGGACCTTCACTGCATCAGAAATAAAGGGGGGATGGAACACAGGGTTACCTTCGAGGTTCATGCCCGCCTGGAGGCATTTCCGATAGCGACACGCCGGGCAGTTCTTCCGCCGAATCTTGTCGATAATGCAATCGTTCCTTCCAGCGCAGAGATAGTTGTGCTGCCCTGCATTCACAGAAACACACACAGTCACCACCAGCCTTACAATTACATGAAGTCATTCGCTGTTTCTGTAGCATGAAGGAAGCAGGGACTGCAGGCTGTCCCTACTTGCCACACGCCTTTTATTCCAAAACAAAACCAGTATCCAGATGATTCCCAGCAAATACAAATCCAGCACTCTTCTGGCATACACACACCGATGCCAACACGCTTAAGAAGAAATCCTATTTTCTGTTTGTTAAGGTTAGGCGACTTCTATTTTTACAGCTCTTTCTCTCTTCCAGTTCTCCAAGCTAGGAGAAAGCTCTAAGCCTCAATGGCATGTTTACAATTCCCCTGAATGATTTCACATGAGATATAAATAACGTCCACAAACACATTTGGAAAGCATAAATTTCAACATCTCTCCCAACATATAGAAATAGCTGTCGCTGCTCCAGAAGCTGAGCAGCCTCTGTTCCACGCAGAAGCAGACAACCAAGCACTCTGACATCTGCATGGACCCTCAGATTCACAACAAAGATTTGGCCCCAGCAATGCGGTGACCTGAAGTACATCTATTAAAATGAGTGCAATTCTTTGCTGTTAACAGAAGGGCAACAGTGGAGAAGAATGATATCTGTTCCTAATTATTTGAGTTACATGAACAATTGTATAATGACAGCCTCCTTATGAAAAAGGCATTGCTAAGAGATATGTCCTTCTCCCAGACAGGGAACAAGAAACAGAAGTGTTGGTGGGACAAAGCTGCAGCCCAGGCTGTATCTGAGTATTTCAGTGTCCCAATGGATAACAGTGAGAGGAACAAATGTATTTTCCAAATATTCAGTTACTGACAGAAAAGCCTAGGAGTCTTCTTATAGAAGCAGACATGATCAAGGAATTAGTTTGAGATCAACTGTGAAACCTTCAGGTAAGCAGAGTCCACCCCTATGGCCTTCATCAAACTTCTGGAGTTCCACCTCCATACAAGTATTTGGGTTTCTTGTGTTCTACTGCTTTGACATTATTGTCTTTATTTATTTATTTCCAGATGGAAACTACATTATTTCTTTCCACCTCCTGCTTCCCATGGTCAGAACGCTGCCCTGTAGGTATGCCAGTCAGATGGACACATTTCAGTTACCTCTGCTGTTCAAAAAACAAATGTACTTAAGGAACATGCTGGTGAAAGCTGGTACTGAGTGAACTGAGATGCTTCCAAGAGGATTTACTGCAGATGGAGGCACTTTGCAGAGCATCCAGACAACGCTGCTGCTCCACCCTGCACCACCTGAGCACAAGCATGGCCCTGGGCTCTGATGGGTTATGATGATTGGAGGAATGAAAGATTCTTTGGAACAGATTGGGAGTGGAAAGGGCTGGAGAACAAGCACAATCTGGAGCACTGCAGGAGGCAGGGGTGTTGGAAGGGATTTAACACAGAGGGGAGGTGCGAGGATCTGAAGCAAGATGAAAGAGGAGGTGGAAGCAGGGAGGAAGACGTGGGCTGGCAGGAGAGGTGGTAACAGGAGGGAGGTGTGGGGCTGGGGCTGCAGAAACACAACCAGAAGGGCTCTGAGGCACCGTGAAAATAAGAACTAGAACGAGACAACTTTTGCTATCCTGGATTCCTGAAGAAAGGACCTTTGTTTGCGTGAGAATGGCTATAAATACAGAACAGCTGACCCACCTTCATTCATCCTCCCTCTTTTCCTCTAGTTCTACTGCTTGCTGAAAGAAATATACCTCACACTGGTTTCCTAGATGCTGACACTTTCAGTTTCTGTAACCATTTCCATTGCAGTGTATACAACTGCAGACAAATGAAACGCAGAAGATGCGTTTCCAGGCTTACAGCTCCGTGACAAATGCAGTTTGCTGGACATGTAAACTTCATCCCAACAAGAAGCCCTGCTGCAGATGGGAGCACAGCTCAGACAGGACAAGGCGAGAGCCAAGGACAGTGCTCTGTACTGGAGCTGGTTCTCATGGTACTTCAGAAACAGATTCAGTGTGCCATGACATGACATCCTTCCCCACTGCCTGCGAACATCCTTGGATCCCTCTGAGAGCAGCTCTGCGCTTCCATGCAGTTTCCCATTGCGTCACTACATTTCCTATTGCTTTGGTTGAGTTGGAAGCATGGGTATAGTCCTTCTTCTAGGGACGGATATAGGGATGGAATGACGATGCATCTTTGTGAAACACAGCCTTCCCTCTTCTCAAGTGAAATGCAGCTTTCAAAAATGTTAGCAGTAAGTGACAGTGTGACTCACTTCATCACACCCAGCAAGCACGGCCTGAAACAGGCACGAGACGGGAAGCCCTGAGAGAGGGATTTCCTGTATTGTGTAACAGCAGCACAAGAACCGCTGCTGCCCTTTCAGTGCACAGTGATGCGCTCTGAGCTCCTTCAGTCTCTGATGCTGATATTGCAGTGAGGAGTTGGGCACACAGGCACAGCCTGCTCAGCACAGAGTGGCCGCTCTGCTGCACTGCTATGGATTCCCACTTCATACTCTACCACTGTTTTCTTCCTGTGCTCACAGAGAAATCCCAACAACCCCAACCCACACGTCTGTAAATTACCCCGCATGTACCAAACACGTTACACATATGTAACATAACCAACACTGCTGACAGGAAACACTGTAAAACTCTCCCAACCTTGCACAAGAGTTACCCAGCTTCACATACATCATCATACACAAATCAATGAGAACAATACTTAGAATCACGAACTTTGAATGCAATGCACACAGATGCATCTGTACATAAGTAGGACAAATAAACAGAAACAACAGTGAAAGAAAATGAAGGAAACAAAAAGCAAAGATAACAATGCACCCTTTCATCCTGAGTGCACAGGAGCATTTATAAACGTAATGGTAATCTATGCTTCAGATAATCACACCATTATCAATGTTACTTGCTCCGAAAAGGACAGCAATAGCAGGGCTGGGGTTTCCCAGGACGATCTGAGCAATAACTGGGGCTCCAGTAGGATAGAGTGGCCTGGCTTTGGCTGGTCAGGTATGGAATTGGATCTTACAGGTTTGATGAATGCATTGTTTAAAACAAGTCTTACCTTCCACGGCTCTTTTGAAGAACACTTTGCAGCTGCCACAAGTAAGAACACCATAATGACACCCAGAGGCCTCGTCAGAGCACACAAGGCAGAGCTTGGGAGGTGGTCCCGCAGTCGCTGAGGTTGTGGATGGAGAAGAGCTTACATCTGATCTCAGTCCAGGGCTGGGAAAAAAGGCATGAAAATACAAATTAAGACTTGTAGCATATTGACAAACATTATACAACGGTGAGAAATGGGCTGCCTTTATCCTCAGAGACTCACAGCTCTGTGCAAACAGTTCACCAGACTCAGAAACAGTTAACAACAATCTCTGTAACACGTAAGTAAAGCTATACGGACTGCTTTACTGCCTATTTGACTGCGTCAAGATCACTTCCCTTACCCATCTCTGAAGCCAAGTTTCCTGTGCAGTGATCCTAGTCTATAAAATCGACTGCTACAGCACGCTCTCATTCCATACTGCTTTCATTATGGTCGCATTCCCCACAGTCTGCATTAAGTCCTGCAAGAGCTTCCCTTTTACTGCCAGCATCAGGCTTTGTACCAGGACACTTCTATGGAAGAAACTGCAAATGAAGACCGGTATTTATAGTAATAAATGATGCTTTCACTCCAGCATTTCAGGAAAGTAATAGCATTTCTTAATTTGAGGACATGGTATTCCTGTGTAAACACCCAGTCCACCAACAAAGGGTTAATTCTTAAACAAAGAACTACTGCTGGGACAGCACACAGCCCATCACAGCCACCTCTGAGCTGCTCCTAACCAGAAGGGCTTAACCAGCAGCAGCTCTGCCAAACTTCAGAGGCCGATTATTCAGCACGGAGCCCATTGCCTCGTCTGCTTCAGGCTGCCATGACACCTGAACTCCTTGTGGTTTACACAGCACATTTTACTAAGTTTATTTTCACAAAAGTTTTAAACTTTTAGATGAGATTTCTATCCTGCATGACTGACTTCAAGTGATTCTAAAGTTTGGCGTAGAAGGGCTCCAGCCACTTTCTAGCTGAGGACAGAAAAATGACTTCCATTAGCCATTCCCTAAACTGGACTTAACATTTGAATGTGGGCCGACATTTTGACAGAAAATTCCTTTTCCTCTCCTCAAGGAAATCTGACTAGATTTGGTCAGACACTTAAAAAATATCATAGTTCTCAAACATTCACCAAAAAGAAGTAAATTTCAGAGGAAATGAAAACACTTCAGCACCCTGAGGGCTTAAATTTTGAACAAGTCAGCTCTTCACACTGCGTCCCCATGGAAGAATTGAGAAACAGCCAAACAGCCTGGGAGTGCTGGGCGGGCTATGTGAGAGCATAGGGCAGAGCAGTGCTGAAGGATGGACAGCAGCAATAATCTGGTACAAAGGCTGGTGAGCAGGAATTCATCTAAATAGAAAGAACAAGAATGGAACAAGGGGCGGAGAGAAAAGGACTCAACTCCATCACATTCATCCTTTGCTTTCAGAAAATATCTGAAAGGCAGCAACACTTTCTCTATTCTATTACACTACAAAGATGATGACATCTACCATCACTATCACTAGCTAATCTGCCAACTAAAGCGGCACTCATCAATAGATTACAACCCTGTTTATGTCCCACAGGATGGCTTTTCTATGTTTTCTAAATAATTTGTCTTCTCTCAAGAAGCAGAAAAACATAACAAAATATTTAGGTTGCACAATCAAGTGCACAACACCCAAGTAATGGCAGAATGGAATTCACCCCGGCTACGTTCATCTGATGTCCTTACAAACACACGTCTTTAATTACACACTCACACTCACTTCCACGAAGCCTGCCTGCCCTCCTCAGCACTGAAGCGTTCCAGGAATGTGTCACGTAACAACAGAGGCTGCTGCTTGCTAGGGCCCATCTCCCTGCAGGAGATGGTTTGCATGAGTGGCGACAGTTTTGCAAGGGAAGCAACTTCACGGATAAGGAAGTCAAGGACTCAATTCTATCTCTGCTTCTTATCACCAAGCTGCATGTGATGGCGCACGATTAGGACAAAGCAGTGCTGGGCCATAAGAAGCTGTTGGTCGCTCTGCTCCCTGCATCGTAACTCAAAGCTGGAACCCAGAGTGCTCCTTCATGGGAGGTCAGTGAGTGGGAGCCGACCTGGGGCTGCATGACCCTGCATGGCTCACAGCAAACAATTAACTGTGATCAGTACCACAATACTCACTCCGGATTAGTTGGGTCCAATTCACACCTCACACTCTAGAAAGCAGATTACTGCTGGACGAAACAGTTTGTGGTTGTGTAATTAAAGATTCAGGCCCGGTGGCACCTCTTCCTACACTATGAATCTCAGTTTAAACACTAAAATGTGAATGGAGAGCCTGGAATGTAAATAAGGCATGCACTGCTTGAGAGCGGCAGATCATTAAAACATTCAGAAATGAGAAAAGAGAGAAGCTTCTCTTTCTATGCAGTTTTGAAGACAACTAATACAGATCAAAAAAATTGAGCTCTTGTGAATTTACGGCAAAAACGTTTTCAAGGAATCATTCACAAACTGTCACTGAAATGGTGGTAGTGCCAAACCTATTCTACTGGAAGTTTTCAATCACCTTTAATGTTTAATTAGGCTCATCTTCCATACAAGAATCACAGAAATTGTTACACGATAAAGACAACAGAGAGATACTAAATAGAACTAAATAGAACAACAGAACTAAAACCAAATGATGACATCAGTTAATAAAGCAGTCACCAATAATCTAATCTGGGTTTCTGGCATATCTTTTCAGGCTTGGCTCTATGAGTTAAGGCCAATATTTACTAATGGAGGGGAAAAGGGTAGAATGCTGACAGCCCCTCCTCACCTCCTGCTTGCCCTGTCCCTGAGTGTGATCCCACAGGAGCCTCATGGATCTGATCCACAGCCAAAGTGAGCACCCAGTGCATGGGACAGACCTGTACCCACAGCAACCTCGCCTGGCATTCAGTGTAAATCTTTTACACACAAAGCCATGGGAAGAAGGAGAAAAAGACAACAAAAATGCTTCCCAAGGGGTTGTGTCTCTCTCCTCAAGAAGTGAGGATTTACACCCCATGATAACATAACCATTATTGTTATCCTTCGGTTATTTGCAGAAGTGTTTCAGAACTCAACAAATCCCTAACAAACTATAGCTCTTACCCAAATGGAAGAAAACAAAAACAAGTCCAAGTGGGAGAGGAAAAGCATTCTGAAATGAAGTGGTTCCAAGTTCATAAGATGAATTATCTTTTATTCTTGGAGGCAATGTGTTAGTGAAGAAAGGGGACCGAGGTCCACTCCCATACACATTCAGAAGTTATTCATACCTAAACAAGTTTTATTTGCACAGATATTTGTTTATAATTTCTCATCGAGGAGACAGGAAGGGAAATGGGAAGCCTTAAAGAAGATGCAGCTCCCGTAACCAGGCCTGTACAAACCATGCTGTTTATCTAAGTCCATTCCTTTGTTAATCATTGACCAGAGACTTTCAAACACAGCTCAAGGTTCAAACTTTAGTGAAGATGGGTGTGGTAAAGTTTATGGTGTCTGACATTTGTATTCCCTGGGGATCTGTCCCCCTGTGCACCCCTATCCCAGCC
This sequence comes from Coturnix japonica, assembly GCF_054131305.1. Lineage (NCBI taxonomy): Eukaryota > Metazoa > Chordata > Aves > Galliformes > Phasianidae > Coturnix > Coturnix japonica. The sequence goes on along the minus strand of NC_140680.1, from coordinate 2,218,305 downwards.
TGGAGGAGCAGAGCCCACAGCACCAGGTGGGAAAGCAGAGGTGTGAGTAAGGAAGGCAAACAAGAACCATCCCATAGCCAGGCTGTCAGCGCTGGGCTTTCAGATACAGCCCATCATGAAGCTGGCAGCCCTGTCCTTAGCAATAAGTCGGGGCATAAAGTTGTTGCAGAGCTGTGGCTCTCCTATGGACACATCCCATCAGAGCAGCTGAGGGCAGCAGTGACAACATTTGCTTTCTTCCCATCTCTGCCTTCTTCTGAAACAATGCAGAACATGCAAACTCCCACATGTGGTAACCATGCTAACATTATACTGCTGTTTTAAAAATGCATCACCTTTCTGCACTGTGCATCAGCCATAACATCACCTCTGGCTGCACTGGGTGAGCTCAGCAGCACTGCCAACAGCCTCACTGCCCCAAAGGGGAATAGGGTCTGGTACCAACAGGAGGAACACCTGGGGAGGGCTGTGGGACAGCTGTCAGCTCAGCAGTTTGCACCTTTTCAAACACCCAACCCTGGAGAGAACTTCAGAGGCAACACCTCATCCCAGGTATTTTCAGACATACACACAACGAAGCTATTCCCTGGTGCTATTACAAACTGCAACATCACTGCAGACAGCTCCTGGAAGTGCTGAAAACATTTTATTTGTGTCCAAGTACCAACGGAGGGAAGGAATGGATGAAATGTATGTCAGGGTGGGAGAAAACAGCTCCAAGATTGATTAAATGTATCTAAGCCTGAAGCAGTGTAAATGAGACTGCTCGTTTTGCTCTTACTCCCAGCCCAGTACATCACACATGAGTTGCATTCACTGCACAATAAATCTAGACCATAAAATGATACACACCATAACTCTTGGCCCTCCAGAAAAAGTCAGCTTAGTGTTTAAATTACACATTCTTAATAGCAAAGTACTCGTCCGTGTAAGTAGCACCACCAAAGTAACAGGAAAGGAGCCACTTCCAATGTCACCACCATCTGGGCCTCCTTATCTTCCAGCAATGAGAACAGTGTAAACACGCAGCCGTGTACAGCAAGAGTTCACATTTTTTTGAGTTGCTGATTTCTTTATTAACCAGAGAACTGCTAATTAATTTTGATGCTCTCTTAGGCAGGAAAGCCATTTTCAGAGCAGGCATAAAAAATGCTGAACAACTCAATTGACACTACTGGCCCATCGCAATGAAAGCAGTGAGAGATCCCGCACAAAACAACAAGCTGCCACTACCATCCCCTACATCATTAGTTGGAGAAGCCCCATGAAAGGGTTTGGCTCCAACCATTCCCCTGCCCAGGGAAAGGTCCCTGTGGAAAGCACAGACGGAGTCCACATCACAGCCCTCCAGAGCAGTGCGGTGCACAATGGTCCCTTCTGTCTCCTGTAATGTCCTCGCTTAAGTTTAGAGACTGAAAATTGGTATGAATTGGTAGAAACCAATGATTTCCTTCCCGGTTGCCTGCAGACTCTACACAGATACACATTCTTTGCTCCATCTGGCAACCACTGAGTATGCAGAAAGCTCAAATACCATCCATGGATATTAAGTACATTGCAATTTACCTCTAAGTCAAAGGCATCTTGGGATGTTGATTCAAACATTCCTATGGACTGTCTGAGTGTGTACACACGAAAAGCCAATCTCCCAAAAGCGCTTACACAGAACCTGCCTATCCTTCAGCTTTCTTTCCTGTCTTGTATCAAAAAAAGGCAACGCATCTGCTTTGGAAGAAGTGCTGCACATCGCCAACAGTGCCATAATAAACAGAAAAAGTCTGCTACAGATTACAGTATTTACCTAAATCCTGTGAATAAAAGCATCCAACATTGCTGTTTTATAGTCCCTTTGAAAGCCAAGATGATTAACACCATTTCCTTTATCGCTCCCTTAGATAAATGCCTTATCGCCAGGTGATAAGCAGGAAGCCAGGCTCTGCTGTGATGGTGCAGCTCAGTGCGGCTGCATGGACAGCAGATGACTGGGTCAGCAGGAAGGCCACATCCAGTTGTGCTTCAGGGTGGGATGCACAAGCTCCCTGCAGAGGATGATGCTCTCCCAGAACCAAACTGGTGGGTATCGTCACGTCTCCCCCACACTGGGCCTACATTAGGATATATTCCATAGCTGACTCACAAGGAAGTACTGAGAGTACAACCTCCCCAAATAAACTGAGATACAGGCAGACCTAAGGCAGCAAAGTCTCATAATCAGACTCCATATACACAGAATGACAGATATTTACAGGACACGCACTGAACATGTTTACATATATACTGTTCCCTTTAATACAACTAAAATGGGCTGTGTGATCCATCGCTGTGTGTAAAATAGCCTCAAATACTGCCAATGTTTTTGCATGCTTTTCCAACAACTCTCATACATCACAACAAGGACATTAACTGAGGTATCCAGATTGGGTTAACAAGAAGAAAATGGCTTCAGCCCACACTGACCTGATGTATATCCACTGGGAAAGACTTTGTTTTCAAAGCAGTGCATTTTCACTGGAGCTCAATGAGAATGAGAACCACTCTGCAGCCCTACAGCACCCCGCCCCGGCTGCTTTGTCCCCCACAGCCCTTGCAGGGAACCTGGTGTAATTTGAGGTATGTTTGCAGCAAGTACATGAAGAAGTACTTATTAGAAAGGAAAATGCAGCAATGGCCCCTTCTGCTCTATGGGCATATGTATGTGCTCCTTTAGAAACTGCTGTCTTAGGCTGAGGGCTGACACAACAGCGCTGCCCTGCCAGCACCTGAGAAGTGCCACACACCCCAACACCATCCTCCGGTTGATGGAATCCATCACTCTGGGGAACAAGATAAATTAATTATCTGTATTTAGTAGAGCCTCAGCGACAAATGTGCATTGCCAAGAGGAGGCTTCTCAGGAGCTTGTGTTTCACAGCATCTCACTGAGGCAGCAGGGGCCGCGTTCCAAGCACCCCAGCTCCATTTCTCATAAATTATTCCCCAGTAAATAGAAATCAACCCAGAAAGTCTGGGTGATTACCATTGGTGGACCAACAGAACCATCTTTTGCACGGACTGCTGATATCGCACAATGGAAACAAAGCAAACACAAACACGACATAGGCTCCCTATGGGCACCACACTGCCTCATCCCCACTCTGACACCTGGCACTGTCTGCTCCGAAGCCAAAGGTGCACAATGTCCCCTGGGAGCACCGCGCTGTGCCCAGCCGCCCGCTGCCACGAGCCCCAACACCATCACCTCCCCTTGCCCCAAAATGGCGTCCGCTACCATTTTAGAGCTCACACAGGAGTGAGAAAGAAGCACTAACGCAACGGAGTGACGTGATTTTTTTTTTTTTCTTTTTTCTTTTCTTTTTTTTTTTTTTTTTTGGATGCTCTCCAGAATGTAAAGGTTTCAAGGGCACAGGCAAAGCTTTCTTGGAATGGATAAATGGTAATTGATGTTGCAGCTGCAACCTTAGCTGGAGCTCACGGGATTTCAAATGTACTACAGACTTCAAGTATTTATGACCAGAATACGATAATTAAATTATATGTTCTAAACTTTTACATTTACTACAGTGTGCCAGCAGAGCTGCCGAAGAGCCGTGCCTCCAAGGGAGGGCCTCGACTCACAACCATCAATTCATATATGGTTTTCAGAAGTTTTCATAACTCTTATTTTATTGCCTCTGTCACGACTGCCTTAAATGAAGTAGCAAAGAATGAAGGCAGATGCAAGGACCTTGGTACACATTGAGAAAACCTTTGCCTAAAATTATGGGATTGATTCATAATATGCCATCCCAATCCTTTACGCTGCATTGCATACCAAAACACGCATTTGACCTACACGTAGTTGTGCAGTACTGGGCAGAGAGGGGTTGCCATGGGGAGGATCTCAAGACTAAAATCTCCATAGAAGAAAGCTCAAAAATCTGCTCAGAATTTTACTTATAAAGATGTGTTTTATTTTAACACACAATACAACGCTGCCTGCAGCCCACTGGTCTCTGAGCGCAGCAGACACCGCTCTGACCTCAGCTCCCACCACGCTCCCATGGAAGCAGAGCGGTAGTTTTCCAACATCAAAACACCAAGCCTTGCAAGCAAACTGAAAGCCAATGGACCTGCCAGAAAAGTGTTATCTTAACAGACAGCCTTCAACATCATGGTTTCCTTCTCTGCACACTGAATTCAGAAACAGAACTCTCACACAGAGAGATTTTGTTAACAGAACAGGCCAAGGAGCATCATATCTTACTCATACCATATCTTACCTTATCCTACATAATCAGAATATAGCTAAAAAATATTTCACTCCTCAGTACAGCATCATTATTAATGTCATAGCAGAGGAATTGAACTGAAATTATGAAGTGGGATTGGTTCCATTAATGACCTCAGTGTGAGCTCTGTTATGTGTTGCTCCAGTGCTCCCAATGTGAGCTCTTCTGTCAATCACAGGGCTGCGGTCAGGAGCTGCCAAAATGATGTTGCTAGGAAAAAAGGCAAGACATCTGGAAAGCTGACTGTAACGTACATGGAAAAATATTACTGTGCTGCAAGAAAGGCGGTACAAGACTCGACTGAATGCAAGAGTCACGGAGCAGATATTTTAAAAGTGAAGGTCAATACTTGCATAGTATCTAATTGGTTCATAAAGCTATAGCTACATTCAGACTGCCCATCAGAAAGTCATCCCATACAGCTCTGTGGAAAGAAAATACAACAGGCACAAATGGATCAGAAAAAAGCCCTGAACTTTTCTGAGAAGGAAATACGGCTAACGAAGCAGAAAGGAATTTTTCTTCATTAATTCTTTCTAGAGAATTTAAAGAAGCAGTTTAGAAGTGGAATTAATACTGAAAGAACCTCAAGATGGTAAATTTTTCAGGGCATAAAATACATTTCCCTGCCAGTCCATAGGAAGCATTGCACAACACGTCTGTACTCTTGGCATGGGCTGTCACGCTTTTTTGTCAACAAAAATAATGCATTTACATGTGGACTGCTTTATTATGGAGTTTTAACCAATGTGTTACATTCTGGGCTCTGCTTCAGTGAAAATATATGAAGAAGAGGGATGGGGATGTGTGCCAGTTTTAGGTTTTGGCCTCTGTCCATTTGATGTGGAGCCAGGATGACTTGGTTGACTGTTGAGTCATAGGTTGTTCAATTGACATTATTTTACATTTGACTAGTTATTGTTCTTTAAACTTTGAACAGGAGTCCAGAAGCTCACAAACCACCAGTGAAACCAAGGGGAAAAAAAGGAAAGAAAAAAAAAAAAGGAAAAAAAAAAAAAAAAAAAAGGACTAAAAAAGGAGCCAAGGCACAGTTTAAACAAGATCCTTGAGCAAGAAACACGCTGTCCTTAAATGACTTCTGCATTTAGCAGAGACAGCCTAAAAACCCCCATTCATCCAACAATTACAAAAACCTTTAGGTATATAAAAAGCCATCTGTAATGCACAGCACTGACTTCAAAATCACTGTGGATACACTGAGATATGGCCCCGTTTGTATTAATATACAGATGGGAAGGAGAAGCAAACATTTTCCTTTGAAAAATGGATTAAAAGCAAAAATCAGTAAGCAGAGTGAGCACTGTATTTTTAACAGTAATTAGAGTCCACTATGAAAAAACATTGGTGGGTTTCATGTGGTTGTGATCAGAAACAGATGTGTTACATCCACACAATGCACTCAATACTGTAAGTTGTACCGCAATTCTTATCAGTCTCCCCACCTGACTGGTTTCCTCCACTCCAGTTTCAGGTGGCAGGTATGTTTTCAGCGGGTTTTGAACCCTGTGGTGGAGAACCTCTACATGAATACATGTTATACTGGGTACTCTTCCATATATCAGGCTTGGGCTTCGGCCTAATTTACCCATCATCTTCAGACCTGCGAGCACATACAAGAGCTTTAAAGCAAGCAAACATGTCTGAAAGGGATCTTCCAAAGCCTTACTGACTTTAACAAAATAATCCCATTTCATTTCAGTGGGCCTCTGACACCTTTGATGCATGGAACATACCCGAAAGCACTCTTCTTAGCATACGAATAGGAAGAAAAGTTTGTGCTAAATTTGCTTACTGGGACAAAGTCAGTGCCCAAAAGTTTCCTAAGACTTCAGAAGGAAGAGCAGTGAGCACTGCCTGAGAGATGAGCACAGCTCCAGCGTGCCATTTCCATGGCACTTCTAAGTCAACTTTATTGGACTATCTGGCAGTACTATAACTACTTTTGTCAACACAGTTAAGCAATTACAGATAAAATTTCTGCTATAGGATGCATACCCAGTAGGTCGTAATCTGCTGCTATTTCCACTTGGCACCCATCTCTCACTCAGGCTATCAAGACGTCTCACCACATTTCACCACATCTCTCCCTCTTTGCACTCCTGGACTTCATAAGCATTCTTCATAATTTATTTTGTTGCGGATACTTTTATGCCTTGCCTTCAATCTCCCTCCTGGATTTCTCCTATTATCTTATCCATGCTCTTCTATTATTTTCTTCTATTATTTTATCCAACTTGCTCTTCCTCCAGCCCTCCCCTTCAGCCTAAGGAAGCCATATTCCTTCCCCAGTGAACCTCACACCGTTTCCTGGCCGCATTGTTCATCACGGCCTCTTTGTATATTTTCTCTTCCTGAGCAGCACTGCAGCTCCTCCCAATTGAAACTCCACCTGTGAGTCTCATTAGGGGCTGCTTACCCTGCCCACTATGCACAGCCCTACCGACACACAGCCCTTCATCTGAGAGCTGAATACACTGGTGCCCTTCCCCACGTTCAATTAATGAAGATGAACTGAGACCCTTGTGCTGTGATCGAGCACACTCTGTACAGCCAAGACCAAGCTCCTTTCCTTATTTGCAGCTGCAGTTCAAATGGGAGAAGAGACCAAAAGAAAGCACCCAACTTTCAAGCAAAGTGTCTATAATCTGAAAATCACAATTCAAAACTTGAACCACTGCAGCTGCCGCACCTCTTACTGCCACTCAGCATCAGCTGCCTGAGTGTAGCTTTGGTTTAAGCCGAGTCTGTAACTGAGACCTAAACACACCAACCCGGGGTTTAATGAAGCAGAGATACTGACATTCAGAAAGCCTTATTTTCTTCAAATAATAATTTCACAACAGCCATTTTCTTTCATTTACAGTACTAAATTCTAACCTTACATAAGCATTTCTCATACGGCAAAAAAGCAGCTCCTGTTGCTACAGCATCTTCAGGAGACCGCAATCGAATGGTCTGATAAACTTCAACCCTGCGGAAGCTTTTTTCTCACACAAAACTTTGCTGACCTTTCCTAAGGGTTTCTTGGATTCATAGACAAACTAAGTCTGTGTCTAAACATCTTTGGGATTCAGGAAAGCAGTTAACCTCTGCTTGCTTTGGGATGGGCACGTACCCAAAGCTCCAGCACTGGGACCAGCCTGGCTCCTCCCTCCCAGTGCTCTGAACATTGCTCTTCCTTCACTCAGATCCTCAGCAGCCCCTGATGACATGTGACTGCTGCACAACTATTCTTAAGGATGAATAAATAACTGTACCATCAAAGGCTTCCATTATTTCTAGCTTGTGCTCAAATCTGTTAAGACTACATTGCCTTTGAAGTAACGACCAAGCTGGACGTTTGTTGTACCACTTACTTGCATGTTCCATCCAAGAAACATTAAACAAAGGTCAAATTGATAAACAAGAAAGTTTGCTAATAGGAACAGCCTGAACATTGATTCCGCACTTAACTCTTTGCTTCTATGTACACAATTCATAGGGTTCTAAACAAAGAGAACACAACATATAACAGCAGGAAGAATTAGGGAGATGCCTGGTGGTGGTAGCGAGGCCTTCCTGCATACAACTTCTTTAACCTTGGCATATTCACACGTGGGTGTGCATCTACATATCCTCCCTCGTGTGTTAACTGTCACACTTCAATTTATCCTTGACATCACAAATAAACCAAGGGGATTATAGTAGAACAAGCTACTCAACATGCTGCCCAGGGAAGTTCTTACATGCTTGAAACCTACCCTCCACTTCTTTCATTCAAATAGCAGACATAGTTCCAAAGACATCTATGAAATTAAAATCCTCTGTTAGAAAGACAGAAATAGAAAGGCAGGAGAAGCGTGCTGCATTTCCCATGCCGTGCCCTGCTCACATGAACTGACCCCAGGCTCGCCTCAAAGCACACCTGGCCTCCCAGCCCAGCTCTGTATCCAGCCCTGTTCCCATCCCTCGATACTGAGTTACACCTATGCTTAGAGCAGGCAATTACTGTAACCAACAAGAGTATCGTAGAGCTTTCAGAATACATCTTCACATGTAATAAGACTGGGTGGTAGTGCAGGCAGAGGGCAGGACTGGATACTTGGTATTTACAGAAGCAATGCCACCAGTAGCTTTTACTGGTGAGTATTTGGATGACTGCTTTGCCCTGCCTCTCCCAGCAGAAAACCTGGTTCTTTTTTGGCTTCATGTCCAAAACTCTTCAGCGTTGGGGCTGCTCAGACAACAAGTAAACAACGCACTGTACGTGGGCTCAGTGCCAGCTGGCCTCCTGCTGCCCTGAAACTTGTGACTTGCACTCAGACTCAGAAGAATGCCTTTTGACATGGTCATTTCCTCTCCTTTCAAATATAAAAAACACAACTTCTTTTCCTCCAATTAAATAGCTTTCCTGGCCTAAATAGTAAAATTAGGAAAATACAGCAAAGCTAATCTGAAATTAGGACTAATGTATTTTGGAAGGAAGCTTTTGACTCCTCCTTAGAAGCCTTCAAGCAACAGCTCTACAGCTGGAGGCTGAGCAGAGGCTCATCTCAAAGCTCATCTGTTCTGGAAGTGTGCAGCAGTTTCAGTTGCAGCTCTGTTCCATCCCTGCAGCTCACAGTGTGTGCTGCAGCACTTCGACCACATGGTGTGCATCACACCGGGGCTGCTGCCTTGGGGCTTTCTGAAGCTGGCAGTGTGCCCCACATCAAGAACCACCTTCACAATAGTGATACCAGTGTGTGTGAAAGCACACAGGAGGGGAACATCACTCGAAGGACTTAACAAAGCACTGCAGGTGCTGGGACAGGGCTGGTCAGAGCAGCCTGATGGTCTACCTTTGTGTGGTGAGCCTTCTTCCAATATTTAAGTGATTGTATTTATGTATGATCAGTTAAATTCATCTACACTGTAAGTTGAAGAATAATTAAACAATGAATGGCTATAATTGATCTTTTTCCCTGTGTAATTACACTAGAGCTCTGCCAGGAAACTTGCTGCTTCTCTCCCACGTCTCTCCCTCTGCACTCCAAGCATGCTCATATATCCCAAAGCAAAATACTTCTGCGAGGAAAACTTCAATTTATGGACTGAGTTCCACGGTTGTGGCTCGTTGAACAGGGAAGAAGTTCTCAAAGGCACCACATAACGTGTGCATGATCCATCCAGCTTCTGAATTCTTCAGCCTGGCATAAACGTACATGCAAGTTATTCTGATGGCATCTTTTCACCTCATTTCTTACATACACTGAGGAATTCAGACTGTTTGGATGTTAAAGCAAATCTGCTTTTACAAGGAACTTTACAGTAATTGTTTTTTAAACATCGGTCTTAGATGTAATCTCTATTCTTGGCCTTTAATTTGAGGTCAAAAGGAGAACACGGAGTCTTGGCAATATGGTTGAAACAGCAACATGGACGTTATTGTGGTTAACTTAGTGTTTTTTTTCTCCATAGACTTCTGTTTCCAACTTAATTTTATCTCTTTAGTGATCTGCATAATGTGCATCTGTTTTAAAAAGGCCACCTCCATCCAAGTGATGCTGTCCTGCAATCGCAGCTGCACTCAGGGCAACTCTTGTGCTTGGTTTTCCTTCCTGGGGGAATGGGGCTGAGCTCTCACAGTCAGTGCCTGCTCCAGGATCTGATGGGGTACACCTGCACGGCTCCTTGGGAGGCTTCCCTGAGTCCAAGGAAGAGATTCAATGTTCTGCATGTTTGGAAAATGAAAACAGCCAGTTTTCCAAAGCACGAGGATAGCCTCCAGGAGCCTCCTTCATCTCCCTCAAATGAGAAGGAAAGGGTGTGCATCAGGGTGTGGAAGAATCTCTCCTTTAAACCCACATGTAAAAACCTTCCTTTAATGCTGTTTTTCTGGACTGAAATGTAAAAGCTGAGAGAAGGCTTTGCAGAAATTATTTGGGAATATTTTGAATGTTTTCCCTCATCAATGGACCACATTGACACTCCAACGCAAATGCAGCCCATGTCTCGGCTCAGCGACCAAGTTCAGATTCCCTGAAGCTTCCTCTGGCCTTTTCCAGGCCTTGTTTGTGTAGATGACATTCCCTACAATATTCCTACAATTACATTTTGCAGCTGTTGGCTTTATTAAAAAACAACAACAAAAACCAAACAGTCCAAAAGGTCTTTCAGAAAGGAATGAATTCAATTATTTCCAACTTTACAGCACTCTCCAGAAACTGTTATTCTGGACAAAATCTACTGGTGCCGAAGAATGCAAATTATCAAGAAGGGTTTGTTTCATGTCATTGGAGGCTGCGGGAATCTAGGTACGGAGCTAAGAATGAGCACAGACAGCAGTGGAGGCAGAGCTGTACCCCTCAATGTGCACATTTCCCTTCTGAGTGGGTTTCTCTCATAAAAGAGCGACTCTCACAACTGTGAGCCCTTAAGCAGAGCTGAAGGAAGAATGCCAGATGGTGCAGGACTTGTGATTAAAACGGCAAGAATAAACAATACAGGGAAACACTTATCATTCTCTCCTTGAAAAGGCGGCCCTGCTTATCTCCGGCTCTTGGCCTCGCTCAAGCCATCACAACCCAGATTAAACATCACAGACCTTTGACCCTGTTCTGTATTTCTGCATGGACTGCTGCTGCAGAACAACGGTTCAGATTGTGACTGCTCCACGATGCTGGGAACACCACTGCATCCAGAACACAGAGAGCAGCTGAACTAATGGCAGCTGCTTGTACGACCAGCACCTTGCTGGGCTCTTGACATCAGGTGAACTTAATTTGGACTGAAAATATGACTACTGATGATTATCGCTATCTTTAAATTTCATTCTTAAGCTGTGCTAGTTGTTAAAGCTTGTTCCTTTTAGAATTAATGTTCTCATCAGTGACGGTTAATTTGTTCATATCATCTCAGTTACAGACCAGCAGTGTGAGACACTGAATCAACCCCACCGTGCCCCATTTGCAGGATTCAGATACGACCGTAACTCTTAAAATCAGGTTTCTCTCCTGTCAGCTGGATCCCATTACCGCATTGCCACCAGCAGATCAGATCGAGGGAAGCTCCTCAGACAAGGAGTTCAGTGTGCTCTGAGGTGACTCCAGATGGATGTACGGTTCCTCACATCACAGGGAAGGTGAGTGCAACTCATACCTGTGTCCCTACACTGGCATTACATGAACAATCACTGTTTTCCCAAAGCAAACCCCTGGGCACTGAGTGAATTTCATTTTTTTCCTCCATTTTGTCTGCTTGGCTGTACACATTTGGGGGCTCTTTTTAAGGCAAACATCTGTCACAAACAGAGGTACTGCAGCAGCAAATCCCAACTTGCCCCAACACGAGGACGGATGGCAGAGCAGTGCTGTGCTGAGGCCATACTGAGCAGCACAAGGCATTCTCATGATCCTTTCTGATAACACAGAACCTTATTTACTTCTCTGGCTGCTGTTGAACACTGTGCTGATGACTGCTCAAAGCCATTGGTGACACTGCAGAGCCCCATCCCTGACCCACAGCTGCCAGCTCTGAATTGTGACCTTTTTTCTCAACATGCAAAGCCAGGTGATTTCCCCTCCATGTCTGACCCTGCTCCTTCTCACTCAAACTCCGACCTGCTTTTCTGCACTCACTGTGCTGTAGGGAAGCTTCCCAGCACAGCGCAGCACCAGCTCAGCACAGACCCCCCTCCCTCTGCAGATCCCTGCTCTCACAGACCCTCAGGGAACAGGACAGTCCATTTCCCATCCTTTAAAGCAGCCACAAAGGTCTTTTGCTTCCTATTCTTTAACCAGTTCTGAAATCTATAAAAGGACTGATCTCTTTCAGTTCCATGACAACATTTTTCTTTCTCTTTTAATGGCTCTTGGCAAGAACACATGTTAAATACTTCAAAGGAAGAAAAAAAAACCACAAACCCATTAGAGAGATCTGGATTTCCCCCCACCCCACACTCTGAGACACCCTCAGCCCACAGCACTGCAGAAGGAGGCACTTTCCTTGCAGGAGCAGCATCACCTCCCCCATAGCATGGGGTGCAGGCCTGTCTCACTGCCCTGGTTCCTCTGCCTGCAGCCACACCGTGGGTCTCTGCCACTCTAAGCACCTCCTGCAAGGCACTCTTCAAGTTCTCTTTTGTCCTCCTTAATCCCTCTCCATTTCCTTTCTATATATTTCACCTTCTGCATTCTCTAGGACTTTTGCTCACCTTCATTTGGACAAGCTTCTGCCTGTTCTGAAGCATCGACTTCTTTGTGGTTTTGATCTGCTTGGCCACCACTGTACCACCTCGCTGTGCATCCTGGTACACAGTGCTGCTGGTGGCTCTCCAAGCTGTTTGAAGTGTGCTGCTGTCACTTCTATGGGCTTCAGGGGAGTTGTTCTTTAACCCAATTGCCTTGTTTACACTTAGTTCCCTCTTCTACCCCTGCCTCAGTCCACTCTCCATCAGCTATACCCAGCATCACACTGCTGTGATGGCTGCAACCAGAGATCTATCCAGCCAGTTCCTGCTACGCTCCAATGCCCGCAGCGCTCCAGCATCCTGCACTGCTCACAGCAGGGGAGGGACATGCCAAAGCTACAAGCACTCACATGGGCCCGGTCACATTTGGATCCTTCAGGGGTTTTAAAGCTCTACAGATCTTTTGAACACAGAACAAAACTGAACCCACATCACTAATCCCACCCTGCAGGGCAGCACTGAGACAGCTCCCATCCCGGTGGCAGCACCAACACTGCTTTGGGTGGTTCTTCAAAGCCACTTTATCTTCTAAGGCACAGATAAGGAGCTGTGTGCCCTTCCTAAAAGCAGAGTCATTACACCCCGCTTTGAGTACAAAGAACATAAGTGAACAAAAGCTTTGAACTTATTTCCCTTCCTTCATAGAGAACCTAGAAAGAGATACTCTGATCCAAAAAAGAAACTCAAGTTTGTTCTTAAAGAACAGAACAAAAGCGTATGTGTCTCCCTCAGATCGTGGTAACAGCATGCAAAATAAACAACACTCTGGTGGTTGAAATAGGATGTTTGTCACAAATGTTTTGATAGAAGGTGGCAGAGCAGCCTGCCATCCATTCCTATGGAGCTTTAGAATTTCATTTTGTTCTTTGGATGGCAGTTTCAGAAGGGCCAGGTCCTGGTGCACACAGGAAGTTGCAGTCAGTAACACTTTGGAATCCTTGGAAAGACTCAAAGAGCTGAGCACTGCATTTCCTTTATAGCCCTTCCTCAGTTTACAGAGGGGGTCAGACTGAAATAGCAGCATCCGTCACTTCCTCCCTCCCCAGCAGCATACAGTGCAACTTAACCATATCAGTTTGCTCCGAGAGCTGGAGCAAAATAACTCACACAAACAAGTGCACTGCCGACAATATTCCAACCCTGTGCTTGCTCTTTTGTAAGATAACACATGTTCCAGCCTTTAACATGTTAAAAGAATCTTTATAAAATAGGCCCAAGCTCACTTGACAAACCAGTTGCTCTCGTTGCAGTTGTTAGATATCTCTCATGACTAAGAATGTAATCTCGCAAGCATCCTAACATTAACAGCTCACTTGGGGGGAAAGCATTCTGTGCTACTGGAAGTAAGGAACCGTGGGCACTAAGGACTGTATGAGGTTTGCATCTGAGAAGGAAAGCTGTAACACTGAACTTCTTTTTGATTAAACCATGCAATTAAGGTGCAAATAAGCTGCCGTTTTGTTTGAAGGCTTGTCTGCTTGAGCTATGGAAAGCTAATTCATTACAAAACTCGTTAGATTGGTTTTATTAAATTGGAGTGTCAGAATAGCTTCCTTGTCAGTTCAGAAAATGGCAGACGTGCAGGACATTGTAGAAATACATGCTCAGGAAGGACAGGATTCATTAAAGTAGATAGAAATCAACATCAAAGGACTTAACAATAGAGCAGGACTCACACTGAAGAAAAAATAATGAGTTCCCAGCAAAGACCATGGGGCCAAACGACCTCTAAGATAGAAGATGCTCACAGTGAGAGGTGCCAGCATTGTGCAGCTGCTCACATCTGCAATAGCACCACAGCCACCTGCATCTGTGAAACAGGAGCTCTTCATGTTCACTTTCCTTTCAAGCTTTAAGTTTCCTGATCAACTCAGTCAAAGCAAATAACACAAAACGCAGTAAGTCTTCCCTTACCCCCAAGAAAGGATTACAAAATTCACAAGGTAAATTGGTTTTAAAAACAAAAAGGCATATTACCATGCTTTGCAAATTTGCATTTTAAACTGCGTGCGTCTGGAAACCTGAGCAAGGAGGTAAGCAAGATTGCTTCATTTATTTTCATGTGTGTACAGCATACAGACTTCCACTTCTTTAATGTGCCGTTCCACTCAGAACAGCTCTTTTCATAACAAGTATCCCTTCAATGTAGTCATTCAACACACACACAGGGCCTAATCTGAGCTAAATAAGAACAAGGTGATTGATTGCTCTTTTTGACATCAAAACAAATAACTAAGAAATGGTATAACCCTTCAACATCATCACTGTTCATGTATGAAATCTACCAGAGCTGATCAAAGAAACAGAAAACTGAAACTAGTGCAATAAAGGTGGTCCCCACCTGTCCCTTTGGAGTGGCCTTATTGCTACATCATACAGTGGTACCCCAATTAGAAACATTCAGTCCAGCCCACCCAGTGCCCTAAGAGGGCCTCTGCCCACTGCAGTGCTGCAGGAAGGCAGCCGCGCTGCTGCACTGAGCTGCAAGAGCTGGGAGGAGGCAACGAGCAGCTGCAGCAGGATCAGAGCAGCACACAACCCTGAGCCCTTGGAAAGTATCTTCTCCATCTGCCTGAACCAGAAGGGTCATTATGAAAGGTAAGATGTCATTTATTTTTTAAAATATTAAAAAAAAGAAAAGAAAAAAAAACAAAACCCAAACAGGTCTCAGAAAGTCACTTCCAGCAAGACTGACAAATGCAGAGTCTGAAGCCTGTTACATTACAGAGGTAAAGGATCCTGCTCTTCTTCCAGGCAGTTACAGAGTTTTGGCACCGACTACAGTACAGATGCAGACAGATTGGATAAGGGCTGGAGAGCTGTGGAGATGCCATTAGCTCAGAGCAACTCCTGCTGCTGCTGACCAAAGCTTCAGCTCTGAGAGCCACAACAGGAGCATGAAAAGACATGAACAGAAAAAACAGAAACCTGATTGTTTTACTGCCCTAATTAAAGATGGGGGGCAGCAGGAAAGGAGGCACCGGGCAGCACCATGAGCACAGCCCAGGAGGGTGAGGAGAAGGCAACTCTGTGGCAAAGAATTCTAAGGAAGACACGGATTTAAAGTTAGCGCAGGTGACGCTCTGCAATCACAAGTTCGATTTCCCAGTTATAACCACAATAATTCCTTCTGCAGAACTGTGTGATCACTGAATATCTTCGCTTCTGGTTTAGCAGGAACCTGAACACTGCAGTCTGAAATGCAGTGAATACCTCACTGCCAGAAGGAGGATATGAGATGGATAGAAAATATCAGCTGAAGGGGGAAACCAATGCCACAGAGATGCATGATCATCTGTTTTCCCACTGTGGGAAGCAACACCGTGGAGCTTCAGAATTCTCCAGCAGGCAAGTAGCAAAGTCCTGAGCCTTCCTGACAAGTTCTTGTGCTTTGCACTTACCAGTAACACAGCATAACTCAGAGGGGTGGGTCAGTGATCCCAAAGTTTTTCTCCCACCGTACCATTTATACACATCTTCCCTTGAAGATTTTGGTTCTTTCCCTTCAGATTTACCTCCCCCTTCACCAGCACAAGCGCACCCAGTAACTGCACATTTCTTCACTGTTCCAGACAGAAAGACCAAACCACAAAACCCCACTGATGGCATTCATAAACGAAGGGAAGTAAGCAATGTAATTCCACCAACTTGAAAAGGCCATAGAGACCTCCCCCGCAAAGCACAGCATGCAGACCCAGCGGCAGCACCCAGGTTATGAGATCCTTGCTATGCAACCTTCCATTCATGTGTCAGAACAGAAGAGATGCCACCCAGCTCCATGCTCACCTGCTGGCTTCATTGTAAAGTTCCCCCAACTTGCATTTAAAAAAGACCACCAAATTAGAAGGAATTCTACCAATCAGAAAGAATCAGCATTGATTATTTCATCTGTGGTTTGCTATTATTTCACTGAACTTTTTTTTATCTTCCTGAAATCCCGTATTCCTTCACTTATCTCCAGCATCTAAAAGGTCTTCTGGACACCAATTTCAGGATCTTCAATGTTTAAAAGCATTTTTAATGCCTCAGTTAAGACTGCTTTCTTCAATCAGTTTATATTGCCCCTTATTCTCATCTGCTTCATGTTTTAAGAGAACCAAAATGCAGAGATCTCTTAAAAAAAGTCAGCTCCAGGCTGGGATGATGCAATTCATACCTGACAGAACATTAGGAGAAACTCAAGAAGGAAAAGCAAAAGAAAGCACCTGGATGCAGCTGTGACCTGAGGAATGCTGCAGGAGGAAGGTGCACAGCCAGGCAATGTGCAGCTGGAGTCAGGGCAGCAAACCACGAAGCGTGCAATTAGAGGTACAGCCTGAAATCCACAGCAAATCCACAGGTACATGCAGCACACAGATTCCCAGCTCTGATTTGTTAAACAGATCAAGCCAGTGGCTTTAGTAACATATTTTTTTCAGAAAACTATTATGAAAAACAAAGAATAGGGAAGAAATACACAGGTACGCAGATATTTAATGCACCCACGGAGCAGAAATGTTATACAGCACTGTTAACAATTTACACATCGAGAGGTACCAGAAAGCTGAACACCCATCTACACCAGTGATGTCCCACACCCCATTCATTTTATGGGTGCCCAACAGTGCTGCACACAGCTGGTCTGGTAGCATGGGAGCCAAGGGCTGCAGCACTGCAGTGCATGGAAGGGAACGTACCACAGCAAACAAGTGGGACTGACTTTTACAGAGATGCTCTACCATGAAGGAATTGGCATCAGTGCTGCTAACGTGCTCCACCAGCATCATTCTGCCAGCAGTTCCTCTGCTGCAGCAATTTGTACCGCAACAGTACCAGCCCATGTTATCATAGCACCACGCATTAGCGCACACAAACTGGGCTGTGTGAGGCGAGATTTTGTTGTGCGACAACAAAAATAAATGGCATCAGCTGCTCTTTTCCATCACAGATACTAAACCCACAGCCAAGAGAAGCTGCGCAGAAGAGCCCCTGCAGAGGCTGGTGGGACCACGCAGAACTACTGCAGCAGGCTAAGCCTGTGCTCCCAAAGACAGCTTGTGATGGCACACCATGGCACGGCCCTGAGCAGCTAAGGGACCTGAAAGGTGTGCCAGCACTGTGCAGGGCTGCAGCCCAAGCACCAAGGAGGGGCAGCAAACAGGCAGCCCCTGCACTGGGCCAGCCTGTAACACAGCAGGTACAGGGAATGGCTGCACGCTGCACCTCAGTTGGTCTGCACACCCTCAGCCAGCACTCAGCAAGACAGACGGTCAGCAAGCAGTGCCTCCAGCAAGGCTCCCTGCAAGCAAGAACACATCTGCTGATACCCAGAAGAAGACACAAGCACAAAAACATCTCTTCACCCCCAGTGTCCCAACCAAAGTTTCCTACAAGAAAAGAGTGAAGCCCCTGGCACGGGCAGGAGGCAGCCACCAGAGCAAACCACAGGAATTTCCCGGTTCTCTTACGATAAGTGAAGCAGCAGATCTCAGATCCTCCGGAGAAAAACAAGCAGGAACAAACAAACAAGGCAGGCCAGGAAGCCGGCCAGTCACCGCCTCTGTTTACTTGCTGGAATAAGCTACAGGTGGCAGTGCCATGGCTTAGCTCCCACCAGGGCTGCCCAGGTTTCACAGGCAGTGTTTTATCAGGCAGACCCCTATGACCCCATTTACTTTTCTAGCAGAAACCCAGAGTCCTGAGAAGTGCTCAATTCAAGCTTGTTATGAAAATGAAAGCAACCAGAAATGTGAGATCTGAATATAGCAGAGCAGAGCCAATCGCGCCCTGCTGTGAAGAAGTTCCATATTAAACCCTGTGTGACCACGAGGCACAAACACCATCCCCATGCCCAGCTGGTTTCTGACACACACAGCAGTGGTGCACATCATCACCAATTGCACAAAGAATGCACTGCAGAACTCAGTTCCTTCACTGGATTACAGCAGAAGTGAGCTCAATTCAAGGAGGATGACGCTACTTCAGAGCCGCTTTTCCAGATGCAGTTTTCCCTTTAAGATTTCAGGAGAACTGACAGCTTTGAGCAAAAAGCAGAACTCAAACACGACACTGCATCTGCACAAAAAATGGCAGCAGCTTGTTGGACATTAATCTTTCAAGTGCCTCAGGATTATTACTTTCTAGGAAGAACTTAACATGGAGCGAGGATCTATAGGTACAAGCGGAATTCTGAGTTTTAATTATAACAAATTGATACAGACTATATTAAGAACACAGTTGGCTGGTACAGAAACACACTCTGCAAGATGTCAAGATGGATTTGCAGAACACCGCTTCCTCCAGAAACTCACACAATTGGAGAGATTATTGATTTTAAGAACCATTAATACAAGACCCTACATGATATCCTGGAGAAGTAACACCATGTGCTGGAATCCAAACTCAATTATCTCTCATAAGAGCAGCAAAGAAACACAACCAGCCTGACTGAGACGCTGCCCCATGCCTGGCTGGTTGGTTAGGCAGCACAGCACAGACCTAACAGTGCTCAGCCAGCAGGAGACCTCCATCAGAGCAGAGTTGGCATCAGCTAAGGGCATGGGAAGCATGTCTAGAACACGACACCTTCATTCTTCGTGGCAAAGATGAGGTAAGAAGGAAAACCTCCAGGGGACAGTGACTGCACTAACTCGTGCTCCCACCCCAACATTCTGCCTTCAGAAGAAGAATTACTCACCTTGCTAACTGCAGGAGCTGGGGCTGATGGGCTCTGTCTGCACACTGTGCCCCTCACCCCAGGCAGGGCACTGTGCCCGGTCTGCAGCCATGCTGCTGCTGCCCTGCAGGATGGGGCTCCCAGCTGACACTGCCCTCCTTTAGTTCCAGAGCTCAGAACTACATTAACTCCTGTGATCGTCTTGGTTACTCAAACAAATGCTGTGTCCTAAATGGATTTCACACTGCAGCGAGACAGTCAGAAAACCCGTCACGGGAACAACGTGCAGCCTGTGTAAGTAATGATGCAATGCATTAACACTTCAGAAAATTGTAAGATTAAATTTGCATATACTGGGAGACAAAGACTATGAAATCAGAAAGTTTAAGCCAACAAACTCTTGGGATCTGCTGCACAAATACTGCAGAGTTAAGTGCTCCTCCTAGCAACTACCTTGCTCCACATCTAACTGTTCTTAGAAACACAGAAACAAATGCAAGCTGATTATTTCAATACATTTTGGAGTTTGTTTCTATATGCCAGAGACGACACGCAAACAGATACTTGGATAACTCTGAGGTCATTGGAACTACCGCTCTACAGCGCTTCAGGGTTGAAGACAGGATGTCATTGATAGATTATTTATCTCAAAGATGAGACTGGAACCCTTCGCACAACACATGAATACCTCTAGCTACAAAAGTTCCACGAGCGAGGGATTGTGGGGAGGAAAGTTACCACCAGGGAACGGAGGCTCATTTGCTCGGTCTGGCCTGCTCTCACCAACCACGGCGGCAGATGGTGCCCTGCAGGGAGGAGTAATGAAGAACCCTGAGGAAACTGCTGCCAACCACATTTTGGGCAGACGAGCCACGGCTGGATCTTTGATGAGCTGCAAGAAGCGTTCTGAAAAGACTCAGAAGCCACAGATTAAAAAAAAAAAAAAAAAGTAATAGCTTCTTTTTATGAGTAGCACACAATAGGCTAATGGAATTAAGAGATGACCCCTTCACTGAGCTGTGCGCTGCAATGGGGAGAAGCCCACACAGAAGCGTGGCTGGAAGGTTTGCACCCAACATCTCCAGGGATCCAAAGCAGTTGGATACGGCCGCCACTGCCCTGCTGTGCCTCTGTTACTGCCAGCAGAAACACACAGTGGGATTTTGCTCCTGTTACGATGGATTAAAACATAAGTATGCAACAGCAGCACAAACTGAGCTTTCTCTTTGTAAGCTAGAACTTGGCTTAGTATCAGGGTCATCACAGTTTGGGTTGGACTTGAAAAAGCCTGCTCAGTTACCAACCAGAAGAATGGAACACATCAATGGGAAAAAGTAGAGTTCATCTGAACTGCTCCACTACCCTCCTCACCACCTTAACTCTCACAGCGCCCTTCTGTACATGCTGTGTGACATTCCTGATCCTTTCCTTTCTGCCAAAAATAAAGAGCAGCTCTTCCGTTGTGGGTCTCCAGAACTCCAGGGTGACTGGAAGCAGACAAGTCACAACACAACAATACCGAAACCCCAAGCAAGCGCTCTGCACAACAAGTCTGCTCTGTAAGTCAAAAGCAAACGACCACGCTGGACGCTCACAGAGCACCATGCGTGACACGCTGCTGAGTCAGGCGGTGCAGCCCTGTGCCGTGCCAAGCCACAGCCTTGGCCAAGAGCCACACCGGGACAGTGCAGCGCGGCCAGCGGACCCCTGACCCGCACAGCTCCAGCAGCCACCCACCACTTCCCCCTTCCTCCTGGGACGACCTCCGAGCCCATGGCAGCCCCAGTAACGCAGACCTGAGTGAAGGGCAGCTGTTCCTGGAGCAGTGCCTCAGGCTGCGGCCGCAGCAGAACTTCCCCTTCAGGTTCTGCTCCACCGCCGCTTGCAGCTCTCGCCCTTCCTCAAACCTTCCTGATCCCTATCCCCGCAAGCTGCAGCGCTAGGAATGATTTCAGATGTAACACTAGAAGCCGTACGGCTGCCAAGGGGGCCCACTTTCTGTAAATGCTGGCTGTAGGCTGAGAAAAAAAAAAAACAGAAATAGAGAACTCTGCGCTGCTGCAGCGCTTCCCTCCGTCCTCCTCTCCCCCAGCCAGCCACATCTCCAGGAAGTCAGGGCAGCAAGAGAGCTGAGTGGAAAACACATTAAATCCACTGCTCCAGAGAACAGCGAGCACACAGCACTACGGCGTGGAGCTCAACCCATTTCACTTGGTGCAGAACATCACCAGCAGTATCAGGTTGGGGACGGACACCACCAAAAGCCCCAATTCCTCAGTGCAGCGCTTGGCAAAGCCTTGCAGCACACCCTGCACTCTTCCCAGAGTCAGCACGCAGCCCCCACAGCACCCAGATGGGGCCATCCCACAGCTGGGGCTCCCACTGCCATGCACAGCCAGCTGTGTGCCCAGCCACAGACAGCCGCTGTGCTTTGCCCACCGTAACTAATTCCATAACGTTTGCATTCTGTGCAAGCTGCATTAACTTCAGAACGCCTTCCGCTGTTCAGAGGGAAATTGATTAGCTTTCTCAGCCCTGATTATCACATGTCCCATTAGGGATGGCATGCTGTGCTATCCTTAAGAAAAGAAGTTGAAAATTGCACAAGAAGGCTGCATGTCAACAAGACATTGCATGCTCTCTGTTTGGACAATGCAAGCAGCGCCACATGCACACCTGAGCACAACCTCGGCTGCTCCTCCCATGCACTCAGCACATCAGCCATGCTTCAAATAATGAGAGATGACCACCAGCAATAGAAAATATTTCCTTTAGCAAAGTGCAGGTTGGCAATCCCAGCCTCCATCTCACAGAACGGGAACCTCAAAGAAAGCAACCAACAGAGCCCCAAATGCCCATAGGAGCCCCCTGAGATGGTCCTTCCTTTGTTTCTGGAACGAATGCTAAGAATGCCATTTTTGTTAACTCTCCTGGGCGCTACATAAAGAAATCCACACAACATCCTCTGAAAGGGACGCAGCCCACTGCAAACAGCTCTGACAAAGTTGAGGAGGAATTAATTCCTATAGCAGCCCCTGGGATTCATCAGCACCCCGCAGGCATTTTAAAATACAATGGCATTGTCTCTACTATAAGGGAAAAAAAAGTGCCAAAGCAAAGCAGGCAATGCTGGGCTCAGAGCTGGACTTGTAGTTTTAATATACTTAAAAAAATAAATAACAGCTTCCGTAAGCACAGGAAATCAAACTTTTTTTTTAAGTAAAACCAAACACTACCTCATTTTCCTTTTTAAACACGTATTTTAAGTTCAGTTCCATTATCTCAAATAAGGCAAAAGAAAACATGAAGAGCTACAGCAGCCCATCAGCAGCACATGGCCCAGCACACCAGCAACCCAGCACTGCTCCACTGCAGCCAGGATAGCAGCGCCAGGCTCTGCTGCCCCTTTCCCTGCGGGATCAGATCTGCACCGTACGCACAAGGAGCTTGAGAGGGCTTTTCATCACATTATCAGAAATGAAGCACACAGAAATAGTGTTCATGAGACCACCCAAAGCATTACAGATGGATGTGTACAGCACTCAGCTCCCGGAGCGCTCGGGTCCAACCAAACAGTTCTGTACAAGAAAAACAATGCATCGACTTCACAGAAAGCCTGAAAAGTGATGTTATTATTTATGTGGGAGATGCTCTGAAATCAGTCTCCCAGACCCAGAAACAGTTCTCACTTGCATACAGATTTCGTTATAACCGTCATATATGTATATATAAAACGTGGGAAAAAAACCACCTTTCCCCTCACAAAAAGCTATGAAATAAATGAAGAACAACGTGGAAGCCGGACTGATTATGCAAAAGGTTCATACAGAGGATTTCTGCTCTGTCAAATAAACGATAAGGCAGATTCAATATTCATCTGTCAAAAAGGACCTTCTCCTCACAGTCCGATTTCCCTTCCTGGCTTCCTGACGCTGCAGCTTGCTCTGAACATGTCACTAAAAAACACACACCTCCGCTATGAAAACCGAAAGCTACCGCTGAAGTTGAGGCTGCAGCAGCTTCCAGCTGTGCCTTGAAGGGATGCGGAGCCTCCTCCATCCCACTGACCTGTGGGAAAGCAGAGCTCACACCGCACAGCTCACCTGGAGGGATCGATCACCAGTGGGGCAATAAAACAGAGCTCACACACACACCTGACCCACGGTCGCCGCTTCTCCGCATTCGGACCCAGAGAGCCATTTCCTAACGCCCTGCTGACACGCACCAAAAACCTCCTCCCAGGTGAGGCTGCGCCGGGCTTTGTGCAACACAGCCAAGGAAAACACAGCCGGCGCTGCAGCCAGACCTGTCCTCCAGCAGACACAGCGCCCACTGAGCAATGCACTGCTGTGCCGGCTGCAGGGAGAGAGGGAAGGGCCTTCCGCTGTGCCACAGGACTGCTCACAAAGGCACTGAGAACACACACTCAGAGTGCTCTGGGTTAAACCCAGGTATGGGTAAATCTCTGCAAACACTCTTATCTCACCAAACGCAGCTATTAAACGAACTGCTGAGTGTTTCCTACTCAGAATCCTCTTGTCCATGTAAGGCAAGCGCAACACCAAGCAAAGCTACAACTCCGCTTCAGCTTAAATGCAATTCTCAAAATTTACCCAGCAACCAAGTTATTTTTGTGCCTAACATTTCAGTAACACCACGGGGAAAACAACAAAATCTCATGCTGCAGTAATTGATCCTCTGACCCCTGAGAACGAAGTGGCTTTTGGACACACAAACACTTCCCCCTGCTCGCGGATCCTTCTGCCACAGCCTCCATTTCACTCTGGGATACATTTTAAACTTGTTTTTTTTCTTTACAGCCCTGCTCCTTCCTTCCCTTTGGC
Organism: Coturnix japonica; assembly: GCF_054131305.1. NCBI lineage: Eukaryota > Metazoa > Chordata > Aves > Galliformes > Phasianidae > Coturnix > Coturnix japonica. The sequence continues at coordinate 2,194,308 of NC_140680.1, read as the reverse complement.
AGCACAGCTCAGCACCCAGCTGTGCCCAACAGCCAACCAACAGCAACTGACCTGCAGCAGAAACCAAACACGGCACGCATGCAGTTGCACAGATTACGCTTGTGATATTTTAATAAAGAGATATAAAAGGGATTACCTTGAATAGCCATTAGAGAAAGCAGGTCTGCCAGAAAGGTTGAGCGTTCCCAAGGGAGCTAAAGCCTCGTCCCCTGATCCCTGGCACCTATTCCAATTTTCTGAACCGGCAGGAAGAGATGGAATGATATTAAAAATTGGTTTCTGATCCTGCTGCTGAGAGAGCGACGCAGTATTTAAATCATAGTGATACATCTGTCCCCCAGAGGTGCTGACACCATGGATAGAAATGGCAGAGACTTTAGTACCCAGCAGATTAGACCCGGAGAAGTTTGCCTGACAGTAAATTGGGCCCATGTTTTCTTGCTTTATGCCAGGAGTACAGAGTTCAATGAAGTCTTCCTTTTCCGTTTTCACTTGAGGCATTGGCATTTTGGAACTGGGTAAAAGGTCACCACGATCATTAATTTTAGGTTTAGTGTCAGACAAAATGGGGGGCTTGCAGTCTTCCCCCAGGTTTCCCTCCAGGAGGAACGTGTCGTCAGCAGAGATGGGGGACAGCAAACCTCCATCATCGAGCAACGGGTCCAGTCGCCACGGACTCCCATTCGGCTCTTTGCCAGGCGATACCGATGGCAATTCTAAATCCTGGAGGATATCCAGGGTGCTTTGGTCTTCAGAGAACAGCTTCAGGCTGCCGCCATTGGAGCCGAGCTGGCTTTGGACCGAAGCCCCTGGCTCCAGGGGCCCGCGACCAGCCATGCCTGCAAAGTCCGGCTCCAGCGGGGCCTCGGATGACACTGCTCCCTTCGCGTCCTCTGCCAGGCTCGAGGACTTGTTCAAGCTTGCAATGCTTTCCTCCAGGAGCCTGAAGTCCGTTTCTCCAGAAGAGATGCCAGTTTGGCCCTGCTGTGAAAATCCAAGGTCGTTTCCCATCACTTTCGCATCTGTTTCACCCATATACAGTCCCATGGAGAGCGACACTGCCTTGGACAGGTCCGGTGGAGGCACATTGTTTACCAATCCTTTAGAGAAGTCAGCCAGAGCGGGTTGCTGAGCGGAGTCTGACTGAGAAGACACGGGGAGAGGAGCTGCAGATACAGGGGCTTGAGCAGAGGCTCCACCCCTGAAAGGCGGATGGAAGTCCATCATGATCCCTCCTTTGGTACTCATGAGCGCATTTTTCCTGCTTTCGTCTTGATCTGACGACTTAAGCAATTCTTTGGAATCCATGATTTTAACATCAGCTACAAAAAAGATCACAAGATAGCAAAGTTAGCGCACCAAGGGCACCTCAGTAAGAGCATAAACGAAAGCAAAATCATCAGCCTGGTTTGGTGACTCTGAGGATGGAAGCACGGCAAACCGAGCCACCAGCCAACATACGCCACGTTCTTCCCAAACCCACAGATACAGGTATTTTAATAAATTAGTGATAAGAAGAATACACACATTTTTTTAAAGCTCTGCTGAAGCCGCTCCGTGTGCCGGCACACAGCAAAGAGCCACAGCACAACGGCAGCCACTCGGTGAGCACTGCCCAGCTCTGCTATAGCCACGCCAGCAAGCAGAGGAGCTGCGAGCTGTGAAAGTGCCTCATTCACAGCCTCCGACAGCGACCTCCCCGGCACCGCTCGGTGCCAGCCAGCCCCAACGCGGTCGCTGCCCGGGAGCCACACAACCTCGACGGCCCGGATCAGTTCAGCCTAAAACAGAAGGCGTGAATCCTAAAATTAAGTCACCGCCATTCTGTAAATAAGCCCCGCATTTACAAATAAAACTCAACTAAAACTAAAGTAGTATTTTTATTAGCTTCAAACACTTCAGAAGCTCGCGGCTCTCCTCCAAACCCATCCAGCACCGACAATAAATCTCAGTTTCAGCTGTTTGTGTTTACCCCATTTACTTCCAGCGCAGAGCGTAAATATTTGGAGAAAAACTGCAAATTCTCATCCGAACTTCCCACGCCGCCTCTCCGCGCTCCGAACCGCTCCGCTCTCACCACGGCCCCGCAGCGCACGGCGCAGCTCCCGGCCCCGCGTGCCAAAGCGAGGCCCGCAGCCAGCGGAGCGCACAGCGTTGAGGTGGCCCGGCCGAGGAACGAGCTCAGCTCAGGGCCGGAATTGGGATCGTCTCACATAACCTCAACGCGGCCAAACGGAGAATCTCTCGCCCTCGTTTTCCAACTCGCGCGCGACGCTGACAGCCGCCCCAGCACCCAAACGCGGCGCCCGAAATTCGGGGATCGTGAAAACACAGCCCGACGATTCCGTAGGGAACGACAATAACTGCGCTATCGGAGCGTGGATACACGCACAGCCGCGGTCGCTTCGGCTCCGCCGCGCTCACACGAGGGGAAGGCGCCCGATCCGCTCCATCCGAGCGCGTCCCCCGGCAGCAGCGGACACACCCGGCGCTGCGGACGCGGACGGACCGACACGCGCGGACCGTCGGACGGTCCGAAGAGCCGCGAGCAGCAGCGTTACGTGCGGCGAATCGCCGTCCGCGCGGCGCGGCTCCTCGCAATGTGTCGGGACCTGTTGAGCCGTCTCGTGGCACACCCACTTCTGCAAAATAACACCGGCCCACGGCTGCGGGGCGCCGCGTTACCCCGCGCTCTGCTCCCCGAGACCCCCCGTGCTGCGGGAGGCAGCGAAACCCCGAGGCCGCCCCCCTCGACCGCTCGGTCGGCCTGCACTCTCCCCCCCCCCCCCCGTCGCTCGGGGCATTCCTGCGGGGTGCTCCCCCGCCCCTCCCGAGGAAGTTCCCGGCCCCGCGCCGCAGCCCCCCGGACTCCCCCCCGCGGCCCTTACCTCGTCCAGGGGGGGGCGCTGGGTCCTTCAGCCGCCCACCGCCATGGCGGCCGGGGGCAGCGGCAGGGGGCAGCGGGCTGAGCGGAGCGGGGCGGGCGGAGGAAGTCAGCAGCCGCCCCTCCTGGAGCGGAGAGCGTCCGCCGCCCCCCCCCTTCCTCCTCCCACCGGCCCGAGCCCCGGACCGAATCCCCGCCCCTCCCTCCGCTGCCCGCGGCGCCCCCTCGCTAATTAGCGCTAATTGCCTCCGCAGACTTTGCCCCGCGCCGCCCGCCCCCTCCCGCCACCCTCCCCTCGGCCGCGCCGCGCTCGGCTGTGCCGTGCCCCAGCCACAAAATGGAGGACGACGGCGGCGGCCGCCTCCCCGCCCCCTCCCTGCCGCCCGCCTCCCCGACGTGGAGAGGGAGTGGAGCCGGCGGCACTTATAGGGGCGGCTGCAGCGCCCGCTCCGCTCCGGCCCCGCGCGGCTCCGCTCGGCTCCGCGGGGCAGCGCCCGCCGGGCTCAAGCGAGGGGGAACGGTGCGACCTGTTGGCTGCGGCGGGCAACTGCAGCCTCCGCCCGGACTCGGAGGGGCCCTCCGCCGCCGCCCGGGCTCGGCCCGCTGCCGTGAGGCCGCCCCGCCCCGCTCCGCTCCCGTCCCGCTCATCAGGCGGGGGCAGCGCCGAGCTGGGGGGGGGGGTTACGGGCCGAGCTCCGCGGGTCTCGGCTCCGGGCGCTGCCGCTCCGCGCACGTCCGTCCCAGCGGGCGGTGGGTGACAGAACGCGGGGTGTGCGGGGGGGGGGCGACCAGAAGTCATCGGGGAGGCACTCGCAGGTTTACGTGTCGTTCCTCCGGAACCGCTGGAGGTGTGGGGTGAAGGGCGTGAGAGGGAACTGCAAAGCCCTCGGGGTAGCAGAGGGGAAAGAGGAGCCGGGGGGACAGTCCGGCTGCAGCACTGACAGCGCGCACGTTGTCGCTGAGAGGTGCGCACCAGCCTCGCGGAGCTGCGAGGTGATTTGGTGGTTCTGAACGAAAGGAAGAACAGTGGGAGCTCGGCAGGGCCGGGGCGGGTTGAGCTGCAGAGGCTCAGGAGGGCGCGGTACCGCTGGGGATGGGACGCTGCGGTGCGCTCTGCTCGAAGCGGGTCATCACCCGTAACGACGGCCGAGTGCGGGGCAAGGAGAAAACGGGAGACATCACAGGAGGGAGTCCAGGACTGAAAAATAGAATGAAATGGAACAGCAAAGCAGAAAGCTCTGCCTTGGAGTGGAGGGAGCGGGGCGCCCTGTCCGGACACAGCGAGCGACCCTGGGCGTTCCATGGAGCTGACAAATGTCGGTGATGGGGGAAGAGAAGCGGTGATTGTCAGACGACAAAGGGATCAGTTGTTCTGATTTGGGGCAATTAATGACGTTGGAGATGATGAGCAGGAAGTGCCTGCGCTAAAGCTGTCGATGAGCAGTCAGTATCTGTTGTGGTACCCTATAGATCACACGGTACTGATCACATCACTTAAATGGGTTTTCTTTCTTTCCAGCAGTTTAAATTCAGACTGGGATATTCTTCCAGTGGGAAGGGAAAGAAAAGCCCGAGAAAGGCACCATTTTGAAAGCATAACAAACCCACCCTTATTAGTTTGTTATTATTGTTTTAACATAGTGTTGACTTCTGGAATGTGCTGCTTTATGATTACATATGCAAAATAAAGGCACACTGCGTTAGTCCTTGTATTCATCTATGCTGCACATATGGGAAATGGTTCTAAACACTGAGATAGTCCTCTGCAACTCGCCTTAATCTCATGGACATTTGAAAGGGATATTTAAAATGGCATTTAAAACTGTCGTCTCGTGCCATGAATTACAGATAGCAGGAAACACTGCTTCCCATATGGTGAGCAGTCAGGCTACAGTCACTGCAAGATCTTTGCTGTCAGGTACAGGAATGCTGCAGGGGACATTGGTACGAAGCAAAAGCCTGAATGTCTCCCATAGCAGGAAATCCTGACACGTGTCTGAGGCTATACCTAGAAAACTGACTCCAATTTACTGCTCTGTGAATATTCCACCATTGAAACCCTCTTCCATTTGGGATCAAGCAAATGGCAACCTGCTCAGCTCAGCCCTGGCGAGTGTGTCAGGACATCAGCCCATGCAGGAGAGCTGGAGCTCTGCACTGTGCCAGCGCCAGCCTGAACTCCATGCTGTCTCAGGAACATGTTTACCATAGCTGGTTATTTCTAAGATCTTCAGATGAGACCTCTGTTTATAAACACACTCGCATGCTTGGTTGAAGCTGGTTTTGCAAAGACAGTCCTTCTCTAATTAATATCTTGATATCATCTTTGATCCAAGAGGGCATGATTTTGCGTTGCTCTCCTGTGTTTATCTCCCAGCATCACGCAGTGACGTACAGCAGTACCAAACAGTGAGCAAAGAGCATCCCACGGCGTGGAGCAAGGGACACCACAGGGTTGTGGTTACAGAAATGAGACGTGGTCAGGGTAGAATGATTTACATTCTGACTCTCACAAAGGACGTTTTTGGCTTGTTGCTAAGCACAGCAGCATTGGTTACAAGGCCGTGGTTGGTAAGGCTCGTGGTAAACTGTACAGCTGCACTCATGTTTGAAGGCAGAGTTGGGTTTGCTCATCGTCTTCAAGTTGCTGCTACACTCAAGAGGTCTGACTTTTAGATCTGTTCCCTGTTAAACGTCATTCACTGAACTGAGCAGATGAAAACCCTCAGATGTTTTCTGCCTCTAGTCCATCACGTCAGGAAGGGAGCATTACCAACTCACTTCTGCTGGCCACAAGTGCTGCTGGAGGAGAACTAATGCACAGCCTGTGGAGCTGTGAGCAGCACTGATGGAGCAGCTCAGCTACAGCCTGCTGCCTGTGTGCAGCCGGGCCGACCTCGTCCTGCCTTCCTCCAAACACAGCAGTTCCCTGTGCTACTCCCACACTACAAAAATAAATGTAATGTAGAAACATTTTCCAGTAGAAACGTGAGAGCCTGTAAATAACAACTGGAGAATGTATTCCGTGATGATGGAGGTAGATGGAATCCATCCTTGTTGGTTCCACTGCTCCTCTGCTTCTAAATATACAAAATCTGCCATACAGCAACCATGAGTTCAAATACAGGAGATATATATTTTTTGTCTGCATCTACTAAGCTTGTAAGTAATAATATTCTACGTAAAGAAGAAAGATACATGGAGAACAGAGGGAAGAAATCTGAATTTGGGGAAGAATGTTGTGTTGACAGTAAAAATGTTGGCTGTCAATCCGTGCATCGTGTTGAAAGAGACTTTGAGCAAGAAGGGCTCTGGCTGGGGAATGCCCAGCTTGGTGGAGAGCTGCAGGAGGAGAGCGGTGGTAGAACTGTCAGAGCAGTGTTGCAAAGGTAAGGACTCTCAACCTCAACAAACATTAAACATAGACATTAAAATACTTATCTAACTGAGGAACACTGTTAAATCACTAAAAGTGTGGCTACGACCCTTGTGGAGGAGATGGAGCAATGCACTGGAACTGAGAACGAGCTTCAGGTCTGCGTGCAGCATCACAAGCCAAGTGCCAGGGAGAAAATCCTGAGGTGCTGCAGAGCGCTGTGTTGGCTGCAAGCTGCAGGCATTGCCCGTCTGTGTGAGGGCTGGGGTGGGCAGGGAACCCCAAGACAAGCAGATGGTGTCATGTGTGACCAAAGTGAGCTCGTGTAATGTGAACCACACAAAGCATGTAGGAGAAAATGTGGGCTGGAGTCACGGGATAAAGGCTGACCCACTCTAAACCCAAGGAAACAACGTAAAAACACACGAGCAAGTTCAAAACACGGGGAAATGTCTTTGGTTACAAACTGCTGACAAGCCCAATAAGAACAGAGCTAACACGTGGGTCCTGGCTGGCAAGTGCATATAGGCCACTGAGGATCTGCACTACATCATTTTTTAGTGCCAGAAGCAGGCTAGAAAATAAATGATTGAAGTGTTTCCAGATGAAGTGATGTGCTCGTGAAATACAATAGCAGCAACTTTCTCTGCAACCTTCAAGAAAGCAGTGTCTGAAATGGCACTGGCAATTAATGGATCAGGTTCAATTGGTTGGATCTGTTTTGCATTGGCAGCACAGAGGAGTCTGAATGCAAAGTGACTGATTTGCCAGTATTTCAGTTAAAGTACCAAAGTGGATACAGATGATGTCTTTGATCTCTGAAGCAATCAATAAAAAGATAAGCCAGAGGTTTGATTTTTTATAAGACCAGCTGTTGAGGAGCTGTGCACCTCAGGCACTTGGGAATGGAAAGAACTTGGTGATACCAGGGGCCTGATAGCACCAGTGACCGGAAGGCATATTAACAGCATAAAATCTTACTGAATAAATACCCACAGAGGTGGCAGGAATTGGAAGATGAGTATTCAAAATAAAGAACTTGTGCTTCTGTAATAAATACTGCGTGAAGTCCACAAATAGCAAATAATAAATGCTTCAGCTTGCTCGGAAGTACCAAAAAGACAGCTGGCATTGCCTCTTCCCATGAACTGCTCATTCTGTATCTGTGGGTCACAGACAACTCACAGAAACCACAGCTCTGATGGAAGACCTTTTCCTCCCTTTGCAATCTGTTGTCTCTGCAGAAGGACGGTGATGTGCCCAGTTCCCCATGCTCTGCACAAATGCAAGTCCTTTGAGATCTCAGTTGTCTCATAAGCAGATCGGTTTTGTGTCCTCTCATCTTGCAAGTCATTTGTTTTAATTCTTGAATGTACATCGAAGTCACTGAGCTGGTGGCCTCAGCGTGCCAGCAGTTCCCCCTGGGGCAGAATGGAGGTACCACATCTCCCAGCTGCGGTTTCCCCATGCAAAGGATCACAATCCCTGACGAGGAGGCAGAGAGCAGAACCTGTGTGACTGCAGATTTATTTGTCTGAATGGACTCCTGGGCCCAAACTCAATCAAAGCATGCATTTGCTATTAATTTAGGTAGGTCACAAGCTGAGGCACAGAGGGTCTGTGCTGTGCCATCCTTCATCCTTTGCAGTTAATAACTCATTGTATTTTTTCTACTTTCAACATGTTTTTTTCCTTTCTTTATTACCCATGCTTGTCCTGTATTCTGGTTTGGTGCGCTGCAATATTTTATACTTTGATTTCCCACTGGGTCTTTCACTGCTGTTACAAACCACTATTTTAGGCCTTCTGCCATACAGCTCTGCCTCCCCAGGTCCCTGACACCCTCCCTGCCTTCTCCCCAGGGCAGCAGAGCAGGTTAGCTGGGCCCTATCTGTGCTCTGCCCCGAGCACCTGCAGCTCCCACAAGGGCTGTGCTGTGGCACGGGTCTGGGGCCACTTCCTGGGGCATGCAGACGTGAGCTGCAATGAGGGTCAGGCTGGAAGCATGTTACCTGCTATTCAGGAGTGAACAGTAAAAGGCTGCACGTGAACTGCTGAGTGCAAAGTTGTTATCAGCACTTGGTTTGGGAAGTGCCAGGCTAAGTGAAGCCTGTTGGCTTTTCTCAGGCTCAGCCTGAGCACAGCAAAATCCATTGGAAAGAGACAAGAGCGCAGAGTAAACCTTCATGTGTAGCTGCAACAAAGTGAAATTAGTGGCAAAAGCCCTAATGAAGCACACCTCCGAGCTCTCAGCATTACGCAGCCTGCATCCAGCTGATAAAGCCCCATGCAGGGATAAATCCATTCCTGGCACAGGCTGGTATCAGCTCATGCTGGTCCAGACAGCAGGGCTTGGGCCTTGGGGGTTATGGGAGCTGTAAGGACAACCCATGTTCTGGATCCCCCCATCCCTGGGTCTCCTTCAGCTGTTTTGTGTAGAAATGAAACCTCAACTGCAAGTGGAAATTAATCTGAGAAGGTTATGGCCCCGCTGTGCCTTTCTGAATGCTGGGCCATGGATCTGCAGCAAACGGCTGCATTGCTAAAATGCTGCAGCCAGCAGACAACGGAAACACACTGCTTGGAAACGGGGGGAGAAGTAATTGGGTTAATTGAGGAGGAGGAGCACTTTCTGACAGGCACTAGGGGTGAAGTCATGTGTAAGTGCACACAAATAACTTTGTTGTTTTTAAGTTTTGCCGAAACATCTGGCAACAACATGCAAGGAAGAGGAAACTTTTGTTTTATGCATCAAGACCTCTCTATGAGGAAAAGAGAACTTTAGCTAATTACAGGATGCCTGCAAGAGAAGAAGTACATTTGATTTCCACTAATATTTTTTCCTGCAGCACAATGCCCAGTAAAAATCAGCAGTGAGTGACTGAGATTCCCGGCCTGGGTGCACAGCTGCTTTGTGCAATGGGTGTGACTGCAGGTCTGCATGGCATGGGGCAGTCTGGGTACCCCAGTTTACATCTCCCTGCATGCTCACAGTCCCACACAGCAAATCCACTGGCACAAGGTCAGGGAGCACAGGGACAGGACTGTTACCTGGTACTGCCTGGGAGAGTGAGGCGGGCAGGATCACACTGTGCAGCTCAGAATGCATGCAGCACCTGGGGCAGCACAGAAAGCAGTGTAGGAGCTCAGAGGATACTGGGGGGTCAGCCCGGCTCAATAGCAGTTTGTGCAGGTAGAAATGGCCCAGAGAGGCCGATGTGGGAGTGGGAGGAAGGCTTGACCTTGCTCTGCAGTGCTGTGAAAGGTCCATGAATTGCAGACTTAGTCTGGTGCAAGTGATAAAATAATAGGATTTGATTTTCCTTTTATTTGCTCCTATTAAAGACTGGAACACTTTAGTAGTGCTGGTGCAATGAAGGGGTATGTTAACACACAACTCCAAATGCTGAGTGAATATCAGTGCACTGCCATGTAATTCTGGCACAGCAGATGCACTGCAGGAAGTACAGAACGCAGGGGGTTATACTTGTTTTAAAGCCAGTCATGCCTTCCCATGTAAGTAACTACAAATAACTCTATAAACTTAGGGCTTGTCAGCAGTAAAACAGAATTACAGATAAGTGGGTTTACAAATGAAAAGGAGTTCAGGATTCGAGACTGTACAAGTTTTAAGCTCAGACTCATGGCTAAAATATGTAAGGAAAGGTATAAGCAAATGTGAAGCGCTACAGCTAAAACAGTTCTATGGAATATCAGGTACCTTTTCAAACATCTGCCTTTATCACAAGAGGTAAAACCCCTCCTTAAACTGAAAACACAAATCCCATTTCTGCCATTGCCAGCACTGCAGAACCTGACCTGAGCCTGGGAGGCAGCGGGAAGGTTTGTGTGTGCTGAATATGGAGATGGTGCTGATGGCTTTCCTTAAATATCACACGACTGTGTGGGGAACCTGGGAAATTAAAGTAAGAGATGCACATGGAAAGTATGATTTTATTCCTTGAAACAAACATTTAGTATGAATGACTGTGATATGTGGCCTTGATGTTCACATAAAAAGATGATTGTCTTTATACTCATTATTTCCTGTTTTATTGTTATGGTCAAGTGTAACTTTCAAAGGACCTGAGGTTTAAATGGGCTTCTTCTGTGATATCAATGGGGAGATCAGCAAAACTACCAAAGCTATTTGCTTGGTGAGACCATACTCTGACATCACAGGGATCAGTGCCAAAACTGCAGCACCAGAAATACACGCTTCCAAAATCATACTGCCCCATGTTTAGGAGTACAGTAAGCCGAAGGAATACCCAAACACTGCGGTAATGCAAAGCCCACAGAACAGGGTTCTCTTGCTTTAATTATAATTCTTGATCTTTTCTATACCTCTCTCTGTTCTAACATATCCCTGCTGAGATGGGCAACCACAACCCCACACAACACACAAGATGCAGGAGCTCAGGGATGCTCTCAGGTATACCCTCCACCCCATTTCCTAACATGCCAGTTTCCAGCAGGGAGACTGCTTCCACAGTTATGTATCTCTTTTTTTTTTTTCTCAGTACCTAATCCATAGTCTCTCCTTGAACAGATCCACACTTTTCTTCCTGCATTTGGCATTTCTTTTTGTTTATTTCTTATATTTGACTGGCTAGTATTCTTACCACCTGGTCACTCGTTCCAGTGAGACACTCCTGCAGCTCTTTTTCGTTAGAGTTTGTTGTTGCAGCTTTGGATAATTTATCATGTCATCTCCTGCCCTCTCCTCCATTTTCCCACTTGGTGGATATCTTAAATGGCACAGCTCCTGCACACACCCCTGTGGACTCCGGGAATCATCTCCTTCGGCTTTAAGATGCGCTATTTCTGCCTGCCTTTCCCTTCTATATTTTAACCACTTTTTGTCCCTTCAGAGGATCTCCACATTTCCCCTTGATAGCTCATTTCCTCTGACATGAAAGCAGAGGAATAAAGCTGACCTTTGATTAAAAGAAGGAAATTCAAATGATAGGCCCAGTGTGCTCTGTGCTCTGTGGGTTCTTGGAGGGCAGCCCCCACCTGCACTGGAGGCACAGAGCACTCCAAACACTGGTCTGAAAGGGGAAAGGCCAACAGCTCTGCTCAGGGCTGGGATGGGGCAACTTGTGGGAGTGCAAAGTGAATACAAGCCAGAGAGTGAGCAACAGCAGAGAGGACAAAACCAAACCAAAATCAGAACGGATGCAATCAAACACGCTTATCACATGAGAGCCTCCAGAAAATTGCAGGACAGAAGGATCAAAGTATAGCGTAACTATCGAACCATTTCCTTCAACTTAAACATAGCAGGCCCTCGCAGCACGCTGTTATTGCCTACAGATGGTGCATGTGTGTGTGTAGGAGGAGCAGCGGCTCTTCCTGCAGCTGTGCGGCCCTGCATCATGCACACAGCAGGACAGGCCCTGCAGGCTGCAGTATGACCTGCACCAAAGGGCTGGGCTGCTGGCCCCAAATGCATGGGGAAAGAGGGAGAAATGTGCCCCTCCATTCTCCCTTCCAGTGTGTGCAGCTCAGGAAGGGCCCTGGTGAGCTCACAGCTTTGTTACAGAGTGGAGAGTTGGAGGAATGTATCGGTTGGCTCAGGCTGCTGCAGGGAGGTTGGGCACTCAGCTCTGCACCGCCTCATAGGGCTGCTGTCACACTGGAGTCATGGCTGTAAAGCACTTCATGATCCACAGAAGGTAGGGAATGGAGAAATATATTAATAAAACAATGAAAACTAATATTAGAATAACTTTCAGTCACCTTCAAAGAGAAAAGATGGAGCAGCTTATGGACTGTAAGCTACAGGACTTGTCAAAGATTAGTATATTGCCCCAAAAGGTTCTTTTGTCCTTGCACAAGACGTCAACGTTTGACTTCTTCCATTCCTGCAGTAACGAGGCACGGGGCTTGAAAATATTGCACAGGAAGAGAATGGCACAGCGTTACAACCTGCTCCGCAGAGCACGGCACAGCCACCAGAGCCTGACAACACAGTGCCATCCCTGCAGCATGGACACCTCAGACAGTCCTGCCCCACTGCTTGCTCCTGCTGCCCTGCTTCCCCTGGCATTCGAGCAGTGATGCTCTATTTGGGCGCACGCATTCCTGCAGCCACTCAGAATGAAAGTGAAACCCAGCGCTATTTCTGTCCTCAATAAGCCTGGCTGCACGGCATGAGGACCTGCTGAGCCTCCAGATGGAGGGAGTGGGCTGCTCGTGGGGTGCTGGGCTGCAGAAGGCATCTCCCCCATAAGGGCCAGTGGCTATTTCTGCTGAGACCTTTCTAAATAACTGAAAAAGAAAACAGGAAACCGCAGTGCCGTGGACTGGAGCCCGACGTGCTCTCATGCATCTGCTGTTGCCGCTCTGGCCACCATTAGGGGATGGAAACTCAAAGGAATGCTGTTGAGAAGATGGAGGAAATGTATAAGAGCACTGTATCATTGATGTGTGCTGCTACTGGTTAAGGGGTTGACCCCTCAAAATTCATGACACTTGTATAGCATGGCCTGGAAGGGCTCATGTTATAGATAACATTCCCAATTAGTCATAAAGAAGTAGCTTGATGGAAGTGAATGGCAAGGAAGAGATGGAGTGTCCTCAGGTCAAACTGCCTGGGCAGGGACAGCACTGATGGGTTATGGTAACCAGAGAAGCAATCTGTGTTTGCTGCCTTCGCAGTGCACTGTTTCCCCTTGGCATTTTATAAACAGTTAATAATAACCGGTCTGGAGAACGGTAACACACATCAATGTACAAATTCAATTAGGGAGAGAAAATAAAAATATGATCTGAATCACTAAGCTAACCTGATACATTTTAACCTTGAGTTCAACATCGGTTGGGTTTGGATGAGGAGTTCTAATCAGATTTAAAGGAGGCTTCGAAAATTAGTAATAGATGTGAATGAAACAGATAACGATTTTCATTCTTGATTATGTGACCAAGGTTATAGACAGCGGGGAGGGTGTTCAATGAAAATAATTTGGCTAGCGTGCTTGTGGATTTTCTGGTGAAGATTAACACCTTACAGCTTTCCCTCATTTACCAGGGTGAAGAGTGATCAATTCCCAGTTGTTCTAAACACAGATAAAAAAATCGACAGCCTCCATTTCCCACCACTTCCTTCAAAATTTAATCAGTAATTGAATTATGCGTCTTGCTTCTCTGGAAGGATGAAGTGCCTTCTCTAGAGGGAAGCAACGCCACGGCTGTCCTTCAGCATCAGATGAGAGGATGCTAAAGCTTCTAATAGGCACACGGGGAGCTGTGCCTTGCATAGCTGGCCTGACAAGCAGCCCACTGCCATGGGAAAGGCAAAAGGAAGGGAAGAAGACTCGCGCCAGGGACACAGGCAGGGTTCATCTCTGTATTTTGCTGGCATGGAGCTGAACATGGAGCCCCGCATGGCACCAGGTCCTGCTCACAGCCTCAGCTTTCCTGCTGCAACTATGTTGTAACTTCAGAAAATCAAAATGAATAAACCAAATGCAAACAACAAAAACATGTAGGGCAGAGCACACAAAGCCTTGGGGGAATGTGGGAACTGACAGCTGGCGCCTGCTTTCAAAATGGGGGCCCAGAGATAATTGAATTTCTGAAACCATTTCAATCTGCAAGTAAAAGAAGAGGAATTTGTTGATTGTTGCATTTTCCTATAGGCACAACTGGCAGAGAGACAAGCTGGGCACAGCGCTGGGTCACCATCACACGTCTGCTGGCCAAAACAGGGAAGAAGTGCTTGGGAGACATCTTTGTGAGCCCATGAGGTGCTGGAGGAACCACGATGGGCTGTGCTGAAGTTCAGAGAGTGGAAGCATTAATCACAGAACATCTACGAAGTCCATGGCAAACATCAGGAACCCACTGTGGGTTAAACAACCCAGAACAGGACTGCTACTTATCCCCTCCTGAAGAAGCCTCTCATGATGCCCACAGATACACGCACACATGAAGGTCTGTAAGCCCTGCATGGCCATGATGACCCCACATCCTGAAATGCAGCCTTACATGACATCGCCCCCTGCATTTTCAAACCACCGCACATCATTTCACCAACTGTGTGTTTTCCCATACTCTGTGATTTTCCCAATGCTCCAAACTACAAGAGAACTTCTGCATTCTGCTAAATAATGCAGATTATATAACATGGCCAAGCCAATAAATTGAAATATAAATGACTTAACCCTCCCTTTCCCTGCAGTTTGGGATGTACTTGGTTGCGCTCAGCTTCTTTAAGCACTGGAGTGAAGAGGGAATACAGAGACAAATATGTTGTTTGTTTTCCCAATGCCAGATGGATGGATTCAATTTTCAAATTCTTTACACTGCCAACATTGAAAAGTCAGGGAAAAAAAAAAAAGATGGGAAGAATGCATTTGTTTTAAAGATCTGTCATGACTTCTATACACTGCACCGATTTTTTGTGGCGTTTATGACAAAATTGATGTCACATGTCCGTTCTATCACTTGCATCTGACAGTGTTATCTTGGTGAGAAGTTCAAGTACAGTTAAAATAAGTGAATATAGTCATTTTGTTTTCCCCGTGACCACCTCTGTTTTAAGCTCAGGAGCTCCTCTCTCCAGCACATCGGGGTTTTGTTGCAGTCCTTTTGCTCACTCTGGTCCCAGCAGATATGAGTTGCAGAACTGATGTGCCCAATACAGCCCTGGCTGCAGTGTGCCCTGTCCTTCTGGGGCTGCCTGCTGCTACAAGTGGAAGCTGTGGGACAGCCATGCAGGAATGGCCCCTCACACCATGCACTGCTGCTGGAAGGTGGTCATTTTTAACCCTGGCCACTTTCACAGCTGTGTGCTGCAGGGAGAGGCCAATCTAGAAGGGATGCTGGGGAGCATGCAGAAAAGGTCATCCTGTTAAACACTAAACTTCCTGTCTTTGAGTTTCAGTTAATTTAGACTGTGATTTCTAAATAGAACTTTCAGCCAATGAGAACTGGACAAAGTTCCCATTTCCCTGAGTTTCTCACCTTATGCAGGGATAAACCCATTCCTCCTGATTTCCAGCATTCCCCCAAGATGACAGTTCTCTTAGCACTGTCTTCCTCCTGCACACACAGAAGGGTGAAGCAATCAGCACACAAGGCGCTGAGCAGGAGGCCTTAACCCAGCTCAGCCCCAGCCAGCAGCCAGATGGGAGAGCAGATCCTGCTCTGCCACCCCAACGCAGGGCTGGCTGTCCATGGGAGTGAGTGTTTATAAAAGCACCAAAAATAGCCCACAGAATAGCACACATGCTCAAGGGATAATTTGCAATGTATACAGAGTGAACATGAAGCACTACAAAACCAACCAACAACAGAGCCAGCAGTGACCACCAGTGAGGTGAGAACGTGGGGACCTGGAGAGGTAGCACATCCATACAGCAGTGCCATGTACAGTTAACGGAAGCCTGCCTTGTTTGTTGCTGTTTGTCAGGAAGCCCAGACAGCCAGGTACGAGTTAGACACTACCTACATATCAAGAAGCCTGACTGGGAAGAAAAAAAAAAAGAGCATGAATAATAAGCATTGAGGTAAAAAACCTGAGCAGTTTTCAGTGTAGTGTTGAAAAACCAGCTGGCTTTAGTGACAATTCTTGGAAGGTGAATATATTTCTCATTCTTTCTCTTGCTGTTATATCACAAGATTAACTTTCTACTCTGGTTTTAGTCTCAGCTCACAAGGACAGAGAAAAAAGTTGAGTGCTCTAACTAGAGCAAGTCCTGCCTCAGCTTCCCCGGCACGCATCTGCCTTTCTGCAGTTTCATTTCCTTAAAGGAAATAGACTCATTCTGCTTTGAGACCTTTTATTTCTCCTGGGCGTACATGCCACAGAAAGGTAATTAATATGTAATCACAGACTAATTAAATATGCTCTTTTATGTTTTGCATTCATAAATCACGCCTAACTGCCTGAACTCTCAGGTCAATGGACATCTTTATCCCCTCGTGTCGTCAGATTTCTGTATTCCCGTCACAGTCCTGCTTCAGATACCTCATGAAAGGCACTTCAGGGCACAGTGCTGTGTTTCAGGTAGGTGAGCAGTGCTCAATGGGCAGAGCAGCTCTCCAAAGAGAAGTCCCATTGCAAGGAGCATCGCTTGGTGACCCCACAGCCTTAAGCTCTCCAATAAGACTCATGGAGTCAGCACAACCCCTTACCAAACAATCAAATGATGATGCACACTGACTTAGCCCCACCTAATTCCTCCATTATACCAAAATGATTCCTTCCTGATCTCACACACCTGTGGGGAAGCTTTCTTTCATTGCTGGTGTCCGTGAGGGCCAGATGCATTGCTGGGATGTGCAGTGCTTCCACAGCCTGCCCTGCTTTGCAAATCAATGGGCTTTCAGCAGCAAAAAAAGAACAGAAACTTCAATGCCTGTCTGCCTTCTGCCCCATGAAACACCGGGGATGTCAAACAGAGCTCACCTCCATGCTGGGCTGGGGCTCTCCAGGCAGGCTGTGCCCCTGAGGCTGTGGGACGCCCCTTCCCAGTCTGAGCTCCAATTCACAACGTGCTCTGTAACCCAGAGTGCACTGAAAAGAGAGGCTCTCACTACCTGTCTGCTGAAGCCTTGTGTGAATCACCAAACTATCACAACAATCTGGAATAATTGGCACTTTTCCACTTGAAAAACCTATTTTACTTCGCTTGTCTGCTGGGTCTGAAAGGAACTGTTTTTGTACAACATCCAGAATTCCAGGAAAATCCACAACTCATTACACAGTAAGTTCTCAGTTTCCAGAAACAATCTTAGCTAACCAGATAAGAGTCCTTTTAATAATTCTGCTGCCTGTGTCACCTTCACCTTCTAACGGTAAATCTGTGCAGCAGCTGCACCACTCGCCCTTCCCTTCCTAATGAACTCCTTAATGAGGCTCACAACCTTCTGCTGACCTCGGGGCAGCTTCCCTTTGCCCTTCCACCCCCATGCCTGACCCTTCGCTCCATGGCTCCCATGGGTATCAGAAGCCTCACAGAGCTGCTCATGTAAGGAAACAAACACCAATGGATCGAGCCCTGCGTGAAGGGTTCACTCCCCCTAAGCGGTATGAGGGTAAAGGCAATGCTTCCTTCTGCAATAAGATCATGGACACAGCAATAATAACCCATCCTTACACACATGCAACGTGTTCAAGGTGTAAATACCAGATTTGTTACTGCTGTTCTTGGAGCAGAGGTTTTTGGAAGTAGTGCTGGCTCACCAACCAGCATAGCAAACCTCAGCCACGGATTTGTCACCTACAGCCCAGCCTGGTCTCTGTAATACAATTTCCACTGTCAGGCAAGGTGCTGCCCTGCTGTCAGACTCCAAGCACTCAATGTTTTCAAAGCAAAATCATAGATTATTTGAAAATTTCTCCAGCAACTAAAGCACTACATTTTATATTAAGTCAAATACGATGCGACTTTTCTAGATTAAACCTCCTTGCCTTACAAGAGCAGATGACAGCACATGGCCTTCCTTCCCAGTCCTCCTTCCATTTGCTATTTATTCTGCTTTGCACTGCACAGAGCATCCCAAACACAGCTAATTGCTGAGGCTCAGCCCAGCTGCCCAGCACTGCCAGTGGTGCAGCTCCCTGCAACACTGCTGCTCACACAGGGGCTGACGGCACAGTGACACCCAGAGCATGGAGAAGCCACAGGGCCAACAGCAAGGTAGGGTCTGGCTTTATGCTGTCCAGAACTTTTTCTCTGTCTATAGGTATCCTGAATGCCTGAGCATGTGGCCGTGCAGGACCAGGCCCTTTACAGCACAGATGAGATCAAGCAAAGGAAACAGAACTGAAAATCCTCTTCTCCCAGCCCAGCAATGGATCAGAGATGGCACAGCTCAGGCTGTGGAAGAGCAGCTGAGGGCAAGAGCTCCCTGCTCAGCCCCGCAGGTCCCCTGCAGAAGGCACCCAGAACCCACACAGGGGCCAGGCAGCAAGAAACAGCAAGGTGCAGGCAGCACAGCATTGCATTGCTTGTGGAACACACACTGAGCAGCAAGGGGAGTTAGCCCAGAGAAGCATGCTGAGGTCATGGGGAAGGAACGCTTGGACTACAGTCATTTCATTTAGGAGAGTTTAAATAGTTGCTGAATGACACCAGGAACTACTAAGCTAATTGCCTCCATGACCTTTGGGAAAATGTGTAAACTAATCATGGGGAGAGCAGCAGTGCAGGCCCTGCAGCTCACAGGTGGCTGTGGGGAGGGGTGCAGGGGTCCACCACAGTCCCCAGAGCTGCAGCTCCAACCAGGGGCAGCGAACCTTGGGAAGGAGAGCCAAGGGTGCAGTGGGGTTAGACACTGGGGTTAGATAGAGCAACAGCCATTGGTATGGAACTACAGAACCTGGGGTTACACAGCAGCACAGAAGGGCAGGGCACTGCTCCCCTGCAGGCAGCAGACCCCTCTCTGCAGTCAGTGCCACACAGGCAGCACAGCAGGCTGCCCTCCAGCTGAGCTCTCACTGTTTTGGAAGATTTCAGAATTTGCACTAAAAGTATATTTTCTTGTCTAGTTTTATCTACTAAAGCTTTATTTGTTCGAAAACAAAGACATTCCCAACTAAACACAGCTTTGAGCACAGAGAGTTAACCCAGCTTTAAAGTAGGTCTGCAAGGTCTCAGGAGAGCGTAAAGCACTGGTAAACAATTCAGCACTGTTCCAGTAGAATTGTATAAGCAGATTTATGTGTATATAATCAGATAATAGTGCCAAATATAAGGTGCTCTCAAGCAGTTTCCATATACAATGTAGATTTCCCCACGCCACCCATGAATAGAAGCACTGTAATAGGAAGGGTCTGCTGGTGCTAATGCTCATGTGCACCCGGGGAGGTTACAGGGAGAGCTTTCAGTGGCAGTGGTTGGGTTTTCTGCATGGCAATTAAACTTTTCTCAATCTATGGCATGAAGGAAGCAAAGCGGTGTTCAGACACCCCTTAAACTTCATCGTCTAAGATGTTTAAAAAAAGGAATGAAAAAAAATTGATCACATACTGATAAAGAGTGGCTGCTGCTGCCTTGAGCTGTAGTAACTCATGGATGGGGGACACACGTGGTTTATTCACTTGTTTTCTGATTCCATCAAAAATATACACTTGCCATGGCAACCTCTTCATTACACGTCAGGATACAATTCAAGCAGAAAGGGCTCTCTTCAAGAGCCCTCTAAGGTCACTGTTGCACTAAAATCTTTCAGGGACAGAACATACAGAACTCCTGGAGAAAGGTGCTTTGTGATGCTATAAAGCCAACACAGCACAATACTTTTGCAGAAACAGATATTTTTCCTTGGGTAGAAGTTCTCTTCTTCCCCCTCCCAAACATGTAGGGGTTCCAGGATGTTTGTCAAGGCTTTTGCATGGCTAAAAGATTGAACAAAACCAAAGAGAAACTACATGCATGTATGCACATGTACTTGTACTTATATATCTGATACAACTTGGTATGGGTTCTAAGGGTTTAGAGAGATACAGTGCTCCTGCCCTGCAAAGCCCTTCCCCGAGAAATGAACACAGCAATAACCCAATGAGATAAAAGAGAGGTGACAGCTCTGCCACTGAAACACCTTTCCATGGCACATACTTAATTGTGATACAATTAAAAAGTTTTAGAATACAGACAGCTGGAGGAACAACAACAGAACAAACTTCCACTGAACAGAGCCCATAACTGACAGCAGTCTGCACTCTGATTTACTGCTCACCTCGGTGATGTATTCCCATATGGATATATAACATAACCCCAAACTGTGAGCTGGTGAGCAGAGCTTACTGCCCTGCTGAAAGCTCCTGCGTGCAGCTTTGCCACTGGGCAGTGCTTGCAGGCACAGCTGGGATGCTGCCTGCCCAGTCTGGTGTTCCCTCATGTGCCACTCTGCTCTGACAGCCTGCTTCCCTTAGCTGACAGCCAGCACAAGACAAGCTGGAGGCTGAAAGCCTGGTTTTGTGTTTGCTTCATGCAGAAAAATCACAGTGCACCTTCCCAAAGCCAAAACCCAAGAGAAAGCAGCGTTCATGAAGTTCTACAAAAGTTAAAGCAATTTGTAGAACAAGCACGTTCAGATCTGAGATGAAAGGCAAAAGCAGGTAAAGGAATGATGCTTCTGCTCAACAAGACTCTGCATTTCATAAGAAACTTCTGAAGAAACTGCTCTTTTCATCTTCACAGAAGGAAGACGCACGCCAGCGCGGGTGCTGAGAGGCAGCTCTGAACAGGACAGGCAGGAGCCCTGCAGCACATGGGGTGCACTGTGGGATGCTGCCGGCTGGGAGTAAAACTGCTGGGTGATGCAGAGTAAACATAGTTGTGACAGCTCTCAGCGTCTAAGAAGTTGTTTCAGAGGTGAAAGTGTCAACACCTGAGAGCATCACTAAAGCAGTGCCGTCGCTGAGAAGCGTTCTGCAGCTTGAGCTGCATTGCTTCTCCAGACCAAACTCTGTCCAATAAACTTCAGAGATCTCTCCTGCACGTTAAGCTGGGCATGAGAACTGCATTTGGAATTTTGCATGACAGCTTGCCCAAAACAAAGGTAACTTAACCAGGTGTGGACTGAATCAGGAGGGACTTGCCCAGCGAGCAGTGGGGTAACAGCAACAGCACCATGGCTCACCAAGGGCTGCAGGGCTCCATCACAGACTTCCATTTGGAATGGCCATACACCACGAAGAGAAATCATAAGCACAACCCTGAGGGCTAGGCTGAGGACACTGCTCCTGGCTGCCCTTAGATCACGGTTAATTTGAGGACACTGAAAAAGATATATATACTTTAATGAAGCATAAGCCTTTCTATTGCAAAAGAAATGGTTGGATGCCACATCCCCAGGGCACTGCAGCACCAGGAGGTGGAGGTGCCCCACACTGGAGTGGAGCTGTGCAGATGAGGGCAGCCCTGCTGTGCTGGAGGGGCAGCATGGAGCTGCTGAACACCATAATTGCATTTCAACCTTTTCTCTGGAATAATTCATCTCTGGCACTTTAGGAAGTCACCAAACGGAACTGAGTAGAGAGAAATAATTGCCTCCTATCCAAATGAATACAGATGTATGATTAACCAGACATGGTATTTTTATAATATTCTCTATATAAATAGAGTTGCTGTGTACAGGCAGACCGTGAATCATTCATTTGCTTTATGAGATTGAACAAGCTTCAGTTCTATCAACATGATCATCACCAAAGAAACAAGAGCAATGCTGGGATAAACCATTCATCATGGATTCATATAACACCATTACTGTTTCAATTAGACAGAAACCAAAATGCATAACTTCAAATTAACCCAG
Organism: Coturnix japonica; assembly: GCF_054131305.1. Taxonomy (NCBI): domain Eukaryota; kingdom Metazoa; phylum Chordata; class Aves; order Galliformes; family Phasianidae; genus Coturnix; species Coturnix japonica. The sequence continues at coordinate 2,172,772 of NC_140680.1, read as the reverse complement.
AAATGACTAGTTTTAGGTGAGGTATAAGACAGCAATGCTGTCCTAATGCTGACATACTGAGCAATACCTCACACTCCTCACAAAGAAGCCAGCAGGACTCTAAGGGAGAACTTCACACACCACGCTGCCCAAGATATCCCACCTCAGCTTTCCATGGAAGCCCATTTCCAGCTCTACTGTGCCCTTCAGCCATGCTGCAGGCAAACTCAGAGCAAACTGAGCTATGTACACTGCTCTAGAGATGTGTTTGCTTTTTGGCTTCATAAATAACCACCCTGGGATTTGAGCCCAAACATCCCTCCCACAGGGCTGTCTCCATGAAGTCTCAGATGTGAGAGCCCTCAAGAGGTAAAGGGTCCAAAACACTTTTACTCATTCAGCATGGAGTGAATGAGTGGGGATGGGGGGGCACAGAGGGGAGGAAGGCCCTCTGCAGACAGCTCCCTCCCCCAGGAAGAGATTAGAATTATTATATATATATTATATGTATATTATATATATATAAAATAATCTGCATGCCCATTTACATGGGTATCACTTTATCAGAGCAACCACGGGCTGCCTATGATGCTGAGCCCTGCATACTAACAGCTTGCCACAATACCTCCTCTTGCAGTATCCTCTGCTCTCAGCCCCAAATGCCGTAGCCCAGCTGCTGGCTTGCAGCAGCCCAAGAGCCTTCAGAACCATTGCAAAAGTTGCTGGTAGCTATGAGATGATCAAGAGCACTAGAATGTTTGAACAGGAAGCTGTCATCACAATGGGAAACAACTGCAAACTGACCCATGGATTTCTCTAATTCATCCTGGCTCCAATGATTTGCTATTTCCATTTTGGTCATTTTCCCATACTGGTGGAAAAGTCTGCCAAACTGGCACAGTGTCAGTGCCAGCAGAGCAGCGCTGCACACAGCTCCAGCACTGGGAATCAGCACACACACAGAGCACAGCACCTCTCACCTTCACACAACTCCACACAGCACAGCTTTGCTTTAACCCAAACCCTGCAGTGAGGGCTGTCACATCACTGCCCGCTCTTCCAGCTCCAGACAGGGAGAGCAGGGAGAGCCCCGTGGCTCCTTAAATCTCAGGATGGGCTTAAATGATTTTCCTAATTAGGCCTTTGAATTTGGTGGAGTTATTTCTGGCTGCCCAGGATTGGTACTCATTAAAAAAAAACAAAAAAAAAAAGAAGAAAAAAACAACAAAAAATCCTTCAGCTCTCCAGTGACATGCAGTACAGTTTTATTGACTTCATCCTTCTGCATGCACCGCCTGACTCCAGGGAGGCTACGGAGGGAATTACGAGTCAGGGCAGCACATCGTTCCAGTTATGACAACCATAAGAACTTTTAAAAATACATAATTCAGCACTAAATGCATCATTTAGAAAAGCCCGCACTAATTAGCTGAGAGGGATGAGGCTGCATAACAATAGCGGGTACAGAATTCCATACCCACTATTGTTGGAAGGGCCTAAAGAAATGTTTGTGTTCTTCTGGAAGCCCATTCTTAATTTAAAGAACATCCAGAAATATTCCACTGGGTGTTTCTCTCAGACAGGGGAACACAGTGATGTCCTCAAGCAGCCCCAGGGCTCAGCAACCTCACAGCCCAAAGGGGACTCCAAGCTGTTCTTATCACATGGATTTTACTTGGTCATACATTAAACTGCTGCCTTGCAGTGAGAAAACACCCATAAGCCAAAGCTGGGCAGAATAAGGACAGAGCGCTTTGTGAGGCAGGGACTGGGAGTCTGAGAGCACTGCCACCAGCACCAAGGGCACCACAGTGTCTCCATATGGAATCTCAGCTCAGAACTCATGGAGAGGACAAAAAATGCAAATAAATCAAGAGATTCTTCCAGAATTTGGAAAAAGTTCTACCCAACCAGCAAACATGAGAGCTGCTGTCAGAACAAGGCTCAGAATCCACTTTTTGATGAGTAGGTTTGGAAGATCCCACTCACAAACTGTATTTTCTCAATAAGGAAAACAAGCGCTGTGTATTTTTTTCCACATTAGAAAACTGAGGCCAGCCAACAACTTTCTATCATTTCTAACAGTTATAACCAGCCATCAGGGAATAAACACAGTTTATTGTCCAAAATTCTTCACATACAGCATGTCATTTCCTATTGCTCTCAGCTGAGGACTGAATAAAGCAGCAGAAGTGAACACTTCAGCAGCTTGAGCGCACCAGCAGCAAGTGAATGAGTTAATCCAGCGGGTCGCAAACTTGTGCAATTGGTTCTTGCAATGCAGTGAAGCAAAAGGCATTGAGCAACAGCAGCAGAAGCAAGCTGGGGCAGCGGAGCTGAGCAGCAATGCCAAGCTGCTGGGATGGGGTGGCAACTCCAGGCAGGGTGCTGGGCTTATGGGCACCAGCATTGCACACACATCTGGCCCAGGCTCATCAAGAGCTCCAGAGACTGCTCAGAGTGATGGCTTATCACAGCTGCCCCATCACCAAAGCTGCTCCTGCAGTTTCACTGGCTGCTTCATCTGCTTACGAGAACAGGGAAACAACATGATCTGAGCAGCAGGAATGGACTTAGCACAGCTGAGGGAACTCCTCCCTTCCAAGAGGATTTCTACCCCCCCCAACAGTAAAACAGCTGCTTTCTCTTCCAGGATTTTTCAAAAACACATATATATGCACACACATATATGTCTATTATAAAAACTTGCCCTGTGTTGTTGTGACCAATGTTATCAGATTTTAAAAGAGAAAGCATCCATGTGACACACAGAGGGAAGAGCAGCAGCTGCTGCTCCAGGGCCAAGGCAAAATCACTGCACCCACAGGTAGAGCTGTAATCGCCCCCACATGGAGGACTGACTGTCACTGATTTTCTATGGGCTGAACTGGTCCTTCAAAGAGAAAGCAAGCCACCAAGAAAATCCCAACCCTGACCACAGCCATGCTGAGGTGTGTGTTGTACCCACAAGTCCCATGAAGGTGTACACTGCAGACACAACATGGCTTCTAATGCAGCCCCCAGCTAATGGAACTTCTCCAGCACCAGTGCTCCACACAAGCAGAGCACTAGAGGCAGCCCCCAGCCTAGGAACCCATCCCTCCTAGAGGAAAAGCACCTCCACACACCCAATAGGGTGCTGGACTCCCATGCTGCAGGCACGATTCCACTGCTGTTAGACAATGTGCATGCACATCCATGAGTTGCAGTTCTCATTTATTTTTCTCCTATCCCTGAAGCACTCTGTTGTGTCCAATGCACACTGAAAGCAAATTTCAAAGTCATGAAGTTCTCCAGAAAATGACATTCTTGTCTTCCAGCCAGCCCGGCTCAGTCTGAGGGAATACAGTACTTTGATAACATGGTTAGGGCTTGGGATGGCTGGATGAGTAATAAGTTGGCCAATAAACGAAACTGATTTGAAAACTATTCTTTCATGAGAGAAACTCTTTGAAGAAAGCTTTCACATTCCCTAGAAACTGAAGTTCATGGCCAGAGAAGTTGGGGCTGGGCAGCATGTGACAGCTCTGCTGGGAGTGGGAGACCTTTAACGAAAGCACTCAGCGACAAGAACCCTCCTGCAGATCTCCTCTCCCATAGCAGGGGCCTTGCCAAGTGGTGCAGCAGGAAGGGAACAGCAGAGATGCACTGCCCACTCAGCTCCATCATTCCCAGTGCCCTCAGCCCTGTGCCCTGCACCAAGCATGGGGCTGAGACCCGCGCTTGCAGAGCTCTGAGGCTCTGGAAATGAAGTTCCCAAACCAGCCTAGTCCAAAGCAGAACAACCCCACTGTTCACCCACCATACAGAACCAGGAATCACTTTATTAACACCATTCTACAAACAGAATCAGCTTACATTAGGGGCCCAGCTCCCTACTGTTGGGCACACAAATAACTTACCTTCTAGTTCTACCCTCAGCAGCTCCTCAGACCCACCCCCACTTGCAAACTCCTGCCCCCAACCTCTTCTCAGGACCCTCTCCCTGCCCACACCTTTTCCCTTTTTATTCAAGTCTGTTATTCAGTTGCCATCAGCTGATCTTCCAGAACTACAATCTCTCCTTGACTTCTTTCACCTGCACCTTACAGGTGTGTTTCCCTCACAAGGGCTTGCATTGCTCACAGAGTGGAATTAGTGCCTGCTGTGGAGGAGGAGCTTCTGCATATACTGTCACAGGGGTCAGTATTTTCCTATAGGAAATACATGTATTTATGACAAGAATTTACCTTTAACGTCCATTAAAACCACAAAAATGGAGGAGAGGAGGCAGTGTTGGCACTCTAACAGCCTTGGCACAGCAGGACATCCATGGCACATGCTTCTCACCTCCATGTGCACCTCTGTGAGGGAAGAGATGCAGGACACACCCAGAACGTTTCAAGGCAGTTTGAGAGTCTGACTATGGCTCGGATGCTCATCAGCTTGATTTGCAGGATGCATATGAAGATAAATGCAACAATATATTCTTGGAAGACTATGTTTCTGATAAGATTAGGGATGCTAAAATATAGGAGCCCTGGGATTAGCAGCCTGAACTAATATCACAATTGTCATCACATTAAGGGTACCTCAGGAGAATGGAATATTGATACAACTGTGGTGTGAAATCAAAATATTGTCATTTATAAAGGGGAAAAAAAATGTCCCTGGCGCACAGACAGCTAGTTAGGCGTGAGTGCAGCACATCCAAACCGCAGTGTTAGAAAAGCCCCAAGAGATGTGAGATTCTGCAAATATAGCTGTTCAGTATAGTCAAATAACAACAACAAAATAACCCTTTACCACACTCCTCAATCAGTCACTTAGATAACTGCAGGGGCCTTTTGTTCCATCTGCTTTTCCTTACTTGTGAACCACTGTGCTGAGCAGGCAGGACTTCGTGGGGCTGCAGAGCAACCCCTATAGGGCTGGGAGGGCTGATGTGGGGTCACCTGCTGTGCACACAGCTAGAGAGCTGAACAGGGCTGCTGTCATGCTTATTATAAAAGGGATGCAAACTTTTGCCCACACAATCCATTCCTAAACTCTAGTGAATAGAGCAGACAAGTAAGGGAAGAAAGCAAACGGAGCGTGCGCTTCTCCGTGGCTCGAAGGGAAAAGGAGCAAATTGGTATTTTACCCACTAATATTTAATCCAACCTCAAAGCCTCATTATTACAGTTGCTGGGTGCAATTAGGATTACAGTACTGGGGTCCATGCAGCACACAGAGCGCTGTGGCCAATCCAGTGCTCAGTCTCAGCAACACACAGCTGTAAGTGGAAATGCAAACACCGTACGCTCTTATTGAGGTTGCAATTAATGTATTTGGGAAAGGAGCCAATGAAAGTTATTTTTTGCAACAGTGAGTCTTTATATAAAGTTGGACTACTTAAAAGCATGCATGCCATGTGCAGGCAGAGAAGGAAGTGTCACGCTTATTTATGAACAGTCAAGCTTGAGTAGGTTTTCATAAAAACTCTCAGTAACGCTTTCTAACAGCGAGACTCAGCGTAAGGTTCATGTCTGCTGAGCACCCAACGAAGCACCCTTGAGCCTGTGCTGTGGGCACAGTAGCAGTAGCATCCATCTTCCCCACAGACTGTGTCCTCTGCTCCTGATTTTGCTCCACAATGGGCACCAGGGCACAGCAGTGGGGGATGTTCACGCCCAGAGGCATCCGGTGTCCCTGGCATTGAGCACATGCAGTGAGTGCCACCCCTGCCCCCTGACAGCTGCCCACGGCCCACACGTCCTCACTGCCAACATCCTCACCCCAGCAGGATGTGGGGACCAGCAGCTGGCAGGCTGGAAGCAGCCCCCAGCAGCGTGGATCAAAGCAGCACCCGATGTTTCATGGTGCTCCTCATGTGGAAGTATGTTATTAATATTAATAGAGTCACAATTGGATGAAATGTGTTTTGTGTAAGGAGGATTAACTGTACTTGGATTCCATTGGCCCATTGCAACACAGCGGGGTTTTAAATCCTTGGCTTTGCAGGCAAAGGATGGTTCCCAGGGCTGTGCTTTGCAGGAGGGGTGTTAGGGCTCATGTGTGGGCAGCCACAGCTCCCCATGGCAGCAGGCACCTGCTGGGGACTTAGAGGGCAAAGTGGGACTCACTGCCCATCAGGAGATGATGGATTTTCTTCCAGTGAAATGAGATCCCCTTCCCCTCCTGGTCTGGGGTCCATCAAGATCAGCAAAAAGCCTCAAACAGACCACGGTGGGCTTTGCACCACTGTCATTCTGTGGTTTGCTCCAGCAGAATGATACACACATATCAGGACACGGAGGCTGTGGGACTTCCAAGGAACAAGGCCATTTTTCAGAAAGAAGGATGTTTACCTGCACTTTCTCTGCTGCTAAGGCAACTGAAAGACAGCACTGTTGTTTTGCTTTTAATTGAAGTTTTTAGCATTCATCTCAGTCACTGTGCTGACTTTTTAATACGTGAATAAATATTAAAAAGCACCAATATTTTATACCGCCTGCTCTGCATTTACTCATTGCAACTTGCAGATCTCTCTCCAGTGATCTGAGCTGCAGGTTCCCAGCAGCACCGTGCCACATAACAAAACATACCAAAGTAGGGTAGAAACCCCCCGCACCAACCCGCTGCATCCTAAAATGAGTGTGTGCACAGCTCAGAGCTGGCTTTATCACTAATACTTACAGCACTCACACATAACAAGCAGCCTACAGCAGTTCAGAGATGTTCTGTGAGCGTTACTTCCCTGAATACCCCCTAATGCAGCCAAGTATCTCTTCCTTTCTTTCAAAGCACAGAGGTTCTTTCCCGGACACGAGGATCAGCCCCCAACAGGGCGGAGAGGCGTTCCAGCTCAGAACCCAACTGCCCCTGACTGCACAGGGAGCAGTGTGCAGAGCTGCCCTGCATGGCTGGTGGTTTATAGGAGAAGAAGGGGCTTTGGTTGGGCAGTGCCGTGCACTGGGATGAGCAGGGCAGGCGGCACCATACAGAGACCAGCCAACACTGATGGGGAGCTGAGCAACCCAAAGGGTTAATGGAGCCGTCACAGCATACAGGGAGCAGCACACAATGCATTCACAGGGACCTTTTCCCTGTAAATATTTTGCATGCTAAATTTTAATTAGCTTCCCTCCCTGCACACACAGCAACAAATAAATAAACTGTGAAGCGAGGCAGCCATAGCTCCAATCGGTTCCAGCTGTTACTTCCCCATCCTGCAAGGCTCAGTCGGCAGCACTCAGCAATGGGTTACACATGGCCTCGTGCAAGGAGACATGAAACAAATGCATCAATCTGAATGAAGAGGCACTTCATTCACTTCGTTCATGTATTATTCAGAATGACAGGGACATTTCTGTAATAATTCCTGTCTTATTCAATATTTTGGAGAATGGTGGAGAAAAATATACATTTGCAACTGACAGAGAAGGAATGAACTCATTGAGCTGAACCTCTGCCTATCTCTCCTATTTGTTTTTAACATTACCACATCAGAGTTTATAGACACCACTTTTACAGCTCAGGTTCGTTCTGACTGCAGGCGTAAGAAGGGCGCTCTGTGAGGCAATGTGACCTCTGCTGATAGGTGGTGTCACTGGAAGATAAATGACTTTCTCTTATTTCTTCTTCCACTCTTTATCTCAGAAAGAAGGAGAAGGTTCCTTTGGTGCCTCACAGGTAACACATTTGGCAAACGCCTCTAAGGAACTCAGTTTGGAGGGGACACCTGCTTAGCACTGCCCAACCTTAAATGCTGCGTTCTGTTGCAGTGAGCCAGAGGGAATGATGAAAACCTCAGATGAATTTCTTAGTATAAGCCTCAAAAGTGGTGACTGAGCAAGCACTGGGCTCCTCTGATTTTCTGTGCTTTAAAGAGCTTGGGCAAGGAAAAAAGAATGAACCAATTAAGACTCAGTGTACAGTTTTTGTTACAAAAGATAATGTTCAAAAAGTATCTAGAAATAGCCCATTTGTGATTTCCACGTGTGTGAGTGAATAAACCCACACAGCCCATGAGGTCCCACAGCTGCAGCCATCAGAGCTCCTGCCTCCATCCCAGCCACAGAGCAGGGGTCAGGGCAGGTCAGGAAGTGCAGGAGGACACGAAGATAAAGATAAAGTATGCGGAGCCTATTTACAAGTACTTCCCTTTCCTCGCATCCTTATCTAGTTTCAACAACCCTTATCAGCATGAAATTCCTGCTGCCGCAGGCAGGGAGTGAGGCGGAGCGGAAGGGGATGCTGCTGGGGAGGGCATTGCTCTCAGGCAGGGGATGCTCTCCAGGAAGGGATGCTCTTGGGGAGGGGAAGTCCTGGTGAACAAGTGGGTGCCGGAATTTAGGAAGTTGTGCTTGAAGCTCCAAGAAAAGAGAAATTAGCAAATGAATTAAAGGATGCACAGCTAAGTTACGTCACCTGGGTAAGCTAAGAAAAGGTAGCCCAGGTTGTCTGGTCAAACCCAGCCAACAGGAAAGAGCCAAAAAGCTGAGCAGAACCAGAAAAACGAAGTCCTTTCTTAAAACCTCAGAGCTACGGAACTGCTTATAAGGCATCAGACACTGGCCTGAAAAATAAGACTTCTCAAAGCAGATATATGAGTTAGCAGGTGCCTGCCAGTGCTGCACCCATGTGGCACCAGGTGCCACTCCAGCAGTTCTCAGTGACTAAATACAGCCTTTGCAATTACTGCAGCACTGCTCTGATTATTCAAAACATTTTGTTCACGGAATGCTGAAGACTTACTTTGCTTATCACACTGCTTCCACAGCCAAACAACAAAGAGATGGAGGGTGACCCACATTTTTCTCCCCAACAGTCTGATGGTCTTTTAACTAGGAAAGCTTGAGAAACTGCTATAAAGGAATGCATGGCTTGTAACGTCTCCTTCCCTTCAACAGAGCTTGCTCACAGAAGCTCAGTGTTAGCTCAGTGCTAGAAGTTCACCAGAAGTTCTCTATGGAAAATGTGCAAGCTACAGGAAGGTGAAGCCTGCAGGACTGAGCTCTGTCTCATGGACAGACCACCCAGCAGCAAGGGGGTCTGAAATGTCTGCTCTGATGCATTTCCCAGTCACGAGTATTCTACTGCAATTTAAGGGCTGAAGTAAAAACATCATATTGTCTTAAAACCAAAAGAAACTTATACGTTGTATGAGTCTTGGAAACAGAGCTGATGGAATTCATGACATTCATGATTTTTTTGAATTCATGCACAAACCTCAGCAGAGCATGGACAGAGCTCAGCTCAAACTGCATTCTTCTACAGCTCCTACCCTCTGGAGCCAGTCCACACAGCCCATAATGTGGGACAATGGCTTAGTCCCAAATCTAACCCTTATGCTTCTACACTGGTTGGCTCCAACCTCAAACACAAGCGCGTATTGGGTAAGGAGTCAGCTATGCAGGACAGTCTGTGAAATGCTCCGAGTACAACGGGCAGTTTTGCTATAGCACTCACTGAAAGCAAGCCAGACATTCTTCAGGAACGTATACGCAGTTACTCTCAGTTCCCTGGCCCTGCCTGAACCTCCGGTGTGTGCAGTGCAATGAGCCCCAGTGCTGGGACAGCCCTGCCTGTGCCATGTCCCTGGAGCTGAGCCACGTCTCCATGGCTGTGCTGTGTCCCTGTGGCCGTGGGCAGGCTGCAGGGGGGAAGGGGCGTCCTGGCCCTGAGCTTGCCACAGAGGCTTCCTTTCCATGAACAGCACCCACAGTAGTCTCTGGGCCGGCTCTGCTCTCATGGCACCACCCGAGCCCATGCACCACGCAGCTCTGAGCCGTCACCCAGTGATGCCGAGCCCTCCATGTGCTGTTCTGGGGATATCCAGTTGCTGCTACAGCCAGGTGCTATCGCTGCTCACCTGGCCTTGTTTCCTCTCCCAGCTGAGGAGAGCAGTCCTATAAACTTGTCAGGTAAGGTTTTACTCTGTTAAAGAATGGATTCAAAAAGCCATCTGGACTATTTTCTGAAATCAGCTCGAACTCCTCCAGCTGTTGTGTGACCTCATCCTTTATTAATTTCTGTCGACTAGTATTTACCATTGAGATCAACACCAAGTGTGTATAATTTCCTGATTCCTCTCCAGCTCCTTTATTAAAGATTGGGGTTAGATATCTTCTCCCCTCGAGTCCCCCGATAACCCTTCCTTCTCCCGCAGGAGTGGTTAAGGAGCAGATGATGCATCATGCATTCCTTTATAGCAACAATTATTGTTCTGCTCCGGCAGTGACTGCGGATACATGCTGCACTTCTTCTGAAATTGTTTTTCTCCTTTCTCTTATTGCTAAGGAAGATATTGGCACCAAAATGTGATTTGAGAGCTCATGTTCTTATATTTTCCCCTACCTGTCAGCACAGTGATGGCATCACTGACATCTGTGTAACTGAATCCAGCGCTATAAACAGGAAGCACAAGTGACAGCAGCAATTTCAATAGGGGCTTTTCTTCTGCCGAAGCCATTATTTCAGACAGGGTGTATAAATCACATCGTGTCTGGAGTGTTCAGCTTCAGGTTGACGGCAGTTCTCGGCTGTGCCCCGGCCCTTTCCCTCCTGTCAGTCTGGCTGTTTTCCCCGAGGCATGTTTGGAGACGACAGTTCTGGTTTTGGGGGAGGAAAATGGGGTGGCGACAGTCGTTAAAAAGACCAAAAGATTATTTTTGTGCCTGTCATGGGACATCTGTTCCTACAGAAGCTATTTGTAAGCACTCTGCTCCTGGGTGCGGCGTCAGTTCTGCTCATCAGGGTCCCTCCTGCCTGGGCTGAGCCCCCTGTGTCCTCATGGAGGCTCCTCCAGTGCAGTTCCATGTGTGGGGTACGTAAAATATGAATCAGGGTGAGCAGGCTGCGGCCTCAGCAGTGAGGGAGGCTGCATTGGGAACGTAGAGATGGGCTTCAACATGTCCAAGGGCATAAAGTAAATGGGTGGTTTATAAATATTTGCATCCTATAATTGTCTTTAGGATAGATCAGCTGGGTTAAATCTCACTGGGGCCGTTTTTCTGTGAGGAACAGCAGAACTGTTAACAAGTTTCATTTCCACCACTCAAGCAGCTAATGGGCCATCTCTGAGTCTGATCACACTTCTGCTTCCCAATGGCACTTCACCAGGGAGCGCCTCTAATCTGACATGTTCTTTCAGCACTGTCTGTGGGAAATGGCTTTCCAGGCTATCTGAAGGTTCTGGGATGTGTCCCAGTGGTATGACATGGGACTCCTGAGGGATGGGAAGCAAAGCAGATGGGCCTCACTGGTGGGATGGGAAAGAGAAAGCAAAGAGCTGAAAACGGCTCCTAGTTTGAGAACTTCCTGGGAACAGGGATGGTGGTGGAGAGGGTTGGGTCACAACACCCAAATCTTCATGTTTTTCAAAAAGTTCCTTTCAAGTAGTGAAGCTACTACTACTTGCAGTCGATGGCTCATTTTTGACTTAAATGAATCAACTCTGAACAGTCTCTGCTCTGAGAAGGGGAGAAGGGAAAGTAGCAGCTCATGAAGCTTTCTTGAAGGCACATGATAGCAACTTATGATCAAATATTTAAACTTTCTTCTGTATCTGTCTTCTTTTGGCTAGGAGATACTTCTTCACCATTTCTACCACATTACAGAGGACTACAACAGAAGAAGAGAAGATGGGGGAAAAGGTGATTTGTGATTTGTGTTGATGAATATTCTGTGATTTGTGTTGATGAATATGATTTAGCTGGGAAGAACTGGTAATGGTTGGACTAGATGATCTTCTAGGTCTTTTCCAACTTTGATAATTCTGTGACTCTGTGATTCTGTGAGGGCAACACTTGCCTACAGGTTACATTAACGATGCATTTTTGCTTTTAGGTTCCAAAGTCAGAGAGATATCAGCCTGAGCTCCTGGCCCCAAGGAAGCTTGGGTGCTAATGGTGGGGCCTGGGCTCAATGCCTCTTCAGAACTCCGATTTCAGAATGAATGAATAACCACCAGAATCCTTCCAGTTCTGATGATAGATTTCTTTCTTTCCAATATCTAATAGGAAAAAAAGATGCTTATCCCAAGCAATACTGAAGACCGTTGCTTCTCTCACATGCTGATGAGCTTCATTTTTAGCACCTTTCTAAATAATGAGCACATTTAATCAGTATGAGACTTCACAGCTGAGTGCTAAACCTGCTCCCAGCAACTATTTGCCATTGGCCTCATCTCCAACACGTAGAGGACTATGTGCTAAATGCTCCATTCTGACTCCGTACATCCTGGGCTCAGGCAGAGAAGACTGTTGCTGATGTGGTCGTGGAAACGCAATGTGAGGTAGGAGATGAAATACCAAGGGAAGATTGGAGGATTTTAATAACGCCTATTTTTACATCTAGTAGATGCCAACCATCTGAGCTAATAGAATATAATTGGAAGACTAGATTTAGTCATTTTCTTTATTATTAGGTCTTGATGTACTTCTGTCAACTCCAAAACACTCATTACATGTAATTAGGGAGAAGATTAGAGCGCTGTTAAGATGCAGAATAATGATGCAGCTCAACAAGGGCCGGTGGAAAAAACAACCCACTTAGGAAAATGTCTCAAAAGTGCTGAACAGAAGAGGGCATTTAAAAAAAAATGGGGAAGATGAGAGCTGGTGCTAAATAATAAAGATGAGACTTTGAAGCGGGAGAGAGTTGATATGCGGAATCAAAGCATCTGATGACTCTGCCTCCCTCTAAAATGAATCCCTCGTGTTTATTTAGATGGTTGAAGTAACATCAGTGAGATAATTCCCAAAGAACCACCCTCTCTGTCTTTTTCATAAACTCCCACCCTAAATGGCATAATTAATTTCACAGTTGTATAGAGGGATAATAAAAAAAACTCCATCCTTCGGGAGATAGGTGGTAATTTCTATCTGATAGAAATTGTGATTAGACACGGCATACAAAACTTTCTGATCATTTATTTGCCAGAAATTGCCATATTATACGTATCAGGGGGCTGCTGATATGAAACTTAACAAGCTGATATTTCACTCTGATTTCCTTGAGCGTGGTCCAATTTATTAAATCAAAATTGTAGATTAGCTTTAATATGAAATGAGATTTTTGTGTTTCACAGTAATGTATGTCAGAACTCAAGGAAGAGATAATGGCACAGCTAATAGAAATTAAGCTGTAAGTGGAGGTGAAAGGCAGATAAAGAAGCAGGAGAAGATTTCTGAGGTTTCTGAAAGTTTTAGTGAAACCGTGGATAAAAGGCAATGAGAGATGGAGCCTGCATCTGCAGCACCGCATCATGCAGAGCATCACAGGGTGCTGCCAACATGGAGATCTATTTCTAGTTCCATCATCAACTCCCCATATGACAGCAGATGAATTATTTCAGAAGTGCATCCCTTTTGCAATGGGTGCACCTTGAATAGCAGAAATGCTGCTAAAAGCCAGCTGCAGGATCCCTGCCACACTCAGACAGTATTGCAGCACAGCAGCCCCAGACCACCGCAGGTGATGCTCCCCAACACGCTGCTAGCAGAGCCTGCATACGGTTATTTGTTTGCTTGGCCACCTGGGGCTATTTTGGGAGATGTGTGTGTTTGCTTATCCCTCAGCAGCACACAGCTGGGCAGGAGAACTGGGGGCAGAGGGATCCAGGAATGGTGTGACAACCTGGGAACCCTGAGTGCCCTTTGTTTTCCTTCCCCAAACATGCAGAACAGTGGGCACCATCCAGCTCACCTGCCTGCAGCTGGAGAGGGAAAAGCACGTGGGCACTGCAACAGCGCAGGAGGAAGCAGAGTGTGATGGCATTGATGATGATCACCACATGAAGAAAGTGGGGCTGGGGATGAACTAAGATGCTTCCAGTTAACCCCAGAATGGGCCCAGTGGGGCAGTGGTTACCTCAAGGAGGAGCAGTGGTCTGATTCCCCCAGCCCAGTGTGCAGAGCACAGTACAGCATGGCATGGCAAGGGGACCGGGCAGGGGCTCGGCTGGATCCTGCTGCAGCACAATCAATCCCTGTTGTTTATAAGTATCTGTGACTCATAGACATTTCCCCCACTCCTTAATTGCCAGTTTCCTGAGAAACCATTTCAGTCAGCCAATAGGATTCAGAATTATGACTTAGTGACTAGATACAATTGGGAAAAATAAATACAGCATTATTGGTAAATTGAACAGCACTTTTCTAAGTACATCACGTATTTATAAACAACACACAGATTTGCAGACACTGAGGAACCCCCTGATCTCACTGAAGAAGGACTGGGATGGGAGGATGATGATGGAGAAAAGCCATTGGGAATCTGGCTGCACAAGGGCTACTCAGCACCCCAGACTGGCCACCGACTGTCCAGATTTTGGTGCCATCTGCAAAATGGGGCCAACAGAGCAGGATTCTGCCAGAAGAGTTGACCTGGACTCAGGTCTCAGCACTGATGCCCACCTCTCTCAGGGCTGTGCTCTGCCCATCCCTCCCAGTACCTCTCCTGCCCCACACGCTGGGGCATGAGGTGGTGCTGCAGAAGCCACCCTTGCTTTTCTCCACCTTGGTTTGAGCCCAAGGCATTCTGGCTTCCTAAGAGCCCTTGTGGGCTGGTACAGTGATTTTGATAAACAAATTAAAATCTTTGGAGAAGCTGCAATGTGGTGTTATTATTTTTATTACTCAGTATTGTTGTAAAAATGATGAACAAGGTCTAAATAATAGAGATAAGACAATCTTCATCTCCAGTATTAGTCACCGCTCAATTACAGCTTCACTCAAAGCCATTAATTGGTAGTAAGAAGTAAGCCTGTGAAGCACAGCATGCTGCCTCCTTTATTCTCTTAATACGTGATTGTGTTTAGGAAGCTTAAAAGTCTTTTTTAGCAATCACTTAGTAAAACCACTCTAATAGTGGTTAAAAGGCTAGGAAACACAATGCCAGCTAATTTGGGGTGATATCATAGAGAACTGGGGAAAGGAAAATAAAAAATATGATGGCATAAAAGAGAACAGCACTGGACTGGAGCAAACCGCCTTGAGAGGGTTTTGTATCCTTACATTTACTCTAGCATAGAAATCTTCTATTGTCTCGTGCAGGAGAAATGGTTGGGAAGCCTGGTGAAGCGCTGTGCAGACAGGCACAAACCTACGGATGGAGGTACAAGTTGAAACTTTTCAAACCCAGAAAGTAAATCAAGACGATAACAGCCCCACAGCATCAGAAAACCTCACATTGATGAAAACCAGAAAATCACAAGCTGAGACAGCTCTTGTTCAAAGCCCTGCAAACCATGAGCTGTGTTTCATATTGCAGGCAGCGAGCAGCAGCCCAGCTCCCATTGCCAGCCCCAAGGACAGAGATGGGGCACAGAGAGCAGCAGTGGGCACAGAGTCAGGGAATGTCCTGCATCCACACCTCATCCTGCAGGAGAGCCAGGGAACTCCTGCCAAAAACCAGGAGTTTTTGGACTCCAAAACTTCAGGAGCCAGCGCTGGTGTGATAAGAAGTGGAGCAGACAGTGTGGCATTCCCAGGGTAACTCCAGAGCTTCCATTCTTTCCAGTACTAGCAAACACATGCAGTACGTGCACGTCGAGTCCTGGCCATGCCGGTCTGACTGCGCTGTGCCAAACACAAGGTTCCGTGTCAGTGCCAGGCAGAGCCAGCACTGGGCAACCCGCACTGTGGCCATGGGCATCCCTGCACCACCAGGGCATGGGATACCCCCAGCCCTGCTATGGCTCTGCTCAGCCAGGACAGTGCTGGGACCGCTGTAGAACCGCGGAGAGCTGCACTCGTATCTAAATAAACACCTCTGTTCCTGGAAAACATTGTCGAAGGGGATATTAAAACTGTCTCTTCCAATTCTGCCCTGGGAATCTCAAACCAGCCTGTCAATAAGGCCACATAATAATAATCAGATGTTTCAGCTTGGCCTAGATAAATGAGCTATGGGAGAGCAGCCAGTCTGCTTTCATTCATGGAAGTTAGATGCCAGCTGGGAATGAAGAATGATGATAAAAACCAAATCTTTTCAGTTTTATCTAAACCTTAAAATTAGGAACCAAACCAAAATATACGTTCTTGGGCAGAACCTTATTTAGTTAGTTTAGGTTTGGTTATGGAGGCTGGAATGAAACGGATGCAGATATTTACTTAACATAAAGTTGTGTTCGGTGATGTCAAGGAAGGAACCCCTGCAGCCACACTTCCCAACACCTTTTCCAATTCCTCAGCACTGCATCACAGAGCTCAGCAGCATCGAGCAGCAGCACCACCCACCTCCATCTGACCCACATACATGCATGAGCACTTGGCCTTTCTGCTCCTAGCATACAGGAGTGCAGATCAGAGATTGAGGCAAAACCTCACTGTAAAGCAGATCGACGTGTTCAGTGACACTGCAGTTTGTGAAGGTTTTGTTGCTGTGTATGTTTGATATCAGATCCTTAATTTCACTCTGACTGCTACAGGTGGTGAATAGGCTGGGAGGGTCTGCTGGGAGGGCCATCCCCCTTAGCACAGCATGCAGTGTATTTCTTGCCACTGATGTCACTTCCACTGGCACCCAGACCTGAGTGGGTAAGGGCTCCCCAAACAGCAAAGCCTTGATGGAGAACTGAGAAGGAAGTGAGAAGAATGGGATCTGGGAACGACATCCTAAAAGATTTTGACAGTATGCACTAAAGCAATGCCTGTGTTGTACACGGATACCTAAGCCTGTAGCCAACTAGTAGTGATAATGACATGCGCTGGCAACCAGCTATTCAGTAAAAACACACCAGAGTTTGTGTTAATCTCATTATTTAATTGCCTTCTGTCTTTAGACCCAGATTGAGTACAAACAAGCAAACAAAAGGAATCACTGTGGAATTCCAGGTTTAGTGCAAACTCATGAGCAGTCACTGGAGAACTTTGAGCAATCCAGGTGCACCAGAACTGTGTTCTATGTTTACTGCAGATGTGCTGAAGGAAGGTTTATATTTGAAATAAATGTTTAAGGAGTGCAGTAATTTCGGATGGGCTGACGGCCACGTGGAGCTGTGCAAAGCTCTGTCCCTCGGCTCACACCCAGGGTTCAGCCCCATGCTGGATGCACAGACAGCTTCTGAAGAAAGCAAACTTAATGCAGAAGGTTTTAAATTGCCATTAAGATTCTGATAGTGCCTCAGATTGTTTACTTTAACTTAAATAATTGTTTAATAGATGTACATTATTATTATTTGTTCCCATTGCACTGAACCCTGCAGGACCCGGTTCTGTCCTTCTGTTACTTTGCACGGAGCAGCCGCCATCCCCTACAAACAATGACATGAACTGCATGCAGAATCTGGCTTGAGCTCTGAGCTGTAGCTTGCAACAAGAACTGCCTTTTTGGCATTCTGAAGACTGAAGAGAGCAGCAGTTTGAAATAATCATCCATCACACAGGAAAACATGCAGCTGTAAATCTCAAGTAGAAACCTCCAGGCATGAAGCTGCACAAACATTTTGGCTGAAATCCACCATTAGGACTGTCAGAGTAAATATTAAAAGGAGTTCTGTATGCAGCTAACGGATCTGTTTACAGTTTTCTTTTACTAAAGATGCATATTGTACAGTAAAATGGCATCTCCAAAAACATTTTAGTTCTAATAACTTTATAAACTCTGCTGTATATTGTATGTACGATGAGCTGGCCTAGAACTACTTCTGTGGGAGATCATTGGGAGAAAACATTACCAGATGTCAGTAGAATGCCAGCATCCCATAGACACTCAAGAGGATCTCAAGGTTTAACTTCGCTCTTTTGTTTATAACATGGCAGTGCTTCCATGCTTCATACACAGCACCTCCGCTTGTACAAACAACATTATGGCAACGATTGTCAAAGACACTTACAGGATTCCAATGAAAGTAAAAGCAATTTTCCTCTTCTGTATTTGCAGAACGGTTCTGCTAGCACGGCTCAGCTGGAGAGCAATGGCAGCCTACCATCCCTGCGCCCAAACAGACACGCTGGAAAAAGCCAGTAATGTAGACCTGGCCGAAGAGCTTTCCATGTGTGAGCCTGGGTGGTCTGCCAGCAGGCAGCCCCACACTGCAGGGCTGGCCTTCCTGCAGTGACTGAAGGCACCTCAGCCACCACAAAGCACACATAGCAGCTCTGCAAAATCTCTTGGACATTTGTTGTTCACTGGAAGAGTTCTCAGAAGAAAATAATTTTCCTCCTATCAGCATCTGTGCTCTCCTCCTCACTGCTAAGCCCAGCACCAGCCCTGCTTCAGGACCAACTGGGATCACTGGTTCTGAGCACTGACCACAAGTGGCAGTTCAAACTCACAGGAAAACAGCACCTAAATACAGCAGCATCACCAGGGATCTGCAAACAGCAACTGCTCCCAACAAATGCAGGTGGAAAATCTGAAGAGCAACTTTATTTTGTAAGGAAAATAAACGGTTCCCTGCTCTGGTAGGAAAAGCTTTAAAATAGATTTCAGTATTTTCCATTGGGCTTGATCAAGATTGATACGGCTAATTTAATATCACTAATTATTATCTGTTCATTTTTAATCAAATAACATTAGAGGCTCGAAAATGCTTATGCTGTTTATTTGACCTCTCTGTGCAAATTCTAGCAGTTCCCTGAGGACAGAGCATCTACAACTGGGGCTGCAGCAACTGCTTCCTTTTGTTTCCTCAGATAAATAGCTTGTAAACGGCCAATGAACAGGGATGAAGAGCTACACTATTTCCATCCTCAGCTCCTGCGTGGAGGCCAGGCCAACACACATCAGGCAGTTAGTGCTAATAGCCTGTCTTTTAGCATTTCTATATGAAGTGATTTCACTTTGTCACTGTGGTGAGGTCTAGTCTGGAAAATTAATTTGCTTTTCTAGCAATAATTGTCTCTAAGTGCTGAAAGAGCAGACAAACAGAGGCCACGTTTCTTTCTTTCCATGTAGATTATCTGTGCCTTCTTTCCCACTTCTTCATCTAAAGATGAGGGCAGCCATGTGAAAGGCCCGTGGCTTCCAAACCAAGCCCTGACCGAATATCAGGATGAAATGTTATGGAAGCACAGCTTATGAGACCAAGCCTGCAGGCTGGCAGGGCAGTGCGTGTAGGTCTTGATCCTAAAACACTGCCAGTGCTCCTAAAAACCAGCCTTGTATTCCCTGTGATGTGGAGGTAATGAGCTGTTCCTCTGGCCCGAAGCTTTCGTGTTACAGCTCTTGTATTGCGGGTAACCATAGAGAACGTGCAGCGCCATTTCCCACTGGTGGCTGTTTCTAATTACAGATGTGCTGGCCTTATTGCACAAGCTTTAGATGCATGCTGCCCAGATGGGATGCTGGAGACCAGACTGACAAATGCCAGTTTCCCATCATTTTGTGTTATTATTTGCTTAGGTTGACTTAAAGTAAGTGACAAACCCAGAGGACAGTGCCTCTGAGCACATCCACATGTGAGAGACTAAGAAAGGGCACCAGGAATTAAGCAAACCCACACTCTGCATTCTCCATGATAATTTCAAAGTGCAGCCGTTGTGTTTATCTTTCCTCAAGTCCATGCACAGAGTTTGGTGCTCAGATGGCAATTAAGATCCACAGAGGCTATTTGCGTGGCAGGGGCAGCAGAGGATTCCATGCTCCATCTGCCTCCCCGCATCCCTGCCTCTCAGAGGAAACAAGAGTGCCACCAGTGGACTGATGTTGAGGTGCAGGTGGTCTCTGCACTGCTCAGAGAACACCCAGGAGCTCCTGTGAATGGATGGTGGCTTTTCAGCCAGTTTGTAAAATAGCTGGCTTCAACCAAAAAAGAGAAAAAAAATCAACAAAGAAGAGTTTAAACACTGCAGCCTTTCTTCTACGTGTATGAACATGTACTGGAGATGAACAAATGGTTTAATTTGTACCAGACCAAACAGCATCGGCCTGTGCTTCTGCTGTCAGTCTCCTCATTAGAGCTGCTTCATCAGTACCAACATGCAACAGAGCCAGTGTTCTTGCTCTGCCCCAGTGGCATGACCTTATGTTCTTTACCTTGTCTCAGCTTCTTATTTACCTTGGCCCCAAATCCAGATCTTAACTGCTGCTGCTTCCACCTCGCAGCATTCTCCTACTCTGGAGCTGCCTGTGCTCACCCCACTCCATGAGCGCTGCTCACAGCCAGGGCCAGGACCAGGGCCAGGTCCCTCCTGCAGAGCCACAGGATAATCCCTGCAGCGAGCTGCTGTGACTGCACACACTGCATCAACCAACACCACCAGCCCAACCTGCACTTCAAGGGCAGCTGCTGCTGTGCTTTGATATTTTTACGTATTTAAGCAAATCTACACACGTCAGGACTCCGGGGCTGTTGCTGATCTGGGAACATCCCAGCAAGGATTGAATTTTCTGATTTGAGGGAGAGGCCCCTGCAGCTCCTAGCAACGGAGAGCATCTCCGTGAGTCGGGAGCAGCCCAGCTCTCCCAGCACACAAGTAGGGAGCAAGTCAGGCTCAAGAAGCCCCTGGCTGCGTGCCACAGCCCCTCTGAAGTCACCGCTTTGCTTTCTGTCACTTTTCCATCACAAAGAGCTCACAATATGCTGCTGCTTTATGTGTTTTCAATTAAATGCAGTCAGATCTTCCATCAGTTATTTCCATTGGCAGCCCATGCAACTGTCCCAGATTTCTCCCTGAGCACTCCGATGCTGGCACAGATGACAACTTATTTTTCACTTGAGCACAGAGCCTAAATACACTTTACATGGTGCAAAGTCCACAGTTTGTCCTCAGCTAAACATAAAATTAAAGAATGACCAGAGAAAATGATGAACAGACAGCAGCATTTTCGGTTGGCTTCCAAACAGACACAAGAACCATTCAAAACCCATATTTTTCTTTTAGCATTCCCTTTCATCCAAGATGGAAGAGAAGCACCTCTACCCAGAAGGTGCTCCGCGCTCTTTTCTGCACGGTGCTACAGAAGTGGATTTTTGGTTAGATGTCTTTCGATCATCTAAATGAAGACATTAAACAAGTTAAGTATTTCTGTTCCTCAGAGCTGTCACTAAGAGAAATGTAATGGCTCTGGAAATAGGGAACAAGTGAATTGCTCTCTTTCTTGCAGGAGATTAAATATACGCTATCCAAAAATAGCTAATGTACATACTTTTCTCTGGAAAATGGAGGCAACTTCCAAAATCAAAGGTGTCAGCCAGGGATAAAATTGATGCTGCAGAGGCAGCACAGCCAGTCAATGGAGCTGTGAGCACTTTTCATAGCAAAACCCTGGCAAAACATCTCCAATTTTGGGTATGATCACGAACCCAAACTTCACTTAGACTCATGAGGCTTCCAGCCAAGCTAAGCCATATAAGAATGAGCTTCAGCAGGATGCTCCTGAGCTGTGGAGCTCAGTCTTTAGCAGGTGAGGAAGAATTAAGTGGCTCAGTGCTTTTCAGAGGCTTTCCTTCAGCCCCCTGTGAGCACCTGGTCGAAGAGCAAGTCATTGGGTTCCTCTGCAAGGGTAAAGTCAAACCATGATTTTGCTAAGCCTTAATGTGAGGCTTATGGACAGAAAGTCACACATTCACTATGTGTGGCAGAAATTGGCAGGTATCTCCAGCACATAGAAAATTTAGTCATTCACAGAATATATTTACGGTTGCAAGGGATGGTAACTATTTCCAGACAGGTTGATGATTAAAAACTTCCCTTTGCAGAGGCGTCTTCAGCCTGAGAAGAAATGCCATGGCTGCCTTGAAGAGCTGGCTGCAGCTTGAGGCTCTGCATGAAAGCATTAACTGTGGGTAGAGCCCTGAGCAGTGTGGTCCCAGGATGGGATTGGAGACCCCCAGAGGCCCCATGCAGACTAAGCCACCCCATAGTTCTGAGGGGTGTCTCATTTCCTTCGTCAGCACTATTAAGATGTGTATGAGAACAGAAAGCATTTCCTACAGACAGCTACAGCTTTTAGTGACCACGTGACTGTCACAGCTGCTAGCTGAGATGTCACACACATACACAGCACAAATCCAGGCACAGACACACAGCAGTGAAATGCCAGGACTGAGAAACACATCAAAAGTTTTAACCAGAAGTGGTTTCAGTCAATATTCCCTTTGTTTTCCTCATTTCTTTCCCCCCATCCACGTGCCCATTGCTGCTCTGGCTGCATGGGTTCACAGAGCTTTTCTCTGGCATCTTCAAAATGTATTTACAGCAAGCAAGGCACCATAAAGGGTGAGAGGACAACATGTTGATCCTCCTGTTTGAACACACACTGCCTACACGGGGATGCAGATGTTTGCAGGGCAAGTGATGAGCTTAGTTCTGCTCTGCATAGACCGTCTGTGCACAACCTGTGTTGTTAATGGAATGCAGAATTCGGTGCCTGGATGCAGCTGTGTGATGGAAAGCAAGTTTGATATCTGATCTTGTAAGCACTGAGCACGTTTGATGCGGGTCCTCCCGTTCCCCATGGCAATAGAAGGATGGCAATAACTGCCCAAAGACAACAATCACTGTGAAGAGGTGAGAAAACGGAACTGCCTGTAAAGCACCACTCACCACCCCAAGGTTCTGCAGTCTTTCATACTGGTGAGGCTGCTCTGGGGTGGGAAACCAGCCCTGCTTCTCTAATGTGATCTTGGCTGGAAGTCCATGAAGGTCAAAGAAAGAGCTCCACTGGATTCAGTGAACTTACACAGGACTTGATTTAGAAAGTTACATGGCTGTAACCTTTACAAACCCCTCCCTCATTGCTCAGCCTGGCCAAGGTCAATGGATTTCATTTTCTGAAAAGTATCCTCTCCTGGAAAAGCTGCTGTGAAATAAAACCCAGGGTGGTTTTATTTGGCAAAAGCTCATCAGGCAAGCTTTGCACATCTTAAAGCCAAAATCAGTTGTGTGGTTTGCATAAATATTCTATTTTAATTCCAACCTGCAAAGTTACGGGGATTTGGAAAGTAACTCAAGCTCTGGCTCATTTATATCAGGAAATGGTAACCAGTGTCTATCTGCTATTAGTAGTGCAGATGCCACCAGCTGTTGTCCTAGGCTTGCAAAGCCACCGCGGAGCAGGACAGCCTGGTGCCACCCAACACTGCCCTCCATCCACCACAGCCTGAACTCCCACAGCATCATAATCTCTTTAAACAAACCATGTCCAGACCTCCCCACTTACAGGCACACACTGAGCCCACCTCACTCTGCACTGAGCACTGAGTCTTCCCCAGCCCAGATAAAATGTCTGAAAGGAATGACAAACACATTGAAGATAAAGCACAGTATTTGTTCTGATTTCACATTGATTATTTCAAGTATTCAAAATACCGTGCATGCAAATTTTAGTGTGGAAGTTTTGTTTTGGTTTTGGGATTGCTGTCTCTCTGCTGTCTGTCACTCCACAACATCTTCAGGATGCACTATGCTGCAATAGATGGTACTAAAAACACCGATTGCCATCATTAAAAGCTGTCTGCATATCTTCTCATTGACTATAGAAACGCAAACGTAAAGAATGACTAATACTGCTTTTTTAAAAAATTAGAAAGTGAGGAAATTACAAGATTTATAAAGGTTTTAAAGGTCAAAGGCACCATCAGCATTCTGCATCAGTTTTGCTGTTAGTCAGTGCACTCATGGATTCAACAGAGCAGCGCTCCAGACAACATCTCCAGGCAGCGCACGCTCCTCGCCCGCACAGTGAGTCATTTTCTGAATGCTCAGCTCTTCCTTCAGGTTCAGTTGAATAATATTTGCTTAAAACTCCTAATTCTTCTTGGTGGAAATGAGAGCCTTGGCTCAGCCCTGCTGCACAAGGCGGCTGCAGCTCTGCTGCTCTCACTGCCATTGCCCCATTTTGGCATCAGTGTAGAAATGGAACTCAGAGTCACTGTGAGCAGTACAGCAACGGGAGAGAGGAGAAACACTACAGTATGTAGGGAGGTGGGGCCACGTCCTCCAGGGGCTCAGACCTTGACGTGGGATATATATTACAAAGTCTGCTCAACTATTTGCACATTCGATTGAAATTTAGTGCAAAATTCCTTTAGAAAGAAGGGAGGGAACATTTGGTAAAACTGAACCATTTACATCCAACTTTTTCTTTTTTTTAATCCTTGGAAATCATACAACACAAAAAAAAAAAAAAAAAAAAAAAAAAAAAGAAGAAAAAATGGTTCAGTCCCTCCTCCTGCTCCAAGTCAGGATCAATTATCGTTAAGTCATTCCCGATAATACCTGCCAAACTTCTTCTTAAAGACTTCCCATGATGGAGTTTCCTTAAGCTCTCCTGGCAGCCCACAGCAGTGCCTCGCTATTTTAATCATTAGCTAGGTTTTCCTGATGTCTAGCCTAAATTGCCCTCACTGAAACAGGATGTTTCATCAGATCTGCTTTCCTGAACAGAGAGCTTGGAGCCTGCATACAAAAAAATAAAGATCTGGTTTGTAATAAAGTGGGCCACGAGAAAAAATATATGGATCTTTACTACAAAAACCCAAAGGAATGGCACGGCTGCTATCAGTGCTCGCATGAGATATGAGAGCCCAGTGAGGCAAACTGCTGTCTGGAGCACAATTAACACACAAAAGAAAGAAACTCCACATTCTGGAGCTCTGAGTTACTGTTGGTCAGTGGGTTTTCGACCTGACTCAAAGAAGGCAGCTGGGAAAGAAGAGCAAAGGAATTTTAGAGCAGATCTCCAGACTTGGTGGTGTGACATCAGTGAGCTCAGCCCTGCAGTGGGGGTGAGGGGCACCCAGCAGAGTTGGCCCCATTGCTCCAACAGAGCTCAGGGTAGGGAGATCCCCTGCTCCTCACTGACCACCTGGGGACAACATCCCAGAGGCACATTTCCACCACCTGGCCACAAGGGCCCATCAGCTGGGTTGGGATATCGCTCTTCCTCCTCCTTGTGTGGGGTACAAAGCATCTGAGCTATAAAGGCACAGGGTGCCTCAGGCAGGCGGTGCTGCTGGGTGGGGTCTCAGGAGAAGCTGGGTGTTTTCTGCATGAGTCGCTGACACACACACACACTGATAACACAGCAACTGCACCCCGCAATAACTGCAAGCAACCCATTATGGCCTGCAGCACTCAGGGTGAAGCCCACCTGCAGCAGCCCTGTCACAGTTCCCTGAAAGGAGCAGCCATGGAGCGGGACAATGCCTCAACCTGCCCTGTGCTGCAGCTGGCGGCAAAGGATGACAAGCAAATGCGTGCAGTAGCAAGAAACTAATAGACAGGGCATGTGTATAATGAGGACAGCTTTGGGATTAAGAAAGAAAGACAACCACCAAAAAAACTCCAAACTGAGCAAGCCAACCAAATGTTACATGATGGCTGTCACGAGAGCTGGACAGCTGGGACTGCACAGCCATGGCCATCCCTGCCTCCATCAAATCCAGTGCAGGGCTTCACTGTTGCTGTTTCCGTCTGATCTGCTCATCTCAGTCCTAAAATGAGTCTGCGTTAGCAAGGCAGGGTGCAAGCAAGTGCACACAGATGGTGCAGAGTGCAGTGGGCTGTGCAGAGCACTGTAAAATAGAAATCAATTTCCTCACAGTCAGTGGAAGCGAGCCAGGGTATAGCTACAGCAAATGAGATCAGAACTGGGGCCACATTATTTATTTACTAACTACAATTAGACAGTGCAGAGAGAGTAGAAGGTCTTTCTTTTAATATAGACTGTGATTTAGTTCAGTCCTTCAGACAGTTGAAGTAAAACAGATAAATAGTGTTTAAATCAAGGAGTTAAGCAGATGATAGATGTAATGACTGAAGCACTGCTCTGTGCTTCTCAGCCTGCCTCCCTCCTGCTTAGCACTAGAGACAGTTGTTCTCAGACACCTTGAAATGAATAGAAAATACTTTGCTACTTTAAAAGCAGTCTAGGAGAAGAAAATTGCAAGAACGTTTTTAGGTTAATGAGTAAAAACTGCAAAGTTCAAGACAAACGTGACACTAATTGCTAAATCCATGCAGCTCACAGCACTTCCTCACCCTGTGTGTCTCCTCCTCTCATTGTGACAGAGTGCAAGAGAGCGACAAAAGAAACGTTTGCCAAATTGATTATATTTTAAAAAAAAAGAATGTTACATCAATGTGAAATAATTTGCGCACTAATTATTGTGCTCACAGTCCCAATGAGAAACACTTGTGGCACATTATGATGCTGCCTGTGGAAACATTTACAGGGATGCCACACATGGATCATTGATAGAATGGCCTGGGTTGAAAAGGATCACAACGATCATCTCGTTTCAAACCCCTGCTGTGTGCAGGGTCACCAACCAGCAGCCCAGGCTGCCCAGAGCCACATCCAGCCTGGCCTTGAATGCCTGCAGGGATGGGGCATCCGCAGCCTCCTTGGGCAACCTGTGCCAGTGCGTCACCAACCTTTGCATAAAAAACTTCCTCTTGGATCAGGCAGCGTCTGCCCAGTTCCTGTTTAGAGACGTGCTTTGACCCCTGAGGTTGCTCAGATGGGCCGTGGGCACCCGACCCATGGCAGGCGTGGGGCTGAGGCCCCTTCCAATCTGAGCCGTTCCGTGATTCTACGATTGACCATCGCGACGCCGTTTCGCAAATACACCCCATCAACAGCCTTCACCTATCGCTGTAAGCCATGTTGCACCAGCGCTGTCCCCGCGCCCCCGGTGCCGCTCGTGATGCCCGTCCCGGAGCGCGCCGCGCGCTGTACCGGCGCAGTGCCCGCTGCTGCGCGTCCCCGAGTGCCACCTGCCGGCCCGGCCCGGGCTGACACGCGGGGGTCAGCGCTCCTGCTGAGCAGCGTCGCCTCCTCGAGAAACCCAGGCGGCCGCCCCGGGACGCTGGCGGTGCCCGCGGACCCACAACCCGAGTGCCGGGGTCCTCCAGCACCACAGAGCAGCGCACCGCCTTCCCAACCGGGAGCAGAGGAGCGGTGGGTCCAAAGATAATGTCTGAACTAAGGGCTACTTTCAAAGACAAGATAGGCAGCAAACACACAAAAGCTCACATCACATACAGTGGTTGAAACAAAGGGCCCAGCCTGCACAGCACAGAGCATCACACCCACCAGCAGTTGCAGAGCTGGGCTGCTGCCCCCTGAAACCTCAACATGGATGAGACAACAGTGGGCAACTGTTCCAGGGGATGGGACTATAGCTTAACCTTTTCTAGCTGCTAAGCAGATAGCTGGCATTTCCAAGTTCTATATTTTGAAAACATCACTGAGTAAGAGATATTTTCCATGAATAATTTTGCATCTTTCTCTCTAACCAGCAATCATTTTCCTTGGGTTCTCCGACTACAAGAACAGGCCTAATGCTGGAGAAAACTCGGTTTTGTACTCTCAAATGCAAATATTAACACAAGCAGTTTGGCTCACGTTTCCTCTGTTGGCACCACAACATGGGCTTTTTCACCTATGAGCATTGCTGCTGCGGGCTGAGCAGCAGTATTGAATAACAGCTGAAAAATGCTCAGAATGAATCCAGTGAAACAGAAAAGGGAAAAATGAATATCCTAGCATTACAGGAGGAGGAAATTGGAGTAAATTGGTAAAATTAGAACAGTGGAGCTCAAGTTCCATGTGTTAGAGAACAGAAAACACTTCTCAAACTTCTATGGGTCTAGCGCTGTCGGTTGGAACAGCTGATTTCTCTCTCCCATTGAGTTTGTCCTGGTCTGGTTCAACACAAGGCACATGTTTTTTCTGCCTGTTTAGTCTCTTCTTAGTCTTATTCAAATGTGGTTTTGAAGCCAGGGATGTCTACTTATGTACAAAGAGCCTTTTGTTATTACTTTCATTTTCTAATTACATAGAACCAGTTAAAAAACCCTCCAAGGATGGGCTGAAAGACTATTTTCTTTTGGAGATACATTCTGATTATCTTCTTTTCTCAGAAAAGAATCAGTTTCCAGCTGGTGCATTAGGAAGCTTAGTCCCTTAAATGCTAAAAAATGGTCAGTTGAGCAGGAGAGTTCCTTAGGCACAGCTCCCAGGGAAGTACCCAGCACACAGAATTAGCCCAGGAACCAGCAAGGCTTCCCTTCATTCTCACTGCCCTGCACAGCCTGGCTCCTGACTACCTTTCCTAGAAGGGAACTGGTCCGATGGCACATTGCACCCCTTCTACAGCAACAACTGAAAATCTGTTTAATTTCATTTGTTTTTGCCAGATTCAGCTGCCAGCCATCAGTGGATCTACACTTCCCTTCTTAAATTGCCTGTTAAAGGGTGCCAGGCCTTGCATTATTTCTCTTTGTTGCAATAAGAAATATTAATGTGATGGAAGGGTGATGCAATAACATAACAACAAAGGGACGAGCACAGATAGGATGGAATTTCAAAGGAAAATAAAGGTGCTCACTTGTCTCTGAAGATCTAGGCTCACAGGAAACACTCCACAGGGGAGGAACCTCCAACCAGAAACCCTTCCACAGTGGCCGTCAGCCCTTAAATGGGGTCTAAGAGAGGTGCAGCCAGGCTCCACCCCTTCCTGTCACAGAGCTGAATTACCTTCACCTGTGCTCCCAGGGCTGACCGGATTCTTTCCCCAGGTGTTCAACCAATGGTTCAGGCTGTGACTCAACAGTTCTCATACACTCTTTTTGTTCCTGGTGTTGCCTCTAGGTTGCTTTAACCCCAAGGTCCTCCCTGTGCCATGCCAGTGCCAGCATCTCCTTGGGACCACACAGCACTGATGGAGGGACCCATCCCCATCACCTCCCTGGGCCATGGACCAGACATTCTCAGGAAGTACTAACACACAACATCCTGCTACTAAGTGCTGCTTTGAGCAGCCAGATTTGCACCGAGAGCATCTGGACACATTTCAGCACAGACACTCTGTTCCTGAAGTTTGACCCCACATTAGCTCTCCAAGTATAGAGAAACCTGAGTTTTGTACAAACGAGAGCTGTATCCCCAGCCCTGACCTCCTATACCAATCCTGATGGAAATGAAGTGATGCTGAGAGTGCTGTTTATTTCCTTAAATTCTATTTACATGTTGACATTTGCAGCCATAATAACTTCCCTGCAGGCTCAGCATGCTGCAGGAACGCAGCACCCCTGCTCTGTGTCAGCGCGGAGCTGCGCCCATCTGCTCTGCTCCCCAGGGAGGAAAGTCAGCACTGCTGTGCGTGTCTGTCTTGTTCTGCTCAGTTGCCAGCTACAAAGTGCTATTGCTGAGGCTCTGCTTAAAGGCTTCCCTTGAAGTTTCACCTGATTCTATCCCTCCCTGCCTGTCCCAGCTTCCAGGCGTGCTGCACCCAGAGCATCTCCTGACATTGCCCTGCACACAGCCCTGGTGCATCAGCTCTTGCTTTCGGCCTCAACTCCACCTCTCTGCAGAACCCAGAGATGCTCTCTGCCCTTCCAGGGGAGCACAGCCTCACCCAACAGCAGCCACGAGCAGAGCACTGTGCCATTCCTCTGAGCACTCACTGTCCCACAGTGCTTGTAACAGAGCTCACCCCTCACCTGAAATCAATCCTGAGTTTTCCTTGTAATGTCATTAAACTTACTTTGAAAGAGAGAAAACCTGGGAAAGAAAACATCTGTAAAATCCTGAGCCAACAAAACAACATTCTGTTGCTGGAGGATTTTTCCTGTGTATCTACGATCAGATGAAAAGCCTGGGGTTCTCGGATGTGATTTGGAGTGCTGGGTTCATGGCCAGGCAGAAGGAACATGCCTCTCTATTGATTTGCCACTGTTACTCATCATCTTTTTACTGCTATCAACAAGACAGGAATAGAATGAACAGACAGCTAGACAATAAAGGAAAAGTTCTGCAGATGCTTAAAGCCAATAAAATAACTACATTATTGACAAGGTTATCAAAATGTCAGATGTGCCAGCTCAGCTGGCATTCTTCTCTGCCTTTTTATTAAAGTCTTAATACAAAGAAAGCATGAGAGCCAGGCAGGAAGAGTTCAGTATTCAGTTCCTCTTCTGAAATAATTGTTGAAGATATCTTTCTAAAAATTGGTTTGCAGTTTGCATCTCTGTGTAAATAAGAACCACAATGGCTTTGTTGTGCTTTTTTCTCCCTTTCTTACCTCTTTTTCCTTCCTGGGAACACAGCAGCACTCCTGTGCCTGAGATGCGCAGTACGGTGCTGCCTCTCCCCCACGGCCCACTGAGTATTTTATGGCAGCGCAAAGGCTGGGGTTCATGCTGCAGTTCTGCATACCCTCATAGGACACTCACAGCCATGCAGCAGCGATGCCCACCCTGCTCCTATCTGCTCCCAGCACTACTGGCAGAGGTAGTAGCCCCGATCCATGCTGCCCCTCCAGCAGCCGATTCCCAGCACCGCCTCTCATTGCAACACAGAGACCACAGCCATCAGCCAGCCCTGCTGCTCAGCAGAGCCAGCTCCAAGGCTTTGGCTAACCAAGCCCACCTTTGTCCTACAGCTGTTCTTCTGATTTTGTTTAAAGAAGTGACAAAAATCATATGAGCTCTGACTGAAGCCATGGTGACAACTTGAGCACACTGCACCTCTGCTGCCTTGCATGGAAGTCCTGATGTCCACAGTTCCCAGCACAGGTTTGCTGCTGAGGCCCGTGCTCTCCATGTGGCATTGCCTTGGCAACATTTTTTATGCTTTGATTAAGGAGCAACTGATGCAATATTTCAGGAGACGGGGAAAAAGGGTTTGATACTGAGAAAAACATTCTGGCTGTTCTGTATTGTCCTTGAGGACTTCGCTGTGTGCCGTCACCAAGTGCTTAGCAACAGATTGGTAGCGGCTTGCAAATCAATCTCTGCAGAGCAGAAAGCGCAGTATACACAATGCTGTGCGTTCCAATTCAAGAGATGCTATTGGGAAGCTATATAAGCATCAATTATGGTTTTTCAGATGTAGTTAATTATAGAAGGGAGAACTCTGATCACAAATCAGCTTTACTTACTCCCCTTTCAGCCTTTCAAAAATCAGGAGAGAATTACTATAGATTAGAAAATTAGAAACTGCAAAAAAGTAATTATCCAAAATTAAGATGAGTTGGCAAGCGCTGCTTCTGAGTGGATTTGTGCCAGAGAAGGGGAGGAAAATAAAACTGGCATCCTCTGCAAAGTTTGAAAAGTAATTGTGGTTATTTTGTCTTTATATATATACATATAAACTTTATTTTAAGAGAGATTTCTATTGTTAATAATTCCCCAGGAGTTCTAACAAGATGCACACAGGCATCACAGGAGAAGAAAGCAGGTGAGTGGAGGACGCAGCCAAGGCTGCTGGGCTGACACCATTTGGGGTGCAGGGCAACTCCAGCATTAGGGCTGTGCATTAGGGTAAAGGAATCTCATTTGTCTACATGTATTCAAAATGAATTTCAGTTTTCTTTCGGAGTTTCTCTGCATTTAAACATCTGAAGCAGAGATGCAAACCTTCCCTTCACCAGGCATGATCGCATGGCTCCGGAACCTGCAGCAGTCCCTCGACATAGTGCTTTAAATTCTGCTCTAATTGAATTTAAAATTAGTCCCTAGTGGGGCCTAAGTAGAAGCCAAGTAATTTAATGGTCAGACAATTAACAGCTCCGTATTAACCAGACCTTGTGAACAACAAATGTTGCTGGAGCGATCGTGCTGCCACGCCGTGTGTTGTTCTTTGCTGTGCTCTGAGGGAGCATGAAGTGCAGCTCAGCGCTGCCTTCACCGCCGGGGAGCCGTTAAAAGCGGATCTTTGTATTGTTATGATGATTCTCTTCACCCCAGACAGAAGCAGCTCAGCGGGGTCCCTCAGCCAGATTTTCTCTTGGTAACTTCGTGCTCTATTTTAATGCCCCATTACCGCATCTGTGCCCTTTTTGGAGTCTGTTTGCAGTAGCCAGGATGGAGCAAGGCACCTTCAGCAGCAGCACGTTATGTAGTGTAGAACATTGCCATAAGATGAGAAATGTCCACAGATGCACCTTCAGTATCACCTTCTGCAGCAGAACACAGCTGACCATCACTGTACCACAGCTGGGCTCTGCACTCAGCGCCCCAGGAAGGGCAGAATTCCCAGCCCTGTTTGGACAGATTGCACCTTTAACTGCAGACATCCTTCAGTTATCTTCACGCCTTCCATTCATAATTAAGTAGTGTGTGAGGAAATGAACTGTGAGCTCCTGATTGCTCCCACTCACATGAGGGGGAATCACGGAAGCACAGCTGCAACAGGATTCCTGTTAAACAAGATATTTCTTGTATAAGATGGTTCTCTCAGGGACAAAACATGCTTTTACCCTCACACATTCTTGAAAATACAGGGTTTTTTTCTGTTCCTCCCCAAGGAAATCCTGCTCCGGTCCAGCAGATCAGTGCTTCTGACACAAATGCTTCCCTGAGCCCAGACCTGGCACATCCTCACACCACTGCAGCCTGCGCTCCACCAGCAAATTCCCAACATGGGTTCTCTATTTATTCTCTCCCAGATTTACAACCTGCCATACGTACTACTCCTAAAGTTCAAGATTAAGTGCTTCCATCAAATGCTGCCTGTAGTATAAAAGCATTTCTTCAGTGCTTGGCAGGCTGCAGCTGTTTGGAGTGAGGCAGCACGCTCAGAATTCTCCCTGGTACTTTGCCTACAAACAGCTCCCAGCGCATGGTCAAAACGTTCCTTCTCTATGCAATGTGTGTAAAGGAGCAGGACTTCAAACCGAGTCATGGGAACTCTGTGCTGACTCCATGATGTGGAAGCAATACACACCATACAGTGCAATACACGCCATATACAGCAATACACACCATACACAATACAGTGCTGGCTTTGGGCAGCACTCAGCGGGGGCTCAGCCACATTTCCCCACCCCACACATGGGGGGCAGGCAGGCAGGGACTGGCTGTGCTGTAGGTAAAGCTGGTGGGATATGGGGGAAAAGATAAGAAACAGTTTATGATTTATAAATACTCCACAGGTCAGTTCTGCTTGGTGACACAGGATCCCATCTCTGCTCCCCACTCCCCAGCTCCTTCACCTGGCTGCTGGTGGTAGGAGCTCTGCTCCCAGTGGGTTTTGTTCCATTGGCAGCGAGTTTCATTTCTAACTCAGACTGTCTCCATTTTTACAAGGATAAGTTCCATTGGCTTCTGCAGAGACATCTCTGAGCTATCTGTGCAAGAGGAAACTCCACACCTCCAGCAAGAGGTATGTCAGCTGCTATGAGCAGCAGGGTGCACCCCTGCTTCCCCTCCCCTCTCCTATCCCTCCTGTCTGAGGTGGCAGTTGAACTCCTGAGCTGCACTGAGATATATGTTTGTTCTCTTCGCTGTACTGACTTTTTCCATGGTGTATAATTCATATCTGAGGAAAAGGAAAAGGCAAATGGAATGAGTGTGGTGTGAATGTAGGAGGTGATAAAAGAGCAGAGAAGCAATTCAGCAAAAGGAAGAAGGCTGATCTAATGTAATGCTGTGTCATGCGGCTTCTTCTTTTACACCATGTAGATATCACTTCACCCATTGCTCTGCTCAGGAACTCACCCTCCCTCCATGGGAGGATGAATGTCCACAACCACGGGAGCACAAGTCACTTTCTGTGCCCAGAACTGTGAGATGATGTGCACACAGGAATGAATTAAATGTATAACTTCCTCCAGAACTTCTGCTGCAGAGATTGCCAAACCGCTGAGTGTCGGAGCTGGAGTTAACGCTGCTTATCTGCACCTCGTTTCCACTGAGTCCTGCATGGGGGACTTCCTAACTCCTGAACTGTCCTGTGAAGCCACAGTCCCACCATCTTATAAGAGCATCAAGAAAAATAAGGTCTGCTCCTCTGAGACTTAGTGAGGGGACACCATTTCCACCATAGCCTGGTTAGATGAGCTGAATTGTTGCCCTAACAGGAGGGGGGCTGCATTCACATTGGCAGCTTGTGGCATTCTCGCCTCACCGGGAGATGCCATTTTAGCCTCCATGGCTCTGAGCTCTGCTGAGCCTGGTGACAGCACGCCTTGCTGGATGCAGATGACTGCAAAGGTTTAACGCTTACTTCCTCAGTCCGCTAACAAAAAACTTCTGTCATCACTGACTACAGAAACTGTCTCAAGATTTTTATTCTTAGAAGCTCCGCTCCCAAGGTTTCTGTTACCACGTCTGCTCTGTTTGCATGCTGCCTTGCAGCTGACAATTGAGCAGGGGCAGCTACAAGAACTGTGTACAAACTGCAGCAAGCCTCGTGCCAACAATAATTGCTGTCTTTACTGATGCACACAAAAGAAATGCTTCCATTCACTTTGGGAAAGGCATACTTCCCTCTGTAAGAGATGTGCATTGGGGAAGTTCTTTCCTTGAACTGTTTCTTTATTTGAGTTACCAATGCAAGAAAAATTGTCTGCAGAGAGCACATTGTTGGTTCTCTGGGTGTGCAATGCTGGCTCAAGAAAACATATGGATTTATACTTTGTTTTAGATTTTGGGTTAGTCTCTGTTATGTGACTGGAAGGTCTTCAGGCTGAATTAGGCATAGAACTGTTTTATATGAACAGTCACATTTCTTAGTGCTGGTTCTGTAAAGGCTTTTAGCATTTTACTAGCTTAGTTTTCCTTTACCTCTTCACATAACAGAGGAAATAAGGAATGTCCTTTAGGATAAATGATGGCTGGTTGCTCTTCCTGTTCCAAACACGCAATTTGCTGAGCAGTTGGTGACTAATGCTTCACTTACACTGATGACAACTATTAGATTGACACCGCTACAGGGATTTATTCTGGGCATATGATAATGACTTGCAGGGTGTGCTGCTTCTTTAGTATTTAAGCAACTGTTTTCACTTCTGGTCTAATTAATTGCATCCAGTTAAAAAGGAGCTTGAATGCTGTGTTTGTCACTTTCAGTCATTTCACCTTCTAGGAACATTAAATGTGGAGCTTTGTCTGCCTCCATGCAGTTCTCCCTCACAAGCTGCATGTTATGGATGTTAAAATAATTAACCTACCAGCCCTAATTCCAGTGTGGGGACCTACAGAAGCTGAGATGGGACTCTATCTCTACTTGTTTTGCTGCTCTTGGTATTCAGTATTTTATAATACCATCATGTAACAAACTGGGGAATGTTCACATCAGACAGCTTTTGCAAACTGTATTTATAAAGGGATGTTTACAGCCTAGACTGGGGAAGCCCATCCCTGCAGTGACCCAAAGGAAATTAAGTGCGAGATGAAGATAGTGGGGCCCTGTGGGGCCTTTCCCTGGCTACAGTTATGGGAACCAAGGCATTCTTCAGCCTCAGCAGCAGCTCTGAGTGGCCATCCCAGTGCTGCTGGCACTGCACCGGTAATGTGCACATGGCCAAACCTCAACCTTCCTCAGGGGCAGCACTGATGTTCATTTCCAGGACATGTAATTTAGCATCTGTGAAATGGAAACACATAGAGAAGCATGTGAGGAAGACCAAACAAAAACAGCTGTCTCCTCTGAAGTGGAGTGGTAGTATAGAAGAGCTTCTGAGTTGCTGGAAAAGAGCAGCAGGAAATTGGTCTTCATACCTCAGCACTCTGCAATGCAAACAGCACAGTGTATGCATGTCTGGTAGAGGGGTCACTTCACAGGGCCCAACATTAATGAGATAATACCAGTAGTACTCATACCTTGCATACAAAGCTCACTTCTGTTCAGCTAACATGAAAAAGAGTGAGCAGCAGAGGTTGCTCCAGAACAAATTTGCCCTTTGGAGGATAAAATGATGTTCTTATCCCTAGAGAGGGCTGGAGCAGAGAGATAACAACATCTGGCCATGGGAAACCTTGCATCCCTTCTGCTCAGAGGGAGCGAAGCAAACAAACCCTGAGGTCACAGCAGGGAATGTAAGCTAAGGAGAAGTAGCAAAACCCAGCAGTGTTTGGTCTGTGTATTTCTGTTTACCTGAACTAAGAGGTCTCTTTCTGAAAGGCTACTTCAGATAAAGGAGGAGATCTAGAAGTGCCTTCTAAAGGTTTGGCTCATTTGGAAGTGATTTCAAGGGACAGTAATTCACCCTGCGGCAGTGCAGCGTGCACCTGGAGTGCATATCCCATCCTACAAGGCATGCACAGGGAGTGTGTCTCTGCTGGCTGACACTGACCTGGACACATGAAGTTCAGCTAAAACTGGACTGATTGTTTTCTTCTGAAGAGGCTGAAGGTGAGCTTTGAAATGGCCGTGGGGCCACACAGGGATGTGCCTCTGCTCACTGCTCCATGGGTGCTCCGAGGAGCGGCTCCAAATGCTTTACAGATGCTGTCACTTCACCATGAGGAATAAATGTTTGCTTGAGATCTCACAGAGAAGTCAACAGAGCAGGACACAAATTCAGGTCTCACAGATGGTGCCGCTGTCAGCCCCAGTAGAGCCCCAGTGCATCTCCACTCAATGGGCCAGCCATGTGCCAGCAGCTGATGCCTGATGCTCACAGCTAATGAGTTATCTCAATTAAACACCTGGCTCATTTCAGAATGGTGCTGCACTTATTTCAGGGGTCAGGCAGCAGGGACTCAGTGCACTGTGTCTCTTTGAGGGCTTGATGAAGAGGCAGCCTTGCCTTACTGCTTGCTGAGCACCCACCCTGCTGTACAGTGGGCACTGCTGGTAACTGCTGTCTTAGAATTAAGTATTTGGTTTGACATGCAAACTGGTTTTGTTTTG
This sequence comes from Coturnix japonica, assembly GCF_054131305.1. Classification (NCBI taxonomy): domain Eukaryota; kingdom Metazoa; phylum Chordata; class Aves; order Galliformes; family Phasianidae; genus Coturnix; species Coturnix japonica. The sequence continues at coordinate 2,136,289 of NC_140680.1, read as the reverse complement.
TTTTCAGTTTGGTCACTGTTTGATGCCTGAATACTTATGAAGTCTTGATGAAAGTCACTGGAGGTTGGACTCGATGGTCTCTCGAGGTCCCTTCCAAACCCTACAATTTGCTACAATTCTGCGATTCTCTGTGTTTCTGTCATTTCAAAATATGTTTCTTTTGAATATGTAGAAAAACCAAACCAAACCTGAACTAGAAGACAAATCCTCCCAGAAACAGATACAAGACTCACTGAGACTTCCTGAAATCTTTACCCTATTCTCCCAACGAAAACATCTGCTGACTTCAATCATTTTTAGTCACTTCAACAGAAATGGCACACCTGAATGCAAACAAATATTCACGTATTTCCTCCACAGTGCAGAACCTGAACTAGAGTGGCAGAGAAGCATGGACTAAAGTCTGCTATGCAACTGAACCTCTTCTGGTTACGGCAGCCCTTCTTTCCCCACTAGAGTTTCATCTGGGAATCTGTGCAGTCCACGGTACTTCAAACCAGAAGTCACTGTATTTTAAGTATCCTGAAGATACTTTAATGCCAATTTGTGTAAGAGAGAGAACTTGGCAGCTCATATTTCTGAAGGACTTGGAACCCAAGACGGTTATCATGGCATTTTTGCTGATCAGTAAACACAGCATAATTTGTGTCATAGAGATAATTTGCAATTAAAAACTTATTAACAAAGTTCAACGATAACAAGAGGGATAAAATGCCAAGATGTGGAATTGCTTAATTACGTGAAATAGTTCTACCAAATCTGGGGCTCCGTGGAACGTTTTTTCCTCTCTCTAATGAACAATCCGTTCTCACTGCATTCTAATTAGCCTCAATAATGTTGATCCCGCTCAAGTATTAGCAGCAGACAACACAAACTGACTGCATCCATCCCTGCATTGCCCTCGGGTACAGCCATGCCATGCAGTTTGCACAGTGCTGCACAATGCCGGTGCCCAAGGCCGTGCAGCAGCTCACTCTGAGTGCAGGAGTGCCACCCAACATGCAGCAATCCATCACTGTGCTGAGCACGACACCCCGTCCCCTCCTTTCAAGCAGATTAAGTGCCTGAGCTTATCCAGACCTGCTTAAAGCCTATTTGATCTCGAAATAGGTCTGAAGAATCCAACAAGAAGAGGCTTGTAGAAGATTTTCTTGTTTAATCACCATTGGGAATATAAGAATTGGAAACCAAAGAACAGAACCCCTTCAGCACGTCGCTTCTGCCAAGACTGCAAAGTGCTGAAGTGTATGAAAATGAGAAGATGACAAGGCCCCTGCCCTGCCAAGCCCAAGCTGCTCCCGTCCGCAGCAAAGAGAAGCAAACAGGAACACTTGAGACAGCTCTGGTGAATTTTGGACTACAGGCAGCACAGCCCTCATCCTGTCTGTGCCATGTTTCTTCCTCACTCAGGAGCTGAGCGCTGCCCACATGTTTCTGTGCCCTCCTCAGCCTGGCGCTGGGCACACTGCACACATGCTCCTCCCATGCACTTCTGGGCAATACCAGCTCCTCCCATTACAGCTCCTGCTGTCCTGAAGAGTCCCTGAATTCTCTCCACACTTTTCCTAGAAACCGAAGGCCTCTCCCCAACAAGTCTTCCGGTGTGTCTCCATGAAGAAAGAGAACATAGCACTGTAGGAGATCGAACTGGAGACGTACAATGCAGACTGCAGGCAGAGGAGAAGTAAGACTTAACTCCCATGCCCTGGCACAGATCCACAGCTGCTCTGCTTCTCAGAGGAGGATGGAATCAATTAATATTTCAACTGTTGAAATTCAGCATATCTATCTGCAAAGGTCTTAAGCGATTGGTTGTTAATGATGCCCACGGTAATGAGGTTCAGCTTTTAGTGATTTGCTGTGCTGCATATCCTCAGTGTTTCAGGAAAGTTTCCACTTTGCAGCATGGATTTGCTCTCACAGCCATCTGAAAAGTGCAGGAGGCCACAGAGAAGTGCCTGCGATGGGATTATTTGTGGAGAGGGTCTTCCCCATATTATTAGCTTGGTGAACGAGATATTAAATCTAGAACTGAGGCAAAATGAGATCTCATCCCTTTAACAGAATTATTTCAGCCTCCAATAACAGCGTTTCATACTTTAAGCCCTGAATTGGAACAAAGCACTCTCTCTTGATCTACTTTCTCCCACTCCTCCATGCCAGCCTCTGCTCTTTTTAGTGTGCTGAGGCATTAACCCTGTGCAGGTTCGCTTTACGTGTCCCATCAGTGAACAGAAGTGAAACACACGCTAAGGAGAAATAGGCTTCAATTCAAGCAAAATCTTGAAGAGGAGTAGGCTTCTTTGTCTGAGAAGCAAAAAGAAAGAAGAAAAAAAAGGGGACACCCCCTGGACATATAACTATGTACAGTGATCTCTCAAGTGTTGGGATGTATGCATTTGTGTAACAGGAGACACTGCAGGACAGCAGTCAGCTCAGTGCCCAGCTCACGTGTGCGCACACCATCACTGCTCTGCTTCAGCCCATCCTGCAGCTGAACAGCACCTGCTTCACGTGCTGAATCACAAAGATTATGCATCAACAGTTCTGGATTCTTCAGCACAAGAAGTGCATAAGCATGACACATTTTACAGGACACTAAAACTACAAAGGAATCAGGAAACTCAATAACCTCCAATTACTGTGAAAGAAGGCTCATTGAGAAGGAGGAACACAGGTCTGGCAAGTTTGCATGCATCTACCTGATAAACTTAGAAGTGAGTTGGACTCCTGTGAACTCACCCATCCGCAGCAAAGCAAACAGCTGTGTGGCCCAACTCACTCAGCACAGCATTCCCAAAGACTGCGATCCTGGAAGTCAGCAGCGTTCCATCTTTCCTTTTTCCTTCTTCTTTAAGGAAAGCACACAAACTCACAGTGTTCAAATTGATCATTCAGATCTATCCACTCACAGTGTCAATATACACAATGCAGCATTGATTTCTGACACAAAAACAGTGCTATCCTCTCTGCTGTTGGTATGATAACAACCAGGTACAAAGCAGTCCATCTGAACACATGTGAATGCATGCAATAATTCTCCTTCGCTGCTGTGGGTGCCACCCCACACTTTCTCTTGGTAAGCGCATACAGTAGCACTTTCTGGTTGGAGAATTATGCAGAGCAGATGCTTTTTTCTGAAGCTCTATGCAAATGCTGAACACCTGCCTCATCCCCCCCAGGCCCATACACTCCATTTCCCCCATCATATCCCCTCATCACATCGCCCCCTCCTGGTTGTAGTGTGCGGTGGGGTAGTACAGGGGGACGGGGCTGAACCCCCCTCACACACCCACTTGCATTCACACCTCAGCAGCATCACATCTGCTCAGGCCATGCGGTTCTCTGGGGGAACCCAACTCTTTCAGTGATCTGTGATTTCATTTTAATAAAGCATCACATTTCTCAGCCTTGAAGGAAAGACGGTTTGGTTTGGTTTGGTTTTTTTTTAATACATTCTTTGAGGTCTCCCCTGTAAATCCCAGAGCAGAGCTTGTAGGAGAAATCTGCAGAGAACTGATGAGAGAACGCAGCAGCGTAGGGTCTCACAGCCACTTCCCCATCTTCCCTTAGTGCTGGATAACAGCACGGGGACTCACTCCCCCTCTGATTTGCCCTCTGCCCCACAGCTCCATTCCCCCATGCCCCAACACCCACCTCTCACTGTTAGGAGCACCTCCCGGCCACGTGCTCAGATGCACATCTCAACCTCCAGAGCATATGGCAAAAATAAGGTTAACAAACCCCCGTGCATCTCCTTCCTAGTGGAATTGGGCCCAAATTGCATACAAGCATTCACTTATCCAGTGAGTGAAGTAATTAATGACCATGCTAACCATGTTAGAAAAACATGGCCAATTACCTTCCTGCTCCTGAGAGCAGCAGTGATGCACTGCAGTCAGCCAATCACAGTTCTTGCTGTTTTCTTCTCAGATGCCTAGATTACAGTTAAGCAGCATCACAGAGCAAGGGTCCCCTGGCATAGACACATCTCATAACCTCAGTATTACAGACACACAGGCAACACACGTGGGGCTGCAGCTTGGGGTGGTGGGCAGGTAGTGTGCTGCCAACACACAAGGTCAGGTGCAGAGTGGCAGTGTGAGCTCTGCACACATTTGCCTTTAGCGTCGCCCACAGGGAGAATCCTAAATTTAAATGCTGAGCAGTGCTTACAGGGATGGTATAAATTCAGACTCCCACTCTGACACAGTTTCAGACAGGCTAACATTGAGCTTCCTGCGACTTCAACTCAAACTTCGCCTGCCTTCTCCAGCCTATATATCACTTTTCTTTAAGTGCATGTGAGCTGTTCACTGCCCAGAGAGTGAGCCATTCCCCAATTGGTATCACGCAGCAAACATTAACGTTTTGAGGCCTCTCTGCTTCCACACGCACATCAGTTTGCTGGAAATTAGGAGATGTGTTGCCCATTAAAAGCATGGGAGCCAGCAAGCTCAGTGTGCCATAGGACCCACAGTGTGCCCTTCTCACAGCCTGGCTCTGAGTGTCACTCAGCGCTGTGTGTGTCTCAGCACTGACCCACTTGGGGGCTCCAGGCACTGCTGGGATGCAGCGATCAGTTCCCATCCCTGTGACCGCGGGGCGAACCCTGCTCAGATGATTTCATCGGGCTCAGCTCCGTGCAGCCACCTTCCTCCTGCTCTGGAGGTTTGTTCTCATTCTTGGAAGATTTTGATTTTTTACTTGTTCAGGCACAGCCGACGCATTTACTGAGCTGTGCGGAGCCTTTTCAAAGGTGGAAATGCAGGAGGGCCCCCTGGCGAGTTCTGGCTCTGGGCTGCCCCATGTACACGGTGCTGAGCCCAGTACCCTGGATGGTGTCCAGGATGAGCTCAGCCCATGGTTCTGAGTGCCTCCTGCCAGCAGTGCTGTGCTGCTGGGGGTGCACAGAGATGTCACACAGAGCAATGCTTCGGATGAGGCACTGTGTGGGTGGGTGCAGAGCTCCCCTAGGAGTGCCAAAAGGCACCCACAAATATTTGCTGTGTTTTGTGTTGTCTGTCTGCTGGGCTGCCATGGAGAGCAGCGCTTGGTGCTGCTATCGGTGCACAAGTTCTTCATTGCACATTTCCTCTCAAAGCAGCTCAAACCAGTTAACACAAACACACGTGGAACACCACACCAGGCAGGGAAATTCCAAGCACGGTGCTTTCTCACACTTGCCATCATCTTACACATCCCCTTGGCAAGCGGACAGATATTTTTCAGCACATCTTTCATCCACCTATTTACTTTAATTAGTGACTATTCCTGGCCATCTCTGAAAGAAGGTATTGAAGTATAATCCATCAGCAAGAAGTCAGCTCCTCTGAGAGCCTCAGGCCTCGCACTGCTCTGCCTGTGGGTTCCCAAGCCCTGCAGCACAGAGCGGGGCTGTGCAGCCCTAGACCCACTCAGCCCCTCTTGCCAATGCCCTCTGAGGGAACCTGTCATACATTTCCAGATCTGCAATAGATGCAAACCATCATTTGCTTTTAACCCCCTCAGGAACCACAGGAAAAAGTAAATACCTGAAAGCAGTTACATTCTATACAATGTGGGTCAAAGTGCTTCAGAAAACCAAGCATTCCTCTCTCTCATTTCAGCAACCACTAAGATAAAATCTGGCCGCTGTCACTTTGAAATGACCTTCACCAATCTTCTCAGCATCTCTTAATCCCTTAATCTGATGAAGCGTTTTGACCTCTGAGCATTGGATGAATCAGTGTCTTGATGGCATTTGTGTTAAATACTCCTCAAACTCTCACTGAAAGAAAAAGATCTCAGACGAGCACTCATAGTCCAAACTTTTCTTCCTTGAAGTAACAAAACCAACCCACCCTACCTTTGCTGCTGAGCCTTCCCGGATCTTCTCTTGGGTTTGTTTTGCTTTAGGCATTGCTGCTCGCTGTGCTCCTTGTGTGTTACCTGAAATGCTAAAATAGAAAGGATTGCCTTAAATTCTTCATTAAAAATTACTTCTAAAAATTGATGCACAGATTCATGACCTCTCCCTTCCCACCAATGGCAGGGACTCTACCTTTGTATTTCCCTGTAAACATTAGGGGACATCTCTGGACTTTAAATCAAACTTTCTTAGTAGAGGGCTTGGTTTTGTCACTGTAAGACATCAGTAGCTGAGCATCTTTCCAAGGCTACTCTAGACTGGTATTATTATTAATGCTATTATTATTTTCACCAACTTGTCCAGTGGTTTGGATAGCCATGTGACAGGCAATACAAGGCATTCATAAACGCCCAAGCCAAATAGCTCCAAGAGAAACAGAAAAGTAACACTGGCTTTGGTGAGTCAGCTGTAGGAGCAGCCCAAGATGCCCATGGAATGACACTGGGCAGCAGAGGTGGGCTCCGACAGCATGGGAGGGCTGTGCCCTCTGCTCGGGGAGGGCTGCCAGCAGCGCTGGTGGCTGCTGCTATCTCACAGTTATGTCACTTTACCACCTCCTGAGGAGGTGAGAAAGCCCTATACAATTCATTACAAAACCCCAGCGAGTAACACTGTCTGTGGCAGCACGGCTGCATGCTCACTGTCTCCCTTCTTCCCTTTCTCTGCTCCTCGTCAGCTGTTGGATAGCAGAGAGCTGGGAGCTCCCATTTCCATTCAAAATGGAGTGTGACCTGTGGCTCACAGGGCCACCTCTGTTCAAAATACTGTGGTGAGAATGGGTCATAGTCTGCATCAGCACAGCTCGGCCACAATAACTGGGGAGGTGGGGGAGCTCACCTTGCCAGCTACACACTGCAACCTGGCAGAGCGATGCGACCCTTCCAACAAAGCCCCAGGGGCTGCAGCTCTGCTGTCCTGCTCACAGCCACAGATCGAGCTCTTACCGGCAGTGCTAAGTAATTCCTATTTGCCATCCCTTACAATGTTTGTAGCATGGGCAGACTGGACCTTGGAGGAAATGCTTTTCCCTTGGTATAGTCACGTACACTGTGCCCAGACGTGTTCTGAGGCCACAGCCACCCTCCCAAATTAATTCTCAGCTCCTGCAGACGAAATGGCTCCTGCTGGGGAACAGCAAGTGTGAACCAAAGCAGGAGGATCTTACTGACTATGGCTGGGCTTTATTGCACTGTTTGGAGTCCTAAATACACAGCTCCAGCAGAATGAAGGTGCATGGAGCTCCTAACTGCAAGGTAAAACCTCACAAAGGAACATTATGTACTTCTGGCATTATGCTCATGGTACACATACCTGTTTATTGTAAAAAGCATTTCCTTATTCTGGTCTGGTGCAGCACACACATCTGGCCCTACCCTGCCCCTCCAGGCCTGGTCATTCCCAAAGCAACTCTTCCCAGAATCAGCAGCATTCTCCTCACAGCCACCAAATGAAACAGCAGGTTTCTGGGGTCACAGCTTTCCCATGGATGGAGGACCTGGTGACCCAAACTGCACCACTCTTCACCGCTGCTTGAACAGCAAAGACACTTCAGAGTTCTGTCTGATTCTGCCTGGGAGCCTTAACTTCCCCTGAAGAAATGGTGCAAAATGATGCAATGCACTTTTTCAGATTTCTCAGCTGGTAATGAGGGAAACCTGGGAGTGCAGTGCAGGCTGCTGAGGGCACAAATCATTGTAGGGCATGAAAAGTGAAGCCAGACCTCCTGGCAAAAATCAGCAGTGCAGATGGCTGCTCCAGAATTCCTGCTAGGGAAAAGAAGTGGTAGACTTCTAGTATAGAAGTATATAACCTTCAGTGCTATGTCCATATCAAATTGCCTTACCAGCAACATATTCAGCCAAAAGGTTTTTAGCATAGGCACTGCTAAAGGAACATGAGAGCAGAGAAGACCTTTTCCAGCGCTGGCTGACTCACTCATGTTCTGCAGCTAAATCTCAGGTTATAAAATGAAAATGGGAGTGCTGCAGTAAAACCCCTCTGCACGTGGGATTGATTTCATCACAGGCTTTTCCTTGTCATCCAGTGCCAAGAAGGACAAGAAATCCTGCTGCTGGTCTCTGAAAACCCAAAGTCCCCAAAGTCATTACTGGAGTCAACAGCTCACCTTTGAGCACCACATGCCATCATTCATTCCTCTGGGCCCCACCTGGATTTAGTTAATGAAAGTCAAACTCTTAATAAATACCTTGTAAAATGAAAGAAACTACTAAAGATAGTGTTTAATTTCATTACAAGCAGTCTCCTCTATTTGTTAAATTGGAAAGTATTTTCACCTGATACCTTGGAAATGAAGTCATGACCTTTAATAACTCCATTCAGACTAAATGCATAAATAGAGCTGGAAAGAGTCTGCCCAAGTGCTAACCAGAGCATATCCCATATATCTTGCAGTCATTAATGGCTGATGAATTCAGCTAATGATGTCAGAGGACATTGTCAAGGTTGATGGACCCAAACTTGCCCTTGTTTTGATGGTACTTCTATGGGAGAGGGCTCTTATGGAAAGTAATTACCCAGAAGAGACTGGTTAATAGCAGACTTCTCAAAGGCAATTTGGATGGATGGGCAGTGGTAGATGTATATAATGGTGTTTTTTTTTTTATTCCTTATAAAGACCACAAATTATGATACACCCTTATTTTCAGTTCTGGTGATTTGCCAGCATTCAGTGTTATCCAATATCAGTACAGGGCTTTATGGCTCCCACAGGTCAATAGAACAGGGAATGTTCATCCAAGGTTTTGTGCCGTTCAGTGCTGGCACACCTGAGTGGTGCAGCCAAAGTTGGTGCAGAGCTTCTCATTTCCATGCATGTTGTGCACCCGTTTGTATCACTCATGTCTTTCTGCCTACAGTCAGTGTTTTAATGAATCATCATGAGGGTCATTTGCTGAATGCTTTATACCAAATATAAATAAATGAATGGGCGGGCACCAAGATGATTGTAAATCAAGAGTACCAAAGATGATGCAATATGAAAGAGAAGCTCTGATGGCAACCCTAAGAGGATGAACTGATGTCTCAGAGGAGATAAGGAGTGAAATTCAGTCGCTATGGTCTCAGGTGAGCTGATGGCAGCACACCGATATCTGCTAACTGGTCTGTCTATATTTAGCGCAGTGACCTGACTTCAACTAAATGGTCACATCCCATTACATCCATCAGGATTTATGCATGTGCCTGAGTGCTTCACTGGCTGCAGGCTGCTAGTTCACAGCTTTTAATGCAACTAGATACCATTGGCATTGATAAACCAGGGACTGAGGACAGAGCACAGACTTTAAAAATAATTTGTATTAATTTAGAGAAGTTTTAAATGGAGAGGGAAAAAAAGAGCCTGAAGAGGGCATTTAGGAGAGCTGAGGCTGTCAGTGTGAGCTGCCTGTATGGCCATGGCAGAGCTCGGGAAAGGAAAGCATGCAGGAAAAAAATACCATAGTGCTTTGTTTCCACTTCAGTCACAAATGTTGGTTATTTTGCTCTCGTGTTCTGCAAAGAAATCATTCTCTAAAAGGTGCCACTTCACTCCTTTTTCTTTTTTTCCTTCCCTACATGTAGGTACAAATACAAAGTGTAAAGCTGCAAGCACAGCTCCAGCATCCCTCCAGCAGAGCACAACCTCCAACCAGGTTCCTGTACGGACCAACCATTTCTTCCAAGCATCCTGGTGTGAAGCAGAGAGCAGAACACATCTGCTGTGGGCATGGTTCCCATTGCTCCCAAAGCAAAAGGTGCTGTGCTGACGGGGGTGAAGCATTCTGGCCCATTTACACATAGATTGCTGTCAGATTGCCACCACTCCCAGCCGCCGTGCCCATCCCAGCACATTTTCCTGCCCCCAACAAAAGAAACCACAGCAGCGAAGATACCAGCCAGAACTTATCTCCAGCTCTTTGCAGCTACGGCAGTTTCTCCCTGCCACTGTGTTGAAGCCAATGGAGGAGAGCAAACCAGAGCATTCACAGACATCCTGCCTGCAGCAGCCAGAATTCAGAAATGAAGAGTCTTTCAGAAACTCAGCGTCTCCAGACCCCACAGCCAGAGGTCCTGCTGTGGCCATGAGCCCCCTCCAGCACTGCTCTGTCTGCCCATCCTAGGAGCTGCAATCTTTCCCATTTCCTCTCCTTCAGAAGACAAAGCAAAGCAAAGCAAACTCAGTTCTCAAAGCATTCCCAAAGCAGCACGTACAAAGTCATGAAGAGCACCACCACTGCAGGGAGCTGCTATGGGAGTTTTGTAGCACCTGTTCAACCTTGCATGGCTACAAAGTGCACTTGCATACATCAGTATGCATTTAAGATGCTTCTTTGAACTGGTAACAGTTAAATCGTTAAACTGCATGTAATTCTGGTCCCTGAGTAGCAGTAAGCATTACTGTGGCAGGGGAATAAGTTCAGATTTACACAAGCACAGCTGGGATTGAGCCCAGCGCTGCTTCCCAGCCCTCAATTGTGCAGAGTACTTCAAATCTGTTCTTAAGTCTGCAGTGTGTACAATGTGGAACATTGGTCATTTAAGAGACAAGAAAGATAAACACAACAACTGAACATATGTAGATGCTTGGACCACCGGGAATACAAATCTCCAATTAAGATATTAATAAATGCAGAATATCCCCCTCCTTAATTAATTGTTTAAGCAAACAGTGAGACTAGGTGAAATACTTCCATGATTATTTAACACATAGCAAAATCAAGAAGGTTGACTGAATAACAATTCCTCAATTAACATACAATGAAGAACATTTGAGTTTTAATTAATCCTTATTGGTGCTGCAGTAACTTCCATGGAGAATCTATTCCAGTTCATTTCATAGGCAGGCGCTTCAAGTTGAGGTAATTTCAGCGTTTGGTGTCCAATATAAATCTACTTATTAAAACTGATAGAAATGCATGGGATTAAAATCAGATCCAAAGGGCAGGTACACTCGGGGAGCCATGGCTCCGCACAGCATCACTGCTGGTGTCAGAACACAGTGCTGCTGGATCCCAAAGTGGGGTTGGATTTACTGTCATTGTGATTTGGGGGTTAAACCTCTCCCTGTAAGCTGAGGCATGTTGCACCATGTGCACTGTGATGTGCTGCAGCCATTGGCTCAGGGCTGGCAGCCCTGCTCTGCAAACAGCAGCACTACGCAGCCTCCTCCGGCCCTGCAGCCCTACAAGGAACTCGTCTAACACTTAATCCACTTAACTAATAGGCTTCTGCAGGAGTTTATTTAAAAGTCATCTACATTTAATAGACTTCACATTTTAAAAGAGGCAGATAATTTTCTGCTGCATTCATCCCAGAACACCTATGGCTTTGGGGCTGGCATCCGCTGACCTCTCTGACTCAGGAGCTCTCTTCAGGGGACCGTGAAGGGGAGCTAAAGATAGCAGAGCTATTTCCAGCAGCACCGCACTCCCAGGGAGTCCTGTGCCTCCACTAGAAAACAAGAGAGATGACTGATGTAAGGCTGGGGTTTTCCATGAGCTCTGTGAGACCCATTCAGCCACTGCTCAGCCATGAGGGAGCAAACCCACTATCAAGTGACCAACACCAAATACTTTGTGTTTCTGTCTCCTGTTGGCATAGACACAGGTGGTGGAATGGAGCAACCATTTCCACATGCTTAATGGCAGTCATCTATTTTACAGGACTGGATAATAAATGTTTTAAAGTACCTTTCTAATGGTATACAACTCAATAAGTAGATGCTTTTTAATGAAAGACACAGCATTTTTCTTTCTATTGCGCTGCCTTGCAATTCTCCTACCAGTTTTTGAGAGTCATATATCACAGAGGTAACCAAATACCTGACCAGCTCACAGCTGTGATATGCTGCACTGCTGCTCTGCCCTGGAGACAGCACCACACAGATGCTGGAGAGGGCTGAGAGTGCCTGGACATTGCTTTGTTCTCTTTGCAGCACAGCAAGGTGAGTGCTCTCCGTCTGCTGACATGCTGAGGATTTTTTTTGTTTCTCTTGGCTCCGATCTCACGTTATTACCATAAGTTCACTCAGGGCTAAGCCATGATCAAACAATTCAATAACGAGCTAAATTCATAACAACACACCATGCTAAATTCATAATCAAAACAGTCAACAGAACAGGAGAGAAAGGCTTGAGCATGGGCGCAGATCAGAGTATGGATGCAGAGCAATGCACCAGCAGGCAGCAAGGAGCCAGTGGTGATTTCCCTGGGCAAAAGCCTGTTTCTCTATTCAGGGCCCTATCTCCTCACTGTTAGGATACATTCCTTCAGTTACAGGAATCCCCTGCAATAGCCCTTTCAGACCAAGTCCAACACTCAGTCTTGCAGAACTGCCGGCAGCTGTGGTTGTCATCGGCAGGAGGTGGCCTTACAGAGGAATCTGAGCTAGAGGCCAACCAGCACTGCCTACTGAGTATTGCATTGCCCCTGAAAAAATGGCCATGGAAAGCTCAGCCCTCCCTCTGCTTGAGGTGAGCGCACTGAAGGAAAGCAACAGAGCCAGGTGGGTTTCAGTCCACTTGTTCCATGTGAGGCCTCATGTTTGCACAGCTGTGGGTCTTTGCTAAATGCGAGCACTTTCTGAGGGGCTCAGCACTTCCACCTCACCCTTTTTTTCCTTCTTTCAGGAAACCCAATACCCAAATGGGAAAGCTGAAAATATACCAGCAGTAGGGAACGGAAATGTATGGATCAAGTCACCCTCTGGAAGAAAAGGGGTTTTCATACAAGAAATCCCACAGCAGACCTTTTTTTCCAGGGGCATGTTTGCATTACAAATGAACAAACCTGCCTCACCAAATACCCACTGTAGGAACATTGCATCCACAAGGTGTGCTTGTCTAGATGGCTCTCAGCATCAAACCCAACTGACCACAATGCAAGCCAGCTGCAAAGCTGTCAGCTCAGCTCCATGTACAGCTGAGCCACAGCCAAAGTGCAGCCCCTGTGATGGTGGTACAAGGAGAGGAACAGGAGCACTGCGGGGAACACAAAGCTGTGTGATCACAGCCTTCCAGGAAGCTTCTCCAGCAGTGTGATCACAGCACTGACTGAGCTCATGAATTTCCAGTGCTGAGATTATGGCTGGCAGTAGAGCTATGGAAATCTCCCCCCAAAAAGCTTGTACTTAGTTATTACGCTTTATTAAGAGCCTTGCTATACTAAAAGGTGAGCTGTGTGAATGTGTCTGCAAGCAGCAAGGCATTTGACATCCGTCCTTGTCTATTATTTCAAGCATGAGGATACTTACTGGCATTTCTGGGAACATAAAGGCTGTAGGAAGGGAGGCCAGAGCAGCAGGGATTGGCAGAGGGCTCCTGCCCAGGCTGCTGCACAGCCAGCAAAAAAGCATTCCTAGCCTGCAGCACTGCGGTGGGGAAGTGCAGCACAGAGTGCAACCCCTCAGCAGCCACAGCCCTCCTGAGGGAGACAGCACTGTGCTGCGATGTCATGTCAGAGCTGTGGAGGTCTCCCAGCATCAGCCAGGGCTGACTCATTGCCAGGTGAGGGTGGAAGCAGCATCAGAATGTAGGGAGATAATTGGGGGTCTGCAGACAGCAAGAAGTCAGACCCTGTGAGCTTGGGGCTGCAAAGAGGACAAGATCAAATCTCCTTTGTACTCAGTCACGTTCATGAGGAGGGATAAATGCCCCGCAGTTCTCAGAAATATGAAAAGAAGCTGGGCCCAGGCTCAGTGGGACCTGCTCGTGCTTGCCAAGGGGGTCATGTCGGTCAGGAGAGATTTATCTCCATCCATAAACATTCCAGATAACGTGAAGCAGCTCATGGGGAGGATCCCTGCCTGTTTGCATCCCCCAGCAGAGCTGCATTCCTGCAAATCCTGGCCTGTAATGATGCACCTCTTTGCGTGACCAGAAATCATAAAGAGCTCCACACTGGGGCAGGCAGGCACCACACCAGCAGCATGCTTTATGTCCTGCTGTAAGGGAGAAGTGAGCCTGTGTCTGGAACAACTCTGCCTGTCTGCACAGCACTCTGATCCCAGCAGAGGACATAGCAATGGAGCTCAGAGCTGGGCACACTGAGTGGAGCCACGCACAGCCCCACAGAGGGTTTCCTCTTTGCCCAAAGGACGACACTTTGTCACCCAGCTGTTTCCAGACCCAGCTCACGCACTGCTCCATTTCTGTGCAACAAGAGCTGCTCCACATTAATTCCGGATGTGAAACCTGTTGCTTAGGTGACCGCTCATAGAGCACAAGCAGCCATGGCTGCACGCTGCGGGTGCCGGCAGTGAGCTGTGCACACACAGCAGCTGTGGACCCACGCAGCCATGTGAGGGTGGCAGCTCTGCTATAGGACAACATGCTGTTTTCAGGAGCAGATCAGAAAGGATTCAATGCTCCAACAAAAATCCCATCTTAAGGAAATAATCTATTGCTTTACCCAAAGTTGTATATACTGCAACTTGTGTTCATGAACAGAGATATTTATGATGGCTGCATATATTATAGAATTAACTGGAGATACGGCCACACTAAATCTGAAAAATTAGATGTTTGATCCAGGTTAGAATCGCAACCATCACATTTAATTACTGCCTTCAGTTTATCTCTGTGGCCTCCCCAGTATCTGTGCCACAAGCTGCATGGTTTGCATGTGGATACAAGTGGGGGCTTTGCACACTGTTTGGCAGAAAATGAAATTATCAACCTCTAATTCTGGCAACATATCAGAACATGACTCTTTGTTTCCTATCCTTTTTCCCCTATTGTTTGCAGTGCCACTCTGGGGCAAAGCACGCACACAGCTGTCCCAGTGCACACAGACATGAGCCTTCCCTTGTGAAGCATGAAGAGAAAACGTTCAGTACAAGGAGATAAGCAAAGAGGGGTTGCCACATCCTTTAGTTATGTTTAATATTTCTGCACAGTCGAGAAACTGTGAGGAAAGAAACAGCAACTGAGTTCTGGCAACCACCACTGCTGCTGCGCCCATTTACAACATATCGCTCCATCTCCAACCTCATTTACTTAAAGCTCTTGTTCTTGTGCTGCTGGTGCACACACTATCTCTCTCATCACACTATCTCTCTCATCAACATGTGGGACTTCTTTCAGTGGCTTACAACCCAGAAATTACTCAGTTTTCTCAGCTTCCCTTCCCAGCATCTTGCTCTGTAACACAGCAGCAGCAGCATCCCACTCACAGCAGGCAGCTGCTGCAAATATCCACAGAAACAACATCCAGGAGCAGAGCCCTTTGGTAAATGAAATGGAATGACTCATGGCTCTTAAAGCTAAAAAATAAAAATAAAAATAAAAAAATCAAGAGGAAAATAAATTAAACACCTACTCAGGAATTAGGAGGCTTAAGGCACTAACAAACAAAGCCCACAACATGTGTTGGCTCAGCACTGCACTGAGCTCCGGTCCCAGGCTGACTGCACAGCCGGGTCACGTCCCACCCAGGTCTGAAGCCCTTCTCCTCCCCAAGCAGGGCTCACAGGAGCATCTGACTCCATGGCCAGTACAGCCCTGCCCTTGGACTGGTAGCTCTTGGCTTTTCCTGTCACCAGGTGCCCATGTCAGCCTTCAGCCTCCTCAGCATCACTGGGGAGGGAGCCCTGCAGCCACAGCATGTGCTCTGGAAGCTCTCCCTTTGATCTCTGTCCATTCGAACACTGCTGGGTGTCTTTGGCGGCTGCTCATCCCGCTGCTGGAAGCTGCAGCACACTTGCATCCTCCCAGCTGTCTCCACAACATCCAAGATTGTACAGACCACTCGTTCCCCATCAGCCATTCAGGCTGAAAAGCCATTATCTATTCACACATTCCCGGATACAGTAACAGAAGAAATTCCACACTCCTTGTTCCCGTATCTCCTCTATACCTGGTTTACATCTGAAGTTTATTAATAGAGGATTGTTTGAGATGCACGGCCATGCTCTCTGTGCTCTCTTCCTCTCTTAATTTTCCCACAATGTGCATTTTAGAAGCACCTCTGAGCACTGAAACAATGTTATTATTGACTGCAGCCCAGGTTCCTTGAGGGAACTGGTCACCCTAAACACCACTACTGTAGCTGGGTAGATCAGGTGGGATTCCTTTCCCACTTCACATTGGTTTACATCAGATTCTATCTGCCCCTTTGTCTCAGAGTCATTTGGCACTACAAGGACCTTCTGCAGTGATCTGCAGGCAGCTCAGTGCTGTCCCACCCACAGCACACACACTCAGCAGCCCTCCCTGCTGCAGTGCTTAAAGCCGCTGCCCCATGGCTGCAGTGGGAGATGCACATTCTGCAGATCCACACCTCTCCTCCCTATGTCGTGCCATTACATCACCACAGCTAAAACAGTTCTGTGACTGGGCAAACACGGTGCCTTGAAATTAACAAAATGATTGATTAAATTTTATCCCTTATTACATTTCTTCCTCCTTCAATGGTTTTACCTCCCCTGGAAGACATGCCCCTTAAACCTCACTGCATTCTTTTGGCAATACTCAAAATCAAATATAAATTGCTTTCTTCGTGTTCTGTACCTCTATGACATCTCCTAAGGACATGGTTGCTCTGCCCTGCTCTGCCCCAGCTGCAGTAACTCCAAACCCAATGGCAATGCCCTCACCTCCCAACAAGAGTACAGACCCAAGGACAGCCCAGGGAGCCAGCATGGGGAAAGCAGAAGGGAGAGGTACTGGGGTGGGTGAGAAGGGCTGGTATGGAGCTCAGACCACAGGCAGCACAGAGCACTCAGGCTGCACAGAGCCCATAGCCCCTTGTTTTACCCCTGTGACAGGCACAGAAGAATTATTCTCATTTTACAACTGGATTATAGATCCCAAAATGACTTTACGTGTGTCATGCTAATCCAAAAGGGAACACTTACAAGTACTCTTTGAGTGAAACTGGATGCCTCTGAATAGGTTAACAGAGATGATTCATTATGGGGTAATTGGAGAGTATGGGAACATCTGTGGCTAAATATTTTATTCCAGCTGAGACTTTAATCAAGTTTCTAAGGAATGTCTCCTAAGGCTCCACAAACTGCTAAAAAGATTTGCATAGGTAAAAAGCACTATATTGAAAACCATCAATAACGTAAATTAAAATGTTCATCCTTAGCTGCTAATGTTTTTTTTGCTAAAGGTAAGTAGAATGTGTGCTCAAGTGTTGGGAAAATCAATGTAAGAGGTGAACAACGGAAAGACAACAATTTGAATATAGAACTCAGGAGCGCAAAGCAGGCCGCTCGTGTCAATAGTGATTTCAGATCAACACAGTGGAGGTCTGATTTCTACCATTCTGACTAAGTTCCAATTGTTTTGAACGAACAGAACATGTTCTTAGGATTGAAGGTGAGTTAATGCCTGCGAATGCCACAAAAAAGCTGTATAAATCAATGAATAATAATGATAATGCTTAACATTTACCTAGCCCTTCACAACAGCACACAGCCTTCAGCTCAGAGACAGTGCCCTGCTGTGAGCTCCCCTCCCCCTCCTACAAGGCTCCCGAGCACTGTGAAAAGTCTGAAATGAAGATCAGCACCTCATCTTTAAAGCCATTTTCAAACATTAATATTTCATTCTAAATACTCAGCAGCAAGAGCAGCCTGGGTAAGCACTGTGCTGAGCTGGGCATGGGGACAATGAGGACTGTGCTGCTGGGACATGGGATCCCCTGTGCCATCCACGGACCTTTGGGACACTGCAAGCAGTGGCTGTGACCCTCGCAGCCTGGTGGTGTTGGCTGTGGGGTCTGCCTGCTCAGCACTCTGAGCATTGCACCACTCCACTGACGTGTTCTCTCCATCCTAAGAAAAGAGCTCTCAGTCCAGCTCTACTCGCTTGTAAATTATTTACACAAAAATATCAGTTGCAAACAACGCAGAGCAAAAAACATTTGAACATATGGATCTCAAAATGACCTCATCCCGAATTCATAGGGTGAAGCCAAACCATGCTTCAGAGAGGAAGAGCAAAAAAAAGAGAGAAACCTGCCCTGGTCCAAACTCGACCCGAGCCAGCAGGAGCAGCTCTGCAGTCACCTGCTGCACTGAAATCTGCTGCGCAGGGGATGTGCCCCATGGATGGGCACTGCTGCCATCAGGAGCAGAGCGTGCTCTGTTTGCCTTCAGAGAACACAGACACAGCTCTCTTTGTTCTCATCATGGCTATTTTTCTCAGAAAAGTTTGAATCCTGCACAGGTTTTTAGATGTGAAAAGCAGAATTACTTCCCCAGAACTGAATCACTGGCTTTTATAGATCCAGTAGCAACACTTGAAAATAATGACCGAGCCATTATTCATTCCCGTGACATTTGTTTCAATAACATTAATCAGAATGAACTCATTTGGTATTAATGCAGGTGTCTCAAGGCCTCCCAGAGAATTCCTGGGGCATTCATTAGCTGGGCCACTATTTTTATTATTTTCCTACAATCTCAGTGTGCTGGGGAGGGGCAGGACTGGCAGAGCTCGAGAGGAGCCCCCTGTGTGCCCATGGAACAGCTTCAGAGCAGTTCCCATAGAGTCGTGTTGATCCTCCCTGCCTCTGGGGCGGTGAGGCTGGGACCCCCTGTGCTGTGCTCAGTGCAGTCCTGTGCTGCCCCACACTGCATGGCACTGCCCAATGGGTTCTGTAGCTGTGCTTTCACAGACATTCTCCGTGGGCTTGGATACGCTGCCAAGAGGCTGCAGAACAGCGCCAAGCTGTGCAGCTCTACAGGGAGCTGTGAAGGAGCCTCTGCCTTCTTTGGGCTATATTTTAATTGAGTGTGTCCCACAGAATCAGAGCTGTAAGATGTTATCCTAAGGATATGCCCATGTGCTTCATATCCATTCTCTCCAAGGGATAAACAGTGCGGCTGACCTGTACCCTTCAGTCCCCAGTCCAAATGCTGCCTCATCCATAAATATTTGTGTTGCAGAGCTCCTCACACTGCCGGGAGTGAGCAGGAAGGAAAAACACTCACCAGAACCTGGAGAGGATGGCTGGGAGCTGCGGGAGGGAAACCTGCTCCGTGCAGACAGCATTTCTGCCCTCAGGGGAAAGTGGCCACAGTTAGACCAGCTCTGGGGGGCAGCCATTGCGCAAGGAAAAGCTCTTCATCCTGCAGCAATGCAGCAAAAGGCTGATTGCCAACCAGCTAAAACACACTTGTGAAAAGAAGGCAGGCAGCAGAATCATCCATGGTGAGAACCTCAGTTTTGGCAGTTACCAAAGCACTCACATGGCAGCAGGAACACACACTGCGGCCTCTGCAGTTGTGGAATTAGTGTAGCACAGACGGCACCTTCACAGCACACTTCCTATTGTCTTAGATAGTTCATAATCAGAATATTTTCAGTTTCATACTCCAAGCCTATGCAGAAAGTACTTTCCTATAGTAGCACAATGAATAAGAAGCCCACATAATCCTGGAATGAATCAGCCTGAATGCGACAGATAATAACACCAACTCAGACAGCTCAGGAGTTAGACTGTAGCCCATCACCCCCCACCCCCGGCAGACACCAGAGGGGGATCGCTCTGATCCCTATTGCAGGCACAGGGGCTGCTCCAGGGATGGGAGCAGAGGTGACAGCCTCACACTGCACCAGGGGAGGGTCAGCTGGATCCAGACACCTCTTGAACGCTTTCAGGGATGGAGACTCCACCACCTCCCTGGGCAGCCATTCCAGTGCATGACCACTTTCCGAGAGAAAAAGTTCCTTCTTATGTCTAGTCTAAACCTCTTCTGGTACAATTTGTGGCCATTTCCTCGGGTCCTGTTTGTTGCCTGGGAGAAGAGGCCAAGATCTTCCTCATCACAGCCTCCCTTCAGGAAGTTGTAGAGTGCAACGAGGTCTCCCCTGAGCCTCCTCTTCTCCAGGCTTAACAATCCCAGCTCCCTCAGCCGCTCCTCAGAAGACCTGTGCTCCAGACCCCTCACCAGTTTTGTTGCTCTTCTCTGGACATGTTCCAGGGCTTCGATGTCTTTCTTGTAGTGAAGAGCCCAAAACTGAACACAATATTTGAGATGTGGCCTCAGCAGAGCTGAGTACAGAGGGATTACTACCTCTCTGCTCCTGCTGGTTACACTATTTCTTATACAGGCCAGGACGGCATTGGCCCTCTTGACCGCCTGGGAACACTGTCAAGCCAAGCATCAACTAACACTCCCAGGTCCCTTTCCTCTTCACAGTCATCCAGACACTCTGCCCCAAGCCTATAGTGCTGCATAGGGTTATTGTGGCCAAAGTGCAGAACCCGGCACTTGGCCTTGTTGAACCTCATCCCATTCACCTCAGCCCAGTGATTCAGCTTATCCAGATCCCCCTGAAGGGCCTCCCTCAGGCAGATCGACACCACCTCCCAACTTGGTGTCATCTGTAAACCTACTGAGGGTACACTCAGTCTCCTTATCTAGGTCATCAATGAATCTCAGAATCATAGAATCACCAGTACAGACCCCCTGGGGGACACCACTTGTAACAGGTCACCAGCTGGACTTAACTCCATTAACCACTATCCGCTGGGCATGGACCTCTAGCCAGTTTCTTACTCAAAGGAGGGTAAGTCCAGTCCATGGGCAGCCAGTTTCCCCAGGAGAATACTGTGAGAGACTGTGTCAAAGGCTTTGCTGAAGTCTAGGTAGACTGCCTTTCCTTCATTACCAGTCTGGTCACCCAGACTTAGAAGGAAATGAGGTTGGTCAAGCACAACCTGGTCTTCATGGTGGGGTGGGTTGGGGTTTGACCTGGGGATAGGAGAGGTCTTTTCCAGCTGTCCTTGTGCTGCCATCCCACCATGTTTTAGGCACCACAAGAGCCCGGTGATGTCCCTCCAAGGTGGGGCCAGCCACACACCAGGTCCCCTGGCCAAGCAGAATTGTGATCCAAGCCAGCACTACTAGCCCCTCTCACATCTTCTCCCCTGTCCCCCCCCCCGTCCCCCCCCCCACCTTGCACTACTGTGCTTTACTGCATTACTTTAATTGCGCTGCTCTGAGCCTCAACACTTCAGTTGTTGCAGAGGCTGTGGGCTAACAGCACTCCAGAAACGAGTGTTCCTCATTCCTTTCCTATGTACTTTCTATTAAACTGTAGCAGTCACCACAAATGTATTAGCAGACACTCTACACACAGTGCCATGTTTTAGGGTTTTCAGTTTACATAAGCACTGCTCTACTCTCACCACAGGAAATTTTTATCTCTTAGTGATACCATTTGCATAGTTGGAGGACTTTCCCAGCTCTCCTACAGGGCACGTTCACAGTCTGTAAAACATGAGGCTCTTTCATTTAGCCCTGAAAAGGGAAACTGGTAGTAAAATCCAAACTAGAGTTTCAGTTGCACACAGCTCCCACCACATACAGTCTCACAGTCTCACAGTCTTGTGTGGGTTGGAAGGGACCTTAGAGATCATTGAGTCCAACTCCCGGGATTCGAACCTCCTGTGTAGCAGAGCGGCACTTCTACCACTTGCGCCACAAGGGGGATACAGGTAGCAAATATAAGAAAAAAAGAAAGCCTCTCCCCCAGAGTTGCTGCAGGACCTTCATCCATATGGGCATTTGAGATGCAACGTAGAACATTGCACAAATCCATCATCTCTTCAGTGCCTCCATCCTCTCAGGAATGAACTTTCAGCAATGACAGTGCGACTGCATTTGGCAGAGCTGCCCCTCACTGCCTGCTGGCTCCAGGCTTCCTTATTGTTTGCTGTCACTCAGCTTCGATGATCCAGCAGCATCACCTTCCCCTCTGCCACAGGCAGACAAAAAATGTGGTGTTGAGGTGCTTCTACACTAACCAGGCCCAGAAGAGGAAACCCTATGGAGAAGTTGTTCAGGAATCCTCACAAAGTTTCTGAAGGCAGAGATGAAATTCCAAGAATGAGTATTTTTTATAATACACACTCATATTTAGCAATTGCATTTGAAATCAATATTTTCCATTACCTCTATAGATGGTGGTATAAAGTATAGTAACACTTCGGCTTCTAATATCTTCGAGTCCAATCTATACAGAATACGTATTTTTTGTGGTCTGATCGTATTGATTCCTCATTTAGCATATAAACGAGGCTATGAGTTCATTAAAAAGGGGACAAACAATTGCAGGGTAGTTTATTCTTGTCACTCGGGGGCTGAGTTGGATGCAGAAAACTTATGAGTGAATAACTCGTATTACCATGTGCGTGTGCTTGTCCTTAGAAGCCCCTCATGGCTCCATGCAGGTCCTGTTCCAGGCTTTCCCCAGTGCTGCAATGCCCAATGCACATCTCCAGGCCTCAGGGAGAACAAGGACACCCCTGTCAGACCCCACACATCCTCCCAAAGAAGCGTCCTTCACTTTCTCTCGCCATCTATATTCAGTGAAAATGTAGGAATAAGTACCACATGCAATGTTCTGAGTGATCTGTGAGGACAGAATGGAGCAGTATTTCAGCACCAGCACAGAACAGCAGCACAGAGCAGCAGAACAGAGCAGCAGCACCGAACAGCAGCACAGAGCACAGAGCAACAGCTCAGAGCTTAGAATAGCAGCACATAACAGCAGCATGGAGCACAGAAGAGCAGCACGGAGCTCAGAACAGCATGCCATCCTTCCTCTTCCTCCTGTCTGACAATTGCTTTTTTTTTTTCCCCTACAGCTGGAACTGACCCCAAACAGTTGTAGTTCTGGAGCCAGGGGCTCACTTTCTTTCTTAGGAGCATCCTCAGCCTCACCTCAGCACTACACCAAAAACCCAACCAACAACACAGCAGGGAAAGCAACCAGCGGAGGGCTCTTCGTATACCACAAATGGTACCACAGTGGTTTGTTGGTGCTGTTTGAAGGAGGTGAGCTCTCTGTGCTGAGCTCACATGTGTGGGTTGCAACTGTACTCATTCCGATTCCTGTTTGTATACCTGGTAATGGAGATGAGTACCTTAGGCTGCATCCAAAGGAGGTTCACGAACAGTGCTCACCAACGTGAGCAGCAGAGAACATCATCAAGTGTGGATTTTACATGGGCAATGCAGGAAGCCTGGCGGCCTTCCTACCAGTGTTATTGGGTTTGGGACATGAGGAAAATAAATCTCACAGCTCTGATATAAACTCCACATACCTTGGAGCATCGTGATGGGAGGCAGTTCAACAGGCAGCTTTGGGTGAAAGGAAGAAACCTGCATTTCATTCATGGAGCAAAGAGCGAGCTGCTGCTGTGTGCTGGATGAGAAGTGGGCTGTGAGGGGACGCAGCCTGCGTGCGGGGCCAGACTCTGCTTGGAAGCTGAATACAGGTTGAAATATCTCATTCTCTCTTTATTTTTATGGTCTGATAAATACATGGGCATCCTTGTTGCTGTGGGGGGAGAGCTATGGCAACAATGAAGAAGATCAGATGAATTGCCTTGTCTTGCTGCTTTCACATCAGTTACCTCAACTCCTTCTTCATATACATCATTCTGCCTTTCCTTTGCCTTCTGCAGTGTGTTGGTAATTGTAATTGCCAATTGTTTTTCAGTATGAGATGAAGGGACTCAGATGGCTGCAGAATATTATAGTGCTCTGTGTATTCATGTCATTGAATGTTTTCCTTTTCTTGGATATTTACATGAGTTATTACTTTTATTTTCTTTTAGGTATGGAAGTTGGAGCTCCAAAATAATCATTTGGCTTGTTTATCTGCAGAAGATACTCTGATATAATTATTTATAAGAATTGTAAATTGGGAATGATGAATAAACATGTACGACAATTAATAGCCTCTCTTTTGAATTCTCATATGGAAGCAGATGGCCTAGTGATGCGTGTAAATAGATCATTTATTTCATTTGGAAATCTGAATGTTGAATAAGAAATCAGGTATTTGCAGCTAAAGACCTTCCCAAATGTTAAGAAACATTCTGAACAAGATTGGAGCTAATGACACTGCCACACAGAAACAAATCCTACGTGGAATTACCAACCTCGTTCAGCACGTGAGCCCAACATAAATGCTCAGAAAGCATGGAAGAAAAATATTCATCTGCTCAAACTTATTTATCGTTGACTTTGACAACAGAAATATTTCCTTGCTCTCTCCAACCACACGAGCTGCTGACACAGAACACAAACTTCACTGGTGTCACCAACCTGCAGTTTTTACCACAAGTGACAGAGTTGGAAAGAAAGAAGACAGTAACTGAAGAGCGATGAAGGTGTGTTTGTTGGCTCAGGGGTTATGCCCCCATTGGTACACTGAGACATGCTTTTAAGATAAAGACACCAAGGTGCATGTGGAACCTGGCTGACAAGCAAACAGGGCTGCAGTACCATGTTTGCAAATAACCACAGCAACAGCCCCTGAGGCTCCAGACACTGTGGGTTAGAGCTGAATGGTTTGCACATGCTCTGAATTCATTGATAAATAAACTCATGGATGCACTGTAGAGCTGATTTTCACTGCTCACTTTAATAGTGGGGAAAAAAATAGATATGACTGTGACCTTTCCACAGATCAGAGGAGTACCAGCACAGTAATTAAATGACACAGAATTCAGAATTTGTTATCGCAGTGGCCCCAGAAAGGTAATTTATGTACTGGGCCTGGAAGAGCAGAGTATCACCTCGCTACAGCAGCAGAAGCCTGCCATCCATGGGCACAGACCAGGGACAGATGGTGCAACAGAGTGGAGATCTGGGCTTCTGCTCTGCAGCTGGGAGCTGCTGTGCCTGTGAGGAGCCCAGCACCGCCTCACACTAGCTTGCTGCCACAGCTGCATGCCAGGCTGGGCATTGGTGTGTGCCCATTGGGAGCACTGTGGGAACCCTTCTGCTCTCCTGCCTGCACCTCCAAGCTGAGTGCGCCTGGAGGCATGCAAACAGATGTGGGTTTGGATCCTAAGATGGAAAGAACACAAGAGGTAAGCAACAAGGAAAACTAAAATGAAACACAGTTAATAGCATTAAGATGGATGACCCTATTGATGACCACGGCTGTCCCTGAGATGTTGCACTGAGTAAGCCCAGCAGCTGGCTTCAATGGGGCTCTCCTGCAGCATGGCCAGCATTCCCAGCCACTCCTGAGCAGGAAGACCAGAGATGAGGAAGTTGCACAGGAGTGCTCTGCTGACACTTTGCACCCACACAGGATGAGGTGCTCCCCTGTGCCCTGTCACCCAATGAACTACTGCAGATCGTGAAACCCTCACCAGAGTGGGAGCATTAGTGCAAACAGGTTTTACTGTAAGCATTAAACCTTCAGTGAAAGCCCTTATAATTCTTCCATGTTCTGTTCCCGACCATAAATTAGATTCTATTACAGTTAATGGTTATGGACAGCCTGCAGACTCAGTGGTGTCTCTTTAGGTCATAAAGGCCCATAGCGCGGCATTGACTCTCCATCCATTTCAGAGGTACAAATTCCTCAGCAATGAGGTGAATGGTGGCTCTTAGAGCCACTCACACCAAAGAGCCCTATGAGATCCTCTTCCTCGTGTATGCACTGTGGTCTGTGTGAGCACTGCTGTGCTGAGCTCCTTTGGAACACAGAACTGCCTGGGTTCCTCCCAGCCTTCCACTTTTCACTACTGCACAATCCATTTTTCAGTTACTAATTCAGGAATCTCTGTTTGTTTTGCCACAGAGGCATTTTTTCCCCATCAAATTTCACTCCAATGCAGAAGAATCAGACCAGTGCTGAGCCAACTGTTTAACACCCCCCCTTTGCCAAAACTACAAAGAAAGCTGAAAAAATTGGTTCCCTTGGGTAGTCTGTTCTCCACTGTGCTCTGCCAGCACTTAAAATGAATTTGGTGCCATCAGTGTAGGAAGGGACATGAGTATGAGCTGATGGTCTGAGGTGCAGCCGACCATCCCTGCAGCAGCACAGCCATGCTGTCTTACCCCACCCATGTGAGCACTGATGAAGCCAGCCAGGCCCTACCTGCTCAATGGCACATCTCACCTGGTCCACCCCTGTCCTCAATTACACAGACAGTCCCATGGAAATTAAATGGCAGTGTTAAGCAGAAAACAAGACTAACAGTTTTGCTTTGATTCTGGCAGTACTTGCTGACCTCAGTGAAGACAAAATCCCTGTGTCAGCTCTTGCCTAAGTGTATGTTGCAAGGATTCATGTTTGCAAGAGATGAGCCGAGGAGGGGGCAGTGGCTGGGAGCAAACTGCCCAGGGTCACGGGGCAGCTGCACAGCTGGAAGGGTAGGCAAGCTCTCAGCAGCACATTCTAATGCCTCGCAGGCTGGATCTCCATGCTCCACACAGCTTCTTGTCATTTCTTTGGTACTGGGCCAGCGCAATTGAAATCATATTCTCCCTCTGCTTTGTCTCAATTTTTATTGTTTTCTTATGTCCTAAGACTTCACAGACCATTACAGCACTGCCATTTCATCATGTCCACCCTCCCCTCAGCCCACATACACCACACATATACAATATTTTATGCACATAACTACAGTATGTGTCCAAGATTAATTATGGGGAATGGACATAAGTGCCTGACAGGGCTCTCGCTAACACAGAGCAGCCAATGCTCCCAGCCCTGTGTGTGTTGGGATTTTCACTCATTCTCATAGCTATTAACTGAACAAGGGATATATCACAAGGAACACAGTGTTATCTCATTTAATGTCGATGTCCAGGAGGGTCTGAAGTCCAGCTGGGATGATAGGAGTTAGCAGTACCAACGGAAATCAGCTCCTATTCAGACACTCAGCACGTGGCTTTCAATGTTAGCGTTATTATTTTGACAGCTCCTCAGTTTTGTTTTTTAAATTCTCAGAAAGCTTCAGCACACGTACAGGAGCTCCTGTTCCTGAGCCAAGAGCCGAGGTCTGTCCTGCAGGACGCTCTGGGCAGGAAGAACCCAATACCTGATATACAATCGATTAACAGAGATGGGTGTCCTGGAGATGAAGCTATTCCTCCTTCCTTCCCCTCAGCCCACACATCTCCAACTAAAAGCCATGCTGCTACAGCAAGAGAAAGTTGAATTCGTTCCTCACGTTACAGCTTATCTTTAGTTGTAAAATGTACATTAAAAATAACATAATAAT
The DNA here is from genome assembly GCF_054131305.1 of Coturnix japonica. Classification (NCBI taxonomy): domain Eukaryota; kingdom Metazoa; phylum Chordata; class Aves; order Galliformes; family Phasianidae; genus Coturnix; species Coturnix japonica. The sequence goes on along the minus strand of NC_140680.1, from coordinate 2,109,384 downwards.
GGTTGCAACTGAAGCCTTCATGCTGATTATGACTTTGCCGTGCAGTGAGCTCCCCGCGTGGCTTTGGGCAGGTAGGAGGGGACGGCAGCACAGCACAGCCAATGGGAACTCCAAGCAGTGCTGGGGTGCTGCTCAGTGGGCACAATAGCACCAGACAACCCAACTATCTTTAATCAAACCATCACGCCTGTGGCACACCTGCCAAGCTCACAGCAGCCACTCTGCCCGCAGCTCCGAGAAGCAAACAGATAGCAGCCTACTGCAACTGCTACAGGAGCACATGCAGCATTTCCTAATTAGCTGCTTTCATAAAATTGATTAACTGCAGGCAGATATGCAATCACCAGGAATTTATGGGGGGCTGCTCTAAAGACAGAGCATGCGGCAATGAAGTCATTCAGCTGGTGGAACAGTGGGGCTGCTGCTCAGGGCATGGCACTCCGCAGAGCTGCCCATGGGAGCCCCCGCCCCATCCAGCAGCTCCCCGCAGCACAGCTGGGTGCTCCACATTGTGCAGCATGTGGCTGTTCTCTCCCAGACTGCTGGATTCCTTTGCAGCCTCCCAGCCAGTTAACACTGCTGCAGGGGAAGCTGTGTGGTGGGGTCTCTTTTGTGATGCCTGTTTCTTAACTCCTAACTCGAGCTATCTTCCTGCTTTCTGAAGGACTCCCTTTAAGTGCAGTGCTCTCCAACCAACACTCAGGCCCTGCTCCTGCTGTTGCACAGCCCCACGGCACTCCTGGCCCTATCCAACAGAGCTCCTGCCAAACTGAGACTGCCTGCGCAGCAGCCGGATCTGGCAGCTGCCGCCTTCAGAGAAACCTCAAGACTTCACAGGGGATTAACGAAGGTGACATTGAGATTCAGCAGCATCTTAACACCATCTGTTCCCTGATGAAGCCCTCCCAAAGGGGCAGGCTCACTGACGGGCTGAGGCTCAGACCCAGTGCCATGTGCTCCCCACCCTGCTCCATGTTGCACCATGCCAGATGTGGGCAGCAGCCAGGATCCAGTGCGGTGCCTCACATGGCTGCGGGGCCTCCAGGTGCTTTGGCAGCCTTGGAGCAATCTGGCTGCTTGGGCTGGGTTTTGTCAGGCAGAACATAGAATGACTATTGCCATTCAAACAGAGCACTCAAAGAAAACTGTGCAGGCAGTGCAGCCGCAGACACTTGGGTTCTGTGTTGCTGTAGGTGCAGCCTTCACCTGAGGAAACCCTCAGAGTTGTTTTCTGTTCCTGTGCAGGAAGATGCTCATAGGCAGCCATCCTGCTGTGACTTGAAGTCAACCTTGATCTGTTTGCCCTGGCTCTGTACCTCTAGCAGCACCTCTCCACTCCTGTCCTGCCTCCTTCACCAGTAGATCTGCCCTGGTATCCCTTGGTATCTCCCTTGGTCCCCTACATGCCTGAAGGACAAAAGCAGTCTCTACAAAAGGTGACACAATACAAACCTCCATTGCCAGAGGTTCCCACCTGAGCCCAGGCAAATATTAAAAATATGCAGTACACTGTTACAAGCAGTGGTACGGAGAAGAGCAAAGCAGTTACCAGAATGTCAATGATGAGCTGAGCTCAGGAGATCCAGCCACCTCAGGAACTATGAATATTCAGGTAAATATGTTGAGCTGCAATATTGAGTCATTGGCAGACACTACATGCACCAAATGTACCCTTGTCTGTTCTGCATTCACTTAAGCAGGCACTGGCCAGAGCTCTGACAGCTCTGTATAACACATCTGTGCCACTGCCCAGGTCTGTTAACCTCTAGGCATGCCCACTTCCTTATGGCACAGAGCACAGGAGACAACCACTCTGTACACAGCTCCTCAGTCTGCACAGATAAAACCCCAAACCTGGGGATGGAAGGGAAAGGGAGCAGAGGTAACACACATTGCCTTAGACAGAAGGTATTTATTTACCATGACATGGTGCTCCTTCAATAACAAGCCTCAAGATTTGCCAGAAATGAGGATGGGGGGCTGGCCCAAGTGGTGTGCCTGCTCCCAGCTCTGTGTGTGATGATGAGGCTCAGGAGCAGCATGCAGCAATAGAACAAGGGCGATATGCTTCTGGAATGGTAGAACAGGGGAAAAACAGGCAAACCAGAGGCAGAGCTCAGCATGGGGGGAGTCTGACAGGCTGAAGCAATGGTCTGTAGCAGTTGCTACAAGCATGAAGTAGAGAGAACAGGAGGAAAGCTGTCCCTCCTGTGCAGCCTGCTGAGAGCAGCTGGCAGCTCAGCTCCAGCAGCACATCATTGTCCAAACCAATTATCTTGAGTTGTATTTCGGTACGATGCCTGATCAGATGGCACCACACAGACACTGCGGGCTGGGAAGGCTGCTGCCAGGAGCAAACTTCCAGCCACCTGCACCAGGGCAGAGTCCTGTACCAGGGCAGTGCTGCCCCAATCCTGGTTTGGTTTTGAGGAGCAGCTCCTGCCCAACCCACACCAACAGTGTCATGTCAGAGGCTGCACAGTTGGGGCAGCTCTGGGTCTCAGTGCTACAGGGACAGGGTCACACTTTGACCCAGCAGACTTCACATCAGCCAGCACATCAGCACACAGGGGCAGCAAAGAGGGAGAAAACCTCAGTTCTAGTAACACAGTGCTCAGCCATCGGACCTCCTACCCATCTCTACCACTCAGCTTTGGAGCAACGCTCAGGCTGCAGTTCCAGCTCACTTTGAGCAGAGACCAACAGAGCTTTGTTAATCCAGGACAACACCAGGAAGTCAGGCAAGAGAAGCAGGAGGTAAAGATGTGACTCAGATCTTGAAGGGAAAGTGCTTCATTGCTCCATTTAGAGCACATTCCTCCCAGGCCTCTGGCAGCAGCTGCAGTGCAGGCGCAGCAGGGCCCTGGCAGCCTGCATTCCTCCCCACGCCCGGGGCTGGAAGGGGCACTGCTGTTTGTTTTATTTTGGAAAGCTGTCTGCTCTTCTTGAAGGGTCGGAGCTACCACATCTCCACAGCGCCACGCTCAGCTTGGAACCAGCGCGCTCATGGCTGAAGAAATCCCTGTTCCTGAAGGACGCGGTGTTTGCCAACACCAACAAATGGTTTGTGTTTGTTTCAGCAAGTGCTGCCATCTCAGATTTTTAATGTGCTCGTGGACAAGGACCAAAGCTTTCCTTACTGCTGGTGTAGACTCGAGGCAGCCTGTGATCTATTTCTATAGCTTGGCTGCGTTCACTTTGCTCCCAGATCTCTTGTTTCTGTTGTGTGGAATTTCTGCTTTTGTTCAGCTGCAGCCGTACAGCTCCAGCTCTTTCCAAGGCTGCAGAAGGAGTTTGGTCATTCTGTGCTAAATTCCCAATAAGAAAACCTCATCTGCTGCACAAAGCCCATATTGTTCTGGAAGAACATCTTGAGCGCTGCATAACCCGAACGCTCTGTCGCTTCTCCAATGGCGCGTCAGCACTGCGCGTGTGCCGGCTGCCATGGGAGAGCAGCCCAGCAGGACAGTGCCACCAGCAGCAGCAGAGCTGTTCTCCTGGCAGCACCTTCCCCCACCCAGAGCTCCACAAACCAAAAGGTGCTCCCTGCTTTTGGGGAGGAGAAGGGAGGTGAGGAGGGATTGTGCATTTCACTGTACAATCAGGTCTACGTGGTGCGCAGCAGCAGTTCTTTAAGTCAGCCACTGGGATCCTAAGAAAGCACCGTCATTACATTTGACCTCTCTTCCCCAAGGCCTTTTTGTAATCTTATCAACAAAACATCTCACAAAGACCAAAATGTTGTGATATTTTAAGCATGTTTTTAAGCAGCAGCAAGTATGGATGATTAACCTCCAACACCTCAGCAATGACATACAGCGAAACTTAAGGTTTGTTCATTATCAACTTTGTAACGATCACAATAATGAGGAGCTCAGATCACTTCACTCTGGCTGCACCTAACTTGCTCCTTTACCGACATTCCACTCCCTGTCCAGGCAGCCATGGGAAAGGACTATGAAGCTCCTGCAGAGCGAGTTGTGCATCCAGACATGGGCACTGCTGCAAGGACTGCGCTTTTTAAAACCTCTCATCACATTGCACGCAACAGCCTTAACCATGTGCAATACTCAGAGTTACATCAGAGGTGAAGAGAACAAACACTGGAAAGCTGCATGCAGATAAAGCACCACTCTGAGCCCCAGCACCCCTCTGCTGCTCCCCTCAATGGCCCCAGGCATAAAGCCCTGCTGACAGGGATGGTTCTGCTGCTCCCCATCTGGAAGGAGATGCCCAGGATGCAAGAAGAGACTATGAGCAAGCCGCCTCCTGCCTGGCCCACAGCACCCCCAGCTCAGGGCAGCCCCAACCACGGGGCAATCCAGGCCAACACCAGGGTTCCGTGCCCAGCTGAGGGGGCTCTACTGCTGCTGCAGAATGACTTTGTTTGCATGCTGAGTTCTTGATGGATTTTTGATATTTCACCCCCATGGAACAAAAGCAAGAGACAAGGCTGAGTTGCATAACTTCATTACAAATAATCCTGCTCCTTATCTGCAAAGCAGGGTGCAGCAAATCTGTAATATTGACTGTACAGAAACAACCTTGTTATCTCCAATCTGTAAGCAAGCTGTGCTGCAGTGCTCAGGGAAACTTTGCATTACAGCACATGAGCTCTGCTCACTTTTCTCAGTGGAAGGGTCCTCATACAGGCAGAGCAGTTTGGGGTGGGGGTGGGGGGTGAGATAAAGTGCAGTGAGGGGAGAGGTTATGAACAATAAAGCAGCAAGTTTCCAAAATCTTACACTTACAGACTAAGTTTCATCTATTTCAGGCCTGTGGAATACAGAACCATATGCTGAGGAATAGCAGACTGTAGAAGTGTAACAATAAAAAAAAAAAAAAAAAAAAAAAAAAGTTAAAAAAAGGAGGAAAAAAAAAAAAAGCACAAACCTGCAACAAAAAAAAGAAGGGCAAATCCAGCAACAGAGCCCATGCAAATTTCCATTAACTTCAGAAAAAAATCCTGGTCCAGAAGTCAGCAAAGACGCAGCCAAGCAGATGGCCAAGGAAAACAGCACAGCTCAGAACGCCCGCAGCCTTCCAAGCACCGCTTCCAGCACAGCTCTGGGTAGTGCTGGGCTCAAGGAACCTCCTCCCATTTGGCACAAGGGGATCTTTTTCCTCCTCCAGCTGTCTATGGGGATGGCCGGGCTCTTTTTTTTCTTTTCTTTTTTTTAATGCCTGATTTAATGCCTGTTAAGTATTCCCAATCATTTCACCCATTTTTGAGAGGAAATGTGATATAGCAAAGCCATGGTTCATTCACGCTACAAGGAGAATATGGGTTTTCCTGAGCAGACCTTAACAAGGAGATGCCCACAGAGCTCCCAGGAGTGCCTCCAAAACAGCATTTGTAGAACAGGGGAATGGCTCACACCGCCATGGAAGTGATGGCGTGTTGGTCCTGGGGGCAGCTCACCAAAATGGCTCATAAGAAACGTTCCAAAGGTTTCACTTCAGCTTTACCACTTTCCTTTTAACTTCTTTTCCATAAATACTCAGTGAAGGTTTCAAAAGGAACGTTGCTCTCTGTTCAGCAGGTCAGTTTGAAAGAAGCCCTTTTCTGAGATCCTAACCTAGACGACTTGGAAGAAACATCCCCTTTTTATGAATCATTTTTATTTCACAAATGAATGTTTTCCAATGGAAAAAAGTGGTCTCCATTTTTCCAAGCTGCCATGCTTGGAAATGAATGCCACGATTACTTTGGTAATTAGAAACATAACGACCCCTATCAGATGTCCACCCCAACACTGCACGCTGCTCCTCTGTATTTTCCCCCAAGTTTTACAAAATGACAGCATTATTCTCTTCTGCCCGTCCTGAGCAGCTGAGTATACGTGCAATAATGTCCACATTTCCTTTCCCAAACAGTGGGAGGTGAGAACCTCTCATATAACAAATTGAGCCTCGCTGCGCCCACCAGGAGCAGAAATAGGGCCAACGCAGAGCAGGCGTGAGCTCAACAGCAGGACAGCACTGCTCAGTCCCAAAGCACTGGAACACAGCTCTCACCCATGGGACCAATGCAGATATTGCTGCCCTCCCAGACCACAGGGCAGCACACCCCAGTCAGCTCTAACCTGCCACACTGCAGATTTGTTCTCTTCTCCCCTCCAGATTCCTGCAGCCCCACACAGGCTGTGGATCATCACTGCTCTGCAGTGCAGTTGGGGTGATGTGGTTTCTGGATGTATTCCTTTGGGATAGAAAGGTGACAAACAAGTTTAAGCCATTATCAGTCCAGCAGGTAATTGTGTTTCTATGGGCTATGATTCACCTTTCTGCCCACTGCAATCAAATTGGCGGCTCGGGCACCTTCCTGCATGGTGTGGCCATGACCTCAATTCCCCATTCACTCTCCCAGGAAGCCCTCTGGCTACTGAGCAGGTCTAAAGTACAAAGCACCTCCATGTCCCCAGCACATCCAAGTGTCCTGCCATCAGCATAAGGCCATTTCCCTTATTTCCCGACAGATAACCGGGGATGCACTTTGAGTCTGTTCCTCTCACTTTGGGTGAGAATTTAATGACATTGTTTATGTGACACTTTAGGCAGAAGCACCCAACAGGAGGCTGGGAGCAGTGAGGACACCACAGAACTTAGAAACAAAAGTTGGAAAGTTGCAAACATGTTTTGGTGGCTGCTGAACTGCAGAGCTGTACATCATGCCACAGAGCACATCAGTACAGCTGCACCAAACACGCCGTCAGCGAGCTGCTTCGGCAGCCCCATCCACCCCCATCATCACTGGTAATGACTGTGATTAACACAGATACAAGAACAGCAATCAGCTCAAACACCCTCCTGAGCGCCCTCTGCCCTGAGCTGCAGTAGTTCACCTCTGTGGTCATTTACGCTGCATCTTCAGCACCACCTGCAGAGCCTCCCCCAGCAGTCCCAATAACATTTAATTAACAGAATAATGACACAGCACTCACCGGGCTGTTGGCTTTTAAAATAGCCCTAAACATAACGCTGTGTTTTCACCAGACCTTCCATTTAGGTCCAAGTAATTCTCTACAATTTGGTGTGTACTGCTGTCCAGCAAGGGCTCTTGAGGATAGAGGTTAGCAGATGGAGACACAAGTCTTGCTCCAGAAAGCAAACACTCCTCATAGAAAAGACTGATAGAGTAAATAGGGCAATAGTTCAAGCAGCCTCTTGGTTGAGCATAAAACACAAACATTGCGATGCAGCATTAAAATGTCACACTGACTTAAACACGTGGCTCCCTGCCATTCCTTCGGCTGTTGCTGTGGCTGCCCAGTGCTGTGGAGCAGAGCTGCTGTGCTATTAACCTCTTCCTGGTGCACCAAGCACCCATACCCTGCATTGCTTCCTCCTAGAGTCAGCACTGGGCAGCTGTATTAGCTTTGGGTTGCCACTTTGATAATAAGTGCTTGTGGAGAGTAAATCTATTGAATAAAAGGAGTATGGTTGAGATAAAGTCGGACACCCAGCAACACAGGCTGCCTTCCCAGGCACCCCATACACCTAATTGATATCCAGTAAAGATGAAAGTCCTTCTGAACTCAGACTCTTCACGAGGAAGAGTTGCAAACACCCGTGGAGCAACAACCAGTTGTGCAGCTTGGGCATATAGAGTGGGAAAGGCAGAGCATTGCTCTCAGACAGCCCTGGTGTGTGTGTGCCAATAAGCAGAGACAAGGCACTGCTTCCTGACCCTGGAAGAAGAACCATTGCCCGGGCTGCCAGCAGGACGAGAGCACCAGGTGGAATCCCTCTGGGCCTCAGAGCACTGGAAGTTGGGCTCCAATGAGGAGCAGCCCCATGAGGCTGAGTGCTGTTCTCAGCCAACACAGAGCCCTGAGCTCAGGCATCAGCAGCACAGCAGAGAGATGTGGGGTGAAGGAAAACAAGTGGAATGGCAAATAAATAGAGAAGACAAATAAAATGCCTAATCAGGAGGGGAGACTCAGTGTGCCAGGGGATGCTCAGAGGGTAGAAGAACCCAACTGCTGTGCCCCACTGCCAGCCAGGGCTGCCCGGATCCCAGAGCTTTGCAGAGCAGCCCCTTGCCTCCATGTTTGCCATTTTTCATGCTCTTGCAATATAAACAGCAATGACTAGGAATAAATGTTAGCTTCCAACGACAACCACTGTATGTATGGATTTCATACAGTTTACTTACAGTGTTTTGGTTGAAAGGTCAGAGGAATACTCAAATATTTGGAAGAGGCATTAAATTTATAGCACCTAAAAAAACCCCACAGCACACAGTAAAGACACGTGCCCTATTGGTGTGTCCATACAGAGAGCAACAGCGCAGCTTTGGCAGCCAGTTTACTCTGGGATGGAGGGCACCAGCAGCAGCCTCACACCCACAGTCCTGCCTTGTGGTGTTTTGGGAACAGCCTCACCCCATGGCACACATTGAGTGAACATACGTTTCCCTTTAAATTACCATTAAATCCATCTCTTACACATACATCGCTCACCTGCACTCACAGCTCTCCTTCAAACCACCCCAGCAGCAAGAGCAGCCCAATCATTCTCACTATTCCTCCACACAGCCCCCAGCCCAGAAGCCGTACCATCCTTTGGTGTCTGCAGATGCAGCCCTACAGCAACAACTGCTGCTCTCCTGGTTGTTGCCACAAAGCTCAGTTACAGACATTTGCTCAAGTTTCAGGGAGGAGGAAAGCTTGAAGTTGTGAATCCTTTGCACAGAAGGCTTTTAGGGGGAAAAAAAAAAAAAAGAAAGAAAAAAAAAAGAAGAAAAAAGTCAATACCTAATTAAAATAGCATGGTCATTTTGATGTACATCATCCCTTGCACTTTGGCTTCTTGAAGCATTTCAGTTGCCATAACAACAAAAAGCATTTTACTATAAACTAAAGTAGCCTGTTCCTTAGTGTACATCCAAGCCAGATGCCATCAGTGCAACAGAGAGCAGAAAGGGACCCACAGCAACAGGACCCCAGAATGAGGGCAACAGCCTGGGACACTTCTGGTTTTGACCACATCAGGATGTGCACACAAGGGCAGAAAAGAGTTTCTAGGCCCCTCACCCTGCTGGGTTTGCTCAGCACAAGGCAGCCCCAGCTCTGCTGCTCCTTGTGTCTCAGGGACCACCACACAGCCCCAGCTCCCCCACAGGCCCCTCCTGAGCATGCAGCCCCCCCAGCAGCTCCCATCCCTCCAGGGCAGTCCTTACCTGCACCCTGATCTCTGCAGCAAGTGGAAACCTCAGAAGAAAGTAGCTCCCTAGACTGACAGCACCAATGGGTATAGTGGGGAGAGAAAGCCCTGTGTAGATAGGGCTCACCTATGTGGACAGATTACACCTGTGCTGATGGGGCAGAACCTGCAGGCAATCAACTAATTGACGACCCAGCTCCCTGAGCAGTTCTGTGGCTGTTGCAGGGCAGGGTGTTTACTAACAGTGACAGTCCCTGGTGTCCCAGCACCAGCTGCTCTCCTTGCTGTTGTCCTGCCTCAGCTCCTGGGGCCTCAGGCAGCTCAGTGTCTTTAATTGCAGCCACTGAAAAGAAAGAGTTTCGATATAGAAAATAAAGTTCTTCTCCAAAGATATTTGCTTTGCCTGAGTGCAAATCTGCACTTATTGCTCTTCTTTCAGTCTGTTTTTATGTCTCTTGGACCTGACATACGGCCTATTAATTATGGCCAGAGGGAGCGTTATTCCTTTACAAAGAAGAAGGAGAAACTCAGTTAAATATAGCTGATAAGGCAGCGCTGTGCAGAATGGGCATCCTGCCTCTGTTGGCTTCTGTTTCCCATCAAACGAAGCAGAATTTGCTTGCAGGCCATATGGAATGTGTGCATTACTCAGCACAACGAGGTGTGACTGGGTCACGAACAGGGGGGTGGTGGAGGTCACTCAGCATCTCCCCTCTCTCAGCCTTTGGCTCCGTGCAGAGGCCCTGGGCCAGAATCCTCACCCTCCACCCCATCCCTCCTCAGCTATCGGAGTCGTTAAGGTCTGTCGGTGCACACACAGCTCAGCGCGGGCAGTGCTGGACCCAATCAGCTCCGTGGGCACCGCTGACCCTCACTCCACGGGAAGGGGAGCAGACGCGACCTGCCATCTTTGTTGGAAGAAGAGCGGAGCTCTCTTGCAAAACTTCATCAGTGCAACAAACGTGCACTGTAACTGTCACTGTAACTGTATCCGCTCACAGACCCGACGGAGACGTTTCCGTCCCCGGCTCCGAGCTCACGGAGCGGCCCCGTTCCAGCTCCGTCCATCCGCTGTGCCGCGCTCGCTGCGCTCCGCGTTCTCAACGCGCTCGCCGTGCAGAGCCGCGCTCACAGCGCCACCCGGTGGCCGCGGGAGGAACAGCCGCCAATCCGGCTCCGAAGCCCCGCTCAGCCCGCGGCCCCCGACCGGTCGGGGCTGGCGCTGCCAACTGGGAGAAGCGCAGTGTGGGTTGAAAGCTGCTCTGCCCCTTCGGCCGCCCCACACCACGGTGTGAGCCCCTCCGTGCCGTGTCACGGTGCTCACACGCAGCACCGCCCCTCGGGCAGCGGCTCCATCTGCGGTCAAAGGGCTTTCTGCTCGGTGCTGGCGTTGCTCCGAGAGAGGAGAACCAAGTAGATCCCATTTCTTAGCAGTGCCTGTAAGGCCCCAGATGATTTACTCATGTCTCCATTTGCATTACAGATATCTGTGCCTGTTCGGGCGGATCCCACAGAAGATGAGTTAAAATACAGCCTGAGAGCAGAGAGAAGTATTGAGAAACCACAGATACATAAATATAACAGTTAAAAATTCTACTGGCTCAGAGAACGATGCAGTTGCACGGCTGATAACAGCATTGATTAACAGCGAGAGATAACGAGGCACTTTTGTTCTGGTTTTGCGTTCCCAGCAGAGCGGTGCTGCTGTGGGGATGTGGGCTCAGCGCTGCCTGATGGGGTCACAGTGCAGGGCTGCACGTCTCTTTGCAGCCCTTTGTGGCACAGAGGTGACGGCAATTCACCACATTCCTTATCCACTGGGTTGGCTAAGGCTGGTAAAGAGGGAACGTGTCTTTTGTAGGGGGAAAAACTGGGCAGAGCAGATGGATGGCTTTAATCCCTGATGACTGACTGTCTCTCTGAGCTCCACCACATGTTGCATCTGCAGGTTGCTCTGTGCATGAAAGCCAGCACTTCTGCCAAATGCACCCACTGAAGCCCTGCTGCCCTGCTCATCTCCTGGCTGCCACAGAAACCTGCTGGTAACAGAGGGAGGCTGCAGGGCCCACGCTGGGTCAGGACATTGGCCTGTTGCTTTCAGTGATGGTGTGGAGCCATCAGCGCTGCTGGTTGCAGCTGGGAAGCAGCACTGAGTGTTGGGGTGGGGGCAGAAGGAAGGATGTGCACAGAGATCTGGGCAGCAGGACACCGGGATGCAGAACTCCGCGGGTAAAGGGATCCCTGCGCACTGCTGCTGCCCAGTGCCCTCCCCATGGCATTTGCACACAGCAGCCCCCCTGCTCCTTCGGTGGCTGTGCATTAATCAAAGGCTCTGAAACGGAAAGCAGGACCATAGCAACCAGCCTAACACAGCTGGGTGGTATCTAAACACTAAGCCCATGTACATGAGAGCGAAGCGAGTTGTTTGGGGGATCACACTTCAGGTTTCCATGGAAAAACCTCCCCTCAAAAATACTCCCGGCTGAATTACTGTGTAAAGCAGAGGGATGTTTCAGAGCTGCAGTATGATGTTTTAATGGGCGCTGTCTGGCTGCCGCCGGCGCTTTGCTATTTCAAAATGATTTTAGCTGTCTTTTCTCCGGGGTCCTGAATTGTGCCTATGTTTGCTTACAGAAATAATGAAGGAACAAGAAATGGTCTCTGTGATTATTCATCATCTGCTGAGCAATCCGGAGTGAAAACAGGCGAACAAAAGCTCTGGAGGAAGAGGCTGGGAGAGCTGAATGCGAACACTTCAGGGCTACTTAGGGCACGAAGCAGAAGCAGCTCTTCAGCGATGCTGCGCACGCAGAGCGGGGCCCTCTGTGCACACAAACAAATTAATCAGAAGGAAACAGCAGAAAACTCCCTTCGAATTAATGAAGCAGTTTAACTTGGAGACTGTGGAAGAAAGACAAGAACTCCCGTTGTATTTCTGTAACGTCGGGCCTGTAATGTATGTTCCCTGTGCTCACGATTAAAGGGCAATTCACGCCTGTGTAGGAAGATTGCTTTTGGGGAAGCATTCCCCCCTTCTGCAGGGCAGCAGCAGCTCGTTGCTGTGATTAAAGCAGCCCAGACCGTGCACAGAGGGGCACAGCTCTGCAATGGCGAGCAAATGGACCATAGGACTTAAAATACCTCAAGTATTTAATGTCCTTCAGGATTCCCAGCACATAAAGCTCAGTTGATTTCGTTCACCAGGTCAGAAATAATTGGTTTTCTCACCAGAGCTGAGCTCCAGGGTAAGAATGAGGTGCTGTGCTGCAGAATTACTGCATTTTTGGTACTAACAAGATGCATATTTTTGCATGTACTCTACAACACTGCTAGGATATTTTGATGGCAAATAAGGAAATCTTAGTTTTTAAACACGTGATTTGAAGCCATCTAGCCTGAGTGTTTACATGCTACTTGAAATGGGATAATACCCCAAGCCCCAGCATGCTGCACCGGGGCTGGCATTGCAGGCAGCAGCAGGGCTCCTGCAGGCTGTGCATACCACAAGGATTTACATACATGGAGAAAAGCCAAGCAAATAATCCTGACTGAACAGCGCTCCTGACGCTCATATTTAAACAACTGATTGCCAGGGAATGTATTTTTCCTCTCTCTCTCTTCCTGTTTTTTTCTTGATCATTTGTTAAATATATTAAGACATTCTCTGCCTCATGCTGGAGCTGAGACTGCACCTTATTGCCTTTTGCAGTTCTCCAAATGAATCACTGCATGTTTGCAACAGGTCCTGCTGGAGCCATAGAAGTGATATGCAGAAAATGTAACCTCTTACCCTCCACGTGCATTCAAATGATGTCACACTGGGTGAATTGCTCAGCAGCACACTGGGATGGCCAATGGCAGAACTGGCTGCAGTGCTGACACAGGCAGAGCTGCCCTGGCTGATGCACAAAGGATATATATGCACATTTTCAGACTTAAGCTATAGTTTCAGTCCAGGTCTGAAGCAAAAAGGATTTGAGGCGGAATTGAGCCTTTTGAGCTCTATTCAGGCTCAGGCAGAACTTTATGACTTTCACACCTATCACAAAAGTTAAAAATCATTTGATTGCTGCAAACATTCCAAATTAATGGTGGTGCAAAGGAGCAAAGAATCCAGTGAGGCAGGCTTACACCAATCAACCATTTAGAATTACAACCTCCCTGTCTTTTGTCAATCTGCATATTTAACATCCAACACAAACACTTTATCCTGGCATGAAGTTGACAGAGATTAGGGAGTGAAAGGAGAAGGGGCTGTTCAATTAATCCACCCATAGTATTTAATGCAGACAACATGATGTAAGCCAAGTGAATAAAATAAAGTAGCCTGTTGCTTCAGATCCAATATCTCACCTGTACAAATGTATGGATAAATAAAAGATTTTGGTCTGAAAGATTCTGAAATCAGGTGAATGTGACTCACCTGCATTGCTCAACAGTGGCGCTGACGTATAGAAGTGAATTCTCAGCCTATGGATCACTCTGCCATCACAGGATGGCCCAGGACATCCAGCTGAGATAAAAGGTTTGAGTGTGAGAATTCCAGGGCAGCACAAAATGGGCAGAGAAAATGCCAGAGCCAATTGTGGGTAATCAAGGAGATGTTCTTGGTTCTGAATCACCGCTGCTGAAATCTGCACTCAGGGCACCATTTTCCCACATCAGATTATATTCGTTCATCCTTTCCCCTTCTTCAGCTCTTAAGAACCATATGATTGTTGTGGCCTCTTACTCAAATAAAACATAATTGCACAATTATTTTAGTGAGATGCACGCTGCTTACATGAAAGGCATTTGTGCACTGACTCACACCAGATTGCATTTGTACTGCAGTGCAGAGCTTCAGCCCTGCACTGGGACGAGATGCTGAGCTGCTCCATTTCCCCTGCCCACTCCATCTGCCCTCAGCGTTAGCTCCACAATTAGCAAACAGCTTCTAGGCTTGACTAATGAACTCAGCCCAGTTAACTCCCAGATTTGCAATAAAGACAGTGAAGACTCTACTGCTCACGTTGGTGTCACTTTGGGTGCTGAGTTCAGGGCAGTAAGAAAGCAGAAGGCACTGCAAGTGAAGCAGAGTTCAAACTGATCTCCATAAATAGGAGAAAGGATGAGAAATGCTCTGAGGGAGTTCAGTAAAGCACACAATCCTGTTTCAAAGAAGTCAGTGCATACAAACACAATGGGAAAGCATGGGCTCAGCGGCATTTCTGCAGGAGAGGGCTTGGGCATTGCAGGGGATAGAGTCCTTTCAGGAAGGAGAAGAATGACACAGGAAATTAGAATGAGTTCACCATTATGTAAGAGCCTGCTGCCAAAAGGAAGTGAATGAGATGTCTTACATGTCTATTGTGCAGAGCAGAGCAATAACAAAGTGCATTAAAGGAAGGAAGAAGTAGGAAGAAACAAGGCTGACATCACAGCCCATTTTCTGCTCATAAAGATAGCAGAATGGGAACATTCCCATCCATGACGTGGTGAAGCAGCACCGCCCAGTGCTGAGGAGCTCCATCAGCTTCTGCTGGCAATTAACTTTTGAACCACCCACTAAAACAGCCAAAGACTGACTGATATTAATAACTATTAAATCAACAAAAGAAAAGGCATTAAATTCCTCCATTGCCTTTCTTGGGTCTACAGCACGTCTTGATATTAGGACAATATGAGCATCAGCATTTTGGGGTGACCAGGTTAATGCAATGAGTTTTGCAGCGCGGTTTTCACTTCTGCAGATCATACTATTTACTGAAACAAAAACCCTCTCCGGTGTGTTCAGGTCTGCACGTTCAGGGGGCTGGGAGCTGGCAAATAACAGGAGAACAACAAAAGCCTTAAGAGCACAGTGCACACAGTTGTCCCCAGCACAAACTGCTGTTCAGCTAATGGCCTGCTGCCTTTGATTAGGAAAGCAACACAAAACCTCCACTTTCAAGCTGTGTCCCCAGAGCATCAGGCTGGGAATTCACCCCCAAAGAACAGTGTGCTTTGCTGGGATAAAGATGACCAAAGACAGCAGGACCTGGGCAACCACACATCTCTTTATATCATCCCTCAAAGGATGCTTCCCTGCCTTGCAGAAGGTCTTCACATCTCAAGGTATAAAGGTTTGTAGCTCCTAAATTAATAACAACAAATTCCTTACAAACTCTTCTAATCCCACAGACCACACATATCAATTGTTCAGTTCTGGAGGGGTGTTATTTAACTGAATGAAAAAAAGCCTGTTGGTGGGAGGATGCATCATCTTACATGGAGAAAAGGCAGTGCTCCGTGATCCGTGCCCAGAGCCCACCTGTACCTCCCAGCAGCTGGGAAGTGAAAACTACTCTACCTTTGCACTGACTAGAGAGAAATGAAGACTTCTACAAAGAATGGGAGGTAGCAAAGATTTCCCATCGGCTTGAAGGCATGAACAGCACCCCTGCTAATTTCACAGGCCAGGGCTGAAACAAGAAGTAGAAATCCAAGCACACATCAGCTGCTTGACTGCCTGGGGATGGAGGTGCCAGTGATGGGGCAAATGAAGAGGGGAAAAGGAGGGGAGACCTCTTGATGCTGAGCTGTGCCAGCTGCAAGCCCTGCCTAACAGCACACCAGGCACTTCGCCGCACAGCAGAGGTTACAGGCCCACCCAGTGGAGCTGCTGGAAACAGCAAGGCCCAGTTACTGCAGCTCCTGCGCATTCCATCTCTTGCAGGAGCTGTAACTTCCTACGACAGAGTGGGTGCAGATGATGAAAATGATCTTTTTAAAGTATTGCCAGCATCCATATTTGAATTCTTCAAGCTGAATAACAGATGTCAAGAGAACGTAGGATGAAGCAGAGAAAGTTAATACTTAATCTGAAACTGGGTGAGATTTTAACATTAGGCAGGGGGAGAGCGTTCAGGCTTATGAAGAAAAAGCACTTCCACAAGGAAGAGAAGAATTACGGTGCACTGTCATTCCATGTGATGGCCATACTCAATAGTCTGACACTGAAATGTAACTAACAGCGAAACAAAATTCAGGACAAAATAATATCATAGAAAAAAAATAATCAATAGAATTGATTGTGGATAGGCAATAAACACGGCCAATGGAATCACATTAACTAATCTATCAGAAAGTTGGAATATTTAAACCCAGCAGATCAGGTATGTTTTATGGGGCTATGAATTAGTGTTTGACATTTGACTCCCAGCCACTCCCACACCCAAGAGCCCATGTGGAAATCAGGGTTCCCCACCACGTGACTGAAGGACACAAGACCTGCCTGAAACCAACAAGTCAACCCCAGCGTGCTCCAGCAGAGCACAGTGCCCCAGCAGGCAGTGCAAGGCCATGGGTGTACCTACACCTAATCAGACAAAGACAACAAAGCAGTGTTTGAGTATTAGAACCTGATATGCACAAGTGAGCTTCTGCACTAACTGAAAACAAACTATATTTAATTAGGTCTCATTTGTAAAGACAATCACTCTAACTTATCTGCAGCAGTACAGGACAGCATGCTCCACCATCAGGCGATGCTCCTCATTGGAACAGTAAGAACTCTGCACCAAGGCCTGCTCACTCAAAGAGCAGAACTAGAGAGCACAGAATAAAGCATCTTCAGTTTTATTTAGGGTGATAACTTGTAATCAAGGTAGCAAAGCAGAAAATTATCTGGGCTCAGATATTCAATTCTGGAAGAAAATTCAAGTTTTTTTTCTCTTATGTGCATGAGTTTTAAAATTCACTGCCATAACCAGCTATGGTAGAACAGCTGTTCTTAATGGCTCTGCACTCATACAGTGTGTCCCACAACTCCCAGTAACACAGGAGAAAATGGTTCTTGTCAGTAACTTCTAGCAGCACTAGGAAGGCACACAAAGAATTGAGGGAAGAGCAAAGAATCGTGTGCTGAAGCACACAAAGTGAGACCCTTGTCTCACTAAGATGAAGGCTCCCTATGTAAGCAATTGCAGTTTCCCACCAAGCTTGCCCTTGAAGTAAGACCCATTTGCACATTGAGTCTTAGAGAGAAGTCTCTTGCTACCAGAACACTTCTTGTTCAGTTCCAGAGACCAACAAACAGCTCTGCACAGAACTGGCAGATGAATATGAGACAAATGCCCACCATAAACTCCACGAAATGAAATCCCCTGGATTAAATTGCCAACTAAACAGTAATACTTCATTGGAGTGTCCTCACCTCTAGGGGAGAGTGACAACCACATCCCCTCCCTGTGAAGAGTTCGGTGTCTGCATCCTTTTCTTGCTTATTATGAGACTCAGCAAGAGCTGCCGTGCAGACCAAGCACCTTTGCTTTCCCACTTCTCACACCTGTAATCTACTTTGTGATAACAGTTGTTTGCAAAAAGGCTCACATTTCTAAAGCACAATGTGTGTGTGCCCCGGTGGCGCAGTGGTTAAAGACGCCACCTTGCAACACTGGGGCCCGGAGTTTGAGTCCCCCCTGTGGCGCAAGTGGTAGAAGTGCCGCTCTGCTACACAGAGGCTCGAATCCCGGGGGCTGGACTCGATGATCTCTAAGGTCCCTTCCAACCCGCACGAAACTATGAAACAATCAAATACTTCTGGCTGAAGCAGGTACCAAATCCACTGACTGAACATACTTTTAAATATGATTTTGCTGCTATATGAAAGTTTATTTTTGTAACTGAAGTTCATTCAAAAATAAAAGCTGGAAGAAGCAAACACCATTTTCAAAATCTAAGGAAAATTTAATCGATGTGCCTTAAATTACTTTTACAGTAACTACAATACTGACAAGCATTTTCAAAATGGTGTTTTCCTTGGAAGTACTTCAAGAGATTAACTCTGTCTACTAATCTGTGCACCATTAGGAAAAAAACCTCTAGTTGAAGTCTTCAGAAATTCAAGTTAACATAGAGCTACTTCCACATCCAGATGTATTCGTATTTCAAGTGTGACAGAATCACAGAAACTTCAAGTTTTAAAGCATCTGTTTTCTAACTCATGATTTCAGTTTCTGACATCCTGAAATACTATCACATCAAATGAACACATAAATGAGACTAAAGAACTTAAGAGCGTATTTGTTAAAATAGAGGAAGTAATTGCATACGTTCCGTGCACCTGGCAATAGGGGAGAGTAATAGTTTATTACTGCAGATTTATTCAAAGAGAATGCCAGTCCCACACTGTCTGTGGCTTTGTTTACTTCTTCTAAGAAAAAAATCTTACAGCCTGTAACCCTTCTCCCTCCCCTCTCCTTCAATCCCCTCAAAACCTGAACTCTCCCCTCCCCCCCCATCTTGCATAAACAACAGAAAGTTACTTTTCTGAAGATATAGGAATGGGAAAAAAAAATTACATTAACTTGATAGGCATGAACACTTATTAAAGCTATAGACACCTCAGGTCAATTGAGAACAGTATTCAAAGTTCTAAAAAAGTGAACACAAGACATTTGTTTCCATTTTCCAGATGGTTTAAACCCGGTCTAATTTTGTGATGTCCCCACTATACAGGTGTTTGCAGCTGCTTCTGGTCCAATGAAATATCCCGAGTTGATGTCTTCAGTTTGGCCCACTGGAGTCCAGTGATTTGGACAGTCTATTCAGAACACAGAAATGAGAGCAAAGACCCCATACAATAAAGCACAGGGATATGCTACTAGAAGTTGCTGTCCTTCCATTGCTAAGGCAGAAATAAAGATTTTGGAAGCAGAAAAGCTGCACCAGCCAATGATCCCAGCTGTGAAGATAATTCCCATCACTCCCCTGTAAAGATAAAAATAATACAAGAACTCATTCATGACTCGTACATATACTTACAGGAACCGCAATTGGATGCAACACCTCTTAAAGGCTAAAATCCTTCGAATTCAAATCTCTCTCTTGCTTTAAGAAGTCACACTGATTTCCTTTTGTTTGAAAAAAATGGATTTTGCATCTTAACTTACAATTAGCTTTTAGACTTGGCAGGTACTAAGATTTATCAGAATCAAAGCTGACTGAAAACAATACTGTCATTTGTCTCTGTGCATTTAAAAGCTGCTGACTGACTTAGAAGCAGTATTCCCACCTTCCTTTTTTTCCCCACCTGAAGACTGTCAATACTTGTAATTTTACACTTACTACAAATTCCTGTCATATCCAAATTGCACAGATCTTCACCACTGAACATCAAGATTTCTTTTAATAGCTGCCTTTATCTCACAGGAGAGGAATCTACAATCAAATTACAGTTTATGTACTTACTGCAATGAAAATACAATGGCAAAAGTGGAGAGCAGGATCATAGGAAGAAGACAGTATCCAAGGACACTGGCGACACAGCCAAATGAGACACCCGTCATGCTCATCAGGTTCAGGAGACAGAACATCCCTACGCATCCAATTGCACTTATTCCATACACGTAGCCAAACTGAATTTTGCCAGCCTGAAAGTCAAGCAGAGCAGTGCATGTTAATTACCAGGACAGGTAATGCCCCTCACGAGAAAAGAAAGAAAAAGGAAGAACAAACATTTACAGAACATCTTCATTTCTCTCACTGTCCTCCCAATCCCAACAAATTCAACATCTCCCCACAACCCAAATTCCAGCACAACCATACAGTCCAGGCACCCAAGAAGCATGTTTTTCCTAAGATCACATATTTCAATAAATGGTCTTTAATCACGTTGCTACTGTCTGATCTGGGCTGCAAAAGCCTATGAGCTTTCAGCAACCAACTTGTTAGTATGTCCCTAAAGATTTCCTGTAACAACAACCTTTGCAGAAGTAATATCTGAAGATTTAAGAAGTTTGGAACTCCTTTATGAATCAATTAAATTCTTTATTTGGGATTTGCAGTAGACTCCACAGCATGGCAGTACAATGTAAATCATGAATAAGCAGCAACCTTATCACTCTCTGCAACTTCTTGTGGAAAGAAAGCACAGGAGGACAGGCTCCAGCCTATGCACAGATGTGTGGGATCACCTCAAAGCTGTTCCAGAGCAGGCTCAGATGTTAGGAGACACTTTCTCCCTGTAAGGGTGGTCAAACCCTGGACAGGCTTCTTAGGGGAGCAAATGCTGCCTCACATCAGTCAGTGCTCAGGAGGAGTTTGAATAACGCCCTCAGAAACGTGCTTTTAACTTGTGGTGATCTGTGTAGTTCCAACTGAACTGTTCTATAGGAGTTCCCTAAAAGGCTGAAGCTGAGCTGCAAAGTACTGTATACAAAGAGCAGAATTAAATTGTACAGATTTTCAAAAAACAAAGAGTCAAAATCAGAACTTTGCTTAACTTGCAAGTGTGTTACTTTGTAACACGTGCACCCTATGTCAACATTTGTTTGTCCAACAATATGATCTTACTATCAAAATGCCACAATTCCAGCCCTGCAGAAAGACAGGGCCATGAGGAGAGCAGCGCTCCCCTGGTGCACAGCTCCTGTGTCTGCCTCCCACTGCCTTCCAAAGTAAGGTATATATAGCTCAGCTCTCCCCTACCCTCAAGCGCTACAAAACCTGCATTAACCCTTTCTTTTTCCCAGCCTATGTCTGCTTTCTGTCACTACACTCTCACATTTTTACTATGTTTTTTTACTTAAAATTCAGGTAAAAATAATAAAAGTAACATTGTCAGGGCTCAAAACACCTCACAGGAGAAAGTGATAATTTTCCAGTAAGGGTACATCCAAATTTACCCATTACGAACATGCTCATTAATTCTGCTGTCCCAGTTGCCAGAAATGAAGTTAGTTATAAAAGTAATTCCTCTCGGTGCCAAAGCACTGCGCTGCAGCAAAGTGCAGTTTCAGAAAGAAATAAATGCAGTGCCTCAAGACATTTAGAGAAGAAAACTGATGAATACTGAAGCTTCCTATGACAAGGAATCCTACCTGCTGCTACTTTGTCATTTAACAATTGACACTTTTGAGTCATTAAAGCACGATCTAATTTCAGTGAAGCTCAATTAAAAAGAAGGCTTCATCAGATGCTGACCTACCAAGAAGCATAAACTATTTGAAAGCAGATCTACTTTAAAAGTGTTTTAAGATTGACTATTCATACCAGAAGACAAACCAAATGTATCAACTGTAACAGCACTGGTGAAGTAATAACAGATGAACCTCCTCACCTGGAGGAACAGTGTAGAAACAGTGAATAAAGTATCACATAAAAGACACAGGGAAACAAAATAGAAGCCTCAAGCATTGAGCACAAGTGCTAGAAAAAGATTTAAAAAAAAAAGAATATATGTTTAAATATTGAATGTGTACATTTTCCCAAGTCCTGATCAGAGCCAGGTGCTTCAAAACAACAACGCATGGTTCTGAAAGTCAAACAGCTCCATCTCCTAAGAGCTACATGTAAAATCTGAGAACATGGGTCACACATATGTTCTGTGACAAAAAGGATCCACGTTCCTCAAAAACAAAGTATTAAAAGAAATATGCATTCCAGTTAAATAAACATCATGCAGAAAGCAACCTCTAAAACCTTCATTTAAACCCTGCAGAAGAAAAAGGATAATTAACTTATTAACTGCAATGAGCATTGTACTAAACCCCAGTTCCTCTCCCACTGAGCTAGAAACACTCACCCGGGATGCATTTTTTGTGCCCTCTGGGCTAAGAAGTCACTTCCAACAAAGTCGCACATAACTTGGCTTTTTCCCCCGGCCTCTCCAGGCATGAAAGCATCAAAAGTAACAGGAGGCAATTAGTATCTTACCAGTAACAATGTGACTCCGAAAGCTAGACAGAAGACCATTGGTCCAGCCAAGTCAGTCTCATTCATTATGCTGCCATCTGCTACTTTTAACGGGTGCAGAACTGTTAGCGTCTTCTGCCAGATGTGGTCAAAATTGATCCCCAATTCTACAAGTATAATGAGAAGAATTATGCATACATACTTTTCTCCGCCTTCTCCTCTTGCCCCATTTGCTTTGCTGTCACTTTTCCCTGCCATTCCACTCTAAATTCTTCTCCAGAAATTACCCTGCAGGAACCAGAGTATGGAGTAATTCCACCTCTCCTTAACTGCCAAGTTCACTGCTTCTACCAATTCCAGGTCTCATACACACTGAAGTGACAAGCCGGCTTCTAAAGAACCAGATAAGAGCACAAAAGCAGGGCTCTGTGTCAGACCAAAGTTCAAATAGACCCATACACTGCTGTCCTTGTATGTGACTTCAAGTACATACATACCAAAATATCAGAACAAAATATGCAGATTTCTCCATTCCCCAGGTTTCCAGTGATTGCTGGCTCAAAGATTTCTAATTCAAAGCAGTTTCTCTATACTTAGCTCCCTTTCAGTGGGCTTCTCTTTCATAAAGCGCCCATCCTACCAGTGAATCCACTTGAAAACACAGTCATCTAACACTGATGTCTCACGACATGTCCAGCTCCCTGCAGCTGGAAATTATTGTGAGTCTCCATCCACAGTTTCACCACAGCTGCACATGCAAACCTAGTTATGAGCACAGTGATCATCTGCGCACCTTGGGCCCTAAGAGGCATCTACATAAACAAAAGCATTCTGTGAATAATATACACAAGCCCAGACGGGCGGAAAAAAAAAAAAAACAACTCTAAATCAGCAACTAAAAGAGCCTCTTGAGTTATTTGGTAATTAACAATGATGCATGAGTTGGAAATTCAAAGCATCCATCCAGGCACTCATTGTATATCCATTCTGGCATTTGGCAGTCTGTATTATGGACAGGAATTTCTGCAGTGTTTAGCACTCAGCTTCAGCAATGAAAGATCTCAGTTCAAACCAGAGAATTAACTGAAACTAACAGCACCAATTTGTTTCCATACAAGGCAGACAATTTTAAGTATTATTTAATTTACAATAGAAAAAAAATGAGCATTCTATCACGTTGCACAAAATCCATTTAATTTAACCTGCTTTCCACAGAACAGCTTGTATAAATAAAAGAGTGCTACAGCTCTGTCTAGAAATTCACATAAGAACATGCCTTCTGTATACTGAAATACAGTTAAATAAGATAATATCAACTCAATTGCCTACTTTCAGAAACAGAATCTACACCCGATTACTCAAATCACTCAAACTGAAGACCATTGGAAGGAGTTTTGAATTTGGCCATAAAGCACAAGTTATACCTTCTAATAGAGGAGGTTCATCCTCAAAATTACTTCCATAGAACGACTGTGCTGAAGTTGAAGTGTATGTCTGTGTTGGCTGGTAAATCTGCCCTGTGTAAGGCTGCTGCTGCATCATCTCGGGAGGGACAAATCCACTTTGTTGAGAGTACTCGTAGCCTCCATACTGCCTATAAAGAATTACATCAGATCACGGAGAGATAAAGAATTTGACTTTAAACACCTCCATGCAAAAAGCAAAGCTCATACACAGTAAGCAAACAATGCTGCCCATCTTCTTGTTTTAGTTACCATCCACAATCCCTCTGCAGATCTAGGCCTGCTGGGCACTTTGCTACTTTCTCCTATTGAAACTCTTATAAAAAATACTGATCAGCTAAAGAAGACACGCTGCTACCAGCTAAATGAGTAATTACTGCTGCATGTGTTAGCATTGCTTTTTGCTTTCAAGTCCTAGGCCTGCACAAAGCAGTACTACTACTGCAGCACACGGGCACATAAGAGTAGGAAAACTATCAGAAACTAATTCATTTGCACCTTAATCACTACTGACATCTCATTTGATGCCATCATTAGCTCATGCTATCACTTCTGCCCCCCTCTATATTTGAAAAGCATTATTTAAAAGGTATATATTTCAAGTTTTAATTAAAGAAAGCCCTCATTAGAGCCACGTTCCATCCTGAACAATCTGCCGAGTTACTCCGGCCGCTGCCCGCCTGCAGGGACGAGCACAGAGACCTCAATAAACGCCCCCAACGGATGGTGAGCTGCACAGAAGGCCAGTCCCACCAGCCGGCCCCGCTACCTGCCGTAGGGGCTCCCGCCGTACTCGTAGGGCTGCGCCTGCTCGTCGATGCTGTAGCTGGTCTGGAAGAACTCCGTGTTGAAGCTCTCGAACCCCGACATCGCCGCCGGCCGCGGGGCGCTCGGCCCGGGGGACACACGGATCTCCTCACGGGCAGCGGCCCTCAGGGCGCTCCCGCAGCCTCAGGAACCGCTCCGGGAGCCGCTCCGGGAGCCGTCCGCCGCGACGGCCCGACAGCAGCGACTCACTCCGGCAGACCCAGACCCAGACCCAGACCCAGACCCAGACCCAGACCCAGACCCAGACCCAGACCCAGACCCAGACCCAGACCCAGACCCAGACCCGTCCCGGTACCCCCCGAACCCCCCACACTCGCAGCCACCCCGCACCCGCCCCGGCCCTGCGACGTGTCAACGCGCCGCACGACCGCTTCCGGGGGCAGTGACCCCGCGCATGCGCACAGGAAAGGCGGCGTTGCGCCCCTCACTGAGCATGCGCAGCTCGCAGCACCGCCCTCTGCCTGCGTGGCTCCCGCCAAGTCTCGCGTTGCCATGGGAACGAGGCGGTGGCAAGATGGCGCCGGGCCTACTTGGCGTCATGGCGCTCCTCATGCTGGGCTCAGTCTGTTCCCTGCTTCCTGCGGGGCTGACCTCATGTTTTTAAGTCTCTCTGTAAGAAATGAGGCCTTGAAGCTTCACTTCTGTTTCCGACCATTTTGTCAAAAATCTGAAAGAAAGCAAAGCCTTACCTCACAGATAGGCATGGCCCATCCAGTTGTGTCCATTGGGCACCTGAATAGTCAGAGCCTCCTTCACTGCTTTGCTTGTGCCGTGTGAGCTGTAGGGCAGGGCAGAGCTGGTGTCTGAGGTGGAGCTATGAGCTCTGTGCACCAAAACACTACGATGGACTGTCACGTCCTCCCCTGGTGCAGCCATCAAATGTAAGCACTTGTGGTTATAAACCTTTATCTGTTCAGACATGAAATAGCCGTTGTTTGGGAGCACTGAGGAGAAGGTCTGTAGGTGCTGTTACGTGACACATAGAAGAAGGGGGACAAGAGAGTCTAACTAAAGAAGAGACTGATACAAAGGAGCTCCTTCACAGCCCAGTCTTTGCTAGTCACTCTGTTTATCCATCCAGTTCCATCATTTTGCTCCTTTTTTTCATGCATCACCAAGAGAAAAAGTTATACGCTGACTGTTAATTAGAGTTTGTTTTTATTGACTACCTGAGGTACTGGTACAGAGTGCAGGAAAAAAGAGAGATGCGTTGTTGACTCAGATGGGCTTTGTTGTAGACAGAATCAGTGAGAAGCCCAAGTGAGGTAATTTAGGAGAGGCTTCTGAACAAAATGAAACATAATTGCCACATTGTTGTTGTTGCTGAACAGGTAAACAGTGATGAGGTTTAGAAACATGTTAGATGTGAATACATAAACAGTTGCAATCCCATTCTCTATGCTTGCCAGTTGGGTACACATACTTCTGCAAACATGAGTCCCTGCTTTGAAGTACATTTTTTTTCTTCCCTTTGTGTTTTGTTTGTTATTATTATTATTTTTATTTTATTTTATTAATATCATTTATTTATTTCTCTATTTATTTATTTCAATTCATCCTGGCTTAGGGCACAATTGCAGTTATTTTGTTACTAACTCTTGGATGTAATCTTCTAGCGAGATTACTGTATTTAAATTATAGAGCTGTTATAAGCTTCTGCAAAAACGTAACTTGTGGTGCAGTGTGTACAGTATCTCCTGAGAACAGCCTCACAAAAAGCATGCGTGTTTGTAGAACTGAATGAAATAATGACGGGGGAATTATAGGCACAGATAAGGCAGAGATCAGTGACTGTGGCATAAGCTGCTTCCCGCACATTTATACTTTAGGTAAATTAGTGTTAGAAGTCTGAGAAGATCCAAGCTTTCATGGAAGAGCTGTAAAGTGTGCAGCCTACATCTGATGTTGATGGCTTAGTGCCTCTTTACTGAACTGTGTGACTCTGTTGCAGTTCACTAGACAGTGAAATGAGACCCAAATCCCAGGCAGTGGGCTGTTTAATTGTGATTTGCTGGTGAAATGCTCTTTGGCTAGAAATCTATTTGGATTTGCTTAGATTATTAGAATTTGCTCTCAGCTTAGGTTTGAGCTTTCATTAATTATCTCTCTCTGTTTACACTGAGCTTCTCAACACTTCTTTAGGGTATTAGTTGTCAGCTTCAGCTTTGCAGGACAAATTCACACTTGTCTGTGTCAGAGTGTAGCCTAGTACGGGCCTGAGGGTCCAAGAGAAGGCAAGACATTGCAGCTACACAACCATTTCCTACTTGCATGACATAGAAAGTGCATTGTGCTGAGCAGTGCTAATGGAATAGAGGGAAGTTTGTCCTTGGTACAGCTTTTCCACCAACATATGCTTTCTGGAGCTATGTATGTGAGAGAACCCCTCATTTTCTGGTGAAGCAAAAAAGGAATGATTCTGTAAGGGTGCTGCATGAAAGGGAAGCTTCAAAACAGTTAAGGAGATGTATCAGTTTCTGCCAGTATGTGTCTCACAGTTCACAAGTTTTTGCCTATAGGGCACTCGTAGACAAGTGGCTACTAATGAATTTTAACCAGCAGATTTGACAGTGCACCAGCTTGGAAAATACAGCACCTTTTACAATGAATTTGCTTTGGATTTGGTGTCTTATAAAAGGTGTGAACCGTTTTCTTTGCTGAAGAACGTTCTACACCCACGTTCTGTGTCTTACATGATAGGGGGGAAAAAAGTGTTGTCTCACGTTTTCTGTTTGAATTCTCTGCCTTGCTTACACTTGCTTAATCCTGCCTATGCTTACACACTGAGCAGCCATGAAAGCTGTTCCTCCTCTGCCTTTTTTTTTTTATGAAAGGGCATTATGCACTTGAGTTATAAATAAAAGATCAAGGGCAAAGCTGTATAATGCTTTACCATGTTCTTTGTAATAAACCCTACTTTATGGCACTCACTCTTTTGCTAGCAGATCTCCTTTTGGGGAGATTCTATCATTCGGTGTTTCTCTGTGCTTGTTCTGCAAGGTGAAAGGTTTGTTAAGTCTTCATACACTGATGGATTTCAGCAGCTGAGATCTGCACTGTGTGTAATTTGCACTGCTGGATCAGTGGGTAACATTGTTTTATCTCACTATTATTCTTTTTCTTGCCTGACTCAGTTCTTGGGAACTTAGTTTCTAGAGCTGCCTGAGGGATGTGAAGTCTGCTTCACTCTAGAAGTACAAGAAATCTTTCATGAAAGCATCTAGGTTAAAGGTCTCTGCTACAGCAGAGTTCCTACCAGGACATGGTTACTCTCAATAGATATGGATTGAGACTGGGTTAAAAGTGCTGCCAGCTGCCTGCTGCATCTGGTGGTGGTTCTCTCTGGAACCAAGTCACTTTACAGTGCTCTGACAGTAAGCCTAAAGCACCTGCTGGGGACAAACATTTCTGCTTCTCTTTGTCACATTACTCCCCTCAGCAACTGCACTCTTTTCTGTGGTTTAATTGAGCCTTACCCTGGTGGAGTGTTGCTTTGGTATTTAGATAGGAGGCTGCTGAGGAGCACTGGAAGTTGAAGAATATGTAGCTGAAGGCTCCTTGGGTGGCACTGTGAAGTGATTTCCAAATCAGAGCATCAGTCTGGAACTGAATGTACAGCTTTCCCTTCTTTCTTTTCGCTCTCTCTCTCTCTTTTTTTTTTTTTTTTTTTTAAATCTATTGTGTTTAAAAATCCCCCAGAGCAATGCAAGTTCCCAAGTGGCTTTTTAGCGGAAATCTTCTGTCCCAAATCCAACTTCAATATTTCTTTCTTCTCAGAATAACTCCTTCAATTTCCACTAGAAATTATTGCAGTATCTCTGAGTGCCTCAAAGTTCCGTGAGGAGCAGCTAAATGCTGATAAACAGCTCCTACATTTCTCATTATGCGTGGGTGACTTGACTGGTATTTATAGTTTGTGCTTTTGCACTTCGAGATGGGAGGTGAGATGCGTACGTACCATTGCTACTACAGACCAAATTGAATACTACCCTTCCTAACATTCATTGCAGTTTCTTTAAAGATGCTGACCCTATTTTAGCATCCACGAAATCTGATGAAGTCAGTAGTCCCATGATTAGTGAAAGCTTGAGTGCTAACAGCACTTTGTCATAAGGAAGGGCCTCAAACCTGTGAATGATGTCATATCACTGATGCACTGGGTTTTAGCACAGCTCTGCTGTGACCTCTGGAACATACGCTTTAAGCTTGGGCTAAATTTTCCCCTATCTAAATTGAAGGTTATGTAGGCATCTCTAAAAGTGGGACAAGCTTCAGCCTCTTCCTTCTGATAGATGCTGCTTTTCTTTTCCATCATGGAACCGTAACTGCACTTGAGGTGAGCTGCTTTAGTTTCACAGCTGAATAGGTAAGGTTCTTTGTGTGGTGCTGACACATATTTTACATTTAGGTCACTGGTGTATTTGGCCCAGATTTTCAAGTTTCACTTGTCTCAGTCAGTGTTTGGATGGATTTGGCCACTGGCTTGTATTTAGCAAGGAAGCATCACGTGATACTTCTACAATTGAAATCACTGCATCAAAGGAAATTGTATTACAGTAAAATGATTGGAACATCCTGTGTGAAGAAATAAAGGTAGGAGTTGGATTTCTTTCATTTATTATTTGAAAAGTGCAGATTCTTTTCTAAAGCTGTTGTGATTAAAATTCTAAGGTTTTTGTTCTTTTCAAAGGACAATTCTGATTATAATTATTCAGAAAGACTTGGCGTTTAAGTACGTCTGTATTCACTAATCACATGGTATTGATGTCAGAATACTTCACAGAACCTTGTCAGGAATCACAGCTCTCTATAAGACTCATCCCCCTGCTGTTGCCTGCACATCAAGCCTGCCCTGTTTCCACTCTGGCTTCAGGACTTCTGCCCAGGGGATTCTATCAGTCTCCCTTGGGACTTGGATCTGTCATGCCGTGTGACCACAAATGACTTTGGTGTTTGTTTGGACAGGATCAATTTTTTACTGGGCACAGTGAATTGATTCTCCAAATCTTGCCAATAGGACAGCACTGGCTTCATGAAAATTGACCTAAATATTATTAAAGCATATTAACTAACATTAATAACTAAAGTATTTGAAAAAGCTGATGGAATACTCCTTACTTTCAACCAAGGCAGCACTAATGAGTTTAAATCCTAAAGGAAGCCCATCATTTCATCTACCTGGTCATGCAGATGTTAAAGCCTGTATACTTTGACTCTACTAGACTTAAATACATGGTGAAGGCATCTAAGTTAACATGTCCTCACACCAACCCTTTTAAATCCTCATTGTAAGCTTTACAGTTCCCTTGACAAGTTCTTCAACTGGTGTGTGGGAACAGCAAGTGAAGATGTACAAAACTGTCTTTTTCTGAGATATAATGTACATCCCTGCAGCAGTCCCATACTCTGCTGGTTTGAAAATTAGAAGTCGGGTCCAGCAGTAAGAGAGAACCTTGGTTCAAGAGCCTCACAGCTGCTTCTGAATTAATGAATTGATTAAGGTCAAAAGCGAGGGTTTGATATACTACTTGACTCTCAGGCTTGAAATTGAGAAGCTTGTAAGCACACAGATCAGTGCTTTCCTCCCTCGGGCTATAGAACTGTACTCTTTAAGTTAATGTCCTCCTCAGTCCCTCCCTTCCTTCGTTCCTCCTGAAGTATCTGCAACTTCAGTGCAGCCAGCAGAGACCAACAGCTCAGTAACTTCCCTGCACAAAGATTTGACTCTAAAACTTCCTCTCTGGGTTTTCTTCGATGTGTGAATGAAGGGCTTTTTATCATACATTCATCATTCCGAGTATCCCCATTTTAATGAGAACTGATGTCTGCCAAAATACACAACGCTGAACTTTTCTGATACTTTTTCTGATACTTTTTCTGACACTTTTCAGACGATCATGTGCAATTATGTGTGAAATCGACTACACGCTGCGGTGCCCATTTTGTGCACTAGCTGAGCAACCCGGTCACTTCATTTCATTTTATGTTGCATGCCGTATTTGTTTAACCCGAGACAAAGCAGTTCACGCTGAGCAGAGCCCACGGTGCCCAGCTGGTGGCCGCAGCCCACGCCCCGCAGCGGCAGCTCGGTGCTCCCAAAGCCCATTTTTTTCCGGCGTTTTTCATCTCGCCTTTCCCGCAGCGTTTGCCCTGGTAACAGCGCTTGGGAAGAACCGGGAGCAGGGCCAGGACTGGACGCGAGGTGGCGGTGCCAGCACGGCCACGGCCGAGAGGAGAACGGGGCGCGGCGGGAGCCCCTGCCCCCGTCCTGCCCCCGTCCCCATCACGGTCCGGCAAACGAAGTGAGTGCGGCAGCGCTCCTGCCGAGGCGCCCCACCTCCTCCTTTCCGTCCCTGCGGTAAATGCACAGCGCCTCGTTACTGGCTTCTGCCCTTTCTGGGTCACTGCTGGGGAGATGAGGAGCGCGAGCGGCACGATAAAACCGCACTCCTGCCGGAGAGCCACGGGCGAGCGTGCCGGGAGCGCCCACCCACCGGCTGCTCCCACCCTGCCCGCCTGCGTCGCTGGGTGAAATCACCGCCTCGCCTGCGCGGAGCCGCGGACAGGCACGTGTCGGCGGGCGGGCAGGGGCCGGGAGCTGCCGCCCGGAGCTGCCGAGAGGAGCGGAGCGGGAGGAACTTTACCCGAACTCGGGCGCTGAGGGCTGCGGCGGCGGCGCCCCGGGGCGGCCAACCCGCTCGGCGGAGCGCGGCCCGGCGCTGTCCGCGGTGCTGGCGCTGCCCCGGCTGCTGGCGCCGTCTCCGGTTCCGGCCCGGTCCCGGCCCGACTCCTTTCGGATGATGCAATCGGCGTCGCCCTCTGCGCTCCCGTCCCCGCGCCTCTGAGCGGAGCGGATCCGAGCAGGGCGGCGCGGCAGAGCGCGGGAGCGGAGCGGCACAGCGGGCGGCCCCGGCGGGGACATGGGAGCGCCGCGTTCCGCGCTGCCCGGGCGGCTGCCGCCGCGGGAGTCGCTGGAGCCTTTCAGCCCTTAGCGCGGGCTGCGGGGTTTCTGCAAGTCATCTGAGGCAGCGTCCCCCGCAGCGCGTTCCCCCGCTCTCCCTTGGCCCCACTCTCAAGGAACCCGATCGGATTTATTTGGGATTTTTGTGCTTTTCCCCTCCCCCCTTTGTGCTGTGTGTCTTGTTTTCTGGTCACCTGCCGTGGTTAACTTTTTTCATGACTCGGTTTAACTCTCGAGATCTACACGAATGTTGTTAAGAGCACTTTTCTTGCCTTTGCTGTCCCTTGCTGGGATCGGATCTGATACTATCTGGACTCTATGTGCCTGTATGTGTGTTCTGAGTGTCTTGAAATTTTGCTTTCCTTTCCAAGAGCTATGCATTATTTGTAACCAAGGTAAGAGTTGATGTTCTCATTGCCTCTTCTGCATGTTTAAATTAGATGTTTGTTTGAAGATAAATTACGTTGTATTCTATAAACTGCAGGGTCACACTGAGTCCTTGCATTGATTAGTGTTTCTGAAAAAGAAGGGGAGAACTTGGGAAAATTAGATATATTTAGCAGGAAGGCTAACAGCTTTCTAGAATGAGTTGTTTTTCTCTATTGCAATTGCTGGCATGCTTAAGAGGTTAATTTGAATCTTATTTTGTTTTCCCTTTTAGAAGACCAGTGAATTACCATAGGCTGGGCTTGACCTTGATTTTGATGGCTTTGTTGGAAGATCTAATGATGTGATTGTGTTTCACGAAGGGATTTTTCTCCAGCCCCAGTGGCTTAGGATATAAGACACTTCTATCACATTGCTACTTATGGACAATTCAGATATTTTTTTAGACATACCTTTTGGATTTTTTTTCTTTCCTTGCTTCCCCTTTCCCCCGTTTCACCTTAATACTGGAGCCTTATTCTAGACTTTGATGTGACTGACTATCCTTCGTGCTACTGTTTTCTTTTTTAAAGTACAATGGCTCTAAGTGGCAACTGCAGGACTTACCTCCCTGCCCGAGAGCAGGGGTCTGGGCTGCAATCCTTCCCAGAGGTTGTGGAGCTAAACGTGGGTGGCCAGGTTTACTTCACTCGCCACTCCACCTTGGTTGGCACCCCTCACTCCTTGCTGTGGAAAATGTTCACCCCAAAAAGAGACACAGCCAACGATCTGGCCAAGGACTCCAAGGGAAGATTCTTCATTGACAGAGATGGTTTCCTTTTTCGCTATATTCTGGACTATCTCAGGGACAAGCAAGTTGTTCTGCCTGACCACTTCCCTGAAAAGGGAAGGCTCAAGAGGGAGGCTGAGTATTTCCAGCTCCCGGACTTGGTCAAAATCCTGACTCCTGATGACAGCAAGCAAAGCCCCGATGATTATTGCCACAGTGACTACGAAGAGGTCTCCCAGGGCAGCGACACGAGAATATGCCCCCCTCCATCTCTCTTACCATCAGATCGAAAGTGGGGATTCATTACCATTGGGTACCGGGGTTCATGCACTATTGGCAGGGAGAGCCAAGCAGATGCCAAATTCAGGAGGGTCCCAAGGATTTTGGTTTGTGGAAGGATCGCTTTGGTCAAAGAGGTCTTTGGAGAAAGTTTGAATGAAAGCAGAGATCCAGACAGAGCTCCAGAAAGGTACACCTCCAGGTTTTATCTCAAGTTCAAGCATCTGGAGAGGGCTTTTGACATGTTATCTGAGTGTGGATTCCACATGGTGGCCTGCAACTCCTCTGTGACGGCATCCTTTGTCAATCAGTACACTGATGACAAGGTCTGGTCCAGCTACACTGAATATGTCTTCTACCGTAAGTACAAGACATTTCTGAGGGAAACACAGCTGCCTGTTTGAAGCCTGTCTCTTCTGACTGTGCACAGTTAGCAAAGCATGAGAAGTGCAGATTTCTTTGTATCTGCTGCAGATCGGAGCTTTATTTTGATGAGGTGATAGGCTTCAGTTTAAGCTTCCGAACTGTAAGGCCAGACTGAACTCAGTGGCTTGGTCTTGGCTAGGTGGCAGCACAGACTGCCAAAAGCACCCTATCCCTGTGCCTGAAGGATGCTGTATCTCTGCCTGTGCAAATCTGATGGCCTGCACACTTCCTGAGTGCAAGTAGGATGCAATGTAAGCCATGCAAACACACTGCAGATTTAATTACAGAAAACCTTCACATTGAATTCAATTTACAAAGGTAATATCTGCTTGATAATAGTCAACCATCTGTCAACAAGCCTGACACACTTACATGCAGGGAAGGGAAAACAAAATCCTGTCCCCCTGTCTGCTTTTCAACAGGGAGCCTTCTCAGATCCAACTGATGTGCTCTGAAATGAGGGCTTGGAGCAGAGAGAGGAAAGTTGCTCTGCCCTGTTATGCAACATGCCTATGAAAAACAGTCCTCGTAATGAGAAGTATCTGCCCTGCTTACTGCAATCACATTGGATCACATACTGTTGTGGTAATTTTAGCTGATCGCTCTAGCAGGCTCATTAACTTTCTAAGTTGATATTCAGGTAGAGGCACTGTTACCAATGGAAACATGAAGATGATTTTGATTCTATACTCCTATATCAGAAAATCATTCCTCAACTGCTATGCATAAATTTGTGAGAGGTTCATGAGGATGTTCTTCTCCATTTTCATCCCAAGAGGGTGAATAATGGAACATTCACTGGTCATTTGTACAAATGGACTTCAGCTAGCTGCAGCTTTGGACAAAGGGATTTAAAGAGGGTTAAAAAGCAGACCTACTGTACAGTTGGTAGGCTTGGTAATATGGAGAGCTGACAAAAGTTTTAGATGAAAGATGACGTATCAGAAATTGAATGGCTTGCGTGTAATACTGGATTCAGCACCATCTACTCGTGTCTCAGCTCAACAGGCAGCCCTAATCTGCTTATGTAATGATGCTTAAGTTAGCATCATGAAAAGCCATATGTATTTTTGACATGCATAGATTTACTTAAAATTAGTTTTCTAGCTGTATTTCTCATCAAAAGTTCCAGAGGTCTTAGATCTGCTTATAAGCTAACAAGGATGGATGATTCCTATTCTTAGGCTTCTCATGTTTGAAGATCAGCATTTTGTGCAAGACAGAATAGACCAATTCATGTAGTTCAATAAATGAATTAGAAGGAATTTATTTAAATTTGGATGTGGTGCTCAGAGATATGATTTAGCAGAGGGTTGTTAGAATTAGGGTACTATGGTTGGGCTGCGGTTGGACTTGATGGTCTTTGAGGTCTTTTTCAACCTGAGTAATTCTATGGTTCTATGAAATGTAGAATCAGAAAATTTTCTCATGGGTCCAGTGTTTTACTAATTGAAGAGAGGGTGAAAATAAACTTGACTCCAGTTACCAAACATGGACTAATAACTTCTATATTACTCACATTTTTATCTTCAGGGGTTGCTCATTGCTTCCACATCATTACAGATAGGGTACCAAGATAAGAACATCACAAATTTTGGATGGTGAAATTTCAACAAGCATCACAAAAACTTCTGTCACCAATGCAGAGAACTCCAAATCTAATTAACATTCTGTTATAATGGGAAAGATTAGCACAGTATTAGCACAGTGGAAGGGCGATACAGGAATATAACAGCAAAGGGACCAGCACAGATAGGATGATATTTCAAAGGAAAGTAAAGGTGCTCACCCATCCCTGAAGATCTAGGCTTACAGAAATGACTCCACTAAGGAGGGATCTCCAACCAGAGACCCTTCCCCAGTGGCAGTCAGCCCTTAAATGTGGTCTAAGAGAGGTGCAATCAGGCTCCACCCCTTCCTGTCCCACAGCTGAATTGCCTTCACCTGTGCTCCCAGGGCTGACTCCATCCTTTCTCCAGGTGCTCAATCAGTAGTTTAGGTCGGGACTCAACCATATGAGTTCCTGGGAAGGTATATCCAGTTGAATAAGTTTTGCATTTGGCTCATACCAATTTTGTAGATTTTTGACACTGATGCTGTTTCAAAGATGGGTTTTTCGAAGGATCCTTCCCTAGGCAAACAAGGACTGTGATTCTTTTGTATCTTGACCCAGATGTCTTTATTACTCTTTGCAGTGGTTGCTGCTCTCTTTGACAGAGATGCTGCTGGGCTGCAGGGTTCACCAGAGGTATGTGTGGGGCAAGGCTGCAACAGAAGGGCAGCACAGTGCCTCCAGCATTCACCTGCAGCAGCAGAAGTCCCTTTCCAAATCTTCCAGTCATATCTTTTTAAACTTTGAGGACCAATAAAATTGACATCTGGTTTTCTAGTGGAACATTACAACGTCTCTGCAGCTGTTTAGTCATAATTATTTAATTAGAAACTGCCAACTGTGTCTGTACAAGGATTAATCCATCAAGCTGTTGTGATCAGGTTAATGGTCCTAAGCATGGAAGGTGTCTAATACAACTAGATAGACGTGTGCAGAGCAGCTTAATAGCTCATGTGAAATGTGCATTTGAGGGAGTCCAGAGCTGGGGAAGGATGACTGTTTCCAAAGGAGAAGGAATAGAAGGAGGTAATAATGTTCTGATGCACCAAATACACTGTGTGCTCCAAATGCTCCTCAGGAAGTAAATTTCTGCTGTTGGCATGAAGATAAAGACCATTCTTCATATACAAATCCTTTTGAAAGTAAAGCACATGGGCCAATGGGGATATAAATCGTGCAGCTATTCACATGGGGACAGTGCGTGCTATTAACAAAAGTGGAAAATTAATATTGTATGACATTTCCTCCCCTTGCTCAAGTTCAGACGCTCCTAAAGCTAATGGGAGATTCATGTTCTCTATGGAGGAGATATTCCCAAAATGCAGGGCACACAGGAAATACCCAGAGCAGCAAACCTGCAGCTGTTTTGCTGAGTGGGTGGTGAGATGGGCTGCAAATCCTGCACACAAGATGACAGTGCAATCCTGGGAGTGCAGCTGGGCATCACTCCAGTTTCAAATAGGCCAAGGCAAAGGAAGATTTGGAGACAGGCGGTGCAGGTCCATTAGGCCCATAATTAAGCAGTTCTCTGAATCGTGGTAGCTTTGCAGTGGGCAGACAGGAGCCACAGACTGCATCTGCTCACAGGTGGAGTTAGGCACCTGCATTTTCTTTCCTTCCAGATTCTCTTACGTCAAGGAATTTTTTAAAAATTAACACTAAAGGTTGGATTTCTCAACTGAATATTGTTATGTTTTTCTCTGCTTTTTCAGTGATGTTGAAGTAAAGTCCCACCTCCAAACATTCCTTTTTGATGAGAATTATCACCTGTGCTTGGATTTACATTTTAAAATGGAGTGAATCAAAAGTGCTCACTGGCACAACTGGTGGATGTTGGGGGCTGGTGGTGTTAAAGCATATGGGCTGGCTCAGCCTGGCCCTATCCTTGACAGCAGCAGAGGCAGGCTCTTTCTCACCGCCTCCCATAACCTACACAGCAGCCCTTTTTGCTTGGATCCCAGCACAAATCATTGCCAGGACTGCTGGTGACAGTCCTGCACACGCATGCTGTGAGTACCAGAGTGCAAAACAACAGGCTGGGAGTGGAGGAGGCTTTGGCTTCAGGCGGCAGGTCAGCATCACGGCTGGGTGCATGCATATGTCTGCAGTGCGTCATGGTAGTGGAATGGGAGGGGGAGAAACTGCAGCACAGCCCCACCGTGTATTGCTGTTGCCCCCAGAATCCTGATGTCACATCCCTTCCTTCTCTCTGTGTTTTTCCTCATGATGGCAGGATCTCAGAGAAGCTCATGGTACAGAGGGGAGACTTTGATGCCAGCATATCACATCAGCTCTTGCCCCTGCTCCAAGTGGCTGCGGGGTGCACAACAGGGAGCCAGTTGCCCTCTGCTCAGCTGGAGCAATGAAAGAGGTGGAGAGGAGAGCTGTTAGGCAAAAGGGAGCAAATATAGAAGTACAGATGGAGGAAAAAGATAGAAAATTCACACTCAATCTGGACGGAAAGAACTAGGGAAAAGATGGAGGTACTGACAGCTATACCAGGGTGTGGGGAGGGAGGATTTGTTAGGAACGCCAAGCTGTCAGTTTATCACAAATGTTTCTCTGCAACAAGCAGGTGGAGACGGGTTGAGAAAACCTCCTTCAAGTTCACTACAGAAAAGAATGCAGAGATTTAGACAGATGGCTGCCCCTACCCTTCCTGAGGCCATTTTCCAAGTCAGAGCAAGTGTGAAAACAACCGAACAACTGGCCTGGTTTCTTACGCCTTGCCTTGTGCTGGCCACTTCACATCTTTCAGAGCAGCTTGAGCACCTGCAAATGATTCAAGGGAACTGTGAGGTATTCCCAGCAGTGAAACTCTGAAAGGGAAAAATGACTTGACAAGGCATTTGCTCCTGAAGGTTGTGCACTGCCTCCAGCACAGGGTGCATTTTGCCCTTCTCTCCTTTCTCTTTCAAGAAGATGCTGGTTATGTGTGACTGTCATTTGCCTGGTAGGAGGCTGAGATATTTCTGAAGTAGGTTTTGGATTTTGCTGGAATAAACAGACGAGTTCTATTGGGTGGTGCTGGGCAGGAGGAAAGGTGAATGCCAGAACGCCCGCAGCCAGCCCTGTTGTACATGTGAACGGAGCTGAGAGATCTCACGCTGATGTACATGTGGCTGACTCATAAATTAACTGCGTGGTAGAAACTTGACTAACAAGACTGAATCCTCTTGTACAGGGACACCCACAGCTCTGCTGTCAAATGGTTAGATGTGGAAGATGAGTATTGCCTATTTTCCTACATCTTTACAATTTTATGTTCTTGTAATTCGTTCTGTCTGTTCTTAAATTGGTAAAGAAAAAAAAAATGACCCAGAAGACAACATAATAAAATCTAATCTAATTAATTATACACTCTTCCTTTCCTGTTGACAGGAGTTGTTGGTTTCCAGGTAATTATTGTCATCATTGGTGAATCTGGTCCACCTTGCTGAGCAAACCTCTCTGAATGTTCACATGGATGCTCATCTTCACATGTGGGGGGTGCAGAGCAGTGTGCTGGGTTTGTTTGTGTGTTTGTGGGTGTACAAGAACCTTGCTGTCAGCTTTTTGGTCAGATTTGAGTGTTAGTTGATTCTTTCTGACTTTGTCATGGCCTGCAGAGGTTGTCAGTCTGATTGGAGTTATTCCATAGATGAAAAATGCTATTATTTATTGGAAACCAATAACATCAAATATGGTTGTTAGAGTAGTCTAAGAATCATCAGCTCAGTGGGTAAGTGAAGCACAACTCAGTCAAAAAGATTGGTTGGATATAGAGCTCTGAGTTCATTCAGTGAAGTTAAGGAACCAACAAGGATGGCTCTGGGTACTGCCCTGTGTCCCTCCCCGGTGCTCATGGCATGGCTGTTTTTTTCCCATCCCTTTCGTATGATCTTCATCGATCTGGACATCTATAACAATATAGATGTTTGGAGGAGATATATAGATCTATTATATTGCCTCTTTAAGGAACATCTCAGTGGTGTACATATTGCTCTGATGCAACCCCCGCTTGGCAGCCTGACAGATTTCCTGCCCCATCTGTCCCGCACTTCCACAGGCCTCTGCACACAGTGGATTGCTGAGGTCGTATGAGGAAACCAGTGCTATGGCTGGGGCTTTGGCCTGGTTAAGTTGCTCGATGTTTGTGGTTTTCCAGCCTTTTCAAACCACCTGGAGGGCTGTGCAGGCTCAGTGCTGTACAAGTAGGGGAGAAAACAAGGGTGTTTGCACTGGGTTGGATGGTCCCAGCAACCTGTCCTTGCTGCAGTGGGGCAGCTGGAGGCAGAGCCCTGCAAGGTCTGTCCTGTGCTGCTCCGCAGGCAGAGAAGGGCTGCAACACACAGAGGGGTAACCAAGTGGAGTGGCCATGCAGGACAGCTGGCCCTGCACTGTACTCCTCAGGTGGGCAGCTCAAGCGGGATGCTTCTTAAGAGTGATGTGCACAAGATCCTACTGAACCATGCCTGTAGGTGGCTGATCAGAGGAGGGTTTTACTGTAATAAATACTGTACTGTCTATAGGTACCAGCCTGGTGTTGCTGTCCTGGGGCCACAGGGGCAGGGAGCACTGCCTGCAATGGTTTGGGTGACAGCTTGGCACATGGGTGTGTGGGGCTGCGGAGCTGGAGGGGAAAATGTCACAGCTGAGAGTGAAGGGTTCTCCAAGCAGCCGCTCTGCAGCCTTACAGTGCCTGATGGGTTCAGATCTTAAAACTTGCTGTTACTTGGGAAAAACAAAATCAGAAAGAGCAGGGTGTAAATATGACAACACAACACAGATATTGCCATTCAGTGAATATCAGCAACATATTGTATATACAGACAAACACTTCCTTGCAGCAGGTTGGTTTTTTGGTTTTCTTTTCAAGTCATCCTGGATTTGTTTAAATTTGTAACCACAACATTTTCTCAGTTTCTTCTCTCTTTTTTTTTTTTTTTTTTTTTCGGCTTTTCAAGTTCAAGGCTTCCATTCAGTAAATATGGAGACAAGAAGCAAAATTTAAATTACATCTTTGAAAAGAGGAAGAGTAATCTCTTATGAATCTTACTGAGAATTATATATATATATATATATTTTTTTTTTTTTAGAGGAAGAAAATAGACCTAAAGGAATTGCTTCAGTTATTTCTGAAATGTGATGATGAATGAGTTGGTTGAGCGATTTTGCCCAGCTGTTTTCAGAAGGCATACTCAAGCTAATACTGGGATAAAATAAACCATTTGTGCCATTGTCGTGCAAGCTAATGTTAAACCAGTTGCTTCAGTTTACATGTTTCAGGTACACTAGGTTAGGGTGGGTCTTAAGGAGTAATGGATGTGGAGCTTTAAACCTGCTGGTGTAATTGAGCTCATTATTTGGGTGACGTGAGGAGTGTTGAACACCTGCAATGCTTTGCAAGTCCATACAGATTCAAATCTGATGACTCAAATGTTGTACCCAAGCTTGGTACGGAAGATACCATCTCATTTTACTGGTCCAATGTGGGAGACGGGATTTATTTCAGAGCTAACGACCCTCACTGAGGCTTTTGTAAGAACTTTTAACTTCTCTTTTGGAGTCAGTGGTCCTTGCTTTTATCTCTGCTAGTAGGAGCTGGATGGGTAAAATAGGGGGAAACTACAGCAGAGTACCATGTAGGCTGTTCTCTAGATTAATTTCTTGTATTAGTTTTCTAATTATATGTCTTTTTAAGTGAGATGCCCGGGGCTGTGATGATACTTCTTACATTTCAATAGCTGGTTATGAACATTGTTGAAATACCCATAAATATAAATTGTTTGATTGGAACGTGTTCCTGTTGGCCGCTTTGTATTGACTGCCCATCATGTAAAATACCCTTCTGTCCTTAAGTGAGTGCTGGTGTGAGCAGTGTGCGGCTGTAAGAACTGCATGGGCTTTGGAAGCTAGTCCGTAAATTACTACTGCTAAGAAATTGTTAGCACTTCTGAGTCTACTAACAAGCGATCAGCAATTTGTAGGAGCTCATTGATTAGCTGCTAAGGCGGCTAAAATATTCCCTTACCCAAAACAGAGTGGAGAAATTGATGTCTATCTTGCTTTGCAATTCCCTCTGAAAACATGGTGAGCACCAACTGCTGCTGTGCTCGGTCAGAGCGCAGCTTAGGGGTGGCTCAGTCTGGCATCTTGCTGATAACGAGTTGGAGTTTTGGGTTGTGTTTGTAGAATGGGATCACTTGGGAGGAGAGCAGCAGGACAGGCACAGCACCCAGCAGAGCCCCCATCCACCCCCTGCCATGGATGGGGGGCAGCAGTGCCCTGCTCTGTGCATGCCTTTGGCCAGGCCTGGCAGCCTGGCTTGTAAAATTGTTCCTTCTCTCTTTTGGAGGAGTATTATTTTAAGAACCTCAGATTGAATTTCTATCAAAATGAATCAGAATACATTTTTGCAACAGAATTAAATCAGGCTGAAATAGAACCCAGAGGAACATGCTGATTTTGACTGAATATTGCACTTAAAATATTCTCAAGGCCAAAAACTCTGAGCAAAACTTTACTGAGTGCAAACATGCCATCAGAGAGCCTGAAAATGTCTTAGTTTGTGCTCCTCCAAAGAGAATTTTACTGAACTTTTCTTGGCTCAGGGTTTGCACCAGTAGCGTGGGGAAGTTCAGTATTTTGTTCTGTATAGGAACAGAGGCTGAGTTCAAGCCTGGAAGGAGGTGGCAGCTTTTACAAACACTCTTTGCATACATCAAAATGTGGAAACGGGTCATCAGCTAAAATGTAACACCTGCATGAATAACGGGTGCTTTTGTATGAAGTTTGGCAGTTCTCTCCCTGTGGAGACTTGCAGACCTGCAGCAGGCTGTTCCTGGGGAGCATCAGGCCCTGCTCTCACCTCCCTCCACCAGCCCTTCAGCACCGCTTCTCTGGCTGCTGTACCCAGATAGATTCCATGCAGCACAATGAGGTGTGCTCATGTTTGCTATTGGCAGGAACAGACCCAGGATCAAACTGAGCCTGGATGCAAACAAGAGCCATGGCTCCCAAAGCACCTGGGACTGTTGGCAGAGCTGGATGCTGTCCTTTCATTCATTTCTCTTCCAAACAGTGCCCTGTGCTGCTGAGCTATT
Source organism: Coturnix japonica (assembly GCF_054131305.1). Classification (NCBI taxonomy): domain Eukaryota; kingdom Metazoa; phylum Chordata; class Aves; order Galliformes; family Phasianidae; genus Coturnix; species Coturnix japonica. The sequence goes on along the minus strand of NC_140680.1, from coordinate 2,067,749 downwards.
TCTTGGTTTGAGCTGGGTGTTATAGATGAGATGAGCTGAACTGATGCTGTGCTACAGATCTGTGTCCTACAAAGAGATGAGTTTGTGGAAAGCCAATCTGAGCTGACAGTTCAAAACCCCTGTGGGGACTGGAACCAAATCCTGAATCTAAACATTTTCTCCTTTGGGAAAAATGGCTGCATGAAAACATGGCAGTTCAAAAACAGAAAGATAACAAAAGGAAGTAAAAAGTCATCAGCTTAGTGGAGCGGCTGCTCCACCATGTGCTGCTCTGAGCAGTACTGGGCTGGGGGCACTTGGTGATGCATGGGGAGGTGTCTGAACATAGAGAACTTTTGCTGGTGGCTTCAGTACAAACTGCACCTGCTTGAAGCCTGCCTGAACCCAGCGACAGATTGTGGCGTGTGTGCGAGTGGGAGCCTTCCCCCAGGTGCATGGGATGCTGCCTCCTCACAGCCGCCCGCTAATGGGCACGTGGGAAACCAGTCATTTTCTGGATGAAAGCTAAAAGCTACATGGCAGACAGTAAATAAATAATTGCAGGGAGCTATTGCACATAGATTTCTTTGAGGCACAGAACTTAATTAAATTTCACGCACATGCTCACGTAGTTCCATTGATCAGGAAACAAACATGTGCTATGTCTTGGAGATTTACTCACCCGGCAGTGTTCTGCCATCCTCCCCTCTCCTGTGCCAGTTTCATTCATTCTACATCCTGCAATGCCAAAGGAACGCTTTTCTATTTTTCTTTCTTGAAGAAATTGATCGTAAGACATGAAGAACATGATATATGCTTTGTAACTAGACAGGATTGCCAAGCAAAAAAAAAAAACCAAAAAAACAACAACAACAAAAAAAACAAACTCAAAACGGAAGAAGGCTCGACAGATACTACATTCACTCCCATTTTACAATGGATTTTTTCCCACTAGGACCAATAAAATTTATGTGAAAGCTTTCAACAGCCTCTCCAGTACTAATTAGTTAAAAGATGGCGTAAATCTCGCTGGGCTCATTTATCAAGGTAGGATTTTTTTAGACACTTCACAAAACTTATTTTTGCCATCAAATTCAAACTCAGCCTAAATTCCCAGTGCAGACCATTGGCCCTGCACTGGGATCTCATCACCTGCTCCTTGTCCCAGCACAGTGCTTGAGGTGCCGCAGCCCTCCAGCAGCCCCACCACACACCGCAGTGAGCAGCCCTGGTGCAGCGCTGGCTGGCTAGAGCCATGCACAGTGGCAATGTACCTCTCTTTGGGGAGGGCTTTGTTGAAGTAGCAAGCTTTGGAGGATGCCAGTGAACTTCTGGTGCTGAGAACATGGGGTGCAGCATGAAGAGCATAGCAACTGGGTGAAGGAGGGTCTTATTCCCTGTGCTCTGCCCTGGGGAGGGCACATCTGGAGCACATAGCACAGTGTGGGGGCTACTCAGCTGCAGGCAGATAGGGATTGCTGGAGAGAGATGAGAGGAGGGTGCAAAGATGAGGGATCTGGAGCACCTCCTAGTGTGGACAGGATGAGAGCCCCAGGGTTGTTCCCTTTGGGGAGAGAAGATGTTCCTTCCAACTTCTGTGGTTCTGGGGTTCTGTGACTCTTGGACATGCTGTGAGAATGCAGAGGGTGTTCACCACGCCCATCAGACCTAGATGTCCCACCTGCACCTGCTGAGGGCCCCCCCACCAGCTCTGCTCATTCACCTGTGCTGGGCTCCTGCATTCTGCCCCCAGGGGCTGCTTTTAGCTCCCTGCCTCGTTTAGGCACGGCAGGGAGCTGTGGGTGAGCGAGGAGACTGCCTTCCTCACTCACGTAACTGTGATTTGGCATATTGGTACAGTATTAAAATTCCAGTTGAACAGATGGTGTCAAGATTTTAACTTATGCTTATGAGATGCAGATGGTCCACATAGTGAACTTGTACACCAGCTATTTTTATTTTGAGCAGGTTAAGAACAAATTACTTTTTGACTGTTATTATTGCTCTCCTTGTTGCTTCTTTTTCTGTGTGTGTGCTTGCACATGCGCCCATGTTCTCAAAATCTCTTTTCCTCATAAACTGAAAGCACCCTGCTCTGCCCACAGCTACCTCCCACCAGCTGCCCACCACTCAGACACATATGGAGCAGAGCTGGAGAAAGGGGTAGCTCCACACCCCACTGCTGCCTTGGGCAGGTGGCCTCTGATGCTCGGGGAAGCACTCATGCATGTGTCAGCCTTTGTCCTGCCAGGGCCTGTGGTTCACTGGCTGCTCAGTGAGATCTGTTTGGTACTGCTGCCTACTGCCCCTACCCTGCCCTGTGCCCACACATGCTGTTGTGCTTCCATCTGACTCCACTTGCACAAGGTGGTAATACAGAGCAGAGCAAAGGCTCTGCTGCTCTGGGTCTCCTTGTTCCCCAGATGTCTTCAGGTGATGTGGGCTCCAGAGCCCACCTGACATCCTTTTTGTCCTCATCTCCTTATCTTATTTCCTTCTGGGGATCATTGGTACAGTGCTCCCATCCCTGGGCTGAGAAGGCATTATTACCCAGCTCACTGCTAACCTGGGAGTGCATGTCTGAGCTCTGCCTGTGGTCAAGTGATGGGAAAAGCAAAAATAAATCTTCGTCTATTGCCTGTCCTTGATGCATTTCACATTTACATTCTGACAATAATGTCTGAGAGAAGGTTTCCACGAAAGATGATGAAAACATATGGTAGGAGGGCAAAACCAACAGCTGCAGGTGGAGGCATGATCAGGTTCATTTATTCCTCCCTCATACCTGCTGTCATTACTCAGTAAGTTGCATGCAAAAGGCAAGCATTGCAGCACCTGCCAGACCTGCAGCCTTCGGATGCTGCTCCCACCCCAAAAGACTGTGGGTGGAGCAGGGAGTGATGCCCAGGAGGAGGGGCTCTCCCCAGGAACCATCCCATCCCACCCTATAGGTCAGCCATGATGCACCCAGGGCTCTTGGGATCTTCTGAAGTGCAGAAATTGTAACCTCCCACTATTACTGATAATCAGTGTTTTTCAGTGTTATCCTGACTGGGATGATGCTGAGCAGCCCAGTGGTAGCCAGGGTTGTTATAGAAGCTGAAGAAGTGGCTGCCTGGCCCCACTGGGTCAGGGAAGGCCACACAGAACTGCTCCCATTCTGCAGCTTTGTGGTACTCACATCCTGATGGGGGTGGGATGTGGGATGAATAATGAATATTTCATGAAAAGCCATTACGAGACTGTATGTGATCAGCTGACATCACTGCACCTGCACTGATGCTTCCTCACTGCAACTAGTGCGTTTTTCCTGTGCTGTTGTTACCAGAATGAGGAAAACCAGAGTTAGACCACCACGCATCCCCCAGCTGCCTGCCCTCCCCACAAGTGCAGAAATATCAGAGCTGTGTTGCTGCTTCTGAGAGAGGGGATGAAGGTGCTCTGTGCTGATACTGCCTTGCACTTTGTGCACAGCCTTCAGGAGCCCACCACTCCCCTGCCTGTCCATCCCAGCACAGAACAGGATTGGGCTCCCCGCTGCTCCCAGAGCTGCTCCTGCAGAGCAGACCTGTATGGAGCAGCCTGGGAGAGACAGTGACTGAGGCACTGCAGTGCTGTGTGTCCTGGGTTTGAATAGATTTGAAAGAAGCAAAATATGTGAAATATTAGCTGGAATGCATTTACTCAGCTGTGGTGACAACTTCAGTTGCATACTGTAATTTCTGTTCGCAGCTTTACAGAACCGTAGCTATAGAACAGATTGAGTGTTGTTTAAAGAAATGATCAGAAGTTTTGTTTGCAATCATGCTGTAACTCTTCCCTAAATACGGGAAGCGTTCTAAATTGGTTTGTATTGATAATGGCATTGTAATGCCTTTTCTTGCTTGTACAGATCGTCATTGTTATAATGTGCTTATTCCCAAGAGACGAAGTAGCTGAGGAGAACACATTATGTTAAACCTTAAAGAATGTTTTCTTAGGGAAAAATCACATTTCCTTTAAAACTGTTTTGCATAAGGTTATTGGCATCTGATGGTTTGCATTTCCAATTACTCATGTCAACTGTGCTCACTGCTAGAGCACAATGATCAGTCTCTTGGCCATGAATCCTGCGGCTGTACATTCACAAACACATATGTCTTCAACCAGGATGGTGCAGGCAGGACAGGTGCATGCAGTGTGGTACAGATGGGGCAATGCAGGCAGGACAGGTGCAGGCAGGGCAGTGCAGGTGAGGTTGTGCAGGCAGAGCTGGTGTCTGAATCCTTCTCCCTTCCCCCTCCATTCCTTCCAACCTCTTTCCTTCCCCTGCAGGGTTCAGGGAATGCAGCTGTGCTACCCCTAGAGCTTCGAGGAGGCAGCCTGCAGGGCACAGACCATTACAGACACTGTATTTCTAATCCAAAGCATTTTCCTTTATTCCTATTTGAAAATGCAAACTTGGAGACACTTGTGTGCTCATCAAAGGGCTCCTCCATAGTTTTGCCCGTCATCACAGCTCCATCACATCTTGTGCTAACTCTGTGGTGGCACAGCCACTTCTGAAATACAGATCCACTTTGAAAAGCCCACCTAGACACAGCTTGCCAGGAGCTGTTTGGCTGTACATGGCTCACAGCTGCACTGAGCAGCTCTGTGCACATCCACCTGCATATAGCTCACACAGAACCGCTCCCTTCCATGGGACAGGGATGTACCCACATGTCTCCAGGCAGTTACTTGTTCTTAAAAACATCCTCAATCCTCCAAACTTGCCACAGTCGTGTCTCCAGGCAGGTGGATGAGGATACACATCAGCTGTCATGAAGCACTCATACAAACGATGAGTTGGCAATGCCTGTGCATAGGCAGTACTCTGTTTACATTCATTGCAATAAAGAATATGACAAAATCCTACAGAAACAAAGCTTCATCTGATCAAAAACTGCTTTAATTGCTCATGTTTGTTGATGCTCTGATCTCTGGTGAATAAGTAGTTGGATGAAAAACAGAAGCCTGCTGCATTTAGAGTCACTCACAGCTTTGTTCCCTGGAAGCAATGGGTGACCCCACAGAAAGCAAAGAAACAAATATTCTTACTTACCAACAGATTATGTGTTAGATCATTTAAGCTCCAAAATATTTGGTTGCTTTTCGCAAATTGTGCTGCCTCTCCTTGCCTCTTTCCCCACCTAGTTGCCCTAAGGCTTTTTAACTTCTGGCTGCACTGTAAAGTATCTGCAGGTACTCAGTGCTGTGAGCTGCAGGCTCTGCTGGGAAGGCATGCTTGTTTGTAAGGGTGTGTGCGCAGATCAGGAGCTCCATTTTTTAGCACAACTCAAGCTGTGAGAACACTGAAGTGATGCTGGGCCTGAGCAGTTCCATTCCCAAAGGAAGCAAAAGCAGCAGCAGCAGAATGGGGCAATAGCCACAGCAAGCAGCCAGGGTATGTGCGCCCACAGCCCCTCGGGAGGGTCACAGCTGTGCAGATCTCTGTGTGAAGTGATGCAAACTGATGGCAGTGCTGCGCCTTCTAAAAATAGTGTCCTGCTTTCCTGAAGTCATTCATTTTTTATGAACAACTCAGCTTTGCATTTGTTTGGCAGCAGTGCAGTGTTCCTGCATTCTGTGGGCATCGTTTCAGCTGCAGGTATCTCTCACAAAGGCTGCTTTGAATCATGCAGTGATCAATAAGGTCCTCCACCTATCGCTTGTTATGAGTTTGCTTTCAGCTATTTATTGAACACAGCTGTAGCTACTGTGGTGGCTTCTGTCTGCAGCTGTGGTTTATGGAGGTCAGAATCACCTCTTGGTGTGGGGTTGAATCGAAGATGTGGTTAGACTCAGAGTTTCTTCACTGCTTTGAGTGTATGTGTGTTTTTGGGGGTGACCTGCTTTCTGTGTTCCTGTAACCTAAAAACACAGCTAAAAGGAGCTTGTTTGTATTATTTGATGGCCTTCAAGTTCTTCCACCTGTTGCTAGTTACAAGTCTGGTTTCTTCTACTTAATTCAGCAACCATTGCCATGGTAGCAATATAAACTTAACTTTCTGCAGATGTAATCTGTAGCCACATACAAAGCATAAGAAAATCCAAGCCAAAAGAGCTACTGCTAGTATAAGGAAAACTTGCTTGCACCTCAGGGGCTGTTTCTGACATAAAAGCATGTATGAGATCAAGCTGATAAGCTTGACTTCTAAAGCCATACTGCTTGAGATGAATAGTGTGATGAAATGGCCACGAACCCCCATGCTGCTCCCCAGCCCTTAGCCAGCCATGGGTCACAGGCCCCTTTGGGGCTGCTTCTGGGAAGGCTTTTGGGAGATCCCTTAGAGGTGCTGGGGCTTTCTGGAGGCCATACCCTGCATGGGGAATGGGGCTGTAGCAATTGGGCAGATCAAAATGATGGGAAAAGGCATTTCACTAGAGATGATGGAAGGATCAGCACAATAAAAAGGTGCTATAAAGGAAAGGAAGGAGGATTGCTTACCCGTATCAGAAGATTCCAGATTAGCAGGGAAAGCTGCACCATAGAAGGAACTTCAGAAAGAGGCCCTTCCCAGTGTCACCCTTAAATAAGGTGTAAGGGAGGTGCAGCCAGGCTCCACCCCTTCCTATCTTACAGGTAAATTGCCTTTTCCTGTGCTCCCAGAGCTGACAGGGTCCTTCCCTCAGGTGGTCAGTCTGTGGTTCAAGATGGGGCTCAACAGTTCCCATATGGGATTGCGTAAGGCTGCAGGCAAAGAGGTACAATGGAATGCTTTGGACTCTGCAGCCCCCTCAGCAGCAGCCCACCTCTCCCTTGAGTGCACAGTGATCAGCAGGAAGTTCTCAAGCAGAGCCCAGTATATCTGGGCTATCTCCGAAAATGGTTTGTTTGACCTGTACTTTGCAAACCGTCAGCTCTCATGCCCCTCAAATACAGGCACTGCTCAGATAACATAATTCACATGAAATGATTTCTTGAAATTCTTTAAATGCGCATTAAAATGCAAATCACTCTTCTTATTAAAGATTTCTGGAGGTTCTCTGACAACACATTTAAATGCAAATCACTGAAACATAGACTCAATATTAAAATCCAAACAAGTGTGAGATCCATGGGCTGAAATTAGAATGGGACCCCACTATGCATCTCTGCAAAGTCAGGGCCACCCCAGCAGCATGTAGAGGAGCTTTTGACGGAGCAGTTCGGTGTTCTTGGAGTGGGGAGGGTCTGGGTGCATCCCTGATACCATGCAGCCCCCCTGTCCCTGCAAGGGTCCATCTGGTATGGATATGCGGTGTGGGTTTGTAGCACTGCATGGCAGAGCTTGGATGTAATGTCAGATGGGGTCCAGTTGGGACCCTGAGGTCATCCAATAACCTTGTGACGAGCAGGGGCACAGCTCCTGACACTGGCCATGTGTCCAGACTCAGGGATACCCCTGAGGTACAGCCAGGAGTAAGAAGCAACAGAAGAAATGAGTGCCCTGAATGAGTAATGGGCTGCAGCCAGATTTCTGAGTTTTCCCCCACATTATGCAATGTAAGACTCTGTCCTCAGCCAAACGGATGGTAATGATTTGATGGGGTTTTAATGGGAGCGCTCTGAAACCAGCTCTGAAAGCTGCTGGTGCTTTGGGATGAGCTCAGCTGCATGCATCTGAGCTGCTTTGACTTTAAAGTGTGATGATCCATTAGGAACAACAGGCTTTAAATGTCTTTAAAACTGAATGAGGTCTTTTTTTCTCTTGCTCTGCTGCACTCATTAAGTTCCTGCAGGAAGATGTGAGAGGACAGAAGGCACTTTTCCATCACCTCCACCACCCTGAGTTTATCACTGCTTGCCAGGGCTGTGCTGGGGGTGGTGGAGCAGAGCAGGGTGCTGGTGCCAGGCTCAGGCCTCAGGGCAAAGGTGGGTTGGAGCATAAAGATGTGGAATTGGCACCAGTGTCGTTCAGTTCTGCTCAGGATGAAGGCAGGAGGTCACTGCAGCTCAACTCTCACCTTACGCTGCCATGTCTGTTGCATTAGTGGCTGATGTGTAGCACACTTGGAAACATCTCCCTGCTCTTTCTTCCCCCAGGAGGGGATCCTCCTCTTGTGCTGAATACCTCACAAACAAGGGCTTGTGTACTTAGGGGAAAAGCTCTGCTTTTCTCTGATTTTTCTCTGTAATTTGAAGTGCTAATCAGGGCTTTTAAACTCAGCTCTATCAGTCAAATGCTTCTTGATGACGATGAGCAGAACTGAGCAGTGTAGCTGCTGAATGGATCATCAGTGAGTTCTAATTTTAAGGGAAAAAGTGTTTTTTCATCTCCAAACTATGATGATTAAAAGCCAGAATAGTGATGTTGGACAGAGAGTCTTACCAGTGAAACTGAATCCAGCATAGAAAATGTACCTGGTTGCTTCCCCCTCCTCCATACAGTGTTGTGTTGTATGGAAATAAGTCATGCCCAAGTAATTGTGAGTGATGCACAAGGGCCGTGCTGCCACTGGGATCCTTTGGTAGCTGAAAAAGAAGGGAAGCTTTGCAGCTCCTGTATTCTTGTGCTGCTCATCTCTGCCTTTCCTGGAAATTCTTTTGTGCTGGGGAAAACGAAATCAGATCATAAACTGTAAGTGACAGAAAAGGAATCGTATGTGCCCATGGGTGGGTGCCTCAGAGAAAGGGGAAACCTGTGTCCAAAGGGAGCTCCCCAGTTCCTCCAGAATCTGGGTGCTGAATGAAGGCTGCTGCTGCTGCGCTGCTCCCTGGGTCTTTGTGTGACACCAATTGCACAAAGTGCAGAAGTGCATGGCTGTGGTTTTACCCCCTTAGCTAGAGAGGAAGAACAGCTTCTGCAGCTGACTTCAAACACTGAAATCCCTGACTTGTGCTCTTCATTATGAGCTTATGTTGCCTGGAAAATCGGGGAATCAGATTTGCCTTGACATAAAGTGTGTGAGCCGCAGCACACAGTGCAGATCATGTTGGAAAATGACATTATTTTTGAGCCATTTATCCATGGGTTTCATTGCTAAGTAGGTGCTTTCTCATTCAGAAGAAAGAGATGTGGCAGTGCCTGTCCTGCTGGGTGTCACAAACACATGCTCTACACCAAGTCCATTGCTTAACCTTGCTCTCTCCCTGCTGAGATCCACATGTTCTGTTCCTGGGCTGGAAATGCCTTTTGTTGGTGTTGGGAATTTTTCCCCACCTCCATCCTGGGGCAGAGGCATCGCCCATAACAGACATCGTCCTTGGTCAGACTGCCCTGGGAACACTGCCCTAACCACAGTGTGATGGTCTCACAGCAGCAGTCAGTACTTAACGAGGGCTCCATGGAGCTGCTTTCTGGGCTCTGGGGTAAATTCCTAAGGAAGCAGTTTGTAGGAAATATGTTGGAAAACTAACACTGTGTTCATCAGCACGTTGTTAACATTTCCTCACCCTAACAATCGGAATTGCTATGACATTTTTGTTTCCACCTTGGTACATGTGAGCACAGGTAGCAGCAATGCATTCCCCCATCACCAGTGGCAGTGCTGCTCCCCAGGCTGCAGCTTCCCCCATGAGTGGGAAGAGCAGAGAGGAGTGCCAGCACATGGGTGAGCAACTGCTCAGCACTGAGCAAAAATGTCCTGCCTTAAGATTCCATTTTTTCCTTTTTTGAAAAGGAGCAAACTGCATCATGAATCTCTTTTGTAATTCTCCCTTTCCTTCCCTTCTCCTTCCCCTCTCCTTGGCCATGCAGTGCAGCGTGTGATCTCCTCCTTTGTTTCCCAGTGTCTTTTTTCATTCTGTGTCAGTTTCTTTGCTGCACAAAGAACATTCTCTTCTTTAGATGCTGGCTTGTGAGTGCTAAAGATGCAAAAGCTTCACTTTCCTTTTACTTACACTGGATAAATAGGAAGGACCCCCCCCTTCCCGCACACAATTTTTAATGAGTCCCAAGTGAATTGCCTTAAAGCCTAATGTTCTCTTTATTGCTTCCTATGAATAACGACAGGTGGAATCAGCAGGTACCTTGGCTGGTGTCACCCAGGGCAGAGCTGCTGCAGGTGGGTGGGGTGTTCCCAGGGCTCACTCAGGCTGCTGAGGTTGTTTCCCATTCAGGTCCCTGTTTGCAGGCATCAGGACCAGAGGGTGCCCCAGCCCAGGGTGTCCCCAATAGTCAGAGGGGTGAGTTCTGCAGTTCTGGGGGTGAGAATTTTGTTTACATGGAGCTGCTCATATAGTCATGATGTTGGCCATAGCGGTGAAGTGCGTGATGGTGCAGCAAGAGAAGTGGAGCTGCTCCAGGTCCCTCGGTCCCCAAAGGGTGGAGCTGGGCAATCTTTGTTGGAAGGGAAAATTCTGGAGCTGGAAGCTGTGCTATGAGTCACTGGCACAGATCATGCATTAAAGACGTGTTCGTTGGTGAAGTTCTGCAGGGACAAATGAAAGGCAAAGACAAAACAGGTCATTCTCTGAGATCTGTGTAGAGCATTAACAAAGGTGGTGAAGAGGATTCTCCAAATGCCTTTTGTTAACATGTGGGTCTCAGGATGGCTGCAGTTGGTGCTCCATAACGCACTGCCTCCTACCCAAGGGTGTCACCTGAAAGGTGGGCACGCACACACCCTCACGCTGTGTGTGTTGACCCCATCCAGGTCACTGGGCACAATGTGAATGTGCTGGTGGGCAGCTCCACATGCTTGGTGGCCGTGTGGACCCCTTGCTGTCCCACATTACCCTCCAGCACTGGGCACAGTTCACTTCTGCTGGGCTCGGTGCAGCAGAGGTGACCATGTCCCCTGGTAGCAGACAGGGAGCTGCCTTCCATTTACCATTGCTCTGATTTGCATTTATAGCCCTAGCAAGTGTTCAGAACAAATGGATCTAAAAAAGCAATCAATGCCAGTAAGCTGTTATTCTAGAAAGGCCACGGGCATCACAGTAGACCTTCAGCTTAAAAAGCTTTTGAGGACCTCAGCAGACTTGTGATAAGGTCTCAAATTTCATCCTTATTTTCTGCACTCATGCTGTTCAGCCCTTCAGCTCTGTCCTTTGCTTGTGTTATCCAATGCCTTCAATCCCTGACCACAAACAAGGACAGGGAATGGGCTGCCAGGTCAGCACTGATAGTGCTTGTACAGAACAGCATTGGTGCCCGACCTGGAGGGGGGCAACCAGCACACAGCTAGGCTGGGGGGGCTGTAACCAGCACACAGATGGGCTGGGGGGCTTTAAGGTCCCTTCCAACCAAAAACATTCTATAGTTCTTTGATTCTTTAATGTAATTATAATGTATTTTCATTCACTGACCCTGTTTTACTTGTTAACGTGTGCTAATTACTCTAGTTCTGCATGTTGATAATTGCTTCATATTATGATAATAGTTTAAAGATCACAAATGAGACACGCATCTTAAAGCACAATATTAACTTGCTCTGTAGCCCACCGAAGAGTTTAAACCCAGTTTAAAGCTCCCATCGCCCGCATGGAGATAATATTATAGCTGTGATAAATGTAATAAAATCTTCATCTCCATCCCCCTTCAGATTTCATAGTCAATGCCTAATTATTCTTTCCCATAACTAGACTCATTCTGATCTTACTAACTGAAACAAAAAGCCAATTTATTACACTGTTTGGAACAGCCCAGCAGTAGCCACGTGGCAGCTGGAGCAGGAGGCCTCATGCAGCAGGGCCTGCTGCAGCCCACACACAGCAATCACTGGTGGCCTCATGGTTCAGGTTGGATACTGGGAACAATTTCCTCTCCAAAGAGCAGTCAGCACAGGCACAGCTGCCCAGGGAGTGGGGAGGCACCATCCTGGAGGTGCTCCAGAACATGGGGATGTGGCACTGCAGGATGTGGTCAGTAGGGATCATGTGCTGGACTGGGGATCTGTGGGGTCTTCTCCTACCTTCATGGTTCTGTGATTCCACAATTCTGCTGGGATTTGGCAGCCTGGGGAACTGTGGGTGTTTGTGGAGATGCTTTGGGCTCACCCTGAGCCGACAATGTGCTCACACTCTTTTTATTTTAAACCAAGAACAGCATCTCAGCTTCTGAAGGATGCAAGCTGGAAATATGTAATGTTCTCTCATCTCAACTGCCCAAGTTTGCAAAGACTAAAACAAAAAGTTATGAAAATATATGCATAATTACTGAGTGTTTAGCACCATGGGAGCATGTTTGGCAACGTGTTCCCCAACAAACAGGAAACAACAAAAAAAAGAAGCTGTTAATAATTGTGATTTAATTAACCTGGATGTGTCTAGTTAAGCAGACCTACAATGTTCTACTCAGAGCATACTCAATCTTACAACATTTTTGTTAGAAGTTTCTTATTATATTTATAGATGCTACCTGGAGTTTTCTATGAAATTTTGTTTCCATTAATCACCTGCAACTTAATCATGATAAGGCATAGCTTTCACCTCTATAAAATACCTAAACTTGAGGGGCATGGGAGGGCTGTGAGTGCTCAATGGCCTCTGCCTGTGCTGTGCTCTAAATGAACGCCTTCTGTTGGCATGCGCACTGGCTTGGCACAAGCAATGGACCACTTGTGTCTATCTGCCTAAGTTTGTAGTTCAGGCTGGTAAGGTAGACATGAAGCCTGGTTTGGTAGACACAGGGCCTTAAAATGTGTGAGGTGTAATTAACAGCAGGTGCTGATCTCCAACAGGCTCCTCCCTAGCAGCCCCGTGCAGTGCAACACTAGCAGAAATGCTCCCTGAAATCAGTCAGAGACTAAAGTAGGACACTTTGCCTTTTTGACATTGATTTTGTTAAGGCCATATCAAGTGTAGTTTCTATTACAGAAGGTGAAGAATTCAGAGAACAGTTTCAGCTTATTGGTTTAAAAATAAAATGAATAAGGCATCTGATGTAAGCAAAAATCTCCGCAGCTAATGCAGAAAGGTCTTCTGCTATTTAAACAAGAAATGCATTTTTGTTTAAATAAAGGAGAGAACAGACTATTTATTACTGTTCAGAAATCTGGATGGTATTAGCAGCTGTGTAAATTAGTTTAACTTAATTGACTTCAGCAGAAATAAACTGGCTCATCTCTGCTGAGAGCTTGGTTACATGGGACTTAATTGATTTTTGAGCTGATATTTTTATTAATGGTGATGTTTAGGGTTCAGACAGTGCCAATCAACACAACAGCCTTTTGAGGCAAATGCACTTACTGTATTTGTATAAATCGAGGTAGGCTGATAAAAGACCAGCTATGAGGACTGCAGGCAGCCCACAGAGAGGTGAGGGATCTCCTTCTCCAGAGAGATTAAAACCCACCTGAACATTTTCTCATGCGACCTGCCACAGGGAGCTGCTGTGGAGGGCTTCACTTTCAGCCCAAGGGCCTTGCAGTGGGTCTCTGCCTCTGGGCTGTGGGCACTGACCTCCAGCAGGGCTGCTGAGCATCTCTGGGTGCTTTCTCACCCCCATTGTGTCCTGCTGTAGCCAGTGAGAGTCAGGACTGGGAAGGTGGAAGAAGGAAGAGAAAAACAAAGGAAGAAGCTGTATCGTATCAGTGCTCATTGACTGTATTTAGTCTTAAGCTGTAAATTTGGTGTCATGTGTGGAATGCTGTATCTGGCAGCAGAACTGTGTTCTTTGAGTAATTGCATTATGTACTTCAGTGCTTCTTTGATAAGGTGTAATTTGTGGGAGGTGATAGGGATGTGGTAATCCCAGCACCTCAGATCGGCTGTACAGGGGAGGATGGTGCTGATGAAAGAGCCGTGGGCTGACCCTGGGGGAAAAACCCACGTGTCATGGGGAAGTGCTATGTGCAGCTTAATTGGGGTGACCCTTGCAGTTAGCACCTGGTGCACGGAAACAGCCTGAAGTGTAGGAACACATGATTAGTTTCACCCTTAGAATAGCATGTACTGAAGAGCCTGCAGTTAGAGGCAGGGGTTTCCATGCAGGAATGGAGGAGGAGCAGGGGGTGCTCAGTGCCCCTGCAAATGCAGCCATAGCTGCAGTCCCACAGCTGTGGGTGCTGTTATGCTCAGAGACTGGAACAGAGATGGGAATGGACCAGGACAGCTCTGTGTGCTGCCAGCTACCAGCTGTGATGTGTTTCTGGATTTGTGAGCAGTGGAGGTGATGAAGGATGGAGGCACAGGCGGTATTTATAGAGCGCAACTCATTACGAAAATGACCCTGGGACCACAGCAGCACACTGCAGCAGGGTTTGTTACTTTCCCCCCCAGTCTGCCCTTTGCTGGTGGGCAGCCCAAGACCTCTGCAGCTTTGGCTTTTCCCACATGTTTGGGATCTTGGTAGTGCCATGCAGGAGTGACAAAGCCATGCACATACAGGTGGATGCAGAGTGTTGTTTTCCCTTTTATCATTACTGTATTAAATGCTGCTACTTTAGAAACAAACATTGTGCAATAATTTGGTTGAGTGCCAAGAACAGCATCTGCATTTTCATTCTGTGAATTAGAAAGCAATCTGTTGCTGGAGGGAAGCTTCTTGCTTGCTGGAGCTCAGTGTGCTCCTGAGGTATTTCATGAAATAGTACCTGAAGCTTTTCTTCTCCTGTGCCTCAGAGAACAGTACAGATGTACTGGATAAAACCAGATCTTGAATGAGGCATTTATTGGTACAGTGTAGTAGTTGGACAGATCAATACAATGGGAAAGGCATTATAATAAAGGTGTGATGACAAAAGGACTGGTACAATAGAGATGTGCTATAAAGGAAGAAGATTGCTCACCTGTGTCAGAAAATTCTGGGTTAGCAGGGGAAAGCTCCACTAAAGAGGAATTTCCAACCACAGACCCTTCTACAGTGGCAGTCAGCCCTTAAATGGGGTCTAAAAGAGGTGCAGCCAGACTCCACCCCTTCCTGTCACACAGCTGAATTGCCTTCATCTCTGCTCCCAGAGCTGACTGGCTCCTTTCCACAGGTGCTCAATCAGTAGACCGGGCCAGGACTCAACAGTTCCCAAACAGTACAGCAACAGAAAATGGAGTAGTTCTGAATGTGAGGTGTTTGCAGTGAAAGCTTTAAGTACCTCTGCAGGTGTCTGCAGGAAAAATCACATTGTGACATCTGCATGGGCACCCCCAGTCATGGGGACAGCAGACAGTCAGGCAGGGCTGGGGCACCTGCAGCTCTGAGCAGCAGTGCCAGGGGCTCACCACCCTCTGAGTGAAAGATTTCTTCCTGACATCTGGCCTTAATCTCCACTTTTAGTTTAAAGCTTTTTCTTCCTTGTCCTC
This sequence comes from Coturnix japonica, assembly GCF_054131305.1. Taxonomy (NCBI): domain Eukaryota; kingdom Metazoa; phylum Chordata; class Aves; order Galliformes; family Phasianidae; genus Coturnix; species Coturnix japonica. The sequence continues at coordinate 2,052,586 of NC_140680.1, read as the reverse complement.
TCACTATCTGTCTGTGTAAAAAGTCATTCTCCTCCCTTCAGGCACCAAAGGCTACGCTGAGGTCTCCATGGAGCCTCCTCTTCTCCAGGCAGAACACCCTCAGCCTTCCTCCCCAGCAGAGGTGCTGCAGCCTCTGAGTACCCTCCAACCGCCCTGTGTCCTTCTTGTGCTGGGGCCCCAGGCCTGGATGCAGTGCATATTCTTTGTAAAATGCAAAAGTGTGTCTGAACCTGTAAATAGCACTGTTGCAGTGGGTGTTGTGGTCTGTGCTGGGTAATGCTTTCCCCAGAAACCTACAAACAACCAATATTTTTAACTTGAGGGAACTGAAAATGATTTTTTTCTCCGTTTCAGATGAAACTTTGAATGAGCATTGTGGAACAAACCCTGGGGGCTCTGCATCCCTGCTGTGACCACACAGACAGCCCAGCAGCTGCGAGTGCAGTGCCTTTGGGTCCTGGTTGGGCTCTGGGCACTTGGGGTCCCACCCCTTGCTGGACTATCTGCACCATGAGGAGCAGGTCCTGGTTTCAGTGTTTTTTTTCAACAGCATACCTGGAGGTTTTGTTTACTTCAGCTGCCTTCCTTGCTAACTGTGCCAATGCATTTAGCTGAATCCTTGTCACGTTGCTTGAGCTAAAATTGAGATGCAAATGCATAGCAGCTCTTCCAATTTTTTATTATTTTTTTTCAGATGTAGAGAGCAGGCATAGGGGAAGATAAATCACTGTAGTTCCCTTCAAGCACATGCTGCTGAGAAACAAACACTAAAACATCAAAATAACACTTTTTCTCCCCTTTCACTCTTTTTAAAGCAAGAATATAATTACAGTGCACAGATCTCACAAGAGCACAGATCAAAGCAATTAAGTAATGGCTCTCGGCGCTGTGCAGAGTGGTAGCACCCAGCACTGCCAGGGGTGGGCCATGGCTGCACCAGCACTGCCAGGGCTCTGCACCATGGGGAGCTGTGGGCACTGCCTGCTGCCATCCTCATCTGCTGCAGCCCCACGGCTGCAGAAGGGCTGGGAGGGGCGGATCTCTGCTTGCATGGCCTCTATCCAATGTTTTGCTGTGGAAAGCTATCATTCGTGGATGGCGCTCTTTGGGATTGGTGCTTTGTCTCAAGCTGCAGCAGGAAAGTTCACCCTCTGTGGCACAGGTGTAATTTGGTTGGGAGAAAAAAGCAGCTTTAAAACTGACGTTTTTTTCTGAAATGAACAATAATATTAATTAAAATATATAATTGTAGAATTACAAATATGTAATTGTTGTAGGAAACAGTGATAGGATGCATGATTGTTGCTCTGAATCCTCTTGATCAAGAAAAGAGCCAATAAAACAACACATTAATCATAGAGGTGAAGACTGGAGGGCATATGACTCTCGAGGACTTGAATGTCATTGGCTGCCACTCCATCTTACAAGCAGCAGCCGTTTGTGTCTTTCAAAACATGTCTGAAATAGGAAAACCACGAATCCTTCCTAAATCTGAGCTATGCGAAAGGGTGCAATTTGTGTGCCGTGATTGCATGGAGGCTTAGGAGGGGATTTGAGCTCCTATCTGGGCACCTGCAAAGCTTGAATTCCTGCCATCACTGCTGGTTGGCTGAAATAAAACTCCTGCCAGAGATCTTGGCTGTGCACAGCTTCACCTTAGCTATTTTCAGCTATCCTCTGTCTGGTTTAATCACAGACTCTTCAATGGTGCTGGAAATTATACTTCAGCAGTGTGCCCATAACACCACCCTTATTGTAAAGAACTTTTTAGTCACATCCAGTCTAAATCTCCCAATATAGTTTGAAACCATTTTCCCTTGTTCTATCACTCAGTCCTTCCTAAAGAGTGTGTCCTCTTCCTTCCTCCAGCCTCAGGAAGAGCAGAACCTCCTGCTCATGCTACTATTAGGAGGTGGCTTTGCACTAATCAGCACTCGCTGGCTAAGCACTGTTTCCTATTGCCCCCCTGGTACCTGCATGTGGGGGCATTGCCCAGGGGCTGCAGGCTCAGCCCATGCAGAGCTCTGTGCCCACCCGCTGGGTGCCAGCCCCCACAGCTATCCACCACACCAGGTAACTGGGGAGCAGTGCTATGTGCTGTTACCATAATTTCAGGCGCCAAATATTTTACTGTTCATTTGAACACAAGGCTTTCCTTAATGCTTTGTAGGGCTTTGAAGTTAAATTGCAGTTTCATCAGTTGCATGATAAATCACTTAGCAGAATTTCCCAGGGGACATAAAATCAAGTTTGTATTTTCTTACCAGAACATCAGCCTCATTGCTGTGATGGGGGGGAGCTCAGGGATATCTCATGCTTCCCCAAATTCCAGCTTCCCATGCCAGCACTCCCAGAGCTGCTGTGGGCTGTTGCTGCAGGTTGGTCCTGATTTTATTGTCCAGGTGGTGCAGTGCTGGTGCAGGCTGGGAGCGCTTCCCAGGAGCTTTGCCCCGAGGAGAACCTTCTGCTCTGAGCCCTGGTCAGACCTCCAGCTGCCTCCTGAGCAGTCTTTGGGGTGGTTTTAGCAGCACATTCAACATGGGAGAAAGCTCGTGCTCCAAGTGAACATCCCAGTGCTGCCAGCAGGCTCACAATGGAGAAATAAAATGGAACAAATGAAATTCTGCTGTGAAGCTTGCGGTGCCTTGGGGAGGTGGTTCTGCTGGCTTCCCTATGCTGGGGGCAGCTCTGGGTGTGGGGCTGCCAGGGTGAGTGGGTGGGGGGCAGAGCAACACCTGGCACAGAGGTGAGGAACTGGAGCCCCAAAGAGATGGGTGCATTCCCAGTGCTGGGTTTGACTATTACAGTAAACATCCTGAAATAAAGATATCGGAAAAAATGTCAGACCAATAACCATATCATAAATATGGATTTGTACTACGGTGAACGAATATATCTGCTGAAGTGTTTCTTTAAACAAATAAATTCACGGCCTAAATTATTCAATGATTAATATTTGAGCAGTTGCAATGTACGCAGAGTTACCTTAATGTGTTTGTAGGCCAAAAGCAACTCCGTAACACATCATTTGTGCGCTGCTTTTTACTTTTGTTAAATATTAAGGAGCTGTCGGTCACATGCACTGGGGCCCCATCAATCAGTTTGACTCCGTAAAGGGGCCTTGAAGCAGAAGTAAATTACTTTGGTGCTTATTTTATGGCCCTTGGATGCAGAGAGAGAGCCGTGAGAAGGCAGAGCATGTGTGTGAGCTCCTGGCTGGCAGCGCTCCGTTCCTTTTGCTGCCTTTCCTTGCCTGTCTTACTGGTGAGTGGCACTGCTGTGAGTCAGCACTGTGCCCTCACAGCTCAGCCAGCAGCTGTGTCCTGGACTGCAGTGATGGATGGAACTAGATGGTCTTTGAGGTCCCTTCCAAGCCAAGCCATTCTGTGACACTTTGACTCTCTAAGCAGAGCCTGGAGGCACAGCCCTGCTCTGACCTGCTCTGGGCAGCACAGTGCTGCTGCAGACCCAAGGCTGGGCTGTTCCTGCTGCACTGCCATCCAATGTTGCTTTTTTTCCCCATCTCAGCCTGCCTTGTGATGGGCCTTGCTGGCTTCCAGGCAATGGAGGAGTGCAGTGACTTTTGAAGAAGCAGTGTGTGCACACTGTGCTCCAGCTGAGACACTGTTCTCCTCTGAGGTCCCTTCAGTCAGTAGTAATGCTCACATTATTTCCACAGGGATGGAATCAGGCTGTGATGGAGCTGTGAGTTCCATTTCCAACATTTTCTCTGGGTCAAAGAACACTTATTCCCATTTTCCTGTGTTTGATGCTTTCCACATTATGGCTTGTAGAAAAATCCTTCTGGTGTTATTATTTTGAATACATTTGTAATGCTCTGGGATTTCTTGTCAGAACATTTTTCATCTGCAGGGATGCTGGGCTTATAATCACTGAGATTTTCTACTTTCTTATGGAGAAGTTGTATGGGATTTAATAATGCAGATAGCAGCAGGTTTTCTGTAAATGACACTAAAACCCTATAGAGTTCAATAGGAGCCACTAAACAATCTCTAAAGAGTTTTTCCATCCTCCACTAGAAACACACTGAGGAAAATTTCTAATAATCTGTTTGATTCCGCAGAAAAAGAACAAAAATAACCCTGTTTTCTCCTACAAATGCAGAGTGGAGGCTGTATATGGAAACTGGGCTTTGCTGCGCCATGGGACATGGTGGCCTGCTCAGCACTGTGCTGGCCTCATGGAGTGCCCCTGTTGGAGTGCCAGGAATGGCTGCCTGCATCAGCCTGGTGCTGCTGCTGGAAATGCTGTGAGCAAAGTGCTGGGCTGTTCCAAGCCGTGTCTGGAGGGTCTCCTGCTGCATGAATTCATTTAATGCAAAAGTGCTTTGCTCTAGATGCTAAAATGGATAAACCACGCCATTCATTTCCTAAAGTTCAATTCTCCACTTATAGGATAGTAAATAAACCAAGCTAACCCACAGCAAGATTAAACTGCGAGATACGGGGTTTAAGGCAAAACCCACTGTGGCTGGGAACGCTTCTCTCATATAAACAACATTTATCTCTACAGAGCAGAAGGCTGTTTTATGAGGTTGAGACAGGAAAAAGAAAATAAAAGCTTCCAGAGAGAGTGTCTTAAATAGCTCATAAAAACCAAGTGTGTGCTGCTCCGGACAGGGCCCTCCCATCCTCCTCAAGTGCAGTGTTGGCTCTGGGTGCTGAGGGCTCCACTCCCCACTTTGTTCAGCACAGCATTCTCAGAGAGCTGCTTCTCAGAGTTGGGTTACAGATAATTAATGAGCAGCAGCCCTACAGGATCCCTTCCATACACCCTGATTGCTGTGTAGCCCTTAAGTTAGCCAGAACTGAGTAGTGGGTCCATGGAGCAGTGGGGCCATGTTACAGTGGGGCCAAGCAGTGGGGCTGGCTCACAGTGGCAGCAGCTGGTTATCAGTGGCTGCTGTGCCAGAGCCATGCAGTGCTGGCCTGAGGAAGCCATCTATGAAAAATGGAGCTTGGTTCAGCGCTATTGGAAATGCAGTGCAACAGCAAAGAACATGAGTTATGTATTAGCACCTGCTGTGCTATACCACGCAGAGCTCTCTGTGATGCTGAGCACTCCACGGGTGGGGAGCACACTGTAGACCTGCTGGCAGCTCTGCAGTCTGCTGTCCTCTTGCTGCACTGATTCCAGGTGACTAGAAAAGCAGTTTGGGGACATATCCTTGCAGCACAGCACCGGCACACGTGCAGCCATGCAAATAGCACTGTGGACTTTGTTTTGACTTCACATTTGGACATTTCAGCGCCTAAAGACAGCCTATAAGCAAAAGAGAAGGTGGTTCTTTACACTCAGATAGCGATAGAACAAGGGGAAATGGCTTTGAACTGAATGAAGGGAGATTTAGGTCAAATGTTAGGAGGAAATCCTTCATTCGGAAGGCGGTGAGGCCCTGGCACTGCTGCCCAGAGCTGGAGGTACCTGAGGCCTTGGATGGGGTGCAGTGCAGCCTCAGCTGGGGTGGGCAGCCAGCCCATGACAGAGATGGAGCTGGGAGGGCTGTAAAGTCCCTTTCAACCCAACCATTTCATGGTTCTATGACATGATCTTATTATTCCAATGTTCATAGCACACCGCTGAGCACACCCATTGCCCAAAGCCATGCCATTCCCTGCTGCATCCTTCTGGCATCTGGTGGCTGCTGGGTCCTGTCCAAGTGCTGCCATTGCCAACACATCATCCAAGTATGAGTTTATTTTGGTATTTTTTCTATCTGCAAAAGCAAAACCTTTCCTAATTTCTCTTTAGAACCTGTGATGTGTCTTTGGACAACCCTTCCCCATACTGTAATAAAAAACAGCCAAAAAAAAGCAGGCTCCCCTTCCCCTCCTGCCTTTAGCACCGTACCACTGTTAATGCTCAGGTGTCATTGGAGATGTTGGCTCCAGCTGCCCAAAGAGATAGTGGTGCCATCTGGAAACTCAAAGTGGAGGCAGATGTATTTGTTCAGTAACATCAGAGCTGCCACTTTAGAAAGCTTTGCACGCAGAAGTCCAACAAGAGACTGAGGTGCTCCATTTCTGAAGATCTGGAATCCGCAGCTGCACATTTGGCTGTTTGTGCCCATGAGGCAGAGGGCTGCCAGGAGGCTGCTGGAGCTGCTTCTGCTTCTGCATCCTGAGAGCTCTCCGTACCGATGGCATCTGCAGGAGGTGAAGGGATCCACACAGATTATTCCACATTATGTTCAAAGTAATGACGAGTCTTAAAATAGCTCTCAATTAGCAATTGATTGCAATTAATTGGAACAACAGAGATTGACACGATGCCTTCATATCTCTAGAGCATTTATCTGTTAGGAGTCCTAATTTTTAAAAATTCAAGAACTGTGGCTCCCATATTATCATAACCATCTGTTGGCAATTTGCAATGCAAGTCTTCCAGGGACAGGACACCCGCGTTCTTTGTCTTTGCTAATTAAACAGGTTTTAGAAGGGGCTCAAGTTCAAACGTAAATGATGAAGGGCAGAACAAAGGATAACCTTGGGGCGAGTTTCCACCTGTACGTCTGAAAAATGTGTGTATATGAATGTGTGCATCTCTTGGTGTTTTGCAGCAGCTCAGTGTAGGCTGGCGGGGCCATGGTGCTGGCAGCACCCACAGAGGAGCCAAGATGCCTTGTGGCGCTGAGCTGGCTCTGAGTGTTTGCATTATGCACCGAGGGAGTCTGGAGCAATGCTCGTATTGGTAATTCTAAAATGAGGGCACTGAGAGGGGTGCTCTGTCTGATTGGTTAGCCTAGATCGGTTTTACCTGCATTTTAATTAATGGAGGATTTTAACTCCTTTCCTAATAGACAACAGGAGCACGTTGGTGCTGAATGTCTGAGAATTCAATCCATGATCCACCATCACTGGGCCCTGACTTGGGGGTCTGTGCCCTGCTGGATGCTCTGCCTCCATGTCCTGAAGCAGGGCAGACCCTGCTCCTTTATTCCAACTTCACTTTCAAGAACTGGAGTATAAATTTTAAGTAACAAGACTGTATTAGGATAATATGTTAAAACTACAGTAATAAAGATACAGTCTCAAACTGGAGGAGGCAGGACTGGATGTAAGGGAAGATGTTCTAGTGGCAGCTGGTGATCCCTGGTGCACCCAATTTAAACAAGCTGAATGTTTGAGAGAGGGCAAGAAGAGTAAATGCTATTGGAGGAAGAAAACTTTTGCATCATTTTTTTTTCATTTCACTGTAATTCTCTTGGAGAAAAATAAATGCCACAGTCCTAATGGCCAAATATTGTTTCCAATTGCAGTATTTGGAAAGGAAAGGGACTGCATTTCAAGCACAGTGTTACAGGGAACAGGAGTTTCAGGTTGGGTATTAGGGTCAATTTCTCCTCCAAAAGAATGGTCTGCAGTGGCACAGCTGTCCAGAGAGGGGGGGTCACCATCCTGAAGTGCTCCATAAAGTGGGGATTTGGCACTGGAGGATGTGGTTGGTGGGCATGGTGACATGGGCTGGGTTGGGTGTCTGAAGGGTCTCGGAAGGAGCTAGATGTCTGCGGACATCAGAGCCTGGTGATGAGTTTAGCAGTGAGCAGGATGTGGAGGAGAGGAGACAGCTTGGACAGTGCTGGCCGGAGTGCAAATGAAGGCATTCAGAGCAGTGCTGTTGCTGCTGGGGCCTCCCCTGCTCTGTTTGTCTGAGGAAATAGCACCGAGAGTCCTTGATCCAAAATGCACATAAATCTGCTGTACATCCATCCAGCTGCCAGTGCTGGTACCAGAGCCAGTTACTGCATGGCATTTGTCGTTGTTCCTGAGTTTTACCTTGGTAATTTTATTTGGACAGCAGTATTTTCCGCTGATAGTTCTGGCTAGATTACCAACTGAGAATGTATTTATTAAAACACCAATTAGACCTCGGTCTCTCATCAATCACAATACCTTTAATTCATGCATGGATGCAAAACCCATTTGAGGCATTGTACATGCGTGGATGAGAGGTTTACATCAAGTATGGGCCACCATTGCCTGTCTGCAGGCCTTGGTCATCCAGGTTTCACTGACCTGCCAAGTAATGTGTGGTAGTTTTCAGTGCCTCAGCTCTGAGGCTGGAAGGAGCAGGAGTGGGATGTGGGGCACTGGGCTGCCTCACTGCCACCGATTCTGAAGTTCTATTTAGTGGCTTAGTGGCATGGTGGGGGTGAGCTGGAGGCTGGCATTGGTGATCCTGGTAATCTGTGACAGCTTCATTCTGAAATGTCACAACATTATAGATCTGAAACTAAAAAGAAAATTGGTATTAAAACTAACATTATAGGGTAGATGTCAAAACGAAGGGAGCTGGTGAAGAGCTGAGCACTTTCCCAGTGCAAATGTCATCAAAGTCACCATCTGCTTTCAGAATACCGCAGCTCCAGGAGGCAATGCCAGTGGCAAGGACTTACCTGGGGAGTGCCCACCCCTTCAGCTCCTGCTCACTGGGCACTCATGGTCTCAAGGCTGGCTCAGAGGCTCCTGCTCTTGCTGGGGCCATGTGGGGATGTGGCCCCAGCACTGTCTGTGTGTTCTCACCGCTCTGCTGTGGGGTCCCTTAGGGACTGGTGGCACTCATATCTGAATAACTGATGTTCTGGTGGGCTGGCACAAATCACACTTCTCGGAGCCCATAATGGCAGGCAGCAGATGCCCCACTCGCTGCAGTCACACTGCAGGGTGCTGTTGGGCACATGGCAGTGTACCTGTGAAGCTCCACTCCCGGAGCAGTGTGGCTGTGCTGGGGGTCACCGTGGGGAGCCATGTTCCCCATGCAAAGGTTGCAAAATTCCAGCTCTGTGCCTGCTATGGGCTGTGCAGTGCTGGAACTGCTGTCCACGCACCATTTCTAACAACAAAGATCAACACAAAACCCACGCATTTTCATTGCTTTCAGACTGCAGGCTCCATGCACATCTCATACCATGAGTGTTCCCTGCCCATGGGGTTGCTGCATGTGGCAGCTCAGGTTTCCCATTCCCAGCTTGCAGTACATTTGCTTTGAGAGGGAGAGGAGAAGCAGGCAACAGGCATTTGTGTGTCAGTTATACATCAGAGGCTTTACTGCTGCTTCAGAACCTTCTAATAATTACTATAGTTAAGGCAGCAGGAGAGAAATGTTCTGAGATCAGGGAGAGAGGCAGCAGGGCCAGGCTGGGATTAATGAGCCCCTTTTTTCCCAGCTCCACTCAGCAGGCAGGTGGTAATTACTGAAGCGTGTGGTCACATCAATGCAGCGTGTGCATCTCTGCCAGGACAGGGGCTGCTGGAGGCCCAGTGCTGCCCTGCACTGCCCTGTGTACAGTGCATGTGCCACGTGCCTCTGCTTGGGAGCACTGGGGGTGCCAGGGCTGCCCCATGTGGGATGAGACATTGGCACAGGGGCTGCATGGTGGAAGGTTCCATGCTTTTGTCAAAGCCACAAAAACAATGAGGAATTTCAGTTTGACTATTATTGACTTTCATCAGACAAGTCCAAGAGCAGGTCCTGAAGAAAGCCTTGAATTCAGTTCAGGTACAGGGACACAGACTGGGAGACTCCTCCACCGCTGAGCAAGGAGCAGACACTAGGAGGCTTTTGGCTGTTTGTTTCTTTCCCTGATTCTACAGCTGATGTGTATCCTGTTTGTGGCTGCAATGGGGCTGGTCTGAGGGCAGAGTGCTCCATAGCTGTGCTTTGCCTCCTATTTGATGAATCTGGGATTCTATTTAGGGATGTGATTCGGTGGGCATGATGCGTTGGGGTTGGGCTTAGTGATCTTGGAGGTTTTTTCCAATCTTTATGATTCTGTGATTCTGTGATGCCCATTTGTGGCCTTTGTAGAGGGCTCTGTTTGTGCCTCCTGCTGTGGGTGGGTGTCATTGATGCAGCATCCAATTCAGTGCTGTAGCTTTGTTTTGTTACTTTCAGAAATAGAAAGTAGTTCTACTGTATCCAATGAAAGCATGAAGCTGCAGATAGCACAGGCTTTAGTGACAGTGAGCGTTGCCCTGGGCAGGCAGTGGCATTGCCTTCATGCTTTATTCCCATGAGACCACCTCACTGTGCTGGTGCTCTGTGCCACTGGGCACACACATGGCTCCAGGCAGTGCATGCAAGGACTACAGGGAGCAGGACCTCAGTCACTGCAGCCATCAGGGAGCTGCTTAACCACCCCCTGCACCATCGGCACATCCATTCCTGCTGAGCATCCCAAATGTGCCCAGGGCATGGGGCAGTTCCATCAATGGGCATCTATGGGAACTGTGGCATCAATGGATCCAAGGGCTCTGCTCCAGGAGAACTGTGGGCTCAGGGAGCTGCCTGCAGGCTCTAACCATGCTCTCTCCCTCCAGGTGAGCCGTCCCGCTGGGCCTCATCCCACTGCGACTGCTGCTGCAAAAACGGCAAAGGCGAGAAGGAGGGTGAGAGTGGCACATCCTGCAATGAGCTGTCAACATCCAGCTGTGACAGCCAGTCGGAAGGCAGCTCCCCACAGGAGACCGTCATCTGCGGCCCCGTCACGCGACAGACCAACATCCAGACGCTGGACCGCCCAGCCAAGAAGGGCCCCGTGCTGCTCCTGCAGCACTCCGAGAGCCGGCGCAAGAGCGACCTGCTGCGGACGCTCACCTCGGGCTCCCGTGAGTCCACTGCTGGCAAGAAGAAGGCTGTGAAGGAGAAGCTCTCCATCGAGGAGGAGCTGGAGAAGTGCATCCAGGATTTCCTCAAGATCAAAATCCCAGACAGGTTTCCAGAAAGGAAGCATCCCTGGCAGTCGGAACTGCTGCGGAAGTACCACCTATAGGTGGGATGGTACCCATTGCTGTTACAGCGGGATACGGAGCGATACGGAAATAATTCCTGATAGTAATTATGTGTTAGGTCACAAAGAAAAAACCAATCCATCTCTATAATACTGCCTAATTTGCCTATCTCACCTTAACATTTATAGTTGTAGGGTAATGATATTTTTCCAGTTGTGGAAGCACAATGACAAATGTTTTTCTATGTCAACTCTGAGTCTTACACAAGCAGAGTACCTTAAGGGCACACAGGGCTGGCAGTGTGCACTGCTTTGCTCTCTGCGGGTGTGCAGCTCCGTGTCCGGGGGCAGCAGGGCTGTGAGAGCAATGTGCTGGGACAGCATTGCCTTCAGCGCCTGGGTGTGGGTGTGCACACATATATATGTGTGTATATACATCTCCATGTATATATATGTATATATATATATATATATATATATATCAGTATCTATTGCTGACAGATTGCCTGGCTCCCTCCTGATCACTGCACTTTCTCAGGAAAGAGCACTGTTAGCAGCTGTGGATGGTCGGCTCTTTGCAATCTCTGTGGGCTGCAGCAGAACCCCCTCACTCCATCTCTCCTTTCCCTTTTCTGAGGCACCGTGAATGCAGTTCCCTGCAGACAGGGACAGGGCTCTCTGTTGCTGTGTTCCATGTGTTTCTGGTGCTCTCTCTCCATTGCCCCTCACCCTCTCTGTGTCCCTGGGCTGTGTGGGGGCAGTGGGCTCAGCCCATGCAGGTGGCAGGGCAGGCACAGCAGGCTCCCATCTGGTGCAGAAGAAAATACTGGAGATGATCAGCCTGATGAGACGTGCTTAATGCTCTGACTGGCAGGGAATGGGTCTTTGGGTCATCAGCAGTGCTGTGCCAGCTGTGTGCAGTCCAGAGAACTGGAAATGAACCGCATGGAGTGTCCCTGGGGCTGTGGAAAGGGAAGGGTGCAGAGTGGCACAGCTGCAGGGGGGAACAAGCCTTGGGGTGCTCAAAGAAATGATTCTCTGAGCTATTTTGTCAGACAGCACAAAATAGCAAGACGTACAGATATGGGGCTGTGGGAATGGATGGCTCATCTCAGACTTATTTAGCATCTTCCAGGCTCCAGAGCTCCTGAATTTGAGACCGCCATGGGAGATGATGTCAGTGTGCACAAGTTATCATTGCTGATCCTAAGGCAGTTTCAGTGAGGGGCTCCTCTGCGCTTGCAGGGCTCTGTTGTTCCCACATCAGGGAGCTTTTGTTTTGCCAGGAGGACCATAAGGGCTGCATAAACAGAGCATCGTACCCATGGTGTGGCTGTACTGTTTTGGTGAGGGTGCACGTGGGCCAAATGATTTTTTTCCCCTATAATTTTCCCCTATATTTTTCTCATGTATGCACCACAAAGATGCTTTACAGTGCTCTGGTGGACAGGCTGTGGGGTTTTAGTTCCAGCCTGGGGCTTGGTTTGTTCCTTTCTTTGCAAAGCAGTGTGCAGAGGGCACCGCTGGTCTGCCTGGTACTGGCAGTGACTGTGGGAGCTGGGACCCCCAAGTACCCCCAGGCCCAGGAGGGACCCCCTCCCCCTCCCTGCCCCACAGTGCTGTTGCATGTGGTCTGAGTCCCTGACATGTCAGCCCCATGTGTACCATGGTACGAACTACTTGTCCAGTCCTATGGATAGATTATGCCCCTGCGGGGTTTTGTAGATTAATAGTAAAAAACAACAATGACAACAGCAACAACAATGACAACAACAACAAAGCACTTTTAAATTATTTATATTATAAAAAGACATTCTTTATTTTTCTCGGCATCGATATCACTTAGCTACAGTGACCGGTTTGTAAGAATGCTACTGCAGATTTTAATCTATAGCAATGACCGAGCATGGGATGCAGCTCTGGGGGCCGTGGTGGGGGTGGGGGCTGTGGGTGGTGCCTCCCCAGTCCCACTCAAATCACAGCCCAGAGCTCACAAGGCACGCAGTGACTTCGCCGCGGTGGAGTCCATCTATTGCACATCGACGTAGGTTAAGTGGCACCCACCGAATTACCTCTTCTACTCTCCGACGTGGTTCACTTGTATATAAGTGTAATGTCAACTTGTTTACAGGTTACTTTGTGCTTAATTGTGGAAGAAAAAACTAAAGTTTTAACGACAAATGTCAAGGAACCAATTTGACTGGAAGGTGTTTAACAATGAATGTGCTTAATGCAGTATAGACATCATTGGTTGTGGTCTCACACGAATGCATGTATCTCCGTGTCGTCAGTCCCCACCAGTGAGGTTATTGGCAATATTCTGCGGTCTGTGAATAGCAAATACGCATACACTGCTGTGACTCTGACAAATATAACTCAGTTACTGTTTCTACTGTGGTATGTAAAAAACAACAACAACAACAGCAACAACAAAGTAGCTTTTAGCCTGCTGTATTTCCCTGGGACAGATAGCACTGAGAGAGCATGGAAATGGGGAGAGAACAGCTGTGCCCGAGCATGGCCTGGGGGCTGCCAGGAGCTGTGTCCTTCGGGGGGGCACTGGGAGGTGCTCGGGGGTTGGGGCTGTTGGTTGTAGCAGGGAGCTGAGCTCTGGCTTAGGAGCTCAATAAGCACAGAGCAGTGGTGAAGAAATGGGTCCTACACGGGTGGGTGTTAGCAGCGTGCTGATGGGAGTGCACACATACTGTGAGAGCACAGGCAGAGCTAAGTGGGTTGGTGCCCTTCACCTGCCACATGCACACACAGGAACATGTATTGGGTGCCTCCATGCCTCCTTGCCTGCTGTGATCCCACGCTGCTCCACGTGTACCAGGTCCTAGCAGAATGGGGATCACTTTCCCCCAAGGTTTTTGGTTTTGCCCCATTTGTACCCACAAGAAGCTGGAGGCATCACAAACAACTGTGAGCTTCAGTTCTCCTCCCCTCACCTTAAGCAGAGATGGGAGCACCACCACAGCCGCAGCTTATCTGGAACAGCTGGCACTGCATTGGGTTCACCTGATGGAGCATCCCCAAGAACAGCATGGCGGGTCTCCTGTGCTCTGCAATACACCCTGTGTACCCTTGTGTGCAATACACACCAATACATTGCAGGGATGGGGCAGCTGTGGTTGGGGTAGGCCCACCTCTATACCCCCTGCAGGGCCACGCTGTGTGGCAGCTGCTGGCTGTGGGCTTCTGGTCATCCCCTCCCTGAACGATTTCTCGACGTCACTGCTTTGCACCACCACAGCTCCAATGGGGTCAGAAGTGCTGGGGTGGAAGAGCAAAAGGAGCAGCAGCCGAGTGCCCGTGTGGCTGCACATCCAGGGAGGAGGGTTTTGAAAGTATTCTAGTCTTTGGCTGTTCATCAGCAGAGCCCGTTCTGACAGCACCTCCTGCACCTGCACCTCCCATACTGCTGCACCTCCTACACTACTGCACTGCTGCACTTCCTGCACTCCTGCACTGCTGCACAACTGCACTTGCACCACCTGCGCCTCCTGCACTGCTGTGTTGCTGCACCACCTGCACTGCTGCCTGGAGCAGCACTGAGGAGCACCGTGTGCTCATCTTCATCTTCCATCCAGAACTGGGCGCTGCCATCAGGTTCATTGGCTGTACCACGGGGTCTGGGGCTGTGGGGCTGTGTGCACGAGGAGCCAGCAGCAGCCGCTCAGTGCTGCAGAGCAAAGCCAATTAGCAGGGCTCCAGCTTCCTGATAATAATTCTTAGGAGAAGATGAACTGTTCTGGAATACATTATTGTCTTCATTTCTTTTCATGTGCAAAGAAATAAAAAGCTTGCCCTTCACTGGAAGCTGGGGTGAGGACGATCCAGTGGTAACGAGACAAGCCCCACTCAGAGGCGGCCCTGCCGTCTCCCTCCCAGCACACAGAAGGGGCTTCTGATCACCTCCCACTTCCACTGATGCCCCTATATACCAAGGGGCAGCAGCACAAAACCCCACAGTGCTGGGGCCTACGGTACCCAGGGGTACAGGGCAGGAGCCTCACACAGGGTGGATATGAAGGAGCAGAGGCTGTTCAGATTGCAGTACCTGTATGACAATGTGTGCAAACTTAATTACCTCCCATTCACACCGCACAAAGTGCATGGGAGGTAGGAGTGGTGTCCTTTGATACCAGCTGGTGTCAGAAAATAATTTTAATCTGCCTTACAACTATATAATTAAAAGCGCTTATATATAGATGTATCTACACACACACACGTGTATCTCTTTCCTATGCTGATGGACCCACAGCTGTTCTGCCTGGCAGTGGCACTGACCCACATGGCCGGAGCAGTGGGGCTGAATTACTGCCGTGCCCCAACACAGAGCACTGAGCTCAGCAGTGCCAGGAGGAGGAGGAAGAGGCTAAAGCTCCTCTGAAGGGATGGGGAGATCTGTAAATACAGCAGGTTAAAGGCTGGCAGCGTGACTGCGGTCTGTATTTCAAGCAGATGTTTCCCATGTTTTGTAGTATCATTTTATTGGTAAATAAAAACCAACCAAAGACAAAGAGGCGTTGGGTGCTGTCTGTCTACAATTCCATGCAACCCCTTCAGGCACTGCTTCCAGCTTAGCACCCACCAGTGCAGAGGGGATGAGCATCTCCCAGCCCAGCACTCATGGTCAGGCAGCTCCAGGCACCGCAGGAGCATCAGCGCTGCCCTGAGCTCTGCACAGCACTGAGGCTCACTGGGCCAGAAAGCTTAAATATTCAGGAAGGAGTGCAGCTCACTGAGCAAGTGGGGCATTATTTCTGGTCTCTGTTTCTGCCTCAGGAGCTGCATGTGCATTTTCTATTTATTAATGAATGAATAAAGCTCACAAACAGCGTTATTTCCCCTCCATAAGCAGCAGGCAAGCTCTCAGCACCCAACACTACGTCAGGCTGCAGCTCCCAAGCACTGCAGTGTGGGCTCTGCCAACCACAGCCCCACTGCCCCCACAGTTTGGCAAGGAAGCAGCAGTGGTGTTTAATCATAACAAAATAAAGGCTCTGCTTTGATTTCTTCCATCAGGGTAACCATCCCCCTCTGAGCTTCACCCACCAGTTGGTATCCAGTCTTCCAAAGGTTCCTGTGTTTTTGAAGTTAATGGAGTGCTAAACATTATAGCAGGACCTGGGTGCTGAACCCAGCTGCAATCAGTTAATTGATTTGCTCCTTCAGGTGGCTCCTATTAAATTTACTCACATCTCCCTGTGCATAGTGTATCTCTGGGTTCTTCTGTGGAGATCAGGGCTGCTGAGTGGGGGGGGTTTGCTGCTCCATCCTCACTACTGTCTGGGATGCCAACGTTCAGCTCTCTATACTCAGTATCTCTCAGTACAGTATTGCTGTGGTTCTCTCTCTGAGGGGATGTGCTGGGTGGTCTTTGCTCTGCTGCTGTTCCCTCCTCCAAGCTGAATCCACTGCCATCCTGCAGCCATGTTTCAGCAGTGTTATAACTGATAATCTCCTCCAGGTTAAACCTTCAAAGGCATCCCAAGTCGTGTGTTTAAATGACAGCAGCAAAAATCCCCCTAACTCCTTAAAGTTAATGATCTTCATTTTCATTTCCACATATTTCTCTCCACATAATAGCCAGGTGCTAAATCTTCATGAGATTTTTATAGTTTCACTGAAGGAATATTTGCATAATTATTAGTGCATAATCTACTTTAATAGTCCCCCTGATTTTACTATTAGAGCCAAGCGTGTGGTGTCAGCTCGCAGCCCTGGGCTCACAGCTGCCTCCCCGTGCAGTGCTGTGCTGCTGGAGCACAGTGTGCCAGCCATGATGCACTGTGATGTGGGGCCTTGGCCGTACCATGGTGAGGGGGAAGGGGAGGGAGCATCGTGCTGCCCAGCCCCATGAGTTTGTCACAGTAGGTGTGTTTCTTCATGTTACGTAGGTGGAACACATGGGAATTTAAAGTAAGGACATAGACCTGCATCACTCTGATTGATGTGGGGAAACTTCCAGAGGCACTTGGGCCCAAACTCAGCAGTGCCTGCTGTGTGTGGGCATTGCTCAGCGCTCAGTGGGTGCTGTGCTCAGCGGCTCTGCGGGCAGCTTGGAGCAGTGCGTGGTGTAGAAGGAGCCGTAGCAGCCACAAATAGACTGCAGCTCCTTCCTGCCCCATTTGGAAGCTTCCCCACTGAGACTGACGTGAGAGCGCAGAGAAAGCATCTCCTAAAATAAGAGCAGTGAGGTGGGGGTGCTGTGATGACAGCGATTATATAGGGAGGAAACACAGAACTTCTAAGGCGAGACACCAACCTTCTCATACCTTCCAGCCAGAGCACACAGAGTCATTTCCAGATATTTTTTAGACCACTCTCAGAGAGTCTGGTAACTGTTCCCTTCCTTAGGGCTTGACAAGGACAGAGGTGGTTGATACTGTGCTCAAAAATGGACAGAAATATTCAGCTCAGCAGCTCCCATCTGGAGTGATGGTGTAGGGCTAATCTAGACCAAACATTGGCTTTTATTAGTTACAATTCTGACACCAGCAATCCAGGTGTAAATCATACCTCCTCACAAAAGCCAAAGCCAAGACTTTCTGACTCATAAAAGCTGGAGAACACATAATAAAAACATCTCAAAAAATATAGGTAACAGTATGATGACAATACTGTCTTGGGGCAAATTCTTTGTCTGCACTGTTTCTGACCATGTCAATATCCACTTATTGATACCTTTAGTCAATAGAATCATGTTTCATTAAACACCTCCTGGGCTGAGCTGGGCTGCTCCTGCTGCCCCACGTCCCCACAGGGAGACCTCAGCCACTGACTCCTTCAATAACCCCATTAGGTGCAGCTCCAAGCAGCGATGGCTAGGAGAGGTCTGGATTCATCATCTGATGGTGTGCTGTTCTGAGCTGTGACGCCTCTCAGTTATTTCAGAAGATGTTGTGTGACACCTACACGTGGATGCTCTGAGGCTGTGCTGTGCCTCAGCTCATCCATGGGCTCCATAGGAGCTGTACTGGCCACGAGCACCTCTTTGCTGCTGACATCATCTCCATGCTGCTCTGAGCCCCCACGCAGAACACCAGGTCTGCTCTCGCACAACAGCTGACAAACAGCATCCCCTGTCATCCTCCCAGCTCGATACAGGCAGCAACAGCACAAGTCAGGGATTTTTTTTGAACAGGACCTGTCAGAATAAGATGATAAAATGTTGCTGTCATCTCCCCAAATTGTGCCTACTGTAATCTTCAAGTTTTTTCAACAGTTTTGATGGTACCTTATTTCCATAATAGCAGATAAACAACTATGTAGCACAGGGCTATAATTTCATTGATTGTTCCTGGCAACCTTGTATGCTGTGACAGCTCCTGCAGCTCGAGTGATTTGTCACTTGGATATCAAGATGCAGCCCTCCGTCTTACATGGGCCCATACTTTATGCACAGCCTGCTGAAACTTCCCTTCCCTAACGTGAAGGTGTGAGGATCCCAGGGACATGCTGCCTTGTTTCCCTGCTGCCTCCTTTCCCATCTACCCCAGCAGTGCCTGCTGCCTCTGCGCACACCCACCTGCACCCAAAGTCCTCCTGGGGACAGCAGGGACATGTGGGTGCAAAGTGGGAGTGCTGCCTCTGTGTCTGAGAAACAAACGATCCTCCTTTGTGAGCGGCACAGCTGTAAGAAATTAGGAAATAAGTTCTGGATAAATAGATTTATTGGTTCAATTTGGCTTTGCATGGTGTGTTTGTAAAATATTTATTGTTTTCCTCTACGGTGCTGGAATGAGAACCAGTTGCACAACGTCTGGGTCTTCATTAGTGCAATAACACATGCACGTCTGTGTTCTGCCTCCTCTTGTCCCTTCATTAAGCTTTCCCTCATGATAAATTGGCCTCGATCGTTAGTTAATGATTGCCTCTTTAGTTCGGAGTCAGATTCCTCAAGTTAGCGGTGCTGGTTGCACATCTCAGACTGTGCACAAACCTGTATGTGTTTTTCTGCTCCATATTTAAGCCATTCCGCTATTCATCCCACAGCCCATCAGAACAGATAATAAAGCACTTTGTGAACAGATGTGCCACTTACTCATCTCGTTCTATAATGATAACGAAGAAAATTTAATCTGGAGTGTCTTTGGAAGCTGATCTGAAAGACAGATTGGTATGAATAATAAAGGCACTACACGAGGATGTGAGAAGAGCCATGAGAAGGCGGTCATTCACTGCTGCACAGCGCTGCCTCTGTTGGAGTCCAACCACATAGGAAAGGCAGCGCCTCTTGGGGCCGGGCTGCAGCAGGAGCCGCTGCCTCTGCAGATGGAAATGCTGTGAATTGCTTCCCCTTCAAAGAATAAAAGATAATTTCTCTTACAGCTGGAAGCAACATCTGACATTGCAGAATGCTGAAAGAATATTGGAGAGGGATGGGAGAGCTCAGGCACTCAAGGTGAGCGAGATAATGCACAGAGCATTTAGCCAAAGCATGTAAAAAGGCAGAGAGGAGTGGAAATCTGTGAGAGCAACGTGCTCTGAAGGGCCATTCACCCCTCATCAACTGTACATACATTTATCTGTGTCCTCATATCTGCTGCTATTGATTCCTGTCACTAGGAAAAGAATCGGGAGTGTGCCAGAGGCAGAGCTGCTTGCTGCAGGTGAATATTTGCAGCTACTGCAATGGAGTTGCATAGTGAGTGGGTGCTGTTATCTGTCAGAAGGATCATTTAAAATCCCCAGAGTGTATTAGAAGGTTAAAAAAAATCATGTTTAATGTTGGTGAGATGTCCTGGGCTGGTAACAGTCAGCTGGGGATTCCCCAGCAGGGAAGGCACAGACAGCAGCACAAGCTCTGCCAGGGTTGCACTGAAAGGAAGAAAGCAGTGAGGCATCACATAGGGATGGGGATGGGGACAGCCCTGGGTCAGCCCAGCTCTCTGCGCAGGAGCGATGTGAGCACCCACTGCTGTGTGACACTGCAGCTCCAGGCTGCCCAGCACTCAGAATGGGTCACAACCTCACCTTCCTGTGACAGAGAACAGATTTTAATGCTTGGATCATTTTACTCTTCAGCAAAAGACACAGCCCTGCCCTGCCCAAGGACAGGTAATCACATGGGCAGCCCACAGTGAGAGTGAGCCGGAGGGGTTAAGTTCATTCAATGCAACATGAGACCCTGATAGAGGACCACGAAGCTACATCTCTTTGTGATGTGGCTGAGAGCTAAGCAACAAATTAGCATGAAAACTGTTGGCCACAGCTACTCCAAGAGGGGCAGAGGAAGGATTACAGCTGTTGCTCCTTTTGGAAATGAATGTGAAACTGTGTATGCTGTCCACCTGAGAGGGGACCTGGAGTGTGGTAAATATGGAGATGTAGAAGAGCATCCCTAAAGTTGTCATTGATTTTTCCACTCCCAGAACCTGAAGAGGCAATGGGTGACCCCAGACAGTGTTTTAAGGGCCCCTCTGCCCCAGTGCAGGCCTTGCAGTGCTGTGTTTCACAGCTGGCAGCAGCACTAAGCAGTAGGGCTGGCATGCACACTGATGGATCAAGTGCAGTCTTAAATATTATAGGAGGGTGTATTTCATCCAGACAGGGAACTTTAAGCAGGACACAACAGACATTTTTCTTACAATATTAACAATTTACCACCTGAACTTTATCTTTGCCTTGGATAATAACCACAAGACGCTGGGTAAAGGAACAATTGATTTAAGATCTCAATCAAAAGGAAGCATTACTCTTATCTGTATAGCCAAGCAATGAAGCAACAGTCATCCAGGGTTATGGTACATTTGTCAGTCCATTAGAAGCACAGACTCTATAGATCTATATATGGAACGGGAGACATTTGCTGAAATGACTCTTGCAAATATCTTTAGCAGTTAAGAGCTGCCGATCTATGCCTCTCACTCAATTTCCTCAGCATGTACTGAAACAGCGCAGGAAAAAAAGATCCTTTTTCCTACTTCCTCATGCCCAGACTCACCCACTTCCATGTCCAACAGTTTCACTGCAGCCGTGACCCAGAGCCTGTCTGGGTGTCCCCACATGGAGGATGCAGGGCAGCCCTCCCTTAGCATGGTGCTTGAGCCCACCACAGCTCAGCAGAGGTTTCAGTGTGTTGTGTTCTGAAATGTTTGGCACTGGGGGTTTATTGGTGACCCCCTCTAAGCACACATGGCAGCTGGGCGCAGGAAGTCTGCTCACAGATAGAGGAGCATTTTGCATGGATTTATTCAACCCCATCCACTGCTGAAGGCAGGGGAAGGATTCATCATGAGTTTCCAGATGAGAAAAGCACATCAGGCATGTACTGCGCGCCCACCTGTGTGTGAGTACAGTTTGAAATGCAAAACCAAGAACTGCCAATTCCAAACCAACTTGGTAGCAATTGCCCCCTGCATTCTGCTGTCTTTTGTAGGGAATATACCAACATGAGGCAAAAACATCAAATCCAGACAGCTCTGAATATTACATTGCAGTATGTTTGGTGACAAAATGAAGTCCCCGAGCCCTTTTTCCTTCCCAAACTCACTCTGCTGCCTGCAGCGTGCTGTGCTCTCCTGGCAGGGCCCCGTGCAGTGGCTGAGGATGCTGGTGCAAGCTGTGTTTATTTTTAACGTGGCTGTTCTGCAGAGATAATTGTGTCAAGCTGAATGCACAGCACAGGGGTTACATTTCTATTCAGTTACCATGGTTGCTAATACTTAAAAAATTGCCCGAGAAAGGACTGGAATCGTTCTCCCCATGCTGGGAAGTGTCCCCTTCCTCCTCCCCGCAGGCTGCAGTGCCATGCTCTGTGTCTGCAGGCACCGCTTAGCTCCCAGCAGCCATCCCCAGCACCTCGGCACTGTTTGATGCAGGGAGGAATCTCCCTGCTGCTGCCAGCCTGCAGCCATGGGAGAAAATCACACGCATGGCCCTAGCAAGAGCCTGGAAGAGCAAAGTGAGTGGGGACAGAACTGCTGCTCCATACATAGTGCTGTTCAGTGACAAGCATCACCTGTGAGATAAAATCCAGAAGTGGGACGAGAGCCGTTCCTAAAGCACGATGTATCCAAGTATACCCTGGTTCCAGCTGACCTCCATTCACTCCTTCCTTTGCTCCTTTGACCCTTCCATGGTGACCCTTTGCCCACATGTGGGCCTTGCCTAGAAGAGGAAGTAAAACTGTACAATAAGAACCAGCCACACTGTCTGTATTGCAGTGTTCCAGCTGTACTCATTCAGTGCATTAACACACCCTCATAATCAGTTTCCAGTAGCAGACCTTCCCAGTGCTTTGTTTCAGATTCTCTTCCAGCCTAGCTCCATACAGACCCCACTAGCACCCCACGTGTTACAAGAGAAACCAAGAGGTAGATTTGAAATTATATTAAAAACAAACAAAAAACAGCCCACTATAAAAAATTATTTTGCATAGCTGTCTGTGTCCTACCGAGGGACAGCTCTGGGCCCTCTGCAATTTGAGAGAAAGAAATGGCAGTATTAAATTAAAGCTATATATTGCACTGCCCCCCAGAATAATTCTTTTGAAGGAAAGGCACAAAAAGGTTTCTGCTTTCCCATAAATGAAGTGCTACAGACCACAGCTGGGTCCTGCAGGTGCCATCACACTGCTGGGTCTGCCTGTGGGAGCTGCCCTGTGCTGGGGATGTTGAGGCACCTCCTTCTGCTTTCTGAGTCTGCCAAGAGGAAAAAAAGCAATTAAACACCCGGCTTGTCGGCCTTGCAGTGAGGGAGCTGTGGAGTTGAGGCTCACCTGGCTCTGCTGTTCCCTCTGAAATGAGCACATGGTTTATTGCTACCCATCCATAAAATTATTCATCATTCCTTGCAAAATTTGGTATGAATTCATGTGAAAAGCCATTACACGCAACAATGTTCACCTCCCATTACTCTTCTGTTTCTGCACTCCTATGGTCACTGCTGCTGGCTGTGCTCAACCACTGCTGCCCCCACTGAGCACCTTGGGAGGGGCAGTGAGAGCCTGGTGGGGGTTTGGGCAGAGCTCTTTGGGGAACACTGCTCCAGGGGCCTGACTGCAGCCTCCAGACACATGAGGTGCACAGAGTGGGCTAAGAAATGCCTGTTATGTGTGCTCCAAGCATGGACGATCCAGGTCATGGCAGTGCTCTGCATGCAGCATGTGGCACGGGCATGTGCTCCAGTGAGAGCTTACACACCTGAATCTGGTGCTTGTTCCATTTTCCAGAACTGCAGGAGCAGTTGTACCAGTGCATGTGGGGACACAGCCAGGGAGCACCTCACAGCACACTGCCTGTGTTTGCCTTCATGCCCTTCTGTGGGACTGCAGGGGCTGCACACAATTGGCACAATGGGGTGAGAGCAAAGGAAACCTTATCTGGGGCTGAAGGTAAAGCAGGGGAAGGCTCAGGGCGGGGCCCAGGGGCTTGCAGGGCTGAAGCACATGTTCCTGTATCTGAAGTACCTGTGGCCACTTGAATTATTCAGCACTGCTCAGCACATTGCCATGCAGAAAGTGCCTTCCTACACTGAGGAAAATGCACAGATACTGAAAATTGTGCAGAGCCAATGCAGGATTTAGTGCTCCTTCTGCACCCCAGGGGACACTGCTCTGTTCCCATCAGAACACCTGAGCTCAGCAGCCATCTGGGTTACAGCTCCTTGTGGATGCTGCTCTGTACCAGAAGAACAACCCAATGGGACTCTGCTGTGCCCACCTGATGCTCACTGCCATCCACCCCACTGCCGAGTCCCGGTGTGCAGACCTCCCCCAGCCAGGACAGGAAGGGTCCCCGGGTGCTGAGGCACAGATCAGAAGTGAAAATGTGGGGGGAGAGAGCAGCCACACAGCATGTCCCATCAAATCAGCTCAGAGAGCTTCCATGGCTGTTCCCCAGGGCCCAGGGAACTGCTTCAACACAGAGCTCAGTGCCCCATTTAGGTGCCTGCAGTGCTCCTTTACACCAACATCTCAGTGCCTACATCACCTCGGTGCCACCCTCTTGCTGTACCAAACAGACCTCAGCTGTGCCCTGAAGCCGCTTTGGATTTCTGAGGGATTTTCTATGAACAAAAGAGGAACTGCTTTTTTTCTTTTTTTTTTTTTTTTCTCCTTCCATCAGCAATTTTCTACAGTAAATAAGAACAGGAAATGGAAAACCTTGCAGCAAGCCCCTGAGTGCACAGGCTTTTACACGGGCTCAGGTATGAGGTGGGCTGAGCACAAATGGATGCGCTGAGCCAGTGTGGGAGATAAGAGCTGAGCGCTGCCGTAAGGAGGAGGAATTAATGGAGTGAAGGGACAGGAACGACAGGAGCCCAAACCTGAGCTGCGATGAACAGCAGAGTGGGGATGTGACAGCTTTCAGAATACCCTCCAGAACCATGCATGGCAATGGAAAGTACTTCCTCTGTGTTAACACAATGATCTCGCCCTAATGTGGCTGCATGATAAGGCAGACAATTAGTTGGGCCTTTTCCCCATCCTGTTCCTAAGTGCCACACATAAAGAAGCGCATCCTGCTGCTGTCAGACCCACAGGAGCAGGGATCAGCCCCTGTGAAGCAGTTCCATGCAGAAGGGAGCGGAGTGATGAGCAGCAAAATGTGATGAGTGCAGAAAGCCACATGGCGACCCTGAACCACCTCCCAGCCCCAGGATGACACTGACAAAATGTAGTCATGGAAATGTCCCCAAATAAGTCAAAATTAAATACCTGAAGCCATGTAACAGGTTGCTGCTGGCAGCAAGCAGCACTCGCCAGGTATGTTGGTGCTTTTTCACGCTGGCTTGGTGTTTCAGAATGGTTCATCTTCACATAACAGTCCCTTTACCCTAAAAATGCACAGCAGTGATGAACCTGGTGGAGAAAACCAGGTTCAATTATCAGGCAGTGAGATGGCCCTTTGTGAGATCCTACCTAGTGCCCGCAAAGCTGGAATGCACTGAAATAGTTGTTGAATTGAGCACAGTCCCCTGTATGTCCACTATGGCGGTTGTTTCCCTGAGACAGTCAGCAGAGAATCAGCTCGGAGACCAACATGCCAGGATCAGAGCTTGCGGAGCTGTGGGCCCTCCTTGTGAGGGGTGCAGAACCCTCTGCCTGCACACAGCCACATACTGCAGCACTCACTGCCCCAGAGCCACCGCTGGTTCATGGCTCCATCTCCCAGTGTGGGAGTGCTCACCTGAATGAGGGAGTGAAGCTGATTGGAACAACCCTTTTCATTTGCAAGAAGAGAAAAGGTTGAAAGGGGCAAAGAGAAACCAACCTCCAAGGGATCATTTCTAGCAGAGCCGTTGTACAAGAGCCATTCTGTGCTGATTTATGCAGCTCACTTCAGTTCTGTCAGGCTGCAGCAGGGTGGGCAGGCAGAGATGTGCAGGTTGGTGATGCCAAGCCCTGCAGCATGGGGTGCTCCCCAGATGGGCTATCCAGTCCAGCAGCCCTGATGCACCAGTGGCCATCACTGCTGCACAGCCCTGCAGCCAGCAAGCAAGGCCCAGCACTGCTCTGACTGCGTGCTGCTGCCAGCCACAGCCACAGCCCCACTCTGAAGGTTTGCACTGCCTCCCACCTGCAGCACGCAGGCACCCCTCAGCCTCATCATTTCCCACTAAACACGTAACTGCTGCTGAAGGTGCT
The DNA here is from genome assembly GCF_054131305.1 of Coturnix japonica. Classification (NCBI taxonomy): domain Eukaryota; kingdom Metazoa; phylum Chordata; class Aves; order Galliformes; family Phasianidae; genus Coturnix; species Coturnix japonica. The sequence goes on along the minus strand of NC_140680.1, from coordinate 2,027,237 downwards.
TCCCACTTACCCACGTCTGAACGTTTGCTTTCTTTGTTGTTGCATTATGTTTGTAATGAATTTCCATTTTGTACCTTGTAAAGGAATCTCTCATTCATCACACACTGCTCCACGTTTCTTTTGCTTAACTCAAAAGCGGAGAATGTAATTTGCAAGTAGAGACAAAAATGATGTTTTTGAAGACTGTGTTTGGTGCAGAATAATTCAAAGTAGATCACAGCTCTTCCGCTACAGGATCCTTGATCACAGCTCCTTCTCTGCTGCAGCAGCACTGAAATCCAGGTTTCTGGGTGACTGATGCAAACCCAGCAGGGAGATACCCAGAGCTGCTGCTCCTCTGCACTTCCAGCTGTGGGAGGGGGGGAAATGCCCACAGGCAGAGCTCTGCAGGCTGGCACAGAGCAGTGGTGTGTGCCAACCCGGCACCAGGCAGTGAGCACTTCTGCCTCTTCTGTGCCACCTATTGTGGTGCTTACTGTTCTGGAGTTAAATTGCTGTTTTGAATGTTGTTGGCCCCCACAGTTCAAGATAGGACTAATTGTGAGTAACAGCCTGTACTGTTCTTTTATCAGATTTTGATTAGAGGGAGGCATTGTACTTGGAGATTCCCTGTGCCAAGTTGTTCTCCCAGCTCTGGAGCTCACATCCCAGGCTGGCCCTCACTTGGAAGGGCAGAAAGGAAGTGAAGGAAATTACTTGCTACTCTGGTCTTGTCCACCAGTTGTGGGTACCACCTCTCTGTGCACTGCAGAGCTGGAGCAGCAAGCAGCACTCAGAATCTGATCACAGCCATCAGCCTTCAGCCCAAGCCCAAAGCAGGGCTCTGACATCCACAACATGGAACTGATGTGCAAATGGGCTGCAGCCCATTGGGGAGGCAATGTCTGCCCATCAGAGGCATGAGTGGATCAGCGCTGTGCAAAGAGGGCTCCTGCAGAGGTGCATGCAGGAGCTGCACCACAGCAAGGCCAGGGACACTACCCTATCCTCACAAGCTCTCCCACTCCCACAGAGTTTTGAGGGTCACATAAAACCTGGTCAGCCAGGTTTTGAGCTGTGGCACAGCAGTGCCTGCTGGGTGGTGATGAGCTGCTCACGCCTGGATCTGGATAAATGGTTTCTGCTGTGAAGAGACCTCAGGTGTTAGAAGTTGCTGCTCATTTGTGGCTTTAAAGCATTCCAAGGACAAATCCAAATGCCTCACAATGCACCAACACCTAAGTGAGATGGTCTTGCTGCAAAATCAAACACTCAGTGCTGAATCTCAGTAAATTTGTTTGAATTTGAATTTTTCTGAGTGAGAAAAAAGGTGACATCTCAGAAACATCCCCCATCTCCCACCCACACCCAGCACTGCTTCCAGGAACCATGCCATGGTTATTTTTAGCTACCTGTTTTCACATGAGATTCAGGCCCAAATCGCTCAGGCTCATGGCAAACAAAACACATTCAGCACTGAGCTGTGGGCAACGCACCCACACTGCATTGCTCCCTGCAGGAGGCTTTGCCCAAAGCCCCCCCGTATGTGCAGCAATGGCAGCAGCTGGGGGAACACCAGGGCATAGGCACAGCACCCCGGGAAACCTGATGCACAGCATGGCAAGGGAACACCCCATCCCCACTGATGTTATCATGATTGGGAGCTCATTCTTCACTTTGGTAGATGCAGCTAAAGAGTCAAGGTGTCTTTAAGCCCTCCCTTAAAGCACTGTAAATGCCATAGTCATACAGGCCACACTCACTGGTGGCTTTGCACTCAACAAACATGACAGATCAGCAGCCATGGCGAGAACAGATGGTTTGAGCTGGACACAGGGACAGGAGCACACTGGCCATAGCACAGAGTTTTCTGAGGGTTCCCAAACTGCCAAAGGGCACTAAAAACCTGGTAGGCTGCAGATTTATCCCTTCCTTTGTTCTAAACACAGTGAGGAACAAGCCCAGAACACCTCATGCTGCATCAGCCACCTGCTCAGTTACCCAGATCACCAAGCATCAATGGGTGCTTCTTTCCATCAAAGAAAATAACACACCTTGGAGCACAGCACGGCACACACTGAAGGCCACTCAGATACAGGATCTGTTGCTGATATTTAGGGACACCCCAGTGAATGCCGCAGCATCTGTTCTCAGGGTTGGGCTTTGCTCTGCCTGCAGCTGCAGCTCAGTGTTGCTCTGGAGGCAGCAGGCGCTCCCCAGGTCACCCCTGGAGGTGTGGTTTTAGCTTAACCTCCATCATGAGGCTGTGGGAATTGTTGGTGTTGCTTTTCACTAAATTCAGCTTTAAAAGGTACATTGGGATCCAAGCAGGCCTTGACACAAGAGCTGTGCCTTCCCAGGAGTGCTGTGGGGGCCCCTGCAGTGTTTCTCCCTCACATGTGGGTGGCAATCTGGGCTCTGCTGCACACCATGCTGGATGTGTGGCAATCCAAGCATCGCTCTGTGGGGTCTGGGACAGCTTTGCTGTGGCATCTATGTGAGAATGGGATTTATAGCATAGGAGTAAGAGCTATCTGAACATGGCCCATAAAACGGAAAGAATCATATTTTTCTCTTCAGCAAGTAACTTTTAACAGCTCTGTTGGGTGCTTATTTGCAGTCACAAGGCAAAAATTTTGTCTCTGCTGTTTATGACCCTTTTACTCATTTCTGCGACAGGAGGGTGGCTCAGAGAGGCGCCAGGGATGCTCTGTTGCTGGGTGTGCTGTGCTCCGGGGGCTCTTTGATATGCAGCCTTCTGCTGCACTAATGTTCCCATTAGTCTTGATTACCTCTGCAGGGGGTGGTAAAGGCTTCTGTAACAGCGTGTCTAGGAAAATCCTTCTTGAGCCTCTGTTATTTTCTTTGTGATATTTCCCAGATCTTTGAGGAGATCCGTTTGGAGTCATTTCCAGCCCTCCTGATGGCCTCAGTTCCCATTTCCATGGGGAGCTGGATGGCTGCTGTGGGGTGTAGGAGCAGCAAACCACTCATTGTGGGTCTCACACGGCCCTGATCTCCTGACTAAAGCTTTCGGCTGCTGAAAGCATGCAGGCCAAACCCAGGAGGCAATCAAACACATGAGCTGCTCCAAGCACCGCTCACAGCTCCGCCAGGAGGAATGATCAACAAAAATAAATGCAAGGAAGCGCATGTACATAAACCATCCCAGTGAGGAAATGGCTGAGGTGGGACCCAGGGGGTTCCACTGTCAGAACAAGAAGTGGAAAATTAGAGAAAAATTAGATATTGGCCTAAAATGTTCAGAAGTGCGAGTGTTATACAGACTATGGGAGCGCTGTGGGATGGAGGCTGATCTGGATTGAAGACGTGCCGGTGAAACCTCATAAAATTCTTTCCACTCCAGCCTGCAGAAAGCAGCCCCTCTGCAGAAGGACTTCATCACAGATTCAGTCTGGTTGAAAGACCTCTCACACCCCTGTGCCCACTGACCCCGACCCCCAGCGCCACGTCTCCATGTTCTGGAGCATTCCTATGGGCGGTGACTGCCCCACTCCCTATAGTTAACAACAAAAAAGTTGTTTTAAAATATCCAATAAGGCAGGAAAAGTTAAATGACTTTTCTTTTCCAATGAAAATTACACTTAAACTTGGGGGGGAATTCAGGGGCCAGTTCAGAAGTGCCGTGACAGCCACTGCTGCTTTGTGCAAAGGGCAGAGCCATGTCCTCTTGCTGCAGGGGACACACAGGTCTGTCACACTGGGGCTCAAGTCAACAGGAGCTGTGTAGAGCTGCCACCATGAGCTGTGATTCAGACACATCTCCCCGCCATGCAATTCACTGTGCCAGACACCAATTTACCATCATTACTACACAATCCTTTGGTTCAAAGACCACTGAACATTACCTCCTATTACAGCTTGCGCCTCCAAAACACAAAGAAAGGGCAGAACAGGGCTGCAAGCACACGGTGGAGGACAGCAGCAACTCCACATCACACAGAGCTGGTGCCACTACTGTCAGGCAGCTGGGGGCAGTCAGGTTTGAGCCCCATGCCCTGCCTTGGCACTGCACCTGGGGAACAGCACTGGGAGACCCCCACTCCATGTGGACCCTGAGCCAGGCCTCTACCCCCAACCTGAGCAGCCAAGGGGCCAGGGTCTGCCTGCTGCTGTGCTGCTCTGCTCACATACTGCACACTGGAGGTGCGGGTAAGGACAGCACTGGATCCGAATGCTGTGCTATAAGAACAGCTGTGATTTAAGAAATCAGCACCGAGAAGCTGGTACATTTAAAACAGCCCCTGGCACATCTAAACACTCTGTAAATACAGAGTTAGTACCTCCTGAGATCAATTTGTCATTAATAAGTTACAAAAACAGGATTTGATGCACAGAGAAGTGCAAGCATGGAAAGAAGCCTATTCTCTATTTCCAATTTTCTCTCCTAAAATTTAGCAGTGATATTAGTGTGACCCAATCTATTAAGGGGAAGCAATTGTTACAGGTAATATGTATTAGGCGAGAGTCCAGGCAATAGCTTGAAATGCATTTTCCAATATATTTTGTCCCAAGTTGGGCACATTAGGGCTTGACTCTAATGCATATAGCAACAATTTTCATGTCTGAAGAAGTGCATTAAAAACGAGTGCTCACTGATGTTTTAATAAGGATTGAACTGAATATATCAGTCAGTATCCATTCCAATTCTGGAGGACAATTATCATCCATCAGCAGAAGTCACTGCGATTAGAAACCACTGTTAATGATTACAGAGAACAGCCTGGAATTGAACCCAAGCATTTAGTGACTGCACAGCCTATCCTTACCTCCAAAGGTATGGATGACTGCTCACCCACACCATCCCCCCCCTGCCCATCTTAGTCTGCTGCTGACCCACAGCCTGCCTTCTGCAGAGCACCTCTGAAAATGGAAGATGACATGGGGATACCCAACCAGTGTCCTGGAGCTGTGGGCAGCCGGTGGGGTTTAGAACATTTGGGGATTCCATCCACAAAGTTATAAAAATTAATGATGGTTACTGTGATACCTTTTCCTCCTTTAATCTCAAATAATATGCTTCAGGCATACATCTATCATTCCCTGGTTCTTAAGCCTCCTTTATCCATAAACCAGAGAGTCCATCAAACGTTCTATGCATCATGCAAGCTCAGGGAAGCCACACAATTCTGAAGTCCCAGCCTGGCTGTGCAGGTGACACTCTGATCAATGCTCCATGCATCTGGAAAACTACTGATCCCTTCCATGTATTCACAGTATGGACTTTTTTCTCCCTTTTTTCCTGACGTGCTTTTATCTCAACCTGGTGACTGCCAGCCAAATCCCAAGCAGCAAAGAGCACAATGAGCCCTTATCAGCTGTGTTACACTCAGCATTCCTTCCACTTTCACAGAGATCACAACCTGAAAGATGAGCACTGCTGTCACAGCCACAGGAAGCACAGGTGGGACAGAGAGCGCTGGAGATGTGCCTGGGAAGGACCCCCGAGGGCAGAAGGTGTCTTACAGCATGTGGCTCTGATGCAGCTCTAAGCCGTGTGTGAGTGCTCTGCTATGAAAGGCAAAAACATAGTCTGTAATTCTGACTGGCTCCACTCTGTCAGGACGAGGACAGATGAAGAATGAAGCATGCCAAAGCCCTTGGTGGTGGTGTAGGATCCCAAATCTCCCAGTGAAGGAACCTTCCACGTGGTTCTGAGAACCACCAAAGCACTCAGGCTGACTGTACAGCAGGACACCGAAGTTCTGCACAGCTCTGATTTTCTGTGCTGCCTGCACAGTGAATAAAGCTCCACTTGGTCTAACAGGTGTGTAAGGCTGTATGAAGGCACTGTGCAGTTGGTGTGATTTATGTTTTCCCACACACCCACCCTACAGGAAAAGCACCCAGCAGAGGTTCCTATAAGGGGTGGGAAAGCAGTCCTGTGCTGAGCAGGGCTCTCTGGGCTCCAGTTGATGCTCCGCAGGAGATGCACTGTTGGCTGGTGCTGGGGTTACTGCTAATGGAGGTTCTTCACTGATTTGGTTCTTACCATCCCTGTGCAGAATGGAAAAGCTGCATCCAGCTTAATGTGGGCAAAGGGCAGAAGGGTCTCTGTTTGTCTCTGTTCTGTAATAGACAAATAATTCTATGGGTAAGCAGAACTGGAGGAGAAGTTTTGATTTCCGATGTGCTACAAAAAATTAAACCATACCTGGAAGGATTGCATTAGAATCCCATGAACAGAAAACCAGTGCAGGCAGGCGAGATATGGGGAAAGGCACCAACCACAAGATCCTTCACTTCTGCTGGCACCTGCAGTCCCTCCATGACTGGGCCTCAAGGCAGAGCACTTGTGGGTGAAACAAAGCTGGTACACATGTAAATAGTAGAGAGTCAGCAACCTTCTCTAATTTATCTGCTCTATGAAATGCAGAACAGGTTGCAGAGCAAGATAACGCTCCCTGCTCTAGAGCAGATAGTGCTGGATGGCAGCTTGTCTTTCTCCCGGAGAAACAAGGATGAACAAAACGTAACACATGAGTTATTTGAGAAATGTGGGTCAAATTGTCTTCATCTGAAGGAAAAGGATGCTTTCCCAGCTTTCCCTGATGGCATTTTAGCTTGCAGCTCCTTTCTCATCCTGAAAGTCCTCACACTTTGCCAGCTGTACCCCATCCCTGCTCAGCACACTGTGTTGGCACTGCTCCCTTTCTGGCTCCTGGGCAGGGGACAAAGTGCTGCCCTGTGCTCCTGCTGTCTTGTCCCTCTGCTGTGGTGCTGTATGCAACCTCTAACCTTAAATACTGTGACTGAAACACAGAAACAATGCAGTCAGTTCTGTTTGATGGGAAGCTGCCACCTGAGCATTTTGACCTTATTTTTAGCTTTTGCTGCAGACCTACACCTTGTCTGTCCATCCAAGTGCTGCCAGTCTGAACATGGTGAGCTGAGCAAGAGAGCACAGTTATGCACAGGATGGCACTGTTAGAGGATAACAAAGCACTGTGGCAGATGGAGCAGAGATGGCACCACCTCCTTGGGTGGCTCAGGCTCTACACTGCCTTCTCCCATAGAACAGCAGACGTGTTTATGATGCTGACCATACTGATGGATCTGGGCTGGTGGCAGCCCCAGCACAGCCCAGAGCACCCTGCCCCTCCCCTGCAGGTCTGTGGGCTCCAGGGGCCTCCAGATGCACCCCAGGAGACAGCAGGAGGAAGGAGAGCTGCCGGTAGGTCAGGGACAGGCGGGCACCCCCCAGATCCAGCACTCCTCCACCCCAGGAGGAGTCAGCACACAACGCTGAGTGCACTTTCCAGTATTCAGCAGCACTGATGGTGATTTAGAAACACTTAAAACTGAGCTATGTCACTGGGCAGAACAGTGCTTTCAGGAGGGAGGGCTGCAGGCAATTCCCTGTCCGTTCACTCCTGTGACAGTCACTTGTATTTATTTACTCACAACGGCACTAAATAGGACTTAAAATATCCTATAACAAGTATCCCCCAATCTCCAGTTCAACTTTTAATCATCCAAATCACTGAAACAAGCAATTCAGACATACGAAGAACTGAATTTTCCATCCAATTTAGTTATATAATTGAGAGGCTATTTTCAGTCTTAATTAAAATCCATAATCTAAAAATACCCTTTTCCCAATCCGGGCGCCATTGGTGTAAGTAAGAAGCAGGAGCCCCTGTCCTTCCAGCACCGGGATGAACAGATTGATTCACAGAAGCCAAATTCAGAGCACTTTAATTCTCTCTTCGGGATGGGAAGAAGAAAAAAAAAAAGCCCTCAAAGCCCTCTGACTGCAGGGGTGGGGAGCACAGCTGCCCACCAACCAGCACTGCCCCAACCACACCACACCCGCTGCCCAAGAGGAAAAACCCCACAACATGGGGCACCCAGCAGGAAAACAAAGCCGAAGGGGATCAATAGTTCGAGGAGGAGCAGGTCAGGTAATCAGTTTTAATTTCTTACTCATTGGCAAGGGATATTGACTTTCATGGAGCTCTGCTGATGTTCTATAGCGCGTATTTAAAGAGCAGAAGCCTTATGGAAATCTTCGGAGCACATTATAAAAAGACCATTCTATCCTTGACAGCAAATCTATTTTTGTCATCACTTTTTTTCAGGAGGAGCTTTCCCATCAAAATAAAGCCCCCTGAAAGGCCCATCTGTCTGAGCTCCCCGTTTGTATATGCACCGAGCAGCTTTATAGACCTTAATTGCAAATAATAGATTTTTGTAAATTTATTTATCTCCTGTAGAGAATTTAATCAAAAGTTACATTAGTGCTACACAGTTCACCTCTGGACAAAGAGGATTTTATATTGTCCAATATGGATTTTTGATACAAATCTGGAAAACACTGTTACATTCCTTTTGTGTTTCACAACTTCAGTTCTATGTTAAGCAACGTGTGCTGCTCATGACGCACCTACACAACAAAGATGAGCTGCTGCAGCTGCCTCAGGACTGGAGAGCCAGCCCAGCTCCTGTTCCTCTGCCAGCACTGCATGGATATGCGGCCAATGCAGTGAACCACATGAGGCCAGGAATCCGAATTAGGACCTTAATTCCAACAACCACATTATTGCATCTGGAAAAATGAGACCAAAGGCAGCCCCCAAGCAAGGATCAGGTATTGCAAAGCCTGTGTTTCTATCAAACAGAGCTGCACAGTGGATAATCCGGGCACCATTCTACAGCCGTTTTGCTTTTGTCTATTAAAAAATCAATTACATGTGAGCCTCACTTACTTTCTTTGGATGGAGATATGACTACATGATGGATGCTGCAAGAATGCCTTTGGAGGATGGGCAAAGAATGAGCAGTATGTTTATGTCTGAAAGAAAGGAAAATCATACAGAACTCCCTGAAATATCTATCAGTACATCCTTCCTCTTGGGCTGACCTGCAGGATGACCCTCAGAGGAGAGGCAGCGCTCAGCAGAGCCACACTCACCCACAAGAACCCAAATTCAAGCTGCATTTCTCATTTCCTATGGGAAAACTCAGGGGGATGATTTCCATACAAAGGACTGTTAGGTGCTGTATTTCAAACACACATTTTGCTTTAAAAATTGGAAACTAGATAAAGTCAACTTCAAGTGCTAACCCAGAAAGAGGCACAACATCTTCTCCAATATATCTTCTGGTCTCCTTTTATTTATAACACTGAAAGTTGAGTTCCGCTGTGTATCAAAACACCTTTTGATATGCTGATTTAGAGGAAAAAAAAAAATTGTTTTGAAACAGGTCACTCAGGAACCAATACTCAAAACATTACATTAATGTAGCGACTGTCACTTGTATAATAGTTCTATTTACTTGGTAGAAGAAAGCTTAAACGTTCAGAAGAAATGAATTAGCATAGTGTTTCCATTGGAAACTAACCATAGGGTAGGTGTGTTTTTGTATTTGGGTAGATGCGGTCTTTCAAACTATTCTGCTTTGCCCCACTTTCCTCTGCTGGAGGGGTCAGAACAAATAACCAACACCTTAATTCAGTTTATATTCCATTTCATTTTTCTGATCCCAGATAGTTACCATGCTATACAGAGCGCTTTATTTATTGGTTAAACACCAGTGTCTCACTGGCACGCTCACACACACTGCAGATAGATACACAGACATATGGAAGAGAGCAGTAAATGAACTCTGAATTGGTTTAATGTAGAACCCAGAATTCCCACACATCCAGCAGAAGGCAATTGGGAAGGAGACAGGCTGAGGAACAGTCAGCTCCAGAGCGAATGCCCTCAGGATGCACCCATGAAGTGCAGCCCAGCAGCATCCCTCACATTGCATCCCCTCTGCAGCCATCAGCTCATGGATCAGAACTAACAAGTGACGGTGGGCTTTCCTTCAGCACTTATTACTTTACAGCCCCTAAAACTACTGAGATACAGTTTCTCCTTCAGTGTGCAGTAAATCACAGAGCACAGAGACAAGCCCTTGGGCAAGGGACAGCCTGCAGCCAGGTGTGAGCCATTCACAGAGCAGATCTGGAGCATGTAGAGCACACCTGGCTCAAGTGCTGTTTGCCTTCATGACGCCAAGTGTGGGCTGTGGAGGACAGGGACACACTGAGGTGTGCCCAGCACTGCTGCTCACAATGATGCCCGTGGGGTTGCAGCTCTGGGGAGCTCACAGCCCCTCATGTCCAGGGGGTAAATCAGGCTCAGAGTGGGGCATTTCTCAGCACGACTGCCCTCCATCCTGAAGTGACTCAGTGGTGGGGAATACACGTTACATAAAACATAACAGTTTTGCCTGCTCTCGTGCTCCCTCTGCTTTCATTGTATGTGGGCTGTTTGGCTGAGCTGTGGGACAGGAGGAGTGCTGCTCTCTCCTTGTTCTGCTGATGTGATGACAATGGGAGGATTATTTCTTAATTTCCAGTGTGGTAAGTGGGCAATTATTGTCCAATTAGACTTGCTATTAACCTCTCTGTATCTCATTTTGCTGTCCATAAAACAAAAATAACAGCACTTACCACTCTCACTGGGACACTGTAGAGATTTATTGGTTAATGTATGTATAGCACAATGAAAATGAAAAGCGGTGCACGTTGTCGAAGCATAATTATTAATAATGAATCACTGTTAGCATTGTTAGTGTGGCTGTGACTCCAGGAAGGGTGCAGGGTTGGAGCTGGAATGGCTCCTCCTGTGGGGCTCAGAGCTGTGGTTCCCTGGGATGGGGATTGCTGAGATGAGGACTCAGCTGCAATTGTTGCAAATTATGGCACACTCTGTTTCCTTAAATCTAGAAGAACGTGACATAGCAGCTAAGATAATAAGCTCTAAAGTTTTCTGATAAAGGCAAAGCATGGCCTGAGGTGTCCTCAGCACCCAGAGAGCAGTGCAGGGCTGGGTGTACAGGCTTGCAGGTCTCTTTGTGCTGCTACAAATGGAAATAAAAATTAATTACAAAATCCATCATCAGCTTTGGCAGCAGTTTGCAGTCAGCGGTGCAGTCTCTGAAGAGGAAGAACTCACAAACCAGGAGGCAGAGTCTTTTCTTTACAGTTCTTTTGCCCTCGGTGTGGGGAGCTGCAGCACAGCACGGACATCAGCCAGCAGTGCATCTTGGAGCAGCGAAGCATCAGCAGCAAGTGAGAACCTGTTGCTCTGTGCTATGCTGGTGGCCATGCAGAACTGCAGTGCTCTTCCCAGAGCAGCAGCTGAAGCCAAACCTCAGCCCTTGAGCACAGTGCTGCCCCAGAGCAGGGACAGCTCTCCAGGCATGTGGGGCACCCCATGGCCCCAGCACCCACCGAGGTTCCTATGCTGCACACAGCTTGTGTCTACTGTGAGAACTGTGCAATGACATCCATCAGGGAAAATTTAATTAAAGCCCACACTAGCTTCTGCACAGGAACACAGCAATAACGGATGTATTTTATCCATCAAGGAACAAATACCATTTCAGAAGGGCTCCTTCCTCAGCTCGGTTCCCATTGAAACACTTGGATGAGTTCCAGCAGATTGCCACTGCTCCTGCCATCTGCCCCATTGAGAAACACTGAACAGCGCTCTGCTCTCACAGCAGTGCACCCACACACCTCTCTCTCTCTCTCTCTCTCTCGCACACACACACACACACACACACACACCTGCTGAAAGGGCTGTGCTCTCAGTGCTGCTCAGCGTTGCAGCTCCAGATCCAGCAGTGGCCACCGAGCTCCCCAGGGCTGGAAACACCGCTGGTAAGTAACACTGCTGGGCTCTATGCCAGGGCTGCAGCCACTAATTAATAGCTCTGTGCCTTATTCCTTCCTGTGTACTGGAAAAAGACAGAATCCCAGCCGGGCGCACAGACAGCGCTGTTGTGTTTTCTCTTAGAACAAATATAGAAAAGATAAACTCTACCCAGGAGTACCTATCAGCCTTGCCCTGACACAGGGAGCATCGATCCAATGCCCGGCCCATTGCTGCTGCCTAACAAAAGCAGCCACCAAATAGCTCCTTCTGCAATTATCCTTCCAGCAAATCACATCTAGCAGAGGCAAATTGACGCAGAGCTGTGGAGACCAGTGCTACAACACCAGAGATTAATCTGGTGGCACATGTAGGTGTAGGGGTAACGTGGTAATGAGTTATTGATTTTTTTAATTAAACTTTACTAGTATCGCATTTTCAATCTAAATGAATGCATCATTAGAGTAATTAATTGCACAGCATTAGCTAGAACTGTCTGAAATTGCAATCAGCATGCAGAGGCCCCCCCACCACAGCCGGCAGGTGGGCACAGGCAGCAGTGCCATCCCCAGCTCAGCACAACCTGCCTCTCCTTGCTGCCAATGCAAAGGCATTTGGAACACAAGACCATACCACTGCACTAATTTGGCCCTAATTAAGCTGGCATCTATCAGGAGAGGGGCACAAAGAACAGAGACCTTAGGACAGGCTGCAGGAGGGATCCTGTGTGCTCCATAGATGTCAACTTAAAGCTCACCTTAAACTCCTTTAGTTTGACATTACTACAGCTGATAACACTGTGTGTTTCTTGGGGAAAACCAGAACTGTTGTCCCATTTTGAAGTATTCCTTTAGGGTTAATTATGTGACAAATAACAGTTCCAGGGACTGAGCAGATTTAACCGCTCACAACACAGTGACACCAGGACCCCAGAGAGAACCATTACTGCTGCACACAGCTGAGAGGATTCCTTGTGCTCCCATATCAGGGCATGAAGCAAGACAAAATAAAGCCCCACTAATTTTCCTAACAAACTTCTTCTAAACAAGATCATTCCTAATTTCATGGCACACATGGGCTGGTTGTGGAGATCTGCTAGGCTACCAAAACTGCAACAAAAAGGTCATAGACCCAAAAATCAGACTTTGCAATTGCAGCAAAGCAGACTGTGGTGTCCCTCTGCTCTGCACCTCAGTAACACGGTCCTTCCTGAGAGGGGAAGGGGCGGGCAGACCCAGGGAGAGATGGGTTTAGTGCACACCATTATCAGACAGAGAATGTGCAGTGACACAGTGGGGGCACACAGCAGTTGGGGGCCACATGGGTGCAGTGCTGTGCATATCCAGGGAGCCCTTCCCTTCCTGCTCACTGGTGGGAGTTGGAAGGGTGAATGAGGGCTCCCGCAAGGCAGGTGCATGGTGAAGGTTTGAAGTTGTGGCTGCCCTTGGTGCAGACCAGGAGACACTCTGCAGCCTTCATTGCAAGACAGCCCTATTCCACAGCCTCATTCCTATTCCTTAGGCAAAAGCACTGAGCATCCACAGATGGTGTCACTGCAGTTCAAATGGCTCTAACAGATTCCTCACAGTCCCTTGTGCCCTTAAATCATATACATGTAGATTTGCACGTTAAGCTGCCTGACAATCACGCTGGTCTCATGGGAATAGATAAGGATAAAGCAGCATCAAGTCATGCTTTTTTTGTGTGTGCTTTCTTGTGTTTTTTTTCCTCATAATGGAAATAGAGCTATTATCAGAACAACATGACATTAAGTAAATGATATTACTGCAAATATCCACCAATTTCCATAATGCTTCAATGCTGCATTTCCATAATTTCATACACTCCTCTTTTTCTTTTTATTTAATGCCACTTCTTGCAGACAGGAGCTCAGAGTTGGGGTGGTTCTACGTGCTGAGGCCATCAGCCAACAGTGAAGGTGCAAACACACCCCTGTGCTACCCAGCACTGCTTTCTCCAAACCCAAAACTGGGGCAGCTCTGCTGAACTTATCCACCAGCTGCTTGCCTGCAAGTGCCAAAGCACTGCCCCATATAGCAGAGCCTCTGAATCACTTCATCCTGCACAATTCCAGTCCATTCCCAGCCTACACACGCAGGGGCAGTGCTAGCAGAGCCCTGGGAGCACTGAGCACAGCCCCCAGCACCTGCTAACAGTGCTATGGGGCCCAGAGCACATGGCTCTCTGCTCACAGCACTGCCTGAGCATCCAGCTGATGGGACACATAAGGTCTGTAGATGGATCAGCAGAAAGCAGAGTCACTGCAGAGGGATGCATCCCATCACTAGCATTAACTGGGAATTTCAGTCTTTTTACTCAGGGTGTCTTATGGAAAGTCTTAATAGTAGCACAAATTTGGATCCACACAGGAGTCTCAACCACAAACTGCCTTCCAGTCTCATGTGAAGGGTCAAGGCAGTGAATTAAGTTCCCACATCTGCTACAAGTTAACATGAGGAGCTGCAGCTCAGAAAAGCACTGGGTCCTACGCTGACCTTTACATCCACTTTTATTGCAGTCTCTCACTTCTACAAGAACTGTCCCCACAAGGAGAGGCTGTGCTGGGCAGCCCCAGACCTGCTGATGCCCCTCAGGGAACTGCATCCTTGTGTACAACACAGGAGGAATTCCAGTTGCTTTGTCAGCTACCTGCAAGCAAATCATATCTCTGTTTTACCCCCTGATCAAACACACTCAAAATGCATTGTGTCGCTTACTGTACTTTTTATCTAATCACTCACACGGCGAGATTTGTCTTCCCTAATTGAAAATCAGTGCAAGCAATTCCACAGTGCGTTTCCCTCTGCGTGCGGATCTGGGACTCAGTAACAAGGAACTGCAGTAACAGCAACCTCAGCATTCACCTTTTGTGAATGTTTTGCAAATGAAGCATCTTCAAACATTGCAGAGCAAACCCGAACTAAGGGGAAAGCTGATTCATCTGAGGAATCCAGCTGATATTCCAAGCTCCCTCTCCCAGGCACTGATGCTGCTGGGAAGCTTCTTCAGTCCACACTCATTATCAGTCCCTCAGAGCACCTCCAGCTGCTGCTGTCCTTACAGCCCTTGCACTGATGGATCTGCTCCATCTTTGTTCCAACATTTCTATCCTCCCAGCCCTACACTGACATAATTTTATTATCCTCGGGCTTTGTATGGCTTTTTAATTATCGTTATTATTTATACAGCGCGGCACACACAGAAAAATTTAATCGTGTTGTTTATATGAGCTAACCTGATAGACTAATGGGAAAATTAAGCATTTCCTTCCCACCATTGGCACAAATGCAATTTCTTTCCTCGCTCTCATTAGCACAGTGTTAATATAGAACCCGATGTTGCTGGAGGTGGAAGTCTGTTTTCTCCAAAGGACAGGTAAACCATAACATACGACAAATCCCTCCCGCCTCAATCCCTCGCTGAATGTGCTTCAGTCCTGTCGTGGAATAATTAACAATGGAACCAAAGAATCAAGTCTAGAGTAATGAAAAAACATGAGGAGCTGTTAGGGAGCTCAGGAAAAAACGTATTGAAGAAAGTAAAAATGAATCACTGGGAATACGGCACAGAACTTCAGACAAAATGGTTCTGGTTTTCACACCACTGTGTTCCACAACAACAAAGAAAAGCCAGAAGACGCCACCGATAAACATTCACACTGTTGTACGTCTACAGAGTTTCTTTGGAAGTCTTTCAAATTATGAGTTTGAAATCAGTTCTCCAGCTGATCACCAAGAGAAGGTTTCTTCTGGTCTATAAAACTGAGCACCAAACAGAAACTTATCCAAAACTGCCCAGGCAGAACATCTCATTGTTGCACAGATTCCCAAAGGCACAAG
Organism: Coturnix japonica; assembly: GCF_054131305.1. Classification (NCBI taxonomy): domain Eukaryota; kingdom Metazoa; phylum Chordata; class Aves; order Galliformes; family Phasianidae; genus Coturnix; species Coturnix japonica. The sequence continues at coordinate 2,011,723 of NC_140680.1, read as the reverse complement.
GTAGCTACCCAGGCCCATCCCTTTATTGTCTGAACAGTAATGGAATAATTAAGCAGTTCTACTCTTCCCTAGAAAGACAAATATGCTTCAAAGGAAATAGAGATGATTGCAGCGTGGAACAGCTGAGCAGCAGCAGCGTGTGCTCCATGATCTGCACATTCCATCTGCCTGTTGCAGACATGCTGAAGCCCTCACACCTAACGATATCCATTTATGAATACTTCCCAACTGACATTTCTGGAAACACTGATCTGCTTCTGCTGTGTCTCAGTGGGACAAAGGCACAGGTCATTAAGAAAAGTGCACTGTAAGTAGGTAATGAAAGCCCATTCAATGCAATCATACAGTAGCAAGCATACAGGATTAGGATGTGGATTACACATTAAGGATAAGAATTTTTCAGGACATGTAATCTGTTCAGGAACAAAGCTGAGTTCCGTCTCTCCTTTCAGGCCAGGGCAGCCCTGCACTGGCCTTTACTTCAGCTCTCTCAGCTGACTGAGAAGAGAGCAGTCCTCCCTTGATGACTAGAAGAGCTGACCCTAGAGATACAGCAGTTTTTAAATGAAAGTGACCTATTCCATGACAAGGCAAATCATTACTTGAGAGAACAGAATCCCAGTTGGAAAGAATGCGCAAAGAGAAGGCCAGCCCTGGTCTGTAGGAGGCAGAAACAATAAAGGAGGTGCAAGGGAGAGGACAGCTTCTGATCCCAAGGTTATTTCAGGTGAGCAATGTCAGAAGGAGCTGCAGGCTTTGGTTGGATTGCCGTGCTCAGATACCTGGAGCACATAATGGAAGTTTCCCTGGGAGGCTCTAATTAGGCACCCATCATTCCCATATGTTCCAGTTTCACAAGGACAAAGGTACACGGGTTGCTCGCTGGGCACAGATTGCCACTGCTGTGGAACACCCCTCTGGGCACTGCCTGGGAAGGAACTGCACTGCATGAATCTATTCAGGTTCATCATCAGGTGTCTGCTCACTGTGCAGGGCTGTACCAGCGCTTGGTTACAATGAAAGCTTTAAAAGAAGGGTAGTACCACTTCAAGGGTAACGGAATTCCATGAGGAGAAAGAATATTAGCTTTAGAGGTCTAAAAACCCCAAGACGCTGCTCTGAGGCCAGCTGTGACTCATCTGCTCTGCAAAGACCAGGTTATGATTTTCAATTGCAGTCTTTGACAACCATGATTAATTTGATTGGATTTTGTTACGTTTCTGCAATTTTCTGGTATTAGATTATATTAATTAAAAATAAAAGAAAGAAAGAGAGAGAGACACAAGGAAAGGAGTTTGCCTCCCCCAAACCTCATACAGTGGAAGCCTTCTGCATAAGGGCTTTTAATGCAAGCCTATGTACATTTTCAATTGGATGATCTATGACATAATGAGATCTGTCAAGCAGAAGTCATCTCACTGGAACTGAAATATGACTTGACATCCACATTACCCAGCACAGAGCAGATAGATATTGCTATTAGAGAAGAGGTGACAAAAATGTCCCATTCATGGAGAGCAGTGGTCACATTTCATTGTAATGTGAATGGGAATCATTTGGCACTTTAATCAGTGCCATCTCCCATGCTGAGAAGTGGTAATGGAGGAGCTGTGCTGCTCTGTGCCTCTCATACAGAGGGCTGCTCTATGGTGCTGAGAGAAGAGGTGCATCGGGAGGGCTGAGGAGAGATGCTATCTGGGAGTCACCCGCTTCTGGTTACCACTACAGCATCAAAGCTAACATACATGACAAACTACATTCATTGCATTCCCCGCCTCAAAAAGCCATTCCCTCTCTTCTGTCTTAATTCATTCCCTGAGCACATAACACAGACAGTGCTTCCCAACCCCTATGTCCCATCTTTCTCCCTCCAAACCACAGCAAATCTCTGTCTTCATCATCTCCAGAGGCCATACCATGAAGAAAAAGAGAAAACTAAGCATTCCTCATCACAAATCCAACATCTCCACATCGTCTTCCTTCCTATGATTTGAACTCTGTCAGGACATCTCTGAGGGGTCAGCAGTACAATGTGGCTGCTTAACACCATCCCTGTGCCCATCTCAGGTTACCCAGCACTGCAGGTTTGGCTGCAAACACAGAAGTGAGGTCGCCTGTAGGGCTCTGCCAGCAGTGGGGCTTTGCTCCTGGAGAAGAGCTCTGTGCTGGAGCAGGATGTGCTCCAAGGGGTTTGAGCGAATAATTGCTGTCTGGGGTGGGAAATGCTGCAGAGATACCCTTCATTTGTGTAATCCTCTCAGAGATCTGAGCTGTATTAAGTAATCATCTGTGCTCCCCCTTCAATGAGTTCTGCTGGAGATGAGGGATAGATACATAAAATATGACTTCATTATAAAATATGCAGGAACCATAAGGTCCACAAATATTTGGCTCTCTCCAGAAGTGATTTGACAAAGAAGATTAAACTTCTTGTTACGCTATTCCCTCGTTAACAGTCCACTTAATATTTGACTAATCATTACGCAGGATCAAAGAGGACCAGAAAATATCCCCCAACTCTGTACAGAAAGAATGAGGGCACGTTCAGACAGACTGGCTGACATCAAAGCTCCTGCCCCTCAGCACCATCAAAGTGAGATTTCATCTGTTGCAGCTGCACTCATCAGTGCTGGCAGCACAGCAGGGAGCAGTGGGGCAGTGCTGGTGGCATGTGCTGCCCACCCTATGGCTGAGCACAGTGTTCCAGCTGGTGGAAGCAACCTTATCCAATCAGGGTCTCCATCTTTTAAACCAGTAAAATCAGCAGGCCCCCACAGCTCACTGCCATAACATGCAGTTACATGCACCTTTCCGTGGGGCACTTCAATCAGAGAATGCTTGGGGTTGGATGAGTAAAGACCCATAAAGGCCCTTGGGTCTCACTCCCCTTGGTGAGCAAAGACACCTACAGCTCCACTGGTACTCAGAGCCCCCTAGCCTGACCTGGGCTGTCTGCTGGGATGGGTACTTCTGCTTCTCTGGGCACTCTGTGCCAGTGCCTCACCACCTTTATAATAACCTTTTCCTACCCTCAGTCTAAATCACTCCTCTTTTAGTCTTAAATCAGCTCTGCTTCTGCTCCTTTTGCCTTCAGCATGTGCAGACTCAGACCATAAACAATCCAATAAGCCATAGCTCACAATATCTCCTTAAAGCAATATTTTAATACGTGGAGATTCATTTTGGTACCAATTCAGTTCAAAATCATATTTATCTCCCACTAAGTGGAAATAAAATATTCATGCCAGAAGCAATATTCTGATATTTTCTGAATGGAATATGCCCCACAGAGCCAGCACACAGAGCTACTCTTGCATGCTGTTCTCCACCATCACCCCAGCAGCCACCAGCACCTCCCAGTAATAGCACTGGCTGTGAAGTCCCCAACCTTCTCTGCCCACCAGCAGACATAACCTGTTGGGGGAACAAAATCACAAAATCAATGCTACATTTATTCTGCACTTAACACATCTCTTTCATTGATTGTACCACTACAGACTGTTGAAGCAGATCAAGGAAAGATCTAAATGTTGAGGAAGTTATCAATCTGTGTAGTGAAGGTAATGCTCCAGATCTAAGCTGCTGGATGGATTTCCATGCTAGCCCTTACATTTAACTAAAACAGGAATGGTTTCACGTAGTACAAAAACCCATTCTCAGTTACAGGATATTATATGCTGCTGGTTCATAAAGGGCAAATAAGCTAAAAAAAACTTGTTATTCACAGGAATCCGAAGATTAAAACAGAGCTGAGTCAATCCCGGCTTACATTTGTATTAAGGATCTGTAGGTTGATAAACTGAATGACCCATGATTGCAGAGAAGGGCAGGAGGAGCTCAGCCTGAGGCCCCCTGAGCAGAGACCACCACCAATGGACTTCCTGCACTGCCAGAAGCTTCCCGGCTCTTTCTGCTGTTGGGAATTCATCTACATGACTGGCACAGGAGGGTATTTCTGTAATTACTGCAGTGAAGGGGAATAGTTCCAGAACTGCTTAGTGCTGAAACAAATCACTGTATTTACTGTAACTGCCCACTTTACAGCACCTCTTCTTTTTTAAGTCAGCTCAGATCACTCCTGAAGACCTTGTTTTTCAGGTTATTCTGCTAACAGAACTGAACATAGAGAGCTGCAGGTCATTACTAGTGCTCAGGACTGGGTTCTGCCCCAAGAGAGGACAAACCACCTCCTGCTGCCAGCCCTCCTATCCCAGAAGCTCCCTGCAGCCAAACAGATGCTGGCTGTGGTGCCAGCTGAGCTGCACCCTGTGTGCCACAGACATCACTTTGAGGGCTGACAACCCTGGTAGGTGTGACTGCAGGTAGCCGATAGATATGAACTGAAGCAGACACAAAGCACACTTTCTTTTTCCTTTTTCAACATTTTTAAGTCAAGATGGGATGGGATACATGCACAGCTGATGGCAAATCTGTCTAAAATTTCCAGTGTCTTTGTGGCTGAAGCTGTCTTGAAGGCTAAATTACCCTAATACAAATAAGGCAAATAAAAACTGATTAATTGAATCAGAGTTGTGCAAAGCAAACTGCACACATTCCTCAGCACAATCCCTGCCTCGTAACTGCAGCCAGGCATTCCGGATTAGATTTATTTTGTGTTATGTCAACATAATCATGGCTACATGGCTGCAATCCACCGCAATGATATTTCGGGGTGGGAAATCTGCATGTCTGCAAGTTTTGTAATGGCCTTTTTATTGCACTCCTGTAGTTTCTAGAATTTCTAAAAGTGGGTATTAGCATAATGCTCATAAAGAATATTAATAGGCTACAGCAGAATAATCCGGGCACATAGCAGCCCCAAGACACAGCATAGAGTACTGGAATGGTGCTGCAGACATGGCAGCTCTGTGGGGCACTGCCAGGTCACCACCATCAGCACATGGGGCAGCAGTGCCCCACAGAGCCTCATGGAAAGACAATGTTGTGGTCACAACACTCTGATCACCATTCCAGCTTCATGAAGCCACTTGTCTGTTGGCTCTGGAGAATGATCTCAGTGCAAGAAGCCCCTTGTAGTACCATCAGTGGTACATCTCCCTCCAGCACTGCTTGCTAATGCAGTGCTGATTTCTGTGCCCACACTGCCCGCAACACACAGCAATGAGCTCTGCCCCTGCTCTGCTTTCTTGCAAGCCAGCCCAAGCTGCCCCCCACCCACACAGAAACACCATACAGAAACATTAACAGCTTTTGAGTTTGTTGCACTCCGCCATGCAGCAAGGTGGGTGATTCCTGCTGCCAAGAGCTGTACTGGAAGAGCAGACCCAAGTGAGTTCTCTGGGTGAGATTGCTGAGAATGAAAGTACTGGGACACCTTATGCCGAAGTGGAACCATCATCAAACAGCACAGAGCTGGTGTGGTGAAGCTGAGCTCAGCGCTTTTGTAAATGAAGAAAGAGGAGAGGGAAATTCCAGCTGCACAGAAGATGAACTGCCCTGCACCTTTCTGGGCACAGACATCGATATCAATCAGCACTTTGCTGCTGTCTGATGTAAACGTTGTTTGACATCTGCAGAATCTGACTTCAGGATTTCACCTATTTTAGCCACCACAAATCTGCAATTCTTCATCATTTACTGCTGCCCAAACAATCCTCCTCCATTGCCCCGACTGTGCTGCCTTCCCATGGCGCTCTCGCTGTTCACACCAATTAATGCACGGATTCCAGCAGGTTAGCTGCTTCTTTCCTCCTGGGAATGATATATTCAATTACCACCAACAGATGTACATATGAGGGGGAGCAAAACAAATGCTTTTTTCTTTCTGCTCTGCACTTTGCTGACTGTCTTCACCTCAGTTTTATGCACCAGGTTTTGTGTTAGAAAAAGCAAACCAGCTGTTCTCCCCCCAACCTATGCATTGCATTGTCCATCCTTTAAAATTCTCCTGTGACTCTGGGCTGTGGCTCACTCTAACAATGCAGGGAGTGGTGCCAGCCCTCACCTCGGACACCTGTTACCAGGGGAAGGCTGTAGTCCTGCCCTGTGCTGGGTCACAAATGCTACACTATGAGCACTCGGGGACAATGTGTGCAAATGAGGATCCTTGGGAATTCAGTGCCTGATCTAAAGGGAGGTAAATGATTATCACAGTATCACAGCCTGTCTCTACAGCTCCTGTGACAGTTTTGTCTGTGGATTTTTTTGGTTGCTTGTTTTTGTTATTTGGTCAATGTTAAGCTATCCTAATACCCAAACCGGGTCTTCTCATCCACCAGAACCCCCTTCAGCTCTCAGCCATCCATCCCCATCCTACACCCCGCAGCCCATCCCTGCCTTTCCAAGGAGCTGCCAGCAGCACCCAGCTCCCCCAGCTCATAGCAGCATTCCCGGTGACACAACAGCACTGGCACACACACAACTGTCTCATCCTGCTGCCCCAGTCACCAATTGATCAGCCACCTTCATTCTGCAGCCTCACAACCTGCAGGTGATGGAGCATGCCAGAATCATTTTTCCTTCCTGTTTGAAAACCCAACAGGGTCGCACAGTGGTGACTGTATAAATACCACATCTTCCTGGGAAAGGCTTTAGAGAGTAATTTCAAAATGACAGGTTCTGTGCCTTCCAGAAGCCCACACCAATGTACTTTGCTATGCCCAGAAGGAGACTGAGCCCGGTGCTCCTCTGTGTGCTGCCACAGCACCGTTACTCAGACAGAAATCCATCCCTCCTTACTCCTGTAAGGATCAGACCAGCAAGCCTTTCAAACCAGCCTTGTTGTTTTGGCAGCTTATCTCTGCGTACAGAAACCAATTATTGCTGGAATGCATTCAGGTTTTGTTCAGCTTCATTTCGAAGCTCCAGCAACCCCTTCTCTGCACTGCTGTTCCTGGATTGCTTAAAGGACATGGTGGCTGAAGAGCCAGAATGGATCTCATTGGTAAGGAAACGCTGGACATTTCCTCTTAGCATTAACACAGAAATGCTTCCTTAAATACCTCAAGATACACAACCACCACCTGAGCTCCATTGCACTCTGAAGGACAGCATGCAGGCAGACTGTGGTGCACGAGTGAGCGGAGAACACTCTGATATGGCCCTTCTTGCTCACCTACACACAGCACAGACCAGTGTTTGTACCCCAGCTCCTCCCTTTCTTTTGTACTTTGTATATATAACTACATTTATGACAGAGAAGAAAAAATTCCTTGAAAAATATTAAACTTGCATGGTTTGAAGCGGAAATGTTCTAACAAACTCTGGAGCAGGTTGGTTTGATGCCTCAGTGCTTTGATGTATGTTTGGATGAGGACAGCTCTAAAGTTTAAAAACACTTCTGCTGATTTCTCTCTTCTTGTGCTTTCTCTATGCACAGCTGTGTGTCCCAGCTTTGAAGGAAAGCTGTGTGGTCATGGCAGAAACCAGCACAAGAAGTCAGTATTGCAATGCCAATGAGCACTGCAGGAAGAGCTGCTGGATGGCAGCTGACACAGCTGCATTGATGGGAGAGGGAGAAGAAACTGCACTGAGCCTGGACTGTGATAAGGACATATGCCGCCTCATTTCAAACTGCTTTACCAGTAGCTGTGCAACTTGGTAGCAAGTAAAAAAGTCCACATGTTCTGCTGGATAATGTTCTGCTCATCCACCGTGTGATTCTGCCCTTCTGCTGATGAGCATAAACTCATAGACTTGATGTGAGGGCAGAGCTGTGAGCTGAAACAGGTTAACTGGGCATCCTGTTCTGCAAGGCAATGTAACTCAGCATAGAGATCAGCCTTGAAAAAATAATCGTGTCAGAGTTACTGCTGTTAATACCATTAGTTCAGTCATTCACACAGCTGGGGAGCCTCCCTCAGCCTGCCAGCTAACAGGAAAATTCTCTGAAAGACCTGAAAAATAGCACACACCATTGCCAGAAGTAACACAAGTCCTTACCAGCACAGAGCACAAAACCCTGAAGGGAAGCTTCCCTGTCCCATGCCAAGTCCCTGTGCCCGTTCCATATGAGTTTATTTTAGCATTCACGGGCTGAAATGGTGAGGAGGAGGTGAGGGGAGTTAGGTTTGAATATACTTCCGTTAAGATGGAATACGATGTCTCAATTGTTAACAAATCCCAACTGGCTGTCGCATGCTTTGTGCCTCCCTGAGGAGGTGCCAGAGCTCATTGAGCTGCACAGAGGGGCTGCAGGGTTTGGGTGGCAGCGATCACAGTGGGGCTGCCCCATGCAGGATGCTGACCTGCAGCCCACAGCCGTGCCACGGAGCGTCTCATTGCATTCTCATCAGGCACAGCAGGCTTGCAGAGCTACAGCTAATTATACAAGATTTATCTGTGCAAAAACACGGGGATTAGGCAGGCAGGAAAGCAGCTAAAATTTATTTGGAGGCTTTGTTTAATAAAAAGGTGTAAAAAATAGGATTTGTACAGAAACTAATCATTCCTGAAACACGTATCCAAAGGCAAGTGGGGGGAGGAGATTAGCACTGGGCTTTATTCTTTCCTCCTACCCTTTCATGCTGCTGCCAGGGAAAAAAATAGAGGATCTGAACTGGAGCGCAGCAGAGCTGATAACTGCCGGTACATGGGATGCCGCTGCTCCCATTGTTCCCCACCACACTGCCTGCACAGAGCGAGAACTAATTCCTTATCAGTCTGCATTGTGCACCAGATGTGTAGTTCAGGAGGAGGTCAGTCCCCATACAGCAGCATCAAACCCATTCCTTCAGCCCAGGGATTGATGAGCACAGAGGAAGGTGATGCAGAATGCAGCCTGTATCCCATCCCAGCCGAGGGTCAGGATGAGGTAGGATGAAGACAAGCAGACAGCAATGTATGGGTGCACAGAGGTCTGTCAGCATCACCATGTGTGAACAGAGCCCATTAATGCTGCAGGCAGGAACCCACCTAAAACCTCCAGCACTGCAAAGGTTCATTTGATTTTACAGCTCCAAACAGGTGTGCAAAAAGCCCTTTTACTCATGCTGGACAGGCTTTCCCCTTAATTGCAAGGACAGATGAGAGTATTGTATTAAACTCACTACTCACAAGTTTTCCTCCCCCCTACACTCGTGGCAAGAAATTCCTGTTACAAATGCTACCAAACAGCTTTTAATTCCAAATATTTATTTCTCTCTAATTTTAGGGAAGTCTTTCAGTCTTCTTCCCTTAAAAACAAACAAAAAATCACTTATTCCCAAACTCTCCCTCATTCAGCTTCTTAACATCAACAACCCTCAGTACGTATAAACACGTGACAGTATGTCACTACTTTCCTTTACAACTCATTCATATAAGAGAGCTATGTAATAACTCACACCAGAATTCAAGACATTGTAAGTGTATGTGTTTGACCTGCAATTCATCACCTTTTCCTTTGAACCAGTTACACTCTATCATGGGGAGGTTACTCCCCCGCCCCCAGTGCACAGTCCCTAGCAGCCCCACTGCCTCCTTTCTGCATGCACTGAGTGTTTCACGCTGCATACTCCTGAAAAGAGGTTCCATCTCAGGATGACTCACACGGAATGAAAGAGATGAATAATGGAACAAATAGTATCCGAAATACCAGCAGCTCCCCCTCCCTTCCCTGCCATTTAACATTCCGATGAACTGAAACTGAAAGGCTATGGAGAGCTGTACTGGTAGCAGAACTGTTTGATACTGATTTCATAGGCTGCTGCTTTCTGAAAAGTCTATTTATAGCTTTATAATTGCCTTACAAAGCCATTCGTGGGAGGAAGGCCTGATCTTTCCTCTCTCCACTTACGCTGAAGGCCCTGGGAAGCAAGTATGGAGATTTTCTCCTGCCCGGTGTCTGTAGAGGTAACAAAGCACTGAGTGAGGAATGGGCAAGTGGTGGTGACCCCTTCCTGTTCACTGCACAGCAACGCAGCCCTCATCTCTTACAGAACCAAATGGTGCTCATGCTGTTACATTCTCATTGTGGCACACAGGTTGGTGATGTGCTCTTAGTGGTTATTTCCTATTTGGTCTTTTTATATTTGCCTCCAAGACGGAAATATTGGCTGTAAAGGAGTGAGGAGGATGGAAGGAGTGATCGATGCTCCAGAGAGAGCACTGAACAGAACAACGCCTCTGTCCTGGGTGTGTGGTGATACAGGGTTCTGCCTAAGGGCTCCTCTGCAAAGCCACCCCTGCTGCACACCACTGCTCCTCCTGGCCCAGCACCTCACAGGGCTGCTGTAATCACAGCTGATTCTATTAGCCCTCTCCCCACACCCTGTTTCTCATCTGCTAATTCTCCAGCCCAGAACAGCAGAGGCCCTTCCTATCAAAACTTCAAGTGCGGAGTGCTGACATTTGGAGATAAACAGGGAAGCACTCGACAGGCAGCTAATTCTCATCTCATCCGCTCAGAATTTCTATTACATTTTGTTTCTAAGATGTCTATCCACAGCACTAGCAGAGAGATCTGTCAGACACACAGCACTGCTAATAAAAAACAGCCTTTGCATGTCAAACAGCTGTGCAATAGGTTCTGGAATTCCACAGCACATGTGAAACCCTATTCATGGCACCACCGTTCCAAGACCCAACTCAAGCTGCAGCACAAGCTCATGCCATAAATTGTTCATGTCATTACAAAACACACCTATCCCTCCAGGCCTGAGGATTTTATTCACTTCAGCTCCCCGACCATGGAGGCCAACATGCTGTATGGTGGCAACACACTGGTGGGCCTTATTGATGGACAGCCACCCCCCAGGCACTGCTCAGCTCCCTTCCCAACCCCAAGGCAACATCAGATTGCCCTATGGAGACACCTCCAAAACAAGGTGGGGGAAAACACCCCTCTTGCTATTGACCCCTACACTTAATGCAACAAAAAGCCACACGTAAATGTGTCTTGGCTCTGAATGAACACTTAAATCATCATCTTTTTTGGAAGCTTGGTGACAGCTTCTGTAGAGCAAGATTTCAGTTATTACTGGATGAGAAAATCGCAGAGTGATGAGAAGTACTGGGCAGACTATCTAATGATTTCTGCACAAGGTGTGACGTACATCCCATCTTTGTACTAATTCACTGCAAAGGAACAACGGATCAGTGGTAACTGGTGCATAGCAATGCTGCTGGGGTAATCAGGACTATGAGCAAAAGCTCACATTATTTGTAAATCTGTTTCCTTATGGTTATATTTTTGTTTAAAAGGGTACACTGAAACCATTGTAAGATCATTCTTTCCCTAAATAAAAGCTGATTTCCAGCCAAGCTATGTGCCAGCTCCAACACTTCCATCTGCATGCACATGCAATCCCTATTTATGGAAACAAACTGGGAAGCTTATCGTGCCTGTAATAAGGAACTGTGCTCAAGCTGGGAACTCACAGGTTTGTAGAAGGAACTCTTGCCCACCAGCACTGTTGAGCGCAGCATTCAGGGTTTCCAACGAGCACATCCATTTCCCCAAGCACCAGTTGGCAGCCAGACGGCCAGAACAAGCTTGCAGGGTTGGTTCATCTGGTCCCTAGCACAGAGAGGCTGGCAGGCCAGCACAGAGCTTGGGATGCAGGAAATGAGGCAGACACTGGCCAGGCTGTTGGTACCCTACAGCACTGCAACACCCGTAGCAACAACTCCCCACACAGCATGAGATGGGGCACTGAGCTGGATCCTCACAGCTCTGCATCACAGGCCCTGCACTGCTGCAACTCCCCAGCCTGACTTCACACACATCCTCCAGAGTTTGGTTAGTGGTGGGGATGTCCCAAGGGGCCATTGGTACATCACCAACAGTAAAGCCTTGTGATTTCCCTGCCTCCAGTCATTTCTCACTGATTTGGAGACCCCGGAATATTCATGACACTCCTTGTGGCTGAAGTAATCAACATCAAAGTTATGTCCATGGGACAAATCAGGCAGCACTGTACCAAGGTGTTTACAAGAGATTTCCTCTAGAGATATGAATCCATATGAGTTCTCCCTCTCACACCTTGCTCCAAAGCTGTACTTGTAGGATTCTCTGCCAGCAGCCTGCTCAGGACATCTTTCAGGAGTGCTTCAAGTATATACCAAGCAATAAGAGCTTATTTGTTGAACAGTATTACCTCATTTGTTGCTGGAATTGGAGTGCTTTGTTGAAAAACGAAGTGCAGTTCCCCCTCTGCACTGGCACCAGGCACTGTTGAGAATATCAGTCCCTCACTCGGAGCAGACACTGCCTGTGGGGACATCCAGCAGCTCATGCCCTCACTGCATCACAATCCTGGCTTCCGATCTGGTTCACTAACATATTTCTACCCAACCTAGAGGATTTCCTGGGTATATATTGTGTGCCCCGATGGCACAAGTGGTAGGAATGCCGCATTGCAACACTGGAGGCCCTGGGTTGAATCCCCCCTGTGGCGCAAGTGGTAGAAGTGCCGCTCTGCTACACAGAGGCTCGAATCCCGGGGGGTTGGACTCGATGATCTCTAAGGTCCCTTCCAACCCGCATGAGACTATGATGATACTATTATATCTTGTTGTGGCTTCCATGGGGTAAGCCATGAAGTCAGACTGATCAGCCTTGCAGATATTTCTCCCCTCCCCCCACTGTTAATAGATTCCCACCTGAGCATTGATGCCATTCTGGGATGCGCAACATGCCCCCATCCCACATACCAGCAGTTTGCAGCAGGCACTGATCTGCTCAGCACCACTCAGTGCTTTGGTCCAACCTAGCAATTTTCAATGAATCACCACCTCCTATCAATCTCACAATAGTTTTTTGAGATGGGAGTTTTGGGTGCTACTGTTAGACAATAAAATAGCTAGTTCTGCTTCTTGGAACTATATTCTGCTCAGCAGCTGTCCACACGCAGCACTGGTCTCCAAGTTGGCATTATAAGAATATAATGGAACAACCCCACCCCCATGTGAGCCCTGCTGCAGGAGCACTGTTCTGCCATAGATCTTCATGCCCCATGAGTGTGGCTGTCTGCACACACCTGTCTGGCTCTTGAAACTAAAGGTGAAAAGCTCCTCTATGATCTGCAGTACCCCACAGTCCCTATTCCTCTCAGCCAAAGATTCTGCCTCTCATAGCACACCTTTACCCCAAGGCACTCCCTGACCCAGGCTGGTTTTCAGAACACCCGGTCTGGTTTTCTCAGGCATCCCCAACCTGCCCTGCAGTTGCCGCAGGGCACACTCTGCTTTTTGCCTATGGCTGCAATGTAGAGGGGATGTGTGCTGTGCTCAGGAAGAACGTCACCCCTACTTAGTTTGGATCCAGGACTTACAGCAATGGGTTGACATGAGGTTGTGTTGTATGATTTTGACATGCTTGCCACTGCAAACTTCTCAGGTTAAGGCTTATGCAGAATTACAGAATGGCATGTAAAACAACCAGGAAAATAATGAACAATGGCAGTGCTTGAACTTTGGCCTTAGGTACATAAATACCCACACGTATACTGCCATCTGCCTGGGCATTCAGTCCCAAGTAATCTCCATAATGCTTTTCCTCCTCAGCATCCTCATTCCCACTGACACTAAATGGGACATGGCCTCAGAGACCACCACCTCTTTTTGCCATGCATGAAAGCAATGGAAAAGAGATTGAACTTTGGTGCCCAAAGGGGTGATTCTAGCCAGAGACAAACACCTGGAAACATCTCCAGTCTAACAGCTCTAAACATAAGAAAAAGAAACTTTTCATCCATGTCACATAGTTTATCTTGTCACTCGCAGCCAAATCCATTTTCAAATGAAGTTCTTGGCACTGGTACCCTTCACACAGGAGTAGCTGATTATCACAGCCACTCTTGGTTGCTGTTTATCCAATCAAAACATTTTGTTCTTTTAATCTTTCCTCCTAAGTTCTTCAAGCTCCTTAATCATTTGTGTTGTACGTCCCTGGCTCAGTTGTAGCACACAGCTTGCTGGCATTTTTGCACTGCCGATAATAACTTGTAAGTTAATAGAGTCATATCCAGAATGAATCTGCCCAAATTCAGACACATATTTGAGGGGCCAGAAATCTGTAACCCTTCCCCAGACAACACTGGTAAGGCTGCACCTAGGTTTTATGCCACTTTTCCTACATAAACACTAAGACTTTTAGGCAGATTAATGACCGAGTTATCTCAAAACACTGTTCCCTCCCCTCTCACCAGCATGACATGCTACAAACTGGAGCCAAATTGTCTCTGCTCTGCCACACCCGGGTTTCTTTGTCACCCCCAGGCTTTCTGATGGAGCTGCTCCCTTCCAGCCCCAACTCTGCCCCAGCACAGGCATCCCCAGGAAGCCCACCCCAAAACAACACTCTGCTCCTTCCCAGACATGCCCACATGCAGACTCATTTCCTATAGGCAAGCTGAAACACTTGAAAAAGGAAAGTCCCATTATGTTTACCTACAGCTTTCTAATGCCATTGGTGATACCTTTATAAAACTGTTTTCCCTACAGTTGACTTACAGTGCTGCTCAGCAAAAAACATCCCAAGGGTTCTGCTGAACACCAGCCAAAGCGAACGTTAACTCGTGCACTTGCACTGTGCCTTCACAGGAACAACCGAACACAGCCAGGTAAACCTGCAGAAGGAAAATTCCTTGCTGTCCTGGCTGAGAACACAATTGTGCCTTATGGCAGCCATTTCAGATCCAGAAAGAATGTGTTCTCGGAGGCAGCACACTGAATCACAGGCAGAAAAAGCTGCTCGAGGTTGTCCATTTCTCCTGGCTGTCAGGGCTCTTTGGTTTGGGTTTATAGTTTTTTTTTTGGCTCTATAAAATACTTTGACATACTGCTGCAGACCTCTGGCTCACTATCTATCCCATTTGTTCTGACTAAGTGAGATGCCACTTTGAAAGGCACTGAAGCATCCCTGGTAAATTACAGCCTGTGTGTGCAGACACTCCCACAGTGCATCGACTCCTACTTACTAGGAGAGTGCTGCTGACAAAGACCCCCACAGCCCAGATGGACAAAGCAAGGACACACAGTGCCCACTGTACCTGAGCACCACACACACTGCCTTCAGGCACACGGGCAGTGCTCATCACATCTCCTGCACACAGTTACAGTGCTCAGCTTAGTGAACCACTCTTGCTCAGATCTCTACTGATGGCAGTGCTACAAATGCTGGGAGATGGCCAGCCCTGGTGACATCAGTGATGGGGGCGAGGAAGAAGGGAGAAAATGTGCTACAGAAATTGTTCTTCAGGGACAAATGACAGCAGCAGCCAGCAGCTCCCTGCCAAGGCACACAGATCACACTGCTGGCACAAGGCTGCCCATGAGCTCAGTGCTTCAGAAAGAAATGCCAGGGGAGGCAGTGGGCTTAATACTGAATTCCAGGTGTGGGCCCTGAAGGCACCCACTGCACAGGATCATAGGGGCTGTTTGTTCTCCGGGAACAGCAGTGTTACTACAAAACTCCAGGATGGCATTGAGCTGCTTAAGCTGCACAAGTTTACTTCTGAAGGTAATATCAGATTGCACAGCAAGCAACAGCCACTCTTCAAAGCAAAGGAGGCTGAAGCGCAGGGACTAGAATATTCACATTAAGGATGCATCTGTTTTTCACTTTTGGCAAAACACTTGATACATGTCTTCACAATGAGTGGCAAGAGCAATCATCTCCTGAGTATGGTGCTGACGGACCTTCTCACACAAAGGATACTTAGGCATTCCCATTTGGAAACATTCTGCACACAGTTCAGAACATTAATTAGCTGAGATGTGCCAAACAAGAGGCAAAAAGGAAACACTCAGCACAGCCCTCCTGTCAGCAAAATATCTGCTGGCAGCTGAGACACTGGCATTCCTGGAAGAACAGCCTCCATAGTGCTCATCCCATTTCAGGTATTCCTACACTGATTATCACAACCAGCACTGTTCTGACACAAGGGGCTGCATCAGGAAGGACCATGGGAATGACAGGAAAGGTATAGAGCCATGGGGATGGGGAGTGAGCTTAATATGCCTGCAGCACAGCAGTGCAACACCCTGAGAGCCCCCTATGTATTTACAATAGCAACATTCCAACTGAGCAGTTTATCCATATCCCATGTCTGGAAAAACCTGACCCCACCCCCCTCAGCCTCTCCCACTGAGCAGTGTTTGATGAGATGACTTCAGATCTGCTCCGAGATGTATTGAACATTTTAATACACTGTTTATTTAATGAAACTTGTTGAGACTGATCCTTATTTTTTAGCATGTGTAGAAAAGTTCCATCTAATTAAAATTAATGACCTCCATGCCTACAAAAGATGTTCAGGCTCAGAGTTTCGGGTTTAACACTTTATGCAAGCAGCAAGTGGGAAGGCAAGGCTCAATTAGGAGGAGAAAAGTGCCAGAAAGGCCATCATTGCTGTTGGTAGCTCACATACATCCTTGAAAGGGAAAATAAATTCATTGGGGAAGAGCCCTGTTTGCTAACACCAGCTGCTCTGCAGCCACAAAAAACATGTTTGTATTTTAACTGCTCCCAGCAAACTCACTGAAATCACATTCCTCACCTCTTTTCAATTCCCATTTTTGAGAATTAAAATCATAAAGGCAAAACCTGGGTATAATGTCATTAAAAAGCCTTTCTTAAGTCCTGGCTTTCCAGCCATGGCAAATCTCAGAAGCTGATGGCTCTGACACAAACCAAATTGAGCAAATAGTGAGCTGCATTTGGCCACGTGCCACCTCTACCCTCACAGAAAGTCTATACTGCCAGCTGTTATCTATATGTATAATTTATTAGAGAAATATCATTAAAATCCACCTTATATCAAACAGACGAAACTACTTTGAGTTAATGGATGCAGTCAGATACAGTCAAAGCAAACACGCCTTCAGGAGAAAGCTTGGACTTGAAAAGTTGTTCCCCTCCAGAACACTGAGTTCTATGTTTGCAGCTGCCCCAAAATGCCTCAAACCACTACGGCTGCTCATCCCACTTCACAGAAGTGCTTTAAGCACAACAGCCCCACAGAGTGTTACAGAATTGAAGGGGATGGATGGAAAGGGCTTCTAGAGATCAGAATTTCTAGGGAAATAATGCAGTTTTGCTGAGTTTAAACTGTTTGTCACAGCAAAATTTCAAAATCGCTCTGTTTAAATGACCACGTTGAAGCAGAATGCGACAAACTTATGTGTGGGAGTTGAATTGACTTAATTTTTCAATTAGTGCTTAAAAACTACCCTCTCTCATTCCCCCTCCCAGCAGAACTCACAAGAAGGGGCCCAATGCACACATACAGAGCACCCTCAGTGCTGCTCTCACAGCAAACAGAAGCAGGATGCCCCAGTGCAGCCACCACCGCTCCTCTGCTGAGGCCATGCCCAGCCCTGCACACGTGCACTCGTGCACTGGGGCTGCACTGAGCATCAGCTTTGCAGCCTACGCCTGGCACTGCCCTCCACCCCGATGTGCTTTGCAAACAGGAAAAAAAGAAAACAAACAAAACATCCTCCCAGGTTTCTAAACCTCATCCCTTGTGCTATTTGCATTCCACTTGCTAATCACTGCTGGAGAAAGTTGCTCACAGTCCAGCTGATCACAGTCACAGCTCGTTAGGCTCTCCCAGGCTGCAGGTGCTGTGTGCATTTTCATTTACTTTAGAAAGCAACTTTTTCCTCTCCCACAGCAGCATCTGTGTTTGCATATGTTCTAATTTCTGCCTTGAAGTTTACTTGTTAGTGGCTGTTCCTTCTCCACACTTCAGTGATAAAGTCTGCATCATAAATGCATCTTGCTCTGCTCCGTCTCTTTGGTGTAAGGGAGAAATTGAGGCTGTGTGAGCTCCAGGCTGCAGCTCCTGCACACCCAGCAGCAGAGCACAGCCCACCCCTCTCTGCATGGCCACAAGCTCAGGGAGGGAAGTTGAGGGTTTGAGGAGTTTTCCTATCCAAACTGCAGCTACATTAATGCTTTTGCATCCATTGGAATCTATATCTGTTTTCTAAAGGAAAACCAATCTCATTTTAATTGGCTTGAAAGCATTGCAGTGCTGTGCTTAATGCGACTGCATCAGATTTCAAAATCATTATTTTCCTTTTAAGTAATTTCATGGGGGCATATGCCACATTCAAGGTATTAGCTACATGTCTCCCAAGCTATTTTTCCTTATCCACTTGCAACCTAAAATCAGCAACAAACACGCAGCCTCATCAGGGAGATGACATGAGTTAGCAAGGGCACTGCTGCCCTGGGGTCACACAGCCCAAGAAGACTTCCTGATGCCCTTTCCTGAAACATATCCCAATTAACCAACACCACTAATTACTTTCCAATGCATTTAGGACAGCAGTCATAATCACTGCCTCATCTGCTCATTTCCAGAGCTCGATGCAGCACTGGGTGCTCGAAGAAACCCTCAGAGAGGGCTGAGCTGGAACAGCCTACCCAGAAAGCTCTTTAATGGAGCTGGGAAGGGCCCAATAAAAGCACACTGCTCATAACCTGAGCTAAAGGCAACTTTATTCCACTGCCCAAACAAATGTGGAAAATAGAAACATTAATATTTAAAAGAAACAAATCTCAAACAAAACTTTATGTAGTCCAGCAGCCTAAACAAGCCAGAACCCAAGGAACCCACCAGAACAGCAGCCCTTTATAGCTCTCTGGGCTGAGGCATCAGCTCCTGCCCTCCCCAGGTGCACAGAACCCAGGTGGCAGCAGTTGGTCAATTAAGTTAATCTGTGCTGCTGCTGCTGTTGCTTTGGTGGGGTTTGTTTCGTCGTTGTTATGCACACTGAGAAAGGGGCTGTGCATGGGAGGAGTTCAGGGGCATCCCACTGCAGCTGCTGCCTGCTGTCACACTCGGAGGATTCAGACCACGGCTCTGTAATTCACACTGCTAATTGCCACTACAGGTAGCTAATCTTCTGCAACGATCTTCAAAGCCAGCAGTGCTCCTGGGCTTCTGGAGTGATTGTGCACTGCTGAGTGTGGCAGAATAGCTTGTAATTTTCCATGCATGTACTTTGATTTCAAAATCCGACATAGCAGTTAAGCGTTAGTTGAAATAATTGTAGGAACTGTTCATACTAAAGCATCTTTAAAACAAATGAGGTATCATTAGCAGCAAGACACTTATTTTATTACAATTGTTTAAGAGTTAGCAGTGATTATTGTTGGCACACATACCAAAGTTAAAACCCTTTGACATTATTTCGGTTAATGCACTTAAAATATTGTACTAATAGAGTAATTAAAGAGAAAAGTAAACAGAAAGCAAAGCTTAGGCAACCAAAGAGAGCAAACTGCACTCTGTGCACTGGCACAGCACCTCCTGCAGCTGCCACCAGGCAGAATGGAAGGAGGAAGGAACAGAGCTTCAATCTCCAATGCAATCTACTACAAGAAAATCAGACAGCCAAAAAAGAAAAAGGAAAAAAAAAAAAAAAAAAAAGTAAAAGATTGTCCTCTAAGCATGGAAATGGGGCCTCCTGCAGATGAGGCCATCACCAGGCAGGCTGCCTGCCTTCTCCCCACACTGCCCTGATGGCAGCAGGGAGCTCTGCCTGCCCCCAGTGCTCCAGCTGCAGGTCCTGCTCAGCTGATTGCAGAAGTGTGTGCCTCAGATGGAGCTCCTTCCAGCACGGCTGCCTCATGGAGCCCTGGATTTAATGCCTGCTCCTGATTTTAGCCTCCCAGGGCCAGCAGGAAACCACATGGAAACAAAATTGATTCCCTGGAAATGGTTTCTGGCACTGTCTTCACTTTCTGTGCCATTTAGATGCTGTTTCTAAGGAAGCTGTCAGTAAGGAAAAGCTCAGAATCCAACTCTCCATAATAATAATTAAAAAATAAATAAATAAATAATTAAAAAAGAAAAAAGAAAAGAAATCCTGAATAACATTGCCAAGAACTGTAATTAAGAAATCACTGCTTTGTTAATACGTGGAGGAATGGGGAGCAGAGAAGGACACACAGTGACAACCAGCACCCCTGAACAGCATGTGAGGCATAGTGGGGGTGTTTCAGAGAGGAAAACCTGCACCCTTGTAACTCCTGCTGTGCAATGGGCTGTTCTACCCCTTTGCAAACAGCTGGAGGGTCCCAGGGACACTCAGCCCTGTCCCTGCCATGTGCCAGCAGCACGGGCAGCAGCAACAGCACCACATGTGTTTGCAGCCTAAATGCTTTTAACACTGTTTGCACAAACATATTTATCGACCAGAAGTATGACAGTACAGCCCTTAAAGATGCAAAACTGGCTGAGGAAGCTCATCCATAACCCCAACCCCAACACATGCTGCCTCAGCTGCCGGCCTCCCCAGGCTCTTACTGCTCCTTCTCTTCCAGTTCCCCCAGTTACCACTCCACTATTTATCTTCCTGACTGCAGCATCCCATGTGTGATGAACACTTTGATGTTACTTAGGTTTAAGTTACATGGAGGCCTATTTTGAAGGCAGAGGAACAGGTGTCAGCCCACAGCTTTCTCTGAGCAAAACATTCCAAAGGAAAGATCTTTACAGATCGATTCCTTAAAGGCAGAAGTAAAAACACTGCATACAATTAAACTAAAATCATTTAGGTATCTGCTTCTGATCCAGAATTCACTGTGAGAGCCACCAGCACCCAGCAAGATGAGTCCCCACGAAGCACCTACATTACCCAGCCAGATGCGTGCCCTGCCACACACACCAGAGCTCGTCTCCTATTTTAACTCCACATTAAGAATAGCCACCCTCACTCTCTGCTGTTGCCCTGAGGACAAAGCTGCTCCTGGCAGGAGGCAACGAAGGCAGTAGTTTGTCTTGCTCTCCTGAAGGAGAGCAGAACATGTCTGTAACTGCCTTTCACATAAAACTCAGTGTTGTTCAGCCTCAGATGCAGAGGGTGGTCCTAAATGTCACATTGTTTACTAACAGAGCTCCTTGTGTGTAAACATATGACACAGACAAATAAATAAACAGAAATGTGACAGTGTGATTTCAGTGAGTTGGAATGTGAAAACAGATTTCTGGTATATGTGCAGAAGCTCAGCCATGTCTCCTAAGGAGGCACTGGAGGGCCAGTTCTGAACCCCCTACACCCTCACAGGTGCAGTTTGTTAGGGCAGAAGCAGGTCTCCTCACTTGGGGAAAAGGAAAGGAAAGCTCCAGCCTCCAGCAGCCCAGCTGCTCAGGTTCTCTTTGCTTTCTAATGACAGAGTCCAGAACCAAGCTGATTCTCTCTTAAACATGACATTGTTTGCCTTTACTTCACTTTGGATGTTTCAGAATCATACAGCCATGGGTTAACTCCTTCGGGGTTAGAACTTGGGTCACTGTGGAAGCTGGTAGGTGGAAGACTGGATACAGGGCACAGCTCTGGGGTGCAGAGGGGTGGTTCTGCCCTGGGTCAGATCCGGGCTGCACAAAGCTGAAGGGTGGAGCTGCAGAGCCAGCGCCATCAGCTGAGATAAAGAAATGCACAAACAAAGCAGTTGGGCATTATTGAATAGGCCATTAACGCTACAAAGACACAAAATAGGCACTAGGGAGTCACGCCTATCATCAAATTTTAAAGAGATGAGAGTCAGAATGAAATGAGGGGCTGGGCTGATTTGATTCTCTCTGCTATTTAGGAGAATTGCATGTTTCACAATGGAAGAACTCAATAGCAAAAAAGAAAAGGAGAGCGAATAATTACAGTTATTTTGTAACAATGAGAAATCTAGGAAGAGCAATCCAATATTTTTCCCCACGTTAAGCTCCAGGTCCAGTTGTTTTCTGTCTGAGTTAACTTCATACATTTACTTCCACGCCTCAGAAGCTTTTGGGCTGACAACAAAGTGAAGAAAAAATCCATTTATATCCATACACCACTGCTGGTCCAGAGCAACTCGCACAAGCAACCAGAGCACAGAATGGAGCTGGCCCTGTGCACAGCCTGTTTCTCCACACCAGGAGCAACCAGCTGGTAGCAAACAGTGCCTGCCAGCGGGCACTAAGAGAGGTAAAAGTTCCATCTCCATCCCTGCTTCCTCCTGCACCCCCCTCAAGCTGCACCTCGGGGCTCATTATCAAACCCAGTAACTGTTATTTCAAACCAGGGTACAGTGCACTCTGCCTGGAAAGGACTGGCATTATGTTTCTCATAATAAGTTTTAATTGGATTTTAGCTCTCTGCCTTTTGTATTTCATCTTAGGCTTTATTGGGTTTAATTACAAATCCATAGCTATTTGTTATGTGTCTCTGGTCTGATATTTTGCTGTGACAATTACATTTTTATTCAAAGAAAAATGTATTGGGGAAAAATAGCAAGAGACGGGCTTATTGTATGGGCTGATTAATTGAATTCCAGCTTCATGTGCATTTATGGTGAATGATTGCATGCCAAAGAATGACTGGGATGTTAGATGGGAGTGCACTTCCTCACACTAATTGGTTTGCACAGAGCATGAGGCGATGGAGCAGCCTCAGAACACGGCAGTAACTGAGCGCCTCCACAGCCCAGCCCCACAGCACTGCACTCCATTTATGTTTGTTAGAGCTCCTTCCACACAGACAGCAAAGGGAGGATGGATGTTCACATGTCAGCAACATCATCCAAAGAAAGCAAAGACAAAACATCACTGCTCCTTTCTCTCCTTTTGACAGCTGCAATTTAGATTTAATTACTTGGAGCACACTTACTAGCAAACAAGGAGCCGCATGCTTTTGCAAAGAAGCTAACATGGACTCAGAAGGATGTCTGTAGCTCACAGCCACAGGCTTTTGGAAACACCAAGTGAATATGAAGTAATGCTTACACCAGACAAACCCAGCAGTGCTGCCTCAGCTGAGCTGCTCTGCCCATCTCACTGTGACACCACTGGTGGGTTTGGTCCCATTTGCTGCTGGTCACACTGGGGCTGCACTGCATGAATGTAGGAGCTTAGGGGTTGTGCATGAATTTGGAGCCCCCCAAACACCCACCTACACCCCTACCCAGGTACCAGGGGCTGTTTGGCTCCCACACTAAGCTGTGGTTGGGAGCAGCTCATGGTGCTCTGCAGAAGCTCTGAGGTGATGCCACATTCCAGCAGCTGAGCACCAATCATAACAGAACTTAATGTAACATGGCGCTGAGAAATGCAACCTGACAAACTGCTGCTCATAGAACCCGCTGGGGAAGCAACTTTTGCTGTGTGCTTTCTTCATCAACCAGTTAAACAGAGCTGGCCACATGCTGAAGCTGTTTCATCACCCTGCCTTTGTTATGTCCCAGTGGATTATCTCTAAACTAGGAATGGACAAGCATGACCATAGCCACAACACCACACTAGGGCTCTGAACCAGAGACAAACCCACGTCCCCACAAAGCAGATCCCACAGAACAGGACACACAGGGATTCAGAGGAGGATTCACTCCCTCCAGCAATACAAGGTAGAACCATGCCATTTTTGTAAGATAGAATGTTCTTGTATCACCAGAACACAGAGTAAAAGAACATTAATAGAAACAGAACAATCAAAACACTCATTACAAAACTTCTGAATTGAAACGTAAGGGCACAATAGCTAAAGAAACATTAATTCTTCCCTCAGATGTGCTTGCAATTCACAGCGCAGTACTTCATTCTGCTTTGCTCACCCTCAACATCTTTCACTTTTACTACAGTAGTCAAGACCTAAAAGCAGTTCTCATGCTGTACTTCCCAGACTGCATAACGTGAGGCTCCTGAGAACAACAGTATTTTGCAACCATGTAATGCTGCAACGTGATGGAAAACACAGCAGTGACAGCAGAACAGCAAAGCTGCAGCAGGTGAGGACACACCCAATGCAGCAACCACAGATATAGAAGCAAAAGAAAAAAAGCCACTTACCTTTGGAAGGCCTCAGGTATGCAGAGACCTCCAGCAAAACATCCTCACCTCCACTGCCAGCCCTTAAATAATGTCTGGGAAGGGGTGGATCCTGGCTGCAGCCCTTCCATCATTCAGGTACACTGCTTGCACCTGAGCTCCCCTGGGCTGGCTCTGCCTTCCTACCAGGTGCTCCATCACTTCTTCAAGCCCTGACTTTGCATTTCTGTTACAAACTGTCACCCCAATGTGAACAACAAGCAGCCTGCATCTGATACCAGGGTGGTTGCCCACTTTATTTTTCATACCCTATCAGCAGCAAAAATTACTACAATATTTGCTTTCTTAAGTAGAAAAAAAAAAATCCCCAGAAACAAATAAACCACCTATTTGGTTCTTCTTGTAAGAAATCACCTGTTACTGAGTGGGGTGGCAGCTGAGGTGACAGGCCAGGGCAGGGTTGGCCATTAGCAGCTGGGGAGCAAATGTCAGTCACTGCCTGGGATGGGATGGGAAAGGGGTGGGGGGAAAAAGAAAGGCTGCGAGTGAGTACAGGCTCAATAGCACCTGGTGTGCTGTTAACAGTGCAGCTTTTACCAAGCAACCAATTCCTTCAAAGCTGGTTTTGCAACATCTGAGGCACTGCGTATTTGAAACAATTCAATGTTCAGTCTCAATTTAACAGCTTCTATCTTAGCAATATGAGATCACTATTGGCTTGCTGATTATTTTCTCTTTATCAGGCAGGGGGAAAGAGGCTGCCTGTACTGCCCCTTGCAAGACAGTGCTGAGTTAGGGCACTGGGTTGATTTAGGGAGAACAGGCTGTTTGTATAGGGCAGTCCAAACTGAGTAGGACATCCAAATTGCTGCAGAACAGAAGAGCTGATACCACCAGACCTGCCTGATGCTCAGGGCAGGACTGTGCCGGCAGCAACACAAACAGCAGGGAACCAACGTGAAGTGAAGAAGGGACAATGGGAAGCAGCTGGGCTTAGACACAGAGCAGGGCAGGCTGAGCCTGCACCTTGATTTACATTCACTAAACCTCTAGTTCTGGTCTCAGTGGTTATTTCTCCCTCGCGTTGTCTTTCTGAGTGCCATACAGCCGGGAGGAAGACAACAGCTGCAGTCCTGTGGCAGTGCTGAGGGCTCTGCATGCTGTGTCACATTGTATCCCGACAGCGTCCTGAAATGAGTGCAGGGACCAAGGAGGAGCACTTCATTCGTTAGTGAAAGTGAGGGCACTCAACAAAAACAAACCCCCGGGGAAAAAAAAGCAATCCTGTGATGAAGTAAAGACTGTAATAAAGGGATGCACTCAGCAGTGCTTTCAGTTCTAAGCAGGAAAAGTATTGAAGTCTGTAAAACAGCTCTCTGTCCTGCTGGCATTAGTATCGGCTCCACCAAGCAAGCTTTTCTAGGGAAATAAAGGTTCAATCTATAGCAGAAAGGTGGGGTTTTAAGGAAGAATTGGCATCAGCCATAAACAAGTTAAAGTCAGAAGGACCAAAATTGCACTGCTGGGTCCTCATTCTGCCCAATCTCAGTGCTCACCATCCGCTTCCACCCCTGCAGGGCTGCAATTAACATCACCTCTCTGCACCCAGACTGCACTGCGCTGCTGCCCTGCAGCCATTAGGTCTGAGGCAGTGTGACTGGGCTGCCACACTGGAAAACTAACACAGGCTTTTGTCCTTTTTTGCACTGTATTTTAACCACTAGTTCTCTCAGCCCCATCACTTTCTCTGTTTCTTTACTGAAGTACTGAGCATGCTAAAATATCAACCTACATTTTGGAACAAACTGAACTGGAGAGAAACCAATTGCTAATTGTGAATGTGCAGGTTGTTAATTAGGGAGCACCATAGGGGAACTTGTAGGAAACACGGGTACTGTAGGGTATGTAACAGTGTTAATCAGAATAGGAAACAGAATAACATAAAAACATCCTTAAAAATCCAGGAGTGCAGGAAGGCATAAAGCTGATACATTCTTGGAATCACCTCTATTTTTGGACTGCAGGATCTGCATTTCTTACCAGGGGGAAAAAGCTGTTCAAAGGAGATGGAATTTGCAAAGCTGAGTTCCAGAAGCAAGATAGTACAGGTGAAAAATGGCAGAGAGAGCGAGAGAAAATGAGTCCCTGGTGGGAAAGAACATCTTGGCTGGAGAGCACCTCCTGGTCCTGCTGGGAAGATGCATTGTCAGGGCAAAAGGGTTTGCTGCCAGGAGCATAAGAGGACCAGATTGAACTCTGTGAATCGAAAGCTGGTTCTGGATTAGCAGAGCATTTAATTAGTCCCAGAAAGCAGCGTGGTGACAAGTAAATTAAATAATAATAATAAAGTGAGAGTGAAAAAGACACCATAACAATACAAATGCATCCCTCCATTAAAACTAGTTCACTTCCATCCCAGCAGCCAGGCACAGTTGTGCTTCTTGCTCCCTGCACCTGCAGCACAGCCATTTGTCACATCCCAAACTGCCACTGGCAGAAGTGCTGCATGAGGCCTTACAGGGCATAAATTGAATGAGGAATCTCTGTGTATCTGTGCACCTGTATGGTTATGCCAGGCAGATGCAACTCAGGACACAGTTTGATGATCAGAAAGCTCTCTGCACCTCAGCTCAGAACCAGTAGGGCAGCTGAGCAGGGGGGCAGACCCAGAACAGGAAGCAGCAGCAGCACAGGGGATGTTTGCCCCATCGAACCTGCAGGGAAGAGACCCCTTAGAGGGGAGCACGTCACACCTCTCACTGCCCTCCAGCTGCTCTCAGCATCACTGCCTGGTACACATAGATGGGAAGAAAAAGCTCTGCAAAAAGCTGAGCTCAGCAGGTAGAGCTCCTGTCCCTCCCTTGTGCAATTTCAGTGGGTATACATATATATACCAGGCACACACACATCATGCCACGCATCATCTCAGCAGTGAAGGACTCCCTGCTCTACCTGCTTTGATTACAGACTGCCTCCTAGTTGCTTTTTGCAGCAAAGAGGATATAATGAAGGCGTTTTGGGGGTCTAAGCATTTGTAACATGCGCTGTTTCAACTGATCCTTCTATTAGCTACAGGGTAAAGCAGCCTGCCTCCCTCCATGGATACAGGTGTTTATTTTTACACACTGATATATGTATGTTAAATATTTCATGTATATACATATGTGGCTCTATCTAAAAGGCAGGCAGTTGTGCAAACAGGGGCTGCCATGTCCCAGGAAGGCCCACAGAGGCAGAGGGCTCAGAGCCTGCAGCTGCACAGCACAGACAGCCCAGAAGGGTCACAGTCATCCCTGAGCTGGGATTGCCGGGGCCATTTTTTTTGCTCCACCAGCACATTCAGAGAGCACAAACATCATTCCTTTATCCAAGGGAAAAGGTTAAAAAACGCAGAAAATAAAGTCGCCTGAGGAGACATGTGAGCACATGGAGCGGGTTTGAACAACTCAGCAAGTGAAATGACAACAGTGTTGCAAGGGGAACCATCAATTTTATTTAATGGTAAACAGCTGCATGAAAGAAAAACGTTGTTAACTTGGAGGAAACAACCTGATGGGAAATGTCAGCATGGCCCAACCGCACAGCCCAGCTCCACCACCACCTGCACAGCCCCAGGGCTCCAGGTTGGGTGAGTACTGGTTCACAGACGCTGGGACCATCCTAGGGGCACACAAGGAAAGAAAATGATATAACCTTTCCAGAGCACTGAAACGGCTGAGAGCTGCACTCAGGACAGATGAGCAAATCTCAGATGCTAAAAATTCCCAACAAAACCACTTGCAAAGTGGTAGCTTTAAATTACACAAACAACACCTCCAAAACCAAAATCTCTTTGATTATTTTCAGGGAGGACTTCAGGGTATTTTCCTCGTAGGACAAAGAGGCTGCAGGATCAGGGGAGGGCTGGAGGGAGCTCCTCCTACACCACTCCCAGAACACCACAGGGACTGGTGGTCTTACAAATGTAAGAACACTGCTGGTGGGCTCAGAGAGCATCGATGTGAGTGAGAGTGATACTGATGTGGAGGAGCTGAGTGTAGGGAAGCAAAGAGCAAGGTGAAGCTCTGACGATTAGCAGATCAAACATCAATAGTAAGGCCACAGGCTGAAGTCCTGGCTGCTGCTAATGAGCACTGAACAGCACTTCTTCCTACTGCCACCCTTAGGATTCAGATGATGTCCACCCATTCTGCTGGATGCGACAGATTAGTAACAGCAGTGAGAAGCTTCTCCCCACCATGAGGTGGTAGAGCCCTCCCAGTCTTCAGCAGTGACTTGGGGCACACAGGATACTGGCATCAGAGCAGCGGGGGAAGCAGAAGGTCTGTGAAGGGGGATAGTTGCACTGGATTCCTCCCTGTGAGTGCATGGAGGGTGATTTGCTATAATTGAATTCTGTAAGGTTGGTGCATTGAGCAGCATCTAATAGCTCTGCTGTCCTGCAAGGCTGGGACATGGAATGAGCTGTGTGTGATGACCCCAAACACGGGCTCAACAGGATGTGGGACACTGCCAGAGCTCCTTCTGCTGCAGAGCAGCACAGCAGGGAGAGGCACTGCCAGGGTCTGAGCAGCTTACACTAAAACCAATCAAAGCAACTGGTCTCACACTACCCCAGTATCCAAAAGGGTCCCCAAAAACACAATGTCTGCAGTAAATGCAGGCTGGTTTGCTGAGCCAGAACACCTCTTGTAAAAACACTTCTAGGATGTGTTTTGTTGTTGTTGTTTCATTTTTATTTCCCAGAACAGCAGAATAATGTGCATCCTCTCAATTTTGTACTGTTACTCACATGACAAAAGACACCTACTTCTAAAGAGAGCAGGATCCAGGACCAACTCCTGCTAACTGTGGGTGGATACAAATAAGGTGCCAAATTTCCAGCTACTTTTGAAAACCCCACTGCACTTCCTTTGTATCTCAGATAAGAGATACCTGAAAGTCAGGTGCAGCACTGTTTGGTGTTTTGTTGGTGGTGGTTACCTTTCTTTTGAATGCAAATGTAATGCAAAAGTTTACCTGCCACCCCTGAAATTCTTTGCTCTTAAGATGAAAAGTATTAACAGCCATTACAACTGTCAGCTGGGTTCCCAAAACAACTCCTTGTCTTTTTCTTCAGATAATGAAAACATTTATCACTTTTCCCTCCTTTTGTAGGAATGGCAGCATTGTGTGCCAGCATCTTCCTGGTACTTCGTCACGCACTCACCAATGAGATGATTTGGGAGTGTTTGGGAGGCAGCAAACAAACAGAAGGAAGCATATGGTGCTCCGTGAGAGCAGCGATGCCAGACCTGGCACTACTGGGATGGCAGAAACAAATCTCAATTGCAAATTGCTTTCACAAAACCAGGGGAGAAAAAAAAAAAAATTAGTCATATTTCTAAGGAAATAAAGTGGGGGGGGAAAAAAACACCGCCAAAAAAACATTGACTGTGATCAAACCAAGCATTGCTGCCAGGATTGGTCATTTATTTGGTTCTGTTTTGCTTTCCTGCCAATTCTGCTGTTTTTTCTTCTACCCCAAATTCTGACACCCAAGAGGGGGACGGATTCTAGGACTGGAAACCCCATATGAAGGACATGAAGCAGATTTCAGAGCAGCTATTTGGAACCTTGCCATAAAGCTAATATTGGCTTTACTGGCTTTGCCCCACACCCAGGGCTGTTCCTCTCCCATACTGTGGGTCAAGCAGGTTTGTTCCACCTCTGGTACTGCAGGGTTTGTGTCCCTTACAATGACCCAGAGCCCCCCGTGCCCCAGCAGCTCCTGCAGGTGCTGCAGCCCATGCGTACAGCTCAGCTACCCCAGCACTGAGGGGCCACAGCTCCCTTCACTCAGAGCTGAATAACAAATCACACCAAGGCTAAAAATGAGTCATGTTGAACACTAGGAAAATTATACGCCTGAAGTAGAATGCTAATCAACAGAAAGCAAAGCGCTTCTCAATTGTATTTACTTAATCTGTGATTACTAGCAATATTTTAAGTGAGAAAAACAGAAATGGCCATCTTACATCAATTACCCTTCTGGGAAAGCAGGCACTGACCTTCCTGAGCAGCCCCTCACACTGAGCACCGACACTGCACAGAGCCATAGCCCAGCATTAATATAGCTGCCCCTCTCTCCCCCTGATCTGCTTTACGGGCTGGCTCTGCCACAGCCACACACTGGCCACAGCACTGAGCTGCCAGTGAGGCGTTTGGAGCTCAGAGAAGCATTTGCTGTCCTTATGGCACAGTTTTGTTTGGCAGCTGAACACAGTGATCAGTCAGCAGCACCGCCCCATGGCACTGCTCCAACCCCCACCCTCCCCCCCCACCCCAGCCAGATCCCACCTTGGCCACAGCACCACACCATTGCTGTTCTGAGGGTTCCCAAAAGTATGCTGAGCCTTTTAGGTTTACATTACTGAACAAACTGCTGCTCACTGAGCCACCAGCCATTACTCATACAGATGGTGTTTGCATGACGCTCCTTCAGCCATGCAGCCACTCACTATGGGTGCCAAAAAAAGTTACTGGGTAACTGACTTCTGTGCCACTCGGCATCTCAGCACAGCAGCACTTTATAGACTCCTGGCAATCACAACAGCCTTCTGCTTGTGGTCACTTTCCTTGAGAAACCCAACAACCATTTGGTTTCATTGCGTTTTTCACAGCAGTGTCTCTCAGTTCTGGAATTTGTGAGCTGGAATTAATGGCAAGCATGGCTTTCAGCTAAGCCTGCTCAATGTACCTGCAGAACCCAGAGGCATTGCTCTGCGGAGCAGAAATTACACCACGCTGAGCCTTGCCCCCACAGTCAAGTATCCATTAGCACACAGCAGAAGCACCAGCACCTCTGCTGGCCATTCATTTCCCCAGCAGAAGGGGACAGAAGATTGATTTCTCACATGGTCACATGACTCATTTTTGTTTTTCCTTTAATACCGGTTTAAAACAACTAAGGACAGTTCTAGCTGCTATTTGAGTGAACTCATCTTGGCATCAGTGTTTATTTGTCCTTCCCTAGGGGTAAGTTCAATTGGCTCCCAAGTGGAGGAAAGAAAGAAGGAGGCTGTGAGGCAGAATCTCAGCACAGAAGTGAGTGTTAGAACTGCTCTTAAAGTTGTGACTGAACAAGAGGACCCAGACCCCCACAGGAGCTGGTCATCAAATCCATAAGCAGGACACTGCTTGTTAGGATAAACAAGCATCTCCACTGCAACAACTGGTGGGGCACTGGTATTGAAATCTAAGCAGAGATGATACAGTGAACAAATGCTTATCTACAAAAATTCAGGTTCCACCACAATGTTTTAACAGAAATAATGACCTAATGAGCAGTATTTCATGGCAGTTTCTGACCAACTGGAAGAACAGCCCTTTTTCCATTGGTACTGATTGCTGTCAAATGCATTTCTTGCTAACTGCTATTGCTTCAACAAAACATGCAAAGCTACTCAAAGCTGTTTGCTCTGTAGAGAGCTCAATCCTAATTAATGTGTGCATTCCTCATTTCCACACAGACAGAAGGATGGCAGTGGAAGCGCTCAGCAGCACAGCTCAGAAATGCAAGGTGTTAGTGTTTGTCAGCTGGTGCAACTTCCCAACAGCTTCAAAGTCACTCAAACCAAACACTTGACAGAAGAAAAATTACTTCCCGTTGCAATACTGCCATAAAAAGAGGAAAAGAAAGGAATATATCAAACATGAACATAAAGTCTATGCCATTATTCCATAGTGTAAAGCATCCCTAGACAGTACAGTGTATATCCACCAGAACGGTGTATATGCGAGTAAATGGATTATCTGAATGCGTTCCAACATGATACAGCCTGTGCTCCATTACCCCTATATAGTAAAAGGCTGATGGTGCTCTATTGCTGGTACATCATCTACACGGCCTAACCAGAGCTTTTCGTCACTTCATAGACCACTTTCCCTTTAATAGGATCCATTACAATGCCTTAACTGTCCTGGAGCTCCACACAGTAACTCACTGCTCTGTCACCCAGCTTTGCTATTCAAGGATAATTAATGGCTTTGGACAAAGGCAAAAATCAAATATAAATGTAATATCAATATCAAATATTAATATCAAATAAAAATATAATACTCATTTTGGTTTTTGGAAGGTGATGAAATAAACTCCCACTTTTTCTTGCATTTTAACACCATGAAAAGAAGGAAAAAAATAGCCATTTTATTTCCTTTTCCATACATTTTTTCAGTTATTCTTCCTGGTGCATCTGGCTTTCTCCACGCATGGAACCACAGCACACATACTGCCCACTAGCACCTCGTGCCCTGAGTCACTGACCTCAGTCTGGAGGACATCAAGCCACACATTCTCCTTCCTTTGCTTGGCTGATCATTGACAGCTCACAGTAATTAGAGCAACTGAGGCTGACAAGGATCTGTGGAGATACCTGGTCCACCTCCTGCTAAAGCCACACCAGAACCACAGATTACTCAGCCACTGGCACTGAGTGCATCCTCTCCAGACCCCACAGCTCCTCCAGACTGCCCGCTCAGCACAAATCATTTCCTTGTGCCCTGGCATCCCCTCACCCAGACTGCAGTCCCCTTACTAATGGAGTGCAGAATGCTGTTGACTTTTTCCTTTTGCAGCAATATCACATTGCTGGCTCATCTCCAACGTGGTGACCACCAGGAAGCTCAGGCCCATCAGTAGAGCTGCTTCCCAGCTTCTTCCAGTGTACCCTGTGAGCTCACTGGGGTGCACCACTGTGCCCCAGGTCAGTAATACAGATGGGAATGGGCTCTGGTTTAAAGCTAGCCACGCAGGGCAGAACGCACTGAGCAGGGTGAGAAGGTCACTGTGTAGGAGAGCAGAAAGAACAGAACACTTCTAGTTAAAGAACTCCGAGTATTTAGCTTAAATGGAGGAGACAGTAGCTCTTTTCTCTGGAGTGGTATTTGGATTGAATTCACGCATCTTGCGGCAGAAATTTCACTTTAACTTGGCCAAGAAGTTTGGAAGCTCCAAGGCATCAGCAGTTTGCACCTTGCCATACAACCTCTGCACCTCATTCATACATATTTCATGCTAACAGCTGCATCTCACATGTTTATTCCTACCCAATACAATCCTTAATGTTCACATTGCAGGGATGGGATTCCACGGCCCATCATTCAGACTCTGACCCTCCTTCATTAGTGCTTCTGTGAAATTAATGAGAGAAACACACTCCTGGGCTACTAATTCCTCTCTTCCCTGTTCAGAGCAATGCCCCCACTTGCTATCTCAAAGCCTTTTGAACAAAGCATTGGCTTTGCAGAGCTGTATCCAGAACTATGGCACATTTTGCAGCACTGTTGCTTTCCGCCCTTCTGAAAGGCGGTCCATGTGTCCCTTTGGAAAGTCACCAAAGGTATTTCCAATGCAAGTGGCATAACAGACAGCTGAGATTCACTCATGCAGACATTCACCTCTGAAGAAAAATCCTGCCGCATCAATCCAGGCTCTGCCCTTCCCTTCTCCTACTTTTCTGGCCAAAGATCCCAGCACCACACTTGGCCAGTGAGAAGAGGGTTACAGAGACACTTCCCTTTGTTTCCCCAGCCACAGTTACTCTGCGTAACCATATGTTGAGCATAGACAGAGCTTTATAAATAACAAGGGAAGAGCAGAGCAGTTGCGTGGGGCTGGGTCCTCCCACAGCATGTGAAAGCATCACTTCTTTCCAAAGCTCATGCACAGAATAGGGATGCTTCCTAGACTAACGAGCCACAGTTTATTGGGGCAGTATTTGAAAGAGGGGAAGCATATTCCTGAGATATGGCTTTAGAAAGAAGCTCACCATAGGTTTCACATTGCTAGCAAAGGGAAGCTTTCCCCCGCGTCTAGAAATCCATCTCTGTTTGCCAGCAGAGAATAAGACATGGACGGCCGATAGTCGTCCCGACTCGTCCTGTTCACTCCCTCGAATAAATGGTGCAATTTAGAAGCAACTCTTCCAGCTACACTCTGACACAAACCATTATTTTCGTACCCAGCCAGAGCTGCACAACACTTGGCTGCCACCTAAATCATCACCTCTGTTTATTCACTATGTTTTGCTAGCTACCACTTACAGCATCTCAGGCCATTTGTTAGGTCATCTACTGCTTTGACAGCTAGATTCAACGACAAAGCTCTAGAAATCCAGCTCTTGTATTAGAACTTCTCCGTTTCAGATTGGTTGAGTTTTTCCACGACAGCCCCCACTCAGCACTAATTATGGGGATGATTTGGAATCGTCTGCTCTTCAGTCTGTGTGCATTTAGTCTCCAAGATGCACCTGTCCTTCTGAGGCTCTGGGGCTGCTCAGAGTTAGTGGTGGAGCAGGGAGACTTTCTGGGTGTCACAGCTCTGCCCAGAGCAGCTGCTGGGGGGACACAGCTCCAAGAGGCACCCACAGGGTTGGGCAGTGCCATTCAGAGGCTGACATCAGAGAATTAGCATTTCCATTTAAAATTCCTGTGCAGCTGCCTCTCCTGAGAGCTTTTCCCCTGCATAGGGAGCTTTAAATCTCCACTTTGTTCTTCTTCAAAGTTTTTAACTTGGCTGTATGGAAATTAAACAGCTATAAGGAAAAGGACATAGGAATTAGAGCTATGAAAGGTCTCGTGGCTTTAATCTGCTCTGGCCATCTATAATGAGCAAAGAGCAGCAAAGAAAGCACATCTGCTAGAGCAGGTAATCCCCAGAAACATAAATACTGAAGCATGCTCTTTACTGAGCTCTAAGCAAGGATTAGGAGAGTGTGCCATGTGCTGAATGAAGGGTCCAGATCAAGCTCAGTGCCAAACAAGTGATGCTGGGAATGGGAAACCTGCCCTAAAGCTCTGTAGCCGAGGGCAACTTCTGGTGTTTATTAGGTTTATATTCCAAGAGCATCGGAAAACCTCCAGCAACTATTTCATTAAAGCTGAGGATTTCTATCTGCCTAATACATTTACTTGGGGCTTCCACTGTCACAGCAGTGACTTGTTTACATTCCTTCTATTTCTCTCTCTCTTCTCTCCCAATTATTGCTGCTTCAATCTGTTATCTGTGGGCTCACTTCAGCACTCCGGTGTTTGCAAAGAGAACAACAGACAGCTTGATCCCATCTACTGAGCTTACAGAAAGAGGAACAGGGAATGGAGGAGTGGGTAACCCTCACCCAGGAGAAAAAGGCTGGGAAAAAAATGAGGAAAAAAGGCAGACAAAAGCAGAGCAAAACCCAGAGTCACAACACAGGTGTTAACAGAGCCCTTGGAAATGAGACCATCAGCAGCACAGCTCCCATTGAATACAGGAGCACTGCTGCCAGCAGAGGCACCATACTGCCAATACAGAGCAGAGAGCAAAGCACAGCTTGGGCAGTGCCCCTTCTGATAGGCTCAGCTCCTTGCACACACTTTCCATATAGGTTCGTAAGGAGCTCATCAATAGATTCTCCGATGGTCTCTTTGTTTTGGACCCTTGAGCACCACTTTATCATACACACAAGCTTTCTTCTATACTTATAGCTATGCCATTTCAGGAGGAAACCACTCCCAGCTTAGTTCTACCTGCTCATCTCTATTGTAGTCACTTGCTCAGATCATCCCACAGAGCTGCTTGGGTTACTGACAAAGACTGGGGAACAAACACAACAAACAAAAGGACTTTAGCCTATTAGAATGAGAAGGTCTTTATCAGGTTTATTCTTGATGAAAGTGATCACAAAGTAGTCACACCTGGATCTGTGGCAGATGGAGATGATGGGCAGCAGCTGGGAATGGGCAAGCCTTCACCCCTGGCACAGCTGCACCCAGAGAGGAGGACTATCCATAGTAGAAACCATGCATTATTCTGACTTTGCTGTTTTTATGACGTTTCATAACAAATGGATTAGAGACAGCTTTGTTTGTGTACAATTTCTAGCATTCATGTGTGAATAGAGCTCCTTGGACAAAGGAAACTACTTTCAAAACACTGTATGAAAAACAAATGAAAAAAGAAACCCGGGGAATGTTTGCAAATATGACAAGCAAAGGACAAACCTGACTGTGTGACCTCACAGGCAACTGGTTGGGATGCAAAGAACTTCCCAGTGCTGTTCCTGTAGTGCTCAGCTGCTGCTGTTTGCTCTGCCTTGCCAGGTACGTGCAAGGCCCTGCTCCTGCTGCAGGACAGGGCTGGAGAGCTCCAGCAGCTCCAGGATGCTGAGCATGGCCTGGGGAGGCTGTGTCCTTATTTGGCAATAAATCTGCAGTGGCTGAAATACCCATCTGCAATTGCTTGTGTGATCAAAGAGAAATAGGTGTAACCCAAGATGGCCTTGAACTTCATGAGCTATCATTAGTGTTTTCATCATCTACACACAACAGACTGCAATAGCCTAGTCTTTTGGAAGCCTGTATTTCATTAGGTGCTGTTTATCACTGCCATCATAATTGGCCATCTGAACAAACGTGAGGTCAAAATGAGCACCAGGATTTCTTCCTCCGGCACCACCAAGTGAGCAGAGAGCTCTGGTTCTGACATGCAGTCCTTCCCTGTGGACATCAGGGCTTGGGAAGT
The DNA here is from genome assembly GCF_054131305.1 of Coturnix japonica. Lineage (NCBI taxonomy): Eukaryota > Metazoa > Chordata > Aves > Galliformes > Phasianidae > Coturnix > Coturnix japonica. Next base: position 1,975,483 of record NC_140680.1, on the reverse strand, counting down.
GCTTAGCAAGAGGCTGCAAGAAAGGAAGAGATCTCGGCAGAGAGGAAATCCCTACACATCTTTTACAGCGACTTATGGCTGCAAAGGGACACTCCTTCTTCCTGGTGGTTACAGACCGGTTTGTAACCACTTTTCAGTTTGTCTGCCATATCCTACACCAGCTCCCATGGTGCAGCTCCCTCTGCAGCAGCTGGCACAGGATGAGGAGGGGCTCCAGGAGTCCCCAGACAGCCCAGAGTCTGGAGTGAAATGGTGCAGGATGGCAGAACAGAGCAACCAGCTGGCTGCTCCCAACCACAGACATGGCCCTCTGAGGGCTCTGCTCTGCAGTTCTCACTCACAAAGCTTTACCCCTTCCTAACAGAAATGTTGTGTCCCATGCTCTGTTTGTATGGAGCACCAGAAAGAAGGAGGGGGCTGAGGAGTGCCTGTTGGCATGGGGCAGCCTGGGCCTACTTTGCCGAGAAAATATCTTTCAGAACAACAGAGCTGGTTTGGTGCAGCATTGCAGGATCAGAACACCCCTCTGGATCCACCACCACTGTCCTGTGCTGCATTGTTACTCAGACTCTCCCAGCAGAGGGAGAGTTCAGATGGCCAACTGCTCACATTGCTGTGCCACAGCTCCATCCGGCAGTGTGGGGAAGGAGAGGCGGATTTCAAGCACAGGCTTGAAAAAGAAGAAAAAAGGAGGAGGTTGGAGTCAGCTGAAATGTTAACGTGACAGCTCTCCTTCTGTTCCCTGTTTGAAGAAGGCTTGAGCCATGGACTGCCAATGGATAATGTCACGCAGACGTGGGTTTTGTCACTGCTGGCAGTGGAGCAGCAGTGCCAGGTGGGGATGGGACACCCAGCCTCCCACACCCACTGCCCTGAGAGTCCTGCAAGGAGCTCCTGCACCCACATGGATCCTGTCTGCCATCAGGGCTGGTGCCAAGATAACAGGGACTGCTGTCCTGCTGGCTACCAGCACTGCATGGCACATGTCCTCTGGCTCTGGGGACAGTAATTCTCTATGTTGCATGTGCTATGTGTGACTCTAATGTCCTGATAAAATGCTTCCTGCTCTGACAGCTGTGTGAGCGTTGCCAAGGAAATAGAATGGCATTCCAGGTAATTAGGCTTTAGCAGAGTTAATCAAGGAAGCCATGGGCAGTAGCAACACCGGAGACATCCTGAAGCTGCATTGATTTCCGCTAGGAAAGGCACATCTGTGCATTGCAGCACACAGAGGCAGAGATGGCATTGCAAAGCCTGGTTATAGCATGGCTGGGATCAGCCTGGACAATCAATGCACAAATGGGCTGCTTTGATTCTCAGAAATAAACACAAAATGTCTCTCACTCTTCTAGCACCACTGTGGGGTTGTTGTTTTTCTGACCTTCAGAAATGCACACACCTTCCTGTTTGAAGCACGTTCCTCTCATTGGCAGCCAGAGAAATTCTGTTTCTGATCAGAAAGTTGCACAGTTCTGTTCTCTAAAGTGGAAGCACTTCAGCAATCCATGAATGCTTATCGCAGCAGTAGCTCAGGGGGTAACCAGGACTGCTGGTGTAAATGGGTACATTCGGGATTTCACATTTCATTCAAGGCTGTAATTCAGGGGGAAGGCTGTCCACACTCGGCAGCAAATCCCTCTTTTTCTGTCAAACTGTATTTATCGCAGAGAACAGAAAATGGTTTGTGTTTGCAGTAGGTTTGATGGTGTATTTCCATGCATTTAACTTATCTGTAACAGGTAGTCCTGAAGCTAGCTCTGTGCATGGGAAAGGAGCAGATCACAGCTCTGCATCCCAAGCCCAGCACACTTCAGTGATGCCACGCATGGCTCTGCAAGAAGCTGTGTGTGCACAGCGCAGTGCCGGCTCAGAGCTGCACCTCTTGTAAAGCTCTACTTCAAACTGAGCTCCCACACTTGCATTGGGCTTTCTGCTGTCTCCAAACACCATTCAAAGCTCCAATGGAACAAATATTCCCCCTGAATGCAGACAAACATTCACTCCATTAAAATCCCACTGGCTGTAAACAGAACCATCCTTTCCCACGATGCTGAGGGAGAGATCACTGCAGCAAGAAGCAGAGGGCTCCCAGGACCTGCAGTGTGCAGCACCCACACTCCTGAGACTGCATCTCCTCCTCCCCTGGTCCCAAACAACCATTGGAAAGACCCAGCTCGGTGCTGCTGAGCACGGAATAGGATAAAGCTAAAACTCTTCTGCAGGGGGCAAAGCAGTTTCTCACCCATCACAATCACAACCTGAGCAGACCAAAACTGTATCCTCAGATTTCCAGTCTGATTTTTCAAAGCAAACATTCTTGCGCACCTTAACAGCTTCCAGATGCTGCAGCACTGCAGCTGTGTGCCCAGCTGTGTGCAGCTGTGTCATTAACTGAAAAGGTCTTAGAAAAAAAAATGATTTGGCTGAAAATTCCTCTTCCCATAATGCAGGTCGGACCCCAGCCAATGCAATGATCAATATTTAGGTATTTGGCATGTTCATTAAGTAACCTGGAGAATCACCCTTCTAACATTTGCAAACAAAATGCAGCAAGAAAATGGAGCTGCCCTTCCCGCAGCAAACCAATACGAGACTTGCACAGAAGTGGTCCTTCGCTTCAAATGAACCAACAGAAAGTTTTGTGCTTCTCTCATCTCAGAGCCTTGTACCACTCTCCAGAGCTGCAGCCCAATTAGTTATTTCATATTAATCGTGGTTTGTGCTGCTCACTTTTTTCCTATAGCAGCTTTCCTCAGCCCCATTTTTGCGTCAAAGGAAATCAAATACAATTGGGGCCACTCCTGTGCCACACAGGGACAGCAGCTGCCTGCCAAGGAAGATCAGGAGTTACTTTTCATCTTTCCCAACAGCACACACATAGAGAGATCTATTTCTGTAATTGCAGGTGTAGATCTGCCTGAAGGCTGATTTCTATCAGCCACAAAGCTGAGGTCAGCACTCCTCCAGCCAATCCTCTACAGGGGATTTTTTGATGCTATAACTGAGGAGGGTGCTTTTCTTAACATTTCATGGCTTATCAAATGCTAATAATTGTGATATTTATATGTGCCTTATGTGCTGTTGGAGAGAATATGGTGAAGTTATATACAAACATGAATGGCAGATTAAGGTTGAATAGGGAAAATCCTCCTCATGATAGGATTTACATCAGGTACATGGCCATCTCGGGCAGCCTGCATGCAGCTTGCTTACAGGCCGCTGCACAGAGTATTTCTGTGCACACACACTGAGCAGGGGTCACCTTTCACTTCACAGCAAACCATGTCTTTTCTTGGGTATCAAGCTTTTCAGTTTTCCCTTAATATTTATTAACAATAAATGACCTTCTTTTGATTTCAGCTCCTTGGCACTAATACAAACCAATTTTATCTCGTTTCAGTTGGAGTTCAAGTTCTTTGGAAAGCAGAAAGTGTTTCAGACCATGAAGGTTTTGATAGGCAGAGCACGTTTCTTATTCCCGAGAAGTGATGGATCAACAGTGGATGTCAGAGGCAATAAAAGCTGTCGAATCTCATAGTCTTTAGGGTAGACATGTAACCCAATGGACAAGAGTGCATGTTAACTCGCCAAAGCCTTAACCTCCTTGGTCTGATGCAGACACATTCACTTTCAGTCTGCATTACCAGCAGCTGATAGACATGTCTTGAAATCGTTCATAGAGAGCATAATGGTCTGCAGAAGGCCAAGCTCAGGAGATCTTTAGCTACAGCTTTCATTCCATTGTCATCCCTTGTAAATTTGTCTCATCAAGTCTCCATTAATGAGTTAGAGGCAAGCACTGTTCAATAGAAAGTGAGTTTGGCAGTATGTAATTGACTGTGAAATCCTCAGTGCACAACTGTGCCCATGAAGATGCTGCATCACAGCCCGAGGGTGAGCCCTACAGCTCCTTGCCAGACACCACAGAAGTTTGTTAGGGACTTGTACTAAACTATCTGCTGAGTTTTTCTATGCTGAGACTTAAGGCTCAGAGGCTGAAAGCATCATCCAGTGTCCTTCCAGCTCTGCCAAGCCTCTGTCAGAGGGTGATGACACATCTGCACTTCTCAAAGGTGCATGGAAATGGGTGGTTAAGCAGTGCTACTCCATAAAAATCACTTAATTACTATTCTTCTGCTATCTTGAAAATGTCACCCAAATGTCACTTTTCAATATAACAATTACTTCCATCAAGGGATTGGATCACCTCTGTTCCTTAAGGTGAGTGTGGTAATGTTGCATCTCTGCATTGCTGGGATTGTAGAGCTATCACTCAAAGTAAAAGGACATGCAAAGAAATCAGAATTGAGTCCCATTTCTCTCTCAGATAGTATCTTTTGTCTAATATACTCCCATTGCCCTGAGATGAAGTGAGAGTGGTGTCCCTTGGAAGGCTGGCCTGCCTTACAGCTCGGTTTGTGTCTCCCTGAAGAACTGCTTGTCTAAAGGAAAACAACAGATCAGATTTCACTGAGGAGTCTTCAAGAAGTACCACAGTACTTTTAAAAAAGCCATAATCAATTCAGTCATGGGCTTTTCTATCAACCTACTTAAATGCAATGACCAAAAGCCAGTTTTTAACTCACATGCACATATTGCATTGGTATTCTTGTTATTGCTATGGCAAGGCTTTCCAGATGAGGACAATGGCTCTATACAGACAACCTGCAAAGATGTGCTGCTCTTCAGAAGCCTTATGCTGGTCCTTGAGACACAGCTACTGGAGGACCCCAAGCTGCTCATCCACATCATCTGAAGCATGACCTGAGTCCCAAGATGCCCATGGGTCAATTCAAAGGCCAAATTCCTGTTTGCTTTTCCCAGCCCAGTAAGCACCCAAGGGATGAGGCAGGCACAGCTGCAGACTCTGGAGATCCACACACTGCAGATGCCAGGGCAGGATGCTGCTTCTGTTTTAAGTTCTTGAGAAAGGAAAATATGACCAGGTAAAACAACTACAACTTGTTTGTACCGTTTCTTTCTGTTTTCTGGGTTTTTTAGGTTTTTTTTAGGGGGGTGGGCTGGAGGAGGTGGGGGGGGAGTATTATTGGGTATCGTTTTCTGGGTTACTTATGCAATAAAGTTGACTAACAAAAAGCTCTCTGAAGATGTAAAAATCCTTTGGAAGTACAAATGAATCACAACAACCCCCAAGAGTCACAATAATTATTCTGAATTTTAAACTATGACTTAAAAGAACAAATCAAACTTCTGCAGGCAGCCTTGGCATGGTCAAGGAAAGAAAATGGATCAATGACATCTCATAGCATGAACTGATCTAGCTCTGCATCTCTGCAGCACAGCTCTGCTTCCCAGAATCATGAAGTGTAGCCACGAACAACACGTAACATAGAGCACATTTCTCCTTTGGCACCATCTGCCCAGGATACGCATCCTGGTAAGTCCTGCATGCACGATTTCTGCCTGATTAGAGACCAGAGTTGCACACAGAGGTGCACTGCCCACTCAGTTCACTGCTAGCACTGCTGTGCAGGCACACTGGGGCCATCGCATCCCAGCACAGCTTCCAGTATCCCAGGGCTTCCAGTATCACTGGGTGTGGAAGGACCTGAGTGGATCAAACCAAGCAGAAGTATTGTGTTTGTGCCTCAAAGAATGGAGCAGATATATCACCACCTTTACCACTGCAGCAGCTTTGAGCTGCTAAATAAATTGGGAGTGATGCATGGTACAGGAAACATGTTTTATTAGAACTACGCTGCGTATGCCAGGACCCAGCTGTGAAGTATGGCAGGAGCATCCAATGGAGCTGAAGACAGATAACTAACACGATTTAAAAAACAACAACAAAACTTGTGTAAAATCAGATGTAAAAAGAAGAACACAGCTGCTACATATCAGCTTGGAGATCTCCAAAGGGATCTTTCTGGAAGCACAATCAGAACAACATAAGACACGTTGTTGTGTGAAGTGTGCGGGAGCACTGTGTGAAGGCCCATATGGAAGCATGAGTTTAGAAGGGGGTATGTATCAGTGCAGGTGCTGAGAAGATGCTGATTACAGGAGGGGGAGTTACCTGGTGTGAGGTCCCAGAGATCTGTATGGAAGAGCCTGCACTCACTCATCTGTGCCAACCACCCAAGTCTCACCCTGCAGTGACTGTTTGCACTCTGTGTTTAGTTCAGAATCCGAATCGTGCTGGCCAAGTCATTGCTGTGAATAGATGGAAATGTGCCTCGTGTTAATGTGCATCCAGTCTTCAAGTTTCTTACCAGTAGAAACCTGCAACCACACTTCGATACAAGGGGAGCAAACATTGCACAGTTCATCAAAGTTAACCTTTCCCAATTTAACATTTTCATAATTGTCTTTATCGAATAACTGTACTTAAACGCTGTGACTGCCATAATCCTTTTCTTTTATCGCGGCACATTGGAAATGCTCAGCACTGTGCTGGTGTGCATTGAATTTCTCTGGTGTGTTTCATCCAGCTGGCACAGAGCAGCAGCACCGCAGCTCATGACTGAGAGTGACATGTTTCTGCAAATACCATCCATGTGACCCTCTGCCATTTTACAGATATACCATAACAAGCTCTGCTCCTGGGAAACTTTCCCATGTTTATTTCACTCCTCCTAGTAACAAATTCAAATATCTTTCTTTTCCCCCTACATCTTCTGCCTCTGCTTCTCTGTGTTTTGCAGAGCTTCATCCTCTCTGTGCTGTGGCATCTGATCCATGAGTGCAATCCCTCCTGTGGGCACAGCCTGCAGAGCAGCCCAAGCGCTCCAGAGGAACAGACAGTAGTGAGGGCTGGGGGAGAGCTGAGCTCCCACATGGCAGAGTCAGAAACCCTCTGGTTTGGAAAGGTGCCACCTCAGCTCTGCCAATCACATTTTTAGCATCAGACCGTCCCCACTCCCACGGTGGGATTCTGGCTGTGAGCACAGAGCTGGGATCCCAGCACAGCATGATGTGGGGAAGCAGGCCTGTTGGCAGTGGTGAGAAGCACAAACTGTCCCAGTGCCGGCACTGCTCCCCCATAAGCCCCCAGACAGCACCTGGCTCCTGAGCTGGGTCTGACACCTCCAGCATGGCCCCTGGGCAGCTGTCCTGGGATGCTCCCAGCCCAGGCACATCCCAGTGATAGGGGCTCATGTGTCCCTACCAGCTGTCTCCACCACTGCCCAGGCATAGAAAGCTTTGGGTATTGCTGCCCCAGCCCAGATGGACCAGCTGCACCTGGGCACTCACTGATCCTGTAGCCAAGAAGCAGTCAGCTCTCTGAAGTGAGTTATTTCCATAGATTTAGTGCCAGCTCTGAAAAGGTACAGATTTAGTTACTGCAGGGTCTCTGAAGCATGAACTCAATAAATCACTCCCAAGGCCCATTCAGGTGGTTTCTGTGTGTAAGTAGTTTTTAGTGGGGAGCTGCTCCCTCCATCACTTCACACCTGGATGAGGACCACACACATCCCTGGCAGCAGTGCTCATGCTGCCCCATGCAGATCTGAGCCCCATGCCCCGTGTCACTTCCCAGCAGGGACGCTACCACCAGTGTGTACAAGTGGTGGGCTGGGTCAGGCTGCTCAGCAGATAGGCTGTAAGCTGAGAAAAATCACATTCACTGAGAAACATCCCAAACTGCCATGTCTCAGGGCCACAAGTGCTTTCCATCACAACCACTTTCTCTGTCTCAGCAGAAGCGTGCTGCGCTCCCAGGGATCTCCTTATCAGAGGGGATGGCAGAGCTCTATCCACCCAAGTCTAGGTCTTTATTAACTGCAGACCTGAGCCCTTTGGCATCACCAGGGCAGCCACCAGCCACAGTCCAAAACATCTGCATAATAGTTAGACTGACTCATGACACACAACAGGAAAATCAAAAGCCAGATCTGTGCCAGATTTCACCATCCCACCCTGCAGTTATCACACAGCTCCTCACATTCAGACTCAGTAGTGGTAGAAACGAACTAAGTCGATTCACAGAAACATGTTTCTATGACCTCACAAAATAAGCTATTGGCTATACATAGAAAAGTAACCCCCAAATGATATTCAGAGAAAATCATCAAAAGCTCATCCTTCCAGTCCAAGATGATCAAAAACTTTCTGAGATCCCAAGGAGATATGAGGAATGGGAAAACAGAATCAACTGCTTTTGAGCCAGAGCTCATTTCTTTGCAGCGTGACATGAAGCAGCTCCTCATTGCTGCTTCAGAGCCAGAATTGATTCTAACGTTGGCAGCTCCCAGCACGGCTGAGCTGCACAGCACATGGCACCACAGCACAGTTACCATATGGAAATGATGAATGAATATGAAGGAGAAGTTGCAGCAGAAGTAATTTTCCCGTGGACTTGAGATGAAAGGGAAGCGTGGCACGAGCAGCCACAAACCTCCATTCAAGGTCAGAGCACAGACCAGAAATCGTTGTACAGTGCATCTTTGATGAGGCAGCAGATAGCTGGGAGCTACACCTACAGAACTCTGTGTATGGGATTCAGTTTCCTCCAGCTGAAACCCCCAAGACTTCTGTGTTGTTTTGCTCTTTCATCCTATGAAATCTATGCTGCCAGCAGTTACAGTAAGCATAGAACATTCTTTCCATCAGTATGGGCAAACAGTACACATGAAAGAACAACTCAAATATAAAGAGTCATTTACTCCTACCCCAAAAGAGCACAGGAACTTTCAGCCACAGTGTTGGGCAGAGGGGCAGTGATCCCTCAGCAGAAGCCATGCAGTGGGTTAAGGAATTAACTTTAGGTTTATAATGAGCTGACTCAGAGAAGTCCCCAGACCTTGACTGCGTATGTGGCGCACTTTCCTTTCAACCCAAAAAGCAGAAGTAGGAATAGAGCTCCAAACTCTCAGCCATGCTGTCCTGCAGCCTGAATGTGCTGATGCTTCCACGGCTTTATGCACTGCCCAGTCCATAGGAAACCAGGAAGGACTGCAAACAGCACCTTTAGCAGACCTGTGGGAAAGCCCTGATAGCTGCTAAAATATTTGTTTATAAAATCAGGGGGCATCCTGGCTGTAAAACCAGAAGGCAATCCCAGACGGTGATCTGCCCAGCACTAGGGCCAGAGGAAGGCAACCACGCTGCAGATTGCACTTCTCCTTGGCAATGCCTTCCTCACTGTAGCAATCAAAAGGTGGAGAAAAATGCTGCCTCGCTCTGCCTTCTGCACCTTCTCCATTATTTACTCACACTGTGACTAATTTCTCTCCTAGAGCCGACATGATGAACGTTACAGGGCCCAAACTTCCATTGCTTGAAATTGCTTCTCAGCCACCTGAAAAGTGCAAGGGAAAATGGCTTCTATTGCTCAATCTATCTTCAGACAAGAAACCCACCACCCAATCACTATTTATCTTACCCAGGTAAACGTCAACATCTATCTGTTTCTTCCTGATGCTGCAATGAAGTGATGGTGGGCATGGAGTCATTTGTTACAGGGAAGGCTGCCCGCATGCACAGAAAACAGGAGAGGGGAACAGTAGGAGCAGCACCGAGCCAACAGCTCACACAGCTCAACTCCCTCTCCAGACAGCCTCAATCAGCCTTGTACATCAGAAAACGACTGTATTTGCTTAACAGTGTGCTGATTTTCCTGTTGGGAAATAACATCCCATAGGGGATCACATCTGCATGTGCAGCCCAAGGTGAGGTGGGGTGGGCCAGAGCACAGTGAGGAGCACTCTGTGCATGGGCACTGAGCTGTCAGGTGCTGTACTGAATGAGTGATCTCTGTTTCATTCCTATCCAAGAGATACAGAAAACTGACTGGGATTCATGTGCAAGTTACAGATCTGAGGCATTGTGAAGAGCTTTGCCATCATAGCAGTGGTTGATTTTAACAGATGTGATTGTGCTAAACCTCCCCATATTGTCTCAGGAATTAGGAGATGTGGCACTCAGTGCAGGAGAGCAGCTGTAGCAGCACACACATCATTGTAATTGCATCATTCCAGAGCAGAAAAGTATCACAGTTCCCAGAAGACAATGTGAATTTCAGATCAGAAATATGAGGTAATATCTGCACGGGAATGAAAAAAGGGTTTACCCAGCCCCTCCCCAGCAGCAGCTTGGAGCTCCAGGCAGAAGGCAGACAGGGAGCCCTCAGCTCCTGGAGGTTCCTCTTTGCTGCAGTTCATCCCTGAGTCAGTGGAAGTGTAGCTTCCATCCCCAGCTTTTGCTCTTTGCAGCACCCTCTTTTATTGAAGTTAAAAGCAATGCAGAAATTGAGGAAAAGGAGGAGCTTTTAAAACACTGGTGTGTGTTAAACCGGGAGGAGTTGACTTCAGAGATCTGAGACCAGTGTGAGCCAGTAATAGGGCTGACTTATTCCTGCCCTGCAAGGAGCTGATGCAACAAGGGGATCTGCTCCTTCCACTCCATGTGCTGCACTACACACTTCGACCCCAGCCTGGCCCAAGGGCCATTAAGAGGTGCTTCATTATTTATGATCTAAATTGATTTAAGATGAAATTAATTATAGAGACTCAGCCCAAACAAATCACAGCATTACAGAAGCACCTCTTCTGGATGGTCTTCCTGAGCTGCTGCTCCCCAGCACACAACACTGGGCAGAGCCTCACTAGGGACAGATCCACAGCACCCAAGGGCAAGAGGGGACCATGGCCATGGGACTGGGAGCCTCTACCACCTCTGTCCCTGCAGGAGGGCAATGTGCAGCCCTGGCTCCTGCACTGTGAACAAAGCAGGACATGAGGGACAGGCTGCAGGCTGTGGAAAAGGGAGCAACAATGCAGAAAATGAGCTGGGAATGGGGAATACCACACCTGGCTGAGCCACCTGAAGAAGGAGAAAAAAGAGAAGTAATTGCATTCAAAACTTTGCTCAATGTTTGGCTGTTTTTGGGACCATTTCCCACAAAGTTTCATGTAACATCCGTAATTTTTGCATTTATGTTTGAGATGTTTTTCCACATGATTGTGGTTTGTTTGCATGGGCTTTGATTCTTTCTACTGTGAATCCATCATTTGCCCCCAGCTGAGATTAATAATGGTGTTTTATCACACCACATGTACTCAGCAGCCTAGGGGAGCATTCCCTGACTCGATGTTTTTTCTCTTCTCTCCCATTAAATGCTTCATCAGTTCTTATAATGTAAAAAGTATATCAGAAGCCAAAGTAGCATTTAACACATTATCACACTTTCCATTCCATGGGACGAATCGAAGTATTGATTTGGGCTATTTTTGTGGCAGAAGGTTTGCTTGAACTCCCACTCAAGTCACATGGAGGACCCCAAAGGACTTTGCTACCCAGGATGTGTTGAACAATCATCCGCAAACTTCTTAACAGGACTAGTCTCCTTTTTAAGGCTAAGACTTTTTCAGTGGCAGATTAGATTTTCAAGTTGGATTTATCAGGAATAGGAACGAGCTAGGGATGGAGGTGAGCTCTGTTTCCTTGCAGGTAGATTAAATTAGACTCAATGAGGCACATTAAGCAAGTCTGTGTGCAACTGGCAGTCGGTTTTCCCTTTAAGCCACACATCTGTGAGGCAGATGTATATCAGATGCTATACAAAACATATGCTGTTCACCTACTTGCAGAGCATTCACTTTTCTGCACAAAAAATACATTCATCATTTTCAGCAAAGTCTCCAACACAGATAAGATTTGGTTTATTATGGCCTTGTAAGACCAGTAATCCTAAAGAGGTTAAAGAGAGGAAAAGAGAAGGAGTAAGGTGGTGGCCCTGGGCCACCCCATGGCCTCGTTAGCAAAACATAGTGCAGCAGCTTGAGGAAAAGTCCCCAGCAAGCTGAAAAATGGTTTTGTTGTGATCTGAGTACAGCAAATAGTCCATATGATGTATGATTTATAAAGTGCCACAGCGCTCTTGAACAGGCTTTTAATTTTGAGAACGTGCTGAAGCAGGGAAATGCCTGATCAGGATGGCAATGAGCCTCCAGGCAGAACTGCTCTGGGATAAGGGGAAGGCTGCAGGCTGGAATGCTGCATGTAAGGGCAAGGAAAGGCAGCTCACAGGATCAGGGCAGCCCAGCAAGAGTGTGGGGCAGAGTGATAACCCATAGAGTAAAGAACAAGATGAGCAGGAAGTAAAGAACTCTGAAGAATAGCAGAGAGACATGAGTGAGGTTGCATTAGAGTTATAGGCCCTAGAATACCCCAAACAAAACAGATCTGGGAAGAGAAGAGAGTGTGTGGGTCTGGGAGAACCCAGTCAGCAGGCTGTGGTTGTTTGACTCCAAACATTGTCTAGCCAGGAATATCACTGATAGAATTTCTGCAGCATCCAAAACTTTGGGTCCGTAATTTACACACTACACAGTGTAAATGGCCAGTTCCTGTATACATCTGTTTCATATTATGGTGGAAAAGATTTTCAATAACGGAAAGACATCAGAGTGGGTTAAACACAAAATCTCAGAGAAACACCATTCCTATCTGAAGGGATGCATTTAGAAATCACAGCTTCAAAGGTATCAAAATCTATGATTCACCAATCAAGTTGTCATCACCTAGAAGGTGAGGCTGTGGCCCAAGAGTTGTAGCCAAGGTGAGTTTATACATTTCTCAAGAAGAGAGAAATAGAAAAGACGTCAAACCTGGGGAGGATTTGGGCAGGGAAGGGGAGGCCGTGGTGGGGAGGTAATGCACCAAGGGGGAAATGAGCTCATTGCTGTGTAAATACAAGGTACAGCACCCCATATGAGCAAGGTGCCATGTGCAATTCCCTAATGCGGGCTCACAAGTACAGCTCAACATGCAAAGTCAAAATAAAATTAATATAAAGTGGGAAAGAATACAATGAAAATCACCAGTGTTCTGAGTGTCCCCTGTGGGTATGAAGGACAGCTGGAGTGGCTCCCAGATGTTCCTGCACAGACTCCAATGCTGCAGCAGAGACAACACAGATACAGTTGTTGATGACTGCGAGCTGGAAGTGTTGCAGACACTTCTGAGGGCAGGATCAGAATTCAAATCACTCCTGACAATTGTGGAAGTGCTGTGAAATCAGTAGATGAAAGGTAGTAAAGGCAGAAATGAAGAGTTACTGAAAAAGGGAGAATCAGAAGCAGAGAAAATGGGGACATCTGACAATGAAGCAGTACTGTGGAAGGGCTCCTTCCACACCTGAATACCAAACAGCAGGAGATAACATCATCTCACCTGCAGAAGGGCTGGTCACTGAACAAAGGCAGGAGGTGGCTTCTGGAGATGGTCAGCTTCATCAGCAAAACACTAGGGAAAAAATGTAAAAATGCCCAGTTAATTGTCACCTTTGTGACTGGGAACTTGGCCTCATTCCTGGTGCTGGTGTGCCCAGTGTTGTCTCCCCTCGCTCAGTGCTGTCTTCCATTTACAGGTTGGGGCTCTGTGGGAGGCAGCAACCTGGGGAGGCTCCAACCCTGTCCTGCTGGGGGGTCCCACATACCCACCCCTTCCTTCCCAGGTCAGCCCAATCTGGGGCTCCCAACCAGCCCTCCATGTCATCCTATCCTCAAGTAGCCCTCCTGCCTGGCTCAGCAGTGGAACAGAGGAAACACTGGAAGAAACCATAACAAAAGCTCTATTTTATTAGCTAAATACATAACAAAAGCATTTCAGTTTATTCACTCCTAGCATCCCATTATCAAAACACCCATTGTCACCCTCACTCCTTAATATGGTTGAAATTGTCTTACCTTTCCTGTCCATTATTCTTGGTGACAAGCAAGCAGTACAAGTACCCCGCTGCTTTAGGATAAATATACTTCCCATACAGATTAGGTTAGATGATACAGTGCAAACAAACATATTCATGAAAGAAGAGACATGCTAATCTATAAAGATTTAGATGAAGGAAGGAGCCATCAGTCTGTCAGGAGTTATCAGTTTGTTTTTCTCCCTGTGTTACTCCAGAGATGTATTTTTTTTAAGCCGTTTTCCTTTGCTGCTCAGGAGATTAAGCACAAATAGCAGCTGGAGCACCACGTTTCCTATTAAAAATGGGGGGGGGGGGGGGAGGGGGGAGGACGACAGATGGACAATGGACTTACCAAAAAGTGCATCAGTATCCCAAGTGTGAGAGACTATACTGAATAAGAAACAATCTCTTCTCTGAAGCTTCTCTTTTCCAATTAGGAATGCTCTTACTATTTACTTAGCAACAAGAAGAAAGGGAGAAGAGACAAAAACTGTGTGCCAGCACTGAGCTGAGTGCTGCATCCCTGCTTGGGAAAACTTGTTTTGGAAACGGTGAAGTGCCACTGGTGAGAACTGCAGGACTGCCCAGGGATGGGGCGCCAGGTTCCAAGCTGGAGTTGGGCAAGACTGAGGAATTCAGTGGCTTCCAAACAAGCAGAGTCATACCTCAGCCTACAAAAAGTACAATGGGTTGTCACAGCCGTTATTACACCCTGTGAATGACCCGAGCATTGTATCAGCAAATCTCTGGCAGAACTTTCCTTTTCTCCTGCTCACATTAACTCTATGAACACAGGCAGCTCTGCAGGATGGAGCCACCCACCACCAGCTGAACAACAGTGTTCAAAACAAATGATCTTCCCCACTGATGGTGACTTACCTGGGAGGAAGCCAGCATTCAATTCAGCCCAAGTTTACCCTTTAGGCAACAGAAAAACACAGGAGACGTTGGCTGGGAAACTCACATTACCTCTGCTAGAAAAAGGTGTGTTCTATTTATTGCATTATGATGCCTAAAAACTGCCTTTTCCTAGATGTGCTAAGCAAGTGACAATTCACTATGTTTTCCTAAAAAATGAGATGGAAATGCCTTCCAATCCTACATAAATCAGAAGAATTTATATTCTAAACAACTGAGTAGTTATTTGCTAAATTATAACAATGTGGATCCAGCCCAACTGGTGTCAATAGGATTACTTGTGTGAGTGGTTACTTGCCAATGTGATTAAGGGGTCACTCACTAATGGCAAATGGGAGTGGCTGGAGAACGTTGTAGCCACTGTTCAGGTGAGAGCTCCCAGACGCCCATCAGGCCAGCAGTGGTTCCTGCTTTAAACCAGCACACCGCAGCAGGCACACGTTGAGTGCTGGCATCACGCTGCTTCTGTACGGACACTCCTCCCCCTCCTTTCTCCTGAGAATGGCTGTGCACTGAAATCCCCAGTGCTACATTACAGGAGAGAGTGAAAAGTAACAATACATTCTCTGAAGCTTTTGAATGCAGGACTGATTACATACATTCGATTTTGGCTGAGACACTCTGAGGCTCATAGGATGTGTTTCGCAGCTCCTCCACAGCCAGAGCCTGCAGCACTGCGCACCCCCTGCACCAGGGTACTTGTTCAGCGTTGACTCCAAGCAGAAGGTAGCATCTTCAGTCCCAAACAATACCTGTCAGCATCATGGTATTCCTATAAATCTCTCATCCGAGCAGTGGCCAAACCCCAGCCCACTCAGCTTGCAAGATCTGAGGAGATCAAAGACCAAAGTGCAATAGCTGTAGACAAAAGAAAACACCCCCACACAGAGAGTACTAGTTCCAACAAAACAGTTAGCTGCAGAAATAGGAAATCAACACCTGCATCTCTATGAATATCCTGAGGTAACCAATAAATTATGAGGATATGACAGAACAGACATGGATACTCATTTATAGGATGTGCGGTATTGTTCTCCACCTGCCTGTATGCAGGACATGAACACAGATACTGCAATGATGCAGTAAACATTCCTGGAGGAGCTGGAGGGCAGTTGCCCACACAGAAGGAAAAGGAGCTGTCAATAGAACAACAAACACAGGACTCATTATTCAAGCAGAAACAGGTCAGAATCCCACTTGGTGAAAGCTGTGTGCACCGCCTCAGGTGCTAAGGGAGCCATCTCGAGAGGGAAACTGGAAAGGAGCAGTTCTCTGTAAGGAGGGAGAACAATAATGGTCACATTACAGCTCTCTGTGTGGTTACCCGGCAGCCCAGACACAGGAAGTGCTTTCCCATGCCAGGCACTTAGACGCAGTCCCAGCCAGCTCCGGGATTCAATTTACAAGGTATTAGGATGTTTGTGTATCATTAAGGACCACTTGACCACAGATCCATTCTAATAGAGAGTAAGCTGAGAGCAGCAGTAAGAAACTGCTGGAAGGCTGATGGGCAGATGAATCAGCAAGGAGGATAATGAAGCGGCGATCAATTTCCCGGTGTCTTTAAGGAGCTGTGAGCACTGTCCTGCTTGCAGCTGGGGGCTGCTCCTCTCCAGCCCCTTCCATCCCCAGTCCACCACTGACCTTTTGCCTATGCCGCTCTCAGCACTGCTATGCTGAGCTAATCAGCTCAATTTGCCAGCCTCGTGCCTCTGCGTACTCCCTTCCTGAAGGGAAATACAATGTCTTTAACATGTCAGATGTGCTCGTTCATGCACAGCTTCAGCTCATCACTAATAAAATACATTTGACTCTGCTGCTTTGGTCCCTGTGTGCTCCATGCTGTATTGAATCTAAGATACAGATTCTCATCACTCTTCTTTAGTGGGAAACAGCCACGTGCAGCCTCACCAAGGCCCTCCAGGGCCCCAGGCCCATCTGTGATTAGGAGCAGCACCACATACACTAGAGGATGCTGTCGGGACCCAGGGCCAGTCCCAGATGTCCCATAACCCCATGGAGCCACCTGCAGAGCGCGCTGCTCCCGGCCTTTGCTGTAGGTGAGTAGGTTTCTTGTTCCGTTGTTTCTGCTGTTGCTGTTTTTTAAGACAGATCCAGACTGAGGTAGGTTTGTCCCAAGCAGACGGAATGTCTTTCACCACCTCCTGAGAATCATCATCCACAAAAAGTTTGCACCTCCCAAAGCTTCTCAATGGCAAATTCCTTTTTAATACAAAGTAAAAAACAACCTCTGAAATGCAAATAACCCAGCCACCTACACAGGATGATTTATGCCATGCCATCTTTTTCATGCAAATAAATTAGAAGAAGAAAATG
This sequence comes from Coturnix japonica, assembly GCF_054131305.1. Classification (NCBI taxonomy): domain Eukaryota; kingdom Metazoa; phylum Chordata; class Aves; order Galliformes; family Phasianidae; genus Coturnix; species Coturnix japonica. The sequence goes on along the minus strand of NC_140680.1, from coordinate 1,958,574 downwards.
TAACTTCGAGGGAACTGCATTGTATTAAAAAGACTGACATTGTTCTGCAGAACTCAGTGCTTCTGCCACTGCTGCTGGGGGTTTCACCCACCTGAACGTGCAGAAAGAGGTTTTGATTAATCTTGATTTTCATTTGTATACAAATCACTTTACGGCTTCGGGCACCATCAGGAAGCAACATGTACTTTTGTTTCTTTCTGTTGGTGTCATTTCATGCTGAAAGCTGGACTCCCAGTGAGTGTTTGAAGCAGCAGAAGGAAACCAGGAGGTTTTCTTGGTAAGAAGTCAGCAGGGACAAAGCCCCCCCATGGTGCAGAGCTGGGCCTGGAGCAGCCACACAGCAGCGCACTGGGGGTACTCAGGTTACTCAGGTGGGCAGCTCTGAGAATGGCAGCCCTAGGAGGAAAGGGCCTTCACAAAGAGTGGGAGCTGATGGGTGCACAGAGGGATGCGCTGAACAAGCCAACAGCAGCAGCACTAAACAGCACAGTGTCAAAGACAGTATGTGGTAACTGTTCCAGCAACAGCAGTCACAATGGGAAAGTGGCTTCTTTGGAGGAGCTGACAGAAAACAGAACCTGCAGGAGTGGGCACAGCCCTTGGATGGTCCCCGCAATGGACAACTCAGCTGTCACAGGGCTCATGTTGGTGTTGGGTTCTTGCTCTGCCCCATTAGACTTTATCAAATAGAGGGGAAGTATCTGTTTTGATGAACTGAGTGGATGCAATGGTACCAGATGGGGTACATGCGTTCTGCTCAGCAAAATCTCCTGCTCCAGCCCTAACCCAGCCCTGCAGCACATCAGCTGCTGTGTCATGCAGTGCGAGTTGGACTGGAGCTCAAGGTTCCCATTGCTGTGTGAGCAGCAGGGGCACAGTGCCCAGCTATAAATAACAGCAACAGGGGACATCAGCCCTAGCACAAGGAGCAACACCAGTGCTTCCTCCAAAGGATGACCTGCACAGTGCATAAATCTGAGCATAGTGACACCATTCCGAGCCCCATTAATAGCAAAGGCCTTGTCCTGAGCTGCCAGGCTGTCACAAAACACTTCCAGCTCAAGGACACCCTGTTAAGGCACCTGGCCACACCAAACCAAGCCGGGGGGGGAAGGCTGCCCTGAGCTGATGTGTTACAGACAGCTTGTGTGCAATGCCTGGTAGGACCTCTGGTCTAACATCCACATAAATTGCTGCCAGCAGCTTATAAAACCCAGAGATTGATCTAAAGGCCCTTCAAAGTATGCTCTAAATGGCAGATTTCATCCAAGTAAAGACATGGACCTTATTTTTATTTTTATTAATATTCATAGCAGCAAGAAAAGACCGCACTATTAAAAAGCAACAGCTATGTATAAATGAACAGATCATTCCTAAACCAGGGTCATTTCTCCTGGTAACGATAAGGCCCTGTCAGGTAATCATAATCCTCACAGAAAAACACTTAGATTTCACTGTCTTCTGAGATAGTAAATCTGAGAGGATCTGTCTGGGTCTTAATATATAATTCCTCTTTACCAGGACTGATTTTCTAAAATGGAGAACTGGAGGACTTGTCTTCTCATTTCTTCTTTTCTCCAAATTCTCACTGGCAAAGCCTCAAATCAGCTTAGGGTTGTTTTGCTCATCTCTCAGCAAGTGTGTTTTTGTAGGAAAGAGAAGCCTTCAAAAAGAAGAATTTCATAAGCATCAGCCAGGGACTGCAAAATCCCAAACTCCAGTTCTGCCAAAGAGACAATGTGTGGCCTTGGGAGAAATGGCCTCTCCTCCCTGCAGGCTCTCCATCTGCTTCTTGCTAATAAAATGGGATTATAAAACTGCCCCATCCCAAAGGGCAGGTAAAATGTTGAAGGTGAAAATTGTATTACAAGCGTGATACATTATTACAACACAGCAAAAAGCCTTTCAGGCCTTTTTTTCTCTTCTATTCATAGTGCAAAGCAGCCACATTTCAAAATGAGAGCCATGGACCAGCTTTTCTGTTTGCGCAGATTTCTTTCAGCAGGCGGCAGATTAAAGCTGAGGGAATAATCCATAGCAATTAATTTATTCAATGAGTTTAGCTTCATTTTCTGTTCACAAAATGTCTGCAAGCCATCTACCTTTTTTTGTGGTTCAGTCATTATTCACAATTATTACAATGTAACTCTCGGTCTGGAAATTACTCCCGAACAATTAGCTGAGCGTATTTTAGAAGCTATTTGGGTTAGTTTCCGTTTAATACACAGGACATATTGTCTCTTTTCTCCCCGCTCCCCATCAGAAATAAGAAGGAAGGGCACAGAAGTGGTCAGGATATTAACAGTGCATTCAGCCGCACTGTCCGCCCTCCAGCCATGCTGCCTTCTGCACACAGCAGAGCCCCACTGGAGGATCCTTGTGTGCTGCTGCTCCATTCCACACCTGCACCACTGAAACACACATCCAGGGACAAGGTGTGTTTGGAGCCGTTTTTTGTGAATGTAGGTATTTTCCTATATTGGTTCATACCTACAGCATGGAGAACTGCTGCAACATCACCAAAAAGAGGAAAAAATGGGGAAACAGGAGCAGTTTGTCAAAGTATTTTACTAACAAGAGCAAGAGAATCCCCACAGGAGGCGTTCCAACAAAGAGCATCTAAGGTTGCTGGTGGTAAAGGGGCTGCTGGCAATGTCCATGCCACTTACCATCAGACAGGCTTCATATAGGTTCAGAGGCATTTTAGAGTTTTAATGTGCTATTGGCTTAGCAAATAAATAAATTACAAAGTGCAGAAAGAGCTTCTGGAAAATACATTAAGGCAATTTGCAAATAATTGCAGTGAGCCGGGCTATTATGACTTTGACTTCTGAAGTATAAAATCTCCCAGAGATAATGATGATAATCGTATTGAAAATAGTTGCCACCCTTTAATCTTCTAAGACAAAACAGAGATCTTCGGGAGTTTGGGACCCTGTCACTCTAATTGAACATCTGACAGGAAAGTAATTAGAATGGAAAGCAGAAAGGTCACCTGGTGGCCTGAACAGAATCCATCAGCTTCCGCTTGCCATCACACGGGGCAGCCAGTTCATCTCCCGCACAGCCTGCACATTTAAATAGCTTCTTTGCCAATAAAATGGCTGTCAGACAGACTATTTCCAGAATGGCTTTGGATCTGTGCAACTCACAGTGGGCATGTAAACATTCGCCATCCATTACAAAGGCAGTTCAGGAAAAATGGCCCCAGAATACCAGAATGAAAGTCAGCTGCTGGCAAAGCTGTTAAGATGCGGGATCACCTCCTGGGGTTTCTTTTTTCTAAAAACAACCAAATTATGCCAAAACTTGGCTTAGCAAAGGAAGCAGTGCAAATAGTTTTCTGCCACCCCTCTGCTGCCCCCTACCCATTTTCTCCCAGTGCTGTTGTGCTGCCTGGGCAGGGCAGTGCAGGGATGCTCCTCCACGGCCTCCAGGGCACCTCTGGGCAGCATCACAGGGCAGGAGGCCTCTGAGGTACCTATGGCCTGAAGATGTGAGGAAGGTCCATGGGAAACCTGCAGCAAGGCTCCTCAACAGAAAGGTGAATTAAGGAAGGAAAGAGAAAATAATTGCAAACAGTTCCTGGGTTTTTTATGGGATGTTTTCAGAGCAGACTTAATCCCAAACCTCTGGAATTCAATGGAAACATCCATTGGCTTCAGAAAACAAAGTTAACTGTAGTAACTCTGGCATCCTTTCCCATCAATCCATCCCATCCAATCTGCAGCCCAGAAAGATGCTGTGGTCTGTAACTCCAGCCCAAGGACAGTTCTTCAGTCCCATCCATTTCTAATCAGCATCTACCACTTTTACATACAACTGAAGCTCCCATTTGCCATCCTGAGAACTGGCCTCTGTCTGTGTTTTACGAGCAGTGGGAAGCTGAGATCCCCATGACAGTGGAGCACTCTGCTGGAGCTGCATGCACTGCTGTGAGATGCACAGTGTCTCAATGGGAAGACTCTGCTAACAGAAAAACTGGAGCCATTCCTGCCATTTTCACATAGATTTTGTGTTGCTTGGGATTATTTCTTTGGGTTTCTTTTCATTACATAAACATGAACAAATTATATCACCGAAATTTGAAACTTGATGCCTTTTCTCAGCATCGTCCCATCACTATCAGCAATTCTGCCCATGCCATGCAGAATAGGTCTTTCAATCCAGGATATCTGTAACCTTCAGACTCTCATAAAAAGTTATGCTTCCCCTTAAGTTGCCGTTTAGCCAGCCCATACATATTTAATTCCCCAGTCTTTCCTCATAAATCCTATCCTGGCCACTATCATTTTGGCTGCTCTTTGAACGATCTCCATCTTCCCAGAACTGGCAGGAGGAGCAGAGCCCCATGGGGATGACAGGAGATGTATGCTGAGAGACAACTGCAATTGCTCTGCTCTGCCACTTAATACCTGCAATCCATAATTATGTTGTACTTCATTCAACTATCACTCTTAGAATGAGAATTTAACCTACCATTACAACAACTCTCCTGAAGGCTGTGTTTCCCATGCGATGCTCCTTCATTGTATGGATTTATGTCTTCAACACTTTAGCTCCAGAAAGCAGCAACAAAGCATCCCTCCATCTCTGCATCCTACAGGACAAATAACTGATTAGAGGATGCTAGTAGGTGTTGTAAAGGGTTCTCTGTGAGAGTCGGGTTAAGATGACACATTTTAAGTCAGCGCTACTTTATATCTTCCCCCTCTTCCCACCTTCCATGAGAAAGGAGAGGGGGGAAAAAGGGGTGGGGGGAAGGGCAGAAGGAAAAGGGGGGAAAGAAGGAGGAAAAAAAGAATTAAAAGAAGAGACAAGAAGTGAGCAGACAAACTTCATCTGCTTCAGTTATGGGCAGAGATTTCAGCACCAGTGTTTGCCATCTCCCCCCCCCCCCAATACAGCTCAGCCAAACATTTAAAGCATTGGCATCAGAAATGCTGACAGATGTTCTGCCATTCTGGAGGAAGGGCACAGGACCTGACAGACAGGCAGCAGGGTACAGCCATAAACACATTTATTCATGCAATGTCACATTCTTGAGATTTCCATTCTGTTCCCCTCCCTTTTTGGAATAGCAAAGAGGAATCTGAAAACCTGAGTTAGATGACTATACAGGACCAAGGCTATTCATCTGGACTATTCAAAGGGATGATTTATCCCTCAGCAGATGTGCTCTTAACTACACAGTACAACTCAAGAGAGGCTATTAAATCCTACATCAGTCACTGGGGTGTTGAAAATTGGCCAGAATGGAGGACAGAGCTGCGCTGCGTTGTTACCTAATAGACAGGGCTGGTACAGATCTGTGTCCCATAGAAGGATTGCGTGGTTGGCTTTTTATTTTAGAAATACATCTGGGAGTTTTGCTTTTTAGCTCCATTTGATGGGGTTGGTTTTGTTTTGTTTTGTTTCTTAAATAAATGAGTCAGACATCAGGAAAACCACTGCACTTTGCATATGAAACTAAATTAGAACTGATGAGCGTCTCTCTCAAAATCAGCTCATTTTACAAGACCTCAGGCATGGAAAATACAAAATGAGCTGCAAGAAAATCTATGTCAGTGCAGAGTTCTTGCCTAAAAGAATACACGATCAGAAGAAGCTGGTCTGATTCATGCACTATATTTCTGTTCCTCAGCCCAATCAGTTAGAAGGGCTGGAGTTTCTCACTGGAGGCAGTGAGGAACCACAGGCAGTGAGGCAGCCCTGCTGCATGTTGTTGGGCACATGCCACACTGATGTTAACACTCACGTTGATATCAGTGCACAAACAGCTGCAGAGCCACTTCTGACAACACAGCAGAAGAAATGCACCACTGTGCAGTGCTACTATGGAGGGTCCCAGAGCACAGCATGCAGCATTGTGCATCAGGTTCTGAGTGTGGGCTGTGAGGAGCAGTGCATCTCCAGGAGGAGTGGGGAACTCCCCTGGGGCAGAGGTCAGCTCCAAGCAATGCTGATCCACCTTTCCAGCCACGTGTGCTGAGCTGTGAGCTATCATTAAACTTGTGAGCAACACTTTGTAGTAAGTTACAATGCATTAATATTCATTAAGATGTTCTTTTCACCTCATATTTGCCAGAACAGTTCTACCTACAGCTACAAACTGCAGCAGGTCGCTGTGCCTTACTTCCAAGGTCACTGCTCAGCCCTGGGAAATAACGCTACTGCAGCACTTCTGTGCGGCATCGGAAGGACTAAAAGGCTTCATCCCAATAATTCAATACAGTTAAAAATCACCAACACCTTCTAAGGGAATTTTAAAAGCACATCCACTCAGTGCCCTGCTGCAGGCCAGAGGTACTAAGGGCAGCAGATGCTCTCCTGGTTTCTAAATCTCCACATTATTGCACACACCTACAGAAGACATTGCCCATCAGCCACTGTGTAGCGGTGTCTGCATGAGCCCAGCACCACACCTGCCCACCATGCAGGTACGCAGCTTTCCCAGTACCACACCACAGGTGCACAGCTTTCCTGGTGGTGAGGGCACCAAACAGCTCAGTACCAGAGCTCAGCACAGTCCCCAGTACACAACGCGGCTGTTTCTCACTTCTCACCCAGATTTAATTTTCCCTTTTGTCTCCTATCTAAAAATAATAATACTAATCAGATGTCATTAAGCAAAATGAAAGAGAATTCACCTTACACATCTTCATACAACTCATTAATCTTTTACGCCATGTCTGCAGGAAAATGAGGGCTCCTGAATGAAGTGGCGGTGTGATCTCATGGACTGATGGCTCTTATGAACTGCTGCCATCCCCAGCAGAGAACTGACACCGCAAAGCGGAGCGCATGCAGTGAAGAACATTGATTTTACAAACATGCAATTTATCAAATGACACAAATCAGCCCAATGACATGAAAATATATCTGGAGACTTCATGATGTCACCTCACACTCCTGATATGGTTTGACAGACACCAGGTGAAGACAGCTGCTTTCAGCTGCACAGAGTGACTTTATGGGACAGGACTTCTATTGCTGTAATACAAATTTCTTATCTATGGGGTTTCCTTTCCTTCTAATTTTAGAACTGTTGAACTATTGACATACTCACCCACTTTCCACTGTTTCAGTCAAAACTACATCCCATTCTCCAATCAAAGCACCCATGGCTGTGGGTCACCTCACCTGGTGCCCACACCGCACAGTGCCTGCAGACGGATCCACAGGTGTGCAGAGCTCTCAGAGACAGCGCTGCACCTTGGCTGCCAGAGGAAAAGAACAAATTGTTAAAATTAATCCCATGGCTGGATGGCATCTCCAGACAACTGGGTGATAAGGAGGTTATCATGAGTACTCAGCATGGGTTCACCAAGGGTAGGTCGTGCTCGACCAACCTGGTGGCCTTTTATGAAGATGTCACTAGCTGGGTGGACAGGGGGAGGGTGGTAGATGTAGTCTACCTTGATTTCAGTAAGGCTTTTGATACTGTCCCCCATGACATCCTTATAACAAAGCCGAGGAAGTATGGGATAGATGAGTGGACGGTGAAGTGGGTTGAGAATTGGCTGACTGGCAGAGTGCAGAGGGTTGTCATTGGCGGTGCGGTGTCTGGCTGGAGGCCTGTAACTAGCAGCGTCCCCCAGGGGTCTGTACTGGGTCCGGTCTTGTTCAACATCTTCATCAACGACCTTGATGAGGGGATAGTGACCACCCTCAGCAAGTTTGCTGATGACACGAAGTTGGGAGGATTGGCTGACACGCCTGAAGGCTGTGCTGCCATTCGGCGAGACCTGGACAGGCTGGAGAGCTGGGCAGTAAGAAACCGGATGAGGTTTAACAAAAGCAAGTGTAGAGTCTTGCACCTGGGTAGAAATAATTGCATGCACCAGTACAGGCTGGGGGAAGAGCTGCTGGAGAGGAGCTCTGCTGAGAGGGACCTGGGCGTCCTGGTGGACGACAGATTGACCATGAGCCAGCAGTGTGCCAGCAGTTTTGGCTACAGCCAAAAAAGCCAATGGCATACTGGGGTGTATTAAAAAGAGCGTGTCCAGCAGGTCGAAGGAGGTGATCCTCTCCCTCTACTCTGCCCTGGTGAGGCCTCATCTGGAATATTGTGTCCAGTTCTGGGCTCCCCAATACAAAAAAGACAGGGATCTCTTGGAAAGAGTCCAGCGGAGGGCCACTAAGATGGTAAAGAGCCTGGAGCATCTCCCCTGTGAGGAGAGACTTAGGGAACTGGGTCTGTTTAGCCTTGAGAAAAGAAGGCTGAGAGGGGATTTGATCCAGGTTTATACCTGAGGTGTGGGAGCCATAGCGGTGAGTCTGGTCTCTTTTCAGTAGAGCGTGGGGATAAGACTAGGGGTAATGGGATGAAAGTACAGCATAGGAAGTTCCGCACAAATGTGCAGAAGAACTTCTTTACAGTGAGGGTGATGGAGCACTGGAACAGGCTGCCCAGGGAGGTGGTGGAGTCTCCTTCTCTGGAGATATTTAAGACCCGCCTGGACGCCTTCCTGTGTGACATGGTGTAGGGAGCCTGCTTTGGCAGGGGGGTTGGACTCGATGATCTCTAGAGGTCCCTTCCAACCCCTACAATTCTGTGATTCTGTGATTCTGTGATTTAGTTCAGAAAAAAACACCCAGGTTTCACTTTTGCCACTTTTGCTCAGTTTCATTGCATGGGAAGAGCTCGATATCCTAAAAGCTTGCCCTGATTTTCACCACGAGGATCGAGTTTGATCTGCAGCAAATGAAGTCAAAGGAAAGAGACTTACACTAATTTCCACGTTGCTTAACGGTGCATTTTGCTCACCCTAAATGCCACCCACCTATTTTTTCCAGTGATAATTTTTGCAGGTTGCTTTAAAATAATGAGGAGCTGAAATAAAACTTCTCCCTAGAAGAGAAAAATTGGTATAAATAGCAATGTAATTGTGCATGCTAATTGTTTTGGCAATGCGCTTTGTGTCAAAACTACCCTTAGTTGATAAAACCTAAAGTTCAGAAAAGGGGATCAGCAAAAACAAAACTTACAGAGCTCAGGAGTCGGCATCAAGCTTATGCACACTGCTATGAGCAAAGCTGAACTGAGTGAGACTGAGCCTGAGTTTTCACTGTTCCTCTCACTTACAGCACTCCAGGAGAGAGCACAACTTCACACAAGAAAACTGATGATAATGATAGAAGAGTAACCATTGAGATAATCAAAGGAAATTCCCAGCAGACATCTCAAGGTGTTGTTAAACACCAGCTGTATTTCTGCAGAGCAGGCAAGGCAGGATCCTCAGCCCATATCTTTGGTGGTCCTGTGCTGTGTGAGTCCAACACACAGAGCAGAGATGCAGTTGACCAATCAGTGCAGGTCCTAGCTGCATTCTGAGTTTGATGCAATGTAACATTAGGCTGAGCTGTGTTAATACAGAGCTGAAAATAACAGCTCTGCTTATAGTTCACTAACTTTGACACCAGCCAGCATTTGTTTTTATTAAGAACTCATAGGACTAATTTTTCTTAATGAAGTTGCAACAGGAAAGGAGTTTTGTGCAGCTGGGCCCATTGCTTTCACTGTTGTGGATATTCCTCACACAGCTTTCAAAGTCAGTTAAGATACACCAAATACATCCTGAATTTATTGCTATCACCTGCTGAATCTTGAGAGATTTCACCCAAAACACCGAGTGGGGAACACTGATAAATCAACAACATTTTGTACCTTCATGTATTTTGTGAAATGCTGCAGGAAGTTCTCAGGAAAAGAAAAACTGAGATGACACTTTTCTCACTCCTGGACTTCATGTGCCACTCTGCAGGGCCCAGCAGCCACCAGCACTGCTCTACAATGCAGACATAGGCTGGATGAGCTGCCTGGACGTGGAGGTCAGCTCCTAAGCATGTAGCTGAGCACTGTGCAGGACTGCAGATGCAGCACACCTCACTTAGTCAGGACCTCAAGCATTACCCATGTTTTACATACACACACACACACACACACACACTGAAGTCCCAGAGAAGAACCCGGCCCCATTTGCACCCACCACCTGAGCTGCACTCAGCACAGCACTGAAGCTGCTGATTCCAAAGGATGCATAGGGCACACATGGCCCCAGTGCACCCCTCACCCCCTGGGGGATTGGCTGAAGCTTCCTTTGAAGGGCAGAAAAAAAGAACAAGTGCTTTATTTGCATCAGCCACTGACATGGGGGTTTTCCTCACCTCTGTCCCAGAACAATACAGTCATTAAAGTGTCATTTAGTTAAATCAATCCACCTGAAATATTCACCTTACAGCAATTAAGTAAAATAACCTAGAAAACACCTCCTCCAAATAAGATAATTTGCTATTTCAAGTCTGAATCATGTTGGCATGCAAATACAGAGACTAACAGGTACACCAGAGACGTGTGAAGTGATTTTAATTGCCTGAAACTCCAGCACTGTCAAACTGCAGGGCAGGGGGAGAAGCCTTCCTAGTTATCTCACTGCTGTCGATGAGGAGTGTGCCTGAACTCAAAATGCTTCTACGCAATAAAGGGCTTAAAATAGCAATCAACACTCCTTATTCAAACAGATACCTGTTTGGCTCTCCTGTGGCTTTCTGTGTGTGCTGAGAGTTAATAATTAGGTCACACAGACAGCAGCTGTGTGAGGAAAACAACTGTTGTGTTTGGGATCGCTGGAACAGGCTGCACCCAGGAGACAGAGGGATCCTGCACAGCACAGTACGTGTGGTATCCATTCGGTTTGGACCACATACTACATCATGCTCCAGTGGCATTCACCTCTTGGATCTTGTTTCTGTGTAAAAGAAGGACTGCTGAGATCCAGCATTCTCCAACATGGTGGTGTCTGTGGCTGCAACAGTGACAAGGAACTCAGCAGTGCAGGAGCTCTGTGCTCCCACTCTTCACAGGGTCCAACAACGGCAGCCCAGATAATGCAGACCTAAGATCTATCCAGGCAAAAATACACATATCCCAAAGGCACAGCCTACATTCATCTGCACAGAAGCAGAGCTCTGTTCTCCATATCAGTCAGCAAATAGTACCATCCCACCCACCTGCTGCACACCACACACTGCAGACTGCAGCCCCTTGGAGCACACTGCCCTCCCCCCAATGCTGACTGCATGGCTGAGTTGCTCCAAGCCCAAACATACACACTGCACCTTACCAAGTAGCCGAATGAAGATGTTAATTACAAAGAAAAAAGGCTGCCAAGGTTATTAGAGATGTGTCAAGCAAATTAGAAGCTGTAATTCATATGTAGAATAGCTTACCATATGCTTCAGTCTTTTCATCTATTCACACCCAAGACTGATACACAGCACTGTGCCTCGTCCCCATGCTACCTACCTGTGGCAAGCATCACAATGCATCCCCATGCTTCCCATTTATTTCTGTCTTCCAAAGGCAACATTCTGGCACAGGAATGCACTGAACTGCTGCCAGAGATTCCCTCTGCTGCACAATGACAACTGAGCTGTGGTTCTGAAAGAGTTCCACAGATGGGTCCTTCAGCTCCAGTTAGCATCTCCTCACTGTTAGCTGACCAAGCCATATTGCAGCTTAATTAATAACAGCCTTCTCTGGAATCTATTCATTAAAACCACCACAAGACTTGCATAATATAATGTGGCAAATCCCCACAGTTCCCACTAACTTCACATGGAAGCAGTCACATTTCTCCTACAGGGATGGAGATGATGCAGGCAGCTGGACTGGTAGCTTAGAGTTGCAATTGCAACCAGGAGATATTTATCTTTACAGCTCTTCCAGAGCTGACCAGGTGGCTCATGTATATGTCTGTGTATGAGAAATCATGCATATGCTCTTCTCCTGCCTTCGGACTGCAATGCATTTGCACATCTTGCTGCTTTCCAGGAGTTTAAACACATCCTCAAACATTTTATTTCCAGTTGTTTTCCTGAAAGGAGCAAGTAGCAACTTAAACCTGTATGAGCCCATAACAGCACTATTTGTTGAAACAACCACACAACTGAACATGCACACACTGTGTAGGAATAAATGCAGGTACAATGACAAGACGCAAGCACTTACATTAGATACATTAATGCCTGTTTGTAGGCTGGTGTTCAGGCAAATTCCAGTAGAAATGCAAAATATTATGATTTTACACTTCATGGTGCCCAAAGTGGGTTAAGTAGAATGATACCCAGATACATTTGTAAGATTGAATCTTATTAGGTGCAAAATATATTCTCCATGATGTGCTGAAATTGAGCTATTACACGAGAGCACTTAAGGAGCAGTGCAGGGAGCTGCAGTTTGCAAACCTAGAGGTCCCAGCAGCCCATAGCCCAATAGCACCTGCCTGCCACAACACAGATTTATGCTGCAGACCACAGTGTGAGAAGAGCATCCCTCACATGGAGCTATTAAGGATGGGAGACCAGCTCTGAAGAACAAAATGCCTGCAAGGTTGCAATGAGTCAAACAGCTTTTATTCGACACTACCTTTAACGATACAGCTGCAAACTGGTGTACATACACGGAATACTAATAGGATGCAATCATTACACAGAGGCACAAAGATTTGTTTCCTCAAAACCCAAGTGAAGCTTGAAGCATGCCAGACAAGAATGTCAAAGTCATGAAGAAAAGGAGGGAATAGAGAAGGTTATCTGGAGGTAATTGTAGGCTTTTAATGAAAGGAGTCATGCTAGACTAAAAGCCATGTCACATCACACAGATACGTAAATAACACCGTCGGATTAATGCTGAATGCATAAAAGAAATCAGACTCATTCAGCAGGAAGCTTTTAGCATGCAGCTGTGGGTATGTGTTTGGTGCATCATCTGCACACCCAGGCAGGACTCAGCTGCACCCAGAGCTGCTACCAGCTCTGCAGAGTACAGCTGTCCTAGAACAGAGCTCACCAGCACAGTCCTGGCAGAGGCAGTGAGCAGTAGCCTTGTCTTCCCTCCTGCTTATTTGGGGTGAAAAACGCAAGAAAAATTGGCATTCTGAGAGGCTCCTCCACTCAGATGAATCCTAGGTCATAAACAACTGCCTCAAAGTGCAAGTGTGTTTCTCTGTTCCAACCTGGTGCACCAGGAGATTTCTGGGCAGGCAGGACAAAATAATTACGGCTGACAGCTGACAACAGAATTAAGGTGGTGTCAGTCCCAAAGGAAAATCATGTTCTACAAAGAGCACGTATTAAGCTTACGCTTAAAAACCTGCACACACACCCAAATGCCACACAGCTGAGCTGCTTGCTGGCTTTGCTGCCTAGTGCCACTCTTTCCCTGCCTTCATCTGTTGTCAGTGAGAAACTGTCCAAACTCAAACTACACTAAACATAAAGCCTCAGAGCTGTGCCAAAATCAGGACTTTGTGATCGGGGGTCTTTTCCTTCCTTGGTAGTCCAAGCATAAAAATAAAACATTTCTTTTTCCAATCTCATTCGCACATACTCGCTGTCTATTATTTGCTTGCATTATTTCAGCAGTGAGGTACTCAAAGAAGAGCTCTGCCCTCAAGCTGTGGTGGTGGCTTCCCATCTATTCCAACAACATACATCAAAATTTTATAAAAGCCATAAAATATGCTGCAGCCTGTTTTTATCTTCCCTCTTTGAACATGCATATAATTTGATTCCATCTTATCCAAACACTCAATAACCAGTAACAGGAGGGAGCAGGATAATTTAGTGACGGGGGCTGGCAGAGGAGTAGAAAAGCAGTACAGGGAGGGGAAATATGCCTCTGCTTTTGTGTCTGAGGCATTTTTTGTGAACAGTGTTGCTGTTGGAGAAGCCTCACTGCTATTGCAATGCACCTCTAAATCTTATGTCTGAGAAAAAGCAAAACATGAGCTGCTGCCCTCCGCACGCTACCAGCTCCAGTTCCCTGCCCTGTCTCAGGGCTGTCTGCCTCCTCTTCTATTATTAATCACTTTCCTGAGGTCACATTCCCCTCTTACAGTACTTGCTGTGCTCGAGGCCTTGGAGCAGTGATCCAGGCACACAGAGCCCTGCAGGCAAAGCTTGCACTGCACCTCCCAAAAAGCCAGGGGCTCTACTAGGGCTGGGGCTGGCTGCAGCCAGCTGCCCACAGGCACAGAGGATGGATTCTGATGAATGCAGCCTTCTCACACAGCCACAGGGCAGACACAGCCTGCACATCGCACTCTGATGTCTGGTCTTAATGCCTGGCACAGCCCCTGCTCTGCTGGAGGCCATCCAGGAGTTAACTCACATTTTGGTTCCACCGCCATCTCCCAGCACAGGGTGTGGGAAGCAGAGGAAAGCATGTGGAAAGGAGAGTGGCTCACAGGCCAGACTGAGCAGTAGATCCAGCACTCCAAGGGGCTCTGTTTCAGAACTGCTTGCACTGACTTTAATTAAGCTCTCCAGCTTGGAGAGATTAAAGCAAAAGAGCACGCCAAAGAACTTGCATAGCACACAGCTTTCCCTCTAAGCTTCTGCAGTTGTGTAATTGAATTTCCTAAAAAATAAAAAATAAAAAAAGCCTTGTAATTGCACTCTGGGAAAAGCCACACTGTTCTACTTCCAACAATCTGTGTGCGCCCTATGGAAACATGAAACCACTCCATAAACAAAGTCTTCTTGGTTAACAATAAATAAACGTAATTACTATTGACAGAATCAGAAATCCCTCCTACCCTGAAAAGCAGCCCATCTATGGAGAAACACTGTGCAAGGTTTACCTAGAATAAATGCTTACCTTGCATTTCCACACAAGCTCACTGTTACTGCTGCACAGCAGGGCCCATCCAAGGGGCTCCTACCTTCACCAGGCATCACCCACTGCTCCTGAGACTGCCAGCAGCCCGAGCAGAGAGGGACTCATCACATCTATTTTATTTACAGCTCTCAGTGCCTCTGAAACCTGGCCTCACTTTTCTCTTTCTAATGCATCAGGCAGCCTTCTGAGCTACAGGAGTCTCTTCACTCCCCTGCTAAATGCATTCTTTTCAATACATCCATGAGCTGTACTTAGGAGTCCCCTTATTCAGAAGGGTCCACAGTAGTGTTGGAATGACTCAACACAGGGAGTTGCAGGAGAGCTGCGGGGCTCAGATGTGGGACGTGGGGCACTGGTAGTGAGCAGACACACACAGCTACCCCAACCCATCCTTCCTACAACATTTTAGTGTTTACCCCAAAGGTGACCTCTGGGGGACCACATACCACGTGGAGAGCTGATGGGTTTTCAGTCTTTTCCCTTGTACAAGATGAGGCAAATGCAACAGTGTTGCCAAATAATTAAAGCATTGAGATATGCAGTAATCCTGAGGATCCCAAGAAGCCAAATGCCTGTACACATGAAGCTGGAGCCCAATGGGCAGAGCTCCTGGAAGGCTGACCCAGCAAACTGATCAGTACACACCCACCCTGGTCTGCAATCTTGTTGGAAGCACGTTTGTGCTCCCAGGGCAGCAGTGGGCTGAGCAGCCCCAGGCAGCATCCCCATCACTGCTCCTCATGGCTTTCATTTTGTGCTCTGTTTCACAAGCAAGAGCTGCTGGATAATAAAGATTTGCAAAACAAACTGCAAGCCACACAGTGCTTTGCTTGGAACCTTTAAGTATGAAAATCCATTCCGGAGCCTATCACTTGCTGAGATAACCTCAGCCTGAGCATGATGTGTAAGTCTCCTGCCAGAAAAGCAACCATCCCAAACTCCCGTTTCCTTGACACAGGCAGCACCCAGCAGCCCAGCTCAGCAGCCCTCACAGTGCATGTGGCATGAACTCTGTCTGCACTGCAAGTGGATGCCCAGGGCTGCAGGATGTGCTGGGGCTCCTGAAGGCAGTGCATCCTCCATCAGAGTGAATCTGCTGCTCAACATCGATAGGCAATTCCCAAGCAGCAGCATTTCTTGGTATCTGGTTGAATATCTTTCCTTGGAACATACGCTATGTCACAGATGCATATGTTTTAAAAATAATTATGGATAATATTTTTCACTATTTTCTCAACACTCCTCATGGAGGAGCAGAAGCACCACACTCCTCTGTCAGCACAGCCAAAACATCCTGAGCTGCTCCCAGCTGCAGTGCCCAGCCCTGGGATGTGTCCCCCACCCCAGCTGCCCCCCAGCTGGGGATGGATGGGGTTCTGCCAAAACAGCATAGCTCTGGCCAGCAAGCACTACAGCAGCAGCTCACACCTGTGCTGTGCAGCACAATTGCTTTTTTATCCACAAGCAGAAAATAGTTCTTGTTTTACAGCCAGCAAACAGGGCAGAGCTGCCTCAGGAAAGAATCCCCTACAGGCAGTGGCTCTCACCGGCACTGTGATCTGGGCAGGACAATACTGGTCCACAGCAGACCAGGGCAGCTCTACCCTTCAACACAGTGTCAGGCTGCAAGGCCAGAGCACGGCTAACTACCGTCTGTAACACTGATCTGTCACTGCCAAGACTTGCTCGCTAAGCACACCCTGGGGGAATAGTGCTGCTCCTGCCATGAAGGCACTAAGTTCACCATCTAACACCACAACGAATCACTTTACTCCAGCACTCCATCTAAAGGCGCAGTCAGGCTTTGTACAGTGAAAAAGCAAATGAGACAGGCCAAATATAACTAAGGGGAAACGCAGCAAGGGTCATTGCATGTACAAGACCACCTATTGCATGGAGAAGGATGGAGCTGTTTGCCCTAAGATGCAAGAAAGTGTTATTTTCAGAACAATAAAGCTCCAAAGGAGATGGAAGTAATTCTGATAATGTCAAATTACCCCCTTTTCACTTGCAATCTTTACAATTTTTTTAAGTGCATTGCTCTGCCCTGCCAATCTTCCCTTCTCTATATATATTTCTAATCGGTCTAATCTAATTAAATTAATTTCCTGGAATAATAACCTCCCAGGGACATAGAACCAGATAATCCTTAACTCCTCATGAAGTCGCTTCCTGTAGGGTTGGGGAGCAATTACAACTCATTAGTCATCCATCTTAGGGGGAGTCAATGGGGTTTTATACAGATTGTTTTTCCAAGAGCAGGCATGTGTGGGTGTCTGTTAACAAAGCCTTTATGGGGATATAGCCTTGAGTGAGATGCTTGATGGACACAGGCACATGCAGCTCTTTGATCTTCATTCACAGGAGGACCCCACCATCACACTGTGTCTAAGGCCAACGTGTACAAGCAAAGTACATCCCATATAAAGTTATGCAGAGCTATGCTAAAACTGACGAGTTTGCCAACTCTGTGCTCCTCATCAAGAGTTACTTTCAGTTGAGTAGGGGATGGTTAAAACAAAATCCTGACTAGACAGAAAATAACCTTTTCTGGACATACAATACAATGTCAACAGTAAAGGCTAAATGAGTGAAAGCCACTGATTGCTTCCTAAAACAGGTTCAACGACACTGATCTGGATACTGGATTGCTGACAGTGTACCCACAAAACTTCATGCTGTAAGAGAGAAAAGGAGCTCCTAACAATGGTATTACTTCATATAGCACAAGCCTAGCTCAAATCATGTTCCCCACACTAGCTGGTGACCACAAAACTGAAAGCAAAAGGATTCATTAAACACCAGGAGTAAAACATGTCCTGCATCACCTCCATCCCAAAGACAAGGAAAGCAGCAGTCGGTACCAGGAGGTACCACCAGGCTCTCCTGTCAAGGAACCCAGAGCACAGCTCAGAGCCGGGCATTGCCACACACAGCACCAGGAGCTCAGAGACATTCAGGGCAGGGAACAGACACCAAAGTGCATCCGGAATAAAGCAGCCATTTGACTTCAATTAGATAATCTTTTCCCTCTCTGATGCCCAGCTATCTTCAGAATTTACATTGGCAGACTTGATTGGAGCCTTTCACGTTCTACTTCTGAACTATATGTTGTATATATTACAGTGCCATAAATTTGACATTTCAAATGCCAACAAATGGTGAGAAAATTGGCCCCTTGTGGATAATAGCCAGCAGCCTTTACATGTAATTATTTTGCCCAGAAATTTAATTTGCTAGACATAAAAGTTATGCTGAATGAGAGAGTGCTGGATAATAATCTTTAAGCTCAGGGAGCAGACAGCCGTTACTATAGGCATTGAAAGACGTGCCGTTCTTCGAGCCATAATGCAAATTCCCTGTTGTTAGGAGCATTTCTGAAACAAATGTAGATGATGCTTTATGATGGATGGCACTACTTAATTTGCAAAGGCTGTCCCCATATGTAAACTGTACCACCACAAGCTCTGCATGGGTGTTGCTCCTGGTACCCCAGGGTTGGCTCTAACCTGTGTCCCAAGGAGATACCAAGGTGCCACCAGACCATGGCTCCAGCACAGGAGCAGAGACAGCAGCCCCACCAGGGGGAAACCACAAAGTCCTACAGCAGCAACAGCAAAGGCAACATCTGAATCCAATATCAGTGCCATTCATCATCATACACAGCTGAAATTCAAGCAGCTACCAAAGGTGTCCTGACAATTGTTTGCTGCTACCTTAAACATAACCACTATTGGGAAAGAAAAGATTGGAGTAAAAGAGGGAAAGAAATAATAGAAACAAAAGGTGAATCTAGTGCAGGGATTATAATACTAAAATCATGTCTGCACATCATACAGAATGTAGAATACCTGTTGTATCAGTGCAGCAGACACAGAATACAGAAGAGAATTACCATTAAATCTATATTGATCCATCAAATATCTGCAGACAGAGCTGGGACCTATTCCCCAGCTCATTGCTCCCAGTTTTAGAAGATGTAAAAATACCATTTTGCTCAGTACATATGCACATTTAAGGATATATTCTGGCACATCAAGGACTGTGTACTGCAAGTAAACTACTCAATTAAGACTCATAAAAGCTAATAACAGAGCTAAAGGAAATCTCTAAATCACATGAAATCAGCCAACAGTTACACACAACTCTCCAACCAAGTACCTATTTTGGTCCCAGGGAGCACACAATTGTCTGAAAGAGATAACTTGCAGTTAGGGCTCCTGAGTCACCCAAAGTAGCATTTGGATACAGCTTTAATTTTTGGCATTTCTTTGCTTTCTGTGGTTTCAAAAAGATGAACGCTCAAATGTGCTGCAGGAATATTGGCTATATTGTAAGTACACTCACACAAAGCTGTGCCAGGGCTCACAGCTACAGGAAGATTCAGCAAAACCTGCAAACAGCATCCTGTTCCTCTTTTGGCATTAAAAGCATTCATGTCAGGACAGACTTTAGTGACAATAATGAACATTTTAAGGCTTAGTGGATTATTTCTGTCTCATACCTGCATTTCAGGCAGTGATGTACAACAGCTGTCTAAATCCTGGGTCATGCCATGTGATGCTGAGTGCACGTGGTGTCCACTGGCTGAGTGGGGCTCATTAGAGTGCAGGTTACCCTTCCAGAGTGACATCCAGCTGGATTCAGCAACAGACCAACACACTCCAGGCACTCAGACTGTCCAGGATTATTAGCTTTGGGTAACAGCAAGAGCTAAATAAATTCAAAGCAGATAGCATGCAAGAAATTTCATACTGTTTTTATCTTGATTTACACCAGACAAAGCCTTTACATAGATCTGACATTTAGTGACTTAATCTAAGGAGAAGTTCCCTATCCCGTATCCTTTATTCTCATTTTTGTTTTTTTTTCCTTAAGATTTAAGTGCTGATCAAGTCACCGCTGAAGTAGATTAACTCTTCTAGTCTCTGGGGAAGAAACAATCAATGTAGCATAACTTGAACTGTCACATAATCATAGCTCAGGTCAGACCTGGATCCGACGCACTGAGCCATCTCCAGGAGTGAGGCCAGGCAGGAGCAGCACAGTCTGCTGGTCTGGTAGGTGTGTGTTCATTATCATGGAGCTGAAGAAAAGCCCAGAGCACCTGGGGACAGGCAGAGAAAGTTATTTTAGCTGAGCAGTAAGAGCCCAGTTGTGAGCCATATCTGAACTGCCTTTCATCTCCTAGGAAACCTGGGGTTTGGATGAGAAGAGTACCTCAGTAGTTTTCTTCTCCGAGTTTGAATCGATTGCAGGGAGTTGCTCGCTCTATCTTGACTTTAATAGGCTCTTTGGACTTGCATTTCCCTACCTCCCTGCTCCAATTATTTACCTAATCATCCACATAAGGGAGTTTGCTATTCCCCTCAATGTTTATACAGTGTTCGCTCATCAGGCATCCCACGATTGAATGCCAGTGACAAACATGAAACCTTTAATTCTGTATATGTTGGTTTTGCTTGTCCTGATGTTTTCCACAGAATCTGACAAGAGGTTTTGGTTTCCAGGGGCTGATGCAGGGCTGCTCCGTGCAGGGTTGTCCAGTGCTGCTTCCACTTCACAGTGTGATGAAACCCAGAGCAAGAGAGTGTGTGTCTGCTGGAGGAGAAACAACACAATGTTATTATTTCATAAGAAGTCTAGTATAAGTCAGAGTATGAGTCTGGGTGCTATGTGTTGTCCCCACATAGCTTCTGGATTTGAGTTTACTCAGGTGGGACCCGATCTGCTCTGCACCTACAAACCACAGCGACATCGATCTCCAACTGATCTTCCTTTATGAGGCAAAACCTTATAAAAGAACTCACAAACAAGCTCAGGCTCAGGGCAAAGCAATAAAAACTGATCCTTCTTGGGGGCACTGTCCAAAATCATATGTGTAAACTGATGAATCTCAGAGCAATTTCCTTGGAAACCTCATTGCTGCCTGCAGCCACCGCAACCACCAGAGAGAGACTTCATGAAAGAGGGAACAAAGCCTTCAGCAAAGTGTTAAGGTTTTCAGCTTTTAGGTAAAACCTTCACATCTTCACCTCTTCTTAATGTACTTTCTAAAGATCCCTCCACCACTTCAGCTCCTTGCTTTAAGTAACACAAATGGATAAACTTGGCATCATTAGGTTCAGAATTTCACCCTTTATTTCTTCAGTAAAGATTGATTCCACTACAGTCTCTACAAAGTAGGCAGGGGGGAGCTGATGCCTGATTTAGGTAACTTAGATCACCCTAAAATACCACTAAGACAACTAGGAGGACAATTAGTGCCCTAACCTGGTCTAGTCACCCAGCTTCAGAGAACCTTCTACTTTAACATCACCTGCTTTCTGCCACAGGCTCCTCCACAGTGTGGAACCTCTTCTTTCATTGCACAGTCTCTTCTAAGGAATTTTTTTCTTCCTTTTGAAAGGAAAAAAGCCAGCCAAAATGAGAATCTTGGGTAAATACCCTGAAGAGCATGTATACATTTTAGTGGCTAACAGACCCTGAAATAAGAACTGCTGCAATAAATACCTTCTGTGACACATTTCTATCCAGAACAAATTTTATTTAAAGGGAATTGTTCTAGTTAAACTAAGCCTAGCAAAGTACTTTCTCTAAAGATCCACAAAACACAGACAGAGAGAAACAAAGACAAATCATGGGAATATGCGTGATGTGTAGAAATAGGATGCTGAATGTAAGACTGTATTGAGTCCTGTGGGACCTTTATGTTCTGGTCTGATCAAAAAGATTAAATCCTGATGAATGCTGTAATAATGTAGCAGAAATTACAGCTTAATATCATACTTAATTTTGGCATCTTTAGATTGGAAATGCTCCCAAGTGCATTGCACAGCCAGAGTGAGCATCTCACCAGAGCTGTGAATCTCCATTAGATCCTCACTCACAGTTACTTAGAACAGGCTTTGCAGTTAGGGAAAATGAAACAGAAGTTCTTTAGAGGTATTTTAAGTACTTCTTTGCAGCAAGATAACTGCCTCACCTCTTACATACACGCTACAGGTTGTCTGTTACCTCTGAGAGAAATAGCAGACAGTTTATTTTAGCCCACATTGTAAGATTGTTATTTCCACATTACCTCACTTACCTGTGGCTAACAATACAAGCAACAAGGCCCAGCTTCAGCTCAGGGTAGCAGGAAGGACAGCCCCCACTGCAGCCTCTCCCATGTTAAACTGCAGAGCTCCATTCCCACCAATGCATGTTGCTACGCCCTAATGCAGGTATTGAGCGAGTGCTCTTTCTCTGAGAGATGCACTGCTCACGAGGTTCAGGAAATACAGGTGAGAGCATCTACAGACAATATCCTTCCCCCATAAAATTCAAGTATTTCATCCAACCACATACACCCCAGATCCCCCTCAAAGGAGGCTCAGTGCCTCAAGGTATGCAGATACTTCTGGGACCAGAGCTTCCTACAGAGAGCACAGAACATTGGTGGAAGCCCACATTGGGCAGTTCTGCAAACACAGCCCCCACACAACCACTTCATGAGTCATTCCATGAAGGAAACCAAATCCTTCAGTAAAGCCAAAACCATTTTCAAATCAGGGTGTTCTACAGTTTAAGTGACGTGACACTCATTTACACAGGGACGTAGCTCATTATCTTAGAATATTAAAGCTTCTAATTAAATCTATTAATTAAGGATATTAACTGAATTCTGCATCCTAGAGCAGCAAACTAACATTCCCTACGGACACAGAAGTTATCTCCTAACAACACAGAAGAGATTTACCAACCACAGCGATGCTGCCTCCCTCCCCATCTGCTGGCTCACATTCCTATCACACACCATTTCCAGTATTGTTCTCAGCAGTGGGGAACCACACGTGCTGATGAGAGAACCTACAGCTTCTCCGTATTTCCCACCCAGTTGTACGTGTAATGCAAAAAAACCCATTTGGAGTAACATCTTTTCAGTGCTTTCCTTTAACATCAGAGGGGCCAGGTATGTGCACTGCAACGCACAAAGAGAAGAGCCTTGCTTAAGCATACATAAGCATTGAAATTCATGTTACATATTTGTATATGCTTTTTATAATATATTAAAGTCATAGCATGTATATAATAAGTACAAAGTATTAATCACAGTCAAGGAAAAAAAATACCCAAGATAAAAATGGAAATGCTAGAACATACTTCAAACATGATGAAAACACATTAAACAATAAACTGCCTTTACTATTGGCCAAAGCAGGGCAGACCAGCAAAAGAGAGAGGAGAGTGTGGCAATAAGAGAGACCTCAATTGCCTTCCAACCACCTTTTTACTTCTAATGCATTATCCTGCGAATTTTCACAGCACGTTAGAAGGCATTACTAAGCCAATTAGATCTTACATAAATTATTATGTGAAACGTTTACTCGATTAATTTTAACTACTCCTTTTTTAATTACCCATGAACAGCAGTGGATTGCCATGGCCACATGTGTCTAACCTGTTGTTTCAGCGACCATCTTCTGAGCTCTCCTCTCATCACAGCTCAGCTCCCTGAGCAAGGAGCTCCCATAGCACACAGCTGCTCAGCATCACCCGCAGTGCTCCCACTTAGCCCAAAGGAGTGCAGCTTTGGGGCACAACGGGAGCAAAATGGTGGAACAGCAGCACGTGTGTGCTTGGAAGTGCTTGAAATAAAACATAACTCAGGCAGAAAAAAACAAACAAACAAAAAAGAAAAGATCACATGCCAGAAACCCTTTTTTTGTTTGTTTGTTTGTTTTTGTTGTCGTTGTTGTTGTTTTGTTTGTTTGTTTGTTTTCCACTTCATCAAATAATTGTGAACTCGTTTAAAACAATAATCATCCATCTCGCTGCTAAATGCTTTGCCCTCCGGTCGTATGTTATACAGCATCGAATGTGAACACTCCTTAAAGAAAAAACTGTTCAGCTGAAATGCCAGTCCCGTGGACATGTGCACAGCTGTGGCCACGTGGATTTCAGGCAGCTCATATTGCAGCCCTGCACTGCTGCCAACAGCCAAACCTCCCAAGCTGTCAGCCGCAGGTGGCAGAGTGCTCTGACTGTGAAGTGCCACACAGTGCTCGTGGCTCACTTCTGTTCATTGCCTGCATGCAGGGCAGGGGCTGCAGATGCTTTCCCCAGGAGTGCAGGGCAGGGGCAGTGCTGCTCCTGGTACACACAAGCACAGGCTGCAGCCCCATGCTCGCAGCACACCTTGAAGCTGCCATCTCCCTTCACAAAACTGCGTGTTCAGTAGCAATTAGAATCAAAGAGTTCTTCAGTTCTTCTGTAAGCAGAGAAGAATAACACCGCTCTGTCACTAAAAATAGGATATTTGCAGTCAGATGGACTGGAGTTGTATGCTCTCCTGTTAGAGCAGCTGCAGACAGGTCTTCATGAGCCACATTGGCCAACAGGTCCCAGGCTTCAAGGTTAATGCTCCTCCCAAGTGCTTCTGTGATGCTTGTTACTGCTTTCTGCATGCAAGGTTTCACTGCTGAGCTGAGAAATAGCCACTAGAGTGTATTTTATAGGCAGATGAAGACTAATTAGAAGTGAAAATAGATTGATATTGAAGCAACAGAAGGCTCTCATTATCCCAAGAAATCTGAAGTTGGTGAGTTAAACATGCTCTGTGCTCCGGCTGGTTGTGCCTCTCCATCTACTTTGTAATGCCTTCCTGGGCCAAGTGACAGCACAGGCAGAGAGTGAGGGCAATGGGAGCAGTGCATTTTGTCTGGATGACTACAAACCAAACACTGTCAGCTCAGGCTCAGCACAAGGAGTGAGACAGAGTGAGAGACAGAGAGCACTCCTGGGTGGCACAGGCTGTGCTGGCCATTTGGGACAGATGCTGTGAGCCACTGGGTGGTCATTTGCTCCCTCTGGCCGGCAGGCTCGTCTCTAAAGGTACATGGCAGTTGCTGACCCAGCTGGAGCTGCTTCCATGCAAATTCTTTTGTGGAAGGATCCCTTTGTTCCCTTCTATGTGTTTTGTTTTTAAGTAACAGCACAGTTATTACCAAAATAAGTTCAGGCTTTAAAAACAAATAAGCGTTTATGTTAATGAGCTTCTCCCCCTCCTTCAGACTCTCCAGCAGCCACGCTTTGGGGCAGCAAATCAAAGTATAATTCTCTGTGCAACTAGTTACGGGCTGTTAGTTATTGGTTAATGGGCTGAATTAGCCTCCATGAATGATTACCCCCATCTGACTTCATCATAAGCCTTCGGCCACATAAGCCTGCTTAGAAGAGATAGAGATCCATTCATGAATACTGGTTATGAGGTCTCAGGCAGTGCTATCTCTGTTTTAGCTCAGCCAGCTTTGCAGGGCCATTTCCTTCACTGGGGAGCACCAGGAGCTGCCAGCGCACCCATAGGGACAGCAAAAGGCCTTCAGAACTTCATGGATATTCTCAGGGAAAAAGAAAAATTAAAAAATGAATATTAATCCTAAGCATTGAGATAAACAGCTACGCCACGTTTAAAGGATGCTCTATTTACTCTACGGATTTTTAATTATAAAATCAATGAAGTGTTAATGATTTCAAGCATTACTTCAGCTCACTGGGACTTCCAAACAACTTTTTTTCAGGCTGTGGCATAAATTCCTAAGTTGCTCAGTTTGACCAATTTGTCAAGACAATTTCCATTAGTAAATATGAATATTTAATGAAAAGGAAAACTGACATGAGCAACTTCACTTAAGCAACTAATGACTTACTGGAAAACAAGAGATACATTAATGTGCCACTTGATTAGAAGTATCTGCAGAGTGCAACAATCCAAGTATCAGCAAAATCCTCCCTTGCCCTTCCTGTCTCAAAGCACCCAGGCCTCTGTGCAATAGCAATTTGCTCTCACAGAAGCAAGCCAGCATCAGCAATCCATACTGTGCACAACCCGTCAACACTCCCCCATCCAGAAAGGTCTGCAGGGTTTGGGGGCTTCTTTCAGCTCAGATTGCAAAGCAGGCTGTTTGTGCCCAGAGAGCACCCAGCCAATGCATACACATTGCACCTGCAACGAGTCTGATGAATTCAGACAGAAGACTGATAAACGATGAGCAGCTACACCACTCGAGGAAGAAGCCCACTCTGTGCAGTGGGAGCTCTCTTCCCACTGACCTCCCTCTGCCACAAATCTCTTCTGACAGGCACTCACAATTACTAAAGTGAAAAGCTGTTTCCTTTCGTCACTATCCCCATAAAACACACTGACTCTCTTAATTACATGCTCAGTTGTTTTCCAAAGGCTCTACCCATGCATGTAGGCAATAATTCAAGCTCCGAGGCAAGGCACCATGTAACAGAGCTAGAGCAGCATAGGCAGATGGAAACAAATGTCACAGAGCACAGCAGGAGAAGGGTCCAGCAGGTCTCCAGCTTTCAGAGCATCTCCTGCACTCCTGGGACATCAGTCACAGGGCCCTGGGGGTTAGCTGAGGGCTGCAGATGTCCATCACCACCCAGAGCCCCAATCAGTACCATCACACAGCCCAGTCTGGCCGACCAGCCTGCGAGCCTGGCAACAGGAGGCCCTGCCAGCTTCCTATGATCCACAGCCCCCAGCATTTCCTACTGCAGCCTCTCAAGGCACTGAGACACTGCTAGCAGCAGTCAGAGGTATGCAGCTCTCTGTAGGGACATGTAGCTGTGCAGGCCAGCCCAGCAGTGGACACAATGAACCATGGGCACCACAGCTCATGGGCTCCAATGATCTCAGCCCTGCAGCTCCCCTGATCTCTCCACAGCACTACTGGTGCACCCACAGCTCAGTGCCATGCTCAGCAGAGCGTCAGCAATGCTGTGTGACTGTTCCCTGCAGCTGCCTACTTGCAAGCCCCCAAACATCCCACAGGGCTGAAACCCTCTCAGTTTCATACAGTTTGTTTTGGAGGCTGTTCTCTTCTAAACATAAACAAAATTCAGCCAGTCAAACTTGTGTTGAATGACATTTCTCCTTACAAAGAGGAGAAAGCTCCTTCTCTCCCCACAGGTTGTGCCAGCACCAGCATATCCCCGCTGATGCAGGAGCTCAAGTTTTTGCTTATGGGCATCAATTCACCAAAGAATTAGCTCAGTCTGAACTGACCTCCCACCCAACCTCTGTAGGGGAAGAATGTCTCTGAGATCTCCCCCCACACACACTTATGGCAAATGAAGTTAATGACAAACTGTTACAATTCATAAAGCAGAAATACTATGCCAGAAGTTATCAAAATCCTACACTGTGTCAATTTTCCCTTCTAAACACAGCAGGTCAAGCCCATTCTGTTACTTTTTACATCAATGAAACAAGAAAAAAAAACAGTCAGAACACAAATACCCAGCACTGGAGAGCCAAAATGAACTCAAACACTGCACATGTCCCCCATGCAGTGAGCCCTCCATCCCAGTACTGGGAACCTCTGGCAGTGCAGGGCACACTGCCATGCCTATCAATCCATTCTATACCAGTGGGATGGGAGCTGTTAGCCAGCGGTCACCCGGGGTGAAGTATTTTTGTCTGGTTAAAGGAATGCTTGACTGGACTAAAAATCTTAATAGATAATCTCTACAGAACGTTTTTGTGCAGTAATTCAGGAACATCAAAAGCGTGCTAGCCAACCCAATTTTACATGAATTTGATATGGATTTACTCATGGCAGAGTTTGTTTGAAGTCTGCAGTGAGGCACCTTCCTACTCTCTCACCCCACAGCACCCTTCTTCTGTATTTCATGGTAGATTTGCAAGAAAAATAGAAAAAAGGCGAGCAAAACAAAACCAAACAGGAAAATCTAAGAAGCTATTAAAAATGATTCCTCTGCAAAGCACAAATATATATCTAGCTTGTTTTCTGTATACTGCCTTTGGTCTCCAGTGTCTATGAATCCTCACCCCAGCTGACTTCTAACTGGCCTGATAACCCATGTGTTCATTGCAGCAGAGCCCAGCAGAAGCTGCACTGAAGGAAGAGGAAACAGGAAACATTGCCTGTGCAGAAGATGAAAGTGAAGTAATGTTTTCCCATGGTATTTAACAAAGATTCATGTCCATATTACCTACCAATCCAGCAGCCTGCCACAATGTTTTCTTCCTTATCACTCAATGCCTAGAACAGAAAAGGTTTACTTCTACATACATTAATGGGATAAGCTTAAACCTTTCACCTTCCTGAAGGCACAGCTAACAGCAGAAAGCAAGCACAAACACATCCATATGTTAACAGAGAAAAAGAAAGAAAAACAAAATCAAACCTTTTTCCTTCCACCATCATTACACCTTCAGAGTCCTGACAACATTCTTCTCTCTAAATTAACTCAAGGGAAATTCTGGAAGGAGGGAGGAATGAAAAAGAAGCAGCTTTCCTGGAGCACAGAGTCACCACTGGCTGGTGATCACACCTCACCAACACCTTTCATCCTTAGAGAGAAATGTGGGTGGGTTTGAGATGGGCTCAGGGTGGGAAAGCTACCTGGGTACTTATCAGGGAGGGCTCCCTCAGCCTCAATATGGATTTGGTTGGTTTCTGTGGATTGTATTTCTCTGATAACTGAGAAATCAATATGAAAGAAACCTGTTGGACAAGCCACCAGAAAAAGACAGTACTTCTCAATAGCCTCAATGCCTTGCAGCAGCAAGAGGGATTCCTGCCTTCACCTGTCCCTCTGCCTACTGGCATGTGTGTAACAGCACCAGGACCAATGTAATGGAAAGATGTTACAAACAGAAGGATGCTCATCCATCTCTGAAGATCTAGGCTCATATTAAAACAAACAAACAAAACAAAAAAACTCTACAAAGAAGAGATCTCCAGCAAGAAAACCTTCCTCTGTGGCAGTCAGCTCTTAAATGAAGTTTAAGAGGAGTAGAGTGTGGCTCTATTACCTTCACCTGTGCTCTCTGGGCTTTTCTTCTGGTGCTCAATGAGTATTTCAGGCCATGACCCATCAGTTCCCATACACATGGGAGCTGGTAGCCCTCCTCCCCTCTCTTAATTTCCCTCCTAAAAATGCATTCTGCAATACAGACTTCTGCAACACTGGCACTGTGGCTCTGCTAAAATGCAGCGAAGGCACCAAGGAAAGCTACAGGAACTGCCTGTTGCATGGCCCTGCTCATGTCTGCAGCTGCTCTACCACCTGCTGCTCATAGATAAACTCCAGGTCCTGCATAACTGCACGTCAGTGGATGCCCTCAATGCACTTACTGAGAGTTATGTGGGCAGATGGAAACTGCAACTTCAAACTGCTCTTTTTGTGAAGTTGCTGAAAACTCAGCTCAACTCCACAGTCAGTTCCTGCACTTCCTTCTGTGCTGTGCACCCTGCAGCAGCTCACTTCATAGCCAGGCCTGGCACTGGCTGCAGCCCATCAGGTTGTGCAGCTCTCACTGTGTTTATAAATATGTGGGATTCAAAAATAGCGCATTGGCACAAACCCAGGCTCCTTATTTTAAGCCTTTGATCACCAGAAGTTTACATGGTATAGTGTGGAAATACAGCTTCAAATAAATTCAACCCCTTCGTTATTGACCCTTCCTACCAGGAATGAGGGATCTATTTTTTTATCAGAGGGAAATCAGCTAAACTCATGTTCAAAGGGAAGGGAGGATAAAGCTCACGCCTGTTTCTTTGCCTGTGGGCAGGAGGTGACAGAAGAGCTGAGGGCAGCAGGGTCTTGGCAGTACCATGCTGACCTCACTATGCTCTGCACACCCCCTGGAGGAGCTCAGCTCTGCACTCCCTGCCATACTTCAGTCCCCTGCCGTTTTGTCACCTTCACCAGCAACCCATGCTCATCCCCCGCTGCTGTCTGGAGCAGCCCCACAGAGCCATCCCAAGCCCTGGCCCTGCAGACCAGCATCCCACCTCTAACAGCAGCTTTTCACGCTCACATTTTCACCACAGGGCTGCAAAGCGTCAGTCAGCTCAAATAAACGTTAACTCTGCTCCTCTGGGTTATTTCACAAACAAGCCTGTTTTATGAATGCTAGAAATAAAGAGAAACTTCATGGCTCTCCCAGGACTGCAGTCTGGCACATCTGAGCAGAACCACCAGCTCTCATAGCCACACTGCTCACTTCCATAGTTAACCCACGGATGTTTAAATCTTGGTTCAAACTGGAAGGACACAGATGCTCAGAATCATAAAACCAAGTCCTGATTAATAAACCCAGTTGCAGGGTGGTTTTAATATCAGTTCCTACCTCCTTCATAGTAAGGTGGTTGTGAATGATATGGAAGAAGAGAAAATAGGAAAACCTGCATCCTCAAAACCGCACTCAGAGGACCAACACTGAGTGCCAATTCCCAACTCTGCAGCACAGTTTCTTTCCCATTACACATCACACACTCTGTGTATCCTCAGGTCACTGCTTTCCAAACAAGCTCTGCTGGTAGGGTGAAAAAGGCAGAGGGTGGTACAGAAACCCCTTCAGCATTGAGTGGTGCATTCAGACAGCCAAAATGGGAATTAAAATGGGTCTGGTTGGGAGGGAGGATCAGAAATAATAGCAGAGCATCTCATGTCAAGTGCAGAAAACATATTTATAGTTTCTGAGAACAGAGCAAAAGAGTGAGCACGCAGGACTACATAACTCACTGCTGGAATTAGCCCCTTCAGCATGTAAGTGATGGAGACAACTGGAGCTGCTTCTTCTCCTGTACAACCCCCCCATCCCCCGCCTCCCCCCTTTCTTTTAATATGAAGAAAAAGTTCCTTGTCTCAGGAACCATGCAAGAAAAGACAATTTAGGCTGGAGAACTGATAAATATTCCTGTATTTCTGCAAAGCGCCAGCGGCCTCACTCAGTGTTGTTGTAAGTCGGCACGCATGGGTGGACAGCAGTGAATCAAAGTGCCCCTGGCACGCAGTTAGCAGTCACCCCACGCTGTGCCTCCTGCTGCAGCCATTTGTGCAGCCATGGTATTAAAAATGTGTTTCCTGGACCTGCCTAACACTGAATGCCCTGGAGACAACTGAATTAGTGGAAATGCAGGCTGCTGTTGTCATACCATAAGTAGTTCAGGATGGAGTTGCCTGACTGCGTTTCCCCAGTGAGCTCTTTACATCTATCTGAGCTGATTGATTTTCAGTCAGTTTTCTGTGGGATGAGTTCAGATTCCCCAGGCTCAGGTATGTGGAAAGAACATGTAAGTTAATTCACTAAACTACACAGTAAATCCAGCCACAGTCTCTTCAGGAAACACAATGTATGTAATGAAGACTAAATGGACTTTGTTCTGCTTACTAAAATTGTTTTTAGAGACATTCCCTATCCGCAAACTCAGATTTATGAGTGTGCTGGGGGCAGCACAGCCGTCGCCACAAAACCAAGGAAACTGGAAGCAAAACCAAAGGAAAGGAGGAAGATGGAAGGCAGAGAGGTCATAGGAGGAGACATACAAGGAGATCAGTGGGAAAAAGAATCACAGAACCATTAAAGCTGGCAAAGACCCTGCCCACCATGACCACTAACTACGTCCCTCAGTGCCACATCCCCACGTTCTGAACACCGCCAGGACTCCCTCACTCCCTTGTGCAGCTGTGCCAGCACTGACCACTCTTTGGAGAAGCAGCTTTTCCTAAGAAGAACCACCTCAAAGCTCAAAGTGTTCATTTTCCACCCCAGTTTCTTTTTCCTTTTCCTTTTTCCATGGACTCCTACAACATTACCCCCAAACCCAGGGCACCTGGTGAGTTGTGTGCCTGCTGTAGGCCGTGGTGAAGCGAGCACCTTACCACAGGTTCAGTCACCCTTTATATTCCGAGTGCTCCTCTGGATGCTGCTATCTGCTGGCTGGTTTCTTTGCTACCCTACCTGCATGTCACTAATGTACAGTAGTGTCCAAAGCTGAGACCTGCTTGTGCAGCAGCAGCATGACATCCAGCTGCAGATGAAGCAGTAATGATTGTTAGAATTCTTTATCCAGCTCTGATTAAAGTTGTTTGGTTTTTGTAGAGCTATTTGTCTAACTCCACCAGCATATTTTCTTCCAAATCCATTCCCCATACAATCAACAAAATAGCCAAGTCCTTACAGTACTTCAGAGTTCCCTCCATTTCTCTGAGTCATGGTCAAAATTCTATTTGGGGTGGTTATTTGGACATATTTCATTACCACAGGGTGATAGAATTAAGATAGATATCTATTTCTTTTCTGATCAGAGAGCTAACTGCTGTTGTCTTCTAGTTTTCATTGTGAACTTCAGCTTTTCAGGACATTTTTGAGCAGTCTGGTCTGGAGGGTGGTGTCCCTGCCTATAGCAGGGGATTGGAACAACATGATCTTAAAGGTCCCTTCCAGCCCAAACCGTTCTATGATTCTATGATTTTCTTCTGGAGCAATCATTCACAGAGATGTCCAAGCAGGGTGCTTGGATGATATCTTTCCAGCATGAGGCACTTATCTGGGAGGGTCTAGATCCCTAAGAACTAATAAAATATTCCAGACTGCCCAAGGCAAAGCATGGGCCGGATCAGAACAATCCCCCCACATGGATTAACAGTGCGCCCCGTGCACCAAGTTTGGAGAAACTCCCTTCTCCCACTTACCCACTTTTTGACACAGAATAAGATAGATAAAATAGAAAAATAGCTTAGACCATCCTCAGAAATTTAATCTCGTAATGGAAGAGCTGCAGAGTGCTGCTCTCCTGGCAGTCTCGCCGGCTACAGTGCAGATTAGCAGAGCTCAGCGCTAGGCCAGCAGCACCTTATCGCACAGCCTTTGTCTGCTGCACGGCGCTGCCTCTGCCTACACCGTGGTTGGAGCAGATGTGTGCAGTGTATTCATGGCAGGAGCTGCAAGGAACACTGAGAGATGGGAACGAGCCCTGTGGGATGCAAAGCAAGGCAATAATAATTATATCATCAGAAAAGAGATTCTAGGAAATTTAATGCCATGGCAGCAACAAGATCCAAACCCGAATAGTTGTGGAGAGGATGCGTGTTTGCATGATGAAACACTGGGACTCATTGCACATATATACTCACCCACATGCTTCGATTTAATAGGTACAAGTAAAGCTTTCCCTTCCACTAATTTGCACGATAAACAACTTCAGTAATTATAAACCATGCTCACACTGATCGCACTGCCTGAAGGCAACAGACTTCAAGCAGTGTTCCTGACAGGCCTCAAACTAAGTATGGCTGGGTTAAAAGCACCCTTACCATACACTCTGGTGCTACAGCAACATAATCAGTTCCAAGTCTTTCTTCTCAATGGGCAGAACAGCTTCTAATTCATCTGTGTCTCCCTGCAATACTGATCCCTTGCCTTTGTGGATCCCACAGTCAGGCTGTTGTTTTTTCCATTTTTGTAGGGGAAAAAATAAATAGCCTACTGTTGTTTTTCTTTCTTGCTCCACATCCCCAGCACAACCTTCTCACCACACACAGATCAGCCAACATACAGACAGGTTCTTCCAATCTGAACGCCCTCCTCCTCCCCCGTCACTCTCCTCAATTGCCCTGAAGCAATCATTTATTTCAAGACTATTAACTTTCTGCCACGGTAGCAGCCCCATACAATTCCGAATGCTCTGTGCAAATGTTCCTCTATTAATGAAATTAAACATCAGAGACACACGCTGTCAGGATAAATTGATACAGTGAGCTCTTCTTTAGCCCAAGTCTGATAAATCACGTGCATCACTTAGAAAAAGATTTGTAAGGGTTTATTAAGAGGTGCAGCTACTTTTCAAATCCCAGGCTCTGATCCAATGAGGTTGAAAGCAGCACCCCATTAAAATTAATTGGAAGAGCTGAACCATCTCTTGATGACTTCATTTCATACTTAAATATGCATAGAGACAACTGCACTGGGATGACTTCTAGACACATATAAAATACCAAAATTATTGTGTACATATATGAAATGAAATGATTCTTATTCTTGGCCAGCACCTATAGAGAGGGTGATAACTACCCTATGCACCTCGGAATTTAACAACTTTTGGAGAGTACGTGGGTAGCAGCAGTTAAAGTTTTGTTTTACTGCTCTGCAAGTGTTTGGTTTAATTTCTTTTTTTAAGTGTTTTCTCCGGATGAAAAGAGGCTCCATGTAAAGATCGTTCTCTGTTTGGAGCTGGGGTAGGACATTGGACCAGGGGCATTGGGGGGATGCCTTCAGTCCAATAAATCAAAATGTAAAACAAAAACCATTTGTTCTCAAGTTTCTAAAGCGGAGTTTAAGAAATGGGCTGTACAATTTTCACAGTATGCTGCAGAAGTGGAGCCTGGAGGCAGAAATTTCTTTTGCAGTGCTGACCGCCTGTGAAGATCAACCTGCTTTGCAGAAGCCAACCCCAGCAGCAGCCAAGGCCATTATCTTTACAGAGCAAGTCATCACACAGGAATACAGGAGAGAAAATACGCAGCAACATCCAGGCAATAAATTCACCTACTTAATTCAATGCAAAGCTCCTTTACTTGACCCAAAACTTTCAGCTTGAGATGCATCTTACATAAACGCTTCACTGCGTATCATTAGTGTTCTTTTAGAGACTCAAGAGATTTCATATATTTCAAATATTGCAGAAAATAGCATTATAAAGATTTTATAAATGTGGCACTTAAGCATGCAGTTCACCTATACAAAATGCAACAAATGCAAGTCCAGGTGCTTTAGAGGTCTGCGCCAGCATTTCAGATACAGAGAAAAAAAGAGCTCAGGGTACTTCAGTGCTTGGCTCAGACACTCTCCTCGGGGGCTCCCACACACATCCATTGATGTGTTCAGGATCACTTCCCTTTGGAAAGTGCTGTTTCGTTAAGGGCACAATTCCCCCAGAAATGCTCATTAGAGCCAGCAGGGTTCAGAGATCAAGATCTGGGTGTAATTGTCATTCACTCACAGCATCTCCGAAGCAGCTCAGCATTTCTCACGAGCACTGAGAAAATTCATGACTTGACCTCTGAGTATTATTGTCTACTACATTAAGAAAAGGGCTCCAAATCATTAACAAAAGGTAGCAGAGGGAGACTGGAGAGGGATGCTGGCAGAGAAGAGGGGCAGGTCCCAGGGAGGGGGAGAAGAGTTCAGATAATCAGGGAGGTAGATTTGAGGCACTATTAAAAGAACAGAAGTAACATGGAAATAGATCTCTTACTGTTTCAGGGCTTGCCAGCAACAGGAGGACTTCTGCGATTGCCTGTGATGGCAAATTACTTCCCCAAAGCCAATACAACAATCAGAAGCCTCCAAACCCACACTACAGCTTGCAGGAGACATCATACAGCCTCAGCCTAAACGTGATTCAAGGCAGCAGTCCCTGAACACTGCCTGCACAGAGTCCAAATGCAATCTGCCACCTCTTTAAGGCAGACCATCCCATAGCAATTATTTAATTGCAACTTCCATTCCCCAGAACTCCCCAGTCAAGCACAGAAGGGGATAAATACTCAGCTTCAACACAGAATGAGTTGTGGATCTCTGAGAGCTGGCTAGAAGAGGCTTGGGTCTCTCAGTTCCTGCATCCACTTTGAGCCTCCACCTGCATCCACCTCACACACCAGGTCTCCTCCACAACCAGCACAAGGCAGCAAGTTCCCCACAGCCCTTTTCCCCACTGGAGCACTCCCTCCACACAGGGCTTTGTGTGTGAGCACTTCAGGCATGCAGCACCCAGCCCAGCACTAGTACAGGCCATGCTCCTGCCAGCCCACAATGGGCTGTCCAACCCACTATGGGCACCCTGGGGGCTGTCCCTGCCTCAGACTCATTACACTTTCACTGTCATACACTTCTTAGAAAAAGCCTGACTTCAGCATCTGTGTGTTACTTACAGTCTCCTTGGCAATTCATTTCCCCATTTTTCAATGAAGTTCATGAAAATCTCTGCAAAGAATGATATTTTCCCCCTTGCAATTCAAAATTCAGCACACAGCTCCCTCATGGATGGATCTTTTTTGACACAGGCCAGACTGGCACATCATTCCAGACCCACTTCCAAGACACTTTTTTTGGGCACACCGGTACTGTCAGAAGTCACTATCAGCCCTGCACCCACCAGGCCCAGAAGCCCATGGCCAGCACCTGGCACCCAATGGCCAGCACACAGCAGCCCACCATGAAGCACAGGAACCCTGGGGAGCAGCTTGCACGTGGGCCTGAGCCTAGTGCTGAGGTATGAAGAATGCAGAGTGAAAACATGGGGTTGTTAAAAGCAGCTGGAACTACAGAACAGATCCTTAACATTGCACAAACTGTTTTTTCTCTAATGCGAGATCTAAAAGGAAAACACCACGTCATTATAACGCCTCCCAAGGGAAAGAACTCACTGCAACTCAGGTAGAACTAAATTTGCTTCATTCTCCAAGAGAGTCTGTGTGCAGAGGGTGGCAGTCACTCTTTGCAAAGGAGCAGCAAAATAGAGGATTAGTGACAGGGGTCATTATCAATGATTTCTGCAAACCCCCAATTTTCACTCAAACAAAAGAAACAGCAAAAAACACACAGCCCCAGTTGGCACAATGTCTCCACATGGTTCCCCATTTGCAGTGGTGAATGGCGTTTATTTCTGCAGGGAGCACAAGTATTCCTGACTATGAAAGCCTGGTTACTGGCATGCCACCATTCATTCTTTTCCCACTGCACCTGCAATGTTTGGACTTTGTACCAAAAGCCCTGCTCTGTTAGGTCTTTGGATTAGGTTAATTCCATTTTTTTCCTCATTGAATGTCACGTTCCCCTCCTCAAAAAACAAGAGATTAATTAAAACTGCATTGATTTCCCATTGCCTATGTTAGCTCCTGTTTGATCTGCAAGCCTAATGAACTGTTACTGGCATACAATGAAATACTGCAAGTTAAATTCAGATGAGAGTTTGCAAGCAGTGTCTTACTTAATTGTAATCAATATGCCTGCATAGGAAAATATTAGAGTTGGCACATAAATTCAATATTAGTGAAAACTACATTGAAAAAGGAGTAAAATAGACCATCTTAACTGGAAGTCTGTCAGTCCACCCATCCATGAGGTGCTTCCTGCACAGTTATGGAAACACCATCACTACATGAAGCCCAACAGAAATGATGCTGGTCCATATTTAAGCAGCTGCCCTTTAGGCCAGGAAACTCCTTTCCTCTGACGCTGAGTATTTTTCACCTATTCTGCCAAGGTTCAGTGACAGCCCCATGGAGGGCATTGCTCCAAGCCCAGTGATTCCCACCACAGACTGTTTCGCTTCTCCCTCCTGCTGCCCACACCACCACCAACAGTGCCTACAGCCATTCCATGCAGCCCTGTGCTGCTCTTCCGGCATAAAATGAGTGCAGTGTTAATACTTCATTGTATTACTCAAACTCTGCCATGTCAGTGCTGTGACCTGAAAGCATCTGGTGTAGAAAGAGATACTACCACAATATCAGAAACGATACATACATAAACATGTTCTGCAGCTAAAAACCATTAAAGAAATTAGAATTTTGATTTGAGATTCATTTAAGATTTGCTTTCAAAGGAAAAAAAAAAGTTATTTATTCTATACTTCAGCTGCCAACACTTTTGGAAACTGAGCACGAAAGCAACAGGAATACGGGGAAGCTGATGTTTGATTTTCAGTATGAAAGTACTTCAGGGAATAATTTTCCTTCTATATATCACAGCTTTGGCCATGTTATTTTGCAATTAATTCCAGGGTTTTTAAAATATTTTTTACATATGTCTTTGTTCAGCAAATTATAGTATTTTATTTTGTCAACAGAAGCCACTGGAATGCAGAGATCTGCTATGCTGAGTTTAACATTCCTTTCATACAGTGGAGATTGGGTGTGCAGGTACTCTACAACACAACAAAAACGCTGTAAGGACACAGTTCAGATTTGAATTATGTGCAGTTCTGTGGCCCACAGAGTCCCCAAAAATAGATCCTGATCTTGCTGCAAGTGCAAAAGCCGACCTCAAATGCCCGTGCCGTGGTGAGAGCAAAGAGCAGTGGAAAGCAATGTAGGTTTGGGGTTTTGGTGGTGTTTGGTTATTTGGTGATTTAATTTCTCCCCAGGCTCCTTGTGTTGTGGAATTTAGTGCGTGCACTGTGAGAGGAGTGGTATTTGCATAGGATTTGTCCCTATTTGAGCAGTCTCCTTTGCTTGGTGAATGTCCTTTTCCCTTCTATAGGAGCTCCCTTTCACTTTCCCACATTAGAAATAGGCTCTGTGGCCTTTCCTCCTCACCGCATGGCACCACCTCCTCATTCCACCAAATCTTATGGAGCTTCAAAGAGGACATGCACCAGGAATGTCACAATCTCACCTTTTTGTACCCACTGAACATTTAAGGGATTTTTGCTCCCTTAAAATAAATCTTTTCCATTTGTTAGGACAGAGGGTTGCTGTTTCCATAACAACCACTCCTCAGAAAATTTTCTTTTGGTAAACACCACAGAATTAACTGTGTGGTTTTAACATTTAGTCATATTCTGCTAGACACAGACCAAAAAAAAAAAGGTAAACTTTAGTTCACCTTTCATATCTATCATCTGTCTCATTGACCAAAATACAGCTCCTCTCAAACTGAATGGTAGCAGAAAGGCACCTGTGAACTCATTCATTATGCTGTTAAGCGAGCTGATAGGCATCACTGGAAAAGAAATAAGACTGAAAATTGCTGAAGCATCTTCCATCACAGCAATTTCCACAAGGTTAGAAGAAGTCATATTGGATAAAATCTTGGAAGCGCAAAGGCAGCAGTCTGGGAAATAAATGCAAATGGACATTCTCTATCTGCTGTAAGGTGATGACAAACTGAAACTGAGTGCACCTGGTAGAAGCCCCAAAATCAAGGTGTGCTTCTCCTGTCCGAGTATCACAGGAGAGCAGGAGGTGAGGGCTAGCACCCATGCTGCCCATAAAACACATCTGCATGCATCATGGCACAGGTAACAAAACCCCCAGCCATCCCTCTGGGAGCTCTTACTCAATAGCCACAGGAGCTGAACCCAGAGTGCTGTAGCAGACACGTGGTGCTCCCATACCACCAAGCAGTGCCCCTGTCAGGCAGCAGTGAGCCATCCCAGCCCCTCTACCACTCATCCCACCCTTAGCTGTTTGTTCACATCTATTCCATTATTCCACATATTCCATTAAAAAAAACTAATTGCTAGAAATTCTTGTGTATGAGAGAAATCTCTGTTACAGCTGAGCTACACCAGACATGGGAGCACAGCTCACTCTCACCAAGCACTGCACTCACTGCTGTGCCCATTTGCAGGGGAACACCTGCACTGCTGATCAGATCAACACTGCTCAGACTTCGCATTAACTCCCCCCATACAAATGAACTGTGAAACTGGAATTCGCACTGTAAAAGTTTCAGACAACAACCAGGTTTCACCAGCTACAATTGAAAAAAACTTGAGATTGATCTTCATCTTGAAGATGCTTTCTGCCATGAGCCTTAGACCTTCCATTTCTTCCCATTTTTAATAAGAGCTCAGCAGAAAACGTAATACATGAAGTGGGCAGAACATATTTCCTGTGTGCAAATACAAGTATGGGCTTTACTGCAGTTCAGTGCCATGCCATTCTATGTTTCTACTGCAAAAAAGCCTTGGGCTTCAACCTCAGAAAGGATGAAGACATAAACCTCCCTCCTCAGCAAGCAGTGAGAGTACCATATAATGAACTGAGAGTATCTTATAATGACACGAGAAGAAAGAACACTACAATTCATCCATTTTTCTTATCTCTTGGGATAATAAACATGCTGGTCTTACTTGCAATCTCAATTAAAAAGCCTTTTTGGAGGCTTCTGATAAACAGAATATTTTGTTAAGGCCATTTCTTATAGAACCTGCAGTGCAGCTGCAGTTGTGCCAGAACATCAGCAAACATCCCAAACCACTGGGAGCCTGGATGCTCTAATCTACACACAGCTGTCCATACTGCTGCACTGTATCAGAAAAAGGAGCAGAGGAAGAAGAATTTAAGAGGTAGATATCAAAACATGCACTGGAAGGAATGCACTAAGGCAATTAGTCTCTCTGAGGTTAAAAGTTGCAGAAAGATTGTTATAGGAAACACTCATAGACCATAAAAGAAGACTAAAGGATGCACCCATTATGCAGAAAGCAATGAAAAGGAAAAACAGAAAGCACTGTAAGAGCCAACTCTGTCACACAGCTCTGAAGTACAGCTCCAAGCAGCGCCCAACTTATCACAGGACACAGTGTCAACTCTCACAGCTTTCCCTGTGGCCTTGGTCATGTATCTCACTCATCCCAACAGATCCTCCATTTCCAACTGGTCCCTTCCCACCCTCATTCACCTGCTTAAGCCCTGCACTCCCTCACTGCTGCTACCCAATCCAGAGCACAACAGTGCTAACACAGTTCCTGGAGCGGAAGGCAGCACCTGAAGGCACCCACAGAGCTCGACAGTGACAGGAGGGGTGGTGACACAAGAGGTGCTCTGCTTCCTCACCAGCATTGCAGGTCCTGGCAGAGGAGCACTGCCATTTGCAGAGTTGCATGTCCTTCTCTACACAGAAAGGCACAAACAAGCAGCTCTCCTGGCCACATCCCCACACACCCAAGCAGAAAATCCACCCTGGAATTACATGGAAACAAGAACTGACTATTTTCTAACCTTTCTGCTACAGCTTCTCTTTCAAAACACTCGGAGTGCTTTCCACATCAAAGGCAAGAGGCCAATCCAGCTGCATTCAACATGTCCAGGGCTTTTTTCTTTTAACAAGTGGCACAGGGAGGACAGGAAGGATGGTGCAATCAAAGAAATACCAATGGAATGGGCTCTTCAGTGAGAGCTGCCGTTGTGCAGTGATACCTCATGGCATCTGCAAAGTAATAAGCGCTGGAAAGAGATGTTCCAGCTAAGAGAAATGTAAATTGCTGAACTCAGAATTATTGTACAATCCCACAGATCTCAGCGTGGTAGAATAGCAGGGAAGAAAATGCTGTATCAGAAACTACAAGACATGCAACAGTGAGCTGGGCTGTTTCGTGCTCCTGACAGCTGACACATATACCAGGCAGCAGAAGCTTTTTGCTTTATGTTTAAATATCAGTGCACAGAATCCTTATGTGTTACTGAAGCACTGTAGAACAGTGCTTGATAATTAGAACCGAGAACTGATTATGCAAGAATTGCACCCAGCTTTTCTGGAGGACTCCAGCACACTCTTGTGCCAGTGTGCTCAAAGCCCCACTCAAAGCCCTGGTGCTGGCAGCAGGCTGAAAACTGCACATAGCCATACCCTGCCCAAACCACACAGCCCTTCACAGTGCAATGCCCCCAGCCCAAGCATGCTGACCTTCCCACACCACAGCCACCAACACTCTGCAGGCACAATGTAATTGGGGGTTTCCTCGTGCCATTCCTACAGCATGAGGACAGCTGTGATCCCACCTCAATGTGAATTCGCAGCTCCAGACATGGGTGAGGTGCTCTGGGGCTTCTCACGTGGACAGATCTGGGTTAAAGGCAGGGATTGGTGCTATGGATGTGTAAATTGCTGCAAAATACACAGAACAC
This sequence comes from Coturnix japonica, assembly GCF_054131305.1. Taxonomy (NCBI): domain Eukaryota; kingdom Metazoa; phylum Chordata; class Aves; order Galliformes; family Phasianidae; genus Coturnix; species Coturnix japonica. The sequence goes on along the minus strand of NC_140680.1, from coordinate 1,917,440 downwards.
CATCCCTTGGGAAGTGCTGCCATCCTATGAAGAACTGAATTCCTCCCACATTTATTAAATAGATGCAAATTACAAACATTTCAGTGCTTTTAAAGAGTTTGATTTATCAGGGGTCTAGGAAGTGGTGAATAAGAGTGAATCAGACGTAAATCAGCTGTCACAAACTTGGCTCAAACCAAAGAAGAGAAATTCAATTCTAGTTTGCTAATGCTATTATTAAGAGGTTTGGCAACACAGTGCTACAGGGATTGAAAGCACGTTGTGCAACTGACGATTTCACACTGCCAATACATCAAAGCAGCAGAGATGGGGATGTTATGCTGCAGGATCTGTCCCTTCACTTGCACAGATCCATACCAGCCACTGACACCTGCAGGAGCGCTCGGGGGCACCTTCTTATGGCTGTTTGATCAAACAGTGCAACAGAACAGAACAGAAGTACAGGTAGAAATGCAGTAAGGAGAAACCAAAAGCATGTCCATCGACCTTTCAGTTTAACAAAGCCATGTCCTACTTACCCAGCTCTGCATATGAAAGCCTCACATTTTTCAGCTGGCTTCGTTCTGTGCCTACTCAATTATGCACCCAACAGAAGGAAAGAGCTTGTGTTTTTCTCATTTTACTTCAAGTGAAGATCCCAATGTAGTTGTATTTCCATTTCGTGCTTTGCATCACACACAGATCATTTCCCAGGGATGCTCTTAGCCCTGCAGTATCCATGCAGTCACATCAGGGTAAGAAACTGGGACCACAATTGCCTTCCACATTCTACACCAATGGCCACATGGTGTTTGATAGAGCCACAGAGCTCTGTTATTTAGTGCAACCAACAGGGAGACAGCCATGTCCCAAACCCACATGGTCTGTCCGTGAGGAAAGGAAGCTCACTGGTGTCCTCGATAACACATGGTACTCTTAGCATCTCTAAACTCTGGCAGAAGTAAAGGCTGTTTTGTACCACAAGTGATGGTGAAGATAATTTCCTTTCTCTTCAAAATTCTTTTGCTTTCCTGCAGCACTCAGACACATTCAGAAGGATTTTTGGCAGTTACATCACCTCCCTGGGGCCACACAGCTGCCATGGGCACACAACCCACCAGCTGCCGACAGACCAGGAGGGACTTTCAGCACAGTGAGGAGGATCACTCTGTAACCAATGTGCAGTTGGGGTTCCTCAGATGAGACATCCCCACAGCACACACCTGCCCTTAGCAGACAAACCTCTTCATCCCAGAGCCCTGAGAGGCAACACAGGAGGTGAAGTGGTGCAGCTCTGCTCTCTCACAGTGCCAACGACCCAGGGTGTTGTACTGCAGAATGAGGGTGCTTGGAGATGAAGAGGAATTGGGCTGTGCAGAGAGATGCCCCCTGGGCTTTTCCTGTGACTCACTCGTTCCCTTTTCTGACAGGATCACTGGCTGTTGGGAGATTTCAGATCTGAAGACTTCAACTCTTAGATTTTTATTCTCAGTCTGTCAAAACAATATTGAAAACAGACTCAAGACCGGGGGTAGAAGCATGAAGATGGGTAGAGATTTTGCAATTTGAACATGTTGCCATTTAAATGACCAAATTCTTCATAGATAATAATAGAAGCCAAACATTATCCTGACAGTGTGGTTCCGTGTTTTCATTCCCTCCTGGGAACAGACAGTGGAACAGAACACCGTGCCATGGGGAAACGGTGCAGCACAAAGCAGTGCGGGTGTTGTTGGCTGCAGGAGGGGACCTTGCTCTGCGGAACCAGCAGCTCATGTTTACAGGAGAACTGTGCCATCAGCTGCGTGTTCTGCACTCAGATCCTTGGCACAAATTAAGGATTTTGGAAGCTGATTAAGCATCCATACATAGAAATGAACGTAGATTTAATGTCACTTCAGAAAGTCACTTGCAATGTTTCCTGTTAAACAAGTGTGTGCTTTCAAAATCCTTACTTGGACTGTTTTCAAGTTTTGGTATAAGCAAGTTCAAGAGCCTTCTGTCATTCAACTCATTGCAGCTGATTTCACTTAATTTTCTATAGGCTGCCATGCTTAAAAGAGTTGCAACATCTTTGGTTTACAAAAATCATTAAGTGCTACTCCCAATAACTCCAAGCTGGTGAGCGCTGTGACCATTTGCTTACCACAGTTTTCCAGCTCTGTATGACACATAAACAAGAATTTGCTTAAATTAAACCCAAAATGATTCTTACGTAACAGAATTAGTACAGCTGGTAGCACTGCATTCAGCAGGTCAGGCTCAGTAATGCCCCAGTCAGAGGAGTCATAACACAAAACAGTGATCCACTGAGAGCAGAAATTGTGCTTTATGGACGCACATAACTGCATGCTCTATTCACGTTTCTCCCCCTTTATTTGTTCTTCATTATGTGAGGACTTTGCAGAGCACTGACTGCTTGACAGACACGTCTGTATGCACAGTGAACCACCTATTTAGCCAAACATTCCCTGGGGAAGGCTAAAACTCTTTGGCAATGACCTGTATGTACTCTGTTTAACACAGTTGATGGGTTTTGCCCTAGGAAAGGCTGAGGGCTAAAATGAGTTCAAGCAGTATATTACTTGGAAATCCTCCTTTGCTTTATGAGCTCAGGCTTAAAGGATGTTTTACTGCATTCAGCAGCTTAACCCTCTTCTTGCTTACACAAAGTGCATTCACTGTGATGTCTGCATGGCATTCAGGGAAACATTTAAATGTCAACATACCATATTTACATGAAACCAGGAGGCAGTGAGGGCAGAAGACTTCGCAGCCCTTGAGCTGCAGTGGGAAATTCAGTCACACTTTCAAATAATTGCAAGATGCCTCATGAAAACTTCATCCTGGTTCACTGCAAAAATAACCCCTCCTACCTGCCTACTGCATTTGGCTTTCATTGTTTCTCACTGTAGCCACCAACCTCATGTAACCTATTAACGCATATTAAATTATCTGTGAGAACTGAGATGAGACAAAACATTGACCCAACTGTGGGAATCAAATGTTGTTTCTGCATTTAGAACAAAATATGAATATATAAGTGAAGAAATTTATAGTTATTAGGTAAAAATCATAGTTATAAAGACCGCAGCTCCTGTCTGTCCAGGTATCTGAAATAAAACTACTTTTGGTGCTGGACAAATAGGACCTGAGTGATAAAAGATCCAAAGAGGATAAGTTAAAAGAACAATATAACCGTATAAACTAGCAATAATATATGATTTAACGTTTTTGTTGTATACACTGTAAAACCTACAAGTCAGGCCATACCTAAGGATGGGCCTGGAGAGATATGGGAAGAACTGGAATCACCCCCCCAGGCTTTTTGTTTAACGACGGCGTCTGGGACAGAATGAAAGAAGGAAATCAACATATCAATAAGGGTACCGAGACACCTTGGAAACAAAACCAGCGGGATGGCGACTGACTATCACAAGATAACGCGGGAATCAACAAATGTCGGAATGTAATGCAAATCTCGAGTAAAACTGTAACCTGGAATACCCAATCAAAGGGGAAACAGGAGGGGAAAACATCTGGGAGAAAAGGTATAAAAACTGTAACATCATGTCCATCGGTGCGCTCCTGCAATCAGGGCGCCCGCCATTGCAATCGCGAATAAAAACTGCTTTTATCAGAGATACCGTCCTGACCAAAATTTATTGAGGATATTTCCAACAATTTGGGGGCTCGTCCGGGATCATTATCGCTTCTTGGGGTGTCCCCCACTGCACTGGACAGGATAAGTGCACTCCGCTGATTTTAGTGGTCCTGTCTGGGTGGTGAGGTGACTTCTCAGGACAGCCGATGGGAAACCGAGATTGTTACATAAAGGACGGACTCTGTGAAGGCCAAGGGGCTAGGCAGGCACAGGTGTTAACCCTTGCAGACCCGGAAAATTCGTGCACGAATCAAGGTAAGGGAATTTAATTCTTATCTTGGGTTGAGACTCTTGAGTGTGTGTGGCTGAGACGCACTTCTAGTGCGAAGTGAGTGCGGAGTCCCAATCCGCGGTTCCGTTGTCCCGCGAGGGGCACGGCCGGAGACGGACAAAGCGGCTGCGGTGCTGAAAGCGAGAGTCTCGGGAGGGAGCTGTTGGTGTACGGTACCCTGCGCACTTGACGAAGTGCCAGCAGTACACCCCTATTTAATCCCAGAGACGGAGCGGGTGCTCCCGAGGGATTGGGCCCAAAAATCCGAGAATCGGAGTGTGGAAGCCTGTGAGCTGGGTAGTTCACAGTAGCACTCCGGAGGGATGGGTAATAGGAGCTCCGTATAACAGGGTAAAAGGGTCCCTAACACTGTGCCCAAAGATAGCCCCTTGGGAAAGATACTAGACCGGTCTTGTGCAGTCTGTGTGAGTGTGGTTGTGAGTGAGACGCAGCCCAGCTGCGGGGCGAGTGCGGAGTCCCGACCCGCGGTTCCGTCCTCCCGCGAGGGAAACGGCCGGGGACGGACGAAGCGAAACACCTCAATGTTCTATATGTTGCGATGTTTTTTGTATTTGTTACGATGTTTTTGTCTTATTAATTGTTGTTAGTATTGTGGCAATTGTAACGCACATATTAGTGAAGTGTATATGGAATCGGGTGGGGGAAAAAGCCCACAAAAGGCAAACCACAATTAGTATCGAGACCCTGTTGCTTTTGTTGTAGAAAATACCGCGGTTTAGATGTGATAATGATCCAGATTAGAGAAACAATAGGGTTGTGTTACCTCCGCTTTAACATGTTAACTTTACGAAATTTGTTTTTGAACCATTGTTCCCCCTCCTCGTGTGTGTACGAACATAAGGGAAAGAGATACCTAAGAAAGTCTCTTAGGATGTATATTGGCATGTTGGAGGGATATTGCTGGGGAACCGGGAGGGACTCTAAGCAAGAACACCCTCATCAAATAATGTAATCATTGGTGGTTAGTGTATGAGTTGGAGGACGGGTTAAAATTATCCCAAAACCAGGAAAAAGGATAAGGAAAAGATGTTTAAATATTGTGTCAGATGTGGCCTAGAGAACTTCTACAGGGAAAATCAATATTTGGCCAAAATACGGATCTGATGAAGGTTGGGTTTGTCAGATCTCGAATTTATATGTAAAGAACAAAACCTCTTTTCAAAGGAGGAATCAGAATATGCTGCCTGTTGGATACAAGAAATCAGCCTGTTATTAGTAAAAAGAAAAAGGCCTGGACCAGGAAGGAGAGGAATTAGAAAAAGGGTCAATGGGACCCTCCTGAGAATCTCCCCCCCATATAACCCCAATGTAGCACAAAGGGAGATAGGCACTGCCCCAGTAAGAGGAAATGGTAAAGCACACAGGGACATTTCACAGAAAAGGGGGGGGGGGGGGGGGGAATGCTGGGCTCAGGAGAGAATTAAAACAATGTAAAAGGGACATAAAAATTTCTCCTTTCCCAGACACTAGCTGTACCAGCACCTTGGTGTACCCCTTATGGGAGGTCCCACTGGGAAAAGGACAAATATGCTATGTAAACTCCCCACTCACTAGTGGAGAAATTAGAAATTTTAAGAAGGAAATGAAATCTTTAATTGAAGATCCTATAAGAGTAGCAGAACAATTAGATCAATTTCTGGGGCTTTCAAAACTTTGGTCCCACCAGGAGCTCCTGGTAAATATAAAAGTGGGACCTGAGGGGGAAGAAGTTGTGGATTTAGTTGATACTGGGACAGCTCATTCATCACTGGCCCATAAGGTGTAAGGACTCAAATTAACAAATGAGGCCTTAAAGATGACAGGGGTAGAGAGAACCAGGATGACAGTACCACTTTTTGAGAATACTGTATTAAAACTAGGGGATAAAGATGAAATCGGGAATCAAGAAAAACATGAAATAAGGCCATAAAGATAAGGGTGGAACAGCCCAAGGAATTGAATGATATGGATTGCTAAGGGAAAGTTATATGGTATTAAGGGTGTTTGTGGAAACTGAAAAATTGTACTGTTTGATATGTGGGGTTTGAAGGGAATGGGACAAACTGCTTTGATGGTATAAGAAAGTGTAATTGCTATTGGTATACAAAAGTATAATTGAGGGTGTGTCAAAGTGTAACTGACGGTACAAATAGTGAAATCGTGTACAAAGGAAAAAGGGTTAAAGAGAAAGTGAATTTATCTGTGCTGGTATGAGAGCAACCCCCTGTATTGTTTCCCCCCCTTGCAAGAACTCTTGGAGTGAGAGAGAGCCGGGTACGGAGACTGTTGCTGTAAGCAGCAAAAGGGGGGAGGTGGGGAGGAGGGGGCAATGGAAGTGAGAATAGCCTTCATGTGCAGAGATGTAGGAAACCTGAAATCCCAGTGTTAGCACTGGACACCTCTGGAGAGAAGGAGGTGAAACTGAAATAGGATGTTAGTAGTTTATGTAATGATGAGAGTTTGGAAAGTGAGAAAGTTCGGGACAAACACAGGCTGAAGAAGGCAAGGATTGGCAAGGTATAACAGGGATATCAGTACTAAAAAGAGGTGAACGATATGAAAAAAAAAAAAAAACAAAACTGATTGACAAATAGATAGTAAAGGAATTGGTGATAATAACAGCTGTTACTGTTGTGGTGCAGGAATAGGGCCGTAGGACCCAGAGATCCCCTCAGGGAGAGGTGGGGGGAGTGGGGACTTGAAGTGCCCAGGGAGGGCTCCGCCCCACTGAAAGGAAAGCAGTGTGCAAACTGCAACCAGAAATTGCATCTAGGGAAGCAGGATAAAGAGGTTTATTTTCTGGTGGATAGGGGTGCTTCTTACTACTCATAGATGGTTTTGTAACAGTACTAGAAAAGGTTTACGTTTTTTGGATTAATTAAATATAAACTAAGTAGGAATACAGAAATTCTTGTACCTGCCAGGTTGCTCTGGCAAGAAATTTAATAAAACTGGAGCTAAGGGTCCAACAATATTGACTGATTAAAAACTGTAAGTCAGACTTTAGCACAAATGGGGAAAAACAGTGTTGTACCCCAGGAGTCACAGCAATATCAAATATGATGCTCTTAGGGGTGTGGGCATCAGGGCCACACATGAAGCCCTGAATAGAAGTTAAAAGCAAGAGATTGCCCAGTCAGGGTAAAGCGGTGCCCTGTAACATAAGGATATGTAACTGTAGAAGGATAGAAGAAATAATAGATAACTTTTTGGAGTTTGGACTCCAATTTTGCAAACTTTTTGATAGCAAGTGCAGTAGTTTGGTACAAGACTTGAGGGCAAGTAATAGAATTGTTGAATGCATACACTCAGTGGTGGTAAATCCATGCACTTTATTAACCCAGTTAAGGAATGAATAGGTGGAGTTTACTTTCTGGATTTGAAGGATGTTTCTTCTGCCTGGTTTGGCCAATACTGGGAGAAGAGACTCAGTTAACCAGGACAGCGTTACCCAGGGTTGTGAGAACAGCTTAATGATTTTTGAGAACTGGTCAACTCGTGAGACTGAGACCTGGGATCCTCCATCCCAGGGTGGAACTTTACTGCAGCACATGAATGCCACGGCAACAAAAGAGAACTGTATAATGGACTGTGAGTTTGCTGAGTTTCTTGGTTTACAGAAAAGCACAAATAACTCTAACAGCAAGTGACATATTTGGGAGATTACAGCTGGACTTTGGAACTTAAGGACTGCCAGGAAAGAAGCCATCTGCCAAAACCCTGAGCCACAAACTGCCAAGGAACTCCATACGTTCCCAGGAATGACAGGATGATGCTGACTTTGGATACACAGCTATGGACTGATCGTAAAGCTCCAAACAACTTGATAAAGCGAGTAAGGGTTGGCCAGGGTGCCTGAGGGCGGTGGCTGCACTGGTGCTCAATATTCTAGAAGCCTGTAAATCTACATTGTGCCAAAAGATATCAGTTTTAATATCTCAGACAGTGTTTATTGTATTGGAGGCAAAAGGGGGACATTGGATCTCAGCCCAAAGATTCCCAAAAATACCAGGCCATCCTGATAGAGCAGGATGATGTAGAAATAATTGTAACTAATATTGTCAACCCAGTATCTTTCCTTAGCGGAACTCCTGGAGAATCAGTATCTCCTGACTGCTTTGAAACAACTGAAGCTGCACATTGCAGCTGGTCAGTTGGACCTGAAGAACAAGCCCTTAGAAGATGCAAAAGATGCCTGCTTTACCAACAGCTACAAGGAGACTGTAAGGCAGGTTATGCAATAACTGCTACTGACCAGGACCCAGGGACTATTCTTCCAGTTCACCCATTTCAAGCCGGGGACTGGATCCTGATCCAGACGGGGAAGGAGACAAAGCTGCAGCCTGACTGGGAAGGACCATTCCAAGTACTTTTAATGACTGAAACAGCTATGAGGACAGACGAGAAAAGATGGACTCACTACACACTGGTAAAAGCATCCACTAGCCCTGAGGTGTGGGAACTGTTGCCACAGAAAAACCTTTAAAAGATAAGAATTAGAAGGAAATCATGAAAAGTTTTTTTTATATGCATATATTTTTTTTTAATCATTATTTTAACTAACCTTTAACTTTTCCTCAAATAGGTGAATAAATTATATACGTAAGTGGGAGAATATTATAACCTATATAGAACTAATGCTCAGAAAAAGTTTTCCATGTTGTAACAGAAAGTTTTTACTGCTGTAACAGAGTGTATCCCATTCATTATCCTGATATATATTCGTTATCCTGTTCTGGAAAATGTAAAATTTGACAATAATGCAGGGGAGGGACCAACTGGTAGTTTTTGATATGAATAAGGGACTCTCTTGTAGTGTATGGAATGATGTATGGTGGGCAACTACCTATTGAGGCTGGACATATACACCTGGAATATTTGATATTTCATGAGCATGTAAGGGAGTTGTCCAGCCAGACTGCAAACCGTTGCAGTGTAACCCGGTAAAAATAACAATTAACAAGACTGATAGCATTATTAATACCACTTTTGGTCTTGGGGTATATATGCATGGAAAGGATTCAACAGCAAGATTCCAGATAGCTGTGTGGGATACATTGTGAAAATATCCAAATTGTCCAGGACAGGGAAGAACTTAAAAAGGGGGTTAGAAAATCTTCCTAAAAACCCTGCAATTGTGACAGCTAAGGAGATAAAAGATCTTAGATAAACATTTGAAATCAAAACAGGATATGGGGACAGTAATGCCTGGGTAGAATGGATTAAGTATACTGTCCAGAGTCTCAACCATAGCAATTGCTATGCTTGTGCATCCGGATGGCTCATAGCTCAGGTGGTACCCATTCTGCTGGGATGGATCAAGGAACCAAAGGGAATGCGATGCATGATTGCCCTGTACCAAGAGAAAACTGCCTGGGGAAACAGAGACTGCAGATCTCTCTCCCTCTTGTCTCCTCCAATGCCTGATACAGATGTCAAGAACCCTCCTGCAATCTCTGCAGCGGTAGGTAACCATACATCTTGCCTCTCATGACAGGGTGTGAAGGATACCAGGCCTATGGGAAACTTTTCCTTGTGCAGTGAGGTCTTGAATGTTATGGAGGATTCAGCAGGAAATTATTCAAGACTGGGAATCTCCAGGGCAGATCTCTGGTGGTACTGTGGGGGAAAGGTTTTATGGTCCACCCTACCATCTAACTGGGGAGGCACCTGTGCACTTGTTCAATTAGTTATACCATTCACCCTGGCATTTGAAAAAGGAATAAGAAAAATTCTGGAAGAACCAAAAGGAGTTTAGGGGTATCATTTGATGATGCAATGTATATATAGATTCAATTGAGGTACCTAGAGGTATCCCTGATAAACTTAAGGCAAGAAATCAAAATGCTGCAGGATTTGAGTCACTGTTTTGGTGGGTGACTATCAACAAGAATATAGACTGGATTAACTACATCTACTATAATTAACCGTGATTTATAAATGATACAAAAGGTGCAATTAAGGGAATTGCAGAACAGCTAGATGCCACAAGTAGGATGGCCTGGGAAAATTGGATTGCTCTAGATATGATGCTAGCTGAAAAGGGGTGTGTGTGTGTAATGTTGGGAACCCACTGTTGTACCTTCATCCCCAATAACACAGATCCAGACAGCACAATAATTAATGCATTGCAGGGACTTACTACCCTTGCGAATGAATTGGCAGAAAATTCAGGAACAGATACCTCTATCACTAGATGGATGGACTCATGGTTTGGTAAATGGAAAGATGATTGTTTATAATATTAAAGGAGATGGGTAATGAAAATAATGATATTAGAGGAGATGGGGAATGAAGGAAGTGATGAAGAGGAAGAGTTCTATAAGATAATACCTTAAAGAAAAAGCAAAGCTTGCAGAAATCAACAGTGTATAAAGAAGAAAAGGGGGGATTGTGGGAATCAAATGTTGTTTCTGCATTTAGAACAAAATATGAATATATAAGTGAAGAAATTTATAGTTATTAGGTAAAAATCATAGTTATAAAGACCGCAGCTCCTGTCTGTCCAGGTATCTGAAATAAAACTACTTTTGGTGCTGGACAAATAGGACCTGAGTGATAAAAGATCCAAAGAGGATAAGTTAAAAGAACAATATAACCGTATAAACTAGCAATAATATATGATTTAACGTTTTTGTTGTATACACTGTAAAACCTACAAGTCAGGCCATACCTAAGGATGGGCCTGGAGAGATATGGGAAGAACTGGAATCACCCCCCCAGGCTTTTTGTTTAACGACGGCGTCTGGGACAGAATGAAAGAAGGAAATCAACATATCAATAAGGGTACCGAGACACCTTGGAAACAAAACCAGCGGGATGGCGACTGACTATCACAAGATAACGCGGGAATCAACAAATGTCGGAATGTAATGCAAATCTCGAGTAAAACTGTAACCTGGAATACCCAATCAAAGGGGAAACAGGAGGGGAAAACATCTGGGAGAAAAGGTATAAAAACTGTAACATCATGTCCATCGGTGCGCTCCTGCAATCAGGGCGCCCGCCATTGCAATCGCGAATAAAAACTGCTTTTATCAGAGATACCGTCCTGACCAAAATTTATTGAGAATATTTCCAACACAACCAACATACAGAAACTTAAATGCACTAGGCCAGGGTTTAGATCTAAGCTGGAGTCGTGCAACAGGTGAAGGCAAACTTACATTTTATTTCCTGGGAGATTCATTTGTGCCACTTCAGACAAAAAAAGAACTAAGCGTTACACATGAGGAAATAGTCACATCCCTACCTTGTGACTGAGAAAAGCAAAGTGATGCCAAAGGCAAAGGAAAGGATTCAGATGAGGAAGCAGCACAAGGTGGAGGTTTCAGAAACAAAAATACATGTAATTTGTCAAATGTAGACAAGGCCAAGATCTCATTGCACTCGCCCTTGTGTTGTTTTCTGTTTGATACATGCAATGATTCCTGTGTTTGATCTTTAGCTGCACATATTCAAATGCAAGAGTTCTGTTTAATGCAAGGATGTTTGACCTGTGCCCCACAGAAAAGAATAAAAGGTGGCTCTCCATACAGGAAGATGGCAGATAATTAGAGTTATCTCCAACATTGCCATACAGCATTAGGAATCAAAGACAGACAACCCAGGGGCTGGCCTGCACACTGTGGCAAAAGAGGGTTTCTCCAGCCTGGGTACCTAACAAATGTGCTTTTTTCACCTTGCAGAACTTACAATAAGGAGATAGAAACATGAAAAGAACACAAGGGTCAAACATGCAAGCAACTATCTTAATTTTGCTATCTCATATAAATCAGCTCAAGATCCAAGATGTGGTAGGAAAAGAACACTATCAAATACAATGCCTACTGTAAGCAGAAGTTGCTCTCGATCTGGTTAGGAGGCAAATGGAATTGGTTTTATTCACAATTAATTGCACTAAGCTCTGATCTTATTTACAAGCCCTTTGGGAGGAGAAGTGCTGGGAAGAATGAAGGTGTCTTTGACCTTCATCTCCTCAATAGGACATAGGTAGCACAGCCATCTGCTTCCCATTCCATCCTAATTTCCATGCCACAGTGCTGCTCATTTGGGAAACATGAAAAATATGGCTCAGTCAATTCCTCTGAGTTATTCTGAAGGAATTCAGCTCTCCATAAGATAGAAGGTGATTGAAATTCTATGGCTCCACTTTAAGTTATCGAAAACAGAAAACTGTCAGTTGCATAAGACTGAAAACAGTCCAGTATCTTAGCAGAACGTATTAGAACCCACTACTTTGCTATTACTTATTGCTCATTTTTAACCCTTTTTATCCACAACAGAGGCTTTCCCTAAGTCCATGTTCACATGAGCACACACAGAGCCAGCAGTCCCTTCCACAGTCAAACAGGAGCCCCCAGTAGAAAGGAGCCCAGAAACAGGGAATCCAGTGCAAAAGCTGGAGCTTTCATCTGCTTTGTTACTTAGATTGAGGGTGATTTGTGAATTTTCTTCTGAGAGATTTAAAAGTCAATCAGCTGCAGTTTGTCTATGTTACATTTAATCTCTACACTGCATTATGTTCTGTTATTGAGACTCTTCTTTGCATCCATCCAAAACTGGCAGCATACTCACGGCATTAATCCATGCTGTACGAAGTATTCACAGCTATGCAGTCAGGTATAACAGAACAAAGCTGTCAGGGAGTAGGTGTGGCAGCAATGCATTTTGTTAGGTTTGCAGTTCAGAGGCTTCAAACCCGTGTTATTTGTTCTCCTTAAAAGGAGATGAGGGCCTGATCCTGCCTCAGAGCACCACTCTCACGGGGTCACTGTAGGGTTGGGCCCTGCTGCTCCCGGCTGCCAAAAGCAGCTCTGCTGATGGGGAATCCAGTAAGAAACAATGTTTTGCAAGTGCCCCACACAGAGAAATCAAGATTTCACTATTGGAAATAAGTTAAGTTCCATCTATCACGCTCTCCCTTCAGGGCTGGTGGGTAGGAGAGAGCCTAATCGCCTTCTCCCCTCCAGCTAGGCAGTCAATCAGCTCCCAGCAAGCCAGCTAAGCAGCTGCTCAGCTAGAAAAATAAAGTGATGTTGTCAGATAGATGAACTCCCAGACACCTCTGAAACACGTGCAGACCATTATGACCTACGTGAATACCTCCTCCCCAGAGCCTGGCAAAGGCTCACTGTGCCACAATCAGAGCTCTGCAGGATGAGATCTTCACCACAGATCCCACTGCAGTGTTGCTCGCATCCCATTGATTGTTCGTTGTGCTGCCTCCAGTGATGCAGCCACACATAGTTTCGCAGCCAGTCTTGAGCCCAACCTGGCAGCCCACCATGCTCAAGCCAACATTTCAGTCTCCCCCAATTTCTAAGCCAATACTAAAAACTACAAAGCCACATATGGTCCTTTGATCACTGGAGAACACCTAGGAATGGTTCTGTAACTGTGCCTCTTCCAGCTTTATTCTTACCTTGGGAAGATGAGGTGGAGAAGGCAAGGAGGACCAGGAGCATTAGGTGAGCAATTAGAAGTACAAGTACTTCTATCAGAACAGCTCTGCTGCCCAAACTCTTCAGTGCCACAGCAACTTGCATGCTTTGCAGCAATTAAACTAGAAAATGGGGACAGGTCAGTGTGTGCCCAGGTTCACAGCTTCAGGTGAACCCTCAGAAGATGAATGGGTGTTCACAAAACCAGACACACCGGGTTTTCTATTGAAGTGCTGATAAGGCAAATTACCCACAGCACAGGTGCCATTAATTTCCTGTATTTAAAGGAAACAGATTGCCCTGTCCATGAAGACAACGAGCAGGTAAAACAACGACCAAAGGAGAAAACTCAACAAAACACATCTTGGAATTCAGATTTTAACCCATTTTTCCATGAGTGAAAAGCCCAGCTCTAAAGCAATCCTCCCAGAGCACATCAGACACCTGCAATAACCCCTTTTAGCAGCCAGATTTCAGAGGTATCTGCATTACATCAGGAAAACATTCTGTCTGCAGCTCTTTATTCCCTGTGTGGGCACTTGCTGTTTGTTCAAGTAAAACCCAAATCTGACCTTGAAAACTGCAGGCAGAGTAAGGCATTATGTAAGCAGTGACAGCTGAAGTTAAACAAACATTACAGAAGTAAGATGTGCATCACAAAGGGAAAGGAGAGGTCTTCTGCCAGACAGGAATGCAAAGCAGCAGCACTGCCCAGGTATGAGCTGCTGTCAATGCACACCCCAGGTACTGCAGACACCAGCAACGTTAATTGTGGTGGAATTTTTGTAACAACAAACAAACAAACAACAACTCTTCAATCAGCTACTGGGCTGCCTCAGTTGTCCCTCATCCAGACAGCATAAGTTAATGCGAAAACACCCAGAACCAGACTTCTGCAGACAGGACAATTTAAATTGCCAAATCACAGCAAGAGCATTTGTTCAAATGGTATTTTGCATGAGCTGGAATATGATGCAATTAATCACCCATAGCCATGTAAAGACAACAGTGTGAAAGGGAATGCCTCCATGGTTCTGCTTTGGGCCAGTGGAGGTGTTGCTCTTCTCCAGTTACTGTTTTCAGGGACTGAGATCCCGTTTGGCACAGCTGAGCTTTTCTCACTGCTCCTCACATCATCTTGCTGAGAACAAACATCCTGATGGGTCACTGGGGGGGAGAAGCAGAAAAAGAAAAGAAGCAGCCCCAAAACTGGAAGGTGGGTGATACCTTTATTCAACTGCTCTGTCTGAAGGCAGAGTTCTATCCTGGTATTTCAGAACAGCTCAAAGTAACGTCCATATATTTGCAAACCCAAATTCATTTGAAATGAAGGAACAGGACCTGCAGTTTCTCAGGTCGTAAGGGTATTTCCAGGATGCTCAGAGGGGCAGCAGGGAGATGAAACAGCAGACTGCAATACAAATTGCTTTAGAACTCTGATCTGTGGATGACAGCATAAATATTCATGGAGCATTCAATGAAGAGCACAATGTACCATGAACAGAACTAATTGTGTCCCTAATTAGAGGTGTTTTATTGCATCTACACCAGAGAAACTCCACTGTGCTGATCACACTGTGATAGGACACTGCTGCCCAGGGAAGGTACAGCGACCCACACTGCCACATGAAGCAGCACAGATCTTTATATTCCTTATCACTGGTGCATATAAAAGCCATCAGGCCCATCACTGTTATAATTAGTAAAGCTCTAAAATACACTCCCCAAATTTCCATGCTGCTGCATTCATTTGAAAGTCCCCTACATTTGTTATTCCATTTCAGAAGATGAAACAGACCTCAATGCTTCAGATATGGCACTGATATTTGGGTGCTCTGCCCTGCAATGCTCACCCCTCCCAGGGCTGTGTGCTGCTGAGTGCCCGTAGGGTTCCACCACTGCAGCTCCCCAGGCACCAACAGGAGCTGACCCAGCAGCTGCTCACACATTGCCTAAGAAGAACCGCCTGAAAAAAAATTATTCTTAGAAAGATCTGTCCAGTCCTTTGCATTCTTTCACCCCAGAACAAACAACAGAGAACTGTCCCAAGATTGTGATACTGGCTGAAGAATACTGAGCAGAGCAAAGCCACAGCTTGCTCAGGGTGTGCAGTTTGGGTCCCACATGGACAGCTGCTGGCTCAGCTTCAGCTGCTGCCAACAAAGGGGCAGAAAGCACAGAGATCAGCCCTCAAGAACCTCCACTCGCCCAGCCAGGCTGAATGGCCCTCCTGAAACAGAGCAGCCAATGGCAGCAACCAGCAGAGATGAGAACAGGGCTGAGGCATTAAAGCAGGAGTTGTGTCCTCAATGGGATGATCAGCTGATAGCTGCAAAGCAGTCAGCTTTGTACACGAGAAAATTGTATGTACATATCAGAAGCAATTTGAAGAAACTCAGATAAGTAATACTTCCAAGGCCTTCCATAAATCTAATGTAAACTTTCATCACCTGTTTAAATAGCATGAGCAGCTCTGTGCCATCATCACTCAGTTCAGCACTGGGAACTGGAACAGCCCTTCTACAACCTGCAGTGTGCAGTGCCTGCAGTGCCCAGGCTGCCCCTGGCTTATGTTTGGGGGGAGAGAGAGAGGGACACCTCAACCTGCTGCAGACTCTGAAGGCACAAAGAAATGCACATTCAAACCAGTAACAGAAGGAATCAAGTTTGACTTCCAAGGAAGAAACAAGCCTGAATTCTCCTGGAAAAATATTGATGTGCAGGATGCCCAATTGAAACCAAGAGGTGTCCAACTGATCTCCTCCATCCAAACAGTTGGCATCGTGCCTCAGAAACACAGATTATCAAAAGCTGTTGACATTCCCAGAGGTACATCAGTTCATGCAGCACAGATAGAACTCAGAGAGCAGGTCAGTGCACACACACAGAGCAATGCAGATCTCAGCCCCTGTGCCCCTCACACCAGGGCTGTGTCCCCACACCAGGTACAGCACACAAAGCCAGGACCCCCAGAACCACTGCCTGCTCAGCCCACAGCACACAGCCCAGCACACACATGAGAACCAGAACAGAACAAAAAGAATTACAAAAACAAAAATAACTGCCTGTATGTGCCCTCCCTCTGGCACTGGCTGGGGCTGGTGCCTCCTGTCCCCATGCACAGCAATAAGCAAAGACCAACCTGTGCAGAAGCTGACCCAGAGCTGTCAAGGCATGGGGTACATCACAAAGCAGACAGACTTGCTCTTAGTTGTGTTGCCCTGTTCCAATCAGTGCTTTATGTTCACTTAATGGGCACAAAACATCAGCATTTGATTTTGGTTCATCTCTGAAGGAAGTGAACATTTCCTCTTTGCTCAGCGCCCGATGCTGACAAAGTGCTCACATTTCACAGCTCCACTTCCATATGCCTGAGCACTAAAAGACGATCCGTGCCTCTGTGCCAGCACCACTAATTGCAAACACACAGAGAAAGTTTACACCAGACCTGTTCTGCTGGAAAACGTTGCTGAATTAAGAGCTATTAAATAACCACTGACAGCATTTCATTAAACACTGTCAAAAGTGTCAAAACAAGGCATTGCTGTATTAGTGCTCCATCTCCAAGTTTGTTATTATTTTTAATAAAGAGCAGATTCAGCAGAGAAAGATGACATCATGATTGATCTTAGATCTGCAAAATTTCACTATGATTCAGCAATCACATTCCATTCTCCCCCTGGTAACTGCAGAGGGCTCAGTACTAACTGATGGCAATGACCCCACAGCCACTGCAGGGAGCTGCATGCAGCAGAACCCACACAGCACTGCTGGGAGTGAACCCAGCTGCAGAGCTGCCCTGCAAAGATGCTCCTATGGGCACAGACACAGTCATGGGGCATCAAGAAGGAACTTTATGGAGGGAAATGGACAAATGAAGACAGGATTGCTGTTTAATTCATGATCTCCTAGGCCCTCAGCTATAGCAACATTAAGGAGCAAGTCCAAATCTAAGATGCATTTCCTCACAGACTCAGCAGCTCAGAGAGGTGCCTCCAGGGGGTCACAGGGCAGCAGGTTGCAGGCTCACAGCTCTGCCAGCGCAATGCAGACCCAACCCAGCTGGGCCTGTTTTCATATCCTCATTTTGTCCTCCTTTGGTTTATCCACAATTCCAGCAAAGCTGAGATCCCAAGCAATGGAGCAGAAGTGTTATTTCAGTGACATCTAGAAGAGGTATTTGGCGTAGCCTGGCAAAACTCATGGCCTCCTGCAGCTCAGACAGACGCATGGCCATGAGTAGCCTATCAACAAGTCAGCAGCTGCTGGAGAACACACAGGAAAGAGAGGCACTGGGCACCTCACAGAGCCCATCTGCAGAGCACTGCAGGGACCCCCAGCCCTGTACAGGGTCTGTGATTCTGGGGATGCTGCAGCACCAGCAGGGTATGCAGCTGCCAGCAGGAGCCAGCACCACGGTGTTTCACTGCTACAACCACAGGCTGGATTTGCGGTTGTTTGTTTTCAGCTTCAACACTAATGCATGTCTACAGCTCTATTGCTGCCTTCACCTGCTGCAGTTACCAGCACGAAGTCTATGGCAAAAAGAAACATAAGCCTATAAATGAAGACAGAAGTAAATCAGATTTTCCCCTCAGCATCTCTAGCTGGCAGGACACTGGCATGACTGTGTGCTGAGCTCTGTGAGCATGCAGTGCATGGCAGCAGAACACACCATGCATCACCTGACCACTTCTGCTGCACCACAGCCACAGCTGTGCATGGTGAAGCAGCAGAACGTGTGTGCAGAAACAGCAGTGAGAGGCACCAGATCTCATGTAAGCACGGCACTGATTTTTTTCTTCCTCCAGATGGTGCAATTCAGGAAAAAAATGTTCCTAAATTGTGCTTTGCAGAAACACCGAGAAGTGCAGCTAATAACAGGCATATTTCAGGTGCACGCTGACCTCCTTTCCTCCCATCACACTGCAGCATGCGAATACTTGCTGTGAATTACCTGCAGCCTGGAAGCCTGAGCAGGAGGTGCTCTAATTGGAACCACAGCCCTCAGCCACCGCTAATTTGTGTTCCGGCAGCACTCGAAGATGGCTACAGAAAACAGCTCGGATTAATTGCAGCATTTGGTGTAACTCCCGCCTCACTTTTAAAGGAAAATAGCAAGACACAAAAGGTGTGAGTGCTGAGCCTAAGCCCTGCACACTGCACTTCAGGTGGTTTACAACAGCTGTGGAGCACCAAGCAGGGCCGTGTGGATCTCCACAGATATGGGGAGCAGTGGAGGTGTGGGTGCCTCCAGGTCTCTGAGCTGGAAGAGCCACATTGACATCAGCACCTCCCTCTGCAAAGAGCTGCAGCATCTCCCAACAAAACTCACAGGGAGATCCCAGTCCCTCCAGCAGGTCTTGGAACAGATTTCCATAGCAAAGAAAAGCAAAAGCAGAAGTGAAAATGCCTCCCCAGCAACCCACTGCTCGTGAGAAATGGGGATACCCACATTGCCTTTCCCCCATCCCCAAACTCCACCAGCACCACTAACACAACAGAAGGCTCCGTAACGCAGCAATCTTCTGTGTGCAACTGTATTCTGTCCTCCAGCACTGCACAGAGTGGATCTTACAGAGCAGGCAGCGGCTTTTTCATACACTCCCACATTTCTATAAAGGACCAACAATTCCTCAGCTTGCCCCAGGCCATCCCCCCCAGCACTGCACCCCATGGCCCTGCTCCTCCTGCACTACAGCAGTGGCACAGCTTTGGGAAAACAAGCCTGCTGTGGCACTCTGGCCGTGCTCCCAGTGCCTCACAAAGTGCTGTAAGTAGGTCACTGTGCAGCACAGAACCTCCCAGGTAACAGCATCACCCAGCAGGAAGGCAACCAGCAGAGAGGAAGGATGTGCTGCATGTGAGCAATGGGCTCAGGATCACCTTAGAGCCCAAAATGGACTCCAAGCTCCCCCAGCCCCACAGTGCCCCCCAGGGCCACGACCTCACTGCTCTCACCATGAACAAGAAGCCACTGGCAGGCAGCAGTTCATACTACAACCATAACCACACTCGATCAAACCAAAGACTAAAGAGAAATGTGAATAACTGATGGAAACCCACAGATTTTTGCATTCAGCAGTTGTTTGAAAGCCTTTGTGCTTTCGAATACAACTGCAGTTCTTTCTACTAGATGCTCAGCTGGCACACAGGAAGAGCCCCTCTGGTAGCAGAGCTCTCCTCAGACTGCATTATTAATTATAATTGCTGTCACTGCTTCCTTTGGGTTTCCTCCTGGTGAAGAACAACCCACGGGCCCTGCAATGTCCGCACTGAGCCATGCTGTGCCCTCACAGCTCACAGGTAGCAGAACTATACCACACTCTCAGAACAAAGTGCATTACAGTTACTTGTTAATAAGATTTATTCCAGCACTTTGTTTTCTTTGTGGCACAGCAACTCAGAACCTCCACAGCCCTCACACAACATCTTGCTGCCTGGTCTGTCGTATTTAAGACATCCTTCCTGAGGTGTAAAGAGGTGAAAAGCTGAAGACAGGAAGAAAAGGAAGGGAAGCCTGCTGATAAGCTGATACAAAACCTTGATTTGTGTCAGCCTGGAGTAACTCCTGCTCCACAGCATCACCTCCTGTGCACCTCATACCAGCAGCACTGCTGACTGGGCACACACAGCACTGCAGGAGACCCAGACTATACACATAGGGCCCTGCTTCACTTCACTCTGCTCCCCTGCCCTCCCCCCCCACCCAGCCCCTCCAGAGCTACTACCTGCGGTCATAGCTGGGGGCTGCAGCCACTGCTGGGGCCAAACCAGTCCTAAGAGCAGCAACATCTGCATCCTGTTAGTGCTAATGGAATTCAATAAAGCCCCAGCAGGGCCCCAGGTGCTTCCATCACAACCCCAAGTGCTTCCATCACAGCCCCAGCAGCACCACCATCCCCCTACCCCACACCTGTGTGGCAGTGCCTCCTCCTGCTGTGCCCAACACCAGACACTCCCTGGTGGAGCCAGAGGCAGGAGCTGTAGCACTCAAACATTGCTTTATATAATGAGATTCATTACAGGTTGATCGATTTTCTGTGCATAAATATTTGCAGAAGCTTTTTCTCTTCTTTCTAAGAGTTGCATCTTTCTCACCAAGTGCTCAGAAAGGCAACAGAGGGCTGAACTGGGGCAGCAGGGCTGGGACGGTGCCTGTGGCTCTCACTGACCCTTAGGAGGTATCCAGCTGACAGCAGGCAGTGGAAGGCGGGGATGTGGCACTGCTCCCATGGGGCGCCTGCCTGCTGGCAGCACCACAGGAAGGAGCCCCGTGCCACTCAGCCACGGATCAGGAAGCGTTTGTTCAGCTTTTAGAAAGGAATAACAGTATAAAAAAACCACTTCTCCTATAAAGTACGTTCTGTCCAACGTCCTGTTTTTGTAAGGCTACACCATAATCGAACTGAGTCATCTCGTGGCATTACACCACAGCTTGATCTAATTTTCCTAATATTTCCCCCCCATCTGTTCCATCGTTGCAGGACAAATTGTCACCCTGGGAGTGAAGGACAGAATAAAATGCAGTAGGTGGGGATTGTTGTAACTTATGCTTAAACTTTGTCCCACCCCTCCAGTGCTCCAGGTAGACCTGCATGGAGCAGCCAGGATGGACACAGCAGTACCACAGCTGTGCCCAGAGCCAGACCAGCACCTGGGGACCCTCCAACACCAACTGGTTCCTCCTCCACAGAGCCGAGGCAGAACTGCCAGATATAAGCATAGAATCATTAATGTTGGAAAAGACCTCTCGTATCCCCAAGCCCAACCCCAGCACACCCCACTGCGCCCACTGACCACGTGCCCCAGTGCCACATCTGCGCTCTTCATTGATGCCTTTGTGACAGCGATTCCCCACTCCAAGGGCAGCTGTGCCACCTCTGACCACTCTTTTGGTGGAGAAATTCCCAGAGCCCATCCTGCTGACGGCTCCATGCAGCCCCGCCAGGGCAGTGAGGCCACACACAGTTGTGCATCCCTGCCTCCAAAGTGGGGGCACAGTTTTGCTTTTTCAGTTCTTTTCAGTTCTTGAAGAAAGCAGTTCCTCCCCACGCTGTGCCCATCACCTCGTGCTGCCCATCGATGTGCCCATTCCCTCAGTGGGGGCAGTGGGAGCTCACTGTGGTGCTCAAAGCTTCGTGTGTCTCATGGCAACAGGAATGGGCAAAGATCGCCTGTGGCCGTGGAAGGTTAAAAGCTTTTCCATTAGCAAGTTTGTTGGATGCTTTTTGCGAAAAGATAAAGCTCTATGAGAAAATAAAGACCTGTCATTTACCTCTGCAAATAATTCAGGGCTGGTAATGAGAATGAATCAATCAAGGCAGATTAATTGTATTGCAAGGCTTTCTGAGGGGGGTGAATGGGAAAAGTACACTGAGCCCCAGCACCGCATCGGCTGCTCTGCCTTTTGTAACAGAGGACGGCTAAAGGGAGCCCAGCCTGCTTTGGCTGAAGACACTGATGATTAAAACAGATTAGAACCAAAGCACAAGTGAGTGAGAAATGGGTCTGGAGGAACTCTGTAGAGGAACTGGAGAATGTGCTGCTGAGAAAAGAGCTCTGTCATACTGCCAGCACGGAGCACACAGCAGAGATGGGTGCGGGTGATGTGAATGTGAGCAAGGTAAGCTGCACAGCTGGGCTGAGCTGTGCCCACTGGAACAAAGTGTGTCACACATCCCTGGTGTGAGGGGCATGCACCCCTGAGGGTAAGCTGCAATTTCTGCACAGGGTGGAGCCAGCACCTGACATTGAGACCATTTGTGTTTCATATTCCTGGCATTTGGAAGATAACAAAAAGCAGGGCATTCGCTGCCCCTTCCCTCCAAGAGATGCCAGTGACCTGTGATTACAGTGCTGCCCCTCCAAATGTCAGAAATGTTCACAGCATATTCTGCTTACAAGGCAGCCAAACATGTCTTTTCAAGGTGGCACTTTGAACCACATCCTCCTCCCAGTGCAGTGCCCTTTGCACCAGATGCTCCAAAGGGACCGTAGGAGCAAACACCATTGTTCGATCTCTGCAGGGACTGCATTGTATATATTCTTTACCTCCTTCTAAATACTAAATATAATTGAACTTTTTCTTTCTGGAAAAGACAATACTGTCCTCTATGCATTCAGCACTAATAAAACTTTTTTTCTAAAGAGCACAAAACATCAGTACCACACCACAGAGTCCATTTGAATCTGGGCACTTTGTTTCTTCAGCTAATGCAAAATACAGCGTAATGGCACTAGATGGATTTGGAGTGTTCCGTGTTTAATTGCTCTCCTGTCTGCTTGCTGCTTCCCTGTGTCTGCTGCTCTTGGCTCCCAGCCAATCAAGTTCTTCTGGGCTGTAGGAAGGCAAGTATTTGTTCATGGGGAAAAACAAACAAAGCTCTCATATAGTTTGGCACAATGACTTTGGTGGGGATGCACCAGGTGCTGAATGCACACTGATGGGCACTGAGCACACCCCAGTGGGTGCTGGCTGCTCCCCACAGCCTGCCTTAGCACTGAGCTTCCATTCCCCAGGCCCAGCTCTCCCTGCTGCTGAGGGAATGGCACACACAGCTCACCAGGGCCCTCAGCTGCTCTGGTGGATAGCAAAGTGCTCTGAATCTCGCCACTCTTAAGGAAATGTCACTATCATTGGTGAGCCAAACACGGAACAGTATTCACAAAACAAGAAATAAACAGCAAAATATAATAACACGCTCGATAACTGCGAATGAGCAGTTTTAAATCAGCAGGTTTAGAGCAGCAGAGTTTAGCAGAGTTTAACAGCAGAGTGTACTCAGGGCTGCCAGCTCCGGGGGGAGCACAGACACAGCACTGCAGGGCACACAGTGAGTACTGAGCTGTGCAGGAGTGGCTGCAGCAGGGAGGGCTGAGGGTTCCCTGCAGGAGTGGGGCTGCACCCACGGGCCACCTCATCTCAGGGTTAGAAATCACTTTCCAGAAGCAGACAGGGCCAGGCAGCAGCCTCCAGCATAGCCATGTCTTAGCCCCACACAAGCACCACAGCTGGCAGCTGCAACACACTGTGGGTTCTGTTTCCAATAGCAAATCAAAGCTACCGATCAAACTCTGACACCAGCAGTGTTGCAATTAAATATCTACAGCAGAAACCTGTTCCTAGTGAAATTATTTTCCTCCGCCAACTGTTCCATTTCTCTGTGTAACAAAATGTGTCATCTTTCTGGATGCACAGGGCTGTGCATATGTCAAAGCACAGAAGGGTTGGAAAACTTGCAGGCTTTCTGCAGCACTCACAAAGCATCCCCCAGGCCTCAGCCAGTGGCCACAGTGCAGTCTGTGGGCATCTATGAGTGGCTGCAGTAAACAGAGTTGAACACGGAGCCCCAGCCATGGCAGGAGGCAGCAAGCAGCTGCAAGGACGGAGGCAGAACATTTTGCTTCCATATTTCTTACCGTTCTTGTTCCATTCATTGTTAGGCAGCCCATTCCTGCTCAGCTCAGCTACACTGAGCTCATAGGTCTCCTGACAATGAGAGTACTAATGAACACAGCGCTGTGGGAATACCTCATCACACCCAGAGTTAATGCTACCTAAGATTTTCAGAAAGGAATCATGTTAGTCTCATGCAGTACAGCAGAAAGAAACCTGGAAGACAGCAAACAACATGTGAGGTATTGGACAGACATAGAAGCTGTGGGAATCAAATGTTGTTTCTGCATTTAGAACAAAATATGAATATATAAGTGAAGAAATTTATAGTTATTAGGTAAAAATCATAGTTATAAAGACCGCAGCTCCTGTCTGTCCAGCTATCTGAAATAAAACTACTTTTGGTGCTGGACAAATAGGACCTGAGTGATAAAAGATCCAAAGAGGATAAGTTAAAAGAACAATATAACCGTATAAACTAGCAATAATATATGATTCAACGTTTTTGTTGTATACACTGTAAAACCTACAAGTCATGCCATACCTAAGGATGGGCCTGGAGAGATATGGGAAGAACTGGAATCACCCCCCCCAGGCTTTTTGTTTAACAAAGGCGTCTGGGACAGAATGAAAGAAGCTTTTAAGGAAATCAACATATCAATAAGGGTACCGAGACACGTTGGAAACAAAACCAGCGGGATGGCGACTGACTATCACAAGATAACGCGGGAATCAACAAATGTCGGAATGTAATGCAAATCTCGAGTAAAACTGTAACCTGGAATACCCAATCAAAGGGGAAACAGGAGGGGAAAACATATGGGAGAAAAAGTATAAAAACTGTAACAACACGTTCATAGGTGCGCTTCTGCAATCAGGGCGCCCGCCATTGCAATCGCGAATAAAAACTGCTTTTTATCAGAGATACCGTCCTGACCAAAATTTATTGAGGATATTTCCAACAAAGCGTTTCTGTAATGTTCTGTAAATGGAGAACTGAACTTCAGCTGCCATTCAGCACACAGTACAAATCCTCCAGTGACCAGAGCTGATATCTGAGAAGGTGACTTTCTAATGGGGGATCAAAGACTGATTTTCTCAACTTCTCTATTTTTCCTCAACTATTATGTGTTTCACAGGAGGCAGAAATGCAAAGGAGATGCTCTCTGTTGGGCACTCCTGCACCTCACTGATCCCCTGCAGCCTCCTTCCTCTGCTCAGACACAGCAAGAGAGAAACACTTCCTGAAAAACTCAGAAATACATAATTTAAAGCTTGTACTGAGGCATGCCTTTACAATTGGGTATAATTACACTGGTGGGAGCACAACAACCAAACACCACAATCAGGGCTGAAATAACAATCAAGTCTGACTTGAGCAACAACCCCACTGCACTGCTGAGGTCGACCTTTGCTTTGGTGCAGTGAAGTCCATCTCACAGCAGTGAGCAGCGCATGGGCTGTGCTTGTGCCTCCTGGGAAAGGCAGCAATGGGCTGGAGAGTCATGAGGCTCCTCATGGCAGCAAGGGCTGCTTGTGCAATGGTACTCTGCATTCTGCAGTCAGACTTGCAGTCTCTAAAGACAGTAGCACAAATTCACGAGGAGATGCCATTCCCAAGCTTACATTTGTTTCCTCTGTAATTTCACAGTCAGTATTTCCAGTCTAGTCTTCTCTTTTTCCCCTCCACCTCCACATGTCAAATTCTGACCTCCTCAGTAAAATGGTACCAATGAAGATCAGATAACGGCCATAGAGTTCTGATGGTGATGAAGATATGTTGTTCCCAGGAAACATCACTGAGACGTTTTCTCCTGCAAAGCAGAGAACATTGGTTTTAGAAGAACATTTATTAGGAGACAACAGGCAGCCATTTGCTCTTGTTCTGAGGGCATACACAGAGCTGAGCAAACCTCCCCTCCGTGGAAGAACCCTTGAATAAAGGGCTATTCTGTTATATTATTAAAATTGTAAGAGTAGTTGAGCAGGAACAATGGGAATGAGATGGGGTCATTAGTTAGGCGTGGAATTTAGGGCATAGAATGGGTGTGGAATATTGTAACGAATTTCTAGAATTAATTGTAGTGCATATTCACAGCACAAGGAGTGGTCACTTCTTCCCTCTAGGTTTACCTGCTTTCCGTGTGCAGGCCAGGAAGGAGTTATCCCCCCCCCTGCACCCGGCAGAACGAAACATACCTGCTCTAAAACTACTGCGTGGTTATAGAGTTTGTTCCACAAGTCACCCTGAAGAAATCATTTTCCAGCAGGAAATCTTCAGATAGAAGCAATGTCTTATTTTGCTAAGACAGCCACACTGCAGTGTATTAAATGAGAGAACAAAAGACAGGACGCAAAAGTTATCTTAATACACTGTCCAGAAGCTCAGGGGTATTAAGCTTAACATTGCAGTAGATGGTTATTTTTCTTGAAAACACCCTAAAAGCTGCATGCTATACCTAACGGACAAAAAGCCATTATTTGTACAGCTGCACAAAGAACAAAGTGCAATAAGCATCACAAATTCTGGACAGTTTTCCTCACCTGTAGATGGATGCTGCATTCAGCACGGCTCAAACAGGGCAGTCAACAACACAGCTCCTAAGGAAGCCTCTCAGTTACATTAACATCCTGAACAAAAGTACAGATAAATGGCGACTTTACACACAACTTCAGTACTTTGCACATCAGAAAGAGGAACCCCGCAGCACACAGTAACACCCTAAAGACAAAAAGCATTTCTTGCTCCCATACTTGCTCCCTGCAGGTTACCTGCTGCCTGGATGGCACCAGACACTACTGACTTCTCAGAGAGGAACCAGTGTGGGAATCAAATGTTGTTTCTGCATTTAGAATAAGATAAGAATATTTTATTTCAAGGTCTCATTATATAAGTGAAGCAATTTGTAGTTATTAGGTAGAAGTCATAGGTACAAAGACTGCAGCTCCTGTCTGTCCAGCTGTCTGAAATAGAACTACTGATTTTTGGTGCTGGACAAATAAGACCTGAGTAATAAAGGATCCAAAGAGGAGAAGTTAAAATAATTAACAATATGCCTGTTAATATACCTAAACTAGCAACAATGTATGTTTTAGTGTTTTGTTGTATACACTGTAAAACCTACAAGTCATGCCATACCTAAGGATGTGCCTGAAGAGATATGGGAAGGACTGGAATCACCTCCCCCCCCCAGGCTTTTTGTTTAACGACGGTCTCTGGGACAGAATGAAAGAAGCTTTGAAGGAAATCAACAAAACCAGAGGGATGGCAACTGACTAACACAAGATAACGCGGGAATTTACAAGTGTAACCTGGAATACCCAATCAAAGGGGAAACAGGAGGGGAAAATGTATGGGAGACAAGGTATAAAAACTGTAACATCATGTCCATAGGTGTGCTTCTGCCATCAGGGCGCCCGCCCTTGCAATCGCTTAATAAAAACTGCTTTTTATCAGAGATACCGTCCTGACCAAAAATTATTGAGGATATTTCCAACACCAGAGAGGACAAAGGACTCTTTGCAGCTCCCACGTTGTTCCCAGGCACAGTGAACCCATGGCACTCAGTTATGTCACACACTGTGTTCCAGTTCTGCTGCTGCTTTACTGGGACCAAGCCACTGCTCCTTGCACCTTGATGCGCTCCTCCTTAAAAGGGAAATGCCATCGCTCATATTCTTTGCAAGTGGTTGGGTCTGCAAAGATTGAAGCTCTACTCGTCACTAAGTCTACGATGCAGGAAAGCAATACTGAACAAAGTCACAGACACCATCAGAGGAGCACAGAGTGAACATTTCCTCTCAAGGACAGATCTGTGAAGGGAAGAAGATCTATGAAACAATAAACTGTTACTAAAGCACCTTTTGGGGTGCTGGTTCGCTGCAGTGCAGAGCAGTTCAGCCCCAGGTGCTTCTCACCATCCCCATTTGAACGTACTGAACTGCTTCCCACAGAGCAGCCATCCCAGGATGGTAAGTCTTGCTGTTGTTGAGCACTCTTCTCATGCCAGGGCCACACGTGGTGTTCTGCAGCAAGGCTCTCCTCAATTGTGATTTGGATTCAAATGTGAGCTTCAGTAGTGCAAAACAAGCAGCTCTGCATTTGGTGGAAAAGCAGAAGGAAGAAAACACCGTCACTGTATAGAAGAAAACCTAAAGCATCCCTCCTCGCCCACACCTTTGCTCTGCATGCTGAATAGTACCCATTTGCCAGCCACACCACTCCAGTTTGCTCAGATCTTGCAGACACAAGCAAGCCTGGAGGTCAGCTGCAACTGAGAGGGGCTAAGGCTTAATCCGGGCTGTTCTCTATTCGCTGCAGCATAAGGAAAAGATGCCTCAACTGGAGCCATTTAGAGAGAATAAAAACCAAAACAAAACCAAGAAGAAAGACAATTAGCTTTAACAAATAGGCCGTGAAAGGAAGCTTTCCTATGTCCATAACAAATGAAGGAGGTATTTTCTGTCTACAGCAACCAGTCCATCTTTCATGGCTTCTCTTGGAAGACAATGAGCTGACTGCCTTGGCCTATCCATCTCAAGGAGAGGTGCTTCACTTAGCAGAATAAAGCACTAATTGACGTAAGTGAGGATGCTGAGGTTCGCCCCAGGGGACTTAAAAATGTTGTTTATTGAATCAATTATGTTCACAGTGTGACAACTGTTTCTTCATTTATTTCTCCTTAAAGCACTGCAGACTTGAAGGCAGAAAAGTGTTGAGGAAGAAAGGGGGAAGGAGAAGGGAATCCATTCAATGAATAAAAATCCAAATGGGCGGATAGAAGTCATTATCCAGCATCTTTCCAGCAAGCAATGACTAAATCAAAGCCTAATCAATATATTCCTTTCAACTAAAGTTCAAACACTTAAATCTCAGCCCCAGGAGGTCAGGCTTAAAGGAGCTAAATTTGCACTACTTAAAGCACAATGATGCACTCGAAATGCAGAACAGTTGCCTACCTATTACATCTCTAAACCTTCACTTTAAAAGCTGCTCTGTCAGACCAGCCTTGGGTCAGAGCTTCATCCCAGAGGGGTTGGGCCTTTGTGCCTGGGAGCAGCCCTGCCCTGGGCATCCCACAGAGCACAGCGCTGGGAGTTCCGCCCAGTGCAGACCTGCTGAGTGGCTGGGACTGTAACCAGGGCACATAGAGCACACATGGTGTCTGTAAGGTACCCCACACCTTCACGAACCTTGTAAGTTTAAAGCAAGAGGTTCAATGACATGAAGAAGTACGTTGCTTGAGTTTGGTGAAGGCAGTGCACGTGTTCCCACTCCTGGCCCACAAGCAGGGATGCTGCAAGGCACAGCACAGCCTGCCCTGCTGCCCTACAGAGAGCTGACAGCTTCCACTTCTCTGCAGTCGGAACATAACATTTTTCAGTTAAACATCGCTAAATGGAGCCGAGCTCCAATAACAAACACCACATTACAGCCTTTCTTTACTTTCCACTCCATATACATCCAAGTCAAGGGAAAGAAATCAAGAAGTGAAAATGACTGAAATGCTGCAACGTTTCAGAGGCAATGGGTAAACAGCACATCTACATAACAGAACTGTATTGCTAGAATTGCTCCTTTATCATGCAACCTTAAAATTGCTCTAGCTTTACCATTTGGAGTGTTTAACTCCAGCAGAGATCATTGCGACTACTTCTATCCAGCCAGGCCGGCTGAGAGAAAAACAACACCTGTGTGATTACACCTTTAAGAAGGATGCAAACCAGGCGCAGGAAGGTAAGAAGTAATCCAGGCACATGGAAGGGAGGAGAACCCTTACTGAGCCTTGTCATTCACGTGACATATCTTTTCTACCTTTAAATAAGATCTATTTGCATTGACATTTATTACTTGTGGGCAAAATGGATTTCTTAAATACACTGTGGCCAAGCCACTACAGAGTCCCCATCTAACAGCTTAAAAGAAATGAAACACATACACACAACTGTTGCTACAGGGAGAGAAACATTAGAGGTAGAGCAGAAGCCTGTGCGTGCATTCCAGGCACACAGCTCGTTTGTATTTTTGTTTTCCAGAGCTCTGCAAACACAGCCGAGGTTTTTAATGGATTTCTAACACAGCACTGAGCAATACCATGGTGGAGATTTTCCGTCTGCTCTCTGTGTGCTGCCTGCAGCCTGAAAGACAGGTGCTGTTGCTCACTGTCTTCGCTTACAATAGCAGAGGTGCCTACTTTTGCTTTCTTTGTGCTGTTGTTTTATTTTCAAGCAACAGCAAAAAGATCATACAACTTGCACAAATAAGCAGACAACTGAATGGTCATGCTGTGGTTTGAACTACATTTCCATCTACAGCTCTTGGATCACGGCTCTTGTCACAGTGAGAGAAGGCAAGACACTGCAAAGGACACATTAAAATAAAAGTAAATAAAATAAAACCTTTACAAGTACTCACCACTCGGTGCCCACAAATAATTAAAGTCACACCTGGACTGTGGACTTCCAAGTAGACCTCTAAATACCAATGATTTTCTCCATTGGAGAACTGAAAACACTCAATGGGAAGTGTGGGTTAGAGTTCTGCACACGCAGGTTCCATGAACCCAACTGTGAAAGTGCTGTGTGAAGCAGCCATAAAGAGATGCCTTTCCTCATCAGAAACAAGATGGAAGTTGATGGGGAGGCAAAAAAACCCTCATCTAAACACCAACAGAGCAACTTCTCTTGCTCATTCTGACAGCAGCTGTGATTATTTTGTTCTAACCCGTTCATGCACACCCAGAGCCCCAGAGCTCCCCAGGCAGCGCCCATGCACCCCACAACTCCCACTGAGAGACACAACTGCTGAGGTGCAGAGAGGTTCCACAGAAGATAGTCTGGTGCCATTGGAAATACACTGAGCTGCCAAAAACATCCAACACTGCTGGAGAAAAATGGGCAATGTGACATAAATCCACGTTGGGTATTTGTGACTATTTCAGTGCAAAGGTGCTATAAAGCTGCAGATTATTACCACAGCATCAGCTCATGCAATGGAACGTTAGAAAGAAAAACTGTTCCAATGCCTAGGGGAAATCAGGAATAAGAATAAATTACAGGAACTGATACAGACATACACACCGCGATTTAAAAGGAAGTTAAAACATGGCTATTACCATAATAAAACTAAAGCCATTTTTGTTCTGCGTGTTCTCTGTAGACAAAAGAAAAGGTCAAATATTCTTTCAGCAGTCGGAAAATGGAAGGAACCCAAACTAAAAACACCTAATTTGTTTTAAGTCTGAACAATGGGGTGGTTTGAAAACACTTGCAGTGTAATTCTAGGAAGAAATTCAAGGAGTGGATAAACTTACCTTCTTTACATCTTCTTCTATTGATGACTGAGGAAAAGCTCCCAGCACACAGCAAACCTGAGCAGAACTGATGCTCTGCCTTTCTGTGAGATCACCCTGCAAAACAGGAACAGAACATCAAATTATTTCCTTCTCTACTCAGAAAATCTGAACTGTAAGCACTCCTTCAGCAAATCATTGCCTTGAAGTCTCCCCAGCCACAGGATGGATGTTAGCAGTGAATGCCCAAAGCACCAAACCTGGCAGTGCTGGTTGGCATTACTTATTTTTAAATTTTGCAGTTTCACCATTCCAGGAGAAAGAAAGGGTGGCTGAAGGAAGGTATTGATCTGTGATTGATTCCTGAGGCACACAGCTGGCAGCGCTGCACCCTCACAGCACTCACAGGGAGAAGTCTATTAATGAGATCCAACTACTAAATTATTGACTAGTTAAGTACGGCAAATTTGGTCTAATTGTTTTCGTGACGGGGGTTTAATTAAAGTGCCTTTAGTATAAAAAGTCGAGCAATATCATTCAGGTAGCGTCAGGGAGGGTTTTGAAAGCCTAAAACTAAAGGAGCAGTAGCACCCAGCTTCCCAGCTGCAGGAGCACAGAGCAGCCATGCAGTGTCTGAGCAGCACTGCTGGTGTGTGCCACGCAGCACCCACACAACAGGGAGAACAATGAAACTACCCAAAGGTGTGACAGCAGAGAAATACCTTCCTCCATATGGGCTCTCCCCAGCTCACCACCTGCAGCACAAGGATTCACAGCCCATGCCACTCTCACTCTGCTCAACCTGCACACTTCCAGCTGTGCCATGCTTACAGACACACAGGGCATGGCATAAGCATAGTTGTGTCTTACAGCACTCACAGCAGTGTGTGGTCTGATGCACGTGCTGCTCTGCTGCCCTTCCTGGTGCCCTGCAGGAGGCTGAAGCTGTTGGCTCAGACACACTGCATGGTTTGGAACTTCCTGCTCTCCTCACGCTCACAGTGCCCTGAAGATCTCCATGGAGCTGCTGCTGCAATCTGCCCAGCAGCACTTCATGGGAGAGAAACCAAACAGCTCCGTGCACAGGAGGTGTCCCTCTGTACTCAGGTTCTCATCTCTTTCATAGTGCTGTTCTCTCTTCAGGGGCACAATGTTCAATTTCCCCACTAATCAGATCACTCGAGTCTCCTCATGGCGAGTTCTCTTATTTCTCTCCAGTGCAAGTTATGTTTATATTATGCTTTCTGCATAATTCCTGCCTCTATTCAGACGTTAACATCACCACAGGCATCCATGCAGCTGAAGCAACCCCTGTCCAATCAGTGCACCTCAATCTCCACTCCAGTTACACAGGCCAGCAGAAGCAGCGTGGCTCACATCAAGGACAGCACCCACCCCAGACCAGGCAGCCAGAAAGCAGCTGTGGGCTGCTGGAGGAGCGGGGCACAATTCTGCACCAGCAGCACCAGCACCCAGTGCTGCAGTGCCAGGCTGGTGGGAGGAAACATCCACCTGCTCAGAGGGGGTGCTGGCTGCACTCTGTGCTCTGCAGGCTGCAAGGCCGGGGGGTCCCAGCAACCCAAAACAAAATGGTTCATAAAGCAGGAGGAGCATACCCTCAAATAGCAAAGTCCCGCTACTGGGCTTCCAAAAATGCTTGAATGAGAAGGAACTGAACTTTGTCAGAAGATTATTTATTAAACATCATGATAGCCTGCAGAGCTATGCAGGCCTTTTGCTGGACAACAGTGTTGGAAATATCCTCAATAATTTTTGGTCAGGACGGTATCTCTGATAAAAGCAGTTTTTATTCGCGATTGCAATGGCGGGCGCCCTGATGGCAGAAGCGCACCTATAGACATGATGTTACAGTTTTTATACCTTTTCTCCCATATGTTTTCCCCTCCCCTCTCCCCTTTGGTTGGGTATTACAGGTTACAATTTTACCCGAGGTTTGCATTTGTTAATTACATTCTGAAATTTGTTATCTTGTCAGTCGCCATCCTGCTGTTTCTGTCTCCAAGATGTCTCGGTACTCTTATCGTATTGATATGTTGATTTCCTTCAAAGCTTCTTCCATTCTGTCCCAGACGCCTTTGTTAAACAAAGAGCCGGGGGGAGGTGGGGGTGGTGGTGATTCCAGTCCTTCCCGATATCTCTTCAGGCACATCCTTAGGTATGTCACGACTTGTATATTTTTACAATGCGTACAACAAAACACTAAAACATACATTGTTGCTAGTTTATACAGGCATATTGTTAGTTCTATTTCAGACAGCTGGACAGACAGGAGCTGCAGTCTTTGTACCTAATAACTTCTACCTAATAACTACAAACTGCTTCACTTATATAATGAGACCTTGAAATAAAATATTCTTATCTTATTCTAAATGCAGAAACAACATTTGATTCCCTCAACAGTGCCACGCTTCCTGGGGAACAGCACAAGGCAGAAGTAACAACTAATTACAGCAGACACCAGAGCACAGTAAGAACTAATGGGGTTGACATCAGCTAGAAACAATTTGTTTTTAGAGACAGTCACGCACATCACACACCTGCTTATTTCACTGCTGCAGGAATTAGAAATCCCACTCTGACCCTGTCAGAAACCTGCATAAAGACACTGCTTTGCTGCACTCTGCACAAACACTGATGTCTTTCTCCCAGGCAAAGTCCCACGGCAGTTTACATCCCTGGGGCACAGCAGGCCAAACATTAGAGAGAGAAAACTATCTGGGAGAGGGAACGCTCCCTGCCAACAGCTGGTAAGCAAGAGGCAGCTGGTAATTCTTAACTGCTGGTCAAGCATCTGCTGATGGATATGAGAGCAGAGTGGACACCCTGGCTGTGCCTGTTGTGCCAGAGCAGCAGGGCAGACTTCTATGACTGCACAGCAGCACACAGAAAACTAATTTCTAGCCATTACTTGTGCTCTGGCCAGAGAGCCTAACCCAGGGCCTAAAGGCAGCAGCAGAAAGCTATGGACAGTAATCAGCGCTGCTTTATACACAGTCAAAGCAAAGCAAAGCAAATTGTTACTCATTTCAAGCACTGAAAAGGCAACAGACAACACTTTCATGGGAAGGGGAGCACAGCAGATGCTCAGAGCCTCCAGTTTGGGTTTTCCATGCTCTCCTTGAAGGGAGATCTCATTCAGGGATGTGTCCATGTGAGACAGTGAGTTTTCGTTGCCACGTTTCTCTCCTGCGTACAAAGCCAAGGGTCCTCTTCTCACAGACAGAGGAGGAAGGATTGCCACTGCTAAAGACCCACTACTACTCTGCTACAGAGCAGCTTTTTGTAAGAGATGTAAAATGAGACAAATCACAACTAGGTATTAAGCTTTATAACTTACCTGAACTTCTCCAAATGATCACCCTCCTCAGGATTTCAGGAATTACAGTCCTGCATGTCACAGTTCCCCTCTGGCCAACAACCCCCCAGAAAATCTGATGATAAAAGTATGTTAGAAGAGTTAAAGAAGTTGAAGTGTTTAAATAAAAAATGGAGTCATCAGAAGGCCTCACAAGCACAGCAGATGCACAAGCAAGACTGCTGGCAGATTATTGTTCTGAATGTAACCTTGTGCCTCTGCTGCTCGTGGGGCGATGGGCAGGCAGGGCAGCAGCACACACTGAAGCTTTCTCCCAATGCTGCCCGCAGCCCCATCCATGTTATGTTCTCCAGCCCACCCCCTGGGCAGACACACTGTGATTAGACTTACAGCGCTGTCCTGTCTCATTTATTACGCATTTATTTCTGTGTCAAATTGGACCGACAACAAGAACAAAACTATCTATTAGGAAACAAATTACAGTTATTTTGTACCTCCAAAAAATGGCTGGCTTTTAGAACCACTTTGTCTTTTAATATTTAATGACCCAGATGAAGAACAGAAACCTCAGGACGGTGCAGAACGCGAGGCCAGCTGGCAGGCAGCCTGGGTTAAGGACTTGTCAGGGATAAAAGCATGTTCTCCACCAGCACTCAGCTGGGTCTGAGAGATGAAAACTTTATGGAGCTCAGCTTTCAGAACTCAAATACATCACATCAGTAATACGAAGCATCTTCATGGAGTGGAGAACAGAAGGACGTTCTCCAGG
This sequence comes from Coturnix japonica, assembly GCF_054131305.1. Lineage (NCBI taxonomy): Eukaryota > Metazoa > Chordata > Aves > Galliformes > Phasianidae > Coturnix > Coturnix japonica. The sequence continues at coordinate 1,882,286 of NC_140680.1, read as the reverse complement.
ATGAGTGCTTTACTGCCTGCAATAGAACTGCCACGGCAGCACTGATGCTCTGCTCTCTGTAATGTCAGAGCACTCTCACTGACTGCTCACAAAGAGAGCGCAGCCCTAGAATGAAGGGGCCCATTAAGCTGTAAGATAGAAGACATCACCAAACAAACGACAAGGAGCTCCCACAAGCACTTGGGACTGAAAGGGGTCAAGCTCCTCACTGCAAATAAGAACCTCATCACTGGCCCAGTGCTTGGAAGAAGAGAATTATTTTCAGGGACAGCCACATGGCATTTGATTTCCACACAGTGACATAACTGCTTAACACACAACCTACAGAAGCCACTACTTCACATGCCAAATATTTCTTGCAAATTCAACAACTGGAATACAACCTGTGCAGTATCACTGGACCTTATCTGTGACCGTTTCCAACCCAAGTGAATTTATTTCCCATCAGCATGACTGGGAAAGGGCAACGCTTCCACTGTTGTTTCAGCCATGAAATGCTGTCACAATTGAACAAGTCAATACCATGGGAAAAGGTGTTTCACCAGAGGCCTAAAGACAGGAAGGATTAGCACAATAAAAAGGTGCCATAAAGGAAGGAGATTGTTTACCCATATCAGGAGATTCCAGGTTAGCAGGAGAAAGCTCCACCAAGGAGGGATCTCCAACCACAGACCCTCCCCAGGGCCAGTCAGCCCTTAAATGAGGTCTAAGAGAGTTGCAGCCAGGCTCCACCCTTTCCAGTCACACAGCTGAATTGCCTTCACCTTTGCTCCCGGGGCTGACTGGGTCCTTCCCCAGGTGCTCAATCAGTAGTTCAGGCTGCAACTCAACAGTTCCCATACAGAAGCTCATCCATGGGACCGCCATACTGGGTGAGAAATATACATTGCAAGCATCACAGTTTGTCATACAGGAACAGGGATCTGCAGCAGGAGCTGCTGTGAGGGTGCATGGGGGTTTCCCACAGCCCTGGTGCTGAGGGGATGGGGCTGCAGGAATATTGCTCCCCCTATGGAAAGCAATCAATACTCGTGTCAATAATGAAACATAAAATTTAAAGCATAGGAGAATGTATTGAACTTAATTCTTTAAAGTTACTGTAATTCTTAAGATAACAAAAATGCCAGACTGAAGAAATACTGAACACCAACTAATTATCAATGTCAAATAATACAAAGCTTTAGAAAAAGGAAAGTTGCATTTTAAGACCAGATCAGTATGCAATGATGAAGTGCACTTATGGGAGCTTTAAAATTCCAACACATCAGAACTTTGGGTTCTGTGCTGAAGTTCGGCTCCAGCACAGGCTGCTCCGTGCCCGACTCTCCCTCTCTCTTGCTGCAGAACACAAGTTGTCTTTAACAGCACGAGGCTCTCCCGTCCCGTTGCTCGCAGGCTGGAGGCTTCCCCTCAACGTGCTGCTCTGAAATAGCAGCAGCCGCACAGCTTCATTAGCAGCACAACGTACATTCCGTGATGCCCAATCGTGTGAAACAAAAAGCCATTGACATAAATCTTCCGCTAAATAGCAGGCTCTATTACCCAAGTATTTAAATAGAAATAGACTCCATTTCCCGCACAGCACAGAAAAAGAAGCGATATTACGAGTCTGCAAGCAGAGTAACGGCTGAGAGCCCCCGGCAGCGCCAGAACCCCGCGGGGATCACGGCACAGCCCCGACGTGGTGTCCGTGTGCCCGCTGCGAACGCTGCCACACCGAACTGGCGCTCCATCCCGGCTCCTCGCGTCGTGCGATCGAGCGAGGGCTTCCCCGGCTCGGTATGGCACAGAGGCAGGCAGCTCCTGCCGCGCTTAACGTGGGCTCACAGCCATCCCAGCTCCCCCCGCAGCCATCAGCCGTTCCCCTTCATCCCCGGCCGCAGCGCGGTGATGGCGGCCGCCGCAGAGGAACATCGCCCCCTGGCGGACACAGCCGTGTGAGTCCCACCGACGTTCGTTCCCCCTCCGGACGCCGCAGCTGCGGGGCGCTGCCCGGCTCGGTTCGGTTCAGTTCGGTTCGGACGCGGCCCGTCCGCTCCGGAGCAGCTCCACAGAGGGCGGCTGTAGACAGTCCCGCTGACATCAGACCCCGTCACTGCGAGTGGTTTCCAAACAAATCCTCGACAGCGAACCACAGAGCGACTGCCTTTAAGCCATCGGTACCACGGAAATGACACTTGTACCGCAGTTGTCGCTCAAGGGTGTTTCTCGACGACCACCAAGCCTGACCCCAGCCCATCCCCAGCACATGCACTAACCACGTCCCCAAGTGCCACAGCTCCACAGCTCTCAGACACCTCCTCAGTGCCCCAGCACCAGAAGTGGCAGCTCAGGGCTGAGCCCCACACCCAGACCACCCCGCAGCCCCCCAGCACAGCCACATTCTGCTGCATCCCACTGCTCACCGGAGCTGGAGCATCCCATCCTCCACCTGCAAAAACAGACAATTAAAGTCAGTCATTTCTGCTCTCATTTGGTTTTCCTGCGAATGTATCGATTGTTTTCCACAAGAAACAACAAACAGAATTGATTCCATTACTCATTATGCTGAATCCAGGGAATTAAGACCCCTCACGCCTCTCCTAATGGGAATGTGAGCAATCATTTATCAGAAACAGCACTTTTCATCCACAGCGATGTTTCTTAGAAGTTACTTGGGGGAAACAGCGGCCCTTTAACAGCAGCGCTGTGTTCAGCAGCAGAAAGAAATCACTGCAGGTTACACAGAACGATTTGTGTAAAAATGAAATATTTGGAAGCAGAGAAGGGCTGGTTTTACAGCAAAATCAAATGGAGCCCACATAAATCAAACTGACAGCTTCAAAGACTTGCAAAATATAATAACATTTAAATGCATAAATATCCCAGTTCTTTCTTTTTCATCTCCAAGGAAATGAAGTGGTGACACTGCAAAGTCAGCCGAACCTTTCCAGGTTCCTTCACGTTATGACTGTGTTGCAGACGTGGTGGTTGGGAAGAAAAGTGGCATTTTAAACAATATTCCAGCAGCAGAGGTGCGAATGATGCAGTTCAGGCAGTGCCAGGGGTGCAGGTGGGCAGGAGGGGATGGACACAGCCCTGCCCAGCAACCACCTGCTCTGACTTCGGGCTCTGAGAACAGCTGTGTCTCCCTGCAGCACTCCATGGTTCCACTTGCAGAACCCCGGCAGGAAGAACAAGAGCGGGAGTGCTGGAATCAGCTTTAACTGTGGGGTTTGAGTAACTATGGCAATCCCTCTCTTCAATCATACAGAGTTCCTGGTTAAAAGCAAGTGATGCACTTTGCTGGCACATAGAAATGAGGATTATTTTAACCTTTCTGCTCTGCGCCTCTGGCTGTCATAATTAGCCTCACTACTCACCTCCAACTGCCCTTCTTAAGTCCTATAGAAATTTAACACTGAAAACGGTTTCTATTCGCATTTCTATGCCGGCTCATATGTTCCACAATGAAATAAAGCAGCCTTCGTTCTCCCCTGACCTCCAGCTGCCAAGCACTCAAGAGAATCAGCGAAGGACAGCAGCCCCTGCCGTCTCTCCTAAGTTTGCTCAAAGGTTTCCAGTTCTGTTTCAGAGCACATCCACAGGCTGCCGTAGTGTGGCAGTGTAAGCCGGGCTGTCAGCGGGTGCGATGCCCGAGCGGGGAGATACAACCCAGGATTCCCACAGCAGGACAAGGGCAATAGAGTTCGGTTCTTCTGAAAGACAGACAGAGAGAGAGAAAGCAAGCCTTAAACGTATCTTTGCCATAGCCCTCTTCTAGAGTAATAAAAGAACAGCTGTAGATGATTAAGAGAAACAGAAGATTAATAAAAGCCTCCAGACTAAGCACACGTACAGAATTTCTGACACTTCAGCTCATGAGGAGGTTCGGATTTTTCCCAGGTAGGACTTTCACACAGAACATCTCGGTTCTCGTTAGAGGCCATAATGGCGCTGCAGGGACTCTCAGTGAGGAATTCGGCTCTGCGTCCGACCCAGCAGCCCCACATCACCGCCTTTATCTGCCGCCCACAGCCCGGCAGTGCTGCAGGGGGGTGGGGGCAAACAGCGGCCGAGGGCAGCGCAATCACTGAGCAGGAAAGCAGCGACCTTAGCAACGAGTGCTTGCATCAGCTCTGCTGTAAACGTCGAAGTATCAGGCAACAGCTCCGCCCGGGTGCTTTGTTCTCACCGCAGAGCTTTGATGCCGGCCCGCAGGGATCAAACGGCCACTGCGGGGCAGAGCGCTCCGGTCGCTTTCGGAGCCGCGCGGATTCCTCTGCCCTCAGTAACACCCGAAGGGCTGCGGTTATTCACAAGGCAGATCCCAGTGCGATAAACGGAGCAGACCGACTATCATCAGTTGGATTTTTATGTGCTTTGTTTGGAAATTTTATCAGTAGTACCCGCTGAGAAAATCCAGCTGTAGGTCCGTGCAGGTCCGAGGGCTATGAGAGCTATTGAGGGCTACGAGGGCTGTGAGGGCTTTCAGCCACTGAAGCAGTTAGGAGAAACCTCGCAGCCACCAGCAAACAGAAAGCTGGCACTGAGCCGTCCCGGCCGGGCCTGCAGCCTCAGCACAGCGCAGGTGGGCAATGCCGAGCTCATCAGTCTCACCGGTAATGTGCAACTTAATGCAGCCTTAGCGCTACTCATGAATATGCAGCGCAATGATTTAAGGCTTCGGGGGAAAAAAGCAAAACATCACATTTCCTCCATTTGCTTCCACCTCCCGAATCCCGTGTATTCTGCTCCACCAGGGGCAGCCTGCAAAGAACTCAGCATCACTGCTCCACCTTAACTAATTAAAGTTTACCTTCTGCAGATTACATCATGGGATTAATATTGGGCAACTGGAGTCCTGCTCGCTGCCAGCCCCATCCAGAAAAGTGCTGAGCAGCAGAGAGGGGAATTTCAGTTCAGCACTTCCTCATAAGCAGGCTAAAAGCTTATTCATTTCTAGTCGTAATAACAAATTGCTGCACATCTCTATAGCTCCTGATTTGGGAAAAGTTTTCAGTTTCCCCCATAAGCCAAACCCCAACAGAATTGTTGTGTCCATTAAAACAGACATAAGACTCAGCAAAATCTTCAGGAAAAGCTGTTCAGAGGTAATTACAAAAGATGGTGTGATGTTAACGTGTTCAGCAAATTAAAGCCCAGAGGAGGCACCGCTCTGTGCTGCTGTTGTGCAGACCCACACCCTGCACATTACAGCCCCAGCTGTGCCTGCTGCCGCTGCCTTCTGCTGCCATAGCAGTGCTGGAGGCACTGCCCCACGCTGAGCTCCCAGTACCAGCTGCAGTCCTGCAAGGTCTCAGCCCCCAGGTGCAGATCACATCACATCACCCCATGGGGCTGCACACAACACATTTGCAAAACAGGGCTCTGATTGAGCAAGCATGTGCAACAGACAAGAGGAAGAATGTGGAGCAGAGACGCTGTGTTCGTGTTTATGGTGAACTCAAGTCATGTACTTCTCCCATCTTCAAGAAGTTCCCACTGTAGCAGAGCTGCTTGAAGTGAAATAATGCAAAGCTCTGTCACGCAGCACAGACCTGGCAGGGCTGCACGCCGCTCTCATTGCAGGCTGGGCACCTTAGAGCCCTGTAGGATTCCTTGAATCTGTTTGCCAGCATCGAAAACTTGCTGCCATGGCACAGCGAGCAAGGAGCACAGCCTGATCCTTTGCACTGGGAGCAAGTGCGCTCAGCACCTCTTTCCTGCAACAGAAACATCATGAAAAATGCTGTTACTCTGCATCAGACATGAAGGTCGGTAAATACCTGGGCTGCTTTCAGCTTCTGCGGGGTCCTCCTGTGAGTGAGCCCTGAGCGAGGCTCCCCAGGCAGAGCATCCCAGGTGCTCCACGTTGAACACAGCAGGGTGGTTTTGGGTTGGCAAAGCTGCAGTGCTTTGTATTTACCCTGCATGACAACATTTGTTTTGTGGGATCAAACTGTGGTCAGATTAATTGGGGTTCTGACCAACAAAGAGTAACTCGTGAGAAAATAAGTGGAAGGTACAATCTTGTTTCAGCTGATATTCTGATATTAAAATTTTAGCCTGGGGAAGTCTCAGCCACACGGCAGCTGTGTTTGGCCTTATCGGGCTGCAGAAACTCAGGCTGCTCTCAGTGATGGAGGATGAAGCTCCACCACACTGCTGAATGTCAGTGACCTCTAAAGGAAAACCAGGCAGGAGGCACAGGGGGCACTGAAAGCAGAACAGCGATCGCTGGGGAGCTGGCTGTGCTGCTCAGTCACATCCAAAAGGAGAAAGGAGCAAAGCGATGCTTCTAACCCAAATTTAGCTGAAGTGACACATACTGACATAGATGGGGCTGGATGGGAACACTGAATGGTTTGACCAGAACCAGGAAACTCAAGTACTTCCAGTTTTCTCTTACCTGCATGTACTGGTTGCAGACAGCCTTCTTTTCCACATCCTTTCTATGTCCAGCACCAATTCTTTCTCTCCTTTCCCGGTACACGAAGGCCCAGTCGCTCACCCCCTCTGTCTGGATGATTCTTCTCATCAGCTCCCTCTGGTCCATTGGAGCACGGATGATTTTTAGGTTGTTGGTGTAGATGATGATCTGGCCAAAGTCAATAACTGGGGAAGCCTGTGAGAGCATCTTATCAGTGTCCCACCCATACAATACGCTCTGCAACACATTTTGGGTGGGGAAACCTTCCTGGGATGTTAATGCAGCTTTTGGTGGAATTTCCAGATTTAAATGGAAACTTTTCTTTGCAGTTTGTTAATGCTGACAAAGCATTCAGATGGGGTAAAACAATCTCATTATCTAATGCTAAGCTGTGCTCCTTACAGCCAGCCTAAATAGCCATCCATGGGGACACCTGCATTTGTATTCTTTTCTAATGGTTTTAAAACCAGCCTTTGTCCGATCACAGACATTTGAAAGCATCACTTTGCTTTCTTGATCATTCTTTCCCTCACCTTTCCCAGGTATCACATGGCAGTTACCACATCCTATTGCTTTACATACTCTTCATATTTCGCTCTCTGTAAGTATCCATGTCAAGAAGAGATGCTCTCCTAACAAAAGGCCATACCAGCCTCGCAGCACGATGGCTGTGCTGACAGCTGGGCATTACTGCCCCAGAACGGAGCCACAGGGGCTGTGAGCACTCACCTTGCCCACAGCATCAGGCATAGAGAGCTCATCTGCACAGCTGCAGAGTCCACACATACTGAGTGCACACCCATACAGAGCAGAACCAGCACTGGACAGCATGGTTACTGCAAGTACTTACAGTTAGGGAGACTGGGGAATGGAGATGAGCATTACCCAGGAATGAAGAACCAATTAATGGCATAGATAGGATCACATCAGTGCTCTTTCTTGGGCAAAAGAGATTCACGGTGGTTTGATATTTTTGGTTAAACCAGATGCCCAGGGTATTAGCTTGGTACAATCCAAGTATCAGCAAGTCAGGACTCCTACAAGCAAACCTGAAGCTTGATTTAGCACCAATAATTAGTAGGGGTCTTGATCCAAGACACAGTGTCATGGGCACAGCCCTTCTGCCAGCACAAGTCATGCAGCTCTAATGCTTGAAATGTAGCTAATTGGGATAATATCCACCTTACAGCTGACTGCTCTGGGTGCATCAGGGTTGTTCTGTACAGATACTGGGATACATGGAAATGTTTCATCTTACTCTACAAAACAGACAGATGCAATTCAATCTGGTGAGGACTGAGGATGAAGCGCAGAGCAGATGCTGCTGTGCTTACGGGACAAGGCTGTACGGGCACACATTTAAAACACTGCTAATAAAGTGGGCTACACCTGAAGGGATCCCCCGCGTGCAGACCCTGGGGCCGCATCACCACCCGCCCACAAAGACCCAGGGCTGAGGCCGGCACCACTCACCCCATAAAGCCCACTGCCAGCAGGGGGGCAGCCGGGGCTGCGCCCGTCCTCCCCGCAGCCGCTGCTCTGCGGCAGTCCCAGCGCGGGGCCGTCGGGTAGCACAGCGGGCTCAAAGCTGTGCCGCAGCCTCCGGGACTGCTCCACAGTCGGCGGCTCCAAAGCCTGCCCGTCCTCGTAGACCTGCTTCAGCACGCGGCCGCTGCACGCCGACGAGATTCGGAACCGCACTTTGCGGGGCCGCCCCTCGGGCCGCTGCCCGGGGTTCCGCTGGGGCTCATCCATGGCCGCGGCGCCGCGTTCGGCTCACAGAAAGCTCCCCAACCTCCCCACCGCACCATGTATAATTCAGGTTTCTCGTAGCTCCTCTCATCTTACAGCAAAACTGACACTGCTGCGTTAAATATTGATAGAAGTTCACAAAGAGAAAATGCCAAAATGCACGGCAGGTTCTGCAGAGCTCTGGTGGACGGGGACAGAACGAGGAATGCAGTGAGCAGGGCCACGGGACTGAACGGGGACCATCCGTGCTGCGAGGCTGTGCCCTGCAGTCAGCGCTGTCCCCATGTGTCGTCCTGCAGCTCCCCACCATTTCTGACAAGGCGAAATTCACAAAGACAAGTCCGCAGGAAATGCTATCCTCTCACTAATAGGAATTGTGAATAATTCCTCTTCCATTCCGCCTCTGAAACCCTGAGAGTACAAAGCTCCATTTCATTTGAATCCAAATGCGTTTCTCTGCAGGGTGGTGGAGATCCAATTAAGATTTCATCCCTTTTTGCTTTCAGCCGCGATTGGCAGTTCCTGCAGGCTTCGGGCTCCAGCCCCTCTCCACCAGAGCTCCCCCCAGGGGGCACAGGTGGGGCTGTGGGACAGCAGGAACAGCCCTGGGGAGCTGCAGCCCCCAGTCCTCCCCCAGCCCTACAGGGCTCCTCCCCACCAGGGCTTGCCCTTCCTTTTGCAAGGAAAGGAGAGGTGTATTTAGTACAAAATGCATCAGTGGAGCAGCTACTGGCAGCTCTCAGAGATCCTGACACCTGTTTATACCAAGCACACGCAGCAGGTGAAGGCTTCTCCTTTTCCAGCTTCAGCGTTTCAGTGCATTCCTGCTGCTGAAGGCAGCTGTGTTGACTGGAACCTGAGTAGAGCATCCTGCCTACATTCTGCCGAGGCTTATGGTTCACAGCTAGAGCTTTATAGCTCAACATTCTCAATACACCCATTTATTATGTTTATTAGGAGCTGGCCATGCAGCACCAGGATGGCTCAGAAGGCTCCTACAGCTCTCCCTCATGCTGTGCCATGGGCTTGCAGCAACATGCTCATGTGAGTGCAGCCGGGCACACCTCTGCATTCTCCAGCACCATACAGTGCCTGTGCCACCGCCCACCCCAACAGGAGGAGCTCACGTTGTGGGAGCTCTGATCTGCATCCATCAGACTGTGTTCTCTGCATGCACCTGGGAGTCCCATCTGCCCCTTCCCCTGAGTCGTCCTACGCCAAGCAGCCCCACAGCCCTGCTGTTCAAAGGCACAGCAGCAGCCCTAATTGCCACGAACCGCACTTCATAAGATACCTTAATTGGAGTTCATTTCCTTTTGATTAAAAGAACAATCAAACAGGAAACAAAGTTGAAAGCAGCGCTGAGAGCACAACTGCCACATCCACATCAGCAGCTGAGCAGAGCGGCTCCCATGTGCAGTTACGCACAGCACAGTCCCAGTGCCATGGAACCACAACAGGCCCAGATCTCCCAGAGTTCCTCCCAGGAGCAGCTCTGCAGCCACCAGCACTGTGGGCTGTTCCAGGCCCTGCTCACAGCACCACATTGGACCCCATCTTGCTGAAGGCACAACAATACTGCACACAACAGTGAGTTCACCAAGCTCCACAGTCTGCACTATCACTGGGTTATCCCGTTAGCCTTTTGTCCACTGGATTTAGGAGTGTGTCCTCCCAGCACACAGGCAGCCTGCTCCCCCTCTGCACACCAGGAAGCACCAGATGCTGTCGGAAGCGCACGGAAGGTTTGCAGAACAAAGGCAGACAGCCTTGCCCTGAGGAGTGTAGCGTGTTGCTTTAGGTCTACTGCAACAACACAGGATACGTATAAACAAGGACAGATAGAGAAGCGGTGGTGAACTGCACTGCATCCCTTTGAAGGCATGTTTCCACCTGCACGTTTTGCTGAGAAATGTTTTGTTGCACTTTGCTCATTTTCACTTCCTTGGAGCACTGAGGTGTTCCTCCTGAAGGTGCCAGCAGCAGCAGGGAGGGATGCACATGGCTGTGCACACAGGGATGGGCAGGGGCTGCAGCCTGGCTGTGTCCCACTGCCCGCATCACTCCTGCATTGCTGGGAGCAGCAGGCAGGAAGGCAACTGCAGCCAATGTTTAATGGAGCTGGAGGGGGCCCTGTGTGCTGAAGAGAACAGAGAAGACAGTGGCACTATCACAGTAAATATGGTGGTGAATGAGGAAATATTAGCATGCCACATTAACCATAACTGCCTGTGAGCAAGAGAAGGAAGCTGTCCTCCCTGTGTTGCTCCACAGGATCCCCACAGCAGGGGCAGTCCAGCCCCGCACCTCCTGGCAGCCTGCATAGCACTGTCAGAGCTGGGCTCAGCATGGCCCCATGCTCCCTATGGCTGCTCTCCATGTGTCTGTGCTGCAGGGACCACAGCACCACAGAATCACAGAATCACAGAATTACCCGGGTTGGAAGGGACCTCAAGGATCATGTAGTTCCAACCCCCCTGCCTAGCAGGGCCACCAAACATACACATTTACTAGATCAGGTTGCCCAGGGCCCCGTCCAACCTGGTCTTGAACACCTCCAAGGACGGGGCATCCACAACCTCACTGGGCAGCCTGTTCCAGGACCTAACCACCCTTCTAGTAAAGAACTTACCCCTAACATCCAACCTAAATCTTCCCTCCTTCAACTTAAAACCATTTCCCCTAGTCCTGCTATTATCAGCCCTTTTGAAGAGTTTACTCCCCTCCTGGATGTAAGTTCCCTTCAGGTACTGAAAGGCTGCAATGAGGTCACCCCGCAACCTTCTCTTCTCCAGGCTGAACAAACCCAACTCCCTCAGCCTGTCCTCATAGGGGAGGTGCTCCAGCCCCCTGATCATCTTTGTGGCCCTCCTCTGGACCCTTTCCAAAATCTCCATATCTTTTTTGTACTGAGGGCTCCACACCTGGACACAGTACTCCAGATGGGGCCTCACAAGAGCAGAGTAGAGAGGGACGATCACCTCCCTTATCCCTGCTGACCACCCCTCTCCTGATGGAGCCCAGGATCCCATTTGCTTTCCGGGCTGCCAGAGCGCACTGCTGGCTCATGTTAAGTTTCTCATCTATCAGGACCCCTAGGTCTTTTTCAGCCGAACTGCTCTCAAGGACAACTCCTCCCAGCCTGTACAGGTGCCTGGGGTTCTTCCGGCCCAAGTGCAAAACCTTGCACTTTGCCGTGTTGAACCTCATTAGGTTCACCCGAGCCCAGCTTTCCAGCCTGTCAAGGTCCCTCTGAATGGCATCTGTTCCCTCCACCGTATCAACTGCACCACTCAGCTTGGTGTCATCAACCACCACAACAGTTTCATTCCAGCACAGGCAAACCCTGTGCTACCAGAGGGGCACTTGCAAGCAGCATGGCAGCAGCTGCATCTGCCCTGAGCCCCACACACAGCATTTTCATGCACTGTTGAATAGACCCAGCGCAGCTCACTAGTGGCAGCAGAGCACTGAGCTGCCAGCTGTAGGGACCCAGCCATGCAAACAGCTGCCACTGCTCACTGTCACATAGTGGGACTGCCCCATCATTCTTCTTGCCCCAGGGAAAAGACATCCTCATCGCTCTGATCTCATAAAGCAAAGACAAACCTCTTCCTTTTTGTGTGTGCTCAATGCCAGCAAACCCCATAGCTGAACTGCATGAGGAGCAGCCTGCAAGCACCCAACATGCCAGAGCTGTAGCAGCACTCTTGGACAGGATGGGCATACCAAAACTGAAGCCAGGCTCCACTGCAACAAACAGGAGCATGCAGTTCACTTACAGAACCCTATTTCACCTCATTTCTCTCTTCTAATTACTACTGTGCTACGTGTACACAGCTACGTGTACGCTACGTGTGTGTTGAAAAAAGTTGTAGCATTTCAGTGATTCTGAGGAAGGGTGGCAAAAAAGGCAGGAACGGAGCTTTTATGTGTAGTAGGAGAACAAGTCAGCAGTGAGCCACAAAGCACTTCGGAGGCAGAGCTCCACAGTCCCTTGCTCATTAACCACCACTGCACAAGACCCCATGCTTCCAGGGGAGCCACACGAAGCTGCGCTGCTGGGACTGAGCTCATGGGGAGAGGAAGACAGAGACCTACAGCTCCTGCTAATGGTCTTAGCCCTGGGGACAGTGTGGGTGAAGGAAGAGCCCTGAACACACACAAAAATCCTGAAGTCACAAATAAACAAAACCCAGGAAAGAGTGCTTTGAAGAGGGAAATTTCCAGGGCTGGGGCTCTGCCACGGGCAGCAAACCCCTCCGGCCACTGAGAGCTGTGCAGCAAAGCCAGGGCTCAGAAAAGGCAGAACACATGCAGCAAATGGCAGAACAGCAAGCACAGCACAGAAGAAAGTAGTGCTGCCCTACAAGTACCTCCAGAAACACAGTGGCTGCAACCAGAAAGCTCTGGTGTTCCATCACCAGGGACAGGTGTGCAGCTGAGCCGGCGTGGCCCCAGGCAGTGCTGCTGAGTGACCCCCATGCCCAGCTCCTACCCTCCAGAAGCCCATATCAAACAGCCAAGCTCAGCTCCAGTCACAGCAGCACAGAGCAGGGCCACACACCCTTCATAAGGCAGGGCATATCCCCAGATCCCCTCCCAGTACTGTGCTCACCAGACATTTATAACCCATCCACTGCTGTCCCGCCGGCCAGGAACACCTGGGAGCACTGAGGGAGAGCAATAGCACTGCTCCTGGCAGCACTATTTAATGAGGTAACCAAACCCTGACTTTGTCTGCAGTCAGCTCTGTGTGAAGAGCAGCTGAGAAGCACTCAAAGCAACATTCAAAGGCCTTTTGGGCTGGTGCTCAGGACCATTGCTACTTGAAAGCTTTTATTTCTTTTCATCTTTAAAAATAAAAATCACCCCCTGCAGACTCGGCCCTTATCAGGTAGGTGGCAGGCAGCAGGCTTAGTGCTCCCAGTTCCGTGTCCCTTTGCTGTACTATGGGCACAAACAGCATGGCAGAGCGAGGCAGAGCTACATGGACATGGTGCTGCAGGGATAGAGCTCCATCAGCAGCTCCTTGGGCCCCCCACACTCTCCCCTCCCCAAGAGCATCTCCAGTCTCAGACCATGAAGCCATCATCACGTTGACAGCCTGCAGGCCTGGCTCTGTCCTCTCACCCTGCTCCACAATTTCTCACCTGGCTCCACGTTCCCCACCCAGCTCTATCCCCAGTAATGCTGCCCAGCACAGGGCACACACAGCAGCGTGAGTGGCATCAGAGCAGTGTGTGGGGACGTGGCCACCGTGGTGACCTCATCCCCAAGCAGGGCTGGGGGGCTGCTCGCCTCCTCCGCAGGCACTGAGCCATGCGCTGTGCCTGGGCTGTGGGTGGCAGGAGGACAAGCTGTTAGTGTGAGAGCTATAATTTGCAGCTGCTTGCAAGTGGCACCCCCTCTCCCTGCCCTCCAGGATCTAAAAACAGCATGAAGGGTCCCTCATTTCCTGGAGGAGGAGGCATGTGGCACCCACCCGCGCTGTATATGGTGACAGCAGCTTTTTATAAACCTCACAAGGTGCTGCAGCCTGTGCTCTACTGCTTGCACATGCTGTGACCCTGCACATTGCTGTGGCCCCACTGACTGCAGCCTGGAGCTGACCTGGGCTTCTGTATGTTACTGCCTCACAGTCATGAGAACACAAAATGGTCAGCAGAGTTACAGTATGAGAAATTCAAAGCTGATGGAAGGAAATGGTGTTTCCATACTTTTCCTCCTCTGGGACTGCAGCTCCTGCAGATGGGCACACACAGCCTCTCTGTGCTGTTCCTCCTGAGTGTCCCTTGCTGGTTCCCAGCACTGCATGGTTCTCTGCCAGCACCAGTGCTGAGCACACGTTCAGAGTAATGGAGCCACAGAGAAGAATCACGTGTCCACATCCAGCCCAGAGCTAATTACAGCATCAGCACCAAGCACAGACTGCTAAAATGAAAGGGAAGGACCAGCAACTTCGCAGCTCTGCCTTTGTGCTTTAACCCCAGTTATGAGACATGCTGCAAGGAAGAGACAGATGATAGAGCTCTGTGGGACAGTCTGAACACTGAGAAGCTGGAAAGCTGCACAGCCCAGCCCCAGACTGGGCACTGGTCTGCTGAGTGGCCTCATCCTTGAGTTCCTCCATGCAAAGGGGGGGGTGACACTCAGCCCAAGGAGTGTTCCATGGCTGAATTAGCATTAGGAGAGCACTTTGAAGATTTAAGGAGTTGTATAATGCTAAGTGCTGGAATCATCCATTTTTTATGTTGCAGCAAAGCCTAAGGGCTGCAGCCAGGATCAGAGCCTCTCTGCACCAGGCAGGGCAGCTGGAAACTCCTGGGCGGGAGAGCGGCCACCCCTGCCTGAAAGGCTCTTTGTGCACAGCAGGCAGGGAGCTGTGTGGACACTACTGGGGGCAAAGAAAGAGCTGCCCCAAGCTGCAGCATGTGGCTGCACTCTCAGATTGCCAGCACTGTACCTGCTTTCAACAGACTTGTTTCACTCAGGAGAAAGAAGAGAAGCCCTCGGAGAGCCCCCAAATACTGGAGCTGACCCCTGGCACCCAGCAGCCGGCTTCTGCCCCGACCTCGAGGGCCAACACAGATAGAACCCAGTGGGAGCACAGCTGGGACTGGCCAGGATGTGGTCAGGACACAGCTGGGATGTGCCTGGGATGCGTCTGGGGCCAGCGGGGATGCAGGGCAGCAGTGAGTCACCCGTGCCTGTGCAGCACCCACAGATTTCCATGGAAATCCACCATGGGCAGCAGAAGTGTGCGGTAAGGTATGCAACCTTCTCACAGGAGCTTCCAGTCACACCCATTGACCACAACTAGTTCAAATCAGGTCTTAGGAAAAGTTGAAAGAATTTTTAAAGGACTCGAGAACAAATTGCATCTGAGAACAGCACTACCTGTGAGCACAAACTTAGCTGCTCAGCTTCAACCCCATCAGTTCCCAACTGCGGTATTTTGTAATTCATTTCCAGTCAGATGGAAACACACCATGTGTGTATGAACTGCAGCACAGAAATAGAAAAGAATATGTAAAAAACAAAAACAAAAAAAAAAGAACACGACAAAAAACAAACTTCCAAACCTGTTCTCAGTGCGGCTCATGTCACACGCTGCATTCTAAAGCAGCAGCCCAACACATGATGTTGATCTCAACGTCATTCATTACAAAGCGTGCACTGTCAGCCAAGCGCCAATCAAACATATGACAGACTACAAAGAAATACCAAGGTAAATGGAGACCTGAGATGAAACAGAGTGAAGTAATTGTTTCTGTGCATTATCCTGAAGATGTCAGTGTTTAATTCAGCCAAATGGCCACCATTTAAAACTAAAAGTTTCTCCACCAAAATCACTCTGTGGGGAACAGATATTGAAAGGAGCACATCTACTGTGGCTGCTGAATGCTGCTGGAAATAGCCCTCCCCAGAGAGCTGAAATGTCCTGCACTCTCAACACCACTGCACTGTGTGTAAAAGCACCAAACAGAAATAAACCCTTTGGGTCTACAGTCCTTTCCTCCAACTCACTGGCTGCAAACACACAGTTGAGATTGCGGCCATCCCTGCTGCAGCGGTTGGTGCTGCACATGGAGCTCCCAGCCAGATGGCAAATCCCTCTGAGCCAAAGCCTGTGGGTGCAGTGTGCCCAATGGGCCCGGCCTGCCCAGAAATGGAGCTGTGCAAAGTAGATCTCATAGAACTGCACCCTCCCACCCCTCACAGCCCCTATGGAAGCCGTGCTGGGATGGTGAGGGTGGAGGTGACCCAGTGTTTGGAGGATGGTGTGAGTGTCACAGTGCTGCAGGCAGCAGCACCCTCAGCATCACCAACCTATCACTGTGCTGGGAGGATGTGGACATGGCTGGGGCTGCTGGAGCCACTACGGGGACTCATGATGGGACACAGAGCCATGATGCTCAGGCAGCATGATGCTGGCTTCTGCCATCCCCAGCAGCACTCCTGGTCTGCTCAAGCATCCGCAGCTCAGAGCCTGGGAGCAGCACTGCTGGTGCCCAGCCCTGGCCCAGCTGTGTGTGAGGGTGTTCATGGCCATGGGCACCCCATGACCAAGGCAGGGTGAGCCCCAGCGGTGGGAAGCTCACACTCCCCAAACATCCATGTTCACACACCATCTCTGGGGGAGGTTTCGGCACAGGCGGCACTGCTCTTACCTGGCCAGCACACGGAAGGTGCTGCTCTCCCACAAGCTGTGACTTGAGCCCAGAGCCGCCTGCCCGAGCACAGCCAGCACAGCCCCGAAGGAGCCAAACGGGTTGAGTGACTTCGTGCTGTGGGAGGAATAATCTTGCTGGGCTGTGGGAGCTGAGGCAGCCTGGCTGGTGAGGACGTCGGCACAGAGCTCCCCACGGCCCTTTAAGGTAAAACAGGATGATAGTTGTGTTTGGAGGGCTTTTTATAGAGCTGCTGTCAAAACCGGTAGGCAGAGAGCTTAATTAGGACTGATCTTGGGAGCGAGGCGGTGCATGGGTGTGTGAGGGGCTGCTTGGAGCTGGAGCTGGGAGTAAACAGCTCAGGTTGATCTTACCGAGCTGTGCTGGCTGCGCCCTCTCTGTGCTGTGCCACCAGATGCCCACAGAACAGAACAGGAGCTCTGGGAGCTCCATGGGGTGCTGCAGGGACGGTGCCCGCCCTGCCCCACTGCACGGTGCCATGCGGGGCTGCTGGGCACGGCCCCCTCGCTCCTGAATCAGTACTGACTCACCGCAGCTTGGATGGGAGTGCAAAGTAGGTATTTGCAAACGGGCTCGTGAGGCGCTGCCTTGCCATGTAGGTGGGATGCGGTACAGGCTCCAGCAGCCGAGCTCTGCTCTGATTCCTCCTCCCTTCGGCACAGGGTGCCTACCGCAGCCCAGAGCCTGTGTCCGTGCTATGTGGACGTCTCAAGCAGAGCCGTGACGGCAGCTCAGCTGACGATGGATGACCTGGCTCTGCTCGACCTGCTGGAGTGCCCGGTGTGCTTCGAAAAGCTCGATGCCACAGCCAAGGTACTGCCGTGCCAGCACACGTTCTGCAAGCCCTGTCTGCAGAGGATCCTCAAGTCCCAGAAGGAGCTCCGGTGCCCTGAGTGCAGGACACTCGTCCTCTGCGGCATCGAGCAGCTGCCAGCCAACCTGCTGCTCATCCGCCTGCTGGATGGTGTCAGGTACGGGCAGAATGCACCCCGCTTTGGCTCCATTCAGCGCTCAGGGCTCCTGTCCTCCCCTGCCTGCATCCGCAGGGCCCCGCGAGGTCTGCAGCTTGCCCAGCACCGGCTGCCCACCGCCCCCAGGAGCCTCACGGATGGGGTAAGCAGCGCCCGCGCTCGTCACTGTGAGCACACAGCTCTGTCCCTGTGTGCCGGGAGTGCCAAACCGCCGTGCCAGTAATGCTGCACAGATGTTTGGAGTAAGAGAGATTGTTCTTTTGTTTGCAAATCTGGCTGCTGTTTTCCTTGTGATATTTCTCTGGAGCTCACCGTAGTAGTAACTGCACTGAGCCCCAGGCTCAGACAAATGCAGTTTGCCTTCCTCTTTATACAAACTTTGCTGCTTTTCTCTGAAGCTTTCTGGTCCCTCCTGACTCTCAGGAGTCGTTTCTGATGCTTTAACTTTCAGGAGGTTCACTGGTTGTGATAGCCATCAGATGGGTCACTGCAGGGCTGTAACTATCAGAGATGGAGAAATGCACCTCAGTTTCCTCAGAATTACAGAGGAAGGATATTTCTGCCCCTAGCAAAACGCCTTGAGATTCAGTGATGAAAGATACTGAACTCTACTTTCATCTAGGGATGCTTTCCTTGGCTAATTTTAAAGCTGTAAGCTGTTCCTGTCATTTTCTCTAACAGTACAAAAGCTTTTTTGAAATAATTAGGATGTGGCATGAGAGGGAGCCTGCCTCTGCCTCAATTGGGGCTCATATTACTGAATTTCCTTTTCTTCCACCTGCACTACTCAGTGTCGTGTCTCTGATCAGCCCAGGGCACACCTCAGCCTTGCAGACATGGACAGACTCGCAGTAGATCTGTCTCTGCTGTGCCGTGGAGGCCCCATACTGCTGTCCGGCTGTGAGCTCTGTGCAGTAGGGGATGGTGCACAGCCAGGGGCCTCAGGGCCACAAGAGGGTCATCCTGCCTCCAAGCCAACCATTGGAGCTTATGGGCTGGGGTTTCCTGCAGGGAAACATCCAGCACGGCCCCGAAATGCCTCAGATGGAGGGCAGCTGGACACAGGGTGTGCAGCACACAGCTTTCATCTCTCACCCCTTGCACATTCCTTTACCTGTGCTCGGGATGGTCAGGGACTGCTGTGGGCATTGCTCAGTGGCAGCTCCCTGCTTGGCGAAGGCAGCAGAAGCCCCGTAGTGCTTCTATTACTACTACTTTTACTATTATTATTATCATCATTATTTAACAAGCACTGCTCTTCCAAAGCAGAAATCTGGGCTCACGATTATTTTTAGATCACTTCTGTGAAAAAGTTAGAACTGGGCTGATTTCCTTTTCCTCCAGCATCCTCAAGGCTTTGCTAACACTCCTGGAATGACCCCATTACCAACATCCCAAAGCAGGGGCAAAAGTGCTCACTGTCAGCCATGAAGTGCCCCACTCACAGGCAGATCCCAAGCAGTGCTCAGTGCTCAGTCCCCAGGAACGTGGCTGTCCCCACCACCCCGTGGCCGCAGCCATCCAGCAGTTGCTCAGGTAGTGCTGAGATTGCTGCAGGGCTTCCTGCAGTTGTGATTCTGGGCTCCCACAGGACGGCCGCCCCCAAACAAATGCTTGCTCTAATTTGGGAGCCCAGAGAACAGCTCTCTGCATCCTGCTCCTCCACAGCTGCTCTCCTGCTGCTCATGGTGCAATGCTCCCTGCGCTGGGTGGTGGTAGGGTCCCCAGAGAAGGACCACCTCCACCTGCAGGCTGCTGATTGCCGTTGGGATGTGCACCACTTCATGCTACAGAGCAAATAAAATTAGCACACACCGTGCTGCACTGCAGCCTAGTGCACCGTCAAGGCAGGATAGAAGACACATTTTGTTTTACAAAAAAGACCATCTATAAATAAACTTCCTTTACTCCGTGGAACTGAGAAATCACAAGTTCGAGTGAAGTTTCGCCTCCCAGAGATGTTTTCTTGCCAGCTTGTTGCTCTTCATCCACATAAGCATGACAAAAACACCATCTAAATCATTGCAAGCAAACCAAAGATTTGCACCTCTCAGCATGCAAAATGCCAGCAGCCCCAACAGAGCTGCAACACCTTTGGGAGCACAGGAGCTGCAAGGAGCCACAGAGCTGCAGCTGCAGCCCATCCCAAGCTCTCTCTTACCTGCCCATCATCTCCCCTCTCCCCATGCCATGCCCAGCCCAGCCAGCTGAAGGTGGCAGTACTGAGGGCCACTGCCCAGGAGGCAGCTCAGGGACCTGGACCCTGGGACTGTCTGTGCTGAGGACTCGATTTTGGATTTTCAGGATCTCCATGTAATAAACTGTCTGGAACTCAGGAATGAAAGCATTTGGTAGGAGGTGAACACACAAATAATTGACACTGAATCCTTTGAACTCCTCGGAGCCGCCCCTACCGTGTGCAGGACGTGATTCTTGCTGCACCAAAGCATCCCTTTACCCAGCCCCAGCCTGGACATGTGGGCAGCAGGAAGCTGTGATGGAAAGCAGCACTCCTGGCCTGTGCCATGCAGGGCAATAACATGTGGGGCCAGGGCAAGGACAGGGCTCTGAGCCCTGCAGCGGGCCAGGACTGCACACCATACTGCCTCACCTTCAGCAGCTCTCTGCAGGAGCCGCGCACTGCAGCCATCCCTCCTGCACATTGTGGGAGACGGGCAGATAACATCTCTACAGGATAAAAATACACCGCACTCCAACGTTGCCACCTTCACATGGGCACTATATATAGAGCCCGTGCTCGGTATTTTCTGCTCCTCCAGAAACATCTCCAGCTCCTTTCTGAATTTGACAGACAAGATTTGGATTGCTGGATCTCAGTGAAACCTCACTCGGAGCCACCCCATGGCTGCACCCAGGAGGGCCAAACACATCTCTGTCCCATTTGCTTCACAACCCCCTGGAAGAGAAGATATGGTCGCTGTGCTGTCACAGAGCTGTGTTATACCAGGCACAGAGCTGTGGGGGGAAGCCCAGCTCCATGCAAGGCCAGCCTGCCCTAAGCCATTCCCACCTATACAGTCCAGTGCTGAATGCGTGGGGTCTGGTGACTCTCTGGAGGACAGATTTGCCCCAGTTCACCTCCACTGCTCCTGCCAGCGTGACTCAAGTGTCTGTCTTTGCCCTATACATGTTCTCCATTGCATGGTTTTCCCTCCTCTGCACGTTGTTTTAGTTTCTCTCGTCTATGGTAGAGGTGAGCCACATCAGTATCCATTACCCAGCAGTGCATACCCCAGAGAGCTGCATTCAACAGCATTACACTCAGCTGTAGCTGTGAAGCAGAACTGGAGCTGCACACAGCGTGGTACCGGGGAGTCCATCTGTCCTGGGCAGAGACAGCTGCAGGGAGAACAGCACCGTGGAGCAGTGGGGCAGGCAGGGTGCCATACAGAGCCCACACAGCACTGAGGAACCCACTGTGTGTCTCCAGGCACAGCAGGGCTGGGTGCTTCTGGGCCACTTTGTGCAGGGCACTGGGACAGCAGCAGGAGCCAGTTTCCCTGGTTCCACAAAATGAGGTGCTGAGCTGCAAATACATGAAAGTGTTTTAATTTGTTACCAAGGCAATGAGTCAGACTCAGATGGCGAGTCAGGAATAGAACAGCAGGATTTCTGCAGGGTAGCGCATTCACCTCTAAGCACCGTGGTCACCGAGGAGGCTGAAAGTCTGAGGCTCTTTGCCGCTGCTGCTTGCCATCACCTGGCTTCCACTCAGGTACATACAGCTCAGCACCTGGATGGACTGCACTGCACTCCTTGGCATGGACACTGGGACAGGCATGTTCACACTGACTCTGCTGGGCAAAGCTCGGCAGTGCCCAAGAAGAGCACAGCTCATGGCAGTGAGAATGCCTGTGCCATGCTTCGGGCTGAGCCTTCTCTTTACCTCTCCTCTGCTCTCCTCACAGGGGAATCTGCAGTGCTTGCCCCTCAGTGCAGTGATTTGCTCTGCTGTTACTAATTTTCAGCACTTAGACTCAGGACTGCACTGTGTGAGGCACCGTACAACTCAATGATGACAAATTTAGAAGAAAACCTATTCCTTAGGAACTGTAAGTGGGTGACTGAGCCCAGCTTTCCATTCCTGGCCTGGGGAAGGCCCCTCTTCTACCACTGCCAGGAAGGAGGACACAGCTTGGACGCTATTTCTGAGAGACAAATATCTCTCTTGTGGAAATCAGATCCCATACTGGGTTTCCTTCGGGTCCAGGACAACCAGGAACTCAGAAGTTCTGAATGGTTTTGCAAGGAAGGGAGAGCAAGCCTTGCCTGCTGGGAAACCACATCTGCTGGGATCATGCATGCCTTGGTTTCAGAGGCAGTCAGACTCCTTTGGGAAGTGGAAGGCCAGAGGGAGGAGAGCAGCTCCTTCATCTTGCTCCAGGCCTGGGCTACAGCGAGCGCAGCCAAGGGCATGTGGGCAGTGATTGTTCTAGGTCTGACCCATGGGTCAGTCAAGGGCAGTGCATCACACATCACACAGTGACTGTAAACTTACCATCAAAACATCTGCTAGGCAAAGGCTGCAGAGGAATGGAGAGATGCACCATCCCTAAGTGAGCACTTTGCTGAAATAACATGAAGGCAAAGCTTTGCCATTGCAGGGCAAAAGCAAAGTGCAGAGAGGAGCTAGGTTTAATCAGAGGCAAGGACATGGCACAGAGACACTGACATCCTGCAGCCTTGTGAGCCACTGCCTCAGCCCCTCCACAGCTCTGGCACTGCTTCACAGCACTGCTCCACCACAGCCCGATGGGCACAGCTTCCCTTTGGCACAGGGATGGCACTGCAGTCAACATGGACCCATGTGGATGGGAAGTGGAAAGGAGCAGCGCTGGGGTTCCTCCCTGCATGGCAGGCAGACGTGGCAGGGCCACGTGGTCCCGAAGCAGCGGGTCATGACAGGGCATGCTGAGGGCTGACACATTTGTTTTCCATGAGGCTTAGAGCCATGACACGCAGTGCAGCCGCCATCGCAGCGTGCTGAATGCAGCACTGCCAGCCACCTGAGAGTGGCTGCACAGGGCAACAGTGCAGAGGGCCCAAAGGCAGAGCAGAGCCCAGCCCTGCTCCAGGTGTGGGTCCCAGCTCAGCCCTCAGCTCCACATCACAACCACACTCTGTCTGCACGGAGGAGCATAGCTCTGAAACAAGGCCAGGCGCAGGTGGAACACCTGCATTGCTGCATCTTGGCACTGGCTCTGCATGCCTCAAACCTCTCTTGTGGCTTCATATCAGCCAGGTGAAGCCTAATATGGCCTTGTCCTCCACCACAGCTGCTGTGCAGCTCTGCAGAGCCCCAGGGCCAGGAGCAGCAGCACTGAGTCACAAACTGTTGCAGAGCCCTCGATAAGGGCTGCTCTACAACTCCTGACATCACTGTCTCTGTGAAGCCAGATCAGCAGCAGGCACAGCTCAACAGGGGTTTGATCCCGAGGTCCACGGCCTCCTAGGCACAGCTGCTCTCCCCACTCTGCTGCCCCTCATGTTGCACAGGCTGCTCTGTGACCCTCTTCACAGCCCCGCTTGCCCTCCAGTTTCTCAGCTGTGTGCTGTGCTCCCATGAGTGGCTGCAGCCTCCAGCTTGTACCCGCAGCTTCCCGTGCCCGTAACCCCTCCATGCCCCGCAGGAGCACAGACCCGCCCTGGCGCTGGCTGGGAGCGACTGCTGGCACCTGGCAGGTGGGAGCAGACCTGGGAGGGGAGCTCAGAAACCACAGCTGTCTGAGCCCTCAGACGTAATTACCCGAGGAGATGGGAGCGACGGGTTCGCTTCGGATGGCTTTGTTCTGTGTGATGAGGCGGGAGTTATCTCCTCTGCCGAAAAGCAGAAAAACAGAATTGCAGTGGCAATTAATTTACATTCAAATGGCTCCTTTCATCCGGCTGGATCTCGGAGGGCCCTGAACACTGCGCTATCACAAAGGAGATCACGACGGCAGCTCCCGGTACCACAGGCAGTGCACACATTGCCCAGCACAGGCAGTGCTGCCGGGCGCACCATGCACCGGCTCTGCCAGCATCCAGCTGGTCCCCAGTCCCAGCACCAAGCTGGGCCTCCCCCGTGACCCGAGAAGCCCCACGTTCCTTTCGGTATCTGCTGTGAGGATGTGCTCACATTCACTCGCTGTCAATAGCGAGGAGGTTATAACGAGCCCATTGAAGATAATTACAGCGCGTTTCTCTCAGCTATGAGGAGCTGCTTTGTGTCGCTCCCTTACACACGCATGCATATATTCAATCTGTGTCTTTGTTTTGTACAGAGGGAGGCTCAGACGCGTTGGATGACTGAGTGCCTGGCGCAGCGGATGCCAAATGCCCAAAATAATTAAACAATCCTCTCTCCCTTCTCAGCCTCAAATCCAGGGGGTGGGAGCGGTCACACACAGCACAGCTGCAAAGAGAGCAGAGCAGTGCTGGGCTGGGCTGCTCCTGCTGCAGGTGTTCCCCAACAGACCAAAACTGTGCATAGTTTTGTGATTCTAAAGAAGCACAGACGCATTAACATTAACAATCAGGTGTCTGCATCCACAAGTCCAACAACAAGTTCCCGTCCTCTGGGAGCACTGCTGCCTTCTCCAAGGTCTTGCAGATGAGCAGTGACTGTTCAGGGGTAATGACTTCCTCACCCTGCAGGGCTGAGTTCTGCACACAGAACTCATCCCATCCCATCCTGCTCAGCACTCAGTTCTGGCCCACATTTCTGTCTGATTAGAACTAACTTTGTGGAGGGTCTGACGGTCCTTCTTCTTGCTGAAGGAAGAACATTCCAGACTTCTCAGCACCCCGTCACTCTTTTCCCTTTAGTAGTAGGTTTGCATTTCATTTCAGAGTTTCTCTTATTTTCAATACATTTCCATAACTTGTTCTTGGTGCCTTTTATGTTTGGCCTTATTTTGCTGTGCAGCCACTCTCTCATCATCCCCTGACGTTTGTATTCCTTTTCTCCACATCTGCTTCCACAGTCTGCATGGGTCCTTTTGTTTTCTGGTGCTGCTAACACAAGTGATCCTACCTGTGCTGTGTCCTGGGCTGACACGGGCTCACGGCTGAGCTGCCCTGTGCTGCACTGCGATGCTTTTGCAGTGTGTTTCCTTGCAGTGGCAGCACTGCTGGTTCTGTACTTCCCGGCCAGGCACTGAGTGGGGATGGGATGGGATGGGATGGCAGAACAAAGCTCTCCTGAATTTGGTTGTAATGATTTCCTTTTTTTTCCCTCACCAAAGCACTTTCAGTGTTACTAAGCCAAGTGCATGTGTTTACTATTACTGCAAATTAACAGACAAGATGAGTCAATTAGAACAAAACATTAAACTAATTGCTTCCTGTTCCAAATGCTTTGAAGAAAATGTAGCACATAAAATTTTTCTCCTCCTGGTTCCTTTCTCCTCGTGTCAGCATTTGGGAGCACTGGGAGATGTTCTCTTCCCCAGACTGCAATCCTTTCCTATGCTCCTTTGCTCTCCCCAAACAAACCAGCACCATGTTTCTCTCCTCCCCTTCTTGCTCTCCCAGGGGTCCAGGCTGGGCATGTGCTGTGGGGACCATTCTGGGGAGCTGATGTGAGCCCAGATGGAGTTCAGCTGACGAGTGCTGGAACTTCAGTGTCCAAACACAGCCTGCGCTAAAGCAGCAGTTATGTGACCGTTGCCCCAGAGGATGCTGGTTCCCCAGCTCTGAGTGCTGCCATCTGAGCAGCAGCCCCATCCGTGGGCACAGCACAGCCCTGCTGAGCCACTTCACTC
This sequence comes from Coturnix japonica, assembly GCF_054131305.1. Classification (NCBI taxonomy): domain Eukaryota; kingdom Metazoa; phylum Chordata; class Aves; order Galliformes; family Phasianidae; genus Coturnix; species Coturnix japonica. Next base: position 1,857,190 of record NC_140680.1, on the reverse strand, counting down.
TGTGCTTTGTGCTTCACACAACATGGCAACGTTATAAAGAACTGGAAGCACAAACACAGGTTGCCCTGTTGTTTTAGGTTGAGCTGCTGTGGGACATAGGACTGTGCTCAAGGTATCTCCACAAGTCCTCCATGAGCACTAAAAGCAAACCTTCCATTCTGATGATTTCCAAAGGCACATCTGGGATTGCTCAGCAGAGCACAGAGACACTGTGGGATGAGCACCTGCTGCAGCTCAGATTTTATTAGAAGGGAACTTAGAGCAGGCAGTAGGATCCCATGGGATGGCTACTTTAAGGCATTAACTCTTCCTTAACATTCTCAGACAAGTTCAGCCAGCTTTTCATCCAGATACGCATTTAGAAGAAGTATTTTGGAATTTGATCTCATTAGAAAAAGACACCAGGAAAGGCTGTGGGCAGTGGGTCGCAGCAAATGCACACTTTAGCCTTATTTTCCTTTTTCCTTTTCCCAGTAATGACAGATGTTTGTGGGGAGCTGTGCCTGCACTGAGCGCTGCTGCCCGGCTGAGCTCTGTGCTGTTCCTCGTCCCACAGGTGCCGCGAGCCAAAGCGCTGTTCTCCTACCGGGGCCACAACCCGGGGGAGCTGCGGTTCAACAAAGGGGACGTTATCGTGCTGCTCCGGCAGCTGGACCAGAACTGGTACCTGGGGGAGCTGAATGGCGTCAGCGGGGTCTTCCCAGCCAGCTCGGTGCAGGTCATCAAGCAGCCTCCCCTGCCACCGCCCCTCTGCAGGGCTCTGTACAACTTCGACCTGAGGAGCAGGGATAAGAGTGAGAACAACGACTGCCTGTCATTCCACAAGGTAACACCGCCCTGCAGGAGATGGGCAGTACGGGCTGGGCCGGTTCTCTCCCTTAGATTGCATTGCATTCTGCTGCCTCGCAGCACCATAGCAGCTCTCTGCTGAGAGCCAGGAAGGTTTCCAAGCCCCACCAGACACTGACAGCAGTGACTAAAACCAGCTTCCCCCGAGGGGGTGCACGGACATAGGCAGAATGAGAGCATCCCGGGAGAGCACAGTGCGACCCTGAGCAGCCACTTCAGGCCCCGGTTTGGCTGCTGGAGTGGGTGAGCAGCAGCTGCTGGTGGCAGTTTGCTCTCCCACCAGAACACTGAAGGAGAACCTGAAAAGATACCCAGTGACATATCAAAGAGAATTGCTTGCAGGTCTGAGAACAGTTCTCCGAGACAAATCCAGGCATCCTGCTGGAGGCACATGTTGCAGAGCCGGACCTGAACTTTTCCCAGATTTCCTTTCATTCCCCAAAAGCTGCAGAGCTTGTGTTTGCTCTCGGCTAGAGAATATGGTTTGCAGTGCAACTGCACCTCCCTGCAGTCAACTGTCCCTGCACTGTCACAAGGAGGTGAGGCAGTGCAGAGCACAGCAGGAAGCAGTGCCTGGAAGCAGCAGCATCCCTGCAGAAGCCACTGTCCCTCCCCAGTACAGCATAAATGCTCCCTGCACACTGGCCAGCTGGAAGAAGAGGCACAGGGGCAGGTCTGGGCTCCAGTAGGTCAGGGCTGAATGTGGGGTGCATGTGGGGCAAGAAGCCAAAGAGCCTGGAGTCCCCTGTGCCTCCTGACCAAGAAGAGGAACCAAGGGGAGAAGAAGTGCAGAGCAGCAGGTTGGAGCCCAGAGAGGTTTTCCTCTCTGGGATGCCTGCTCCTGTGCTGCAGCTGCACCTGCCTGATGTGCTGCACAGCTCGAGCTCATTCTTCAGGAGCAGAACTGGCTGTGTTACATAGACCTTCGAAAAGCCCCACCTGCCACCCACCCCTGCCATCATACTTCCAACACCTGCACTGCAATAGCATTGGGCCATTTCAGCTCCTGAAGTAATGGACTGAGGACTGTGGCAGCGTGACACCTGCTGCCCCACCACTCACACAGCCTTTTTTTCTTGGTTTGGAGCTAAAATGCCATTTTTGTTCTTTGTTCTGGGCATGATGATTGCAGAAACATTTCCACATGGAAATAGCAAATAGCACCTCTGTGTCTGACATTCCTTTGCCAGGCTTGTGCCCATGTCCGCATTCAGCCACGCTTGCATCCTTAAACAAAAACTACGCTTGAGCGTTGTGCTGAACAAGCACTTGCATTTGGGAACAAAGGCACACCAGAAGGAGCAGCGGGTTTGGCAGGGGAGCAGCACTGAGGTGCAGCATTGTGAAATGTGGGGCGAGCCGCCCGCTAACAGAGCTCTGCCTTGCAGGGAGACATCATCACCGTCATCAGCAGAGTCGATGGCAACTGGGCTGAGGGCAAGCTGGGCGACAAAGTGGGCATCTTCCCCGTGCTGTTCGTGGAGGTGGGTACAGCCCTGGCACAGCACTGCTGGGCTCTGTGGTGTGGGGAAGGTGGGGGCAGAGATGGGGCAGCAGGCAGAGCCCGGCTGGGCCCTCACAGCACCACTCCAGACACAAACTGTGGTGGGACTGAGTGGGAGTCTGGCACCAACAAGAATTCCTCGAAACAGAGTTAACACTTACAATCACCATAATTACAGCAAGCACCTCTTTGTGGCTGTTTTATAAAAGGGCAGAGGTAGAATGTCCTGTTTGAAGCTCTAATATATTGGGTAAGACATCTTTTCATTTAATTAAATCGTTTTAACTCATTTAAGTCTGACATTAACAGAAATGAGCCAGGCAGGGCCACACAGAGCCACCAAGGAGTCAGGAATTAACTATGGTGGAGGCAGCGGTGGGTCTGATCTGGGAGGAATGGGGCTTTCCTGGCTTCAATGCTCCCATCTGTGCCCTTTAATGGGCCTCTGATTCTATAGAAGGCAGAGAAGTTGGGCTCTGGCTGCGGTTTAATTGCACAGAGAAAAGACGCTATGACCACCCTGTATGTGTACATGTGTACGCATGACTTTTTAAACCACACTGTAAGAAGTGAGGAGGAAGGAAATGCACAAATAACCCATGCAGCAGAATTAGAGCACTGAGCAGCAGCTCCCTGCCCCACGCCAGCCACCGCCATTCATCCCCAGCCGGGCGCATTGCCTCATATGAGTGGGTGAGAATCTCCAAGTTTTGCAATTTGTTCATGTCAGCAGTAAATCATGATTAATTCCTCTGGCAGCCATCCTGGTGAAAAACACTGTCACCACATGCCCTTTGTATTAATGCTGTAGTGATCAGCAGTTTCCAAGAAACACTGCTTGAACATTACCTCTGTAAGCTCAGGGCCGGGCCCTTCCCGTATGCACCGCCGATATGAGGCCAGGCTCTGCTCAGCAGCATTATCCCATGGGCTGCAGGGGCACAGTGGGGTCCAGCCTTGCTCAGAAGCTGCAGGCAGTGGGGACTCAGTGACAGTGGATAACTTGGTGTTCAGGACTTGTTGCTGTAGGCACGGCAGGGAAGCACACGAGCCCCATGTTGCACAGATCCCCATCAAGCTGGTTGTATCCTGCCTGCGGCTGTACTGCTGAAGAAGGACCAGCAGCACCCCCCGGGCCTTCCCTCTGTCTCTTGCAGCCTAACACGACGGCACGGCAGCTCCTGCAGAGCAGCAAAGGCTCCTGGCCCACCCCGCTGCGCTGCACACCGCTGAGCGTGGCCTCCCACAAGGTACAGGGCCAGGAGCTGCACAAGGCACCCAATGCCCGGCGCAAGAGCCTGCGTCCCTTCTCCATCACCACCGCCCTCAACACACTGAACCGCATCGTGCACGCTCCTGCTGACCGCCCCACGCTGCGCATCAGCTCCCCGGTGCTCATCAGCTCCAGCAACCCCAGTGTGGCCGCGGCCGGCAGTGAGGATGCGCCCAGAGGGACCCCTACCCAGGTGAGGCTGCAGGACATCATGGGGCTGGTGGCTGGATGGAGGGTTTGAGATCATAGTATCATAGTATCATAGTCTCGTGTGGGTTGGAAGGGACCTTAGAGATCATCGAGTCCAGTCCCCGGGATTCGAGCCTCTATGTAGCAGAGCGGCACTTCTACCACTTGCGCCACAGGGGGGATTCGAACTCCGGGCCCCAGTGTTGCAATGCGGCGTCCTTAACCACTGCGCCACGGGGGCACACACCGGGGCACTGGGGAGATGGTGTGTAATGGTGTGGCACTGACAGCGCCCGGGGGAGAACAGCTCAGCAGGATGTTGGGGACATTTTTGAACAGGGGAGGTCAGTTCTTAGTGCCCAGGGAACCCTGGGAACCCATAGGAAGAAAGGGACTGGAGTCCCCTCCTTTGAGATCTCCAGACCTCCTCGACGTGGCCCTGAGCACTGCTCTGGGTGGCAGTTAACAAGGGCCCATGGGCCATGCCATCATCCTGAGCCCCACCATCAAAGCCCATCTGGAGCCCTTGATTTTGGGAGTATTCATCCACTGAGCTCTCCCTGGAGGCCGCTGCAGGGCAGACTTCTGCTCAAAAGGCAAATACAACAGTGTGAGAGCACCTGAAGGAGCTGTGCCCTCACCTCCTGCTGCTTCCGAGCAGCAATGTTGGTCCTCATAGAAATTGGGGTTGCTGACCTGTACTGAAACCCCTGCTGCAGCTCTCTGCCTGCAGATGGATGGATCCTGAACACTGTGCAGCCCCCAGGCAGCCCTCCTGAGAGCACATCCTCTGCTGGCTGCAGGGGCAAAGAGCCTCATTTCTGCTTCATGCTCCGTCTGAAGATCTCAATACAGGAACTTCACAGATCATCTGAAATGGGAGGAAAAAGGTTTTGTTTAGATTTATGTGGCATCTTTCACACCGAAGGCTGCTCCAACATTTTATAAAGCAATAAGCCAGCCCCTGGCAGTTCGGTGTCCGCACAATAAAACCCAGCAGGCATTTTGTGCTTAGCATTAGCCTGCAAAGAGCCCTGGATATTAGGCCCTCTTTTATGTGAGAGGAAATGAAGCCCTACAATAGAACCATAATTCAATTGAATCGGTACCGTGTCTCATGACCCCAATATAATTTTACCCAAAGTGTCTCGGTGTGAGCTATTGTCAACAGCATAAACCGCAGCACCGATGATGTGCTGCCTGGTCAGGTTTCCTTCCTTCTGAACAACCATTTTTCTCCTGCAGACTCACAGGGATCTTTGTGCTGGGCTGGTTGGTGTGTGAGCACAGAGCGCAGTGAAGCACAGCCACTGCACTGGGGTGGTGCTGGTGGGGGAGCACAGAAACACAACAGAAGGGGCAGCAGTTGCAGAAGGGGAGCGGAGGCTCTGGGAGCGGTGTGGAGCAGTGACAGGAGGTGATGCTGTCCTGGTGCCATTTATCCTGGGCTGCACTGCTGGACACACACACAGCAACCAGCCAGGACAGCTCAGGACATTCACATTCAATTGTTTTGCTCCTGCAATTTGTAAGATTTGTTTTCAAGAGTAAGGGCAGGTCCATGTTCCTTAGCAAAACCTGTGCTGATTGAATGACCTTGCACCTCATTTGCTGGATCTGTCTGCAACAAAATGAGGTTCTGTGTCTCGTTTTCATCTTTTTGGAAGCATGGGTGAGGCCTGTCCAGTGATTTCAATGGCTTCTCCAGTGGCAAAAATAAGCCCCTCTTCACATTAATATACTGCATTCTGTTTTCTCTCAGCAGGTCAGTGCATCCTACTATCCTGCTCCAGGATCACTGAGGCACTCGGCAGCCATTGTCACTCTGCCCCACCTGCAGCATCACCTCTCAGCCAACATGTGAGTCATGCGAATCGTGCTGAGGGTCACACAGCACTCCACATCTCCCCCATCCCCAGCCCAGCAGCTCCCTGGGCTCCTGCCTGCAGGAGGGGCATTGGGGTGCAGGGCTGTGCACCTTGGGCTGGGGACATGCATGGGTGTCCGCAGTTCTGAGCAGGAGCTGCAGGGACTGCTGGGGCAGCTGATCCCAAACGTAGTTGTAGGGTTATGGAAAAATTTAGGTACAGTGCTGGAAAGATTTGAGACAGATTCTGACTGTTCCTGCTGCTGCCACCCAGGCAGAGCACACATCTGCACTACTCATGGTGTGTTGCCTCAGGCCAAGGCTCGTTGGTCCTCCATCCCTTTTGTCAGTGGGCACCTGTATGTTAGGGTAGCACGGCAGCATTCTCCTTGCTCAGTGCCCTTGGCTGGTTACCTGCTGCTTCTGAGACAGACGCTGTGACAAAATCTACAGTTCTTCAGTTCTGCTGGCCCTTCTTTTTCTCATATCCCCTCTGGTCAAACACTGCAGGCAGGTTATTCCCTGCGAGTTATCTCTGCAGTAACAGCAGTGCCCCAGAAGCTGTGCAGGGCCCTCCAAACCCCGTGTTGTGAATGCAGGGCTGGAGGACTTCACTGTGCTGAGCTCCGTCTGCACGCACCGCCGCCTCCCTCCACCACCAGCTGACGTTCTGCTCCTTTGCCAACAGGAAACCCAGCACACCCGACTCGAAGCTGCCCTCGCTGTACGCCTCGTGGACGCTGTCAGCCGCCTCGCTGTCCTCGCAGGGCAGCAACTCAGAGAGCGCTCAGCGACAGAGCCGGGCATTGGAGGCAGCGCTGCCCATGGGGCACACAGCACTGCGGCGCGGCCGCGGCTGCACCAGGAAGAGTGAGTGCAGGGGGACTGTGCTATGGGCTGAGCTATGGGCTGTGTCTGGGATGGATGCAAGGATCCACGAGGTGCTGCCAACATCGAGCAAAGGAAGCAGGAATGGCACTGAGTGCCAGTGTGCCATGGGGAGCAGTGAGCCCTGGTTGAGCAAACAGCACTGGGATGTGCGTTAGTTTTGGTCCTCCAGAGAGAGGTTTGTGGATTGTCACAGAGGACCTCGAGAGCTCCATGTGCAGAGGAAGTTACAGAAGGTTGCATGAGGTATTATCAGGAGTTCTTAAGAAAGAAGCTCAGAACAAAAGGGTAAAACTCAGCAGTGCCATTGTAGGAGTTCTGGTGAGCTCATCTCCTGAATACTTCTCATATTCTGATAACTCCAATAGAGTAAAATTAGAAACGAGCATAGAAAGGATGAGCAACAGAATGGAATAATTTTGTTTCAGGAGCAAAGTTTTACAGCTTAGAAACATCCAAGATACATGAAGTCATGAATAGGCTGCAGGTGGAAAGGTGCACTGAATGTCTGAGCAGCCACAGCACAGTCCCCAGGTTGGGGTGGAGATGGGCAGCGATGCTGGCCGAGGCCCAGCGCATTTGCAAGGGCCACTGCTGGAGGTTTTAGATTCAGCACTGGGTTTATCTTAAAAGCAGTTTTGCTGTAGAGGACCTCACACACCTGTGGTGGCTCTTATTAAAAAATCCATCTTGCAAACAGTGACGCACTGCCAAATAAATAAAGTGCACGACTTCCAGTGTTGCAGCCTGGAGAGCAGCTGCAGATGGAGCAGCCAGTGCAGAGCAACCAATGGCAGCAAACTATAGGGATGAGAGGAGGGCTTGGGTGCAAACTTACAGACATGCTTGGCCAAAAGCATGACTGCAAAGGATGGAGAATAGCAGGTCTGTGGGTGCTGCTTCCCCCATGGCACCTGGGGGGGCTCCATACAGGACAGAGAGGCAGGCAGCACCATGCTGGGCTGGACAGTACTGGGAGTATGTCCTACAGTGCTGTTGGTTCCCGCTGCATGCTGCTGCCCTGTGCTTTCCTGCTGGAACCTCACTAACCAATTTCCCCTACTCTCGCCCCCAGATGGGTCCCTGCAGAGGCCGGCACAGGCAGGGCTGCAGGCTGGCAACTCCCTGCGCCGTGTGCCCACAGCCGGGCTGCAGCCGTACCCACATGATGGCAGCCCGCCCCACAGCAGCCCCGCTGCTGGCACAGCTGAGGTGGGCACGAGGCCCAGCTTCTCCCACGAAGCCCCGCCAGCGCTCACAGTCAGAGGAGGGGAAAGTAGGACTCCATCTGTCTGCAGCTCGGTGATCCTGGACGCCATGGACACACTGGCAAAGAGTGAGTCAGTGCCCCGGCCACCCGCGTCAGCCCCGCCATCCATCCTGGTGAAGCCGGACATGTCCCGTAACAGCAGTGACAAGGTACAGAGTGCTGCCCACGGGCTGATGGGTGCTGCTGGGGTTATCGGTGCTGCTGACTCTGCTGTTGGAATTAAGCCCTTCAGAAAAGCAAAGTGCTGCAGTATGCCTTTCATTGGGAGCCAGTGTTCATCAGTTCAGTGGCAGTGATCAAAATTTGAGGCTTTCTGAGGTCTATGGTGAGGCATGAATCTCACTGAGCTCCCCATAAATCACAGAACCATTAAGGCAGGAAAAGACCTCTAATATCTCTAAATCCAAACCCTACCCACCCCCACTGTTCCCATGGACCATAGAACAGCTTCAGTTGAGAAGGATCCCAAGGATCATTAGAATCAATCCCCACACCACTGGCAGAGCCACCAAACTGCAAACACGTTCCCCCAGTTCTGGAACAACACCAGGGTCAGTGATTCCCCACCCCCTGGACAGTTCACTCCCACATCTGAATGTTCTTTCAGAAAGTAATTTCTCCTTATATCTCGGGTACTGAAAAAGCAAACAGCTGAGCTGGGTGCCGAGCCCTACACTGGGCTGCTCCCTGCAGAGCAGGACAAAGGGAACGTCTTCCTGCCCTTGCCCTGGGAAGAGCACTCCCTCTCCAGGGCACCCAGTGGGTCCTGGTGCTCGAGGTGGGTGCCGCACTGACCCTCATGGTGACACATTGCTTTCCTTACAGCAGGTGAAGACGGTGCGGTTCCAGAACCACAGCCCGCCGCCCAAGAGGCACGGCCCGCAGCCCTCCCCACGCCTGCCCCGCAGCAGCACCGAGTTGGTGTCCACAGCTGAGCCCCTGCTGTGCCAGGGGAGCCCCGAGCCACCTGCACTGCCCTCCCCACGCCTGGGCAGCAGCCCCCTGTACCCCCGCAGGGTGCTGCACCCACGGGCAGCATCGCTGGAGCTGTCAGCACCGCTGACCTTCCCCGTCAGGAAGAGCTACAGCAGCATCTCCGCCAACTGACAGGTAGTGCCCACAGCCCTGCACCCATCTGCCCCTTCTGAGGATGTTGTGGAGCTCAGGGGACCCCCCCCCCCCCCCAGCACCTGTGGGCCCAGGAGCTGCGCTGGGCCAGGTGTGCAGTGACACAGAGCAGCTGATCCACGCAGGGCATGGGGATGGAGTGGGAGGGGGAGAACACGCACAGCAGGAACAGCGCTGTGTGCTGTGACATCCTTGGGGCTGCAGCAGTGCTCACAGGGATCCAAGCAGCAAGCATCATCTTCCTACAGGATGGGGCTCTGGCTCACGTGCTTTTATTAGTGTTAAGACTACCCATGCCCATCTGACACAATGAACACTGGATCCAAAACTGCTGTAAAATCTCATCCATCATTAATCACATACCAAACCCATAGAATTAGCCTTGTTAGTGACCCAAAACTCACCACAGCCCTGGAGCAGCCCAAGCAAGGGATGCTTTATTTTAGAGCTGAGGGACTGATAACAGTGCCCGTTATCCCACAGCCCTGCACTTGGCTCTGTCAGACCCTTCCTCTTTAAGCAGCAGAAAGGGATTTCCAGCAGCACTAAGTTCTTTGCCTGATGCTCTCTCAGGTACAAGTGGAGGTGCAGGCAGAGAACAGGACAGCTTTCAGCAATGCCCTCAGTGGCACTGCACAGCCCAGAGCCAACACCAGCACTTTGCTGGGGGTTCCTCTCATCCCCTTAAAAATAAACCAGAAACCTCAGCAGCTGTACAGCTGGGAACAACTGCCCCTCTCACAGACAGGTCCAGAGATGAACAGAACCACATTATGCTCAGTGCCACCCATGACAGTGATTTAGCACACACAGCAGCCACGTATCACTCCTACCAACCCCTGCTCAGAACATCACTGCCACAGAACAACATTCCCTTCTGCCAGGACAAACAGCACCGAGGCAGCACTGCACTGCAATGCATTGTGTGGTGCTGAGACTTCACACAGAGCACAAAGGAGTGCACCCAACCTGCTGTGTGATGGCAACCAGTGGGCATCCATCCAGCTGATGGGGAAAGAAAAGGCTCTGCCACTGCATGTGAACGGCTGTGGGCAGAGATGGGGAAAGGCGCTGATTAGAATGGCCACTTTAGTAAGAGCAGGAGGCCATTCTGTGACAGATCCCATAGCTCCTTGCACAGACTATATCGATGTTTTGATGCTATGGCGATACATTCTCTCAACTTATCCAAGATGTGGAGGGAGAGAGAACTGAAAACAGGGCACCACTTAAAGCAGCAGCTCTAATCAGTGCTGCCAAGCTGCTCCCAGCAGGGCACATCTTCCAACCCAGCTTCTCACAGCACCTTGGCTGCACACTGCACTGCAGGCTGAAGGCTCACATGGGTGGAGGGATGTTCCTCTCCCAGCCCCAAGATGAAGGAGAAGCCCATGCAGGAGCTCCAGCAGCAGTGCCAGGGGCTGCCATCAGCAGCACTCCAAGGCCCTGGAACTGCTTCCAAGTGATCCTGTTTAGTTTTCCTTAAGCCACAAGGCAGTACCTGCAAAGGCAAAATCCCAGCCCCAGAGCAGCAGGTTCATATGTATGTTTATCAGTATTTTAGAGGGCTTACTCACTGCTGAATGGCTCTTGAGGTTCATTTGTGCAAAATATTTGTATCACACATAATTATAGTTAGACAGACTTCAGGTTTCCCTTTTCCTTTTCTTCTTTCCTCCTCCCTCCCCAATCACCCCCCATCTCAGTATCTCCCTACCCAAGAAGCCACATCTCAGAGCAGGCAGCGCTCAGCCCAGCTGCATGGTTGGACCCCCATGGGGTTGGGTGCTGACAGCCCCCAGTGGGGCCGTGCACTGCTGACAGGCAGACAAATAGACCACTGGTACCAAACCTCTGACCTGAATGCTTTCTGAAGGCAGCAGGGATCAGACAGTAACTGACTGTGCTCATCAGGCCATGAGTTTTAACATCTCCTTTCTGCGCTGAGCCCAGCAAACGTTGCAGTGAAATGTTACAGCCTCATTGCTGTGAGAGAGAACACAGCAAGGACTATTTTACACATGTATGTTTAGAAACAGGTATACATAATCTTTTCTTATTTGGTGATGGGCAGGAAGAGCAAACAGAATACTGACATTTACCTTCAGCTTGGGAGGCACTTGTATAAACTCAGCAATGCTCAAGATTTTTTTCCATGATGTGAAGTTCATTTTCTTTTTTTTTAAGCGCTTTTCCAATTTAATGTATCACTAAGGAGAAGAAAGAACTCAATAAACAAAAAGATATTCTCTTCCTGGGCTGTATTTGTCTTCAAATGTTTGTTTTCTATTTCTGTAACTGAGAAACAAAGATTTGAAAAACAAGTTTACAAACGTTTACTTACACGTGTCTGACAGCACAGCCTCACTCTGCAGTCTGCAGGTGGATTCAGTGCAGCCACTGCATGGTGCAGGGCTGAATGGAGCTGCAGCACGGACACAGCACAGCACTGCCCAGCACAGGGCAGAACAGAGCTGCAGTGTGGGCATGGCACAGCATGGTGTCAACAGGGGGCCAGGTGCCCTGGGAGCACATTGTGCACCTGACCGGTGTGTGGTCCGTCCTGCAGGGCTGCTGCACTGCTGTTATCCCATGTGCACGCCCACCCCACACGTTGGGGGTGGGAAGGTGGAGCCCATACATACCGTAGGCATGCACTGAGCCCATTCCTCTCACATGCAGACATGGGGAAAGTAACGTTATCCCCACTCAGAGACCTATCTGCTGCCCAAGGAATAAAACATAAGAAGCAGCAGACTCCCTCCCTGTTGGACATGTATCTTACACCCTATGGCAGAAAACCTGCAGTAGGTGGGAGCTGGGACTTCCCTGGAGCCCTGCATGGAGCACAGAGCAGACACAGCACTCCCAGTGCCACACACAGAGCAATGGCAGGTCCTGCACTGAACTCCCCATAGTCTCACACTGCTCAGGACTGATGGAGGCACTGAATGCTGCCCAACTTTGTGCCCAGTAACTCACACCAAAGGTCAGGCGATGCTTCTAACGTGGGGAGACAGCACTGAAGAGAAACTGTTACTGCCTTAAACAAAATAAAGATCCTGCACAGGCTGCTGCTGCCACAGTCAATAATTCTCTATTCTGCTTGGAGAACCTGCAGGGACTAATAAACTCTGAATTCCTGAGCAAGAGGGGATCCCACATCAAAAACACAGTACTGCAGCATGATGTGCAACGGTGAGCAGTCATTCCCATCACCCAAATGGTTTCCATATGGATTTTTATCATATCATTTACAAGGGTAACCAAGGATCAGCTCCCAGCCTCAGCCACGGCTTCAGAGCAGGAAGGGGAGCTCCCAGGCAGGAAGGGCAGCTGTTTATTAACAGCTTTTTGAGAAAAACAAAAGTCAGGTTTTAGCCCTTATTTTAAAAGCTAAACAGCATGGAAGTTTTCATATTTTTACTTCAAAGTTCACCACTATTGAGCTAATTCTGACATGACTGTTTGTGCAGTGATACCTTCATGGTGTTCGGTCACTGATGGCACTGAAAAGCAAAGTACAGAAGCCTCAGTTAGAGATTTACAACCAACTTCTCCACCTGGATCCTAATCTGGCTGGGGGAGAAAGGAGTGCTAAACCTGATATGCTACAATGCTTCTGAGCACACAGACCCCAGCTGGAAAGGAAGATCTGCCACATGAATGTTTGGGAAAATTGTTTATTTCCAAAAAACCCAAAGGGCCAAAGGAAAATAGTTATATCCACATTTCAAAAAGCAGGGATAAATTGCATGCAAAATGATTTTTTTTTTTTTTTGTGGGCTGTTTTCCTTTTTTGAAGAACAAATTCACACAGTTGTTACAAATACTTTCAAAGTCACTCCATGAGCTCTCTCTGTTAGGGATCATGCTGCACACAGGCAGTTCAATGAACCAGATACACAATGGTGTCACCAATGTCCCTCGTCAGGCCGCTCTCTGTGACGCACACACGTTTCTCAGCCAGGTCAATGTGGAAAACTGCCTGCTCTGGAATAGCAGTTTTCTCTGCTTCTTCTTTGCCGAGGACCGGAACGCGGCGAGGCCCAAGAACTGGATCATCAAACCTCATCAGCTTCACTTTAGAGAGATCTGCAATACAACGACCAGCTAATGAGGACATGGCTACACACAAACCATGATACCAACCAAGTTCATCAAAATACTGAATACATGGTACTGCTAAAGATCTTCTCCAAGTAAATACATTCCCTTGGAGACAAAACCATTAAGAGATGTCATTCAGTGCTCACAGAGCAAACTGTAGCAGAGACAGCACCTGCCTGTTTCATCTTCAAGTCCCATGGCCACATTCCCAGCACCACACCTGCCTTTTTGCTCTCTCGGCTGTGGGTGACTGAGCTGTGCCTTTGTTTTCAGGACTTAATTTCAGAGATGAGGGGAAAGGGGCAGGGGAGAGTTTTTGTGAAATACAGTTCCCTTTTAAGTTCACAGCAGAAGAAGATTGCTAAGCAGACCAGGAAAAGAAAAACCCACAAACAGGATCATTCAGTAATGCCTTCCTCCAAGCACAGCCTTTCACTCCTGTGCACCGACAGAACAGTGACACCTTCTGGAAGAGATGAAGAGCTGGAAAGAGTCGCTTCTTCCCAATCACCTCAAAATACTCACCTTGCAGCAGGGCATTAGATATACATATACATTTACTGTGCCTACAGCATGTTTCCCTCTGCATGCATTTCACTACACAAGTTATCATGTACTCTTCCCTGCGTCATCATCCATCAGAGGTTATCTTTGACAGATAAACATTAATAGAAACATGAGATGCAGAAAAACAAGGGAAAGATTTCTCTGCTGTCAGACGCTTTTGAATTCAGCCCAGTTTTCCACTAGCATCCAGCTCTACAGTGATTCAGATTTGTTCCATTCTTGCTTTCTTGCACTCCTTAACACAACCACAGCTGTTGTTCCCTTAGGAAAGCCATTTCCTACTGCATAGAGACCTTTCTGAGCCATGGCTGCACCTGTACTACACCCGTACTGTGGCACCTCACATGGAAACGTCAACCTAATCAGCACAGGCAGCTGCATGTCGGCTCCAGTATTTACCTTTGATGCCTCTGTCCATCTTCATTAAGCGCCTGATCACAGTCTCTCTATTATCTCCTTGCCTTATCTCAATTTTTGTAGAGAAGTGGCCATTTGACGGCTGAGGGTTCACCAGAAACACGGACACACTGGGCTGTAAAGAAAAGTTAAACAATTAAAGAGGGGATCCGTGTTGGTGACCCAACGCTCAGAGGAAATATGCACCTAAAGCAAACCAAGAGTGTTCCAGACAGACTGCCTCCATTGCACAGCATGGAATGCCAGTGCAGAACAGAAACGCCTACACAAATCTTTAGAATACAAGCTGCAGGACATGCAACGTTTTAGGACATATTTAAGGAAAAAAATATATATATGAAATTTCTACTGTTGAAAAGTTTCAGAGCTAGAAATATTCACATCTGTAATTACTGTTGCAGAGTTTCACCAGTCTCATGCCTTGCTCAGCAGTGCTCTCAGAGTTCCATATTCAATTTTTTTTTTTTTAATTCAATTTTTATGCACCTGAATGCTACTTATTATCCCACTGTAAACTAATAGGAGAGTACCTTAAATATTAAAACACTACAGAATTCAGCAAAACAAGTTTCACATGGAAGCTTGTGATGCCTTGCAGCAAGTACAGCAGCACCAGAACTTCTAAATAACAGCAAAGAAGTGAAATTCAGACCAGCAGGATTGAGAGCTCTCAGTCCTCTATTTTTGGGCTCATGTTTTAGCTTATCTGAGGGGTGGTAGGCAGTGCACATGGCTGAAGGAGATGTACACACTGATGCTCAAGTCACTCATTTTTAACGGTCCTCTAGCCAGCACAATTTAAAGATTCAATCTGAAGTGCCTGAAGGCCAAGATATCGTCACATTTACAGCTGTAGACATAGAAAAGACATGCAATTGCTTCAGTAAATGTTTCCTGTTTTGAAGGGTGTTAGGAATTTTTGCCCTTCACCTATTTACATCTCCAAGTAAACTTTCCAATAGCATATTTGTGGGTTGGTTTGTACTCAACTTTCCAGACCTTCAATATCAGAATATCCGATTTTTTGTTGTTGGTTACCTCAGATCTGAATACAGAGAATGGTTTTCCAGGACAGCACTCTTCTTTTATTTTATCTTCTGCTTCAGAAGCAAACTTCACTTCAATGTGATCCAGCTGCAAGAAAGGTAGACAAGGAGAGGGGATGGAATCAAGAGGAGTTTGATCATATTAGAGGGAACAAAAGGAGTTACCAGATCTCCATGCACTTCAAATTCACACCAACACTGCTCAGTAAGTTCCTCATCATCCTTTCTAACACTGGGGGTAGGGAATGGGGGAGAATGAAGAGGGCAGAACACTGACACACATCCTCCAAGTATGAAATCAGCAGAGCTGGGAGGGACAGCTTCCCTTGGCTTGCAAAATCCCATTCTATGCATGTAACTCCTTCTAATCTAGGTCAAGAAACAGTATGGCTCATTTACAGCAACAGCACACTCACATTAAACTTGACAACCCCACAGTAAACCCCAAGTCTTCCATAGCAGAGCTGATAGCCAGCCAGCCCCCAGCTCACCCAGGAACAGAGTAATAGTAATACTAAACTTTGTGACAAAGCAGTTCAGTTCTTATGCATCTCTACACTCTCCTGCATGAAAACCCCACTGTGCAGCAGGATATCTCCTTCCTTCCACAGTTTATCATTAGTAGCAAATTGACAGATTTTTAAAACAGGTACTGCTTGCCCTCGTATGATTCTGATGATTATACAAAGCTGGCATAACTACCTCTATTCTGCCATTTTACTTCATTAATATAGTTTTAAAAGCCCAGCCCAGATTCCACTCTCAGAGAGGGTGAAGTAATCTCCTACAGTTCACATGTGCCATTGTAAGAGTCTGAGGACTCCAGGCTAAGAACTGTGATCATTCTTACCAGTGATGCCTGTAAATATGTCCTAATTCTTTCAGTTAAAAACATAGGAAAACAGTCAGGTCAGAGACAAGAATCTCTTCAGAAGTGGCACTGGAAAGGCTGATCCTCCAGCTATCCCAGTATAAGTACCAAGTAACAAGCATGTCCATACATACAAACCTCCAGGGAATTTGTCAGATAGACAATATTCTCCAGAAGCACCGCCCGTTCATCAAATTCGAGCTCCAGATCAAGAACACGTGAACCATTCTTCTCCAGGTTTTCCTGGCAGGGGAAAAAATGGATTAAAACCATCTTCAAGATGATGCTTCAAAATTGCAATCTATCTACATTAGTCATGAAAAGAACAGGCTTTAAAATATGCAAGCTCTCTTCTGGCACAATATGCTAGCATAGATGCAATAATTCTCCTGTAACAGGGTATCTTCTATGGGGAGCTGGTGACACTGATGGGAGGACTAAGAGCAATTATAACGCATCTTTAATGCAGAATTCAAAAGGTGTTTTATATTCTGACACTTGTAATCTCCATTTAATGTGTGAGTTGAGAATTCTCCCAATAAGTCAGCACTTCAGTGCTGTTTCACAGCATGAAATTCAGTCTTATGACCTAGTTTAGAATAAAGAACAAGCATACAACAGCTGAACACGTTCACAACAGTCATAAAACAGTTCTCTGCAGGGAAATAACAACCACTTCATGTGTTAACATAAAGGTAAATTAATTAGTATAGAAAACCAACAGCAACAGTAACAATAGCCCAAGAATTAAAAGCAATATAACAACAACTTTTTGATTTATTTATTGAAGTAAAACAGAACTTCCTCTTTGGAATTTAATTAGTCTCTTGCTCCCACACGCTCAGTCAGCTGTCTCCTCTGAAGCTCTGTTTCATCACTCTCAGCATGGCCATGGTTCCCTCAGTGTAATGTGCAAGATCCCCTGCACTAACAGTGAATTGCTTCCCCTGGTAAATCACAAAGCCTTATCTTCTGACAGATAGGAAGCACAAGCAGAAATGCTTCTTATACCCGGGAACTACTGAATAACCTGTTTCAGAAAACAACATATTGGTCTAGGGAATCTAAGCTCACATGATTCTTCTATGTATTTATATGCAGTTGCTTACTGTTCTTCTTTCAGAGTACAGGGATGAAGTGCTGGGTAAGTCTCAGCAAGACGAACAATTCCCCGCATGCAAGGGAAATGTTAATTGTCAAACTAAAGACAAAAAAAAAACCAACCAGGTACATTTCAGACCTGACCAGCTCTTATGACTGAAAGTTTGGCTGAGCTGTTGCAAATATGTGAGCTGATCCAACAAAATACTACCTCTCTTTACAAATTTCTCTTATGCAGGAAGCTTCATAGCAGCTGCTCCATTCACTTTTCCTCTGAAGGCTCATTTTAGACTACTCTCCAGTAGCTCTATGCCTCCCTTATGCTGTGACACCCAAAACTGGGCACAGTATTATAGGTGTGGCCTCACCAATGCAGAACAGAGCAGAAGGATCGAGTCCCTCAACCTACTGGAGGTACTTCATGCAGGGTCAGGATAACATCAGCCTCCTGCATGAGAGTTGTCACTCTGACACTTACCTTAATCATGGCAACAAAAGGCATGACCCTCTTCATGTACTTCTTCAGCTCTGGCAATGCATTAAGCTCACTGGCAATTACCTTATTGTCTGGTAGTTGACCTCCCGTGGCCTAAAGATTGATGGAGAACCATTAAGAACAAGAAAAAAACAAACCACAACACATACCTATTATTATCATATATCCTCGATGCTTTACCAAAATACCATCAAGGTCTGTCATCATCATCAATTCCACACAATCATTTTCCTATCCCTTTAAAAACACGATGTAAAATTTACCAAAACCCACGGATATCAACTGCCACTCTTTAATCTTGTCTGTAAGAACACATTAGTGTACCTAAATTATCAACTAAGATGCATCTTAAATCCATATTTAAGTCCACCCTCAAGCAGATATTTAAGTACTAGTTTCCTCAATTGTTTTGATTTTACATTCACAGCTCAGATATTTGCCAATACTCCCATCCAGCATACCAGACTGAACAGCAAAATTTAATGCTGATGCAAGAAATGCTATAGGATTCCCAATGATTAATACTCCAAAGACAAATTTCACATGAGGAATATTGATTTAATTCAATACTGCATATTGTAACAGTCCTGACCCAAAGGTATCAGCTACAACGCTGAGGATGACAGTTCATCAGCAAGGCAAAAGCCACCCAGCAGTCTCTGTGTCAGAAACAGATTCTCCCACTTTCAGTGAAGTGAATTTCTTGCACTTATGACATATGCACTGTGCTTCAATGCATTTCTTGAAACCTCCTCACTGAACAGTATATGCCTACTTAAGGATAAACACCCTTAAGCCCACTTGTTTAGCAAGGCAACATTAATCTCTTGGTCAGTAAGATTTCCTCAGAAACACTGCTGGGAAAGAACTCATTTACAAATGGATAGTCTTTCAAACATAAGGGAACGCAGGCCCATTTTTACTCAGAAACAGCCAAAAGCAATAAGGACATACTGCTGAATCAATGACACACCTCAGAACATTCTCATTATGCATTAAAGCTCACCGGATATCCATAGAAGTACAAAAGAAATTAAAACTACCTCGCTTTACATAAAATAGTTTGGTAACAAGCTACAGCTCACAAGCTTCCTTATAGATTAGAGTACACAGAAATGTAGAGAAGCAGCCCAAAATCCCACATAAGAATACCCACCTGATAGTGCTGGCGCAGAACTGACAGGGTGGTGTGCTGCCATGGGGGGTAGCTCTTGGCTACATAGATGGTGCAGTGAGAAGGCTTCTCGGAAGGTTCTTTAGCACCTTTCTGAGGAAAGGAAGGAAAAAAAAAAATATATCAGGAGGGAGTTCTGAGGCCATCGAGAATTACCAACTGTGTACACTTAGAAGACAACCCATTACACATCACCTTTCCTTTCACAGGTGCCATGTAAGCCTTGAGACGGAGTCGGAGGTCATGAGCTGCTTCCATTAGGTACTGAGAAGAGCCAATTAAGATCTCATCCACAGGGCCTGCCTCTGGCCAGGAGGCTTTCATGATGGAATCAGGCTGTTAAGAAAGGAAGAAGTTACAGTGCATTTTTATCTCAGTGCATGTATCTGGTGGTCCTTCAATCAATTACAGCTTGACTGGAAGCAGAATTTCAGGCAGTCTGAACCTCAGTGAGCACTCATCCATTACTCAGTTGTAAAGAAGTAAGAAAACAGCCAACATGCATTTATTTGTGTTACATAAACAAGCACACCTGCCACACAGATGCATAAACTCACTTGCAAGCACAACATTAATTTCCCCAGTACACCTATAGCACGAAAGAAGCTGCTCCATGCATAGATGTAGGAATATTTCATTACCAGATTAATTTTAAATCACCTCTTTGTATGAATTTAGTCAAAGTGGCTTTCATTAAAGTTACCTTTATCATTACAGTAACAAAAGATACAGGTTAACTCAACATATCTGCTGTCACATACAACGTCCTATCATAGCAATTAATACATTAACATTATAGGACAGATGTTTCCCCTAGTTTCAAAGAAATGAAATCTACAAGTCTGACACCAGCCTCAAGAAAAACAAAACTAAAGAAACCTTAGATCTGAATCAAATGAAAAAACAGAAACATACATTAGTACCTTTCCCAGCAGTGACCAGATGTGCTCACACAAGTGGGGACAGATAGGAGCCAAGAGCAGAGTCTGAACTTCAATAAAACGAAACACCAGCTCTCCGTGCATCCCTTCTATCGCCAGCTCACGGTATTTATCTTTTGCTGCCTGGAAGAAAGCCAGCATCACCACCATTAACACAGCAATTGCCACGGAGAAGCACTCAAAAGGAAGATCTCCCAGCTCTTTGCTCTAATATGCCTTTAGAATATAAAATGTGTAGAAGTCAAAAACGGATTACTGGAAGCAGTGTATTTTTCTCAAGTACCTGACTGTGAATGTCAGCTGACAACTTCACTTTACAAGTACCACCTTGTTAGAAGTGTTAATTAGAACAGATATAAAAGACCCCTAACTACCTTTGCAAATACTGATAAGTACAAAGAGGAACAATGAATATGATCTCACTACACATACAACTCGGTGTATTTAACCCCATTCCCAAACATCATAAGGAAACCACATAAAGGAGGACTTGCAACTTGTTAAGTGCAGTGGAATGATTCTGCAGACACTCTGGATAAGGTTTAAGGAGCATATATAAAAGCAGTATTTCCAGAAAATTCTGTTGTTATCTGAATTACTTATAAGAAACTTGTTTGTAAGAAACTCTCCATTGAAAAGGACTTATGGACAGAAAACATTCCTCTCAACAGTGTCTACATGCAACATCGCAGGTGTCTTCCTCTGAGCCTCTGTAAATGCCACAAACAGGCCTTTATAATTTCAGATTAAGTCAATCTAATTGGTCTTGTTTCTTGATAAAACTCAGATTCCAATTCAGCTGTCTAGTTAAGGATCACAGACACCAGGATCAAAAGAAACCCACACAAAGCAACAAATGTCGAGCATTATTTATCTATAATGAGAGCTCCTACCTGAAATTCAAAGAAGCCGGTCTTCAGAGCCTCCTTAAATAACATCTTCTCATAATTCTGGTCTGTCTTCTTTATGCCTGCATTCATTTCACTAGGGAGGAAGGTGAAAACACCAATATTGCAAAGCCTGCTCTACTTAATAAGAACATTGTGTAACACTATGCTGCAAATGCCACCAGTATAACAGTCACACCAGCTCTTCTGAAAGTAAATTTAAAAAATGTTTAATATAAATTAATTAATTCCACAGAAGAACTACGAAGATGATCCTTGCAAGAAAAGATATAATAGAAAGCCAGCTTGTACCATGTTGTATTATTAGCCTTTGTACGGTACCTCGCAAAGACTCTGTCATTGAAGGTGTTGGCAGGACCACTTCTTAAACTGTCTCTGTTTGCAATCATCTCCTTTACCCACTCCACCCATGTGTAGAGACGAAGAATCCCAGCATCAGCCATGGCTTCCACAAAGTTGGCATCTTCAACAGTGTCCCCAGCATCAGCCAAGGCTAAACGCATTCCTGGGGGAAATCACATTAGCTAACAGAGCTGGTATGCAATAAGCTGGCAGATATGGGTGCAGGAGGGATCCAAAGTCAGTAACAACTAACGTTTAATTCCATGTTAATGTAAATGTGGAATTAAGTTACAAATTGCCTGGCCAAGTAGAGAGATGTCTCAAAGGATGCACTTCGCCCAAGGAGACAAACAATGTTTTCCTTAGGAAGCAAATCAGACAGACAGCAAGAACCAAAGGCCCAACACAGCCACAGTTGGAAAGGAAAAAAACAAAGAGCCACCAGGAGGATGCAAGGAGGAACACAGCATGCAGGAATGCACGCAGTGCGTATCAGCAGCGTTTGTCTGATGTTTTGATCTCCAATAGCAATGGGTAAAATAAACACCTTCCAGAAGACCTCGGCCTGGGAGGTCTTGATTTGAACAGGTGTTCCATTAATGCACATCCCAGTTTTTCTAAACACAGCTCAGCTTTTCAAACAGAACCAGCCGGTAGGTTTATTGCAGTGCAATACTCCAATATTCCCACTGCTTCTCTGAGAGCAAAACGTGAATTCTCATCATTTTGGCACCACTGAAATAACAGTCAGGTCAGAACATACCATCTGCAGAAAACTTGTCCACAGCCTGAGTCAGGGTAAGGAAGTTGCCAGTAGATTTAGACATCTGAAACAAATATAAGAACCTTTGTTTTCTCATATACCCACTGCTGCTGGACAGGCAAGAAGACAGAAAGAGAGTCTGGTGAAAACACTAAGAAAGTATTTTCTATTTTCAGTTAGGAGTGAAGTAACAAGAATTTTCAATTTCCTCCTTTTATCTCCATATAGATTTTTTTTCTTTTTTGAGTCTGGTAAAGGCCTATTTGAACATCCACAAGTAGCTCATACACAAAACCTCACCATACCTTTTCAGAATTGAGAAGGAGGTGTCCATTTGCTCTAACAGCTACTGGCCATTTTTCTCTGTTTGAAGATAAGATACAAAGCGTATTACAAAGTAAATACTTTAAAAAAACATAACAAAAAATGAACTCAGTCCTCTGTTCCAGTTTGGGATGAACACCATAAGTAGGTGTTACTTCTAAATAAATATTCAAGGAAATATAAACAGTGTTCCCATGCAGAGGAACTACACCTAGCTAAGAGTCCGCCATGCTTTTATGATTTTTGTTATCAGTACTGCACATTATAACATCACGTAATGCAGAGTCAGCAGCTTTACCTCCTGCACACCTGCTATGCATCATTTCCAAACTCACCTCTGATCTGACCACATTGCCACATGGTTATAGAGGTAGTACGACAAGTGATTTGGAACGAGATCTTTGCCAGATACTCTGAGATCCACAGGATACCAAAACTCAAACTCCTCCTTTAGCTTGTCCAACTTCTCTTTTGGAATCTCTGTTTTAGGAAATGGAGCTGCCTTGAAGAAGATGTAATCCCAAACTTCTTTGCTCATTTGATGCGCTCTGCAAGTTTGAATGAAAATACTGCTGAGCCTGCACCAAAAATGCTTTTCATTCTACACAGTTTTATCTCTGGCTACTTACAGTTTCAGAGGAGTCCATCAGACACTGCTTGGCATATAACTCAAACCAAATAATTTCAAATCTATACTTACTATCTTTTAACATCTCCTAAGGTGCTTTGCCCTGTATTATGCAGAGAGGAACACATTCTAGATCCAAAGCACTTCCTGTACATATTAAACAACTACTTTAAATGACAGGCAACACCACCAGTCTAAAACACTTTTGTGTACCACTTCACTGCTTTATCTCTGGTATTTATTGTTCTATGCTTTAAATTACTAATGTGTGCAGTATTCTCGCTCCTGCATTTGGTGCTAAGGCTGCTTATCTGAATGGCAACTAATGTGCCATAAAGTCCTTACTTACCCTACCCCACGGAGTCTCAGCAAAAAGCATTTGTTAATAGTAAGAAGAAAGATGTCACTCATTAATAACACACTGTAATTTTACATACTTAGTCACATTAAATCTGTTACTCAGTGCTAAGGATGATCACTTCAAAGTTAGTTTCCAGGCACGGCTGGCATGCTGGTAAGCTCTCTGTAATTAGAAAGGCTCAAACCAAAATGAAAACCTCTCAGCATTACTTCTGCTTGTACACATGCCTTTGGAAATACTTTTCAGATTAGTTATAGCATGAAAACACACATGTTGCAATTCCACTATGTGTAAACTCCTCCAAAAAGCAGCTCACAAAATAGGTGAAATTAGAGTGTAACATTCAAAGCAAGAATGCCATTGGGTTGGGTTTTTTGTGTTTTTTGTTTGTTTTAATTTCCAGACCAGCTGTGCTACATCATCTCTCTGATATCTATCACTGGAAGTTCAGTCATCCCATCTGAAAGGTCACAGAGCTGTTCTGAGAGCTATTTCAGTACAAATGCTTTGTCCCCTTTAACTTTGAATGTTCCTACATAGACGCTATAGACAGAGGGCTCCACGCCTGTAAGAGTTACCAACTTTTAATGCAGTAACAAAACTGGAGTGTTGACCTTGTGCATTATGTACATTGAACCATAACATTCTTCTGAGCTGTAAAGCAGTCTCTCAGCAAGAACTGAGACTTCAGCAGCCAATGAAATAAATCACTCAAACACCTGGGGAGGACCATTTCAAGGCAAGTCAGAGAAGCACTAAAAAAGGTGATCTAATTCAGGTGCAGTTCTGCTTTCAAGGACATTCCTCCCCTTCTCTGAGGACAGTACTACATCCTCTTTCCTTCATTTTTCTTTCACACAATTGCTTTAACATAGCCATTAGCAAGTTAAGTTTTGACAGCGATACAAAAGCAAACCATCAGCCTGATTGGCAAGTCTCCGTCAAGAACAACTCAGAGAAGCACACAACTGAACAGGCAAAATGGTGTTTCGTTCTCCTTACCTGATGCCTAGAGGAGATTCTCCCTGGCCTCTCAGGTTACCTCCCTGTAACAGATGAGCTACTGTGTAATAGGCCATGTAGATTGTGGAGTCTGAGAGAGACTCAATCAGCCACTGCTCATCCCAAGGCAAACGGGTACCTGGAAGAGGCAGAAGCCAGGTATCAGACAGTCAGTACCACCCCTTGCTTACAACACCTGCTTTCACACTTTGCAGTCATCATTGAAGGAGAAGACAAAGAAATGGTCAACAGCTTCTTCTGCTGAAATCCCTTCCAAAATTACTGCCCAAGAAGTTCTAGACCACATGAGTTCACAAGATACAGTGTGCCTTCTTGGGGATGCTGTATCTAGATTTAAGTTGGTTAAATCTGCTCTACGCAGAACTACACCACTTTGGATTCCAGGCAGCACTTCAGCCTTTCAAAGGATGTAATGAATACCATGCTTACAAAGTGCCAACAGAGAGAGTGCTTTGCCTACCTAATCCATATGTCCTGGAGCATGCATGTTCCTGTAGCCAACCTAAGGTAGCTTCGAAATTTCTCCTAGTCTCTTCACAAAAGCTGGAAGAAACAAGCTGTTAATAACCTCTCCTCTCAGCTCTCTGAGAACACCACCAGCAAACAATCACTCCTCTTCAGACCTGCTTTTATAACTTACGTCTCCAGTTGTTTCAAGCACTCCGATGCCTGTTTCTTCCAGTTCACTTCACCATAATCTAAATACCTATGGTCAGAAAATTTTACCATTAAAAAAATACCATAACTTGGATATAAATTGACAGGGACTTATAACTACAGCACTACTTCACTTACCACTGGTCACAAAGGGCCACGACACATTCATCAGATGACCTTGACATCACTTGTTTCTCAGGTTCCATATAAATCATGGCTTCATCCTACAAGAAGAGATGTTACAATCCTGAAAGGGCAATAAAGCTAAGATCCAAGTACTTTACCAAGTCTTACAAATCCTCATGTTTCACTAAAATGTGTATCTTAATTCCAGTCTGCTTTACAGCACTCAACACATGGCTTGATTACTGCACTGCCTTTCTGTACCAGCATTTCCTTCCAGAAAATGAGTTCAGATACTCATTTTTCAGTATTTTTACAAGTATATCAAAGATTATAATCAGACCAAATTATTTCCTAGATGAGGCTGTGAAATTAAGCAGAGAATAAGAGGTCCCTGCTTTAGCTGTCCATCCCACATAGATACCCATACATACGTTATCCACCATCATCTTCTGTATACGTTTCTTGACATCTTGAACTTTTTGTCCTTTGAACTCGTCCACCAACATTACCTGTAAAAGATGAGTTAGAGGAGTTCATTCACTTTAAATTAACAAGAAAGAGGTGCAGTAGGTCTTCTGACCCGCAGTAATTGCCACTTCTTTGTTATCTCTGACAAGCAAAAATAGGAAGTGAGCTTTTGCTTTTTGGAACTTTTTGTTTATTTGTTGTGGTGGTTTGCTTTGTTTCACTTGCTTTGGTTTTGTTTGTTTTTCAATGAACAATCTTCCTTTCCTTAAAAATAAATTGTATAAATGTCAGCATGAACGCAGGCAATACCACAAAGCAAGGCAGAAATTCAAATTGTTGCCAGCTTACAAGAACAGACCTGAGGAGTACATCACAATAAGCCATCATGTAAGTACAGACAGCATAACAAATAAACGGCTATCTTTTTATACCAGTTTCCAAATGAACTCTTGCAACAACACTGATCAGTTCCTCACAATGTGATCATTGTGAAAAAAATGAATTCTCAGCCTCAATCTGAAGTCAGACACTTCTCCATTCTCCTTCAGTTCCACACAACTCTTCCAACTGCACAAGTTTTAAACAAAAAATGGACTGGTGAAAAGGAAATCTCCCCAATTCCTGCCCCTTTTATTTGTCTTTAATTCTCATCCTGGGATTTTTTTCCTCTCAGTCACAGTAACCATGATCTCCTTTATTACTTACTCCTTCATAAAATGCTTTAAGGTATACTCTCTCCTTGGCCTCAGCGAGTTTCTCTCTGTCATTCTGGCTCTGGATTTTCAGCTCATCACAGATGAATGGAGCACAAAGGTTGCCATAACCTGGGATTTCAATGATGGGCACCTGAGAATTAACAAAACAGCATCAGGTATTTATTTCAAATAATTTCAACATAATAAAATCTACACAAGAATTTGATTTTGCTTCAGGAGAAGAGATGTGCTCAGAAAGAGACAAGTATTTTTTGTGTTTGTTTGCAGCTGAAAGTGGGGTTTGAACAACAGATGACAAAGAGGAAAAAAGGCAATTATTATACATTATCTAAATGTGTTGCATGACAGCTGGGTGAAAACCAGTACTGAACAGCCCCGCTGACACAGCAGGAGGTGTCTGGGCAATGGCCAACTTCTACCGCATTGAGCTACTCTGTGCACACTGACACCATCTATTGCTAATTGAGTTTCACAGGCATTTATAAGGTATTGGTGCAATTCCACTGATTAGGTCAAGAACGCCTGATGTACCCTATGAGACCCCTCACCTGCTCTACCACAGGCAATAACCCAGTTTCTCTTCATGTCATGCCAGTATCATACTGTACCAGCATTGCAGCTGGCCCAGGGAAGCAAGGTCAACACAGAATGCTGGGACAGCTCTATCAGTAACCTATGTTTTCCAAACAAAAACTGATTCAGCTATGCATTTGCATTAATAGTTAAGAAACTTCAGTCCTTTCCATCTTGCTTTGAAGGCAAGATTATTACTGTAACCAGTAGGATTACAGGATAGCGATGTACTGCATTAACCAAAACAGTAATTCCCACAAAAAATAATGCTTTTGTATGTCTGCTATAGCAAAGAATAAAAAATAAAAAATCTTGACTGCAGCCCCTAACAGATCACACACAACAACATGAAAATATCACTATAAACTACCCAGCTGAAGAGAACTTCAAACAAAAGTTCTGGAAGAGATGCACCATCCTGGCACATTTCTCATCAGGGAGTACAAAGCCACCACAGGTACTGCAGATGCACCCATGTGAATGAACTCACCGGTTCAAAGGGCAGGACCATTTCATCTCTGATACCATACTTCCCTCTTAGAGCCTTTAAAAGTTAAGGGGAAAAAAAGTAGTATATGAATGGGAGGAAACGATTTGCCATAGGTTTTTATCCATTCCCAATGTCTTTTGCATTCATGCTATTTTACTATAAAACAGACAAAACTGCTGCTCACTACTTCTCATATCTGACTTAAACCTGTTTAATTTTCAGGTGACTCTATCAGAATGTGTATGTGATGTGATAGGAAAAAACATTATCCCTGAAAATGAATGGAACAAAAACTCAGCAGCCATTTAAGACACTGATGCACTTTTGAAGCTGTAACAGCAACAGATACTTTAAGATTCATTTGAAATTCGTAGAGTTCTCATCTCAAATTCATTTCCACAACAGGAATCTATTTCTGCTTCACTGACACTCTTCTTCTGCACATTAAGACAAAAGCAACACAACTCCCATTCAAAATCCTTCTTGAAGACAGCAGAACTTGACTTAGATCAGCTAATTTTAACTTCATTAACTACAAGGATTTGAAGTTAGAAGTGGCAAAATTAAAATTTTGTTTAAATTTTAAATTTTGTTTAAAAATTTTGTCTCCAATTAAAAGTTTTGTTTTGTCCACTGAATATCCACTTTTGTTCCTCCATGCTTTGGAAAGAAAATAGAAACAGAAGTGATTGATAGAAGAGATGGACCTGTTTTTTTTTCAGATCTCTCAGGGCTGCAATGTCATCTGGAGAATCAGAAGGGACACTTGTAACCACTCCCGTTCCTTCACAAAGGAAAAGATACAGCAGATAAAACATCAGTTGACATACTGAATGCACAGTGTGCACCAAGCAGACTTCCAACAAGCTGCTGCTGCAACGTTACCTTTATCTTCCTTGATTGTGAGCATGGGAAGAGCGTACACAACTTTATAGTTGGTGAGTGGTGCAGAAAGTGCAGCACCAAGAATCTCCTGTGTGGGAGAGAGAAATATAATTATGAAAAGAGCACTTTCAGCCTGAGTAAGCTCTTCTTGCTGATACTCATTCAAACTCACTGAGTTCATTGACCAAAAGTACATTTACATTTTCTTTATAAATAGATCTCCACCAACATCTTTATAAGTACAAGTTTCACAGAAAGAAAAAGACTTGGCCAGCAGGCTGCTTACCTCTCCCATCAGTTCCTTGACAACAGGTACGACTCCATTGTCTTTCGTAAAGCCCTGGTAGGACATGTTCCTGGCAGCTCTTTGCGTGCAGATAAAGATATCCCCATTCACAGTTTCAAAGCCAATGTATTTCATATCTGGGCGAACCCAGCAGTTGGTCTGTCCAAACATGGTCTCCGGTCTGAGCGTCGCTGCCACCAAGAAGATATTTTTTCCCCTCAGGCCACTGGCGGGGAGGAAAAGCATTCTATAAGTTACCAACATAAAAACATTCAGGATAACTGTCATGGTTTTGTAATGTTGCTGTCAATATTCCACATCATAATATTGTGTGCAGCATGGATCATTAAAAGGTTCATACTCCAGTTCCGTGGAATAACAACGTCCCGAATACTCAGCTCTCAGAAGAAAACTACATATCCCAAAGGACTTTGTGGCCAGAGATAAGTCACGGGAGGAGAACATACATAATCTCACTCCCAGGCTGGAGTTCTCTCTCTCTCGGACTCTTGGAGAGTGGGAAGCGTTCCAGCCGTGTCACCTAGAGTTCACAGTAGGCCTCTTGGTTTACAGAGACTCTCTCTATTTTGTTCGATTTATTAGCCTCAATCATATTGTATTATATTGTGTTATCTTGTATTCCGATATCATATTTAGTAAAATAAGTTTTCCTCCTTAGATTGCCGCCGCTGTTCTCTTTTCCATTCCCCTTTTACCTTCCCTTTCGGGCCAAGGACCCTATGGGGCAGCTGCCCTGTCACGGGCACAGGTAAATCTAGGTAACCAGTGACAGCTTAGCCATGGAGAATGTGGGTATAAGTTGCTGCCTTTTAGCTTTTAGAACGGATCTCTCTTTGCCCTCAGAGAGCTTCATTAGGTGAGTGTTATCATTTTGTAGCTGCTCACTGAGAACGTGACAGTCCAGGTGGACTGTCAACATTCAGGTGTAGCTGTAAACTCTGAGCATTGTTATCTTGCTTTTGTAAAGAAAACAAAGGGATTTCTTTCTCTCTCTGAGCACAGCTAGTTAGCTCTGACTTTTACAGCACCTGCCAGCTACTGCCAGCTATGAGTCTGCTCTTTATTTTAGGAGCACTGCATAGGGAATTCAAAGCCATCATGTTCTTCAGAACTTATTGACCCCTTCTTAATTTTTTGATTTCTTGTTATGGAATATATGCTTTATACAACCAAGTAAGGGCAGTGATGGAGACACCTGCCTGGTACTTCTATGCAATGGGGTATGACGTGAATTTTGACACTTACATCCCAGATGGAATAGTCAATTTTACAATGGCTAATTTCACAATTGCTAATTTCACAGCAGCTAACTTTACAATCAGGTAGATCGAGCTGCCAGAATTGAGGTGTCTCAAATAGACTTGGACTAGCAGAATATGGGTGAATTATTTCTAGCTCGATGGGCCCATGAGACCTCAGGCCATCAAGGAAGAGATGCGACATATAAGTGGGCCAGAGACCGAGGGGTGGATTTAACTATGGATGCTATTGAGCAGATTATTCATGATTGCAAAACATGTGTCATAATTAAACAAGCCAAGAGGATGAAACCTCTCTGGAAGGAAGGGTGATAGCAAAAGTATAAATATGGGGAGGCATGACAGGTTGATTATATCACCTTGGCACAATCTCGCAGTGGTGTTATGTGCTTACGACGGTGGAAGCTACCACTGGGTGGCTTGAAACATACCAGTACCCCATGCTACTGCTTGAAACACCATACTGGGTCTTGAGAAACAAGTCCCATGGTGACATGGCACCCCAGGAAGAATTGAGTCTGATAATGGGACATATTTCAAAAATTCCCTTATAAATACTTGGGCCAAAGATCATGGCATTGAGTAGATTTATCATATCTCCTACCATGCACCAGCTTCTGGTAAAATTGAACAATACAATGGGTTGTTGAAAACTATACTGAAAGCAATGGGTGGTGGAACATTTAAGCACTGGGAAAAGCATTGGGCAGAAGTCACTTGGTTGGTCAATACTAGATGATCTGTCAATCATGATTGTCCTAGCCAATCCAGCCCCCTACACACTATAGAGGGAGATAAGGTCCCTGTTGTACATGTAAAGAACATGTTGTGAAAAGCTGTTTGGGTCCTTCCAGCCTCTGGAAAGGGCAAACCTGTCCATGGAACTGTTTTTGCCCATGGACCTGGGTGCACTTGGCGGGTAATGCAGAAGGATGGGGATGTTCAATGTGTACCACAAGGGAATTTGATGCTAGGGGAGTGATGTCAATAATTTTATGTATATATGCATATATTTGCTTGTGTAGTGCATTTTAGTTATTATAGTTATACATTTAGTTATATTACATTTAATTGTACTATTTAGTTATCATAGTTTTACATACACATATATATGTATATATATTAACCATGATGTAATAATGTAGAATAAGGGGTGGAATGTCATGGTTTTGTAATGTTGCTGTCACTATTCCACATCAAAACATCATGTGCAGTATGGATCATTAAAAGATTCATACTCCAGTTCCGCAGAATAAAAACGTCCTGAATACTTAGCTCTCAGAAGAAAACTAAATAACCCAGAGGACTTCACGGACAGAGATAAGTCACAGGAGGAGGACATATATATATAATCCCACTCCTAGGCTGGAGCTCACTCTCCTGGACTCTTGGAGAGTGGGAAGCATTCCTGCCATGTCGCCTAGAGTTCACAGTAGGCCTCAGTAAGATGTTGTGTCATCTTGTATTCTGATATCATATTTAGTAAATTAAGTTTTTCTCCTTAGATTGCTGCCACCATTCTCTTTTCTTATTCCCATTTTCCCTTCCCTTTCAGGCCAGGGGCCCTACATCCAGGCACAGGTAAATGTAGGTAACCCTTGACAGTACCATAAAACATGCTCTTAAGCCAAGATGACCTGTACGTTACATTTCCTAAATAGATCATTAAATTTAGTGCAGGGCTTCCTTCTCATTTGGTGCATGTCTGCTTGTTTTTACTTAAATCTGTGCTTCACACAGCTCAAAGCAGAGACCAAATTCACAAAGTGACAGAATTAACAGGATGAAATCAAATCCTACATTAGGCAAACCAGGCTAATTTAGCCTTCACTTTTGACCATAAGAGGGATCTGACTTGCCATTCCAAACCAAGACTTACCTTAACTTTGCTGGATAAGGATCTAACACCTTCATTTTTATTAGAGTGTATTCTTGACATCCAACACCCTGCAGTTCACATAAACAACGCAGCAATCAATACATGAAGTTGACTCAAGCAGTAAAGAAAATAAACGATTCTGTAGTAACCTAAATGCTATTTAAGGCAACAGCACTTTCTTCAAAGTAAATCACAATTCTACTGAAACAAAACACTGCTTCATACAACACAGACTGAAGAGAGGATCTATTTTACACCTCTGTCCAAAAATTTACTCATGAAAGCAGCTATCTCAACAACACAATAAAAGCTTATTTGCTTTGTTTCAGCAGATAAATATGCTGCAGCAATGCTAATGGCATAAATTGCCGAACACTCACAGGGAACAGCCACAATGGAAAATATAATCTGCAGTTCAAGATAAGTACTCTCACAGTAGTGGAGTTCACTCCATTTTCCCCATGAAACAACAATTGAGAACAGGCAGTTTGGAATGTATGAAACACATTTTGCTCCAAGATGCATTTTTTTCCTTTCAGTAGTAAGAAACACATGCACAAAAACAACTGCAAACATTACCTCTCCTGTTTGCCTGTCATGATCCATGCAAGGCTGCCCATCTTTTGGAGAATAAATTGTGTATCTAAAAAAAAAAAGTATATGTTCATAAACTATAAAGAAAACATACCTTTCTCAAAGGGAGAACCCCCAAGGATACCTTCAAAGTTTGCTTAACTCACTTGTCCACTGGTGCCAATGACTGTTATTGCATGAGATGTCAGTATTGATTTAACCTTGAACTGACAGTTATGGTAAAACTAAAACACAAGCAGACTATCTCACAAACTCAGCACAATAAGCACTTCATCTTTTCACTTCCTATAGGGTATTTCAAATAGAAGCCTTTTAGTCTGAGTTACAAACATGTTCTGGTGTCATAAGTGTTCCATCTTTCACAAACTCGGTTCATCCACATGTACAATAAATTCAGAGCAGCCTTACCGTTTTCCAAACTTAATCTTATTTCTTTCTCTTAATGTTAGGAACTGCCATCGTACAAAGGAATCATAGTATGGGTTAACATCTGTGGTAATGAAAGAACGCCTCCAATCCACCTGGAAATGCATAGGAGTCTCTACTTAGTACATACAGTAAAGACATTTAAGGAACCACCAAACAGCTAAACTAATTTTAAAATAAGAATTACATGCACACTAATGGTGCATGCTTAAAAAGGTAATTAAGCAGCCTGCATGCACAGCCTTTGAGAGCTGACATGTGAGAACTTCAGACCTTCTGTGCTGAATGTACATTTCAGATGTTTGGTAGAAGTTTTAACCAGTCACCAAAGCTAAATTTCAGCATCACTGTTGCTCGCTATCAGTCTGTTTTTAAAAATGTATAGCCAGTAGGACAAGTATCTTCATGTAGTATCACATTGTTGCTTCTAAAACTACTGTCAGTACTGACTGCAGAGTGGTATCTTAATATGGAAACAGGAAAAGAATGCCCTATTTCTTCATCTGATTCTTGTTTCAAGGAGTGACTGACACACAGCTTATATTCTGTAGATAAGAAAGCACTTATTCACACGAGAATACTAAAAGACTTAACATTAAAAGGTTAAATTAATAATTCCATAAATAATACAAACACTTCTGAAATAACGTCTTAATTGTGCAGACAATTTCTAGTACCAAAGGAACAGAATTGAACTCATAAATACAAATATGGCTGCTTTCAGAACCGAGCTTTATATTTCTAACAGTTACCTTTAATCCCATGCTTTTCAGATCCTGGACAGCAAGGGGAGGGAAATAATCCAGCCAGTGCTCAGCTTCAGAGAAACTTACTACTTCTTCATCCGACAAACCTAAAGACTTCATGATTCCCCACTGGTACTTGGAAGAACCGGTCTTGGCAGCAGCTTTACTCTGACAGGAAAATTGCAGTGAAAAAAAATAGTATACAGTCTCATATTGGCAATACCTGCATACATTCTTCCCCCCACCCCCAACTGAAGTTGTTGTTTCTATTTCCAGATATAGAATATGAACATTCTAGTTTGCTACAGTGCACCAGCTCCTGGAAAAGTTTTCACATAGCAAAATGGTATCTCTGGATCCATGCAGCTGATACATTTTTCCCCTCAAGTCAACATTAAAAGTACTGAGCTACCTTGGAAAAACAGTTTAAATACCTGCATCACATTTCTCTCTGGGGAGCGTGAAGGAGGTAAAACAGGCTGTGCTACACAACAGGAAGCACTGAGAGCACAGCTACCAATCCTCATTTAATCAACTTTACCTTCTTCCCTTTTGCTTTGTCTTTGATGATTATCTCTTCATCTTTTCTAGCAGAGTTTTCTTCCTCCTCTTCCTCCTCATCAGGAAATTCAGGTGGGCAGCCATACAGCTCCATTTCTCTTTTGAGCTTATCTGCACAAGCCTAATTAGAGTTATTGGTAGTCTGTCAGCACTTTTCCATATCTATGACCAAAGCAATTACCAAGGATCAATTTTTACTGTAACAATGTGCTTTCCACTACAACAACTTTTTCCAGACAGAGAGTCAACTTCTAGGAGAGCTTTCTAGTTAAAGAATGCCTATAACAGCAGGAAGATGTTCAGTGAGGATTTACTTGTGTAATACCATAAAGGGATGGAAAGTACCATAACAGTAGCAGGGTGGCAAAGTCTTTGGCTACAGCAAATGAGAACAAGCCCAAGTACAGCAGCAACAGGCAAAGAAATGAAGAAAAAGAGCTGTTTACTTTTGAAAGGCGACATGTATGCAGGGATCTCCAGCAAGAGATCCCCTTACCTCCACTGCCAACCCTTAAATGAGGTCTGGGAAAGGATGGATCCAGGCTCCAGCCCTTCCATCACTCAGGTACACTGCATGCACTTGAGCTGCCCTGGGCTGGCCCTGCCTTCCCACCCAGTGCTTCATCACTGCTTCAAGCCAAGACTTAACATCTCTGCTACAACTTGCAAACAAAAAACTGCTTAAACTGAATTTTGAAAATTTCCTTTTCTTCAAAGTCAAACTGCATAGTTCAAATAAAGCACACAAGTTTATTACAAAGTCAGGTTTCAAATTACACTATCTTGATAAATCTTTGAATAAATCACCGTGACATTCTGCACCAACAGAAAGCAATGCTCTGCATGCTTCTAAGAATGGAAAGCATGAGGAAAAGCACTCAGCAAGTCCTACCTTTATGGGCATCCCAGTGCAGTGCAGACCAAACGGAAACAAACAGCTCTTCCCCTTCAGCCTCTGATACCCAACCGCGAACTACACAAAGTGGAAAAATGAAAAGAGAATGGTAAAAATTTAAATCAGCACCCATCCCAAAAAGAAAATGCAATTCCTTCCTCCCATTAAGCTACTGAAAGGCAGTCTCATCCCTGCTACCAGACCTGCACTGCCTGGCCACGTCAGGACAAAC
The DNA here is from genome assembly GCF_054131305.1 of Coturnix japonica. Lineage (NCBI taxonomy): Eukaryota > Metazoa > Chordata > Aves > Galliformes > Phasianidae > Coturnix > Coturnix japonica. The sequence goes on along the minus strand of NC_140680.1, from coordinate 1,822,336 downwards.
CTGCCAACCTTTCCCAGGAGGCTGCTTTAAACTACAGAAGAATGCAAAGAATAAATGAATTCTGTGGAATCCTATCCATTCATACCTAAAACCTGTTAACATAGGAAACAGAGCACTGTATTTACAAAGAGGGCAATAAGGCTCTATGTGATGCTTGTGCAGCTAGACAAGCAATAAGCAGCAACATCTCCTAAAAACCTCAGATCTCTGAAAGAGCAGCACCTGCACTCCTGTTTCCTAGCACTACACAAGTTCCATGCATCCCTTTTATCCTCCTAAACAGTAATACTCCTGTCGAAAACACATAAGAAAACTGGAAGACATCATCGTTAAGCCTATAAAATACTTAGCAAGGCATTCTGTTAGCTACAAAGTAACATTAGCTACTTCAAAAGTATCCTTTAAAGGTATTAGTAAAGGAAAATATTTACCTCACATTTGGATAAAGAAAAGGTGTGTCCCAAGTGCAGTCGGCCATTCATGTAGGGGTAAGGAAAAGTAACAAAGTACTTCCCTTTACTGAGAAGAAATTCAAAGAATTAAAACATCCAATGTAGCCAGCTTTAAAGCAAGCATCAAGAAAAGCATAAATAGCACAGTTAACATCATTATATGTTCAGGCATTATCAGCATGCAGTGACATCAAAATAATTTGTATCTTGCAAAAACAGCCTGATTTTAAAGTACTGCTATGACTACGAGTTCTGTCACCTTATGAAATGCCCTTGTAGCTTTATAGGACTGACATCATGAAGCAGCTTTGAATTGATAGCAACACATTCCTAGATGCAGGAAGTTCTAGTCCTGATTCTGTAAATGAACTGCTTAGTAGCTTGTGGTAGCAATGGTAATGGGAGGACAGTTGGACTAGATGAGGTCCTTTCCAACCTTGTGATTCCATGACTTATTTTACCTCCCACTAAGTTCAGCTTTTCCACTCAAACACATCATATAACCACTTGAAAGTAATCAACCATCACATTGTTGCACAGCACTTTAAGTGTAGATTACTGACCTTCCAAAACATCTAAGATAACTTCTAGATCATTAGGCCTCCATCTTCGCAGTCTACCCCAACCCATGGCTTACACTGACCCTTCCGACGCTACCACCGATTTAGAAACCCGCAAAAACAAAAGCCAAGTCATTTCTTTGCTCACAAAACACTACAGGTTAAGAGGGTGTTTGTTAAAGCACCTGAGTGGTTTATAGGTAAATCAAACTAAACCAAGATAAGAAATAACTCATGCTGCCAAGGCTGTCGTTTTTTCACTCCAACACCCATTCAGGCTAGCAGTGCTGTTTCAGAAGTCTTTCCACACTACAGATAGCAATCCTATTGATCTGGAAGAGATTCAGCTCTCAAGCACCTTAACATTTCCACAGCTTCAAGCTTTCACAGGTTTCTCAGGGTTATTCAGGAAGAAATAAAAGCAGGAAACACACCTGGTCTACAGCAAACTCCACGCCAAGTAAAACAGATCAGCCTGCGTCAGGACCCAGGCTGTGTGTGACACAACCCTTCTCATTGAAGCAGAGCAAGTGCCCGCCTTGTGAATGACGTCAGCTCAAACAAAGGAGCTGTGCTTCTACCTGGGGGGAGTCATCCCTTTACTTGTCACTTTGTCACTGGAAAAAACTCACCCACGACAGAGAGCAGGAGCCTCTGAAAAGAACCTCACTTTTAAAATCAGAGAGCACTAATAGCAGCAAGGAATGAAGGACAGCTATCTTCATCCCTTCTGGGACATGAGCAGCAAATGGTCACCACTACTTGTTGCCAACGTAGTGCACAGTACTGCCCCCCAGTCAAGGAATTATGACACTACCTCCTTTGGCTGCGGCTGTCCGAAGCGCTGATCTCAAAGACTCGCTCATCCTCCCACTTCTGCTGGATCTCCTTCTCAATCTTCTTCAGGAAGTCCACTTTCGCCGTCCCCTTCCGTTCCTGTGGAGCACGGCGGGACAGCAGTCAGCCCCAAGGGCCCAACAAACGCATCGGGGCCGCGTCCCGACCCGCACACGGTGCAGCGGGACGGCGCTCCGCCACGGAGCCGCGCGGCGATTCCGAAGGCGCTGCCCAGCGGTACCGGAGCCACGCGATCCGCCAGCAGCGCCTCAGCACAGCGCCAATTCCCGCACCCCGCTGCCACCCGGCGAGAGCGGCCCCGCTCAACGCCCGGAGCTCAGGGAACCGCGAGGCGGAACTACCCCGCTCACTGACCGCCCCGCTCACTGACCGCCCCGCTCACTGACCGCCCCGCTCACTGACCGCCCCGCTCACTGACCGCCCCGCTCACTGACCGCCCCGCTCACTGACCGCCATGCTGCTGCCGGGCGCGCCGTGCTCGACGGGAGGGGAACGGGACGCCCCGCCCACGGCCGGAGCGCACGGCGACGGCGCGGCCTGCTCGGCACGTACCACCGCTACGGGGGAGACACCGCCTGCCGGGAGCTGCCCACCGTGATGTGTGGCCGGACACGGAGCCGCGGCTTCTCATGGAAACGCACCTCGCGAGACCGCGATAAAAACAACCCACACCGCTCTGCCCGTCCCACGGCAGCCGGCTGTGCCCCCACAACGCTCCGCCTGGTGTATGAGTGACGGTGCGGTCCCCTTTAAGAGCCCCCCCTCCAACATGGCGTCCCGCGGTTCACGTGTGCGCTCGGCCCCGCCTGCCGGCGCCCCGCTGACCTTCGGGACGGACGCCCGGCTGTCGCTATTGGCTGCTCACGCGGCGACGCCGCCGTCCGATTGGCGCGTGGCTGCCGGGCCCCGCCCCCAATGCGCCCAGAGGGCTGCGCCGCGGCGGGCGGCACTTCCGGTAGTAGGCCTCGGCGGGGGGAGGGGACCGGGCAGCAACCGCCGCGGGCCGGGAGCGATGCGGGCAGAGCCGTAGGGCGGCGGAGCGGCGGCACCATGATCATCGACAACGTGGACGCGCTCAAGTCCTGGCTGGCCAAGCTGCTGGAGCCGATGTGAGCGCGGGCCGGTCCGGGGCGGCGTGGCGGGGCCGGGGCGGTTACTGCGTCCTCATGCCTGGGGGGAGCCGGGAGGGGAGGGCGCGGCCGTTTGCGGGGACGGGAGGAGGCGGAGGCGCGGGGCGCGGGGCCTGCCGTGCCTTGCCGTGCATTACCGTGCCTTGCCGTGCATTACCGTGCCTTGCCGTGCATTACCGTGCCTTGCCGTACATTGCCGTGCCTTGCCGTACCTTGCCCCGCCCCGCTGTGCCGGGGGGCGAGCGCAGCCTGGAGCCGCCGATCGCTGCCCGTGCTCTGGACAGTGCCCTGCGGACCGTGCGGAGGTCGAGGGATGTTGGTGCGGATCGGCCTTAGCGCAGAGCTGCCTGCACGCAGCGCGTAACAGCTTGTGCAGATGGCTGTGGGTTTACCGCTCTGTCGCACCTGTCCTGTTGCTTTCTGGCTTTTATGTGACCACGAAGGGTCAGTATATGTGCGTCCAAAACTCAGCGTGGTTTGTTAGAAGTGCGGGCAAGAAGAAGCATGGAACACATCTCGGTGGTTTCTGCACTTACAGACACGTGTACTTTGCAACGGGAGAATCTGGAACTGAATCTCTGTGAGGCATTATCTTAAAGTGCCCAGAGCAAAGCAGCTCCTGCTCTCTCCCCACCCGTGTGTGCTATTTACACGTGTTGGTGCATATCTTCTGAGCAGTGTATCCCATGACAGGTAGCTTCTTTGCCAACTTGGTTTCTGTTGGAGTCTCTCTGATGGGTTCCCCAGGCTCTGTTCCCAGCACTGCCGTCCCTGTTCCCCTCCCCTCAGCTCCATGCGAATGTCTGGGAGAAGCAGAAGGGTCAGAGTGGTGGACTGTCATCTCCTTTAGTTAAAACATAGCACTTACAGTCAGTTCTATGTGGTCACTGCCACATAACACATTAAGTGCAGTTCATTTCTTGTTCTCGATGTGTGCATAAGAACTGAAATCTGTAAATTTGTGGTTTCTTTGTGGTTAATTGCTGCATTTTACGTGGTTTTAATTGGATCCTGGGAACAAGAAAACTAATGTGTAGCAGAACTGCATGACTGACAGCTCGTTAAGAAGTTTTAACCAGCTCTTGTCTACATGAGTTTGTGTGTTTGGTAATTTGTTGAGGTTTTTTTCATCAGATCATTTTGGAGCCTGCACACTTTGTGCTCATCCTTCACATTTCCATAGCTCATGTTCTTTTCTTAAAAAGCATGTTGAGATTCAAAGAGTTAAAGAACACTTTGAATCATCAGACTGCTTTGGGGTGCTGCCTGCTTTTAGATGCTTTACATCTGCATCTTAAAGAGAAGCAAAATGAGGAATTAGTGCTTAATCATTTTGCGCGGGAAAGTGGAACCCAAAGCAATATCCTATTTAAAGATTAGAGGCAGAGTGTCACTGCACAAAGTTGCCTATCTTTGGCTTTCATGAATCATAGAATCACCCAGGTTGGGAAAGACCTTGAAGATCATCAAGTCCAACCGCAGCCTAACCAGTACCCTAACTCTAAAAAACCTCCACTAAATCATATCCCTGAGCACCACATCCAAACGGCTCTTAAACACAACCAGGGATGGCGATTCAACCACTTCCCTGGGGAGCCTATTCCAGTACCTAACTACTCTTTCTGTAAAGAAGTTCTTCCTAGTATCCCACCTAAACTTACCCTGGCACAACTTGAGGCCATTTCCCCTCGTACTGTCACTTGTCACTAGTGAGAAGAGAAGCTAGATGAAGGTAGATGAGGGCTTAGGCAAGGAGCTTAATGATTCTGTGCTAATAATTACACCTTTTTTTTGCACTTTACCAGTGTTAAAGGATTAATGTGCAATTTGTGGGCATGGAAATCCTGGAAAGGAAAACCTCCATGTTACACACAGTAACTTAAGCTGTACAGAGTGTATCTTTAATATGTGCATATTTAATATGTACTTTTGGAATATCTTTTTCTGGGATATATGTTGTGTATATGTTAAATATTATGTGTACTTCAAAACTGCTTTAGTACTTTACAGCAATTATGCAGTGACTTTTCTTCTCATTCAGAAATTCTTGTATCGCTGTTCTTGGTGGTTGCAGTGCTTAGAGAAAGTTAAGAAAAATGTGCCCAGTTGCCCTGGAATGGGATCTTTGTAAAGGGGCTGAAAGGTATTATTCTGGAGCAGACCCAGAAAGCCTGGATGGGCTGACAGCTGAGGTGGGGAGAGGGTTGTCACAAGGCAATTAAAGTGTTCTACTGTAATTGACTAGGGAGGGAGGAAGAAGAATGTCAGTTCAGTCATCCTGGGGAGGTGAGCTGCATACTGGGAGTTCTGATGGTCCTTCTATAACAGTGAGCGTCCAACGTACAGTTTTGGTGTTTCTCAGCAGAATCAAGAATGGTTCTTTCTCTTCGTAGATGTGATGCAGACCCATCAGCCTTAGCCAACTATGTTGTGGCATTAGTTAAGAAAGACAAACCAGAGAAAGAGCTAAAAGCTTTCTGTGCTGATCAGCTGGACGTCTTTCTGCAAAAAGGTACCGTGAAACACATTTGGTTTGGGGTTTTTTGTTTTTAGCACAAGATCTGTTTTCTGTAGCCTGATGTTCATGGTGAGCAGGAGGAACTCCCCTCAGTTAAAAGCTTAACGCTTGAGTTTGTTTTAAAATGTCTGTCATACTGCTGGAAGTTGCTCTGTCAGAAATGTTTGATGACTTCTGAAAACCTGACCCATGTTGAGCTTCTGGAGAGCTCCTCAGGGCGCTTCGGTTCAAATTCAAGGTGTTAAAGGCAACTGCGAATCTTATTTGGTAGGCTAAGCATAAATGTTTTTCCTTGATCATAAGTTCTAATCACTTTTGCCTCATAGAACATTTTAAAGTTGTAAATGTAATTGAAAGAAAAGTCTATTTTTCTTTGTGATGCATTTGATGTTTTTTTTGGTCTCTGAAAGCACAAGGTAAAACTCCACAAACATAATTCCATTTTTTTGAACTATTAATCATTATTGTGAGGTACTGCTACTATTGCTCTAAGCAGTCTATCAAGGGTTGGTTGGGGTTTTTTTTTTGTTTTTTATTTCCCCCCAAGGACTTTTCTGGTAAATCCATTCCAAACAGTGGACTTAAATCACTCTGTGATAAAATGTTTCTTGTTTTCTCTGTCCTCAGAAACTTCAGGTTTTGTAGATAAACTGTTTGAAAGTCTGTATACAAAGAGTTACCTTCCTTCTCATGAACCCACAAAAGTAGAAGCAAAGCCTGCAGGTCAGGAAAAAGAAGTCATCAAGGAAGAGGTAACCATATTCATTTTGTACCTGCCTCTAATTTTGAACATAGCCATACAATAACAACAGTTACGAGACAAAACGCAATAGCAAAATCCACTTTGCTCTGTTGGGAGTAGCAATCTTTACTATCTCTGTGTATCTGAAGGAAAATGAAAGATAATTCAGGTAAGAATATTTTAAAATCCCTTTGTGAAGTCTGCCTTTGATCTAGGTTAGTAGCATTCAGTTCTGTTGTCCCTGTATGAGCTGAGAATGATCAGAAAGGATTTCAGAGGTGAGGAAGAAGGGAGAATGTTCTATTCCTCACAGAATATAAAAAAAAAAACAGAACAGGAAATTCTAGAAATTATTTTAACCGTATTCTGTAATACTTACAGTTAAATCTTCTATTGAAGATTAATTGCTGAAAAAAGTGAGGTAGCATTCACTTGCCAGCAGTTCTTGCTTTTGTCTTGTTTTTAATCTTTAATTACAGAATTGAAAGCGTTCAAGTTTTTGAGAAAGAATACTATTTTTATAAGTGTCCAAACCCCTTTCAATTTCAAATCATCCTCACTCATGTTTGATAGTTTTCTTTTTCCTATGCTGGTAGTATTGCAAGGGAAGAGCTTTGTGTCTATGTGTTTTTATAGCTTCCTAACGTATCACCTTTGAGTGAAGGCTGGGGAAAATTGCTGCAGAAATAAGTTTTCTTTATTTCAGCACAGTTTGCAAGATATTTTAGGCTACATGCCTGTTTGGTTTGCTATGGGAAAGATTCAAATAACGTCAAAGCAGATGTAATACGCTGGTTCTTTCCCTTCCATGGATACTTATGTCAGGAAGTGCTAAGAGCAAAAACTGTTGTTGTCTGTTAGAAATGTCCCTGAAGAAGTGTTGTTTGATACAAGGATTCTGAATTGGTATTCAGATTTATTCTTGCACTTGTGAGCCTAACATAAGTTGGAGGAAACACCTTGCTGGAATGAGTTGTTCTGTCTTCAGTGTTTGAACTGTTGGATGATTGTAACAAATAATTGATGATGAAATTGTTAGTCAACTAAAACAAAGTTGTATTATAATGTATTGTGGAAAGTAAATTGTTATTTGGAAGAAATGATTCATCAGTTAAATCATTTAAATCAAAGCTGCTGTTTGGTCTTTCCTGCCTTATGTCCTCGTCTTTTTGAGGATTAACTCCAGAATTGCACAACAATTTATTGTTGTAGCTTTGGTGATGGAAGGTTGTAATTTGGAACTACATTAAGCTTTCATAGTTTGCTGATCAGTTCTTCAAAAACTGACATAATTTCTTAGTTTTTAAAAAATATTCAGTTAATTTAAACAGCACTTTAATGGTGGGAGGGAAACTGTTTTGTTGAACTGGTTGGTTTTGATTGTAATCTTGTTTAGGTTGTGTTTCAGGAATGTGAAAGAAAAAAAAGAACTATATTGATGATGATAGTTTTATGTGGCAGGACACTCAGTAGCTATTGCAACTCAGGACCTTGATTTGTCATACAGCTCAGTGTATTGCATGATTCCTGCAAATGGAGGGCAGAAAATAAAATGAGTATGTAATCATACGTATGCCTCAGTTGGAAGGGACCATAGAAGAGGTCCTGCCATACCACTGTGTTTTCAAAGCAGCACTTCAAATTGGGCTGTCCTGAGCCCTGTCAAGGCAAATCTTGAGTATTTCTAACATCTCTTCCTAAATGATCCCAAGCAAGGATGAATTAATCGTCATTTAAGGCTGCCTTTCTGTATTGTTTTGATTTGAAAAAATCTCAGTTTAAAAGAAAAGTAACATTCACTCTTCTTTTGTAGTTGCCTATTAAACAGAATTTTCAAGAATCAGTTGAAGAAGAGCGGGATAGCAGGAAAAAGAAGCATTCTAGTCCACAGAGAAGCCGTACAGATTCCAGCGAACAAAGGCTAGTAGTTGAATCAAAGTGCTGATATCTTCTGTATTTCCCAGCAGTCTTTAACTGAGGGTTTCTACGTCTTAGCTAGGTTATAATATAGAACACTGATTTACTGCGCACTTTCCTCTGTCTGCATTATATTTCTATGCTGACTGCGTGTACGAGAACCCTACATTAGATTTTGATCTCCTTGGGGAAAAAAAAATGACAGTACTTTTCCGATGTTGATACCTAGGAATGTTGTCAGTTCCATTCTTTCCCTTGTTATACAAATGAAAGTAATCAGTGGTGGGGGTGATGTTCCTACTGCACTTCCCCTGTCTCTTCCACCAAGACACACACAAGCAACACACAGTCAACATCATTCCTAAAACTTCTTCTGATTTCTTCATCTATAACTTTCTCACATTTCTAGTTTTTGTTAGTCCTCCCTTAGTTGCTTTCTGTCCATGAATTAGTTTCTCTTTTCATAAATGTAGCCTACATTTGTGTTTTTCTAGAACCAGAGAGAAAAGGAGAGATGATGGGAAATGGAGGGACTATGACAGATACTATGACAGGAGTGACCTGTACAGAGACAAGTCCAGCTGGCGGCGAGGCAGGAGCAAAAGTCGGAGTAAAAGCAGAGGGTTGAGTCGAAGTCGGAGCCGCAGCAGGGGTAGAAGCAAAGACCATGATGCAAACAGAAGTGTTGGTGAGTATTCAAGGTGTTGCTTTAGGAAGACATCTAATGCCAGTGATGTGTGGGGACTCCTACATATTGTATAGTCTAGCAGGCTGTAGCGATCTGAGCAAATTTAGAGAACTTTGTGTTCCTGAAATCATTAAGATGCTGTTTGTCAGGGTACGATAATTAAAGGGATTGTTTTCTTCTTTGCTAACGTCTTAATTTATCCACAGGTGTATACCAGTGAATATCAGTAGCTGATATTTGTGTTCTCTATATACTAACAAAGCCACTGTTTTTTTAAAGATGCACTATTTTTTTGCAAAATAGTATTAAGTCTTTTTCACTTTGTTAGAGTGAAAAACATTTTTAGAGATGGTGGTTACCACACAATTCTTTATTGCTTTAGGGTTAATTCAGAAGTTTTAGAACTAAAACAGGAGGCACAGATTACAACTGTGTTGTGAGGCCACCTGATGGGTGGAGGTTTGCTGAGTTTATTCTCCCTTTCTACTTTAAAAGAGAAAGCCATAATCCAAGAAAGTCTAAGAAGTAAAAGAAAGAATGTTCATTTTGTAAAGAAACCACCTAATTTTCTGATATTTAAAACCTGCCTGCATTATGTTTAGTTGTTGGTCCATGGCCCAAACTAATGTCCTTCAAGAACAATTTAATGTTAAGAATGCTGAATATTTAAGCAAGTGTCTGTTGTTGTCTAGGGTTTTTATTTTTTTCCTCAAGGGCTCTGATATACAGAACAAATCACGAAGGCTTACCTGAATTGTTTTGATTTCATTTTGTTTTTTAACCAGAGCACCGTGAGAGATCAAAATTCAAGAGTGAACGAAATGATGTTGAAGGCACATATAATCCAGTTTCTGCATCTGCTAGTAACTCTACTGAACAGTATTCTGCTGCACAGTCTATTCCCAGTGCTGTTACTGTAATTGCACCTGCGCACCATCTTGAAAACACAACAGAGAGTTGGTCAAATTATTATAACAATCATAGCAATCCCAGTTCATTTGGCAGAAATCCTCCACCTAAGAGAAGGTGTCAAGATTATGATGGTAAGATACGTGTTTTCTAGTGCCTAATTTCCTACCTTGTTTTTATTCTACTGCAATTTTCTTTTATTTCCCAAGTATTCAAGTCAAAATGCAGAAGCCTTTAGAGTACCTCGTATGTGAAAATGCATGTATGTGTTAGCTGTGTTTAAATGGAGAACGAACTGATCTTGCTGGAAGCAGCTTACTTTTGATTTGGTAGTTGCTGACATACAGATGTTGATCACAGTTCTGTATATGCCTTGGCAAAAAATGCAGCAACTAGCAGTTCTGAAGAAGGTTTCACTGCATATGTTTAATGTGTAAGAGGTGATGCATCTTTTTTTTTCCACAGATTTTATGGTGCATAATGTATGCTTGTGTGCTTTTATGAAAGATTAATTTGAGTTGTTCTGAAAATTCATGTGGTAGTGCTATATCAGTTATTCTTCAGTACAAAATTCCAGCAAAATCTGGGATTATATTACTTTGGGTTTGTTTGGGTTTTTTTCCTGAAAAGGTAATTAATTTTCCTGTTTTGCAGAGCGAGGATTTTGTGTACTTGGTGATCTTTGTCAGTTTGATCATGGAAACGATCCTTTAGTAGTAGATGAAGTTTCCTTGCCAAGTATGATTCCTTTTCCTCCACCACCTCCTGGACTTCCACCCCCTCCTGGTATGCTTCTGCCTCCCATGCCGGGTCCAGCTCGCAGTTTGAGGATACCAGTTCCACAAGCTCATCCACAGGCACCGCCTCCTGTTGTACTTCCTGTACCAAGTAAGTTAAAGCACTTTTCGTTAATCTGCCTTACTGAGTTAAAGCTGCGTCTTCCTGAAAGGAAGGTACCTATGGTTGAAACAGTGAGTTGCAGTTTCTTTTCCAGCCATGTAGTAACCAAAAGATTGTCAAAATAATTTTGAAAACTCAGCTTGTAAAATATGACGTTTCTTATACTCCAGATTGAATTAAATGAATAGAACAGGTTGGGAAGGGAAAAATCTTTCAGATAATCTCATAACCCAAGTGTTGTTTGGATTGACAGCTTTTCTGTTTTCTGATGCAAATCTAATCTCCTGAAAGTTTGAAGAAATGTTGTTGGTACTATCTTGTATGCTGTTTCTTAGCAGCAGATGCCTGATAGACCCATGATCTGTTCAGCAGTGATCTCTGAGGCAGTCCAGCCTTTTCCTTTTTCTCGTTGTGTTTTATAATGTAAATTCTATGAAGAAAAATCTAAGAATATTGAAGGTGTGCTTACTGTCTTTTATTGCTCTCTAATCCAGTGACACAATACATGCTGTCATAGTCGTAGCAGCTATGAGATGAAAAATAATTTCTGTATCAGTTTAACAGTGAGCAATTAGTAGGTAGGCTTCTCAAAATCATATCCAAGTGGTTGTAGGAGGATTAATTATGAAATTAATCTTAGGAAATATGGTTGTTGTTTGTGGTAGTGTTATTTTAAAATGAAGCTTCTGGTGAAATTATGTATGGCTGTAATTTTGTGGAAGGCTGCAATGGATCATTGTTAATTTTAGTATGTTGTACAGTATTATCTCAAGTGTCCTTCCTTGGCAATACAGTAAGTAGTGAGCACATGTGTGCTGCATACAGGGAGAAATAGCTAGACAAATTCCTTGCCTGTTACCACCTTTTGCCCTGTAGCTTTTGGTTTGGAACTGTAATTTTAAGCGGTTTAAATGTTGCTGGTATGATGTCTTGTTGTGAGCAAGCCTTGATTCTCCATGGCAAGGCTGAGGGAGGAGCTGCTTTAGCTAATGAAGTTCCAACGGTAATAGAGCTCTGGGGAAGAAAAATGTACTTATTTAACTCTTAAGCTTACAGCTTGTTTGATTCTGGGATAGAGGAAAAGGTTGTTGTAATCAGTAACTTACCTAAGTGGGGCTTCTCATCTACCTTAAGTTTATTTCTGATGTGGTAGAGTTGTGATGATTGTTTACAAGGAATTAATTAATTGCACAGAATTGTTTCACGTTTTATCTGTGGTGTGTTAGTGATCTGATGTCATTGATGTTACTGATCTGCGATGTCATTGTAGGACCACCTTTAACTCAGTCTGGTCTGATAAATAACCGTGAGCAGCCTGGGACAAGTGCAGTGCCCAGCCTGGCGCCCGTAGGAGCACGGCTGCCTCCTCCCTTACCCCAGAACCTACTGTACACAGTATCAGAACGTAAGCAATTTTGTATTATTTTAAATCTGCTTGGCATTTAAATGTTAAATTTCTTCAGTTTGTGGGATTAGAAGTTATTACCTTTGTCTTCTTTCATGAAACACAAATCGAAAAAGAGTGGTGACTTCCCTTGTGGACAGCACATCATCCTGCTGTTGCTGTGAGTTATAGCAGCAGTGTTCTGTCACTGCCTGAGCAAAAGCTGTTTGTAGGGAGCTTTTTTTTTTTTTCCATCTCAGATTTTCCAACTAGTAAAACTGTAGGATAAGAAAGGGATCCCTTCATTTTCAAGCTGCTTAGTAGAACATCAGCATGGAAAAGATGCATCTGCTGATCTCTAATTACTGGGTAGCTTGGTCTTCATCTCTCCCTGTTCAGTTGCCTCCAAATGCTTTCAGACCACATTCCCTACATTCTTCCAGCTTCAGAGTTTGTTCCAAGGGCCATTTCTACGTGTTTTAACTAACAAAGTATCAGTGACTTCAGTTCCACTATGTAATTCTGTTCACCTAAACTTCTACAGAAGTTGGATCTCGTGTCCTGTTCTTGCACAGGTACACGTAAAACTGATTGTCCTCTTGCAATTGCATGAAGAATCTTAGAGGAGGTAGAACTTGTGATTGAGCTCACACAAGTTCAGTGAAAGTTCTTGGTGGTGCCTGAAGCTGTGCTGGCTGCAGACAGAACATCAGTGCTGACGTTCTGAGGCATCTGCTTTAAGTTGTAGTCTTTGTTGTCATTGTAGAATAAAGACGTCCAGAGTGTTTTGGATCCTCTGAATCTCTCTGTATTGGCATCCATTTCTGTTCCAGGTTCTGCTGTGTTTCTGTGGAGGTTTTTGATGGGTTTTATTAATTCAAGTTCTTGTATAGATGTTCCTTTTTAATTATTTGAATAGTGCATGCTCCTTAATGCACCGTGGGCTAGACGAAAAATGTGAGTCAGTTCTGTCGTCTTGTCTTCTCACAGTTATCCCTTGTAATTAGCATTGTGAGTACACCACTAGAGGTTGGTAGCTAATCTCACTCTTACATGACCCTTAGGTGAAGAGAATTAAGAAGGTAAGTTTTGGGCAAATTGCATCATTTTTCAGCTTGCTTTGATTGAAATAATTTAACTGCATTCTCCAAAAATCAGCTTCTGAAGTAATATTACCCGTTGGGTAGGACAGAATGAAAATCTCTTTGTATCTTAGGACAAGACGGAAGAATAAATACTCAACCTGATCTTTCCTTACTCCCTTTGCAGCAGTGACAGACTTGCTGAAGGTTGTGATAGAGGTACCACATTTCTTTTTCAGGCAGTTTGTCATCCATACTCAGTTATGGAGACTTACTTCTGACAGACAGTAGCAGTCATTAAAATAGGAGAATATTCCCAAATATACCTGAGTGTAAAGTTTAGTTAAGGACTTCTATAGCTATACATGTTGTCCGTATGACCGCTCTTCTCGCTTCATACAAAAACAACTTCTTATTCTTGGACATCTATGCATTGCCTTAAAGGAAGATTGGCCACTAGTCTTAATGATTTGAAAAACTCTTACATTTCTCTCCTCTGTTTTTTTATAGATACATATGAGCCAGATGGCTATAACCCTGAAGCTCCTAGTATTACCAGTGCTGGTAGATCTCAGTATCGGCAGTTCTTTACAAGAGCACAAACACAGCGTCCAAATCTAATTGGCTTAACATCTGGGGAGATGGATACAAATCCAAGAGGTAGGAAGGCTTTCTGGTTTTGTCTGAGAACGTTTATTTTTCCATTTTCCAGGCTGAAAGCAGTGTTTTATTTCACACTGATCTTGTATTTCACAGCAGTTTTCAGGTATCTGAAAATCTCTGACATCTCTACTTCCTTTTTTTTTCTTTTTATAATTTTTAATGTTAATCTACATGTCAAACCACCCTTAGTGATTAAAAATCACCACTTGCTTGGGAATGTTAGAAGGGTTGTTTTTTGTTGTTGTTTTTTTTTTAAATTATTATTGGTTGGGTGGGTGGGTTTTTATTTATCTTTAGCCTACAAAGGTACTTTCTGAGTATTGGGTGCTGCTAGAAAGAGGAAAACAAATGGTGCAGGAAAGTGGCTTTAAACAGGAGTTTGAAGCTGGATTTTATTTGCCAAGGACATGTTTAAGAGCCTTGGCTGTTCTGGTGGTCATGGTGTGGGGTACTGTTGTGGCATGTGCTTGTATTTGATGGTCTGACTTCTTTTCAACCTGGTGGTGTATTTAAAATGATTGTTGCAGACAGCATTCTAGTTCTCCTAGCTCATGGAAATCCCAGTCTACAGAAACTGGATGAGTGTAGATGTAGTATCTTAATGGTGACATGTTCTCTCTCCTGAAAGAAATTTTGTACAAGTTAAAGGTCTTGAAAGAAATCTTTGTGTTTTCAGCATAGTTGTCTTTTTCCCTCCTCCTTTCTCCTCACGATCTCTATCTCTAAGAAAAAAAATTGTTGTATTTCAGTATTTGCTGTTACACTTTCGTGTTTCTCACTTACCAGACAAGAAAGGCTTGCTTTGTTTGATTTGTTGGGGTTGGTTTGGTTTGGTTTCTTTGCAGGGATTCACCCTGTAAAGAATATTAAGTATTATTGCAGAAATCATTGTTGCTATTTCCATCTTAATGAATTTCATAAAATCACGATTGGGTCCATAGTGCTGGTTCTGCCTAAGAACCCATTCCAGTTGTAGGGAATTGTAAATCATGGTGGTGGCTTTTCAGACCAATTGTTTTGTTGCCTTGTCAAATCTGTGAAAGGTTTTCTCCAAGATCATCCCCTCATGTAAGAATGAAGCTGTAGGCCTGAAAGTGTCATGACATTTTTTTCATCGGAGAAATCAGCAGAGCTCTGGCACATGTAAAAGCAGTAAGAAATTTATTTACATCTCACGCTTCTCTTTAAGAGTTGAGTATTTGGCATATGGCCATCGCATAATTTTCAAGCCCAAAACTTCATTTCTTCAAGCTGTTTCTGGTCTTGTAGGTCAAAAGTCTCATCTCTGCTGGCACTACTATATGCTTGTATTTCTCAAATGGATTAGTTAGGCCAGAAAGTGATCTCTGAAGTAACTTGGTAAGCAGAACTGACTGACTGAATAATGTTTTTTGTTTGTTTGTTTTATGTTTTTAAACTCAATCCTATTTTGATGTTTAAATGAGAGCTTTTTCAGTGTTGTCATTGATGTGTTAAATAACAGAGGCCTTTTTTCTTTCTTCCAGCTGCCAATATTATCATTCAGACTGAACCTCCCATTCCCATTACAAATAATAGCAGCAATGTAACTAGAGTTGTACTTGAACCAGACAGCAGAAAAAGGTCTCCAAGTAGTTTGGAATGTCCACCGTTGAAGAAACCATGGCTGGGAAAGTAAGAATTAACAACTGCATCTGGCTAACTTGAGTGCGCTCAATTGCTATAAATGCTGTAAAAACAGTAATTATTAGCCTCTGTGATTTGAGATGTCTGAGTCAGAAAATGTGTCAGTATAATCAGAGACTAAATATTGGGGAGGTTGTTGTTTCTAATCTCTGGTGAAAATTGAAGTATGCATTAACTTGCTACCTTACTTAGGTCTCTAAATGACTCTTTTGCATTTGTTTTCTCCAGGCAAGCAAATAATAACCAGAATAAGCCAGGTTTTCTGAAAAAGAATCAGTACACTAACACGAAATTAGAAGTTCGAAAAATTCCACCAGAATTGAACAATATTACACAACTCAATGAGCACTTCAGCAAGTTTGGAACTATTGTAAACATTCAGGTAAAAAGCAAACAAACAAACAAACAAAACCTCCTCAGTTTTATGTCTGTATGTGGATATTTTCCCCCGGAGCCTTCTGGGTTACTGCGGCTAAACATTGTTCCTGAGGACTCATAGAAGCAGCAGCAAGCAGGAAGAGCAGGACACCAAATTCAGAAAAGCCTTTTCTTGGCCCATTGTGCTTCTGTGAGCTCTTGCTAGATTGAAAGGCTTGCAGATTTAGCAGTATCTAAACCATCTCAAGTTTTTGAGTAGCTTGCATATACATTTTGTAAAGGATCTTCTAGATTGAGTTTGGATGTTTGGAAAATTTTATTCAGAAGAGTGGTGAGGTGCTGGAACAGGCTGCCCTGGGAGGTGGTGGAGCCACTGTCCCTCGAGGTGTTCAATAAATGTCTGGATGTTTACTTGGGGACATGGTTTAGTGGGGTAATACTGGTGATAGGTCGATGCTTGGACTAAGTGAGCTTGGAGATCTTCTCCAACCTTGGTAATTCTGTGATTCTATAAAACTCTGTTTTGTATGGAAGTCCTGAATTATTACTTAGGATTTCGGCCAAGATGCTACGGGTGTTACCACACTGCATTCTAGAAGTAGCTCCAGTTCAGTGGTGTCCCTTGGAAAAGCACTATGTAAGCAAAACACAGGTAGCTACGTAGTTAGAGTACTGCTTTATTTTTACAGAAAGCAGCGACTTCCTTCATCCTCAGTTCAAGTTCTAAATGAAGACAAGAGGCAAGCCTCTATATTTTTTTTGAGTTCACAATTTTATGCCTTAGCCCAAAAGATGCTTTGGTTCTTTCTGAACCTTGATAATGTGTTCTAAAAAGCTTGCTACCTCAGTCACATTGTACTGAGTATGTTTTCATTCGTGTGATGATTAATTTTTAGAAAAAAATACTTTTGTATGAATGTTAGATAAGGTTTCTTTGGGGATATGGTTATTGCAGACTACTTGTAGCTCAGTTTCCTACTGATTGATGTATTTTCTTCCTTAAGAAAAGGATTCTCATGAACTCTTTCTTTTAGGTTGCTTTCCAGAATGATCCTGAAGCTGCTCTAATTCAGTACTTAACTAATGACGAGGCTAGGAAGGCAATTTCAAGCACAGAGGCAGTTTTAAACAATCGGTTTATAAGGGTGCACTGGCACAGGGAAAGTGAACAGCAACCCCCACTGCTGCAGCAACAACAGCAGCAGTCACCCTCACAGCCTCTTCATCACCAACTTCACCTTCAGCAGCAAGCCCTGACCCCAGCTCCCGCTGTGACAATGCATAGTAATATGTCCAAGGTACAGTACAACAACCTTCAGAGTACCATAGCTTCTCAGTCTCCCTAAGTGAGAGATGATTTTAAAATTCAGCATATATGATCTTTCATTTTTTAAATATCTTTTTATATGTAGGCACTGAATAAGCCGCTGGCATCTGGTGCCTATGTCCTTAATAAGGTCCCGGTGAAACGTCGCCTTGGAGCAGCAGGTGGAAACCAGTCTGATCTAAGTCAGACTGGGGCTGTAGTAGAGGACTCTCAGGTATGATTATGAAAACTGACCGTCTTCAATGCTTTCACTTACAGCTGTGATCTGTTAGCTTAGGGAACAGATCTAGCACATGGAACAGAATTAGCAGTTCCTCAGTTGGTTGTTCCTTTTGTCACTGATGTTCTGTGACGTGATTGTTTCCTTCTTTCAGTTTTCGTTAGCTGCTTTATATAAACCAGGGAGAATGATTTCAGATGCAGTGTCACCATTTTAAGTAGCATAAGATATTTTTGATACTGCGTCATTCTAAACAAATTTAAAAGCTTACGTGTGCTGTCACCTTTCTGTTGACTGATCTAATTGCTTTTCCCAGTGATTTCAGAGTTGACGCTTTGCTTCTACACTGGTACTGGAAACTTACAGAAAACTTCTGCAAAGAGTTTGGGCTGGTACAGTTTAATTAGCACTGATGTCATAAAGCAGCACATGTTCTTGGTCACAAGGAAGTTATTTCTTGTAAGAAAGGAGGCATGCAAGTGACAGCTGATGCCTTATTTCTTTTCTAAATGCTTGATCAAAAAGTGTGATGTTAGGTTATGCTACCAAGCTCAGCACAGTTCTGATACAAAAGATAAGTGTTAGCAGCGTTCCTCGTGGATATCAGGATTGAGAGGGAGTTTTTTAATGAAGACCTAAAGGAATTTTTGCAGAAAGTGTTTTAATGATCATTTATGCTGATAGCTCCCAAGTGGGTTGATTGTTAGACTAATGTCGTTCTGTGTGTTCTGATTGCATTGCTGTATTTTTCTCTTTTCTTAATTCTGGAAGCATAAGCTTGTTTCACAGAATATGTTTATTTAAAATGACTGATTTTAACCTATTACGTATTTTTGTGTATGCATTTTTACTGTTTCAGACATTTCCTACTTCTACAAGCCACTCAAAAATGGTTTATAGCTCTTCAAACTTGAAGGCTGCTATGAAGCCTGGTGCAGGATCTAAACCTCATGACATACAAGAAGCTCTTAAGAAAAAGCAGGTACTGTACTATCCATTGGTTGATGAGCAGTGCAGTGATCAAAGTACTTTACAAAGAAAGAACTGGTAGGCAATTTAAAACTCAGATGTTACCGTGTAGCTTTCTGCACACAATCAATATAAGCCTTATCACTATGGCACTATCTTGGTAATGCACATTGAGGGCTTTTTTCTTTTTTCTGAGGGGATGGAGTTCTGGTGGCATTTCTCTGATTTTAATTTCTGCAAACACGAGGAACTTCAATGACAGCATAGGAAATGCTTCTTCAAGGGGTGTTTGGAGGTGGAAAAAAGTTAGCAGGGTACTTCACTGCAGTCAATTGGCGAGATGTCATTGTTATTTTCCAGACCAGATATATTTAATACTTCTGCGGTTTGCAGACTCGTACTTTTTATTATGGCCATCACTTCTGTAGCTTGAAAAAGAAAACGTGACATTCAAGTACGTGAAATGCTGGACTACTTTTTCTGATTGGAAGAGTTTTATTCTCTTAGGAGGCAATGAAACTCCAACAAGACATGAGGAAAAAGAAGCAGGAGATGTTGGAAAAGCAAATCGAATGCCAGAAGGTAAGACTGGACTGACTCCCATTAAGTGCATTCTGGTTTTGTAGGTATCTGTTCATTCAGCATTGTTCTTGCTGGAATTTATGTTGCTGCTCTTTTTTTAATATACAGATGTTGATATCCAAGCTGGAGAAAAACAAGGCCATGAAACCAGAAGAGAGAGCAGAAATAATGAAGACGTTGAAAGAGCTAGCAGGAAAAATATCTCAATTAAAAGATGAGTTAAAAACTTCATCTACAGCCTCAACGCCATCAAAATTAAAGTCCAAGACAGAGGTATGGATTGTGCAAGACACTTGTACATCTGTCTTCTGTAACTGTTTCTAATGATGCGTCCTAAAAATGTGACCATGTTAGATCACTAACCTTGCCAGCAGTATTTTGAATTTGACTGGTAACTATGGAGAAGCAGGCTATGGTTCTAACTATCTTGGGTGAGCTAGTTAATTACAGCTCATTCAAGCTTGTTCCAGTTCTAAAGCGTAGAACTCCAGGTCCTTCCAAAAATGAGGCTGGGGAAGAGTCATGGATGCAAACAAAAGCATAATGAACTGAATTTAGAGGGAAGTATGGCTGTTGTGTACTGATCTGCTTATATCAGTTACATAAGTTTACCACTAAAGAAGCGGAGTAAAACATTAAAAGTGTGCATTAATGTCCTGCTTTCCGCTTCCATTTTCACTTTCTGTACCTTTTCCTCTAAGGCACAAAAGGAACTTCTGGATGCAGAACTAGACTTCCACAAAAGACTCTCTTCTGGAGAAGACACAACTGAACTGCGGAAAAAGCTAAATCAGCTACAAGTAGAGGTTAGTATGTAAGGATTTATGCTTTTAATGTGTTTTATATATACAAGTTTTAAATCTTTTCAAACCTTTACACTTTATTTGCCTTTTTTTCCCCTCTTTTCTAACAGGCTGCCCGTTTAGGCATTTTGCCTGCTGGCCGAGGAAAGACGGTTCCAGCCCAAGGGAGAGGACGAGGACGGGGTCGTGGTGGGAGAGGAAGGGGAATGTTAAATCATATGGTGGTAGACCATCGTCCCAAAGCACTAACAGTTGGAGGATTCATTGAAGAGGAAAAAGATGAGTTGCTGCAGCACTTCTCTGTAAGTATTAGGTCACATTAGAAAGAGAAACTGAAGCTGACTGTTAGGGCTGCACTTTCAATCTCAGATGAAGTGGGTATCTGATGCCTTAGGTGTGTGCTTGCGAAGAGAGGCAAGCTAAGAACTCTGTAAGCAACTGTTTATTTTCCAAGGTCTTGGAGGTAAATAAAAGTCTTTCTTTCTGTAGTACAAACAAATTCATCCTGAATTCGTAGAACAATCTGTGGACAAACAATTTCAGGAGTGTAAATACAATGCCTTTTATAGCTGCTTTACATTAGCTGCCTAGTGCATTATTTTAATAGGAAAAGCCAAATGGCTTAGCAAGTCTATTGTAGGGTAGTATTGAAGGGCAGAATAGAAAGTGAAACAGTGAATTACTTGGTTTTACTTCAGTTATACACTTGTTTCCTTTTCTCCTGGAAAATTAAGTTCCATTTATTAGAATGTGAATAAATCTGAGCTTTTGAGCTGCAGTGTTGCTGTCTAATGCAGTTCAGATTTCTCTCTCTCTCAATTCTGTCCAAAAACTAACAAGGTTTTGGTACTGTTGTGGTACAAAACAATTCAATTGTAGCACACGATGAACACGTCTCTGGAGGAGAGCATTAACTGTTATTCCTCATCGACTTTTCTTCTTATAGAAATTTGGAGATATTGAGGATCTCCAAGAAGAAGATTCCCCACTAAGTGTTGTTCTAACTTTTAAATCTCGCTCTGAAGCTGAGAATGTAAGTGAAATGATGGATTTGTTTTTCCCTGGCTCCAGAATAAGTGTTTTTAACTGCCTGTGTTTGCCTTTAAACTTTAGCAGGTTTGGATCCCACTCATTTGAGCTCGATAGTGCAAATATCTGTTGCTTCTGCATATAGTATTACTAAAGGGGGGAATACCTCATATATTAACGTGGGTTTTCTGCTGATACGGATTTGATGTCACAATCACTTTAGAGCTGTGTGAATGTTTTTAGGTTGATAGTACGTGGGCGTTATATTTAGTAGATTGAGGCTGAAGTGAAGTTGCTCTTGAAGGCTGAAGAAGGTGATGTATGTTTGAGATACTCAGATACAGATCTGCAGTGATTAGTGCTCGCTGGGCTTAGCTCATAATTGGTGATCTGAAAAAATCTTCATTTGATTTTCCTTTTAAAAACATGTTCATTTAAAATACAATCCAGGCTGCTAACCAGGGATCCAAATTCAAAGACCGAAGGCTACAGATATCATGGTACAAACCTAAGGTACCCTCTGTGTCCACAGAAGTTGAGGAAGAGGAATCTAAGGAAGAGGTAAGAAAATGTGTGGGTAAAGTAGTAATTCCTTTAGCATGAGAGCTCCTTTAGAATGCTGCTTTCTGTTTGCAGAATAAATTTCATTGAATATGTTTCTGCAAACCAGAAACCCCTGGTTTTCATCAGTCCAGTGTGATTTCCATATTAAAAAAAGAAAAGGAAAAAACTCCACTGAAAACTTGCATTTGCAAACTGCTAAGATAAACCTCACATTCTTACATATACAGAGGCTGTCCATCTTTTTATTACTTGGTGTTAATCCTCCACTGAAGGATAAGTTATGTATATTCTTAGATTGCAATTATGAACACTTAAAGGCTTCTAAGGGGTTTCCTGTTATTTAACAGACTTGTTTTGGAGAGGGTGGGTGGTTGTTCATTCCTGCTTCCTGTGAAGTCTGGCTTCTTTCCCTTTCTCGATGCCAGCATCCACCACTCTTCCCTTAAAGCTTGTGGGATGTAATGCGGTGTGGCTGATGCTGTGTTGTATGACAAGATCCTGTGTTACTGCATGGAACTTACAGTCTCAAACCATGTTTATTCTTCATCCAGGAGACTGAAACCTCAGATTTGTTTTTGCACGAAGATGATGATGATGAGGATGAAGATGAGGATGAATCCCGTTCTTGGAGAAGATGAAACTTGACTTTGGAAATGTATAACTTTAGGAATATAGTTCAAGCTCTATCTTTTAGGCGTTTATTTAAGAAAGTTGATGAGCCAAAAAAAATGCTTTACTTTCTTTTCAAACCACAAGATTTAAAGTGAGCGAAGTTTGTTATAAAAACATTTCAGATGTAGAGCTGTGATGCCAACCTAGCCAAAGGCCCAGTAACTTTTTATAGAAGTATCAAGCTCACCGGATGGTGATTCTTTTCTATTTAAGAAGGATAAAAAAAAAGAGAGAAAGAAAACAAATATTATTAGTATTTTCTTGTCCTCTTTTTGTGTCACCCTCTATTACTTTGTTTTGGGTTTTTTATAATGTGATTGATTTGTTAGCTTATAATTGAAAAGGTGTTCCAGGTTTTATTTAGCAATATTCCAGGCTCGGGGGAAAGACACAAACTGTCATTAAATGTTATGAAAGAAAAAAATGCCTCATTTACTAATTGAAGAAAGGTAGCATTTTATTCATATGCAATCACTTACTGTAGAGGTTACTAGAGGCTGAGTTCATCAGACATTTAAGGATGTTTGAAAGCCACACGGTTTCTATATGTGCTTTGTGAGAGGGGATGGCACAAGTAATCCAACAGGGTATGACTGTAACACTGTCCAGTTCACTCTGTTCTTCAAATCCTGCTTCACAAAAGCACAGCAGTGACACAGGTTTGAGCTCAGTGTCTACTCACCAATGATCTCCATCTGTAGTTCAGCACAAGGCTCCAGTTTCAGCCAGGCTGTTCGTTTGCTGTGTTTCCGTGTCTGTGAGCTTGAATAGAGAATGAGTTTCATATTTTCCCCAGAAAGAAAGAAATGGGCACCTGCTCGCAGCGCTTCAAAGCTCTTCTTCCCCTCAGAGTTCTGTTTATATTTGAGCCAAATCTGTGAGGTGTTGGGAGCAAAATGCTCCTGTCCCACAGCAGGTGGGCGGATGCTGCAGGTCGCAGTGGAGCAGTGCAGGCGTTCCCTGGTATGGAGCTGTGTTCATTTGTCTTCAGTTCTGTTTGGCCACCTTTCAGATGAGCACAGCTCCATCCTCAGCTGCCATACTGCTGTACCGTTACAAACACACCCACAGATGGTGTATAGTGGTAGAACTGAGAACAAGCTCATATTCTGAAGCCACGTCTCTTAACTGCTGCATGGCTTTTGTGGCTCACCACCATCAGTGCCACTGAATAAGCTTTTCCTTGGCCGTGCATTTGAGCAGTGCCCTTCTCAGTACACTCTGGTGTACTTTTCTATACAAAATAAACTGAACGTCAGTGAAAAATGCTCTCCTCTTTTTAGTTTACCAGAGTATTTGCCAGCAAGTTCCCGACTGAAGAGAATTTAGAGACCCCCCAGTGGCTGTGGCTCTGAACTTGGTAACACAGCTGAGCACGTTGTGTTTGCTGCTCCCTGACCGCGTTCCCCTTTTGCTGTGGTGGTGCTTTGGAAGTCCACGCGGTGTCATCTTCACTTTCCTCATCAGCTGAAGGGAATTCTGCCTTTCAGTGGCTCCTCCTCTTCATGTTAAACCCTCTGTGTGTAATTTTGACATTCTCATTAGCGTGGAGGTGAAACTGCATATGCAGAGAAATGAGGGAAAACATACCCTAGGTATTCCCAGTGTCTTTCCTCCCATCATCTCCGATGTTGTTCTTATTGTCTGCAGCTCGGTTGGTGTCTGTGTTGAACTATCCATTGCAGCAGCCGTGTTTGAGTCCTGACAGTGAAAAGTGATAGAGGGAACAAAGGATTTATATATTTTTTTGTACAGAGTTTTTTCTTAGAACTGTATAATTTTGTAAATATTTCGCTTTTTTTTTGTGTACTAAATCTACCAGCGTATAGATTTCAATAAGAACTGTTGTATTTTTGTATTTGGAAAATGAAAAACTACAGTGAATGAATGAAGCTGTAAGAAAAACTGCAGTAGCCTTTGACACGGAACGGGATTCCTTTTCATATGGTTGGGCTGTGGCAGGAGGTGAGCGGTGGCTCCATGTGTTGGGTTTCATAGAGCTTCACACGACTGCTTTGCTTTTCTTAGGGCTTTCCTTTGCAGTGACGTCCCAAACGTGATGTCTGAGTGCTGAGGCGAGAGAATGAGTTGTGCATCTGAGCCCAGTTGTGCATTGAGAGAGCGCTGTTACCTCCTTGGCAGCGCGAGTGATGGGCAGCGATCCCAGTTGTGTTTCAGGAGTAGGAGGGATGTTCCAAAGTGACCTTCCATGGGTCTCCCTGTAACTTGGGAGCCTGCAGGTGATACAGAACTGCTCTGGTTTGGTTGTTGGGTGACATGGCAGCACTGTTTGCTTTATTTGGTGGTGCTGTTTCAGAGGGTCCGTGGGGCAGCAGCGCAGCCTGTGTGTGCAGGAGGTGTTTGGTCTGAGCGTGAGCTGTGTGTGATGGGGGCAGGGAGGGCTGCACTGGGAGCTGGAAGGTTAGCGTGGAAACCGCGGCCTGCTTGTGTGAGAGTGCGCCTCTCCTCCATAACAAAATCATGTGAAAAGGAATGAAGTTCCCTTGGTGTATAGTAAACCTGTACCATAGTTTTTACAAAATTGTGAACTTGTGTAATAGTGTAATAGGAGATATTGTTGGATTTCTAACTGTTTATACATTTAAATTCATATATGTAATGTTTGTTTTATTGATTACAATCTGAATTTCTAAGATGCATGTTGACCTTTTTGCAATAAAGATCTGCTACGGGAATGGTTCCAGATGGACAAAAGGAGAGGAAAAGTAATTGAAATAAATTGGACAGCAGAACCATTCAAAAAAAAAAAAACAAAAAACCCAAACCAGTGATCACAAAAAGAGCATCATCACTTTGGGACATGGCTGGGGAGGGATGTGGGGCCAAGTAGGGTGAGCACAGTGAGCTGCTGTGTTGTGCAGTGCTGGATGCAGGCGCAATGGCAGCATGGCTGGGCTCCTACTATGGGACACTGCTACAAGGGTCCTTCAGTGCTGGGCTGGGTGAGCTGGCAGCTGAGCCCCCTTACTGCCTGTGCTGTGGGGCAGTGCAGTGTGGGGCAGCTCACAGTCGCAGAGTGCTCCTGAGGTGAGCACAGCATCTGCCGGCAGCGTGCAGCTCCTCTGCTCTGATTTATTTAAGTGCTGCTGAATTATGCATCCCTGGCACTTTAGTAATTCATGTGAAAACTATTTAGAGTCGACTCAATATAATGTACCTCTGCGCAGTCTCTGGTGGCTGAAGATATGTCAAACAACAACTTCATCCACTCTTCGTTTCTGCTTTTGAGTGTGACTTTGGGTTATCTGTAGGTCAAAGCAAAGCAAGGAGGAATTCTCTGAGCGGTGAATTCCCAACTCCCGATTCCAAATTATATATATATATTATATATATATATAATAATCTCATGAAAGATGAGCCTAATTCTGACCAGAATCAGCTGCAGCTGGGAGCACCACTGTGTCTGTAAGGAGGTGCCTGGGGCTGCAGCTGTTTGCTCTGCTGGGGCGGGAGGGCAGGGAGGCCAGCACAGGGCTGTGGGGCTGCTGTGGGGCTCTGGGTGGTGCACCTGAGGTCACCCTCCCCTAACAGTAAACTACTGTGGGTGTGGGGGGATTTGCACAGCAAAGTCTTGAGGAGCTCCAAGAACCTCCAGGGGTTTCTGCAATTGTTCTTAACCATGAACTTTTTGCTGCTTTGAAAACACCCATCGAGCTTCCTGAGGGGGGCATTTGCCCCTTGGTGTAAGGTGGCTCAGCGACTCAAGATGCGCTTTGTCTGAGCACAGCAGCGCTGCTCAGTATCTGACAGGTGAGGAACCGAGCAAGAAGCAGGGAGGTGTCAGAGCTGCTGAAAGCAGAGCAGCCCTGCAGCGCCCAGCACTGCGGCGCTGACATAGCCCTGTGCAGTGTGAGTGACCGCCCCGGGTGACTTCTCTAATTAAAAGCCCAGGAAATGTAAATGCGGGAGCGATGAGTTTAATGTTCGGTGACAGGATCCTCCCCCACCCCCCTGCGATTGTTACATTTTAATTTCAAATTTTAATGAAGATTTCAGGGAGCATTAACGTAAAAAGAATGTGAAAGCAGAGCGGGCCTGAATAATTTCATAGAGCTATGGGGCACAGCCCCCCCCTCCCCAGTCCCTTCCCCTCTGCGCTGTGATTCTCAGCCCGTGGGCACCGCAGCCCCCGAGGGGAGGACTCAGCAAACATCCCCTCCCTGGCACAATGTGCATCCCCCGGGGGGGTCTCAGTGCACCCTGTGCAGCCAGAATGGCTGCAGAGCAATTCTCAAAGCACACGTGATGGAAAACTGTTACAGCAGGAAAGGTTCTGGGTTTGGTGTCAGGGTGGTGAGCAGCTGCCTGGGAGGAGCTGGGGTCCTGGGGGGAAGGAAGGGCTCTGTCTGCCACAGCTGCAAAGCAGACCAGGATCCCAGCAGCACAACCTTCCCCTTGGGATGGTTTTAGGATGCAGCGGCTGCAATGGAGCTTTGAACCACATGGGACACAGAGAGGAGAGATTCCATGGTACGGATAAGTCACCAAACCCCATCTGCTTACATGGACTTATTGGCTCTGAGGCTGCCCGTGGGGTCAGTGCTGAGCTGATGCTCCTTTAGCACCGTTTGTGCTGTTTTAAATCCAGCCTCAGTGGGGAGTGCAAAGCTTTCCAACATGCAAAATAGTTTGATTTTGTTCCCCAGTGGAAGTATTTAAGTTTTTCGACCTCTATGTTAATTATCATGGATAATTAATGAAATGTGTCTTTGCTCTTCCTGCTTTGTGGATGATGAGCAAAATGTGGCTAATGCGAGGCCATGGGGCAGAGGTGGATGGGGATGCAGATCTGCTTCCTCTGTCCCCGTCTGCTCCAATTTGCCTCTTGTTGAACTCGGTGATGCCACAAACCACTTTGCTCCTCACACTCAGGGCTCCTCCAGGTGGGTGTGCAGACAAACACTATCCACTGCTCTGAGATGTCCGAGCTGCTCTCATCTGCTTTTGTTGCAGCAATAAATGACCTCACAGAACTGAGAGTGCAGCTCCAGGCTGGGAATTCTGGCCGACGGAAAAAATGTGGGGACTTTTGGACCGCATAACCTTCAACTCTTTGAAGGAAATACCATTTCGATTTTGTTTAATATCTCAACCTGTTTTCTGGAAGAAACTTGTCCAATTAATCTTCAGTGCATTTGGGTTTTTCCTCACTGGAGCTCCCAGTTTCTCCCTGTGCTCTGCCGGGTGGCCGTCTCAGCACTTTGGTTCACATCATCGCATCCACCCCAATGAAGGCCCTGCAGGAGAACCCCCCGCTCAGCTCCACCCCCACCCCCCACCCCGCGGGCACGGGGAGCTCCGTCCGCCCGCAGTAAAGCTGAGCGGGGCTCCGTGCTCCGGGAATGCGGCCGCAGCTCAAACGCTCATTCCCGGCTCCAGAGCCGCACGGCCGAACCGCTCCGGTGCCTTTTGCAGTTGTTTGTTTCTCTCTGGCTCTTTGATTCCTTGTCTCACTCCTTAACTTTCCCTGTGTCAGGGAGGGCAGTGGGGCAGGCAGCGGTGCCCGGGAGGGTCTTTCTGTTCCATGGATGCCAGCAGACGGCTTTGGGAGCCCAGGGTTGGTGCAGCAGCAGAGCAGAGCAGCTCAGAGGCGATGGGGCACACACTGCAGTGCTACATTGCTGTGCTCTCCTCCATCCTCCCCGGGACTGCCCTGCAAAGCTGCAGCTGTGCGACTTGTTGATGAGCAGAAACATTAGCAGACCTCCTGTTTCAGGCCATGAATAATTAATGTTTGTTCCTCATTAATTTCTTGTGGAGCAGAGTCTTGTTAGACCACATTTAGATGTATTTCTAGAGTTAGGAGCAAATACAACAAGAAAGAGATGCCTGATAGATGAGCACTCTGCCCTCCTCCCACCTTGGAAAATGTGGCTCTGTCACTCATAGGATCCTCACTGGAAGCAGATGGGTCTGATTTTTAACGAGCATCAGAGTCTGCTTCATTACAGCTTTAATTTCAGGGAAAGACACACAAAACAAGCTCTATAATTCATGCACATTACAAAGGAGAACACAGAGCTTCTCACGTCCCTCAGACCTCAACCAAAACCTTGGCTGAAAAATTCAGGGACAGCACAGCATCCATTCCCCAATGGCTGTGGTGGGAGGATGAAGTGCTGCTATCCCTGCTCCCCCCAGCACTCAGCACTGCTGTCACTCTTTTAATGTTTTAATATGGACACAATATTCCTCTAAGGAACATTTTTTATCTAGATGTGATACTTGCAAACACCTGCACGACTTCCTGGGAATACCCATGTTTGTATTCAGTAACACACCCAGGCTGTGTTCTCTGCGAGCTCCCCTGCATGCAGCTGGAAGAGACAAAAAGGCAAACAGCTTTAGTTCTTTCAATTACAGAAGGTGAGAGAGCCCTCATTATTCAGTTCAAAGCACTGAACACATCACGACAGTTCCCCACTTCTCTCAGTGCTGTCACCGTCTGAACAGCCCACATCCCAAACATGAGAGCCCGACTTCCACCTTTAATAACATCCCACCAAATGCTCTCTAAGGGAAATTAATGTGCTCCTAAAGGCACGAAGGGATGCTGTCTCTCCCTCAGCTGCTCCTTAGGCCATCACTCGGTGACCCCAGCAGGACATGGCCCCAGCCCCACTGCATCCCCTGTAAGGTTGGGCACTGCAGCCCTCCCATGAGCCGGGCAGCTCCTGTAGCTTAGCAACTTTCTTTTGGCTTTGTTAAGTTGGGCTCTTCAATCTCCTTAATGAATAAGAGAATCAAGCCAGGTAATTGATGCTGGGCCGTTTAGCTGATGAATAATTGACTGTCTGGGTAATCCTAGCTATTTCCTCGATCAGATTGTGCAGTGGAACAGCCATATCAGACTGCATGTGTGCTGCGTGCTCTGCGTGGGGCTAAGGGCGAGCAGCGAACCTCCTGGGCTCAATGCAGCGCTCATCCTGCAGGGCTCCAAACACCTCAGAGAAGGTGCTGCACCTCAGCAAAGAATGCTAAGGAGAAACCCACCCCACACAGTGCTGGGCAGGAGATGCAGCTCCATAGCAGTGAGTGGGAGCTGTGTGTGCAAAGGGACAGAAGGACCACGTCTGTGTGCCATTCCCGTCCTCAACCGCTCCTTGGGTGTAAAGCAGCACCGTGGGCTGTTTGCAGGAAACCAAGGATGCTTTAAAGAGCAGCTGAGGAAAACTTCCCATGGTGAGACATCTCATTCTGTGCTGGGCAGCGCTGGTTACCATCCATTGTAGAGCATGTGTGAGGACAAACTGTGTGTGAAATGATGGACTTCTGTGTGCCAGAGCACCCTCACTCCCATGTAAGCATTTATTACCAATCCCACCAACTAAACAATTCAATGAAACCTAGAGCCTGCTGACAGCACAGCGGCTATGATGGGCTTTGAATTAAATCTTAAATGATAGCAGAATAGTTTGATGTTTTAGGAAAATGGATAACGACCTTCAAATGGTGACAAAGAACAGGATGGCACCGTGGGCTCAGCGCACGCCTTCAATCTGACTGCTACCTTCAGATTTTCAATGAGTCAGCGGTGATGTTTCATCAGGGTATGGGCTGATGGTGTTTTTTTTCTTCCAGAAATACCATTAATTATTTACCAGTAGATGAATGATCTCTGAAATCTATTGCAGTGACACCTTTGAGTCTGCAGATAGTTTCTGATGGCAAACCATCTGGGCTCTTTTAACTTGTTATTGTTTATCCCTTGGACTCCTCTCCTCTGTTTGTAAGGTGTAACATCAGTAGACAGGGCCAGGAACATCAATATTTTACGGCTTTAATTAAAGGGAGCTCAGCAGCTGGGTTACCCCATCCGGCGTCTTTCAGAACGGCGGCCTTTGGGAGGGAAGGAGAAGCCGCCACACGGTGTGGGCAGCAGAAGGGCTCGGGTTTGGCTATGGCACGGGGTGGGCCGGGCTGGGATGCTCCGTCCACACACATAATACTCGGCCGCAGCCTGGGCCACGTCTGCCACCCCATGTGGGACTGGGAATGGAGGCCGCACGGGACGAGGGAGGGATGGAAGGCGTGGGGATGGGAGAAGGGCCAAAGCAGTGCAGGCCTTCGGGAGGGGGGGGGAGCTGCGGGGGTCGGGCAATGCATCCAGCACTGCAGGGATCCCCTGGTGTCACCCAGAGCGGGTGAATTACGGGAGGGCTACGAATAAAACAAAGGTCTGAAAAGTATCCCTCTATTAATTACTCCCACCGAAGCGGCACCGCCTATAAATACGGTGCCGCTTTGGATGAAACTTTCATGCAGCTATTTAGGCCCTTTGAAATATAAATGATTTCCTTTAAATTTTTTATCGTAAATCAGAGCGCGGAGCTGCGCGGCGCCGGCTCAGCCGGTACGGACGGAACGAGCCGCCCCGACACGGCGCTGTCCGCGGTGCTGATCCCGCACCGCCGCCTTCCTACAGCGTCGGTCGGGAAGCCAAACCAAACTTGCTCTGCGCACAAAACTCTTGTGAGCCTCAAAGCCGGGCACGGGTTTCTTTTGCTTAAGAATCGGCCGTTTCCCACGTGCAGGTTACTTAAATCCCCAGACCAACGATGTCTGGTAACGTGTGAAGATGCGGGAAGGTGATGAGGGAGCAAAAAACAAAAACAACCGCTCGGGAGCAGTTATGGCCGTTTCGGGACTATTTGGGGAGGAGGGGACTCGTCCGTTTTCTCTTAACGAATCGAGGATCGGACGTTTGCATCCCACGGTACGCACGCACGGGAGCCTTAATCACGGCTCCCCTGTACCCGCGGGACCCTGAAATCAATTGGATTCCCCCCGTTGGCAATGCGGCCCGCACGCACCGCACACCCACGGCCCGACCCCGCATCCCCGCTCCCCGCGGGGCTCAGCGGACCGAGGGGGGAGGTGGGTCTGGACGTGCCTGGGGAGGAGCCGAGCGCTTCTCGTGCTCGCGGTGTAACTTTTGTTAGGTTGTACCGACGCTGTGGGGCTCGTGTCAGCCGCACGGGAACAGCACAGACGTTTCGCCTTTGAAGTGCCGCGGCTTGTGTGGTTTGTCTGCAAAGCGAGAGAGACGCAGCGGAGACGGGGCGGTGGGCAGAGTGCTGTGAGCTCCGCAGAACTGACTGCGATGTGCGGGCGGCCGCCCCTCGCCCCGACACACCCAGCCGGGAGCGAGTCGAGCCGAGCCGAGCCGAGCGGCGGGGTCCGCACGAACGGCTGCTGCGCGCGGCCCGAGCTCGGCCTGCCTCGCAGTACCCCCGGCCCTCCTCTCCTCCCGGTCCCGCAGGGTCCGAGTTCTGCCCCTCGGCCGGCCCGGCTCGGCGTTCCCCCGACGGCAGTTATGAACGGGGAGAGTTCGGTCTCCTCCGCTCCCGGCCGGGGCCGATCCTCAACCGCTCCCCACTGAGCCGCCCCGACGGCGCGTCCCGAGCCGGTGCGGGGCCCCGCGCCCTCCGCTCCTGCCCACAACACGCGTGCGCGGGGCCCGCTCCGGGCGGCGGTGTAAGATGAGTGAGGGAGCGGGGGGGGGGGCGTGCGGGGGGACGCTCCGTCAGTGCCAATCGCTCACTTTGACGGCGGCGAGCCAGAGACAACCCTGAATCGATGTCCGGGGCTGCCTACCTGCGAGGTGCGCGAAGATGATGGCCATGAACGCCAAGCAGCCCTTCCCCATGCACGCCGCCCTGCAGGAGCCCAAATACTCCGGGCTGCACGCCGGCGCGGAGGCGATGCGCAGGGTTTGCCTCCCGGCCCCGCAGGTATGTAGCTGGAGCGTAATTACCGCTTTAAGGCACGGTTTTTGACAGGCGCTCTCTTAATGTTTTTTTCATGTCAGCAGAACAATCTCGCGTCTCCGCGCTCCCCCATCCCGCTCCCCTCTCCCGTCTCTGATCCACATGTCTCTTCGAGCAAAGCCGCTGCCTTCATATTAATTTTTATGACCTGAGCTTTGAGGAGGAATCTCTGTGCTCGGCGAGGTTTTTAATCCGGAGATGACAGTATTCCCCACTGACTGCACTATGCGCATTCTTGCTCGCAGCTCCAGGGCAATATATTTGGAAGCTTTGATGAGAGCCTGCTGGCCCGCGCCGAGGCTCTGGCGGCCGTCGACATCGTCTCCCACGCCAAGAGCCACCCCTTCAAGCCGGACGCGACCTACCACGCCATGAGCGGCGTTCCCTGCGGCCCGGCCGCCCCCGCCGCGCTGCCGCACCCCGCGCTGCCCGCGCCGCCGCCGCACCCCGCGTTGGACGCCGAGCTACTGGAGCACCTCTCCCCCGCGCTGGCCCTGCCCGACCCCCCGGCGGTGCCCGCGCCGCTGCCGCCGCACCCGCTGGGCGCCGTGGGCCACCTGCCCGTGGCCGTGGGTCCTCCGGGGGGCCCCGCGCCGCCGCTGCCCGCCGCTCCCTGCCTGCCCGACGTGGAGTCCGACCCGCGCGAGCTGGAGGCGTTCGCCGAGCGCTTCAAGCAGCGCCGCATCAAGCTGGGGGTCACCCAGGCCGACGTGGGGGCGGCCCTGGCCAACCTGAAGATCCCGGGCGTGGGGTCGCTCAGCCAGAGCACCATCTGCCGCTTCGAGTCGCTGACGCTGTCGCACAACAACATGACGGCGCTGCGGCCCGTGCTGCAGGCGTGGCTGGAGGAGGCCGAGGCCGCGCACCGCGACCGCGCCACCAAACCGGAGCTGTTCGCGGGAGCGGAGCGCAAACGCAAACGCACGTCCATCGCCGCGCCCGAGAAGCGCTCCCTCGAGGCGTACTTCGCGCTGCAGCCGCGGCCGTCGTCCGAGAAGATCGCGGCCATCGCCGAGAAGCTCGACCTCAAGAAAAACGTGGTGCGCGTCTGGTTCTGCAACCAGCGCCAGAAGCAGAAGCGCATGAAGTACTCCGCGGTGCACTGACGGCGGCCCGGACGGCACCTCCACCCACCGACGGCGCGGCCGCGCCCGGGGCTCGGCGGGACGGGGCGGGGAGGGACGAACCCCGGGAGCTGCCCCGCCGAAGCCGCGGAACGGGGCAGGCCGCCCTCAGCCCTCACCCCTCTGGGCCTCGTGGCCGGTTGCGGCGTCCCCGCGGTTCCCCGGACTGTGTCCCGCGAGGAGAGCCGCCCGCGGGCCGACCCGGGCGCGGCGCCGGGAGCTCCGGGCCGTGTGCGCTCCCCGCCCGTCCCGTCCCGTCCCGTCCCGTCGCGCTCCGAACGGAGCGCCGCTCCCCACCTCGACTCTGGAATAAAAGCTTTATTTTTCAACCCGAAGGGAACGTGTCGTTTCTGGCTCCCTCTCTCGTTTCCGAGCCGGCGGCGCTGGGAGGACCGAGGAAAATATTTGCGAGCGCAAATCAACGAAAATCTTCCAGCGGTGCGTTTCCCCGGGCACCGGGACGAAGCTTCGTCCCGTCGGGCCCCGCTGTGCCCCCGGCACCGTACCCGGGGCGGGCGGGCGACGACCGCGGCCCCTCCGCTTGGAGTGGAACAAAAACGTCTCCCAAAAAAACTCACCGCGGGCTCATTTGTAATGCTGTTTAAAAGGGGAAAAGGCTTTTATTTATGATTCCCAGAAGCACCTTAACGATTAAAAATTAATGGTCGAAGCGCGAGGCTCTTCTGAATATTTCGCTTTGTCATTTCAGTGAGTGACAAACACTGAACCTCTCAGCCGGCTCTGCCCGCCGCCCCCGGTACGAGCGGATCCGACTATTTCGCCTTTCGCTGCGGCTCTCGGGAAGCTGCGCGCTCGTTTTCCAATCAGCCCCAATGATTTTCCCCCAATCAAATGTCCTTTAATAATACATGCCCTTATGCCATTACATTATATTGCGGGTTCTGAAAATTTAAAATAAGGGTGATGCAATATTAATTGCCTCCCGCTGTATAATAAGGGCAGGAGGCGATACAGACGGCAGCTTCCCCTCTGCCCGCTCGCGGTTCGGCGGATCCTCATTGCGGCAGAGCAGGCGGTGCCGCCGGGGCTGCGAGCTCCAAGGGACGCTCAGCCATAAAGGCAGGTAGGCGGGTAGGGGCATCTCTGTTTCCTTCCCTGCTCCTGGCCGGCGAGCACGGCCGTGACCTGCCCCGCCTGGGAAGCTGCCGCCGAGCCGGGGCTGAGCCCGCTGCTCTGCCCGCTGCTCTGCCCGCTGCTCTGCCCGCTGCTCGCTCGGGCGGCTGCCTGGTGCTACTGGGGTCGGTCCCACAGCCGGAGCTGCCGACGGGAATGAAGCAGCCGCCGCCTTTCTGTTAAAACGAAAATACTGTTTGTGATACACAGAATTCGAAGGAATTTCCAAACAGAAGGATCGGGGTGTCGAGGAGCCCTTAACCCACGGGAAAGGAATATCCGGACAGAAAGCGGTCATCGCTTCTGCAAAAGGGCGCGGCAGCATCGCGCCGTTTGTCTTCCATCACGGAACGGGAATTCCAGCGCTTCTGAAGCGCTCTTCGCACAGCTCTGTTACCGTCTACAGCCCGTGTTAACCCCGCTCAGCTGCATCCTGCTCGCCCCGCCCGGGCTCAGCTCACCGCTCTGCGCCGCGCTGCAGCAGTGGGGACGCATTCTTATGTCCGCCACTGCCTAAAGGGGATTGGGATCGTGCTGCTCTTGGATGGCAAAGGTGTCCCTGCCGCTTTAATATATGACTGATGTGTTTGGCTCTGCTATGAGACGGTTTTACATTTGTCCTTTTGGGCCAGGTCCAGAAAATGGCCTAAAGATGTAAAATAAGTCCTAAATGAACTTTAGACTCTGAAATCTACAGTTACTGTTACGGAAACCAGAGCTCTGCGTGCTCCTCTTCCACCCGCGCTGGCAGTACGACCCGAGCACCTGATCCTCCTCTGCTCCTGGTTCCTCTGCGTGGACACAGAGCTGCATCGGGAGGCGCTGCTCATGGCCCAGGGCTGAGGTGATACTCTGCCCAGTATCCCGAATGACCTGAGTGCTTCATTTAGGATCTCAAGTTGGAGGTCAGCACACGCTGCATTAACAGTTCCTGATACCTTGAGTCTGGTTGCCAGTGCTCCTGATGAATACACTGACACAAAACCCTGTCTGCCCAGAGCTGGGGGGATTCTTTCAACTTCAGCAGGAGTAGCCGAGAGCTGGCATTTGGTGCCAAGGAGCACATGAAAACAGCCTGTATTTTCCTCTTGGTGTGAGGGGCAGTGCCCCGGAGCTGGGAAACGATGCCAGGGGCAATGCAGGGAAGGGAGATGAGGAACTAGTACCCAAAAGGAGTTTTGGTGGCAGCGTTCCCTGCAGAGCACCTGTCTCTCCCACTGCTGCTCTCTGCACACTCCCTCCCATGCAGCCACAGGGCTCGGGCTGGAGCAGGAACTGAGGAGAGCTGGTGGCCAGTCCACAGTGGAGGGGTTGCAACGTGGCCCTATGCCCAGTGGTGGATCATGGCCAGACTCACCCCCAGGAAGAGGGATTTGCTACCTTGGAGGAAGGGCAGCCCCTTCCATGGCACTGGGAAGCGGGAAGAGAAACGTGACCAAAGGGAGATGGGCAGCATAGAGCTGCTCTGTGAGACACGTGTGAGACAAAGACCAGCAGGCAAATCCCTTCGTAAGGTTCACAAACCACTAACAATTGATCTAGTATTTTTTTTTCTCCATACCATGCTTGTTCCTTAATATCCTGCTCTGTGTCTCCCGGGGACTGCACACCAGAGATGAAAGCAAAGAAAACCAAACAAGCCATTGGCGGTGCTCACTCAATTGATTTTTACACAAAATTTGCCTTCATGCACGAAGGATAGAAAAACGATCCCATTAATAATGAATAGCAAAAACAAATGTGGGGTGGAAATCAATAGAAGCACAGCTGATATCCTGGGAGGGTGTGGGGGGGAAGCCCCAAGATGCACAGAGCCGGGGGCAGGAGGGGAGGATGGGCTGTGGGACACTGCAGGGTACCCCAAGGGCCTCCATCCCACCTCCAGGACATGCAGTTTCTCATCCCACCCAGTTCCAACCCAAGCAGATCATCCCACCTCACTCCTTGCATTCCTCTCCATTGCTCTGCAGACACTGAGTGTCATCAGGTGGGCATTGATCAGAGCCACGTGGGAACACATGGGCTCAAAGCAGAACACTGCTTTGCACCCATAGGTGCAGGAGGAGTCATTCCAGCCCTGCAGCTGTGCTGGTTACCTTCAGAGCGGAGTGTTTTAAGGCAATTAGGCAAATTTGTCTTTAATGACAGTGGTTGTGCTTCGGAAATGTTAGAAACAAAATTCTTCCATCATCAAGACATGAATTAGACATTGTTTCTTAAAGCAAATTCAGAATGATATATATAGAGCTTTGTGTCACCATGTCTTCAATAGAATTTAAATGGAGACGCAGCATGCAGATGAAATGAAATCTTTGTTTTAAAATCTGAAGAGAATTCAAAGTGTGCAATACCATTATATAAACCAACATTAGCTGGCCTGAAACAGCACTGCATGAGCTGAATGCCCTCAGCCTGCCTGCTGGAAATAAGCTCCCAGTGCATGGAAGGAACTCCGGCACAGCCACTGTGCAGGGCAGTGTTGGGTGCGTGGAGCTTGTGTGGGACCAGGGGGTGATGCCCTCAACATGGAGCACTGCATGGGAGAGGGCTCTGCTCTGCTGAGCTGCTGTGCTTCCTGACAGAGCTTTGGTGAGGGCTCACTAAACGTTTCTGGGCTGTAAATGTGGCAGCAGATACAAGAGTGTCTGAACAGCCATCCTGTGCTGTGCTGGAGCACACCGAGCATGTGAGGGCTGTGAGAGGTGTGAGCAGGTGGATTTGCAGGGAAACCTTAGGTTTTTCTTCTCCTAAGTGAGCTGAGCCATGCACAGAGCTGCAGCACTTATGGCATGCAGAGAACATCCCTTGATCTCCGGTGTTTAAAATCCTCTTCCAGAGCCACCTGTAGGACTGTGCTGCTCACAGCCATCTCAGATAGACTCAAATTCACACAGCAAAACATGTGAAGGGACATCAGGGCTGGAAGACAAACCCAGAGACAAAGCAGCAAATGAGTTGGGCAGGAGGAACTGCTGAGGCTGCTGCAGGATGGAGCTGTCCCGGGCTGTGTGCGCAGCAGCAGTGCAGCATGGAGTCAGGGACTGCAGTGCAGACAGCGGTGTGAGCAGCCACCCTGCAGCCAGAGCACAGTGTGTGGGGACCCGAGTCAGGCACACTATTTAATGTTTGATATCTCAGTTGTTTCTGAATCTGTTATCTTCCCCAAATGCCAGAATAGATTAGTCTACAAACATTACCACATTACAGCCTGAGTGCAGTTTTCTGCCTAAGAAAGAAAGAAAGAAAGAAGAACATTTCTCCCTTAAGCAGTGCAGTGAGAACACACCAAAGCATCCAAGAAAGTGTGCCAACTTCTGCCTATTGCCGGGACAGGAGGACCACTCACCCCCTGTGCTGTGGGGCCGCTGTGATTGCCCCACACTCTGCAGGACCAGGCCCCCATCCCAGGCTGTTCTCCCACACTGCTCCCATGTGGAGGCACAGCTGGGAGTCCTTTCACCCCGCAGACACAGCCACGCTGACCAGGGATGCAGGAAGGCCCAGGTATCTGTGAGTGGACACGTGAGCGAGCCGGGTCTGATCGGCAGCACCACGTGTGTGATGGGCCTTGTGCCACGTGCACACACAGCAACATGGAAAATGCATTAGCCCCCTCCACTGAAACCTGAGGCAATTGGCCGTGAGAGCTCATGTCCTGGGACTGAACACTGATGCCATTACCCAGGACTCTGTTGCAGAGCTGAAGCACAGGCAAAGCAGCACATTGCTGCAGTGTACGGTGCTGCCTGGCAGCCAAAAGCTCCCCGGAGGCCGTGGCACTGCACAGGGAGCTCTGCAACAGCTCTGCCCTCAGGGTCCAGCCGTGCCCCTGCTCCCCAGGATGCTCCTGCTGCCTTCTGGGCTGGGCAGCCCCCTCAGCCTTTACCTGCTCCTCTGTGCCTCCTGCTGCCCCCGGGGCTCTGCACTCAGCCCTGCCCTGGGGAACCCATAGCCCAGGGCCTCATGCTGTGCCACCGGGCACCCGATGGGCACTGAATGCTGGTGGCTGTGCTGAGCAGCCCAGGTCCATGGAGCCTGGGAAGGAGCAGCGCAGGCACCATGAGCAGCAGTGCAGGGACCGGGGAGCAGAGCACCTCGACGCATCAATAATTCATAAAATGCCAGCAGCAATGAAGGGAGAGAGGGACTGGAAGTAGGAGAACAGAATATCATAAAGCTTTTTAATGGTCTTTTTCCATTAGTGTCAGATATGTGGCTGCTCTTCAAGCAGGGGGTGTTCCCCGGACTCACACAGAGTTCAGCGTCTCTGGGAGGCTGCACCTTCCTGCCACATCCCAGGCTGCCGTGATGGGTGGGTGCTGCTCAGGGCCCCCCATGGCTTTGGGGGCATTTGCAGGGCCTGGAACCCTGTGAAGATGCTGCAGTGCAGAGCCGTGCTGTGCCCACCAGCAGGAAAGCTGGCCCAGCTTTGTTGGCTGTGTTCACTCCATGACCTTCAAACAGGCCCAGGTTTGAGGACCCTCTGCTGTCAATGCCAGAGGGCACCCTCCAACCTGTCCTATCTCTGCAGCCGAGTGCCACAGTCCCTTCTCAGCAGCACCAGTCATGGCCCAAAGCAGCATGACCAGGGGGTGCAGGCTCATGTGGGGTGCATGCAGGGTGCCAGGAGAGGAGCATCTTGCTGGGGACAGAGGAATTGGGGGGGGGGGGGGGCTGGACAGACTGAGTATTTTCTAATTGCAAAGCAGCTGATTCATCTGGATTTCTATTCTCTCATGAAAGCACCTCAGCACCTTGTGCTGAAAGAAAGATGGATTTTCTTCATGGAACCACAGGGAAAGAATGAGGCTAGAAGAAGCTGCTCCATGCCCAGGGACTGTGTGCACTGTGCTGTGTGGCAGTGGATGTGCCATGCAGGGACACACCTCATTAAAATTTAACAGCACCCAGAGCCATCTGCCTCCACGTGCTCCCACACAGGTGCCTCCCCACAGCCACCACAAGCCTTGCCCCAAGGTGGAGCACAGTGCTCACAGCAGCTGGGGGGATGTGAGGGGCATGTGCTGTACACAGGGCAGGGGTTGTCACTGGGTGTCAGCCCTCAAATCTGCCTCCTGAGCCCTCCAGGTTGCTGTGCTGGGGCTGTGGTGCCAGGGAACAGCATCGTTAGAGGATTCCCAGCATGGATGTTCTGTGTTGCTGTCTGCTGCATTATTTATTATGGGAATGTTGGCAGCTGGGAGTCTGTACCAGGCTGAGCAGAGCAT
This sequence comes from Coturnix japonica, assembly GCF_054131305.1. Classification (NCBI taxonomy): domain Eukaryota; kingdom Metazoa; phylum Chordata; class Aves; order Galliformes; family Phasianidae; genus Coturnix; species Coturnix japonica. The sequence continues at coordinate 1,783,047 of NC_140680.1, read as the reverse complement.
GCCCCTGTGCAGACCTTGCCCACACTGAGCCCATGGTCCTGCTGTGCAGCACAGGGGGTGAGGGAGGGCAAGGAATGGGGTCACTGAGAATGGGGACTTCAGGCATGGGGATGCCAGGAGTGCTGCCTGCCCCCTCCAGCTGGGCCTGCCCCTCTGACACGGCACCCCTGGGTCTCCTTGGCAGATGCAGGCACAGCAGTAGCCTGCAGGCCCTGCAGACAGCCCAGGGCAAGATTTTTAATTCAGCATCACACTTCAGCCTGAAATCTGAAATAAAAATAGAAAAGAATGACAGCATGTCAGCACCTCCGAGCCTGTGGTGGAGCTGCTGGATGTTGTGGGGTTGGGGCAGCACATGGGGGTGCCTGGCACAGTGCTGGGGTCAGTGTATGTCACATCACTGTGAGCAGGGAGGAAAAGGCCACCTGATATGCCCGAAGGAACTTGGGAATTTGGTCAGATTTGAAGGGAGCACACACAGCATGGAACTATAAGCGTCCTTCCTGTGTGTCTGGCAGTGATGTGGGACCACTTAAAAAACACTCCTTTAAAAATTACAGCAACCTGAGCACTTGGAAAGGTGGGACCTTTAGAAACCTCTACAAGAAAGCGCTCCCTTCCCAATGGCCCCACGGCAACAGCTCTGTGCTGTGGTTCTTGGTGCAGAACCAACTGCTGCTGAGCTCCTGAGCTGCAGGGCCATGGGTGCAGCAGGAAGGAGCAGTGGGGAGGAGCACCAGGCTGCTGCTGCTGCTGCTGCTTCCCTGACTGCAGGTCTTACAGCAGTTCTCTGAATGCTCCTCTTGCCTTGGAGACATCATATTTGCACCGTCACATCTCTGCTCACTGCCCTGCAGGTCTGCAGTCACTGGAGCTAGTGCAGTGCTGGGCTCTCCGTGAACGGATCCAGCTCCAAGGCCAAGTGCTGGCTGAAGCCCTGAGGAGCAAAACCAAGATGTGTTTCCAGCCACAGCCCTGAGGATTCCTGCCCATGATGTGCATTACGAGCAGCTCAGCCGTGATGGAGGCTGCGTCCCACCGCTCCCATTGTGTCCACATTCCCAGAGTCAATTAGTCAATTGTGCTGTCAATTAGTGCCCCCCCCCCCCCCTCAACAACCTGTGGAATAAAAATCGAGATTTCAACTAAATCCTGGGTAAAGTTTAAAGCTGGGTATTTGCAATGCAATAGATGGTTCCATTTCCAAAAGCCACACGGTGCTGACACCACATCCATCGCATCTCACCATTCATTGCTCCTGGAACAGCTGCAGCCTCAGAATTAGAATGATGCTTCCTTGAGAGAACAAACTGCGCAGTGAGGCTGGGGCTGTGCTGCGAGGCTGCAAGGCTGTGCTGCAGGGCTGTGCTGCAGGGCTGTGCTGCAGGGCTGTACTGCAGGATTGTGCTGTGGGGCCTGATCTCAGCTGAGCACGAGGAGGGGCCGTGCAGCTGCTCCTCTCTGCCAGCCCGTCATTAATGAATTATTGAGACAACCCTGAAACAAGCAGATGAAAAAAGAGGATGAAAGACGCTACAGACAGACGGACAGACCCGCTGCTAAGGGAGGATCTAGACAACCGTGTCCAGAACTGGCTTTCACGTCCTGCAGTCACACAGCGCTCACAGTGCTCCTGCTGTGCACAAGGTGCGGGCGCTGGGCGCTCCATCCCGCAGGGCGGTGCCGCGCCGTCCTCCGCTCGCTCCGCAGGCTCCGCCCGCTCCGAGCCGCGCCCCAACGCCCGTCACTGTCAGTCACTGTCAGTCACTGTCAGTCACTGTCAGTCACTGTCAGTCACTGTCCCTGTCCCAGCGCAGCGCCCCCGCCAGGCGGTGTCAATCCGTGCCCTCTCATTGGGCGCTGTTTCGCCTTCTGTGATTGGGAGATCGCGGCTGCCTGCGCGCTCCGATTGGTTCCCGTGCTCCATGAGCTCTGCGCTCTGATTGGAGGCGCTTCCTGTCGTCTTTTTTTTCCCTGCGGCCTGTTCCGGCGGATGTGACGTCATTTTCCGTCTTCTCTCTGGGTCACGCCTCACGTGACCGCCTCGCGAGCGGCGCGGGACGGCCCCCGGCAGCCAATCCCGTCGCGCCTGGCTTTCCCCATTCAAAGTCGGCGGGCGTAGCGACCAATGGCGGAGCGGTCCCGCCCCCGCCGGCGCTGACGGGCGTGGGCGGCGGCCAATGGGGTGCGGCGGGGCCTGGCCGGGGCGGCGGCGGCTCGGCGGCGCTGCGAGGTGGCGATGGCGGAACGGGGCGGCGGCGGCGGCGCGGGGACTGGAGGCGGCGAAGGGGAGGCGGCGGCGGAGCGGTTCGGCGGCGAGCTCAGGTACCGCGCGGCGCCGGGCCGCGACCGAGCGCTAAGGCCAAAACCGGCCCCTGCGGCCTCACCGCGGCGAGGCCCGGCGCGGCCTGCGGCGGCTGAGGGAGGCCGGGCCGCGGGCTCCGCTCCCCTTCCGCCCCGTGTGCCGCCTTTTGTCCGCGCCGCGCGGGGCCGCCGGGCCGGGCCCTCGGGGGCGGATGGGGAGTGAGGGTGCGGAGCGGGACGCGGCCCCTCCTTCCGGGCCCGGCGCTGCTGTGCCGCGGGGCAGTGCCGCTCTGCTGCTGCTGCTCCGCGCTCCCGTCGCGCGGTCCCGGAGCGGGCCCGGCATTGCGCTCTGGGAGCGGCGCTCGGCGCTGCCCGGGCAGGCGTTCCCTGCACGTGTGTGTGTTTGTGTTTGTGTGTGTTTGTGTTTGTGTGTGTGTGTGTTTGTGTGTGTGTGTGTTTGTGTGTGTGTGTGTTTGTGTGTGTGTTTGTGTGTGTGTTTGTGTGTGTGTTTGTGTGTGTGTGTGTGTGTGTGTGTGTTCGGGCCCCGGGCCTTGCGGAGCTCCAGGGTGGTGGTTTCTATGCGTAGAAGTTAATAAGTGACGTCCTTTGAGTTTGCGAAGGGAAGAACCTACCGAGGCTGTTAGTGTAGTTTTTTTATTTCATACACGCATATAATTACGGTTTGGCAATTTTTCCTCATCCAATTGAGTTTTGTTAGTTTGTTGTTGTTGTTGTTCTTTCTTTTTTTAACAAGCACTGATTTCCTGCAGCTCAGCAGTGAGCGATACCCGGTTCAGTTTCTCTCGCCCTCCCGCAGGATGGCCCAGCAGCAGGCGCTGCGGTTCCGCGGCCCGGCGCCGCCCCCGAACGCGGTGATGCGTGGCCCCCCTCCGCTGATGCGGCCCCCGCCGCCCTTCGGGATGATGCGGGGCCCCCCGCCGCCGCCGCGACCCCCCTTCGGGCGCCCTCCCTTCGACCCCAACATGCCTCCGATGCCGCCTCCAGGAGGGATCCCTCCGCCGATGGGACCCCCACACCTGCAGGTATGTACGGGCAGCACTTTGTGTGTGGGAACAGGAAGATGAGAGCATTGAGGTGGGTGAGGAAAGCAGCTGGGATGGCACACAGCTTCTGTGTGGTGTTATGGAACTCAAGATGATGTGTTGCAGTATGAAGAGCCCCGTGTTCAACTCCTTACAGCAATTCTGTGTTAATGGTTTATGCAGGGTGAGTTCACCACCAGCATTAACCAAATCCGAACTGCATTTTAGTGCCTCGCAGCCATGCAGAATGCAGCAGTTAGATTTGCATAGTCCTTTGCGCTTGGAAAAACACACACCTGAAGTTTGTATTGGCCTTCTGGGGTGTTCTGGTGTGCTGTGATTGCTTACTGAGCAATGGGGAATGAACATAGAGGAGCAGAAGGGCAGAAGGGACTGCAGTGCAGTGAGCTGAATTCTACCTGAGTTCCAGCATGAATCATAGCAGCAATTGCTGTGGAAGTTTGCTGTTAGTTCTGATTGACAAGTGACTGATCAGATAGGCAAGCAGTAATTCTGATAAGCAGATTTGTAATTGGTAATTGAGTATGTTTTGTTTCAGTGCTGTATTCAAAGGGTTACATCAGTGGTGATGCACCAGAAATTGTCAGTGGACAAACACTGAGCAAACATCTGAAAGAACCTGAGAGTTGACACAGGGTCTGACCAAATCAGCAGCACGTAGCAATGCTACTGATGTCTGAGGGAGAAATTCTTTACCTCGCAGTACATTTGGTGCTTGTTGTGGTTTTTGTTCTTCGTTAACTTTGAGTGTTCCTGGCATCTGCAGGATTAGTCTCAGCATATTGTGAGCCTGTTGGTTCTATAAGCTGAGGTTGGTTTGTTAAAGCTCTCAAGATGGGCAGTTAACCTTAGCATAGTTGTAATGAGCGGTGATGCTTTAATAAATGCAAGTCTATTTTGAACATGGTATGACATTATTACTATTATTTGCCTTCAGAGACCACCATTTATGCCTCCTCCCATGGGCAGCATGCCACCACCTCCTGGAATGATGTTCCCTCCAGGAATGCCACCTGTCAGTGCCCCTGGGACACCAGCAATGCCCCCAGCTGAGGAGATATGGGTAGAAAACAAAACTCCGGATGGCAAGGTGAGATGGTCACCAGAGGCAGCAGAGTAATGGGTGTTTGCTGCTATGTTACCCTGTACAGTCCTACATGTGCGCGCTCAAAGATTGCGTGGTAAAATCCTGTATAATTCTATTGATTCTCTTATTAAAATTACTTAATTGTTCTTAGAGCAGGAGTAGCTACAGCACTGATAAACTCTCCCCTTTCAGATAAGCACCTGTTTGATAGTGACATCCTTAACTCTTAGGTCTATTTCTACAACGCACGGACGCGTGAGTCAGCATGGACTAAGCCAGATGGGGTGAAAGTCATCCAGCAGTCAGAGCTGACACCAATGCTGGCAGCTCAGGCCCAGGTCGGTGCCTCCACACCAACAACCAGCAGTGCCGCGGCAGCTGCATCGCCGTCAACCTCCTCGAGCACTCAGTCTTCCACAACCTCTACCACAACCACGGCCACGTCGGTTTCACAGACAAATTCCAGTGAGTACCTGAGGGCTCCTCAGCTTTGCAATGTTGGGGTGCTGCTATGGGGAACTGCTGCAGCAAAAGCTTAGTATCCAGAAGGAAGCAATTTCCACATCGAGTGTGCAATATTTAATCCATAAGAACATTGCATGGGGTTTGTTTATTTATGTATTTATTTCTGATTTGGAAGAGTTGAAGTAGTGCTGTGCTGGGGTAGATAAATCTCTCAGTCAGCGTGAAACTCTTTTTCTTTAGGTCTTTGTGTGTTTGCTTTTTTCCCCCCTACTGTTATCACATCACATCAAAGCTATTATGCATCCATTTCCTTTTGATTGATTTTAAAACTATCTCGCAAAAAAAAATGATTTGAGGTAGGAATTACGACTGTACCAATTTCCTCTGATTCCGGAACTGCATTTGTTGCTTTAAGAGGAAATCTTTCAGCGCTGTTTCTGGGCTACATGGAATTGGTTGACTGCAGAATAGAGCTCCTTCTGATGTCTTATTTTTATCACTAGTAGCTTCCTGGCTGAGCATCCCAAGTTCCCATTTGCTGGAGTAGCACAAAAGCGGAAAAAGAAAGTCCTTAGCCCATTGTTATTCACAGATGACCTTTGAAAATTACTGCTGATTACATGGTTTAAGTCTTTGATTTTAAGGATTTTCTTACTGAGAAACCCCAAGAGTTTAGGGGTCTTCATTTATGCAACATGGACGTAATGAATGTTTATATGTAGCAACTGCATCAAACAATAGTTTATAATATACATATACGCTCACAAATGCCTCTAGTGCAGAACACTGATGCAGATCCTTATCTTAGGTACTCAAATCTATCTGCATGAATATATCACCAGCAAGCAATTGAGTAAAATCACCGGGTGTGGACAAAGCAAGGCATGCTAATTAACAAATGCTTTGGTTAGTGTTATGCCTGTGTGCAGGGTACTGAAAGCACAGCATCTCTGCTGCTCTGGAAGCCTGTTGTTTGATAGCCCTTATTGTTGTAACTGTGCTGGCAGAAACATGTACAGAAGGCCAGGCAAAAGCATCTGCAGAAGGTGAGTAATTGCTGAGCTGTCTGAACTGCAGCTGTAGCACACAGATGTGTTCTACTGAAATATTTGACCTTTATGCTGTTGCAGGAGGAACAAGTCAAACTTAATTTTTTTAACCCTAACTTCTGGTATCTTTGTTTGGAAGGAAGTTTGGAAGTTTGGGTAATCCCCAGGGTATGCTTTGTTAGTCCTGAAAGGAGGTCATTGAAGGAGCGAAATATTTGCTTTGCTCAAAACTTTTTAGAGCTTTACTATGAAAGATAAAGCTGTGATCAGCTGCTTTGTTGAAATAGGTTGGGTGTGTCATCACCTGAGGCTGAGAAACTGGAAGCAGGCAGAAGGTGAATGTTAGGTGCTGGCATAGGTCTCTGAGAACTGCGCCTAGTTTTGACGTCACTCTTCATGTACCTCCTCTGAAGCAAATTGTCTTAATACAAAATGCTAAAACTGTTCTGCTTCTGCTTGTTCTACCTGCTAAGCTTTGTCTTTGCTTTCAAGAACTATGACTGTTGGTGTCTGTGCCCAGGTGAAAACATTTTATCAGTTGAAATAATTTTACAACTTTCAGGCTTGGCCTGTAGAAGTCTGGGGCTTCTGGTAAGCTCAATCCTTGTCTGGTACTGATTTGGTGAGGGCCTTAAAACAAGACACCTGCTCACTTTTGTCTCTGTTTCCCTAAATTTTAGGCTAAGAACTCTCTCTAGTCCTGAAGCACTTAAGGACAACAGACCAAAAACCTTTTTCTAAGCAGCTTAATACCGATAGCAGATTGGGAGTGATTCTGATTGTAGTTAAATAAAGAAGGCATCCAGGGTGCCCGTATATTGTGTGCTTATGAGTTGGGGATTTTGATTTTTTTTAATTAACAAAATTTTGAACAGTTCCTCCTCTCCCAAACCTCAGAGTATGAATTTCGAGGCTGGTCAATGACTTTGAGCCATCAGTTCTCTAGTTTCCGTTTTGCCAGTGCTTTGTCATGTAGCCCTGTTCCTGGTTCCGTGCTGATTTCAGTCATGCTACAGGGATTGCTGAATTGAATGCTGGTATTGTATTTTTCCACTGGGAGGCACCGAAAACCAAGAAAGTTCTTGCAGCTTCAGAACAAAAAGTACTTTCCTTTTCCATGCTTAATTACACATTCCTTAATTGACATTTTTCCATTCTTGGATCACAAATTCATGAGCATAGTTTTAAATGGACCATTGTCATGCACGTGCTGGTTTATTATGCTCACTAAAATAGGATGTTTGTTAATTCAATACAAGAATAAGCTTTTTCCATGTGAAACTTTCTGTAATGTTCTCTTTCTGTTCTTCCGAACAGGGATGCAGAGTAGAATTTAATGTATTTATTGAATGAACTCTGATTTGTCCTTTGCTGTACTCTTGCCACCACTATGCAGACTTGTTAGGAGTAATGAATGGTACAAAGTAAAATCTGAAATGGACTTCCTTTGTGAATATTTAGTGTTACTGAGAAGACAAACGCTGTTTTCTGTGCAAGAGTGTCTTCCTGTTGATTCTAAGCATACCTGCTTATGTAACATCTGCTGGGAAACAGAGCAGCCAGTTTGTTTGCAGTGAATATATTGTAGTTTCCGAGATACAAGGTGTTCTTTTTGTTTGTTTGTTTGTTTTTTATCAGCACCTACTACACAAGACCAGACCCCAAGTTCGGGTGTTTCAGTTGCCACACCATCAGTCAGTGTTTCAACCTCTGCTCCTTCTGCTACACCTGTGCAGACTGTACCCCAGCCAGTCCCACAGACATTGCCTCCTGCAGTTCCTCATGCAGTACCTCAACCAACTGCAGCAATTCCTGCTTTTCCACCAGTAATGGTACCTCCGTTTCGTGTCCCCCTTCCTGGCATGCCTATTCCACTTCCAGGTAAATTGGCAAACTGTAATTGTCTTGTCCGCTACATGTCCATGTTGTCAATTTGTTTGCACTCATGTGTCCACTGTGTATAGAACTTGCCTGAATCCTCTCACATAGAGTATTTCTGAAAGAATTCAGGGATAGCAGACAGACTTTTTAATTAACAGTGAACATTAAATTTTTGACTGCTATTTCTTTAATGTCCATATCAGAAGATAGGTGCATTTAAACATGTAAACTTCTTGGTTTTTAGATTACTGGAAATACCAGGAAGTGTTTAGTGCAGTTCTTGTCTTATGGCATGTATCTACCTCATCGTCCTATTTAAAAGTGAGATTCTGGACAGAATCTGTAAGTGACTGAGAATATGGTAGGAGTGTATTCTACTAATTACAGTATCACTTTAATTTTTTGCCGCTTGTTTAAATACTTATTAGGAAATGGATTATACTCCTCTACACCCCCAGAAATAGATTAAAGTAATTTGTAAGCAGGAAAAGTTACCATTCAGGTGTATTGCCCTTGATGATGTCAGGTGTTTTTAGCTCTCTTCTTTGCAGCTGTCAAATGTGATACTGAAAATTAAAGCAAAATGTGGAGTTTTAAACTGGGGGCAATTTAAATGAAGGCATTCAAGATGATAGATTCAGTTGTAAAGTCTACTGTGAAGAAGTCTTAGGTGGAAGCTCTCTGGTGTCTAGATAAACCAGACCTTATCAGGTTTTGATCAAATAGATACTGGAATAGATATTTTAGGCTGGCAAAACTTTAGACTTGACTTGCTGTCTGTAATTATTGAAGGGGTCCTGATAGGTTCTTAATTACTTGAATAATTCAGTTTGTTCCTGTTGAGTTCCTGTTCTAGTTCAAAAGTGATCACCTTTTATTTTTCCCCTGATGTGCAATAGCTTGAACTATACACTGATGGGTTTCTTTTGCAAGGAAAGGTTTTAGGTTGTGGTTTTGTTGGATGTGAATTAGTTTCTACTTATAAGGAAGGACTCTGAGCTGCCTTCTTGTGCTTTTGTACAGACAGAGCAAGCTGCCTTTTCTCTGTGCCTTCAGTACATGGGTGTAGTACATAGGAAAGGTGCTCTTAACCTCCCAGTGAATGGATTGGATGAGATGTAAATCTCTAGGACATTTTCCACACCTTTTATCAAAAGATAGAAATGTCAAGGCAGCTAAAATGGGTATTAGTTTTGCTAATTAGAAATATGTGGAATAAAAAGTATTTGTTTGAGGAACAAGAAAAGAAGACCGACTTATAGTTGCTCCTTTTAAAAGGAGTATTCTTTGTCAAACAGTGAGGTAAAGCTGTTTTCATCTGTGCTGTGCTTAGAAAGGCAGTCACAGTGTAGCACTGATTGTTCTAGCATAGGTAGAAATATTATTTTGAACATAGTATCCAAGGCTGAATGAAAAACAGATAAAGGATACTTGGAGAATGCTGATGTCAGGGTATGGAGAGCTTTAGAGAACAGCAGAAGTGGCCTCAGAAGCGGTCAGCCAGCTGTTCTTAGCAGCAGTTCTTGACGTTGTCTGCCAGGGATCAGCAAAGCATGAAGGGTTTGTGCATGTTAGGGGAATTTAATCAGCTACTCGAGTGTGAACTCTGCTAACATGGGGTTGGTTAAAGCAGTGGAGATGAGTGCCAGTGGAACTGGATGGGGCTGTGTGCTTGATTTGTTTGTTGTTTTTTTTTGTTTGTTTTGTTTTGTTTTTGTTTTGTTTTGTTTGGCTTGTCAAAGAAATTGAGTATTGCAGAAGGAAAGACAGAGAAAGAGCATCAGTCTTTTCCTTCTTAAACTCGTGCTTGAAAATGAGATTCTTCCAAAGCTTTCCTAGTACTGGTTTTGGTGAGATGAGCATTCTGGGTTGAACTCATTACACATGGGAGGATACCTTAGCAGCAAAGAGTGTATTTCCCACTGATGAGTCTAAGTTGCTAGTTTGCCTGATCACAGAATAAAAACAGCTTAATCCTTTCAGTCAGCTCTAGCTCGATAGTAGTAGTTTATAATCTTTAAACTACTTTACAATAAAAAGAAAGTGAAAAGGAGCTAAGATGACTCCAAGGCGGTATAAGGTGAATTCCAAAAGCCTTGCAAAGTTGTAATGTGCAGATTTTTGGGACATTCAGCACCTTACACAACATTAGCTGGATTGTTCTCAAGTTGTAGAGACAGAGCTGATGAATGCCATTGCCCTGTGAGTTCAAAATGACTCTGCTGCTGTGAAATGGAGCAATGGAGGAGTAGATTAGTGATGTCTCATCTCAGATCTTAAAAAGTAAGTCTGCTTTCTCTTAATTCGTCTGTCAAAAGGGACCTGTACGTTGGAGGTTGGCAGAGGAAACAGCTCGGGTATGTGCGCAGTCTGCTCTGCCTGCAGGATCTCGGATATAGTGATCCCGCAGACGGCACTGTTTGTACTGACCCCGTGTAAGACATGCTGTAACTTTCCTAACAAAACGAATTTTCTCCTTCATTTTGAAGTACATAACATGATTCCTCCTAAATTCAGACAAATACTTCATTCAGTGCTGTTTGAGTCAATGGTTTTGTGTCTCAGTTCATACTTTTTTATAAAACTTGGTTTGGATTCTCTCATGGAAGTAATTAGTAAAGAACACTGCAATTCTATCTTCTCACAAATATTTTTGAAATAAATTGGCAATATTTTTAATATGCTTTTGGTACTAGATCTCTACTGAAGAAAAATTGCAGTTATATTGTTATAAACCCAGGGGTTTAATTTCACTTTATACTGGAAGTTTTCCAACTTTGCGTGGGGGCACTGATACAGGTTAGGGGAGGAAGTTTCTGAAGCTTTTCAGTTTCCAAGTGTCAAAACCTGACTAATGCAGAGAGAACTTCTGCAATTTCCTTCCATACCCAAAAATGAAGGGTTTGGGAAACGCACTCTTCTTCTCCCTATCTAATTTCCTACTGAATTTTCCATTTAATTGCGGAGGATTGGATGCTTCCCCTTTGTGGCTGTGCCATTTCTTAGGAGCAGTACGTGGTGCTGCCTTTTGAGGGCTGATGTTGTTTTTAGAGTATTTTCAGCTCTCAGCTTTCTAGGAAATGAAAAATGAAGACCGTGTTTGCTGCCTCTGCAGTAGCGCAGTGCCGTGTATCTCTGCGGTTTCATTGCTTTTATTACTGTACTCCATCCTTCCAGCTGCAGCCTTCCCCCACCCCAAGTCTCCTTGGCTGCTCCCGTGCTGAGTGTGGCTCTCACCCCACAGCTCCCCACTGTGCTCGTTGGGCTGACTGTCCTGCTGCCCTTCCCTCCTCTTTCCAGGCACAGCAACGGAGTGCAGACAGCACTGATAGCTTCACTTTGCTGCTGGAATGGCTCTGTCTGAGCAAATGCTGTCCAGGGAGATCATATCCTTTAGCAGAGTCTGCTCCTGTGGTACTGCCCCTGCATGCAGGGCTCTGTTCCCCCTGGATGAACTTAAACCCCTGAGTCGTCATTCAGATGTATGCTTATTTTTTTTCCTAAGCAGCATCCCAGTAATTGCTAAACAGATGGTTTAACGGAGGTAGAAACTGTTGCTACAGATTAATTTTAAATTGGATCTGACATAAAATATCAGTGCAAAGAAAGTTTGTTCTCTTGCCGGGAGGCTCTTATTGCCTGCTGAACATGGCATCCCAAATTGTGGCAGGAAATCTTAGCACCCAGACTCCCAGTGGTAGCTGACGTACCATGGCAGCTTTCCAACATGCTTGCTTATCCGTTTTGCAGGTGTAGCAATGATGCAAATAGTCAGCTGCCCGTATGTAAAGACAGTCGCTACCACCAAGACCGGTAATTTTCAAACCCATCTTAGTTCGTTTTGTCTGTAAGTTGGCATGGTAGTGAATGTTGTGGTTTATATTTTATTTATTTATTTGCTTCCCCAGTTGATTGAAAATATTTACACACTTTATTTTCAAAACCAGTATAAATGCAAATATCATGTTTGGTCAGGAAGTAGCTTTCCCAATTAACTGTTAGCGTCAGCTAATTTTGTACATCAAATCCAGTACAGCGTTCTGTAACCATTGAGTTCTGTGATAACTGTCACCCTTTCCATGCCCATACTTCTTAGTTGGTAGTTTCCTGTGTGTGGATTTTTGTTTTCCCCCCACATGTGCAGTGACATGGTTGTGCTGGCGTGTTGGTGTGCCTGTATGTGTGTCGTAATATAAAACTCACCATTTGTCAAAGTGTGCATTTAAGACAAGCCATTTGCTGAAATGAGTTCATGGCAACGTGTAATAAGTGCCTTTTCCCTTATTTACAAAGAAACGATTTTCACATAAATGTTAAAGTTCAGAACGATGATCTTGTGGTGCTAGTTGTATGCAGTTTGCTTTTCTAGAAGTTGTCCCTCAAAACATGCTCAGCAAATCCATTTTGTTTGATCGAGCAGAGAAATAGTAATGTAGCATTTTGGCTTTTTTATTTTGCATATTTGCTTGTCATTTTGCTTTAGGATGTGAATAAGATGGTTTTTGCCATTCTTTTCTATTGAACAGAACCATCATGAGCTCTGTCATAGTTTCATTCTTTTTGCTTTTTATCCAAGGCTCTGAATTGATGCTAACTTTTAAGTTAGGATTTAAGACTTAGCAGAGTTCTGCTCTGTAATGTATCCTGCGGCTCACAGTCAGCCAGCACTGTTTTTTTTTTCACAGCAGCTTTAGGAATATCCTAAAATGGCAGAACTGTTCCACAGATTAAATCGCTGTAGAGAAATAATAAAAAGCTTACTTTAAAATTGCACCTCATTTTGATGTATTAAAGCAAACGTCTAAAGCCCAGCTGTCCTTGTGCTGTGCAGAATCAAATATTAATTAAAATGAACTTGTATTTATGTACCTTTCCTGGTAATATGGGCATTAGTGTTCGTTAATACATAGGAAGAAAACTTGATAACAATGCACCGCTTTCCAATTCAATGTAGAATAACCTTTTAGATGTGGGATGATGAGTTGTAAAGTCAGTCAGTAACGTGCTAGGTTTGGGATCTTCGGTATTTCTTTGTCACTTACTGTTTTGTTTCCTTTTCTTTTCTCTCCTGTCTGTTTTGTTTGCTCCTGCTTCCTGTAGGTGTCTTGCCAGGAATGGCACCTCCCATCGTACCAATGATCCATCCTCAGGTCGCTATTGCTGCTTCACCCGCCACGCTGGCTGGAGCAACAGCAGTCTCTGAGTGGACAGAGTACAAAACAGCAGATGGAAAGACGTACTATTACAACAACAGGACTTTGGAGTCGACGTGGGAAAAACCCCAAGAACTGAAAGAAAAAGGTACCGTTTTGTTGTGTGTTTTTAAATATGACTGTGTAAGAGAGGCAAAATTGCTTAGACTCCTGCTGGTTGTGTTTGAAATGGGAACAAGAATTTTTCTAATCCCTCATCTGTTTTAAGCGTATCTTTACATCTTGATTGTATGGATCCATTTAAGTTGCTTATGAGTCTGAAAGTGACAGTTTCAGACGCACCTTTTCACTCCTGTAGGATGTAAGTACTGTTTAGACTTGCAAATTTGAGAAAATCTCAATTACAGAAAGATAGAAAATGGGGGAAAACATCATTTATTTTAAAGACTGTAAAGCAGGAGAAATGGAAGTCGTTAAAATTCTAAGGCTATGTGAAAGGCTGTTTGTGAACAGTTTGAAATACAAAGAGAAAAAGGAAATTGCCTTCTGTCCACTAATTCAGAAGTTGTGCTCTGGTTGTGTTCTATGACTTGCATTTGTTCTAATCCACTTTGTATCTGTGGGTGTTATTCCTTTGGAGGAAAATACTTGTATCAGAAAGAAGGAAGAAAGAGGAAAAATCTCATGGCTCTTGTTCAGCGTATAAAGCCTTTTTTGGGGAAGAAAATCCAGTTGGACCAGAAAGTCTTTTTATTGTCCGATGGTTCATTCAGTAACAAGAAGTCACTGTTTAGACAGATGTCAAGCATTTGTACAGTTATTTAAGTAACTGATATCCATCTTTCTAATAATTCAACTAGTGCTAGCCCATGGCACTCAGTGCAGCATCTGCCCTTTTCTTCAACACCTCCAGGTACAGTGACTCCATTGCTTCCCTGGGCAGCCTGTTCCCATACTTCAGCGTCCTTTCTGAGGAGAATTTTTTCTTAATATCTGACCTGAATCTCTGGTGAAATGGGAGGCCATCACCTTCATCCTGTTGCTGTTAGCTGGGAGCAGAGGATGACCCCCTCCCTGCCTCACCACAGCCTCCTTTCAGGGAGATGTAGAGAGCAATAAGATCTCCCTGATCCTCCCCTGGATTGAACCTGAACCATCCCAGTTCCCTCAGCCACTCCTTGTAAGACTTGTGCTCCAGACCCCCTCACAGCTCTATTGCCCTTCTCTGGGCATACTCCAGGACCTCAGTGTCTTTCTAGCAATGAGCACAGTACAGCAGGTGCAGCCTCACCTGAACTGAGTACCGAGAGTCACCTCCCTGCTCCTGCAGTCTATTCTGTGTCTGATACAAGGCAGGATGTCCTTGGTCTTCTTGGCCACCTGTGCACACTGCTGGCTCACATTCCACAGGCTGTCTGCAAACCACCCCAGCTCCTTTTCCTCTGTGCAGCGTTTGAGTCGCTCTGCTCTGAGCCTGTAGCGATGCTTGGCCTTTTTTGTAACCAGAATGTGGAACTCTGCACTTGGTCCAAAGGGTGGATACATTCAGCTGGCTCTTTAATAGACTATCTTACAAGGCTTCCTTTTTCAGTCCCAAGTAGGTCTTGCTATTGGAGATAATCCCATCTGTATAAGCAGATGTAAAGCCCAAGAAGAATGGAATGTAGTGAAACATTAAAATAGAGTATTGTTTTTGCTATTGTGCTTGGACAATAGTGGAGAAAACATTTGTTTCTATAGTTGTTTGTTAATGATATTAAGGAAAGTTTTATCTTTACGCAGAAAAATTGGAAGAGAAGATTAAAGAGACAATTAAAGAACCTACAGAGGAACCTTTACCAATGGAGACAGAGGAAGAAGAGCCAAAGGAAGAACCTATGAAAGAACTTATAAAGGAGGTAAAAGACCTTGCAACCAAATAGTATCGTCATTTTAGTTCCTACATCCTGCAGGGCTGGATGCATCTGTAGACCAGGCATTATTGACAGGAAACATGGTTAGTAATCTGAGTTCTTCAATTTCTGGGGTGATGTTGAAAGCCTTTTTTATTTTTGCCCTTATAACTTTTTTTTTTTTTTAGCAGAAAAAAAGACAACTTTAAAAGAAAAAATAGGCTTAAGTTTCAAAATTAGACTTAAGTTTCAAAATTAAGACTTAAGTTACAAAATTAATATGAACATAGCAAAAAAAGTTAATCCGATTGCACAGACATAATCATCTTTTGCTCTTCTTAGAGTGTTCGCAAAAACAAAATTTTTCCTTTAAAATCCTTAAATTGCAATTTCTTTGTTTCTTTACTGCTTTGAAACAGAACTTACATTTTTTCCATGTGCTGTATCCAGTCTGTTGAATTTGTTAGGAAAGCATTTGCCAGCAGATAGTCACTGCTTACGCTACAGTAAAAAAAAACAGCTTTTTTTTCTTTCTAGAAAGGCATTTTGTCATGCTGAGAAAGCACAGGTTTTGAAGATGCCCAGGTGCATTGAGTGAAAATAAATGAAATAAATGTTTTTATATTGATTTCTGTGGATTTGTATATACGTTTCTTAGCAAAAACGCAGAATTTAATGATTATTTTTGCTACCCCATGTGCTGTTTACTTTTGAGGTAGCAGCTGGTTTGTTTCTTTCTATTACAAAGGTCATTGCGGACTTTGGTCTGTTTCGTGCTCCACGTCTTTGATTCAAATAAGTAAATTTTAGGAACAAATACATATTTCTTTGCCCCTGCAATTTAGTCCTTGATGAACCGTGTGAAGGATTTGTGTAGATCTGGAAAAATATTTAAGTAATGTTTCACTGAAGTCTTAAGTGAAGCAAACACTTGGAGGTTTTCTAGATTGAGTTTTTGGAGCAGCACTTACAGTCTGTGTGAAGAAATTCCAGTGCTTTTGTTTGAAGTGTGGTTGAAGTGGAATTGTGAGCTGGTGATTAGCACTGCTTCAAAATACAATGGCTTGTTTAAAACAAGTAAATTACACTGTAATAAACAAGTAATTGCCTAGCTGTCACTGCCTAAATCCTGTAACTTGATTTTGTTCTTTGTTTGTTTCTTTGCTTTGTTTTTATTTTGAGGAGCCAAAAGAGGAAGAAATGACTGAAGAAGAAAAAGCAGCTCAGAAAGCCAAGCCAGTTGCAACCACCCCTATTCCAGGAACCCCGTGGTAGGTACTGATTTTTCCCTACAGCCTGCAACTGGAGAACTGAAACATCACAAGGAATGTTGCTGGATAGGTAGAACAAGTAATAGTTCATGAAGCAGACTTCTATATAGTATAGTCTGTATCTCACACTGACTGCAGTCTTCAGCCCTCTGAGATGCCTTACTTGTACAGATTCCATACCCCGCTCCCCTTCATCTGCTGCTGATTCCTCCTGATCTGGAATGAAATTCTGGATCCCCAAAATTGTTTACTACTTCTGCCCTTATGCTCTGGGGAAGGGACGGGTGCAGCTGCTGACCAAAACAACCCAATTTTATTCATGTGGAATAGATACTCATATGGCAATGTGAACATGATATAACAAGATAAAACAAGACATTTTGTTTTCTGTTAAACTTGTAGGTGTGTGGTGTGGACTGGTGATGAGCGTGTTTTCTTCTATAACCCTACCACACGTCTTTCTATGTGGGACAGACCAGATGACCTTATTGGAAGAGCTGATGTAGACAAAATTATTCAAGAACCTCCTCACAAAAAAGGAATGGAAGAAGGGAAAAAACTTAGTAAGAACATTCTTCTCACCTGCCTTTAAAAGCCCGAATATAATTTATCATTTATTTTGTGTTTTATTTCCAAAATGAGTAATGTCTAAACAAGTGAGAGAAGTGTAGGCAGATAAAAAAAAATAAAAATAAATGCATATAGCTTTGGAGTTTCTTTAGGAAAGAGGGTGGGAATGCAAGAACATCAGCTGCAGTACAGTTTGAAAACAGCTGCCAAGAGCAGAGAATGTGCAAGAGGCTTCTCCGTTGAGACATCTTTCTGGTATGAGTTCTGGTAGATGGTCCTGGGATGAATGTGGGCTTGGTAGTTGGAGGAAAGCTTAGTGTAAGTACATGACCAGGAGATCCAGATGTGCTTTGTTAGGCTGTTTAGTCTGAGTTCTTCCCTGGAAATAAGGGGTCAGTGTTTGCCATTTTAAACACAAAGCTTGCCCTAAGTCCATTAGTCCCACCAGTGCATTCTGCTGGTATTTTTCTGGAAGCAACTAAAACCACCTCTTCCTTTACCACAATGCAGTACTGCACATATTGTCCATCCTCTGTTTTTGCACAATACTTCGTATATGAGTAACCAAAGATAAAAATCTGAAGTGGTACTGAAATCTCTTACAGTCAGAGAAGAACACGAATCTACAGAAGAAGCAAATGAGGATGAGCCAATTAAAATTAAAAAACGCAAGTAAGTTTGGAGTTGGTTGTTTATCTTGCTTATGAGTATCTGCACAAAGTCCAGCCGTCTGGATTTTCATAGCAATTATATCTGTAAGATTAGTTTTCACTCTGTTATGGTAGTTTAAATGTTCTATTTACATTTTCACACTGTTTTGTGTAATGGAAGCGATAGGCATTATTTAGTCGGAGTTACTCCAACATGCTATTTTAAAAACAGTTTCCCAGTTTTGTTATTTTGTGTGATCATAAAGTTGTTCATAGTTTGTGAGTTTGTGTTTGGAGCTGAGCGCTTTTGCTCATAGTAAATAGAAATCAACAGATTGTACATTCCTTTCCAGAGATATTTTGATGGATAAATATATCAATTCTATTACGACATGTTCTGCTGTAATCATTGTAAGGTATTCTTAATTTGAATTCACTCCCATAGTCTTTTTCACAGAGCCTCATGGTCTTGAACAGGGGATGGGAGAATTAGTGCAGCTAACCTAAAATCTATTGCACATCTGGCAAAGGCCATTGAACACTGCCAGAATGTGTTAAGTTCTTAGACTCGTTTGTTGGCACTGAAGTTGTTGAGAAATATCTTGGTTGCTTGAACTCTTTCAGTATGAAAGCATTCCTATCCAAGTGTCAAAGAATAGTCATGACTTGTAAGCCTGTCCTTCTGAATTAGCCTGAGCTATCTGTTGGGGCCTGGTATCATTCAACCTCTGACCTGCTGGGCTGACTTACTACTTCTCAGGACATACTGAATGTTTAATTATTTTTTTTTTCCCAGGAAGGATGATAACAAAGATATTGATTCAGAGAAGGAGGCTGCGATGGAAGCTGAAATTAAAGCTGCTCGAGAGAGAGCCATCGTCCCTCTGGAGGCTCGGATGAAACAATTCAAGGACATGCTTCTAGAAAGAGGGGTTAGGGAAATAAGCATGTGTGTGAATGAGTGACTGAGTGGAGGGGTGAGAGGAAGATTCAGGCAGAAATCTTAATTCTTAGTCAGTTCAGGACCGACAGCATCTTATGCAAGGAAAACAATTTCACTGTTCTTCCAATTCATGGTTGTGTTTGGTACAAGAGCCTATATTTCACTGAATGTTAAAATCAGCAACATTTTGATTTCTAAATAGGCGAAATTGAACAGTTTCAAGATGGAGGTGAGTGGGGAGGAGAGAGGGAAAAAAAAATCCAAGTTAAGTAAGCATAAAATTGAAAGATGCCAGTGAAAATAAGTAAGAAGTGGACACTTAATGTTTTGGGAGGTGTTCCTACATGGGAAAATCAGTAAGTTCCAGTAAGTAGTAAAATTACATTGAAAAGCAGTGAATAGTCTGTACGTCCTTATCCTTAAATGGGAGACTTTCTATTTTTAGTTAACTAAATTGGAAATGTCCTTTGTACTAGTCAGTCTGATTTATCTATCAGAACGATTAGAATATAAATTCAGTTTTTCTGGAAGTTAACTACATGCGATGGTGGTTCCTACTGCCACTGAACTTTATTTAGTTTCAACAATTAAATTTTTTGGGTTTACTGTAATAAATCTTTCCTAAGTTTAACTTGAGCCTGTTTAAGTTGGAGTCTCTTGTACCAGAGCTGTTTAAAAATCATAACACTTAGATCCAGGGCCTGCTCTATACTTTATCTGAGAACATAAAATCTCAGGACTGACTTCTTAGTTTTCTTTTAATGTCACTCAGCAGTGGTTATTTTAATGAGTGATTAAGTGTGTGTTATTATTTAAAGTTCTCAGAGCTAATTAGTGTTGCAGTTTGCTCTGGCTGCCCCCCACAGCTCATCATCTATTAGTGATGAAAATTTCACCGGGAGTTTGTCCCTGTCTTTTCATGTCCTATATTTTTTAAGCAAAAGTGTACAACCTTTGTATACATTTAAGAGAAGTTAACCATAAGTTAAAGTCTGACTTGATTTTTAATTAAAGGTCTCTGCTTTTTCAACGTGGGAGAAAGAACTGCACAAGATAGTTTTTGATCCTCGTTATTTACTTCTCAACCCTAAAGAGAGAAAACAGGTAAAGAAGTTAAATTCACTCTCCTTCCAGCTGCTGTGGGTGTTACCTAAATCCTCAATTTTTTTTTTCTCTATGCAAGCCTTCCTGTGTAATCAGTGTTGCAAGGAATTTTTGTTATGATTAGGGTTTGTCTTGAAATTGAAAAAGCCAAAAAGGAAGTTAATTGATAGTTCTGCTGTTTCAAGATACAGTATTTTAATGCAGTAAAGCTTGTATGCATACAGACACTTGAAACAACCTGAATGAAATGGTCAGAATCTTCAGCATCTTCTCAAACTACTGGAGTGATGATTAATGCAGTTGAAAAAATAATAGTAAAAAAAACTCAAAAAAAAACCCCCAACACTTTTCAGTTCTTAAGCAATTGTCCACTCAGGAAGCTTTGAATGGATGAAAACTCAAAAACACCAGGAGTGTCTGCTTGCTTAAAACAGATTACTCAGTAAAATGTTAACATTAACATGTAAGGAACTGTTCACTGCTCTCAGATCACACGTTCAGTATTTTGGGGTTCAGTATACTGGAGTAATTCACATATTCAAATACAATGCATTTGTAACCATTCTTTCTGCCTTGTCTTTATTGGTTCCGTGGTGGGAGGAAAGGGACCAAGGGAGACAGAAAGAAGTGGATTTCCCCCCCCCCCCACCTTTCCTAGAGCTGATGTGGCTGCAGGTTTTTATGTTGTATGTTATTTCTACAGGTGTTTGATCAGTATGTAAAAACCCGAGCAGAAGAAGAGCGCAAGGAGAAGAAAAATAAAATAATGCAGGCCAAGGAGGATTTCAAGAAAATGATGGAAGAATCAAAGATTAATCCGAGGTAGGAACTTCTGTCGTTCATGTTCATAAGCACTGTAAGAATCAAGTATTTTTGTGGTGGCAGGTAGATTAACTTCATCAACCTCTTTCAGAGTGTTCAAAGAGGAGAAAAATGAGGTATTAAAACTTTTTTTTTGCCTACTTGGCACTCAGTCTATAAAATAATAGAGCTTTATTGTGTTTTATGTGTTTTCTGCCATTTTGAAGAAGTTCCCACAATGTTCTCTGGAATGTGAGTTTTTAAGATCCACCAGAGTTGTTCTTTAGTAACCCTGTTTCCTAAGAATACTTGTAGTCTCTGAGAAGTGTTAGGGAAGATTTGTCAGTTTGAGAATTTGAAAGGACATTTTTTTGTTTAAAAGTGTGTTAATAAAAATGTGACACAATGTTTTGATTGCTTTAATATGGAAATTGTTACTTACCCTTCCCGCCTAGGCCAGCATGCAGTGGTAATGGTGAAATAATAACAGTAAATGTACTAACGTTCAAGATTATATTGCTAGAAATATTTGTTTCACACCTTTCTCTCATACAGTTCATGAAATAGGTGCTTATGTCAGCAGGTGAGCGTTCTCTTTCAGCATCTCCTGGCTTACTTGGCATTAATTCTTTTACAGTGAAGTAACTGCTTGTTTGTTTTGCTTCAATTTAATTATGTTAGTGATCGGCGTTGGAAATTGATGGAACCCAGTGTTTAATGCAGTAAAATTCTTACATGGCTTCAAGTCTTGATTAACAGCTCTTACTTAAATCACCAGTCTGCTCATTTAACAAGGGCAGACATTTCAGTAGTATAGGGAGAGCAGAGTTGTGAGAATATTTTAAGAAGAAATGGATCATTGAGTTCAACATAGATGTAGTCCATAGATTAACACCAGAGGTTCTTGATAGCTTTAGTGTTCTCAGCTTCCAAGTTACCTGCAGTTTGTCATGTTGGGACTGATTCTTACCTAATTACGGATTGGGGTGGGAAAGAGGATTCTGACTGAAAGACTGTCTTATTTAATCTTATCCTTTGTCTTCTGGTTTCAGTGTTTGTCTAAAGATATTGCTGTACCTCTGTGAGCGTCAGACTACTTTTAATCATCTCAGTCCAACATGCTCAAGAGTTTGTGTTCCACTTAAGCAGCTCTTGCTCTTCAATATAGCTGTACATTCATTTTCTAATCTTTTTGAATAAGCTACCAAATTCTCTTCTTGTTTCAATTTACCCTACAGCAACAGTAGGCTGGATTTTCCAAGTCTAATTATTTCCATGCTGTGATGAAAACATTCGTATGATTCTAAGTGTCTCACGTATTCTTGGGGCCAGATTTGCATCAGAGCTTGGAAAAAGCAGAATAGTGTTTTTTTTTGAGGTAAGTGGCAGTACTATATCTACTGCACAGATAGGAATCTGGCCCTGGAGGTGAGAGAACTGTCAGGAAAATGCTATGGGGATACTGGGTTGAAAGCCCAGTACTGCTGCAACTGCCCATATTGTTTGAAGTATTTTCAACTCCATGTGTTTTAAGATAAGGCTATACAGGGAAGGTTTTGGTAGCCAGTTTTATATTGTGACTAACACAATAAGATGATTTCCGTGGTAAACTCTTAGCATGGTTTGGCTGCAAGTGAATGCATGCAAAGTTTTCAATTTCACAGCTGTGAAATTCCTGGACAGGACTGGTGTCTGAACTGCCTAACCACAAGAAAGACAACTTATAGTCAGCTGAGTTTTCATTTCCTCTTCTTGGTTGTGTTGTAATTTCTCTTCCTACACCTACCACCTGCATGTTCTGCAGGTAGCTCTGTTAAACCAAAACAACAACAAACCTACATCTTACAAGTGTCTAACATGAGCGTGCCTACACTGGATTCTGTTCTGTGATTCATTTATCAAGCATCTCTATAGTGAGAACATAGGATGGTTTTTCTTTTTTCTTTTTCTTTTTTTTTCATTGTGTTCTGGCATGTCTAGCAGCAGAGGAAATGTTTCTCTGCTGAACCTGCTTCCCAGCAAAGACAGCTCTGCCACATTAGTTCACTTGCCATTTTGTTGCAGAACTACTTTTAGTGAATTTGCAGCCAAGCATGCTAAAGACTCGAGATTCAAGGCAATTGAAAAGATGAAAGATCGAGAGGCCTTGTTTAATGAGTTTATCACAGCAGCAAGAAAGAAGGAAAAAGAAGATTCGAAGACCAGGGGTGAGAAGGTAAGGTGAATTTTTTTTAGCTCAGAGGTGTGAGTGATGCGAGCCTGAGTGAGATGGGTCAGAACTAGGGCTTGCTTTGTAGCATGCCTTGTCTGGGACTCGGTCCTTCCCTTTCTGTAGATGTTTTACAATGTAAGCACTTCACAGATGTCTCTTTGGTCTTTCTAAACTAACTGCTTTTAAGTTTGCAGGTATACTGACTGAGCGTGTTGAGCTCATATTTGTGATGCTGAGCTTACTTAGAAGAACATTTTAAGATATTGTCCAGAGGCACTGAAAGGAACACAGTTCTTGTACTGCTTGGCTGGGAGACACAGAACCAGCCATTACCTCTCTGCTCTGTTAGTGAAGGCAGAAAGATCTTTGAATTCTCTGCAGGCTGCTCCAAGTAAATTTCAAACAGCTTCTATATTTTCTTTCCATTTAAAGCTAGCACTTCAGTGACTTTTAATCTATCAGTGAATATATCTTATGTATAAACTGCTGCTTATTAGAATTAAAGGTCAGCTATTAAAGATTAATGAATTCCAAATGTCATCTGACTGTAGTGTCAATAGTCAAGAGCAGGCTTTCATAGAATCAAAGAAAGGTTTGGGCTGGAAGGGGCCTTTAAGATCACCCAGTCCCAACCCCCTGCTGTATGCAGGGACACCTCTAGCCCAGTTTGTTCACAGCCCCATCCAGCCTGGCCTTCAGCGCTTTCAGGGATGGGGCATCCACAGCATCACTGGGCAACCTGTTCCAGTGTCTCACTACCCTGACAGGAATGAACTTGTTCGTAATATCTAGTCTAAATCTGCCCTCTTCCAGCTTAAAGCCGTTTCCACCCATCCTGTTGCTACATGCCCTTATAAAAAGTCCCTCCCCAGCTTTCTTGTAGGCCTCTTCAGGTCCTGGAAGTGCTCCTCAGAGCCTTCTGTTCTCCAGGCTGAACAGCCCCAGCTCTCTCAGCCTGTCCTCGTGCTCCAGCCTTCTGATCATAATCATAGCTCTCCTCTGGACCTGCTCCAACATCTCCGTGTCCTTGTGTTGGGGCTCCAGAACTGGATGCAGCACTGCAGGTGGGGTTTCATGAGAGCAGAGCAGAGGGGTAGAATCGCCTCACTTCCCTTGGTGTGCTCTCAGTGCTAGGAGAGCAGTTGACTGGAGGTGCTGTTGGGTGTTACCAAGATGTGCAGTCTCTGTGTGGTGTGTGAGTGGAGAAAAATAACCTCTAAAGCCTGATCGTTTTTGACATTTTAAAGTCTTCAGTGTTTATTTTGTAGCATAAAGTTAATGTATGTTTCACTAAGAATACTTGCAGAAGGTAAAAATGCTGAACAGCACATTAGATTTGAATACAGTTTACTTGTTCAATAAGTTTTGTTTTGTTTTTTTCCTTAATCTAGGTACTCTGATCTTTTTTTCCCAAATGTTGCCTTATTGCCGATGTCTTCTATTAATGTGCATCAGCAGAGCTGATGTATTTCAAAACTAGAATTGTACATACTGTGTGGAGCTTTAAAGCATTCTTGCAGCTTAGTGAAGTTGAAAGCCTAAGAAAAGTAAACTGTTGTATTGTTGCATGATTGTTCTTACGTTAAAGTTAAAAGAAGAGAGACTGTGTTTGTTTGCTTTTGAAATAATGATATTTTTTTTTTCTCCAAAAGCCTTTTGTAACCATTTTATGTATTCTGTTTTATAACAAGTGGATAGACTTTACAGTTATGTGCTGTGCGGCCTGTCAATCAGTTCAGTCTGACAGCTGTCAATCACTGACACGCAAATATTATGGGATTCCCTAGTGAGGAAAGAATTGGTATCTCTGTGTGGTGACTTTAGCCTCCCGCAGCTCCGGTACTTTACATTTTTTTAGTTTATTTCCTTGTGAAGTGATGAGAGTTGTACCTGCAATGTGTTAACTGCCAAAAAACATAGACCTCTAAATACACCTGAAATCGTTTCGGTCTTATTTTCCTTTGATTTTGAAAGTGTTTTAAAAACAAAGAAAATTTAAAGCATTGAACTTGAAGCTTTCTCAGTCTGCTTTAAAAGTCCAAAATCTCTATTTAAGGAGGATCCGCTTTACAGAAATCTTTAATGTAAGGGTTTGTGGCTGTCCAGTGTTTTGATTTTTACTGTAAGTTGTGGCTCAGCGACTGCTGATGGGTTGGTGGGTTTTCAGCTGCTGCTCATGTCAGTGAGCAGGATCCAAGCACACACTACACAGAGAGGAGCGAGTGCTGTGAGCTGGAGGTTAAGGATGTGTGGGAGCAGGCAGGGAGCAGATCCTGGTGCTGTGCTGGGCATTGGGATGCTGCTGCATGGCTCTATGGTGCTGTGCTGTGGCCATCAGTGCCAGTAATGGTTCCCCTTGGGTGGTGTTTGTCAGGCTAGTTATATTTGTTATATGCTTACGTATACTGAACTTCAAATCAAACAGCTGCAATCCGAAAAGGCTGTTCTTTGGTGAGACGTTTTGAAGTTTTAATTAAAATGCAAACCACAGTCCTTGTGCTGTAGATGCTGCAGATGAAGGGTAGTTCTGGCTGAAGTTAAACCCACACTTTGAGAGTCATTCATGTTTCTTAAGGAATTGGCTCTATGCTTCCTTTCTCCTGCAGCCATTGCTTACTGAGCATCAGTGCTGGGGGGGGCTGGGGGCAGTGCTGGGAGCACAGTGCTGCTGGGTGGGATGCTGCCCTGCAGGTTTTGTTAGGCTTTAGGTTTGTATTGCACTGCTGTGGAAGCAATTCCTGCAGTGCTGTGTGCTCTGAGATTTGTTTGCTTTTTTTCCATGGAATATACCCATCACACGTTACTTGTGCAGAGTGCTTCTGGTTAAGCTCTGAGAGGCCCTTACTTTATAGACTTCTGTAGTACGATCTGGGCACTGTTTGATTTTTGACATATATCTAATGCCATGGCTTAGAAAGCTTCATATTTTTATACTGCATGCATGTTTAAAGATGTTTTGAAACAACATTCTTTATCTTAAAATGAATAAATTGCTTGCTTAGCATTTTGTTCAGCTTCGTTAAGCAAAATGATAGTGTTATAGATACAGAGTAACTCCTGCGGGCTCTAACCAGCTATTCTCTAATCTCTGCTTACTATCTGAACCTTTCTGAGATAGTAAAGAAAACAAGTCTATGCATCCTTTTATGTTTATGTATTAATATTGTGAAGAGTTTAAGTTATCCCTGCATCAGCCTGCAGAATGTTGTTCTGAGCTTTGTTTCATTCTCATGTGCTATAACCAATCACTGTTAGAACAGCAGCCTGGCGGTTCTCTGGGGATGCAGAGTGGGTTCACCTCCTTTGTGTTCCAGAGCTGCTTTTGGTGACTTTTCTTTTTCAAATGGATGAGGAGAGGTGATTAGGAGCACAAATTGAATGGCCAGTCCTTAACTAATTTTTTAGTGATGTACCAAGACCAAGGACTTCATTCCATAGGCCAGCAAGGCTTGGGATGCTACGAAGGCCGTGTGCCAGTCTGTCCATTCACTGGCTCCAGGTTGTTCAGGGAGTGAGACTAACAGGTCCCTTGCTTCTGTTCTCAGACGTGGGGTCTTAAATGCCAAACCAGACTAATGTAGCATCAAGTGTTGGAAATAAAAAGGAACAGTTGTCTAAGATGCGTGTCAGGAATGAGGGGAATCATCAACCCCAGAAAACAGGGCTGTAATAAGGCACAGGAGCTGTGACTCTTGTGGCTGCTGATCCTGGGAGTTTTGAGTGAAAATCATTTGTTAGCTTTTGTCTGAAGATTTAAACAAGCAAATAACAAAAACAAAAAAGCAGAACAGAAATCCAGCAGGACTGGTGCTCTGCCAGCCCTTCATAGTGCTCTCATATGGGCAGACTGTTGACATCCCATTTAAAATTGAAAATCTAGACTAAAACTTTTTCTTATTTGCATATCCATCTCTTAATGTAATTCACTTAATTACTGGGATATGTGTTTATTTCTTTATTGGTTAGATCCATCTTAAGTTTCTGCTGCTTATGAGCAGATCCAAGTGTTTAGCTCTGTTTATTGTATACTTGGAATACAAATCCTTAAATACGCAATTTATTTAGAGCCCTATTTAAATCTGCATAGCTTCTGTGCTATTGATAGAAAAATCATACAATATAGAATCAGTAGCTTGTTATTTTGATATGCACAAGCTCAAGTAATAAGCTGAAATTGAAGAAATAAAATCTGCACTGGTGAATCATTCTTTAATGATTATAGTTCATCTTAGATATTGCAGATCTTCCTGATGTATTTGCTTTAGTAAAATTTCCCCAAAGAGGAAGCGAATTTTAGATGTGTGAGGTCTAAATTCAGAATCTTGGTAGTTTTAATGGTTTTTCTAAATTAAAATGGTATGTAATGTTAGTGTACTTCCCTTAATGGAGGTAAGTTCATTTCTTTTTTTGTAAGAGCAAACTGCTGCGTGTCAAAGTCTCTTTCTCAAGTGTTGTCTTTCTGTTATTGTCTGTAAAATAGATCAAAATGGACTTCTTTGAACTACTGGCTAACCACCACCTGGACAGTCAGTCTCGCTGGAGCAAAGTGAAGGACAAAGTAGAGACTGACCCTCGTTACAAAGCTGTGGATAGCTCCTCACAGAGGGAAGACCTTTTCAAACAGTACATTGAAAAAATAGCTAAGGTATGTGTGTGACATTTGGAAGAGTAACTTTGCGAGACCCTCTGGTTATGTTGCTAATAATGTGTGAAGGAACTAACTGTAAGATGGACTCGTGCTTTTTTTTCCCACGCTTAAGAAAACTCTGTTCTGTGGTTATTTGTAGAAGTACCCTGGAATGATCATGTAAGTCTTAGATGAGCTGTCCATGGAAGTGCTGCTGCAGTATCCATGGTGTGTGCACGCCTGCACACATACATACACAGGTGAATTTACACAGCAGAACAGAAAAAACAGAGACTCCTATAAGGTCACTTGCTATAAAACTTCAGAACATGCAGACATCACACTGATTTCTCTGAACCAGAATGGTACTTTCCTGTTCTGTGGTTTTCATATCAGCTGAACTTTCAGGATTATATATAGGTGGTTTGTATGCAGCTCCTTCACTGGATCCTTTCTCTTCTAGGAGATTAATGGTGGAGCAGGTAAAAGTTGGCTAAAGATAGTTGTAGTGCTTCACTCAGCCATTATTCACAGTCAGGAAATGCCCAGTATAGTTGTTCTGAGATGAGAACAAGTCTGTGTTGTAAGCAGAATTCTTTCCCCTTTGTAGCCCCTACAGCAGTTCAGCAGTTCTTGAAGCAAACTTTTGTAACCTTTTAGATCTTACATCACTTTGAAGTATTTTGTTCCGAGATGCTTTTGGTTTGATGGTCCTTTCATTGGCTTACCTGCCTAATGAAAGCATGAAAGATGTCACATTGTTCTTATGGAGGAAAAACTTCTATTCTTACATTCCAGAATTTAGATTCTGAAAAGGAAAAGGAGCTGGAAAGACAAGCTCGCATTGAAGCAAGTTTGCGTGAAAGAGAAAGAGAAGTGCAGAAAGCTCGTTCAGAGCAAACCAAGGAGATCGACAGGGAACGTGAGCAGCACAAACGGGAAGAAGCTATACAGAACTTCAAGGCACTGCTGTCTGACATGGTAAGGCACAAATAGGTTCTCTACTCTGCCATTCGCTCCAGGAGCTTGGCAGTGCAAGTTGATGTGCTACTTCAAAAAGCACTTTGGCATTTGTAATTAAGTTCATATAGAAATATAATTGTCTTAATCTTCTTTACAAGAGAATATTCTTCCAGGTCAGTGTGATTTCTCCTCCTGTGTGTGAAGTAATGCACGGTGCTTCTCTTTGCTGCTGCGTGGTTAGTGTTTCTAATGGGAAAGTTGATATTGTCTCTTCATTTTTTTGGAAGAGCTTAAATTTTTAATTTGAGCTGTAGTTTAAAACAAGGGATAGAAAAAAGCTACATATTACCTAACAGTTTTCAGTGAACCCTAGAAAAGAATATTGACAAAGATAGTCATCCTTCTGCCCAGGTGCGCTCCTCGGATGTGTCGTGGTCTGATACGAGAAGGACCCTGCGCAAAGATCACCGGTGGGAGTCTGGATCCTTGCTGGAAAGGGAAGAGAAAGAGAAGCTCTTTAATGAACACATCGAAGCACTTACCAAAAAGAAGAGAGAACATTTTAGGCAACTTCTGGATGAAACTTCAGCGGTAAGAGTACATGTGCTCCGATGTGAGATCTTTGCAGGTTCACGGGGAGTTAGAATTTTCAGTTTTCTGTCATGAGTTAAGTTTTGTTTGGCTTAATTTCCCATTTGCTTCACCACTCTTTTCTCTATAAGAAAGATGTACTTGTTTATCTTGAGTACTGTTTCAGTTTAACATACTGTTCATTTACATTTAAACTTCTAATCAGTGATTTTTTTTTTATCTCCTGCAGGATGTTACCTTTCTTCAGTATTCAGTTGCTTGATATTCTTTTCCATATGGCATCTTGCTCTTTCAAATATCCTGTGTGTTTCTCTCAAGAGCAGTAAATGATCTGTTGTCTGTCTCGGTGTTCTGTTTTAAATCATGCTTGTTAATCTGAACTTCTGTGCCATGCTCAGGGAACCCACCATCTTCTCAGTGTGCTGTGGGGTTCGAGTGAGTCTTCATCTTTTAAAGTTGTGTACAAACTTCAGTCAGCTTCCTTTCACCCTACAGCTTGTAGCATTTTAAGGCATTGGTTGAAAGCCCTTAGAACAGCAGGCAGATCTTAGTGTGATGGAAAGGTAATATCTCACAGCATATATCCATAGATACATTCTGAAAAAAGACCTTAGAATGTAAATGATGATTGTGAGCACGTTGATTTGAAAGTGTCTGAAGGAAGTTAAATGACATCATCTAATAAGAAATACAAGTACAGGAATAGGAATGATAAAACCCAACGCTTGGATACAGCAGTGATTTTGTTATTGTGCTTTGGAGGTGGTTACTTTCAGATGTGGTAATATTTACATTCCACGTTCGTAGAATATATTTCTTTTTCTTGCAGTTTTAACTGTTTTTGCTTCTTTTGAAAGATAACTTTAACGTCGACATGGAAAGAAGTAAAAAAAATCATTAAAGAAGATCCGAGGTGCATTAAATTTTCTTCAAGTGACCGGGTAAGGGGTTTGCATGACTGTTGTTCGCCTTCCCTGTGGTGCAGGATACAGAGCAAGAGAATCAGGGACTGCTGGAATGATGCCTGCTTTATGAGAACGTTAATATTCTTTTTTAATTAAGAAATGCAAAAAGTAAACAAAAATATGTTCATCGTGTAACTTAAATTGTTATATATGTTGAATATATATGCTCAGTATGTTGAATCGCATGAAGTACTTTACCTGCATTCGATGTTCTGAGTTTGCCTTTTGTCTTTCAGAAAAAGCAAAGGGAGTTTGAGGAGTACATTAGAGACAAATACATTACTGCCAAAGCTGACTTCCGAACACTATTGAAGGAGACCAAATTTATTACATACAGGTGTGTAGCAAAATGCCACCCAATAACTCAGTGTTTTGCACTTTTGCATATAAATGGCAACAGGCTGCAATTTTTTTTTCCCCTGGAATAATTTTGTCTAAATGAATTCTGTAATTTTTTCATGATCTGTCAAAAAAAAGAAATCTGTATTTGGAGCATTATTTTTGGTTTATTTTGACATTTCTCTAATGGTTAACCAGTTATGGGGATCAAACCAACACAGATATCAGGTTGTCTTTTGGCTCAGAATAGTGTTATGTGCACCCTGGGCTGGCAGGCATTGGATTCATTTTGTCGTGAGGGCTGTATTCCATGCTTTGATTTTTGTCCCCCTCAGTTTTTAGCATTTTAAATAGTTCCTGTAGTGCTGTACAAGGCCATGGCAGCCAGGCACAAGTCTTCCTTAATGCTTAATTAATTTAGCACAAACACTTTTTAGTTCCTCTGCTTTGAGTACTGCTGCTGTGACTGATTCTGATCAGAAAGTGTTTCTTGCCTAAAGCTCTGTGCTGTTTCCTTGCTTTGCTCTCCCGCTGACTGCCTGCACTGCTGTGTGGGGTGGCAGGATGTGACACAGCTCCCACCGTGCATCCCAGGACGCTGTCAGGCAGCAATTCATTCTGCTTGCTTCCAGATCCAAAAAGCTGATCCAGGAGTCAGACCAGCATCTGAAGGATGTCGAGAAGATCCTACAGAACGACAAGCGCTACCTGGTGCTGGACTGTGTGCCGGAGGAGAGACGCAAACTCATCGTGTCCTACGTGGATGACCTGGACCGCCGAGGTCCGCCTCCGCCGCCCACAGCCTCAGAGCCAACGAGACGGACAACAAAGTAGTGATGAGCACAATTAAGGCAAGATATCTGTTAAATCAAAAAGCTTGCATGAGCCATCTGTCAGGTTTATACATATACATTACCGTGAATATATTGCAAAACCATCTTAGGAACAGAGGAAAAAGCAGTATTTGTGAACATAAAATGGTCTCTGTATAAAAATAGAGAATGTATATAAAAAGAGGAAGAAAAAAGAACATGGCAGTTATTTATGAGTTTCTGTAGGGCAGGACTGGTGGGGCCCAGCTGTGCTGACTGTATCAGGGCTGTGTCCCAGAGCAGTGGTGCAGGAGGAGCAGTGTTGTGCAGCTCCCAGAGCTGTGCATGGGGCTCAGATGTGAATGTGGCCCCGGGGCCTGTCTCATCTATGAAGGTGAGATGCTGCCACAGCTGAAACTGCTGCTGGCTGAGGGCCTGTCATCATAACAGGTGTCGATTCTGTGCTTGTTTTCACCCTTCTAAGTGGAGCTAAAACTAGAGGAGCCTGAGTTAAAACTGAAAGGTGAATTAGCCCTACAGAGACCAAATTAAACTTGCTCACAGGTCTGCTTTGTTCCTTACTCTGTCCGTGGATTAGAAGCAAAATCAGGTTGCTCTGCCCAGGGAAAGATATGTCCAATGATTTTTACTCCAGTTGGAAACACATGGCTTGTAGCAGTGGCTACCCAACAGAGCAGGACGGTTGTATAAATGTTTTTATTTACGATAAGTGATCTTTGCATACTTCTGGATTAGACTGTGGATTCCCCTTCTGGGCAATTCTTGTAAACTATACTCCTGTTTTGAATGTTAAACTTGTGTTTCTAAAGTTTAATTTTGAAATGTTGGGATTGTTCAGTTTATGTATTTGAACAACAATAAACCAACCTCTTTTTTATATGGATTGTACAGGCCTAACGCCAGTTTTTGTTGGGTTTTGTTGGAGTTTTGAATTCAAGAGCAGAGCAAAGAACTGAAGTCCTATTGCCTAAAATGTTGGCTGTGTTTTGCCAAACTGTGTGATACTGTACAGCATCAAATTAAATTTAGCATCTGTGCAATTCGGTGCCAAACAATTATTTTCCAGTTCAGTTCTTCAGGCTGTGGCTGAACTCTGAGCTGGCAGGAGGGGGTGGGTCAGGAGGGGGTGGGTCGGGGCGTTTCCTCCTGTGCACATGTGCTGGGAGTCTGTTCCTCTGGGCTGAGGAGTGGTAGATTAAGGACATGCCATTAATATGAAGGTAAATGAGTGTTTGTATAACATTTCCTTTGCAGCATTATCCATGCCCTACAGCTTCTAATTAGGTGCCTCTGTTTAAATTCATCACCAGCAGCAGCAGAGAATTAGCACATGGGCTGTGGAGGAAGCAGGTCAGTGTAGCATGTTACCAGTAATGAGCTCTGTCCCCATGGGCGTGCAGGCCAGGCGATGCTGCTTGGGGTGTAGTGTTGGGTCTGGCTTTGGTTTCATTGTGAAGCCAATTCCACTATCAGCAGAGATCTCACATGAAGAAAAAGCCATTGTCCCCATATTGGTGACTGCTTCACTGCAGGTGTGATGGTTGCTGTGGAACGCATTGCTTCCAAGCTGGGAGCACGAGCTGCCCTCAGCAGCACCCCACAGCCCCCATCGCCTGCACCCCATTGTGCAGCTGCAGCCAGAAGGAATGCTGGAGGACACAGCACTGCAAACCTCAGCCTCCCGGATGTCACTGGGTTGTGGGCTGCCCAGGTCCTGTACCCCACCCCCCAGCTCAGTCCCAGCACAGCCCCAGCATGGTCCCAGCTGTAGGCACAACAATTAGCAGTTCCACACAGACTCATTTGGAACAACTTTACTTCTGGTACCAGAGTGCAGGCTTTCTGTACAAGAACAAAAAAAAAAAGAACATTAAAAAAAAATGTTTTACTTTACTCTTGGCATTATTTTTAACCATTAAAAAAAAAAAAGTACTCCTGAAAACCACCACTTGTAGTAAATGTGTGAAGCAGTGCACGTCCCCCCCTACTCATCCCTTTGGGATGGCAAATGCCCCCTGCTCCTGCCCCACAGGCTCTAGTCAGGGCATCTCCTGCCCCTCCCCACGCTCCTCAGATCAGGGCTGAGGGCTGGAGGTACCACAGGAGCTGCAGGGCATCCGAAGCGTGCAGTACAAGAGGGGCTGTGGGCAGAGTGCACTTTGCCCTGAGAGCTTGGTGAAAGCTTCCCTGCAGGACACAGGCATGGTGGATGCAGCACAGCTGCACAGCAGGGCCACCCTGATGGGGATGCTGCTAAAGTGATGGTGTGGATTGCTGCAATTGACTCTACTTATTCAGTTCCTTGGTCTTGCAGGAGTGGTTTTTGGACTGAAAATTATTATTTTCTTTTAATTGAACGTTTGCTCAAGTCAAAAACTGCTCGAGTAGCAGTAGAAAGGGGCAGCCTGGCCATGCACAGAAGAGTTACTGGTTTTATTATTACTATAATTATTATTATCATCTCAGACCATGGACGGCCCCTGGAGGAAGCAGCCAGGTGGTGCTGAGAGCAGTGATTGGGGTGGATTCTCTTTTAGAGTGTCATAAATTATCAACTCATACTTTTTCTTAAAAAAAAAAGGAATAAATAAATAAATTAAAAAGAGAGAGAAAGCAGAGGAGTGAAAGTACAGCAATGGAACAGCGAGAAGGAGCACAGCTAAACACAAGAGACGTGGGGAAAAAAGGAGGAAAAAGTAAAGAAAAACCCAGGTTCAATTTGTTTGCAATCAGTGTGTTTGGGAAGCATCGTTTATAAAGGTATTTCATATACCCCAAAGGCACCACAGTATCTACGAAGCCAAATCCTTGGGAGTTTCCTTCCGTGGGGCAGAGGACGTCAGCCCTCCTGGGAGCTCAGAGCACAACTATTCTAATGGTGAAAACATGAAATAATGGTGGTAAAAGGACAGATGTGATAAACAGGGCCATGGCTCTGATCTCGGGAAATAACCAAAGTGGGATATTTCTGAGATTAAGCTTTAAAGAACCAGAATGGATGACAAAATCCCACCACACCCACACTTAGGTGCACGCAGCCGCCCCATCTGCTCCCACTGCGGCTGATGATGCCAGGTCACCACAGCACACAGCAGCAGCATTACAGCAACACCAGCTGGGGGCACCGGGACAGCAAAAGCTGAACCCCCCCAACTGCTCCGTGTTGAGTCTGAGCTCTGAGCGCGTGGGTAAATGGAAATCTGGGAGCTGTTGGGTGCGCTCAGCCACAGCCCCTCTGCAGCTGGTCCTCCTGCCCCTGCACACTGCTGTTCACATAGCAGCAATTAACAAATGAATAGGAAAGAAAGAGAGGGGAAAAAAAAGAGAAGAAAAAAAAAAAAAAGAAAAGAAAAGAAACATTTGTTATCTTGTGTTTACTAGTATTCAGTACATGGGAGAC
The DNA here is from genome assembly GCF_054131305.1 of Coturnix japonica. Classification (NCBI taxonomy): domain Eukaryota; kingdom Metazoa; phylum Chordata; class Aves; order Galliformes; family Phasianidae; genus Coturnix; species Coturnix japonica. The sequence goes on along the minus strand of NC_140680.1, from coordinate 1,748,883 downwards.
TCCTAAAGAATAACTTGTCCTCCTAGTTAACTTTGTCCTGGAATATATACAGGTTATTTGTCGCTGCCACAGCAATGATATTTTCCGAAGGGTGCCAAGCCGTATGCAGGATCTTTTTGCTGAAGTCCAGACTGTCCACGCTGATCTCATCTTTCCTCCTCTTGCCGCCCACGCAGACCTTGCGGGGTTTGAGGACGGCACGTGGTTTGCTGCTCTCCCGCGAGGCCTCCAGCGTCACATCCCGCTTGGTGTTACGGTCAAACATGCGGAAGAAGTTGTTGTAGGAGCCGGTCATGATGACACTGTGAGGGCAGGAAAGGTGAGTCAGTGAGCACGGCCACAGCCCCATCTCCATCTCCTGCTCAACCTGGCACCCACATAGCGCCAGGCAGCCAGATGTGTGCTCGGACATCCATAGAATCATGGGATGGTTTGGGTTGGAGGGGACCCCCTGACAGTGCCCAGCCCAGCCCCCAGCTGCCCCTCACCTGTCAGAGCCGTTCCACACGCACTCAAACTTGTCAAAGATGCAGTCGTTCTCATACAGCGAGCACAGCTTGCTGCGCAGGTAGTCATGGACCTGGAGGCAGGGGGATGAAATGAGGCAGGGCACAGTGGCACCAGGCCCTACGGCCGCCCCCATCCTCCCATCCCACCCTGCCCTGCCAACAGCCCCGCTCTGCCCCATCCCCACCTGGTATGTCTCGATGGGCCGGTTCTCCATGTTCAAGTCCCACACCTTGACAGTGAGGTAGTCCCGGGTCATGATGTACCTCCCGCTGTGGCTGAATTTGACATCAGAGATAGAGGAGATGATCTCAGAAAAGAACGAGCGGTTACTGGGGTCCTCAGGCTCCTCAAAAACTGCAGAAGAAGGGACAGGACTGGTGTCAGAACCCTGTGGGACCTGCCGTCCTGCCCAGCATGGAGGGGCTCAGGGCTGCAGCAGGGACACACAGGAGGCCACGAGCACCCCAACCCCACAGTGCTGAGCCCACTGTGAGCGCTCCCACTGCTGGGCATGGCATGAAGTAAGCACCTGGATGTTATGGACCCCGTGCACCTGAAGTGCCTTTGTTTTTAATGACTGCAGGAAGCAGAAAGGGTCATCAGAGAACACTATCAGCACAAGAGAAGGCCAAAAGACTTAGAGCCTCGTGTGCCTTTTCTCTCTACAAATCAATGTGTAGTGAAAGTCAATGTAAATATTTTATAGCTACTGCAACCTACAGATTTAATCCGATGTCTCTGAATAAATCACAGCCTGTACAGTCTGACAAACATTGATGAAGGCCCAAATTAAATGCATTTACAAATTCAGTTTCAAAGTAACATCAGCTGGGCAGGCATAGCTTTAAATAAAACAACAGATCTGTACCAATGAAGAGGTCGTGTGCATTTGGACTGCGTGTCAGACATCCTTCGGTCCCTACAGACTCCTCACCAGCTTTGCACACAGAATTCTGCTGGGGAACAAGGACAGGCTCCTCCTTCGCTCTGTACTGGAAAGAAACCCATTGTCCCAACACGGACATGGCCACAAGCCTTATCATTGCCTGGCACCCATAATACCAGAAAACAAAGGCAGGAAAGAGCTGTTCCAAGAGCCAGGGCTGGGTTTGACCGCTCACTTCCACCACCCCTGGCAGAGCCCTGTGCTCATCACAGCTGTTCTCCAACACAGCAGAGAACAGCCCTGATACACCAATAGAGCCTTTTCTTCGGGCTGGGGGTGTCACACTTACAGTGCATGAGCAAGAGGAAATCATCACTGATACCACAGAATAGAAAGCATCAAACTGCAGATGGACAAACGAGATGCCTCAGAGAACGAACCCAAGAAGTGACAACAGCACCATGAAGATGAGCAGGAGGAGAAGGGCAGCAGCAAGAAGAGGGCAGTCCCCAACACTGCAGCGCTGTGTGTGCTCTGCCCAGGCCGAGCAGTGATGCACTGTGCCCAGAGCACCTGCAGCCCAGGAATAGCTCCTGCACAGCTCTGCTGTCTGAGCTCCTGCATTGCTGCATGTGCAGCCAGAGGGCTCTGCTGGCAGCTCAGAGCACAAAGCTCCTTTCCTATCATCAGGGAATGTTACCACCCCCATTTCTGTAACACCAATTCAAGCTCTGTCTTTTCTTTCTCCTTCATTTAGACTCCAGTCAGGACAATTATCCACACACACCAGGACATCAAAAGCACCACGAAGCCCATGGCACAGCGCCCACAGCCCAGCTCCAGTGATGGCCCCAAGGGGCTGCAGAGCCCACAGCCACCTCTCCAGGCTCTGACTCCCTTCATGCTGCAGACCACAACAGAGTTCTCACTTAAAATGGAGATTGGGGAGCGCTGCAAAGAGGTTTGTTTCCTCATTAGCTAAATGAGCCCGGGGTGGCAGATGAGGTTTGTCATCCTCCGGAGATTCTACACCATCAGCTTGTTAATTTTTAGCTCGAGGTCTTGCCAGGCTTATTACTGCATGCAGCAGGACATCGTTAGCTGCTGCTCAGGGCTGAGGAAGGAGGTAATTTGTTTCTGGAGGCACTGCCACCACTCAGCTCTGCACCAGCTGCATGCTGCCCCAGCTTACAGCAGGCAGTGAGAGCTCTGCACCACTGATCCTCAGTCCTATGCAGGATGAGCTTCATGTGCCTGGAGCAGGAAGTTCCTAATGTGAGATCAGATCCCTGTGCTCTGTTATGTGCCCTTTTTCTTGCATAAGAGGCTTTGGTGAAAACGAAAGGAATATGCTGCCAACAAGAAGATGACAGCAGCTGTGCAGCAAGGTGTGCCCCTAAGCTTCCATGCACATCTGTCTAAATAAGGGCGACAGGGATGTGCAGTGCTGTCTTCCGCATTTTTATTCAGTACTGACAGGTATTAAATACCCCTGGTGGAGAATTTGCCTCCAAAGCCAATGTTGCTTTTCATTTTGAACTCTGATGAATGGTCTCAATTTCAACTTATACATCTGCTGAGCTGCAATTGACTCAAGGCTGTTGCTTCTGAGGTGCAGAGGGAAATCAATATGAAAATTTAAAGCAAGAGGTCAGACTGAATTCTTATTCAAGCTTTCCCCTGCATCTCCTTTGCTGCAGCAGGTATTGGGCAGTGAGCACAGCACAGCAGTCCCTCCACCCTGCTGCCCCACACAGCAGCTGCTCCCCCATACTCACACTTGGCGTGGCGGTCGCAGAGGGCGGAGGTGCGCATGTCGCACAGCCGGATGGTGCCTTTGCTGCTGCTGTACACAAAGGTGTTGCAGTGGTGGGGGTGAAACTCTGCAGCGGTGATCACCTCCGTCAGCTCCTCCATGTTGGCCGGCTTGATGTCCACGATATCTGGGGGTGAGTGAAGGAGCCCACTGCTCCCCACGTTCAGTTGGTGCCTCGGGCCATCAAACCCCTGAAGTTTTGCCCAATTCCTCCCCTGGTTCTCCAAGATATGCAGACATTGCAGCACTGCTCAGATGTGGGCCCCTCCAACCACATGCCTGTGGCTGCTGAGCTCCTCTCCAGCTGCCCAACCCTGCCACACAGGGTTGTGTGGCAGAGAACACGATATAAATATCGCTGGTGATTAGTGCCCCACCGTGATTATTTCTGATGCAGCAGTTAGGAGGGTGACAGGTATGATCTCGTTTGCGTGCCTGTGACTGGCAGCCTGTCACCCTGCTGCACTATTAAGATTTCCCCTCCTGGTCTCCTCCAAGGCATCTGTCTCCTACATCTCCCCCCCCATCCCTCCGCCCTAGCTCAGGCCCTGCAGGCAGAACTCAAAGACCGAGTTCTTCCCTGTGAGCCCAGCCCTGGCCCCATGGCTCTCTGTTAACGCAGCTCCTGGCAGAGGGGCGCAGGGACACCAGTGGGCAGCGCACACCGAAGGATACTGAAGCTCTGGTTTGTGATCTCAAAGTTCCAGAGGTTTATCCTCAGGTCGTCGGCCGACATGTAGGTCTCGTAATCACTGTTGACGGATATGGAGTTGATGTGGTACGTATGTGCGTTGGCGAACACCCTGCGCGGAGTGGCCTCCACCATCAGGTCCATGGGCCGCAGCACCGGCACCTGCAGGGGATCAGCAGGTCAGCGGGGGCAGCACCACAGCATCTCTGCTCTGGGAGACAACAGTGCAAGTCTGGAGCTCTTCTACAGCAACAGTTTCTTCTTTGGCCAAACAACAACTGAACCTCATCTATTTTGTCACTTTGGAACGTGAAATTCCTGTCCTGATCCTCACATAAGTGCTGTGTTAAGAGCTGAATCAGCTCCAGTTTTTCTTTCAGATTTTCTGGATTTGCCCCACAGTAAAAGATGGAAGTAAAGGAAGGGAAGAGATGGGGAAGGGGAAGCACAGGGCAGGGACAGACGGAGGAAATCGGAATCAGTGTAACACACGTTTGCCTTTGGATTAATACGCATAACTCACGTAAATAATGAAGGGTTGGAGGGAGGCATAAAAGCAGCATATGCAAGGAACGGTGTACACGATAACTTCACACACAGTGATCTTAAGGCAGCTGCATACACCAAGGTGTCAGCCTGTGCTCCCCCCGCCAGGAGCTGTGCCCTCCAGCCACTCCCATCACAGCAAATGTTTCCTGTGTGCTGCCCCAAGAGGTTTCCCACAGCTGCAGAGGTGGGGACAGGAGAACAACAGCCAGCTCAAGTGACACAGGAACATAGGAACTGCCAGCCTGGAGCCTGAGCTTAATGTGATGCGCCTGCTTCCTAATTCAGCCTGACACACTCAATGATGCACCGTTTGCCGCTGAAGGACTCTGCTCAGCCATCTGGGGACAGAGGCTTCTTACATCGCTCTCAGAGATTGCAGGACATGGGCTGTCACTCAGACCGTCAGAAACATGATGGTTTTGCAAAGGGTATGCGCTTAAACATTACACTGGGCCGCTCTGGATGCAAAAATAAATACATCACAGGCTCTGAAGTGTAGCTTTGCTCAGCTCTGCTGTGCAGCCTGACTACATCCCAGTCAGACCCACGGTTGTGCCCAGCTTGAGTAGCACTGCAATGACAGCACAGCCCGTGTTCAAGCAGGGCATGGAGCAATCTGCAGATCCAACACCTGCATGGCCCCAGCCTGGTTGCAGTGTGCTACCTGCAGTGGCTGCAGCAGAAGGGAGCAGTGCAGGTGTTGGGCTGCGCTCTGCCTCCTCCTTCGCCAACAGAGACGTGTGTAGCCCTTCAGTTACTCAGCTGACCTGCAGGGTAGTGCCTGGTATTATATACACCCATTATTAAAGGGTAATTTGGTGTAACAAACCACATCAAGTACATAGAAAGGCTGCCAAATAAAATAAAGCACTAATAAATTCAATTACTTCCTGTTCTGTGGAAGGGGGCGATGCCATTCATTATTCACTTATAAAAAAACTATGTCTTCATTTTTCTTTTTGCCTTTTATCAGGCACCTCCCACAATAAGAGCGTGCCCACCAACCACACACAGCCCAGCCCAGCCCAGTGCTCCTCACCACACTCATGGCAGAGCAACAGCTTCATGTTCCTCAGGACTTCCTGGGCTCCTGAGAAGATCCCTTCCCACTAAGACAAACCTGCTGTCTGGTCCCCTGGCCGTGCATTGATGGAGCTCCTGGTTCAGCCATTTCCCCAGTGCTCCCAGCACAGCTCTGCTCCCTGCTGCCCGCTATGAGTGCTGAGCATGCAGCACCAGCACAGCTCCAGGTGTGGGAGAGCCCTTCCTAAGGTGGTCCAAAGTGGGAAGAGGGGCTCAGGAGCAGCACCTATAGCAGTGAGGGCAAATCCAGCCCTGCAGAACAATCAGAGCATCCCAGAGGGGTCAGGGCAGGAGCCTTGGAGCAGAGACCACCAGCACCAACCCCCAGACCCAGCCATCCACCCTCAGCCTCTTCTGTTTTTATAGCAGGACTATATATAGAGAACTGACTGGGGCCTGAGGTTCTGGAAGGCTCAATTGGCAATTAAGCCTGAAGCTACAAAGTGAGCCGAGGGCAATCACACCAACAGTGTTATACCCGTACATACAAAATTCAAGTACTTAGAATGCAAATTCTGACAGGAGGTTAATAAATCACAATCTGATTAATTCCAACATGACATTACTGTGCATCTAGAGTTTCCAGGCCTGCAGGAGAAGGGAAGGCTTTAGTCTCTGCTCTGAATTCAGGCACAGGAATATGACCCCATGGTGCAGCCCCCCACCCCTCCACTCAGGGCCCCACACTGCCCAGGCGAGGTCTCTGCATACAAATAAAGTTCAGAAACAGCCTCAGGGACCCCTAGAGAGAAGTGGGGTCAGCCGCATCTTCTGCCAGCACTGCCAGGCAGAGGGTGACTGCTTTAAAGGGAGTGTGCATACATCTCCCTTGCAGTAGCCTCAGGTGTCTACACTTGTCTTGGGAGGGCTGCTGTAATCCACAGGTGGGCAGGAATGCTCACAGAGAGGGAACTTCTGCTTCAGATGCTGCAGCTGTGCTGTGAATAGTGCAAAGGAGGTGGCCCTGCAACTCCATCCCAGCAGGACAGCAGCACTGGGCACTGCTGCAGGTCGTTGTGCTCACAGTGTATCTGTACCCCCAGCAGAGCAGCACCCCATGTGCCCCCAGCAGCATGCAGCACCATCCCTAGGACACACAGCCCCCACCAGCACCCAGTGCTGTCTGCATCCCAGCCCCATAAGGAATGCACCACGCCAGCTGCTCACCCGCAGCGAGGTGATCATGGAGGGGTCTCGGAGGCGGCCATCCTCATCCTTCAGGTTGTACCCCTCTGGCCTCTTGTCGCGCTCACTGACCTTCCATAGCTTCACAGTTTTATCTGTGAGAGAACAGAGTCATGCCCAGCCGCTGCTATGAACACCCCCCACCTTCAGGGTGGATCTCTGTGCCACGTTACTTTGAGAGTGAGAATGGAAAGAAACAGTGCAATGTGGGAATAAGTTACACAGTATCGCTTTGATGACTCACTACAATACGGAATGCTGTTGTCCCAAGCATAGAGACAATATCCCCACCAGTCAAAAAGTTATTTAAAAACTCAATTAACAGATTATTGAGCTCTATGATTAATCTTCATTGCATTTCAGTGTGCAGACGAGTTTAATAAGTCTTCCTATTTTATTACAATGATCAATAGAGTCGATTCCATAACACAAAGTTAGTTGGCTACGGGAGATAATTAGAACCTTCCTTGTTCCCTGAAGTAATTAAATCACATCCATCTTAAGGCCCTATTCATCCTAAATAATATCCCTGGATCCTCTTGACATTTATCTGAGCATAACACGGAACTGCTGAGCACAGCTGCACACTGAAACACAGCAGCCATGGCTTTAAAAACACTGAAACAACAAACTTCCCCCAGAGAGCACTCACAAAATACCCAAAAAGAGCTGCCAGCAGCACAAAGTGCAGTGCAGCCCCTCCTGCCCGCGGCCACACGTACCATTGGTGGACAGCAGGAAATAGGCAGCATTCTGCTGCGGGAGCCATCGGATCTTATTGATCTTCTCCTCGATCTCCAAACTCTTCAGGTAATCGAACTCCGGCTCGTGGCTCTGGAAAGTGCTGTACACATTGTACTCACCCCTGCGATGGGGCTGGTTCTTGCTCTGAGGAGGGGGACGGAAAGGAAGGTAAGACATGGAGAGAACATTTCCCACTGACTCCTTCGCCCTCAGGTTCACTGCACTGATGTTGGTCCCCTGGAGCAGAGGGCTGTGTCAAACAGGAGGCAGACAGATCACAGCCCATGTGGTGTCAGGGAGGTGGAAGTTTCCCCCAGCACACACAGAAATAGCGTGCAGGTTTTAACGTTGGGTGTAATGTAACCCATTGGTGTCCATTGTTGGTGGCCTCAAGCAGTGCCTCCCTTTAGGAACCCCCCAAGGAGCTCAGCTCCCAGCCAGGCCGTGCAGCTCCGATCTGAAGGCACAGTGCCCCAAGCCTGGACCCTGGGGGGCTATGGGTGTGGGACAGTACAGCCAAGGGATGGCAGCCAGCTGTGCCCCTGCTGGGCTATAGGGAGCTGCTGTGTGGCTGTAGGTGCTTTTAAGGGCGTTCTACAGTGTGACACCTGGTCTTGCTGCTGCTAATTGCCTCTTTCCAATTCTCAGCCTGCTTAGGAGAGAACTGAGGTTAAGAGTGACAGGCACAGATTAGGAAACAACGGGACACTGCTTTACAAGGATAAAATGGCATTCTGTACTTACCTCCTGCTCACGCTGAAATATGACAACACGACCCCCCTTGTCCCCTGTTGCCAGCAATTCTCCAGTGTGGTTGAATTCTACTGTAGAGATAATGTCAGCTGAAACCAAGAAGACAAAGACAATTTAAGTAACTGCAGAGTGGCTTTCGCAGGCAGCTAAATGCACCATTCCCACGCAGCTCAGGCAGCGCACGCTGTCAGCACTTTCTCTCCCCTGTGACATTTCCATACATCTCAGCTTTTCTATTGTACATAATGACAGTTGCAGCATTTCGGAGCACTGCTGCTGGGAGCTCCGTGCCCCACAGCGTCACGGTGCTCCCGTGTTGTGGGATGCAGGGATGCTCCCACCATGGCCAGGATGGGCAGGAAAGCACTCATGGATCTCCAGCATTTAAAGACTTTAATCTGCAGCGCTTACCCTTGAGGCAAAGCAGGAGAGCTGCTAATGATTGGATTTATTGGGGCTATTTTTAAAACAATATCAGAGGTTAATTCCGTGACAATTACTGCCCGACTGGTGTCACCAGCTGCCTCCAAGCACAGCACGCAGCAAGCAGAGCAGGGGACAGGGAAGGGTAGATGCAGCCCCAGTGCTCCGTGTGAGATCGATTTTGCGATGAAATGCAACTTAGTTATTGCAGTGCCAGCCCATTCCTGCAGTGAGGGCTGGCAGAATCTGCATCTCTGTTCTCCCTCATTTCTCACACCTATGGGGCTGTGCAGCCACAGCTGTAATTCCCTGCCTGCAGAAGCCCACAGACCCCACATGCAGGCAGCAGTGCCACCAGTGCTGTGAGCACCAAAACGGTCCCTCCTGCTCACTGGCTGTACTATGGGGCAATGGAAGGAATACCTGAAACACACAGTCTGGATCACCCCTTCTCCCTCTGTCATTTGAATCCCTCTGATTCCGAATACCCACTGGAAGGCCACTACAGCCTCATCCAGAGCACACTGCTCAGTGCAGAGCAGACCCTGCCATCACCATCAGTGACACACACTCACTATTATTTCTGCCAAGCAGGAAGCAAAGTTCCTTCTGGCTTTATGCCCTGAAGTCCTTTCAATGTCTGTGCTTTCCTACATGGAACCCATGAGCAGTGATGGCTCTGCCCCACCTCTGTTGCTCCTGGGATGGTAGATCCTCTCGGTGCATCGGCCTCAGCTGTACCCACAGCCCTCAGCTGTCTGCTGCCACTCCAGACTTACCACAGCCATTGGGACCTTTATAAACTCACCAGGGTGAGTGAAAGCTTTGAGTGCCCACTCGCTTTCTGGATCCATTCACAGCCTGATGTGCACAGAGCCTCCACCTCTGCCAAGCTGAGAGAACCCAGATGGCAGCAGGCAGGTGAGTGATGAACTCCATGCTGCTGCCATTAACACGTGCTCCTCTTCCCCACATTGCCCCATCTCTCCAGCATTAAGCATATTTGTAATGACATGTGAATGCATTCCAAAGTTTGTTGTAATTCATGTACAACGTTTGGTGTCTGTGAACAGCCTCAGGAGCCCATTTCCCTGCAGATGGAGATGGCACTGCAGAGACAAGCCCCGCAGGGACAAACCCCAGGGACCAGTGGTGAACAAATGGGATCAGGATTGTGTGGAGCACTGCATGGCAAAGCACTTTGTCCTCTGCATGGAGACCTTTGGCATCAGCCCGCATGTGTGGGCAGCAGGATCTATCAGGAAGGTTTTAACAATCTCTTGCTAACATTAACAGAAGTGCTGAAAAGTGTGGCAGAAAGGCCAGCCTGGTGCTGAGCTAAGTGCACTGGTGCTGGCTGCATCACTGGGCGCTGATAACACCTGCTTGGAATTTCAGCCTTTTGGGGGTTCATTTCGAGCTACCAAACAGATCCTGAGCTCCTTCAGACACACCTGTTATTTCCTGCTTGACTGGGTTTGAATTACTGCTTAGACATCAGTCCCATTTTGCTACTGAGAAGATGGGGATGGGAAGCCTTGTCAGTGCACCAGACACAACAGCTCAGGCAACATTTGCAACTCCAATGCTACTTCCCAGCAAAGTTCAGGCAATGTTTTCCAACTCTTATACTGCTTTCTAGCACAGTATAGGCAACAGTTCATCATTCTAAGGCTGCTTTCCAACCACACGCTGCTGCTAAATGCCTTGTTTATTGGGAGGGCAGCAGCAGCCACAGTGCTGTGGGTAGGGAGCAGCCCTGGGTATGGAGCACAGAGCAGGAACAGGCCCTGAATCCAGCAGTGCACTACACGGCACCAGTGACCTCCAGGGGGGTAAATGTCCCCACAGCCCCTCTGCCAACCCCACGTCAGCAGAGACGGCACCTGCAGAGCACAGGGAAAGGACTGAGCAGACCCTGCTGCAGCAGCACAGCGATGGCAGCGGTCACACGATGCAGCACAGAGCCGCAGCTCACACCAGGAGGCATTCCTTCCTTGTAAAACCCAGGAAAGGAAACCATCACCAGCTTTGCTTTTAGGTCACTCCATTTGTCAGTGCACTGCAGTAACTTTCCCTGCTCAACGCTCAATAATTGCAGTCCATTTCTCCTAAGGTTCCTATAGTAGTTTTGTGACAGTAAGAAGGAAAAACACTCCTCATTTTTTTGGGTGTTTCCATTTCCTTCATTGCCTCCCACACGCTCAGTGCCCCGAACGTGGAGAATTTAAAGAAAACTGTTTCCATGGAGACCCTCCCCTCCGAGCAGCACCAGCCCATAGCTCTCCCTTCTGTGAGCATTAATGTTCCTTCACGCTTTCATGCTAAAAATATCGAGGGCTGGATGTGATTTCCACCATAGCGATGCGGTTAAAATATCAGGAAAATAGACAATTTCTAATACTCACAGCCTGGCACGCACACGTGCCGCTGGATGGCAGGTGCCCATTCCCCTCTCCTGCTGTGGGAGAAAGGTGCATTCCCCAAAGGGACAACCAGTGATCATTAAACATGGATGTCAAAACTAGGGGCTGCCCTTGGCACCCAGGGCTGCATCCCCAGCAGCCCCTCCCCTCCCTGGGTGTGCAGAACCCACACGTCCCATCTGTGCTCCCCCATAACCCCGCGCTGGGACAGCCCACACCCCCCCCTCACTGTACACACCTCCTCCCAGAGTCTCTCTGTTCCAAACAGCAGAACTGTGTCTCCAAAGGTGCAATGGGGCAGTGCTTTGTACATCATGCATGCAAAGCCCACCCGCACAGCAGCATGGATGCAATGGGCTGCAGCGCTGCATGGCTGTCCCAGCACAGCAAATCAGGGTATGACTCAAAGCTCAGGAAATCTTCAAGGTAGGAACACCCTCTCCAGCTGAAGTGCCTTTACTGGATGACCAAATCTCTGCAGCACTTCATTACAAACGCAACACTCACGCCGGGCAACACTCACGCCGGGCAGGCAGTGCTGGTGGGGATGTGCAGCTCCATTGCTCAGATCCCATCAGTTCCAAACAAAGTCAGCACACAATGGCATTTTCCCTCCACTCCCCTTCATTCTGCAGCCTGACAGCCACACAGCTCTCCTGCACTCTGCCTCTCTCCGTCTGCAGGGCAGGATGACAGCATACACACATATATTTTTGTAAACCTTTGTTCTCTGTGAACTGCAGAGAAAATGCTTTGGAGGCAGCAAGAGCATTACTGTAAGCATCATTATGATAAATTGGCCACAGTGGAAGGCTGTGAATAGCAGAGCTTGTGTCTGTAATCCACAGATGAGTCAGGCACACAGCTGCAGTCAGTTGTTTCCAACCCAGCAAGACCCACAGCTGACATCTCCACGTCACCATGCACGGTTTCCTGCAGCTCCACACCTCATACAGCTCCTCTGCCCCACACAAGTGATGCAGATCCCATGTGTCCCTGTGTCCTGATGCTGCTCAGCCCCAGGCAGTGCATGGCAGCCAACAGCATCCCCAGGTCCTCCACCCCATGTGGGGAGGGACAGATGTGCCCACCCCACATTGCACCGAAGGCAAGTACTGGGAGCACTCCTCACACTCTGCCTCAACTACAGCTGAGACATCCTCACATAAAACAACTCCAGATCACCCCTTTCTGAAAGTGAGTGACAAACAGGTGCTCCCACTGCGCTGGGACAAAGCAGAGCTTTGGGGGGAACTCCTGACCCAGTGGGGCACTGACACCTCCCACGTTCTGTTGTTGGTAAGAATCACTTGGCCAATGGCACTGCACAAAAAGCCTCCAAGTCTGCAAATGACAGCACATTGGGAAGCACCATAAATAACAGCAAACCAGGCTGCCAAATGAAGGATTTAGATCGTTCAGATCCCACGTTATGAGTTGTCAAATCCAGTTTGACACTCATAAATGTGCAATAGAAACTCACCTTCAGCACCACTGCCACCACAGGGCAGTCCCCCAGCACTGCGAGGACAGAGCAAGACCTACAGAAGGGATGGGGATGCTGCAGGTCCTGCATCTGCAGGAGCACATTTACCTGACACTACTATGGGATGCGGAGAGCACAGAGAGGTAATGAAAAACTGAAGAGTGCAGGGAGGGAGGCACAGAACTTGGCCACAGGCTGACAGCAGGGACAGAGCAGCAACTCTGCACCCGACTGCTCCATGGCACAGCACAACCCTGGAGCTCAGAGAATCATAGAATTACCCAGGTTGGAAAGGACCCTGAAGATCATCAAGTCCAACTGCAGCCTAACCGTAGTACCCTAACAACCCTCTGCTAAATCCTATCTCTAAGCACCACATCCAAATGGCTCTTAAACACATCCAGGGATGGCGATTCAGCCACCTCCCTGGGGAGCCTATTCCAGTAAAGGCTTTTTTACTCCAGAGAGGGCTTTGAGGGCACAGCCCCTGGGATTCCTCTGGATAAAGCAGTGTAGATACTGGCCTCTGTTCCCAGGGAGGATTCCCAGCCCTGAGCCCCATGGGGGCCTGTGGGTCTCATCTCACTCAGGAAGTTGTGAGGCTCACTGCTTTTCTCTGCTTAAAAGAGCCCCCATCACATGTAGACAAACAGTGGCTTCCCAGGTGTGACCAGCTGACAAATGGAGCAGATCTGGGAGCAGAGCCTCTGTGACCCACGTGTGACAAGGACTCTGCATATGGAAACTGTGGCATAGGCTTGGCCAGTTCATGCACTTCGAGGCTGCACGGATCCTGTTCACCTCTCCCAGTGATGGAACTGGGAAAGGCTCCCATGAGACAACTCCAGCACAGCCTGAGAGCCACAAAGAAAGGCTCCTCCCCAGACCCAAATACCCTACTACAATTCCTCTGCAGCTTCCTTCCCTGCCTTTGGAAGAACCAAACAAAAAGGGCACTGAGAGCTCTTCAAAACAGATGGACTTAAAAGGAACACTTAGGCAAGGCCACATGGTGGGCACGCAGGGATGTGCTTCTTCACCCCACATGAACACAGCATAGTTTGGCTGTGGGTCACTGGGGTTGGGCTGGGCAAACTGTCCTCCAGCAAACTGCGGTGCCACATGGTGAGGGCATGGAAGGGAGTGGGACAGCAGAGGTTCAATATGGATCTAATGGCATGCAAAATCACACGTGATTGATCTGCATTGATTTTTCCCCACTGAGGGGAATGATAACCTGGCAAACAGAAATCAATTCCACTGCATTAAGCCCAGTAAGAATCTCGTATCATCAGCACAAAGCCCCAAAACATGATTACACACCAACAAAGTGAAGCACAATGCCTGAAGCACAGCACCTGCCTGAGACCACAGCACTGCACCTCCAGACCCTGGGGAGCAGTGCAGCCCCTCCCCACAGCACGGCTTGGCTGCAGCGGGGCTGGGTGCAGCACTCAGCATGATGGGGACTGTTTCCCTACAGCACGGTGCAGTGCTGCCTAGATAGCAGCAGCTGCGAATCTTTCCCGAAATGGAATAAAGCTCCTAGATCTAAATGCTAAAAATACCATCACATTCAAAATTCTCTGCCCTTGTTACAGCGCAGAATAATTTAGTGCTGCAGACCCAGACTGAAGACATTTCCATCTGGCAGCTTCTCCAGTGTGGCTCTGCAGCTTTGCCCACCACAGTGCCTACATTAAAGAATGTGAACTTACTTATCTCCCACTGTCCTCACAAGGCTTAACACACTGTAACTGCTTCAAATGAGAGCTCAGAAGGTGCCAGTCTCAGGGAAGCACTGAGCACTGCAGTGCCCCAGCTCACGGCACACAGGGCTCAGGGAACCCTCACTGCCCACCCCAGAACAGACTGCACAGCTTCCCGACATGTGCAGCCCTCCAGGCTCCTCTGCTGTTCCCCAGTGGTTTTAGTACCTCTTTGCTGGGACACCGGGGAACGCTGGCCAAAAACCCTTCAGAATATTAATAGGAAAACTATGTCTGTCTGCAAAAAGGTGATCTTAAAATAAATCAGATGCAGAAAGCACCTTAGCATTGATTAAGTCCCCTGTCCTTCTCAATTTAACATCTTGAAAAGCTCCAAGGAACTCCAAGAAGCATATTTCTAAGCCCCATGGACAGCTCCATCTCCATGGTGACACCGTTGGATGGGGCATCAAACCACCTCCGGTTCATGGCACAGAGCAGGAAGCGATAAGGAAGAGGTCTGGTTTCCAAACACCTCCTGAAAGCCCATCACTCCCAGTGACACCACATTGCTGCAGTCTGCTACAGCTGGTATAGAAGACATAAACTCCCAGATATCACCTGCTCTTTGGAGATAAAACATCTTTACCTTCAGCAGGAATACAAAGATTGCTTTTCTAGCAGAAACAGCTTTGTGCTGATGACTACAGCAACCAGCTCCGATCATCATTACACACATATTCTCCAGGCAGTGCCTTGCAGGACAAGGAAACCCCAATACATGCACAGCCCTGTCAGACTGCTATAGCAGCAGAAGGGTGGGAGCGCTGACAGCAGCAGCGATGCTCTGCCAAGCGCTCAGCGTGCTGCACATTCTGCCTTTCTGGTCACCTCGCTGAAGCCATCTGTCAGCTTATCAGTAAAACCTATTGGTTTTTTTTAAGCTGTAATTAGAAGTACCCAAATGTCAGCTAAGCGAGTAAAATTTGGAAGCTGTGAGCTTTCCTCTTGTAATCAGCAGCTGTTTGCATCTTAAGAGTGGTATCCGTCACATTTTGCATTGATGTCACTTTCTGTTCTTCTACCATTACTCCCATTTGATGCACAAGGAACAAGCAGTCGGGGTGAACGCAGAGAGCACAACGTGCAGCAGCTCGCACAGATTTTCTCCTGCCGGGGGGTTCATTCAGGGCACTGATGTGGGCTGGGACAGGGAGGTGAGGAATGGCAAATGCCCACTTGGCTGTGAGGCTGCAGGGACAGCACAGGGGTCCTGACCCACGGGGAATGGGAAACCCAGCACAGTGTGCCCAATGAGTGGCTGAGCCCCCCTGGAATCCCTCTGCCCCAGAGGCACACTGCGTGAAAACCACAGAGCAGAGAGCACTGCACTGGAAAGAACACACCTAATATCCCAGTTCTATACTTAGGAGAAAGTAAACACACTAAAGCCACACACAGACAGTTGCTGGCATTTGTTGCCTGGATTAGAATGTAATCAGCTAAAAATGGCTTAATCCAACATCTGGAGCAGTATCGAGCTGGAGGCACCAAGGAAGGGTTTCTCTCTGCTGGGCTCCCCAGCACTGCAGCCCCTGACAGGCTGCCCCAGGGCCCAGCAGTTTCTTTCGGGGGCACGGCCCCTCTGGGAGCAGTGGGCATGGCCAGGGAAGCCCAACAGCCTCATTCCAGTTCAAGCCCCCAGCTCTGGGTAAAGCTCCACTTTTGCCTGCTTTAGTGCTTCCTTCCATGGAGGCTGAGCCTTGTGCCGTCACTTTAAGTCTGCCCTGAAGGAGATGGTTTCAGGACATTTTCCATGCAATATTTTAATTAAACTTTCCTTTTCTCGCCTTGGCATTAAGTTCATAAGATGATGGTCCAAGTCTCTAAAATGAAATGCTTAAAAGTAATTTGTGAAGCAGCTGAAGACAGAGATTGTAACTATAAATTAATTCATCTTTAGAACTTGGCATTTCTGCTCACGTTGGTTCACAGTGCATGCTGTGTGTACATACAGATGCTCAGCACCCCTGTAAGCACACAAGTCCCCACTGCTGGCAGCAGCCCCACCAACGCTGTCCAACAACAGCATGAAGCTGCAGCAGCTCACCCAGCTCTGCACGCAGCAGGCAGAGCGCAAAGCGGTGCTGCTGGGTGCACTGCTTCCACCTTCTTGCTAGTAAGTAACAGAAAGCAAAAAGCAAACGGCACAAAACAATGCCAAACAAACCAACCCCAAACCCCACTTGTTCTATGAACTGTAGGTATCATGACAAATATTCCTTTTTGAAACCCATCAGGAGTTTCTGTTTCAACCAATACACGTCTGCCTGTACTGCTCTTCTCCTGGCTCAGATAAAGGTTTGGTACACAGCTGAAATACCATCTCCAGTTTGCCCAGAAGAAGATACAACCTTGCTTACTTCCCTGCACAATAAATCACTTCAGTCTGTATCTGAAATGGAGAAGCCATGGCCATGCTATTTCTAGGACCTGTGGTGTTGAGGTAATAGCAATTCATGTTTACTATTAGAGAACTAATATTTTTAAGCTTAACGATGCCCAGTGTCAGCACCCCTGCCAGGCTGCTCATCAGCATCAGCTGAAAGAAATATACACAACAGAACTCTGAAAAGCCCTCTGATAGCACACAGCTGAGGGGCACCTGCTGGCTGCTCCCTGCCAAAGCCTTTCTGCTGCCACAAAAGCAGCCTGCTCACTTCATTGTGAGCTGACCGTGCAAACAGCTACAGTTTAAGAGCTGAAGGAGAAAATACCCTCCAGAGCAGTCTATGGTGCTCAGCTGAGCACCTTCCTGCTGGGACAACTGGGCTCCATGGGAAGGGTGCAGAGGTAGAACAGAGCCCTCAGCGGAGCTGCTCTACAGCCCTCCAGGCGATGCCCACTGTGTCTGTGGGGCAGCCCCAGGTGCTGCTGCTGCAATGCCTGCCCTCCCAGTCACCAAATTCACCCCCTGCCCCCTTTGCTTTCCATTGTTAATAAATCATCACTCCACGCAATTTTTCCTCCTGAAAGGAAATTTCCATTGGCTCTCATTGTAGTCTATCTTAAGTAGCAACAGGCAAACAAACCTCACTCATTATTAGGGAATAAACTCCAGGCTGTAAGAAGCTTCCAAATGGAAGTACGGACATTCATTAGATCAAATGAAAACCCTCTCTTAGTCAGATGGGATTAAATTAAGTTGATTCTGACAGGGCATTAAGGATCTCTGCTGGGAGCTCCATTCCTGGTGTTGGGGGCTGTACCACCGACAGACGATGCCCTGCCAAGGCCCCACCAGGCAGCCACCCCCCCTCCCAGCAGTGATGGAGCACCCCACACCCACAGACCCCACTGAAGCTGGGGACAGCGGTGTGGACTGCATTGGGAAACTACTGCCCACTGCAATGGAAACCTGGGGAATCACCAAATCCTGAACAGAAAATACACTGAGGATTGTGAGCATGTGTTTGGGTTTCTTCTTTCAGAAGGGGAAAAAGTGAAAAGGCAAATGAACCTCAGCTGCTGGAAGAACACCCTGCAGAAAAGAGACAGAATGGGGCACAAATCAAGACATAATAATAATAAAAAAGATAGCCACAATGCTCTGGGGACATTCAGCTATTACACAGAGTTGTTGTTTGGCTGATTTTCACACTTCATTAGCATATGCATAATTTAACAAGGGAACGTGCTGAGGGCTGGCAAGACATGAGAGCCACTTTCTCAAACATGAACTGTAAATTGGGGCTGCCACAGTTTGAGGGTTTTTTTTAATCACGGCAGAACATCAGCAGACACCAATTCCAGGCCCTGGGCAGAAGGGAGCAGCGTGCAGGAACTGAGGACCAAAAGACAGACAGACAGACAGCTCGCCCTGCAGCAAGGCTGGGACAGAGCACAGCGCATCCAGATTTAGATGATGCTGAGCTGCTTAGAAGCACTTTAAATAGAAATAGATAAAGGTAGGTAATATTACACAGCAAATCCATGCCTTTCTACCACAAGAAGTGTTTGTGTTCTGCCAGTTAATGAGGAAATCAGTATTACGGGCTGTGCCAAGTGAACAGCCTGTGTCAGTGGGTCTGGCTACTCCAATGCACAGCTCCTATTTTTTGCAACAGCAAAAAAGTACAAGGAATAATTTCCCAGCCTGTAACTGTGGGAAGAAGGAACTAAATTTTTTCACCACCACATTTTCATCCCAACTTTTGAAATTAAAAGCACTATTTCTCATCAGAATTTACTCCCAGAGCTGCCCAGCTTTCCATCTCAACCCACCCCTGAACTGTGCCCAGCTCTGCAGGCTCAGCCCTGCAGCACAGCAATCTGTCAGCCCTGCACACACTGCTGTCCCACTGCAGCCCAGCTCTGCACCAGCTCAAACCATCACTTTCGTGCCCCTGGCAGCTGCAGCCACTGCACCAAGTGTTGACTGCACCGCGGGCTGCGCAGCGTTACCTCCACTGCTTAATTGCTGCAGTAATTAATGAGTTTTCTTTGGCCTGCCGGTCCCTGGGAGCATTGCTGCCATAATCACAGGAAGAGAGAACATCTGACTTGCTGGGAGCAGCCCTGAAACTGGGGAAGCATTTTGGAAAGCTGGAGCTCACCCTGCTGCTGCTGCCCTGCACCCCCACCCTGCAGCACCTTCTCTGTGTGGGAGCCTCAGCCATAGGAACAGAGATGTTGCCCCATGGATAGAAGGCTATTCCCACTGCCATGGGCACTGCCAGAGCTTCCTGGGAGCTCCACGTGGGAGATGGGGCAGGAAACAAAAGTCCACCTTGACCTAAGGCTGCTGCAGTTGGATGGAATGGGAAACACCAGGGCCAGCCACAGCACACAGGGAATAAGGCCACCACCAACCCTGCCCACAAAGCAGGCACCCGTAGCTCCTGGGGTGCTGCACTGAGCTGAGGGCACAGCGTGGGGAGGCTGAGAGCTGACAAGGGCCATCCAAAGGCAGAGATGAGCCCTTGTGGGGAAATACCCCAATGCATTGCTCCTTTCCCTCCTCAGTCTGTGTCAGCAACATTCCCAACAACCATCCCAGTCTGTAACTTCTCCAAATTTTAGCAGCTGTTCTGTTCAGGAAACTGCAAGCAGATATAGGGTCTGAATATATAGGATCTAGGATATCTAGGATATATATATATATATATAGGGTCTGAATATATAGGATATAGGATCTGAATAATGGCACAAGGCCTGGGAGATGTTTCTTTACATGACTAACTGACCACAGCCATTTGTTTTACAGCAGGGATGCTCAATGATGTGTGCACACAGATTGATTCAGACGCTGCCTGCCGTAGTGGCTGATGTCACCCTGGCACACATCACTGGCAGTTGGACTCCGACCGCAGGGATGAGAGCTGTGAAAGAAGCCCCCATGGCTCTCCAAGATGGGCTGTGAGCTGGGGCAGAGCCAGTCAGCGGGTAACCCGACATCGCAGCAAGAGGAACCTGACAATGAGGAAAGCAAATTTCACAAGCAAAGTGGGATTGGTGAAGCCCCACTTTCAGGGCATCCATAGCCTCCCATTGCTGGCTCTATTTTTGCACGCTTCATCTAATGTTTCTGATTTTTTTCCATGCAATGTTTGCTGCAAAGACAGCAGGATGACCTCTCCACCACCCCACAGCTCCACTGCCTGCACAATCCTTCCAGCAGCACAGGGCTCAGCCTCACAGCATCTCTAGCAGCGCTAACGAGCAAATAGGAGCCCAGGGGATGAGCACCTCCTGGGCAGAACACAAGGCTGACTGCTTTAGCAATGAGTGTCTACATGTAAGTAGTATTTTTCCGTCGCTGTACAGTGAATAAATTGGGGGAAGAAAATAATATGTTTGTCATATCCTAAAGCTTCTTGACACTGTTTACAGCTGAAATACTGCTATACTGAGATGCTGAGTGATAACTGGCATGTGAAAGTCACGCTATCTAAAAGTGGATGTGACAAACACATCTGAATTGTCCAAATTAAGCAGCTGATGGCGGTACCTGTCACCATCCAGGTAACCCTGCTGGCTGTGAGCACTGCATTTCCATTGGTCCCACTTCCAGGAAGGGCAAATGTGAATGGATCCTTGAAAGGTTATTTTTACTCTGACTTCTAATGAAGGAACAAGAAACTTTATGACTGTGGAAGAACTACTAGAGTTTCTCCATTGGTAGGAAAGACTTTAACACTTGGATGGCACTTTGTGTTGTTGTGTTTTGCTGCACATAAATAATCACGAGTGAGGATGCAATACTTTGAAGTTGAACTTATGAGTACAAGCAAAGCTACAGTGAGGGTAATAAATTATGCAGCACTGTTTGTGCTAGGAATGACAATGCTTCAAGATGATGCAAATAGGCACTTTCTGAACCTCTTCTAAAAACCCAGAGAAATCCCGGGACCAAACCATATGGCTCAAATCAGCCACCCATAGCAAGCTTAATGCCTCAGCCAGTCAGCAAGGATTTGGGCAATTAGGTTATTAATGTGTTTATGCAAACACAGAGAAAAAGAGTTGGGGAAAGTCTCCTTGATTTCTCCCTATCAAACCTATTGAGCTGCACAGAGTCGAGAGAACATCAGCCCAAAATGAATTTAAAGGAGCCAGAGCAGCTGATGCTGCACCCACAGGACAACAGTGTGCAGTGCCCAGGAGAAGAGCACCAACAAAACAGAGCCCCAGCAAACAGTGACCCACTGAGCAGCAGGCTCAGCTGCCAGCCCCAGCCCTGCCCTCATCTCTTGCTCCATACACAGCAGCAGAGCTCCCATCCCCGCAACCCCTCAGCCCAGGCTGCACCCACAATAGTTTGGGTTGGTCTGCGACTAGCTATGAGTGTGTCCATGTTCGCACAGTGCCCTGCAAGGGGAGCACAGCACAGCGGCTGTAGGTATGTCTTCAGGAGGGGAAGGCAGCTCTGTCAGATGCAGCTGTGTTACACTTGGGGTCAGTGGGAAGAGGCAAAATGATCCCTCGTGTCCTTGAAAGTCCACCAAATCTTTGGAGGAGATCTGCTGCATCGGTTACAGTTTATTATTATATATCCTTGGCTCAGGAACAGGAATATTTAATTACACTAATTGCTTCAGGTTGGGGAAGGGAGCCTTTACGCTTGGACAAAGTGCCTATAAACCGCCATGCTTCTGCCGGTTTGGGCTGCAGGTCAGGTTTTACATGTTCTGAGAAGATTAACTTTACTCCTAGTGAAGAATTTAATTACAGGAAGTGATTAGCCAAGTGCTCCCAGTCAATACAACCGCAGTCCAAACTGCTAAGGAGTGTGTTTTCTATTACATGGGTAGCCAAAGAATGGCTAAACTGTAGCAGTGCCATTTGGGTTTAAGTGATACCAGCCAGCCCTGGGTCTCCATGGGAAAATTACAACATGCTGACTCAAGCAACATTCAGCAGGGCTGGAGAAGGGGAAGCCAATAAAAAGGCTGCAGGAGACTGAAACTCCATTTTAAAATACAGAAATAACACCATTTTATAGGCTTCTTGTTTTCTAATTGCAGTGCTGCAAAAATCAATGGCTTTTGGAAAGTAAAAGAAACACACACAGTGAACTGCTTGGAAACCCCACTAAGCCATAAACCAGTGCTTGAGGTAAATATCAATATTGTTTTCCGCAGGTTTTTTGTTTTGTTTGGTTGTGTTTTTTTTGTTTGTTTTTTTTTTTTTAAGGGAGATGGGACAAAGGATAGATCTGCTTTATCATTTTTCACTCCTGGTTAGGAACTGTACCAGCACAGTGCTCATCAGGGAGAAAATCCCCTAATTAAGCAGCCCAAACACAGCAGTGCCATTTGGAGGCTGGAAGGCCAACAGCACAACACAAAAGACAACTCCAAGTCTGACCAAGTATCTCTGCATTCCCACCCTGGAGGTAACTGAGCACAGCACCTATAACAAGCTGCCTTCCTGCACGCTGCCATGCTGAGATACTTAAATGGCACAGGGGAAGCACAGCCCATTCCTCGAGGTGGGAATGTCCAGGATGGGCTGCCTGGCAGCGTTCTGTGCAGCAACAGACAGCCCCACGGATTGCCCTACGCTTATCTATGGCAGCTCTGCAAGGACAGCTGAAGGTGAAGGATGTCCCAGAACCAATACCTTGTGGGTATCTGCCACCTGAATGGGACATTAACTTCACGGAATTACAGTATTTCCCAGCACTCTGTCAGAACATGATTTTTCCCAACAAACCATTCCCACAAGCTTAATCTAGATGAGCTATTATCGTTATCCATAGGGAGCTTCTTCTCACTTAATGAATCCAATCACATTATATGCTGTCAGGCTAACTTTGCAGAGGCAGCCTGTCACTAGATGACAAAGCACCAGCTCCACCAGGCAGCTCCTGGCTTGTGGTCAAGAGTTCCCTCCACATCACCATTACTTCAGACTTCAGTGACCCTCACCTGCACCACTGGCACAAAACGAAGCTCCTGGAAACACAGTAGGTGCAAAACAAATGCGCCTTGAGACAGGTTTTAGAGCAGAACTGACAATCACACCCTTAGCAGGGAAGACAATTGCTGCACATTTATCCAGGCCAAAGAAAATTTCCATGCACCTGGGGAAGCAGAACTAGCAAAGACAACATCATGGTTGTTCCTCTCCTGCCAAGTACCATCTGCACCACCCCATGGGGCAGCACTACTGGGCCCTGAACTCACTGCCTGCAGCCACAGCTCTGCAGCCAGCAGCAGCACCTGAGGCTGAAAGGGCAGATGTTTCTTTTCAGGGCTGAGTTGCATTAAGAGGAGGAAAAAAGCCGCCTCTTTCTGGCAAATCCTTGTCCACCAGATTTCATCACCTTGTCAGTAACTTTGCACATTGTCAGAAACAGATTGCAAGGAAAAAAGGAGGTTTGGTTAGACAGGAGCTCTGCAGAACAGGATGGAACTGAGAGAACAGAGTGCTGCAGCATGTCGGGACTCGGCTCTGCAGTGGTGCTCTGAACCAGGCCAAGTTTCCTGCTTGGATTCACAACGAACATTTACAACCAGTTAAGCAACAGCTGCATATTCATCAAACGTGCTGTATTAGTACCCTGAAAACATAAAAGTCATGAAGCAAAAAAGGCAGCTGCAGCACTCTGTCTGGGAGAGGAACTCAGGCACCAGACACATCTACTGTGATGAATGCTCCCTGGTGCCCAGCCCCAGCCAACATGCACGGTATAACCAGCAAGCTCACAAGCTGTGTCAGTGGGAGCCCCGTGGGTGGAGGTCAGGGCACTCCTAGTGAGGAAGACTTTAGCAAATGTTTTTTGCTGCCACAGTGCAGAATGGGCCATTACTGGAGGTTGGGGCAGAAAAGATCAATAAATACAAAAAAGTCAAACAGCTGTGCCCATAAATTCAGCTGGCACTATTGGGTACAACCCAACCTCTGCATCCATAGCAGGAGGTAGGGCAGGACTGCCAGCACAGGGGGCAAAGGCACTATGAGCATCCCATCCCACAGCCTGACAACACCAGGATGGCACAGCACACACCGGCAACAGGTGGCTCTAGCAGAGCTCTCTCAACTAATGGCACAAAGTCTTTAAGAACAGAACTCCAAACCCCTGCTGATTTCCAAAGCTGCATGAGTCCTTGGCAAGTGGAACACACCAGCCATGAGCACAGCTTGGAGCCGTTTCTGGCAGTTTCTCTCTCTAAATCCAGCTCAGTGCACAGTGCCTCCCCTTGCCTCCAAGAGATCCCCATCTCACCCACACTGCACTGCAGCCCAAAGCTGCCAGCAGTTCCATGGCACCAGACGCTGCCCCTGCAAGGGAATGGAAGCAGAACAAGCAGGTTTGGATACAGAACAGAGGCAAAGACAAGGGCTGGTGAGAGGATGAGGAGAAAGAAATAGGGATTACAATAAAAGGAAAGATACTAAAATTAGAAAAGACAGACGAAAGATGAAAGGGGAGAGGAGAAGAGCTGACAGAAGGAGGGCTCAAATTGTGCAGAAAGCTGTGCAAAGAGATGGCTGCCCATCTCCTCCAGCCTCACTGCCCAGGGCAAGGATCTGCATGGCAGGAGCTCAGTGCGGCGGGATGAGGACACCCTGCAGGCTCCTGAGCAGCTTAAGGAAGTGTGAAATTCCAGCAAAGAATCTATGAATGATGTATAAAATAATGTCATGGTTCTTTAACTTTAGCAACAGATTTACACGGTTATGGAAGCAGGAGGCAAAATGCAATCTGGGGAATAAAATTAACTGGAGTTCCTGAGACTCCAAGCAGAGCAAAAAATAAACTCAAAATCCCCAGCCATGAATGCATCACGTTCGTAGCCACCAGCACTAGGAGGAGTTGGGTGCTGCAGTCCCCACCTGCACTGCCCACACACCCAACCCAAGGGAGAACACACAGCAAGAACTGCACCCACCTCACCTGAGCAGGGCTGAATGTACAATAACACAATTACAATTAGCACAGCAGACACACCCCACTTGCCCTCCTGAATGTTTCCATGGGGAGGAAGTGAATTTTTTCCCCGTAGTCAAGAATGGAAAGCAGAACACTCATGAATGGTAATTGCAAAGCTGGGTATGCTCAGTTCAGTGCATGGGTACGTGAGGCATTAAGTGAAGGCACCAACAACCACTTCCAGCTGTAAGGGCTGCCAAATTCCCTATCCCTTGAGATAGGAGGTTTTCAGCAATGCTCATGTCTCCTGTCTTTCTGCTTCCTCCTGCAGGCAACACATCCCTGTTAGAAAGGGAGATTTAGCTTCTGCTTCCCATATAGAAAACCACCACGCAGAGAGGGCAAGATGCACTCCAGTTGATTCCAGCTGTTTGAGGAGAAAGGCAACAAGTCCAAATTCTCAACAGCTAAAGCCTCGGTCAGTATGGATGGGAGGCAGCCCAACACTTGTCCCATCCCAGTGCCATGCAGACCTATGAGACAGTGGGAAGCCGAGGGTGTGGATCAGAACCCTGCTTGCTGTTGGACACACAGCACTGCTACCAGCACCACAGCTGGGCCCCTATGGCAGCCAGGAACAGCAGGGGAATATATTGGGGGGTCTGCATGGCGGGGCCCCAGAGGAGCTTCATGCAGAATCCAAGGACAGCATTTGGCTCTCAGAACCCAACATAGCAAGCCTAATTGCATTAACTACCACACAGCCTACTGCTTCATCTATAATGAGTTTTAGGATTCAGAAGCTCAGAACTGCATCTGCAGAAGCAGACTTGCAGGATTCAGCTATTAATAGCCCCTGGTACACACTTAGTTCCAGTGGAGGGATGTGAGGGGGAGGAGACAGCCAGATGGAGATAATGCATTTGGGTGACACAAAGCCAAAGAAGGCTGAACTGCTTCCCCAGCCCTAACACAAAGCTCTGCCTTGCAGCAGGGAGCAAACAAAGCATCACACAATTAACTCATAAACATTCTAATTAGAAAGTCCTTACGTTAGATCTTATGTCCAAACACGAGACTTCACTGTCTCCTCCTAAAGCCATGTAAAAATGAGGTAAGGCTGCAAGCTTCCATCCAGCTCCAAAGCAGAGCTGCCAAGACCTGCCAAAATCAGCACATCCATTTGTACAGCTCAGGCAAGAAGCCTCATCTCCTTTACGAGGTGCTCTGAAATCTGATGGTGTGAGGCTCTGGGTCAGCACTGGAACCATTGCTGCTGTTATTGCAGCAGAGGTGCCTGAGCACATGAGTGGCAGTGCTGTCCCCAGGTCACCCCTGGATGTGAGAGCAGCAAAGCTGTGTGCCAGGGAAGCGGACAGCCCCAACCACGAGGCAATCACAGGCCACACCTCAGGTGGACTCAAGTAGGTCATGCCTCCAGTGTTGGCCTTCAGCTGCATGTTTACACAGAAGGAATGCTTCTTTATTACCTCCACATCTGAGAAACATCTGACAACCTGTTGCTGCACTTCAGCAGTAATTCCTGGCTGCTGGATTTTGCCACACTCCTCATGAGAACATCATTTCAGCAGCATGAGATGAGGTCTGTCCCAGCGCTGTGATGCAGGAGCTGCTCTGTACTAAGGGAGTGCACAGCTCAGGGTACCACACAAAGCACAACGCTGCGCATCAGGCAAGGTTGGCAGAGATGACTGCTCTGCAGCTTCCCAGGCACACACACAGCTGCAGCACACCTGCTGGCATCAGCTTGAAGGTTCCTCATTGCCACCATGCCTCAGGTGCTCTCCTTCCCAACCCTGGGCAGGATTATGCTCTGCACAAGAGCACAGCAAATTCAAACATCAGCAGCTCAGAGCATAGGTCAGCACACCTCCCAGTTCAGCACAATGTCAGGGATCCATAGGCACTGCTATGGAGCTATATCCACTGCTATGAGACCCAGCAGAATTCTGCATGGCCGTGGGATGGCAACTGTAGGAATCCACAGCCCAGGGATCTGCGGGAGGAGGAGGGACGCCTCCCCCAGAGAATAGGAGAATTCAGCAGCACATCACTGCTTGGAGACCTGCAGATCCCAATTCATTTCAGCCTCTTCTAACATAATGACTTTCTGCAGAAGATAATTGCTGTGGAGATGCTTGCAAGGATTTTGACAGGCCTTTGCAATGAGGCTCTGGCTCCTTCCAAAGAAACAAGCAAACAAACCACAGGAACTCTGGAATCTGCATTACTTGTATCTTCCAGCTGAGACTGTTAGCCCTGAGCTGATCCTCACAATCAGAGACAATCCCAAGCAGACATCTAGCACACCATTACAGCTAGTGAGAATTATGCAGTGGGTAACCACCTACAAAGCAGCACTGCCAGTGCTGTTATTATAACTAACAGTCTATCAAGCACAATCCAGGCCAAGTTCATCTAGGGACCTCCAAGGAGGGTCCTGGGAAACCTCCTCTCATTCTGCACACTCCACCTCATCACCCAGCAGAGGATCACTGCCCTGGCAGCCAGATGGGCTCAGAGTTCCCACCCAGCACTGTTAAGGGCTCACCTGCAGGGCAGCTGGGAGCATTCTCCCTCTAACAGCCACCACATCCTCTGCTCAGACAAAAGGTTTCTGCTACCTGCAGATAGCTGGGGACTGATGCTGCATCTGATTTCTAAAGGGTTCGTTTCATACTTATCTGCCTGTACGTGCTCAGATAACTCATATTAAAAGCGTGAGATGTTCAGCTCCCTTTAGATTTTAGTAGATCTCATGTGAATTAGCAGCTCATGAAAGCACCTCCTGCTGTAGGTGGTTGGATGATGATCATCCCCATCCCCTGCACAATCCCGCTGTCTGGATAGAACAAAGCCCAACCGCTGCTACAAGAGCCATTTCACTTCCTCAGGAAGAACAAAATGTGCCTTATTGCTCAGTGCAAAGTGGTCATCCCAGTACCCAGACAATTCAGCAGAGCTTCATCCCTAGGAACCACCACAGCGTTTCACAACAGCACATCACAAAGAGCTTCCCTTAAAATGAAAAGGCTAAAGAAGAGCAATTCTCTGAGCTGTTAATAAGGAAGCTGGGAACATGCACAAGTGGCTGCAGAGGCAGCTGGGCTCTTCACTTCTCTACCACAATTCACAATCCTTGGAACAGAGCAACAGCCAACAGTGGGCTCTAGCACTACATGTATGACCCATCAACACACCACCTGAATGCCCAGCATCAGGGCAGTAACAAGGACCAGCCTCACCTCAGCTGTTCCACAGGTCTCAATAAGGCTAAACACAGTGCTCAGCAGCACAGCAGTGACAGAGGCTCCTTGCACACCTCAAAGACATGCCAAGCAACCGGTGCTAAGGACACTGCATCCAGCAGCAATGCTGAAGGGCCCTAAGGAAGCAAAGTTCATTTTCTCCCTGTCCCGTGGGGGATGAGCAACCCATACCTGCACACTACAGCTCTTACAGCATTTCCTGAGGCTGTGCTCTGTGGAGCTGCCACATTTCTGCAGCACCATGCTTAGTGACAGAGGGTTCTTCCAGGAGCTCCACCACGAACACCAGACTACAGGCACTTACCGCTCTGCACTGTATATCTGAGCAAGTGTAATGGCAGCCAGGTGTTAAACAAGTGATAGCTTCCCCCAGACAGCAGTCAGCATCTGGCTCCCATCAGCCTGAGCTCTGCAGGAGGGGACGACTCCTCTGCACTCTCCTGACCTCTCTCACCTTCTCACCCAGTAATATTTACTAAGCCTGCAACCTTCTGAAGGCATCCATCATGCTTGGTAACATCACTCATCAGCTGCAAACTGCAACAAGGCTGCACAGAAATGAACTGTCATTAGCAGGTACTGACATTTGGCCTAATGCTTGTGTTTGTCAGGCTGCTTTTCAGCAGTCGGATTCCTTTTCCTTTACTCACTGAGCATAACAAAGGCAACACAAGGAAATGCATAATGACAAGCCACGGGGCTGCACTGCTCATCTCAGGAGCAGTGACACAGGATTGCACCAGGGGATGTGGAGCTCCACTGCTCCAGGCTCAGCGGCAGCACGCAGAGCTGATGGAGAAAGCACTGGGCTGCAGAGTGCTCCATTAAAAAACAGCTGGAATACATTTGTTATGAATAGATACGCCAATGAGGACCTCTAAATTAAGTATGAAAATGCCAAGAATAAACTTACAAAAGAAGACACAATGGCCTTCAAAAGTCTACAGGACTCTGGAAACTACCACGGTCAAGAACCAATGCACACACAGCTGAGCTCACTGCACTGACACCGAAGTGGTTATTCCAAGATACAGAGCTCCTCCTGCTCCCATGGTTCTTGGGGTGCATCAGTATTTTGTGCAGCCGTGGAGCTGCAAACCTCAGCAGGCACCCAACAGAAATTTTACACTAACCCACAGAATTATATCAAATCCCATTTGAGGACATTATCACAGGGTTAACATCCACTCTGGCTTCAGATAATACAGCAGCAATAAATGGTAACGTGCACTAAAGAACATGATTTAGATTTTGCTGAGCAGGCTTGGCATCTATAAATCTCAGCACTCTTAACATTTGAAGTTGTTATTCCAGTGACAAAAAAAAAGACATGAGGGAGACAACAGTTTTTATCTCCATTAACGTTTTGTTGTTATTCAGAGAATACAGCCATGGACTGATCTAAGCCAAATGACAGCAGTTTGTTCACATACTCAGAGGGCAGAGGTAGTGGTTGTGTTTTATGCCCACTCTTTGAGCTGAACCACAAGGCAGCGGAGATAAAAAAAGGGGGGATTAGTTGTCTATTTTGGTTTCTGGTTTCTATTTTCATTACCTTTCCATTGAAAGGATCTGCTTTAGCACGGATTTAGGAGCGAAGGTCCAGCAAACACTGCTGAGCTGCTGCCCACCCTGCATACACAACAAGAAACAGCTCTAAAAAGAAACAAAAAGGCTGTGCAAAAATTCTGCCTGGAAATTGCTCTCTCCTACAGCCCTGAAGCCCAAACTTCTGTGAATTTCTTTAACTTCCCAGGAGGTTGCAATAAAATGCACCTAACCTACTTGGAGTTTTTCTTTCTCCCCAAGGCATGTGTTGTACCTCAAAGCCCTACAGCATCCTTTGCAAGCTGACCCCAAAACAGAGAGCTGAAGACGCAGTGAGGGTTGGTTTACTGAAGCAGTAAAAGACTGAAAAGCAACAAAACAGAAGGGCCACAGAAGCCACACAGCCACCTCTCGAGCTCCTGGATCTCCAATGCTGCTGAGGTTGGCACTGCTCGTACACACACCCCAGATAGCAGAGGCCACCAGAGCCACATACCCTGGCAATCCCACCCACATTTGCTGTGCAGTGAAAAGTGACAGAAACACCTCAGGCTGCCCCCCTTCAGTTGCTGTCCATCCCCAGCCCCAGCCCCAACCCACCCTCAAGCTCTGCAGCCCTGCTCACACTGCACAGATCCATGGAACAGAGCAGGAAGATCAGAACAGAGCAGGGATCTCAGGGATAACAACAGAGCCCAGGACTTCCTTCAGTCTCCTCCATGCCAAAAGAGGTACCACCAACTTGTGTTTGTGCCTCCAGAGCCAAAGGCCAACAGCACAGCGGGAAGCAGTGCCATTCTCCATCCCTTCCATGGCTGCAGCCATGATGGAGAAACAAAATCCTTCAGTCAAAGATCCATCAAAAGTTTCCCTCTCGAGAAATGAGGCTTACAATACATAAGGAGAAAAATAACAGCCAGCACTGGGATGACTGCTCTGAATAGAGGTATCGACTCTAATTGTTCAATTACACCTTTACTGGGGAAGACAGCAGGATGTAAGCTGTATAAAGCGCTTCTGACAATGCACAAACAACATCTCCCCTCAGAGGTAAGAGCTGCCACATGGCTCGTGCCCATTTCACACAGAATTACACTTTTGGGGCATCTGGGACATCAGATCTGGATGGTGCAGGCACCACGAGGCACTGACCACCCTACTGCTGTTTTGCCTGAACCCTGTGGTGGATGGGCTCCTGCCAATGAGCAGAGTGGCTCCATCCTCCAGCCACATCCACACCCCCCTGCCCCAACCTGCACACTGGCCTCCTGCTCCTCCGCACAGGACAGAGTGATTGAACAGCCATGGTGCTGCCCCTGGCCCAGTTCTCCGGCTGCAGGGTCTGGATGCTGCCAACACCTGAAGGCACAGCTCCGGGGAGCTGGAAGGAGTGCAGGAGGAGCATGGGATGCACAGCCAAGATCTGCAGGGGCACTGGGGGAAGCGGGCATGTGCTGGGTGCTCAGCCTCCAGCTTGAAGCTTCCCCAGCCTGCAGCCCAGCCCTGCGTGGCCCCACGCTCCCTGCAGTACCCATCCCTGTGGCTGCAGCTGGGCTTTGTGCCTGCTCAGCACATCAACATAAGCACTTCCAGCTCCTGGTCACAGCCACGCAGCTGAGTTGGGGAGGAGCGCGCAGCTGCTATTTTTAACCTGCTTGATCAGCATCCTGCCACGTCAACAGCAGCCTCAGCCCTGCTGCACTGTTGTTCCACTGCCTCACCTTCACACACCTCTCACAGCCCACGCCAGATTATTTCTAGCACCTCGCACAGCCAAACTTCAGTTTTCAAAGGCTCTCTTCCCCCAAATCCCCTGGGAGAGGAATATCTCTGATCCAGCCCAGACCTGAAGCCAAGCAGCAGCTGATAACCATCTTTCATGACCTTGCCTGGTTTCTTCTCGCAAACAATGTTCACAGGGATCTAATGACCCACAAGCTGGGAGCTTCCTAGCTGTGTTCCCTTGTAGGTAACTGCTGTTCTGGGGAGGTTTCGGAGGTTTCAGAGGTTTCCCCACCAGATTTCTCATGCCTCTGTCCCAGCACAGCCCAGGGTGACCACAGACAGAGCCCAGGGTGTGAGCACTCTGCATCAGTACAGCCACCCCATCAGCAGTGGGACTGAGCTGCAGCATTACCTGCTGCCAGCACTCCCAGTAATCCGGGATTACAGAGTCCCCAAACAAATCTATTCTCTCCTTAATCCACAGATTAGAGCATCCCAAGTCAGCTTTGACGCGGTACACTAGGAATGGCCAAGTTAGACTCATCCCCTTTGCAGTGATCCCAGGATTAGACAGGAGACACGTCCACAGCCCTGCAGAACAACCAGACCGTGTGCAGGGTGAGGCTGGGGAGCCCTATAATGTCTGTGTATAAATAAAAGCACAAAGGATGGAGTTGTGTAATCAAAGTACTTACGCGATAGAACAACCACTTCAAGGAGGTTCCTGGATTAATCAAATCTCAATCCAGATGATCCCCAGAGAGCAATTAACAGCATTGGTGACAACAAAAATATCTGGTAGCTCTTATCCCGAGCCAGGCATGGGGGAAACACCTCACTTCCTGCTTCTAAGAGAACTTCTGCATAGACAGAATAAAAAGTCAGTGTCACTGCCACAGAGAGCTCTTAGCAAGTGGACACAAAGCAAGAAAGCTTTTAGGTACTCAGTACAGTGAGACCTGGCTTCATAGAGAAGCTGATCCATTCCTGCAGCTCTGTTGGTGCAAGGAGAATGCAGCGGCCAACCCAGGTCACTCAGTGACCTGAGAGAATGAGTGGCAAGAGACAACCAGGTTTGGGTGCATGGATTGTTTCTCCCTCCACAAACCAGAGCATCTAATGTGCAGCCCTGAGGAAGCTGCTCACAATCCAATGCTCCTGGGACCTGTGGGACAGGGACTGCTATGCGTGGGGCACAGCTGACTGGGAATGGAGGGTGGCAGGGAGGCTACAGCTGGGAGCAGTGAGATTAAACTGGGCAATAAGAAACGAGGGCTTAATGACAGATTTCCTAATGGCAAATCTATTTGATTTCGGAAACACAGTTCAGGGAAATTAAAGATTCACTTCAGCACCAGCGCACAGGGGTGCAGGCAGGAGCTGCATCCTCAGCATCTGGCAGAGCCCTGGGGGCACCCAGTGCCCCACAGATGTGGCCATGGATGGCAGGACCAGACCAGCAGGAAGGCACAGCTCTCCAAGAGCCCTATAACAGTGCCAAGCTACATGGGCTGTCTGCCACTGCAGCCCAAGAGTCCCACAGCAGCACAACAGATAGAGATGGAGAGGACAGGAGGACCCTGCCCCGCTACCAGGCACCCAGTGGGAGACATGCTCACAACTCCCAGAGCACAACCCCAGTTCTGCCACTCATCTGGCATCCCACTGGCAAAGCCCTGATGGCCACAGCTCCCATTCTACCCAAACCACTGAGTGCAGGCTCCAAGGTACCAAGCACAGCAAAGGGTGCCAACAAAGCTCTTCCCACATCTGGAGGCATTTGCCCAACTGCAGCCATGGGAAGGGCTCAGAGAATGGCCAGTTGGGTGGGAGGGCAGCACAACCATGGCTCACAGCCCAGCTGGGGGATTCAGGATGCTTTGGCTTGGGCTGCTGGGAGCTGCCCAGCTCTGGGGATGGAAGTGGGGGGTGCCCTTCAGCACAAACCCTGGGCCAGACCCCTTGGGGATGTGCACTACATCTCTGCAACTCCATCTTCCCTGGCAGCTAGAGCTGAATTAGCACAATGGGTGCATCTCCTTCATTAGAGGTACTTCTGAGAGTCACACAAGAACAAGGCCTTAAGTGTGTGCTTTTGAAATACCACCCTCACCCCATATTTGCATAAAAATACCAGGCCTATTTAAGTGACACTTCACCAAACCACATTACACAAGTCTATTTACTTCCTCAGCTGACACACCTCAGACACCTCCGTTTCTAAAGCAGGTTTTCACCCGCCGAGCAGGCTATGGGAGGATTTGTGACAGAAGGCAGGTTAGCAACAAGATCGTTTGATGAATATGATGCTTTCGCATGCCAAAAAAAAAAAAAAAGAAAAGAAAAAACGGAACAACATTTTCTTTAATTATTTTTCTCTTCCACACCAGCAAGCCCTACCACTTCAGAGCACACAGCATTCTCAGGCAGAATAACTACACCTAGATGCAGAAGCAGTGGGTTACCTACAAACAGTTCTGTCTATGGGGAGGACAAGTGTAGTTTTCTAGTGCTGTTTCCTACACTGCTCTGAAAACACCAGCATACAACTTTGAGAAATTCACCATGGATTACAGACAGACCAAAGCTTATCACTGCAACAGCAGGTTGGAAAATCCCCAGCTCTCTGAGTGCCACCCGCTGACCTCACTGCAGGCACAGCTCAGCCTTTCATCCTCCCAGCCGGGTCACAGCAGGCCAGCCACATCCCATCTGTATGTGCTGCCTGCCGCAGTCATGGCAAGCTCATCCTTCCACAGACCACAACCAAGGCTGCCTGCCAGGTGGAAGCATGGAGCTCCCCTGCCCTGTGTGCACTGCCCCACTGGAAGCCCTGTCTCGCATCATCCCACAAACACAGGAACATCCCCACCTGTGCTGGCAGAACCAGGCCAGCTCCACAGCCCTGCCCCATGGATTGAGGCACATGGGGCCAGCACTGGGACACGGTGCCAGCAGCACTGCAGCTTCACTCCACTGCCTCCAGTCCTTGTCAACTCCGAGTACTTGCATTTCAGCTACACACACACACGCAGTGCCAGCTAGCACAGGGTCTTCTATTGTGGCTCATCAGGTATCCAAAGCTTGTAGCTACTATATTAAGGTGCCATCTTTCCATTAAATGAACCCTCCTTGAGTGATATCCTGGAGTCATAACATTCCATCAGTCTGGTCCTATGCTGCCTTTCTCCACAGCCTTACAAGAATGAACCAATAAGGGGAGGAGCATTTGGCTGCTAACCACGCAGCTGATCACCCTGTCCATGCTCTCTGGTGTGGAGACTGTTGTCAAAATTTCCTGTGAAGTGTCAGTTCTTATGGGAGAACCACTAACTGCTGAAGGGACGGGGCACTCAGTTTTGCCTCAGAGCAACCACATTTTCCTCCTGGGGCAGAAAGCAGGAGGGCTGTGCCAGTGCTGTTACACAGCTGGCTGCACTCTGGCTGCCCACCTACCATTTGGGCAGGTTGTAGCACCACAGGTGAGCACTTTGCAGCTGATTGTTTGATCCCTGAACTGAGCATGGCCTCACCAGCTCCCCTAACCCACAATCACTGCAGGAAATTCATGTCCCAGTGCAGCAGTGGCCAAGGCTATGACACTGCTCATGTCTAACAGTTTTGGCATTTCCTCAACTCTGTAATACACAAGTCAGAAAGCATGTTTCTTCTTGCAGAGGCTTGCAGGAAAAATAGCCCTGAGACAGCCGTTTAACTCCTATAACAACAATTACACTCATATTTATACTTCCTAACCCTACAAGAATAGCTACTGTCAGATGCTACTCGGGGAAGCACCTACACAGTCATAAGATAATGAAACCTCTTTTGACTCCGTGCCTGCCTTGCATCCCCCAAGCCTTCCCACTACTCAGCACAACAGCCATCAGGAATGCTTGCTCTTGCAAGGCAACAGCAGCGTGAGTGCTTTGTTGCAATGAGGAACTCCTCAGCAACCCCACATGAGCGCTGCTTACTCCCACAGAACAGAACAGGCAGCAGGACCATGAGCCCCGTGCTCACCTGGCCCACACAGCCGTGCCCTGACACAGCAGCTCCCCGAGGAACAGACACGCATCAGTGCTAAACGCACACGCTGGTGGATGGCAGCCCGCAGGGAGCGGCTCGCTGCTGCTCAGTCACAAACCCGGCTCTAAGCGCTCCGGGCGCTGCCCCGGTCCCATCGGCCCCATTTCGGCTCCATAGCACATAGGCATCCGCTGCCCTTCCCGAGAATCACAGCAACATCGGGCAGCTCTGAAGCGCCGCGAGGAGAAGGGCCGGGACTCGCGAGCGCCGAAGCACGCCCAGAGCCGCTGCTAGTTACAGCTCCTCTGACTCGTATACAACTGCGGGAGCGACACGCCGGATTGCGGCTCCGGCTCTTGCAGCATCCACTGAGGGACAGCTCTAGCTGACACCAGAGAGGTTCTCCTGTATCTAAGATGTCAGACCTCATCCGCAACGCCGGATCCGGAGAGGACTGCGGCCGCAGCGGGTGGGCAAGCCGCGATGCCGGTGGAAATCCGCCGGGTCCGGCGCTGCTGAGTCACCGGAGCGGGGTAACCGCAGCCCGCGCGGCTCTGCGGGGTTCGGCCCGCTCTCCCTCCCGTTCCCCAGCAGCAACTGCCGCTGCCCAGCGGGACGGCCGCAGTCCCCGGGCGGCCCGAACCACGCCGCGCTCCGGGGACATGGAGATGGGAGTCGGCGGCGCGAAGGGAATCGGGAGGGCAGGGGGGGATGCTGCTGGGGGGCGGCCCCCACCTGCTGCCGCCGCCCCCGAGGCGCTCACCTTCCGTCGCATAGCTGTGGTCTCGCAGGAAACTGCTGTTGATCTTGCGGGTCTCAACGTCCTCCTCCATTGACGGCGGGCTGGCAGGCTCGGGGCGTCAGCAGCCGCAGCCGCGGATCCATCATCCCCCCCGCGCCCTGCTCCGCGGCGGCCGGCCGCGAAATGCGGCGGCGTGGGGGGAGCGCAGGGGCGGCGGAGCCGCTGGCTCCTCCCATACGGCACCGCACAGCTCCGCGCCGCGCTGCAGGGCGTGCCCCGCTTCGCCCGCCCCGTCGGGTACGGCGCAGCTCGGGCGGAGCGGGCCCGGGATGCTCCTACCGCGCCGGAGCTCTCGGACGAAGGAGGACAGGGACTGGGAACGCGGACCCGCACATCGCGAACCGCAATGCATTGCTGATCTGACCGCAGGCCCCTTTACCGGCAGAAGAGGAGCAGCAGCGCGTAAAGAGGCGTCCCAAACCACGGGGCTGGTCAAGACAGCGGCGACACGGTGCGCTCCCGGGACTGCTCCAGCGGGGCTCGCAGTGCCTCAGCTGCGGAAAGCAATCGGGCTGCGGGACGGTTATGGATGCGACGGTCACTGCACGTCGGGGGAGCGGTGACACCACCAGGTGAACAGCACGAACAGTAACCACCAGACAACGGAGAGTCTTGCATCTCAGGGAACATTTCCAAAAGGACGGGCGCTATTCTAGACATAGCGCTTGGTGCGCTCCAAAAGGAAACACTTTATTGGGTGGGTTTTGGAGAGAAAAAGCCTTGGCAATGACTGAGCAGCTGTCAGACACAGAAATACACGAGGATGATTTCCTCTGATTCCACCTCTGTTACTTGCTGCATCTGAGCTCAAAGTAAAGCCCATACACGGTGCTGGTATACAAGATATCCCCAGAAAGACAGTGATGTGTGCCCTGGGAACCAGCATGAGAGGGCAGACATACCTCTACGTCTCAGACCAGAGCCACAGCTGACCCACAGCTTTCCTTCACCCAGTTGCTGCCAAAGGGACACAGGCATATGAACACAGCCTGCATCCTACCTGGGTGCCCACCTCCTGCAGCCCCACCACAGAGCACAGTGCCACATCATCACAGCGTAACTGTTACTGGGATGGAAGGGAAATATGGGAGGCAGAGGGAACAGACACAGACACTGGGTGACACTGTAAGATGCATCACTGCACTGCAGTTTAATTTCCTCTCCTAACTGTAGTATAATTAGAATCTCACGGGCAAGGTGCAGCATTTTATAGCTGGCAGCATTCTACTGGGATGGCGCTGCCTCCTGGGGAGATGTTTATTTCAGGGGAGCATAAGAGACACCTTCTTCTGGTGAAGAAGCTGAAGGACTCCATCATGCAC
This sequence comes from Coturnix japonica, assembly GCF_054131305.1. Taxonomy (NCBI): domain Eukaryota; kingdom Metazoa; phylum Chordata; class Aves; order Galliformes; family Phasianidae; genus Coturnix; species Coturnix japonica. The sequence continues at coordinate 1,711,525 of NC_140680.1, read as the reverse complement.
CTTGTGGGCAAGGCAAGGCCATGCCACAGCTCACAGCCGAAGAAGCTCATGGGTCCCCACAGACAAGTGCTACTGCAAGGCCGGATATCCTGACGTGAATTCCCAGGTCCTCAGCTGTCTGCCCCGCAGAACCAGTTCTGACGTGCTGTAACATGGAGGCTGATAGAAGGCATTGTAAAACTGCACCTTGGAGAACTCTGGCACTTACAGGACCAGGAACCTGCTGACCCAGGGCAGGACAACCCACACACCTCTGCACTGTGTTCTTATCCACACGCATTTCCTGTCCACAAAGAGGAGCTAATGGTCCTAACCTCCCACAGTAAAAGAGAGAAGGAAAAGAAAGATTAAATGCACATATTTAGACACACACAGGTATCTGATTATCTCTACCTACAACATTTGCTTGCCTACAGGTAGGCACTTGCACTCTTTTACTCTCTGAATGATGCAGGAGCAGCCTAACTCAAGCAATTTCAACTCCAGAAAAGAAAGATGATGACAGATTATTATTATTTTTTAATAACCAGATGCTAATTTCCTCCCTTCAAGCTTCAGATGGCAGCTCTTGGTCAAAAGGCAGCACCCCAGCTCAATCGCAAGCTCCAGAAATGGTTATGAATATAATTTTTGAAATATAAACACAAACTAGCAGCTCCTTCCCTTTCTTTCCAGAAGGTTCTGCTTTCAGTGCATTTCCACTTCAACATGTGCCAGCTCCTTTCTCCTTTATTAACTAGAAAAATTCTTCTCCTTATTACGCACAATTACAAATTCATAAGTCCTGCAAAGTTTCTCAATGCAGTGTAATACATCTGCAAGCCACCTGTTTGTTATGCAACTTGCATAGAAGCTGCATCATGAAATCCATTTATTCTCAGCTTTTTAAAACCCAGGAACGAGCCTCCACAACATCTAAAAGAATTATCTGTCCTAAGCAGGAACCCATTTGCAGATTAAATTTGCCAAAGGGCAGCTTGGAGCTGACACTGCTTACCAAACTCGCAAGCGTCTCCACATTCTGTACTTTAACACCTCTTGAAAAGCCAGGAAATATTCCGCTCCACTGATTTTGCTTCAACTAGAACAGGCTCTGTGCATGGGTTTCTGCAGGACCTATCCAGTGTATTAATAATAACTGAATCAAAACTCATTCTCAGCATGAAGCTTGCATGAAAAAGTTCATCAAATCTGTTTTTATCTTCACATTCCTGAGTATTAATCTGTTTTCCTAAGTACTGGTATGTGGTAGAAAACCTTTTTTTGTTGTTGTTGTTGTTTTTGTTTTTTAACTGTTTAATATACTACTAGGTAACATTCCTTTTGAACCTTGAAAATCTCTCTCTATTACCCTGGCTCATGCCACAAGACATTCACAGCCCATGGAACCCATGGATTTTGGGAAAGACTTGGGAAAGGTACCACTTGCACGGCCCACAAAAACCCATTCCAATTCAGCCCACAGAAAGATGTGCACTGCAGGTGAATGTGCTCCAGGTGAGCTCCTCATGTGGGCTCTTCCCTCTCAATCTGCGGTCCCAGAATGGGACAGCCCTGTGGGCACAGCATAGCATACGAGTCCCACTGCTGTTATGGGCACTGCAAAGCTTCCCATGGATTCCCCATGTGCTGCTCCAAAACTGTGTCCTTGTGTTTCTCATGCAGTGCACCAAAAAAAGACAACTCTGAACCTTAATTTAGCATGACTTAAACCAAGACAATGAAATCTGGGAAGCGAAACTGAATGTAAAAGACAAGTAGCATGTCTCCCTCCATGAGCGACTCAGGGTCAGGACCTCAAGGCAGAAAAGGAAAGAAACAGTTCACTGAATGAAAAGTAGGCAGAGACCTCTGTGTCCCAAAGGGAATGTGATAAACTGATCTGCCTTGCTTCCACCCTTGCTGCATGCTACTGCTGGTGCTGCCTGGTTAGTGGTACAGCAGAAACGAGCACTGACACATCTTGCCCTGGCTCAGAGATTACCTGCTCTTGATGTTTTCTCTCCTGCCTTGAATTAGAACAGGCAGTTTTTGTGACATTTCAGCAGGCCTTTCTTTGTTTTAACTCTCTTCCTGCTGAGTATTTTATGTCAGGGTTTGAGAAGAGCCTTCTCTGGCCCAGTTTTACCCATCAGAACAATTGCCACCTTCCACAAGGAACGTGGTCTTTCACCCTTTATACATACAGAAACAGCTACAACTGAGCTACTGCAACACCTTTTTTCAGTGCAAAACCGCTCTCTGTTTTCTTCTGTATTGACAGAACTGCATGTGTATGCATATGTGTGGCTGTGTGTACCACATGTGGGGAGGTGATATTGGCACAGAGCTCAATATGCACAAGACCAGAGCCAGGTACCTCCACTGAATCAAGAGCAATCATTAAATCACAGCATCTTTAATCTCAACAGAACTATTTGGAAGAGGAAACATCTCCACTGCTAAAAGTTTCAAGCCTCACAGTTTGTTCTCTCTGCTTCTGAAAGCAGTGAGAACTGAAGACTGGCAATAATCAGGCTTAAATGTTAATAGGAAATTCAGATCGATTCATGCCCCATTAAAAATCAAATATTAAAAAAAAAAAAAAAAGACATCAGGAATTTCCTTTATATCATCTCATCACATACTTTGGATATACCTCTCATTTTCCCTATCATTTTTAATCTTTATCTTAGTTCAGGGACAATCACCATGTCCTTTAGGAGCTGTCTTTTATTCTAGCACATGAGCTGATCTGGTATATACTCCTAGATGTACTGTCTTAATGTTCTCTTCTTAGCTCATTTCATAGTTTATTTTCTATTTCCTTGGGTCATTCTCCGCTAGCATCGGGATTTCCCTGAGGAACTGGACTTCTGACTGTAAACAGGGTTATGCAGTTAGTTACCTTATCTCTTATGGACATGTAACCATCTTATGTTTGTTTATCAGTGACGCACCAAAAGCACAGGTAGAATTACTTGTAAAGTCTGTCTCACTCCATACGTATACATTTTATACATATGCACATATATTATGAACTGAAAAGGTAACTAAACAATTGAATACATTTAAATCAGAAGAAGAGATTCCATTGGTGTGTCCCAAAGAGTGTCCCTTGATTGCCTACAATCTGGTTTGTATTTCTACACCCACAACACCCGCTGTTCTGCTGAGGAGGGCGCAGACCATCAGGCAATGCAGTGAGCAGCGGGGCAGCCTTGTGGCTCACACAGCCCAGCAATCAGCCTGCTTGGATGTGCATGCCCCATCCACTCCTACTAGCCCTGGTTGTGCCAACAGAGACAAATCCCACCACCAAGAGAGCCCTGCTGTGCTTTTGCCCATCCAGGTGGACGCAGCCCATTTTTGCAGCCACTTGGCCCACTGTCATTTACTTTCCTGTAGCAAACAGCTTCCTTTAGCAGTGCTCTGACTCCAACCACATCCTTCAGGCAGGTGATGGGCCTGATGCTGACCTTGCCAGTGCCTCATGGCAGAAATGCTCCCTAGGCAGTCAATGTACAAGGGGAACTGCACTGGGACATTTTGTATCCATGGGATCAAACACTGTTCCTTAATTTTCTGCAGGAGTTTGATTTCAAATGCAGCTTTTTAAAAGCCAAAGTGTGCTTCTTTTCATCCAACCACACCTGATAATGCATCAGATATTCTGACTATGGAACTGCAGTGCAAACAAAGCACTTCCAGAGAAGACTTGTTACAAACTGCAGCTTCTATTACTCTACAAATTCTCTTACCACAAACAAGCACATTTTTCTCTGCATTATTTCTTTTGAACAAGATGATTTTGCAAGTCCTTTCCACCCTTATGATTCTATACAACATTCCCAAAAAAGAATGAGACTTTTTTTGAGAATCTAAGACCTCAACGTTCTTTAAAGGATATAATGTGAACTCTTTGTCACATGTTCCTCACATCAGAGATATAATTAGCTTAAATAATTACTCAGTAAATAGGATTTGCCACATCTGAAGATTAAGGCCACTTGTTATAGCATCGGTGTACCAGAACTCACTGAGAGCAGTTCATGCTAAGCAATAAGCTTCTGCTTGAGAGCAGTGAGCTGTACTACAGCTGAGGCCTCCTGTTATGGCTGGGGCAATTTGCTGTCATTGGCTTTTTGTCTGTTTTAACTTTCTAAACACTCCACCAAAAATGACAGCAGTATGACAGAAATTGATTTATGTTGGTTGGGTACCCAGGTCTGATATGGGGCTGAAAGGATGCAAAGATGATACTGGAACACTGTTCATCAAGTAGTCATTACAGGAAGTCTAAGGTCAAATAACTAAATCTAGTGAGCACAGAGTGGAAAAATAAGGGCAACATTTTGTTTATCACATATCCCTATTGATTTATTTCCAGTTGGTGAAGAAAAATCATATTGTTAACTCCAATGTATTATACAGCAATATAAATACAAAAAAGTTTTAGATTTGGTCACCATATAGAAGAAGATGTGAATTTGTATGTGCATTTGAGCAAAACAAGCACTGTAAAATTATACTGAAGATCATCTGCTTATCTTCCCAATGGAAGCATCCTTCAGCTTTGTGTGCCCTTCATCTGCTGCTCATGGGATGCAATGCACACGGGCTGATTTTTCACAGCAACTTTATGGACCAGATCCTGCTGGTGTCCGTTTCCATGTGAGCAGCCCTCCAACAGCATCCTTCCTCCATTGTTCACCACTACCCTACTTTAAAAAGTCTGGTCACAGAGCCAAGGGTGAAAAACAATTCCACAGTGCAAAGATGACAGCCACACACTTCAACAGAGAAGAAAACTGGAAAGCTACCAAACAACCAATGGTCTGTAACCTGGTTATCCACCAGCTGCCTGATCAGAAGCAGCACAAAGGCAAAAACGGGGTTAGCTTGACCCCAGAGAGAAGCTGAGTTTGTCAGGCAATGTATTTCTATGGAGCACTCAGAAGCTTCCCCTCATATCCCAGGATGAAACATCGTCAGCATGACTATTTAAGATTTCTGTTGAACACACAAGATTTTGCACAGTCATTTTGAATTGTGTATCCTAAACTACAATTACTCCACTGCCTTCATTTCATTTGAGCATGGTCTACACCAGAAAGCAATGAAATCACTGCATAAATTTAAGCAGGGCTACCCACATCTTACAACACAAGCACAGACAGTTTTACAGCACCACAAACCTTTGCACTAGGATTATTACATAGAAATCATTCTGCTTGTCTTCAAATGTCATCTAGCAGCAGAACCGAGTAGAACACTTGGATACGGCTTAGCCATCCTTATAAAACTGAAAGCACATGGGCTAATCAGCCAGACAGGATTAATTCCCCAAAGAAAACAATATTGCATGTCTGGCAGAGCAGCAGTTATGACCTGCATCAAGATTACTTTGTTCTGCAGCCATTGAAGGATGGCTGCCCAACCATCCTGGTGGAAAGCTCGACACTGGGTAAGGCAAAATAAAACAACTGTTGGCTCCAACACTGAAAGCCAGACAATTCAGAGAGCCCAGATCAGCCATCTGCAGGCGCATCTCCCCGCTGACCGTCCTAAAATTCACAGCAGTCTGCACATTTTTAGTGACCCTCCACAGAGCAGCAAACGCACACTGCGCTCCCTCCTGCTCATAGGCAGCTCTTCCCCCACAGCTGACCTGACAGAAAGACACAAAGCCTGCAGGCAACAAAAACAAGTTTGAGATCCATTTGAGTGCTGGAAAGCAGCCCCAGCTTCACTGTGCTTCATTTCATGCGGAACATATTTTAAGCACAAAACTATTTTGGTAAGAGAAAATTCAACAAGTCATCATAACATACTGATTCATCCACTTCTTCAGTACTGTAAAGCCATGTTGTTCTACCAGAATGGCACTGTTGTCATAGGAGATGACAGCTGCGGCATTTGGTGTGCACTTGAATTTCCTGCCACAACACAGCTGAGTAAAGGGAGCAGGAATGGAATGCATTTGACAGGAAAGCACAGTTCCACATCACACCTACACGTGCATCTCATCATAACCTCCTATAAAACTAAGCCCCTCAGATAATCATCTCTCAGCTCAAATTATGTTTGTATTTGAAGTGTCTGTATATTGATGGAAGGCCAAGAATTGTTATGTTTTTCCTGTTCAACATCACTCACATGAATGTGCTGCTGAATTTAGATGGCAGCGGTCCTTCTCCACGACTCAGAGCCACAAAGAGGGAACAGCAATGACAAAGTCAGCAAATCCAGCAGTCTATGTCTCCTGTTTACACCCAATTTCTACTTCCAAAAATCTCCAGGAGAAAAGATGGGATGTGAATATTGTCTAAGGATATGAATGCAATGAAAGGACATCACAGAGACAGGACACACACAGAGGATGCTTTAGGACATTGGCCAGATCTGTGCTTTCCATTTACAGAGAGACCACGTTTTAACAAAAAAACAGTGATTGTGCTTCTAGACAATCACAACAAAGAACACTTTGGGAACAACAGAAGGGCACCATGAGGGTCCTTAGAGTTTGCACGGTATCTCAAAATGCAAACGTTGTAAAACTAATATTTGCACGCCTGTGGTATTTACATCTAATCTACCTCATTGTTTGGAAAAACAAACCTGAAAAAGTGTTAATTAATAAAAGATATCACGTCTTATTGCCGTTTGTACAGTAATTACAAAAACCACAAATCCACCTGTTAAGTAGTCAGCAAACAAGACAAATGACTCTGTTATGTTAAACAGATTATAAAATGCCTCAGGGAAGGAATCTAATAGCCCTGACCAAACCATGAACCAACAGCCTGCTCCGCCACATGGGTTGCACGCGAGCACAAGTACGTGTACGTGCTCTCACACGGCTCTGCCATTCTCAAAGGCATTTCCTGCGCTGCACATACTAACAATATGAGCAATGAGGTCAGTACAGTATTACGTGCAAAAGAATCTACATTGAAACGTGATGATGTGATCATTAAGATTTTATTGTCCCTCAAAAAAATCACCTCCTAAAACAAGCAGCTATCTCCACCAAGATGAAACTGAAACAATATGCAAAGTAGCATTAAACCTAATTGCCCAATCCATATGGGAATGCAGTTACTTTAATCCAATTTAACAAACAAAATTGATTCTATTCTTGTCATGTTTCTTAATGATTTCTGAACATTTAAAGGAAGAAACACTCCTTCATGGGTAGTAATTGATTCATTAGTATGTTTTGTGGGCACTCAGCGCAGTACCAAGGTACCAAAACACGGAGCATCTTACTCTTCACTTCTTTGAAGTGCCAGTTTCTCCATGCCACGACCACTCACCTAAAACAATAACCACACTAACTAAAGAAAAAAGACATTGGCGTATTTCAGATGGCTATCCTGAGTTTACGTAGATTAGAAACTCATTCAACCTGACCTGTAGCAGTATACACCAGAACTGCTGCAGAAAGGTGCCCTGTGATAAGGGATTACACACTCAGCTCCTGCCAGGCAAAGCACAGATGTTAGCTCCTATGGTGTTGGTCCCCCATGTGCCTGCCCCAAACACATCTCCTGTAGCCCTCCCGCTCCAACTCCCCACACCAGATCAGACAAAACTGAAGCCCATTTTATATCCATCCACATAAGCTCTCTCCTAAGACGTTAGCAGACATTACAGTGCTTAATTTTCCCAACACTCACATTTATGAGAACAAAACATCAAGGGTGTGACAGCAACATCTTCCTCACTCCTGCATCAAATAATGCATCAGAAAAGCATGTCCGTGACATACCATCACAAGTACTTTCCAAGGCCATCTCAGCCACATATGTGGAATTTCATCAAGGGCTGAGCTGCCCTTGGAAAGCACCAAGGGAGTAGCTGTCTGTGTGCAGGCAGCAGTCTGAGCTCGGCAGTGATGCTGTGAGCACACACCTGCTCCAGACCAGCAGGAAGCCATGTGTGGTATGGAGAATGCTGACCCAAAACCACACAGGATGGGGAGCCCCTCCCCTACCATTCTCCTAACTGTTCCCATGAATATTCTGTAAGTATCCTGTTCCAGACCAAGACAACAAAAGGAGTAAGAAAAACAAACAGAGTGATAGAACAGCTCAGCATTTGGATACAAAACACATCCACAACAGAGGCAAGGGGTCCTGACCTCATCCTTATTTGCACTTAGTTTTCTACTCTCTGGCTTCTTAATGCATATTGCCTTCACAAAGATGTTGTGCAAATTAATTAGGTAATGTTTTAAAAGCCTTTTTGATGACATTTGTTGCTAAGTTCATTCATCATGCAGGTGGGCAGAGCAGCTGGAATAGGCACAAGGGGAAGATATTTGTGGCAGAGTTCAGAGAGTGAGGTAGAAGAACCTGGCTCAGATACTTGGGAACAGATCTTCACTGAATAAGCTGGTAAGGACTGAGTCCTGTGAGCCATGGAGCATCCACTGCTCCCTGCACAGCAAGTGAGCTCACAGGCATTCCACAGACATAACCATGACTGTTCAGTGCTCATAGGAATGGGGGCCACAAGAAACAGAGCAACGCACAGCAAAAATCACACACAGTTGTGCAATACCTATACTGAAGAACATCTGATGGGATGGAGGCCCCAGAGGCTCATCTCACATCCATCTTTACACAGTACTGCATCCCCCTGGGTACAGCCACATGTGTTTGCACCTCTCTCTCCTGCACACCTGCAGCCCTCTGTGCAGACTCAGATCACCTCAGCCCCATGCTGAGAGCATCCCTCCTTACATACAGACCCTGTTGGCAGCAGCACAGCTCCACCAGCACGCAGGGCCCTGACACTGGGCACAGAGCTCCCTCCCTGGAAGCCAGACCCTCTCATTACTCTGGGATCCACAATGGTCATCTCCCTCTTCCCACATCACACAGAGCTGGTGTCTCTCACACCTCCATCTCCCAGTGAAATCCAGCAGAGTAGGAGTAGAAGAAACAGAATAGAGCAGGTCTGAGGCCACTCAAATACTGAGAGCATGGTCTTACAAGCTCTATTTCCAGAGCAAACTGAGCTTAAAAAGTCACATTATTCTAAAACAACACATAGAAAGAAAAAGCAAAAAGCATCACTGGAAACAGTGCTGCACAAGGAGAAGAACTGGTGATGAAGCACACAGGAATTTGTAAGAGCTAAGTCAATCGCTAAGATCAGTGATTAATTCTATTCTCAAGACAAGAGGTGGCCTACAACCACAGCCAGCTGAGCATTCCCAAATCTGCTGCTGCAAAAGGGGAACAAAACAAAGAGTACTGAGCTGTGTACTGGAAAACATGACTGAGTGCCTCAAACTTGCATTTGAAAGGAATTGCTAATCGTGAATACACCATATGGCTTTACAGAGCTGATAAAGCACTTCCCAAATATAGCAAGATCAGCCTGTGATGGCCTGTGTTTCTTTTATAATCAACATTAAGAAATCATTTATAGTATCAAATACAGTTTTTTAGACTGCTATCAAGTAGTCATCAGCCTTTCACAAGAGCAGCATTATGTGTATTGTAATTGCAGCAGCACACCTTCACCATGATATCAAAACATTCAAGTAATTTTTGAGACTTCTTTTTTTGTGTGTGTGAGTTTGTTTCAGCAAATTTTCCTTCGGAAAAAGAGAAAGGTTCAATCTCACACTACTGCTTCAGAAAACATTCTCACTGATTTGATGCACTTGGGCTTGTGGCTCCTCTTGCACTTCACCAAGACAGTAATTCATAGAATTCCCAGCAGGATTCACTGCAGAGAGCACACAAAAACCCAGGCACCTGCAGGCTGTCACTGGGCATTCATCACCCAGCCCCGGGCAGCAGCTTAGCACCTCCAGGTCTCACCAGGGTTCACTGCAGGGCTGTCAGGCAGGGCAGGTCCTGCAATGGTGCACGGGGCCAAGCAGTTGTGGTGAGCACAGAGGCAAGTTCCCTGCTTGCTCCTTACAGGTAGTTATTCTGCCAGCCCCAAAAACACTGAGCTGCATCTCAAGGCGCAGGAGGAAAAGGGTCTGCTCAGGGGCAACGCTTCCCAGCCATCTGCTGCTCCTCCTGGGTGCACAGACTCTGTCAGATCTGTTCAGAGCAGGATGATGACAAAAGGGTACCTTAGTGCCAATTTAAGGACTAACTAAATATAGATGAAAGGAACACCGGCAAGCTACAGCTGAACCTTTGTGTAGTAACATAACAGAAATCATTATGGAGCCCTGGAAATGTGTTCTTAAGCGTGCTCCTTTGTGTAACTGAAGCTGGTTTGACATGCAGAGCTGCAGGAAGCCTTAGCAGTGGGCAGCTAGGAAAGCAGTGGTTGTGCTGGCATTTCTGATTAGAGCAAAAGCACAAATGTGACACACCAACGCAAACAGGGGGAGAAGAAAAATCACTTCTAAAACCCGCTGATGATAGGGTGGAATACCTGAAATTAAAACCATCACTGATAGCAAACAGCCAACCTGAGCAGCACTATCTGTGACTGAAGACGAAAGCAATTGGGCTGCCTGCAGGCACTAAGGATAACCCCATCAGTGCAGAGGGGCCGAGCGCAGCTCAGCCCTGTGGTTCAGATGCTGCTGCCCAGCACCTGACAGCCCCATCAGACGTATTACAAGCCATGGCCCCACAGGCCTCATGTCTGCTGCTGCAGCCTCCTGACATGACTCATCCAGGGAAGGGGCAGCTTTCCCAGAGTCAGCAGGGTGCAGCTGTGCTGATGTCAGCTCAGTGACACAGACACAGGCAGAGGATCCCCAGTAAAGGAGCAATGATTATCCACAGGCAGTCAGCAGAGTTGCACAGGCAGAAGATGTGACACAGATCCATGGGAATCCTGGCAGGACCCTCAGGGACAGCTGGGAGGACCTGCCGTGGGTCTCTGAGGATCGCAATGGCAGCACATGGGGCTGCTGGTGGTTACAGAAGGATGCTAACTCTGATGCCAGCACTTCACAGCTGGCGAGCTGCCTCCCATAGCACCACCCCACACCAATCACGGCCAGTGCTGCACCCCAGACTCACACAGCTGCACCTGGGCTCCTCCCAGGGGACAGATAACAGAAGACAATGTTTAGTTTTCCCCAGTGTCTATTCTTTGTTGTTGTTACAGCCTCCTGGGCCCAGAGCAACATGTATCCTGGAAGGAGGAACGGGAACCACTCAGAAATGCATAAAGGTCTGTCCCAGCTCATGAGCCCCTTTTCAGTGTGCAGGAGGATACCAAGGGGCACCAGCAGCCATTGGCCTCCCAAGCACCTGGACACAAACCCAGCACAGTGCAAAACAGGGGGGGCTCTGCTGCTCACACCCACCCCCCAACGCTGCAGTACCGTCCCATAGCCCAGCACCAAGCACCAGTGCTATGCCACCCCTGGGGGACACCAAAAGCCTGGGTGTGGGATCAGATAATGAAGTATGAAGAAATCATCCCATCCCAAGTGCATTTTCACTCTTATCTTTGACTACCTGCCCCTTAGAAGACAGAATTCCACCTATTAAGGAGGGACTTCAAGCTGAGTTCATAATAGCAACACAACATCTGTCAGTGCCAAGTGCACCTTTCCACACTGAAAGTGCTCTGAAAGCATCACCATTCAGACAGTAGAATATCTGACTGCTTTCTATGGCAACAAAAACATATAGAGAGAATATAATTGCAACTATAAAGCTCTGTGTTTCTGCGACAGCTGAAATAATCATCTTCTTTTATAAATTCCCAAAGGTGATACAGAACAAATAAAAACCTGTAAGAATACATATGAATAATGAAAATGTTTTTGTTTTCCTAAGTGGCCTTGAAGTGGACAAAGGAAAACACAAAGCAAATGCATCCACCACAGCCAAGGAAAGATATTTTCAGCTCCTGAGTTACCACCACAAGAATGAGGGTGTTCCACTCATCCCTAATGGAGAGAACAGATCAGTGCTTACCACCAACACTCCTGAATACCAATAACTGAACCTAGCAGCCCCAGACTGGGCACCACACTAGCCTGCAAGCAGCACACTGCTAACAGAGCTCCCCATCACCTCTTGTGTGGGAAGTTTGTTATTCCTTGTACAGAAGAATCCAGACAGCGGCCTACTGCTTCCCTCCTCTCCCATTGCACCTCATTTCCATGTCTGGCACTCAGCAAGAACTGCTGCTGACACATCCAGAAGGGCCGGACTGTGTTTCAATTCCACAGTAGTATGTTACAAGCAAATAAATAGAATTTGATGCAGAAGAAACAAAGCCTTAAGCTCACTGGGAGGAGAAATAGCTTTCATATACCATATTTCATTTTGATGCTATGCCCAATATCTGGATAGAGTATACCCCCCCCCCCCCCCCCCCACTAGAAACAATACATATATTTCTGGCTGCACAAAACTAACTCCATTCACTGTTATAGAAATAACCAAGCAGGCAGTTGGATGCCAGCACATGGAAGGATGTGGTGAGATTAGGGGGAGGCTGATGTTCACCAAACAGCAGGGGCTGATACAACATTCAAACCAAAAAGTTGAAGAACAGCTAAATCAGGGAATTCAATTACTGTAGAAAGTTCAGCCTCAGCTTAGTATTCTCCATTCTCTTGGGCAGTCTAGACTAGTATTAACTGTGGAGGCTGGTGGCCCTGCCTTTGCCAGGGATGTTGAAGCTTCATGATCCTTGAGGTCCTTTCCAACACAGGCCATTCTGTGATTCCATTGCCATTAAATTAATGGCTTCTCTAGAGACTACTAGTTACACCAACAGTATTTGCAAACATACACATCATCACTGTGCATATACAGCACATACCATTCTGCAGTATTAGCACTGTTTCAAGTGTCATTTATGTGCGTTCTCCTCCAGGATAATTCAGGGCAGCTGTGGAGCTCCCTCCTGCTGCTGCCCGACCAAACAAACACTTCGGCACACAAAACTGATAAACGGATGCTGAAGCATAAGGCCCATGGTATAATCTCCAGAAATGAACTCAAGGAGAATCGACACTTCAGCGCTCCCTGCAGCCGAGGCTGTGGCTGCGAAGCCGTGAGGTACCCAGCATCGGCACCGCACAGCATCATCGGCACCGCACAGCATCGGCACGGAGCCGGGGAACAGGACGCTGTTCGGCGCTGCTCAGGCTGCCACCCTCAGGCGCTTCCCTTTAACTGACGGTTTAACGCCTGCGATCTCTTACAGCACTTCCAACAGCTGCGACACGAACGGTCCTTCATGGGTTCACTGCTTTCCCCATGAAGCCGGTATTTATCCCGCTATCCTAATAGAACGCCACACTAAAGATGGGGGCACCTCTGGAGCTCCCACCTGCAGCCACTACAGAGGAAGCTGCTGTCTGGAGCACGCGAGGAAATAATTGCTTTTGTTTCTCATATGCATTAATCAGAAATATTCTAAATGCTAAAATCCAAGCCCTGGGGTGCCCCCAAGGAAAACAGCTCCATTTTAAAGCACCTTTGGTAGAGCTATGGTGTTAAAGATCCCCTAAAACACTCACCCTCGAGCTTAAGCTTTAACATCAGCTCAAATGTAAGGGAAGAAACATTACGGCCTTCGGGGTCACCTCCAGAAAGGCAGAGCTTCAATGAAAACACAGTTACCTTGGTGACTCTGACACATAGACACACTGCTGTCCTATTTCATAGCCTTGCTGAGACAAGTCATCTGGGAATTAAAGCTTTACTTTACAAGAAAGCCACATTTTGGCCTCTCAATTGCTGAAATTTACAGGCATTAAGATGGTCAGGAAACTGTCCACTTAATACTGGTTTCATTACTTAGCATGCTTTTCTTTCACTAAAAGAGTATTCAATCTTGAGCTCAACATCAATTCTGTTAAGCACATCAATTGCTGGGGTATGCTTATTGCTTATCCTGCCATTGAGAACTGTATTGATCAGACGTTGAACAACATGACCATCCGGTATTAAGGAGATGCCGAAGGTGGCACTCCTAAAGCAGCAGGAAGTACAGATTTGGGGTCAGAAAAACAGAGGCTGCTCAGCAGGAGATTAACAAGGTGCCATCCCTCATGGGGATGACACTGGGATCAATGTCATGCTGTCCCTCCATGGAGCAGGGCTGTGCCCTCCCTCACTGTGCAGCCCTGCCAGGCACTGCCCTGTGCCACCACACAGCTGCAGCTCATGCAATGCACTGCCTGGGAGCCAGCCATTGTCCAGAGGCCATGAAAGGAACATTCAAACATGTCATATTTACCCCCCATCTATTCATTCAAATCAATTTATTAAACTGCACGTTCAGCCCTTGAGCTCTACGGCCGCAGACATCAGCGCAGCAGCTGCTCCACACAGAGCACTTTGTGGGGTCCATGCATGGGGTCACAGCAGGCACAGATTGGATGGGACCTGTTACAGCAATGTCACCAGAGCAGCTCTGCTGGTCATTAGTGCTGACTGCAGGACATGCAGAGCCTCCAGAGGATTCCAAGGTGGACAGCAAGCAGGAGGGCACTGTGTGCACCAGCACAGCACAGCACAGCTCTAGCCCAGGGCAGCAGTTCCCACACAGCCCTCTGCTGACCACCTCCCACCATGGGGTTTGGAGCTGTTCTGGGCTTCAGTGTAGCCCTCATCCTGGGAATACTTCTTAATTAATCTGATTGAGGTGTTAACACAAAGATGCAACCAAGGGAAAAAAAGCAGGGAAAACAACAACAATCCTTCTAGAACATCATCGTGAGATCTATCCGTGTTTTACTCCAGCCCTGGTCCAATACTTAGATGCCCAGGCAATGTTGAACATCCACACTTGTGCCAGTGATCCTACTGAGTGTAGCTCAGAATAGGTAAAACATTAACAATACCAGCTCCCAGCAAAAAGCCAGCATTAATTCAATAGAAGGGCCAGCCAGCAGCCAGCAGGGCAGTAACTGCAGCCAGGGGGATAACGTCATAAAGACAATAGAGATGGTAACTAATGAGACTCACACCCAGATGATGCCTTGTAATTGTACAGCAAACTCCTTGTTTTCCAGTTCTGCAGCTGTGATCTGTGACTTTTTTCCTGCACCCCACACCACTTGTTGTTCTCAAATGAGTTATGTTTGTACTGTTTCTCCCTCCAAATCCACATCTGCAGCAGCTCAGACGAAATATGGCAGGATTTCAAAACCCTTCACTACCAGTTTGCCACCTGAGCCTCCCCCCCCCACAGCACCAACTCAACTCCAACCTTCGTCTCAACTTCATTAGAGTGAATGAAATAGCATAAAATCCTCAGCACATATTTCTTCTGAACTTAGTTTGAAAGCAGCAGTGATAAGTTCTCATTGTAGTATTCAGAATTTCGGCACTGAAGTATCAAAAGTGCATCATTCACATTCTGTGACACTAAAAGACCTGCTCTATACCTTAACAACCCAGATCTCCTGAGCACATCAACAGGTTGAATAACAACTACAGGAGTAGTTATTATATCTCAGCTTCAGCTGAAGTATTCCAAATAATACTTTGGTAGAGCAGCCAACATTGCAAAGCTGGGCTCAGGAAACACAGGAATGCATTTCTGTGCAAGGGCTGGGAGAAATAAAACACACACATGACCAAAACTTTGTAACCGTGACCTCAGAGCTCTCACTTCCCTTCTTTGTGCTCACTTCCTTGGCTGCAGGAAAGGACATTGTTTGTGTAATTCAAAGACTTTTCCTGAGCATTACTTGCTCAGGGTTTAAACAATTGTCCACATCCTTGAGTTGAACGTGTTGCAGAAAAATAAAAGAAGCTTTATTTTTGAACAAAATAAGCAGTTATTGTGATCGGCCCATTTGTGTTCACACTCAAGTGTTTAGTTGTGTAACACATTCCCCAGGTGTACCATTGCTACAGCTCCTCCACAGCTCTGAGCACACCTAACATCAACATACATACAACTCTGCTAAGGTACCATTTAACCCTTTTTCAGCAAATAGGAACTGTAGGAACTGTTAGAAGTCCACATCTTCTGTATCAAAGAAATATTCAGATTAATTTTCAGTGCCTACATCACCACAAGAACAACACAAACCCAAGTAGTTGCTTTGCAACCTAAGTGAAAGATTGAGAAATGCTTTTCTACAGTGATACTCCACCCTCAGACAGCTCTGGGGTAGCAAACTGAGTCCAAAATGTTGTATTGTTGGCTCAAATTCTGTTGAAGTCCTCATCTTCAGCCCAGCTACAGGCATGCCTTTAGGGCCAATGGGACACAAGTGCAGTTTCTGTGTATTTTTTGAACAGATTTGAGTTCAAACACATCACACTAAATACCTGTTTGAATGCTTCACTGAGCTGCCATTGAGGCTCAGCTGGCCAACACTGACAGCATTTGAAGATGCACACGCTGCGCTGAACTGCGTCACTTCCCTGGCATGAGGAGGGCTGACACTTCAGGATGACGTCGAGCACCAAGAGCTCAATGGCACTAACAAGTCACATTGCCACCCAACATAAAGGTGCCAGCTCCCTCCAGATGAACCCTCTCCTTTTAGGTCATTATCAGAATCCAGCACATCCACAGTAAAGGTAACGATGCTGCAGCATTCCCATGGCATTAGAAAGGTGTGCAAAGGAAGACCTCATTCAGGACAGACACAGGTGTGGGGTGACATGCAGACAGACACTGCTGCTGGGCTGACAGAGGGAAAGACCTTCTCTGACTTACAGGCTCAGCCCTCCTGCTCACCATCCGTTTGTGGAGCAGAACCTGAAAGACCTACCAAGCCCCAGGCTGAGTAAAGGCCTGGACAGCATCTGAATCCCATCACTGAATCACCACAGCTTCACCTCACAGAAGTTCGATCCATTTGTGAGTGTCTGTGCCCCACTACAGCAACCTACAGCCCCAAGTGCAGCTTCAACGGTCCGACACATTGGGCCAAGCCCTGCATCCTGCTGGACCCCATGCAGAGGATTCTTGTCTGCTCCATTGGCCTTTGCAGCCACATAAGAGGACTGAGGCAGGAGGAAATCTCTTCCCTCTGTTCTCATCCCAGTTCAGCCAGCAATTCAGCCTGCAGTCATTCGAACTCTTCAGATCTCAGTTTCACCCAGTTAATGACATACATCTGATAATTGGTATGAGAAGTTGCTCTGCACAAGTTTCTTTTTCTGCAATGGATGAGAACAGATAACACAACAGTATGGTATTCCTTCTTGAATCTAATTTTTTTTCCTCTTAGTACTCTTCTGTGACCTCCCCTAACACAGCAACGTCCCTTTCTCTATTGCATAACTTATTCCAGTAGAGCTGTCCAAAAAAAGTCCTTATTTAGACTATCTTACGGAGCAGCGCCTTTGGACAAAGTCAAAATGAAAACAAAAGAAATGATCAGAGAAGAGGTTTTCAAAGAAAGAATTCCAGAGTAACTAACTCCGGAATTAGTCCGAGTCATTCTAAGCAGATAAAATTACCCCATTAGATTTCAGAGTAATTTCTTTCTTGAAGTCTATACTGTCTGAACTAAATCATAGCAACCAAGTGAGACAGAACAGTCCAGCCTGGAGTCATCGCCTGTTGCTTTGTCCTTCCTGCTCAACCCTTCCTCTCCATATCTTAAACCTGACAACACTCTCAGCCAGGCAGAAAAGCCAAGGCAAGGTATTACCTGCCATATCACTTTGTAGCTACATCCTGACATGGACAGAGACTGAAGCCAACCACCCCAAAAATAGTTGTGACCACACATCCCTTACAGTAACCATTCTGATTTTCATGTTGTTCATGGATGTGGTTGGAATTTCATTCCATGTACAGCTTTGAAGTAGCCAAATGAGTACCAGAAAGCTGAGTGACAGGAAGGTTACTTTCCCTTACTGAGGAATCACAAAATGGCTATAATTTTTATGCCAGAATTCCCCTGCGTGTCCACTGCTTACTGTAGCACATTTAACCATCAGTCCTTCCTTCTCATTTATCAGGTTTATACATAAACATACTTGAACGACCTCAAAGCAACACTGGCAATACTAGTCCTTATTCACATGTAACTTAACAAGGGTTTGCCTCCTGTTTCCTCCTCAGTTCCATGGCTTTAGTAGCATGTGTACAATTGGACATAGCTCGCCAACCAACAGATTTATCCACCACAATTGACTATGGCTGGGAAGCACGAGGGAGAGTGCTGTGACTCCACACAGGGAAGCTGGGAACGACTGAACATGATTCACAGAACTGATTGCTCACACACAGCCAACCTGCACGCAGTCATCACATGGGATTATCAATCAGCATGAAAAAGGACTCCTTATGGGAGAGCTCTCACCGGAGTCCCAGCAAAACACAGCCCTGCTGCTCTGCATTCCCACATGCAAAACATGAAGTTCAAGCACTGTTGAGAGCATCACATTTAACCCAAATAGTTGAACAGCTGCTTTGCTGAGACCTGGAAACAGGCTTCGCTGAATGAGAAAATGCACTGACAAGCACATGCAGGAGCAGCAAGATGCGGGGGTTTTTTCTTTCCATTTTCTTAGGAGCATACAGATGAAGTCAGCACTCCAGTTCCAAACCACATAAACCTGTTAACCACGCAGGGCAAGAACTAGAAAGTCTTCCCTTAAGCCCGACCTGCTGCTTGCTGGTTTACACAATTACTGCACACTTGGTACATGCATTTACAGAATCAAAATCATTTTCTGCTATACTTATTGAGCTCCCCCCCCCGCCCCTTTTGAACCTTCTCCTGCCATAACCACCATCGCCAGCCGCACTTTCCACGCCCTGCCAGGAGCGGCCGATCGCTCGGGCAGAGCGCTGCGCTGCAGCCGCGTTCCCCTCTCCGCCCCCCGCCCCGGGCCGGTACCTTCCGTGTGGCAGCTGGAGGAGAGGATGGTGTTCGCAGGCCTGAAGATGTAAGGCAGGTAACGTGAGAAGCATTTCATCTTTCAAAAAACGGTATTTAAAAAGGGGCGAAAAAAACATCTACAGCTTAAAAAAAAACAACAAACAAACCAAACCTCTAAAAATAAAGGAAAACATGAAGCAAGCCCTCCTCACTCCATGAGGATTCCTCCTGTTTCCAGATAGCCTACATGGCGCAGGCAGGGGCTCGCTGCGGGGGCTGCCCCGCCGGCCCCGCCGCTGCCCGTCCCCATAGCGCCGGCCGCCCGAGCGGCCCCGGCCCCGGGAGGAGCCCCGCGGGCGGAGCGGAGCAGAGCGGGACGCCCGGCCGGCACCGGCGCGGCATTGGCTGGGCGCGGCCGGGCGGATCGCTGACTCAGCCGTCCTGCCGGGCCCGGCCGCACTGACGCCCGCTGCCCCTCCGCCACCGGGAAGGAGACGAGCCGCGATCGCTGCGGGAGGGAGAGTGCGGAGCCTGCCCGGGTCATTCGTGCTCTTAACGCTGCAGCTCTCCCGGCGCAAAAGCAAAACGCAGATAGGATTTCCAAGGTAACGTCAGTTACGTGTTGCCTTGTGGGGTCAGAGCAGCCGAGCGGCTTTGCTCCCTCAGATTGCAGGGACCTGGAGTCACCTGAGGGTTCACAGAGAGCACTCGGAAACAAAGCACAGCACATACAGTCAAAACGTATTTCAGGTTATTTTAAAGAAGCACTTGTAATTCTGCCTTTCCAACATCCTGTTACACATGCAGCATTTAAGAAGCAAAACACGGTTAGAGCTTAAGGCACAAACCCTCACACCTGAGTGCAATCCAAACTCTGCACCAGCTCTGCAGCTGCCACTCAGGTGCACACGATGGAAAGAATCAGTGTGAGGAGGGCAGACTGGAGGGACATAGCACGACAAGCTGCTGGTCTAATCTCTCGTTTTCCTGATGTTTAAGTACTCTGTGCTTTAGGACCAACTCACTGAACATCTCTGTGTCATGTGAGCTGTTAAGTTTCATCATCTCTCTGCAGTCTCATTTGCATTGTCAGACAATGACAACATGACTGCATCTATACCAACGAGATGCAAAGCACCTGTGGCACTGAGGAGTGCAGCTTTTCACTGCACATGAATCTCTTCATTCAAAACATCCACTCTGGACTTGTAAGGCAAATGCAGGTCTCACCACTGGCAGGGCAAAGCCATCCTGCACAGTGCATAGAGTGCTCACTACATCTGCATTACACAAGTGAGGGTGGCTGATTAAGAACCATTGTGTATCTCAAGTCCATCCCAGGAAACAAGGATGCAGTGTTTTAATCGAGTGCTCTTTATAACAACCACCTGTATGTGTCCATACACGACTCTCACGATGAGATTATTTCACACACTAATCTGGAAACATGAAACTGTCTCTGAAACATTGTCATGGGACAGAAATATGAATGTTGTGCCTCTCTGTGTTCTGTGTGAAGGTGAAGATCTTCCACTGTTACTGAGAAACTATGCACTTAAAGACAGACATGAACGTTCCCCAAGAAGCAGATTAATTCCACCTCACTATAATAATGTACCAAAATAAAAGGCCTTCACTGTATTTTTGTGGATTTTATCTATTTAAATAGATGTGCTTACTTTTTATGTTCCATTAACGAAATGCATCTCACCTCACGTGGAGGGATATGCACTAGAGCTTAATTAGCAACACAGACATGAAATCAACACACAGGAGCACAAACCAGGCTCTGAGTCAGCTTAATAAGCCCAAAAACTGTCTTTTGACTCTGAATGAGTGAACACAGCCACTGATTTGGAGCTATTGGTTGCACTTGTGGACTTCTGTGACAAACAGATGAGAGCAAGCAGGTGTAATAAAATGCCAGATGAGCTGGAGGAGGCAGCAGCCTGTTAGGATTGGAGGATGTTCCAGCTGCACAATATTCCAGAACCCGGGTAAAACTTCTGACTGCAGTGGGACCAATGTAACTGAGCCACTGCTATCAATGTGATATCAGTGGGCAGCTTTGCTGTATGTATGCTTGCAGAACAATAAACAAGAAAAGCAATAAACAAGAACAGAACAAAATTATAAACTCCATGAGTATCTCTGTGAGGGTTTATGTGCACAGGCAAAGGAGCAAACACACAGAATTAGTCTCTTCAGCACATCAGAGCCAGAATAATAACATCACATCCAGCTTAAGGAGACTCTTCCTCACTGAAGAGTGTAGGACTCTATCAACATAACAGTAGCATCTCCTTTCAAATACAACTGTATGCATCCCATTAATAACCAAAACTGATCTCTAAATTCAGAGTGCTTGGATGTTGCCAAGATTTCTGAAGGTCAGAAATGCATCATAAGGATGGGCACAAAACAAACAAGTTACAAATGAACTTCTAATAAACAGAGAGATAACTGGGATGTAGGCACAAGTATGACACTTAATTCATAGCTACACACTGTTAGGTGGAATGATACAAAGATGGTAACAGATATTCAGAAGGTTACTTATAAGGAAAGACTCACTGATATGGATGCCTTTACTGGGAAAAGCTGAGGCAATCTCCACTGGGGAGCAACCTCCAAGAGATGTTGCTTTAGTGGTGGTCAGCCCTTAAATGAGATCTAGAGGAGGTAGAGACAGTCTCCACCCCTTCTGGGAGCACAGCTCCATTACTCTCACCTGTGCTCCCACAGCTGACCCAACACTCGCCTCAGCTGATTAATCAGAGGTTCAGGCTGTGATTACCAGTTGTATGGGAATACAACACACATCTGAACACATACATGCCTGTATTCATATACAAGCAAAAACAAAACCAGCAAAACAGAACTTTCCACTCAGTCACACTGAGGCCATTTGCACTTGCTGATAAGACCTGACAAACTCGGATGCCTTTTTGTTACTGGTTTCATTGAATGTGGCCTTATCCATATGCCTCTTCTGTTCTATCTCTGGATTAATAAGCGGTGCAGTAAGAGAAAGCAAGATAAAAGTGTGAAATGAGAACAAGAAAATGTAGGAGGAAGTCCAGTATTGTGCTGGGCACCAAACAATCATCACAGGAGGCACAGGGCAGCACAAACACGTTCAGTTTTAAGGGCAGGAGAAAGGAATACATCCATTCCTTTCCAGTTGCCCATGTGTTTGCAATTCACACGTTGTCTGAATGCCTGCAGGAGTGCCAAAGTGATTTAGGAGCACAGATCACCCTGAAAGCTACTGGCTCTCCTAGGAGCTGCCCTAAGCTCCTGGATCTCCCATACACCTGCACCAGCTCCTCCTTGTCTTTGAATATGCATGTATCTTGTAGATACATATCTGTGTCAGTGAAATTAATTTTTAATACCAGTACACGAATGGGCAGCAAGTGAATATTGTGTCAGCCAGGAACAGAACCCAGCTGATTCTCAGGAAGGATGTTATGGTAGAGCAGTGTGTCACACAGTTCCCTGAGACATTGAAGCAAATAGAAGCTCAAAAACAAGGGAAACATGTTTCAAATAGTGTTGATGCTATTAAATCACAATGCCTTCCAATTCAACCTTTGGTTTCAATTATTAATTTTAGTTACCACCCCTCCTACCATCTCTACACAAGGAAATCAGGAGAGAAAAGGATGCACCTTCTCCCTCTACCCCCCAGCATGCAGACAGCCCTGTGCAAGAAGTAGGCAACAAATGAATACTTCGTGACCGCAGGCAGCACAAGGGGAAATGGAACCTACCTTCTGTCACCCCGACATCGATGGTTCCCTTCACCTGACTGAAGCACCACAGCACATCCTGCATGAGGTTTCCAAGTCCTGCCAGGAAGCAGATGCAGAATGAAGATGCAGTGATTCTGGGATACAGCTTGCCCGTTTTTAAGCAAACACACATACATACATACATGTAAACTGGCATACAAATATCAGCAGTCTCTGTGTGAAAATAAACTCACCTGGTATCATTCTCCCAGTCAACACACAGGGTTAGTGTGGCAGAGCTGAGAGCATTGTCCCTGTACTGTGAATCACCCGTCTGTCTGCGTGCTCTTGTACCATCTCAGGGCCAGTCCCAGAATGGTGCAATTGGAGCCGTCCCCTCCACATCACAGCAGCACACAGAGCAGTCAGGAGGCCCCGCAGTCACACTCTTTGTCACAGCCACTCTCCATCAGAATACTAATGGCCCCAATCCTTTCCATCACTGTTAAAGGGAAAGTAAGACAGAAAAAGAGAACTATGATTACTACTACCACTAATGGGTATTTTTTCTATTTTATGGCCCATCTCATTGTGAGCCGATTGGTAACAAATCCCATCAGAATAAAGTCACATCATGGTCCGTCATAACATTACCAGAACCCCCTGGGAAGCAGAAGAGCACTGAAGTTGCTTTACAAGAATCCTGGAGGCACGTCTGCCAGAGGGCACACCAGCGAGCTGCAGATCTCAGCTGTTGTTGCTGCCATAGCAATGCCCCATTATAACATTCAGAGAAATGAGGATTTTATCTATTACTATCCCTCAGTTTATGACAGCTCAGCAGATTTTCCCTTTTCACATCGCACAAAAATTCCACAGCCTCAGAGGACAACTCACTCCCTTTTATCCCAGAGCATTTCATCCCACAGCACTTTCCAAACAAGAAGAAAGCAGCACAGTGGATCTACAAAGGCAGGAAATAGCATCATATTCATGAATCACACACAGGGAAAACGTGTCGCAGAATATCTGAGCACCTGGCAGTGATCTCAGGCTCACGTGGGAGTAACACTGAGATACAGCCCCAACCTGATACTCTCCCCCAAAAGAAAAGGAACACTTGAGTCAGGGGAGATAAGTCATGGTCCGAGATGTAACTGAGTTCCTTGGACTCTTCCATGGCCCGTCCATGTCTCTGTGAGATTTCTGTCTATTTTTATTTATTTGATGGTTGTGTTTTATATATTAATGACAGTCAATATATATCACGTATACATCAATGTATACATTAAAAGCATTGTGGCTACCTGGGGGTGTTGCAGCCCTGAGGAGCCCTCTCTGGTGTCACTGTCACCAGATTTACCCATCAGGGAATAATGGTGCTAGTGGGATAACGCGTGCTCACAGCTGGAGGAGTTCTTTGGATTGCCAGAAGATGACTTTTGCTAAGGGAATATGCTTCCCTGGCTCATGTTTGCTCAGCCATCTCCCAGGAGGATAGGAGGGAGAACATTTATGCAAGTTAGTTCATACAAATCAACAGCTGTTTTTTTTTTTCCCTCTGATTTGAAATGTGAATTATAAAGGCTGGAAAGCAAATACAGCAATCAAACCCATCAGACAAGAATATTTTCATGTGTGGGATTTTCTAGATGTGGTTATGACAATAATAAGATTTCTGATTCTCTACCCTAAGCAATCCAATGAACGAATACTTCCTTTTCTGACTATGGTGGTAAAGTTTATGTGGTTGCTATTTTCCTCTTATAATAATGTCACTATTTATTGTTTAGTCACTACAGGGACACTGTGGAAGCCTCATGCTCGGTGGATAGCTGTCATTTGATAATGTTTATCTGAAGAACAGAGTGTCTTTTTGCTCAGTGAAGAAGTGAATGCTTTACTGTGCTCCCAGACGCTTCAATGTAAGGGATGGGGTTTTATGGACATGTGGATGTGCTGCAGGAATTGCCAAGCTCCCAGTTAAATCTGCTGTATCATCATTACTTCTGCATAACCACCAGACTGATTTGAGCCTTCAGTCCTTACTTTTCTGTTTGCCAACCTATGACTGCTTTGTATTGCAGCTTTATTAATGTATCACTTGCATAAGAGATTACTGATGTTTCAGATGACATTCTGGCACTTTGCAAAGATTTTTATGTGCATAAACACATCTGTCTCATTTTGTGTGACTCTTCTGAAGATGACAAACACCACGTGTTGGGTGATGTTCTCTACATGTTTTCAAAGTATTTCACAGGGTGATGCCGAAGATGTTTGTGAAGAGCTTTCAGCAATGGGAACGTGGAGTTGGACATCTGAGCTCTTCCAAATGCTGAACATGGTCCAAAGATAAGGCAGCTGTTTTGTGACACAAAGTCAGGAGCTCGTGATGCAGTTGTAACAGTTTCACAGGTGTGTAAGGCATTGAAAAAAAAATACACAGAGCTCCCAATTGCCATTTTAACCCCCCAGGTCCTATGGCATGACCTTCTGTCTCTACGAGTTGAATTCAGGCAGATATATTAATAATTGCCTGAATAACAGACCTCCTTAATTTGCTTTCAGGCCATCCCTCTGTGGTTGGATGTAAGTTTGCCAGGAACTTTGCCATAGCGCAGAAATAATACAAATCACAGAGCTGGGTAAGGATGTGCCAGCAGTCACTTCCAGGCACAACTTCCATTCATTTGGAAGAATGCAGAAACTTGAGAAAGAAAAAAATAGGAAAGGAAAGGAAAGGAAAGGAAAGGAAAGGAAAGGAAAGGAAAGGAAAGGAAAGGAAAGGAAAGGAAAGGAAAGGAAAGGAAAGGAAAGGAAAGGAAAGGAAAGGAAAGGAAAGGAAAGGAAAGGAAAGGAAAGGAAAGGAAAGGAAAGAAAAGAAAAGAAAAGAAAAGAAAAGAAAAGAAAAGAAAAGAAAAGAAAAGAAAAGAAAAGAAAAGAAAAGAAAAGAAAAGAAAAGAAAAGAAAAGAAAAGAAAAGAAAAAAACCATTTTGAATCTTGTCAAAAAGAAGCCCTGAATCCTGGCCATGCTCAGACAGCAGCGCTGCTGTGACAGTCTCACACTGTGCCATGCCACGCTGTGCTGTGCCATGCTGCGCCTCCCAGCAGTTCAAGTCACAGTCAGAGCTTTGGAGCAGCTCATGGTGAGCTGACGTCTGATGCTGAACCATAGAAGGGGAAAGAAATGCATTGAAGGGAAAGCTGTGAGTGGAGGGGGAGACGGTGAGCACGATGTATCTGAATGCAGGCAGTGGAAAGAAGGAAGGTTTTTGGTGGAGATCAGATGGAAGGTTTGACGAGCAGCTGTGAGCCTCATCTGCATGCTGTGCTACTTGCAGAGCTCAGCCCGGGACCTTCCCTTTCACAGACAGCTGTTCGGTATAGTTTTCTTTGCCCAGCAGCCTTTGCCACTCCCTGTTCTCAGTCCTGCACTGTTCACATCGCACCATTCTCTCCTGCACTGTGCTGTTCGCACTGGGCACAACAGGCAGGACTCCTCAGCTTCAGGTACCTCCCAGCTGCCCGATAATCAATACCACTGTACTGCGGACACCAGGCTGGAAATACGGGCCCTGCTGGTTGAGTCCCCATCTGACACGTTGGAGAAGATGCAGGTGGAATGAATGGTGTCATGTTTTTATGCTCAATTACTGGCTTCAGCGAATTCTCAGCAAACCATGTGGAGCTGCTGTGCTACCCATCATCTGTAACTGCTGAACTT
Source organism: Coturnix japonica (assembly GCF_054131305.1). Taxonomy (NCBI): domain Eukaryota; kingdom Metazoa; phylum Chordata; class Aves; order Galliformes; family Phasianidae; genus Coturnix; species Coturnix japonica. Next base: position 1,685,312 of record NC_140680.1, on the reverse strand, counting down.
GTTTCCTTCAGAACATCAGTTCTTACCAGGAGAGTATTTTGGTAGCAAAGCTCATTTCCCGATTTTGATGTATAAAAAAGCCCACCTGCAAACCTGATCTCTCTTCTCTGTGTGCAAATTAAATGTTCTTTTATTCTAAGAAGTTGGAGAACTTCCTAAAATCAAATGTGCCTGGGGAAGGCCTCCATGCAAGTACTGATGGGCTGTGTGCTGTCAGCTGCCAACTGTACCACATCCTGTTCTGAAACTGAGTCGTGAACGCTGTACAGCAGTGGGGGAGCATCTGCCTGAGCTGTGTGTGACAGCCTGTGGATGCTGGTGAGACTGAGTGCTGCACACAGAATGAGGACATTCCCTGGTGTGTCTGAGGTTGTGGTTTGCGGTAGTTTAGAAGAGGGAAAGCAGGAATACTTTTTACTTCCCAGTCCATCTATAGATATATCACATAACTGTAAACCAGCAAATTTTGATGTGTGTCTGTGTTCACTGTTGTAAGGCCAAACTCAGAGTTTTTTGGAGTAATTTTGAACTTCCCAGATCCTTGAGGAGACCCATTAAAATAACAGGGTTTTTTTTCCTCACAAAGCTATACATAGAGCATTCATTTCTGCAGAAGTCAACCCTCCATAGAGCACTTTGCACCCTTCAGATCTGGATATATTCATATGCAGTTGAAATTCACTGCTGACCTTTTCAAAGCAAACGCAGCCAGCTCTGTGCCCAAGTGGCACCACAGCAAAGGGAACGTGCAGCACAGGGACCACAGAGCTTTGTGTTGCACGAGATAAGGGCGAGGGCACTGCACTGCCAGCAGATGCACACACAGCACCCCATGACATGCAGGTTTTTGCAGACTCTTCACCAGGAGTAGAACTGTAGAAGGAATATGGAGCTTCAGTTGATAACACCGTGAGTGCAAGAGGGGCTGCCCAGCGGTCTTCTGGGCAGGTGATGTCCTCTGAAGTAACTCGGAGTTTCGAGGACCTTCTCTGACATAAGCTCCAGTGTCCCCTAGCGGGACAGTCCTGCAATTTCACTCATTGCAGGGTGGAAAAACTGTTCATGTCTTTTCCATACATAGGAGACCAAACCCTAACAGAAGCCTTGTAGAAGTACTACTGCTGTGTGTTCTCTTTTAAATTGGGCTATGGGATATTTTGGGTTGCTTTACAAGAAGAATGTCCAAGCCATCCTCAGAAGCCACATAACTGCATTATTGCAGCCCTGTGCAGGTGGCTGTGCTGTGCCAGACTCTCGCATGAGAGTCCACAGCTCAGGTAAGTTGCAACTCTCATCCACTCCATTCAACTATTCAGTACTTGTCCCCAGATCTGCTATCAGTTACTCTATATGTGGAGCACAGTGGAGTAAGGTCAATTCAACCCTGAAATGGTGGAGAGGGACAGAAGCTCCAAAGCAAGCCGGATCCAGACTGATCCAGAACAACGCCTGTCAACAAGCAAGGTCAGCAGACTCGGGCCATAATTACAGAAGGATGCAGATTAGAAGGATGCATGACTACAAACAGGATGCAGACATCACTGAGCATAACACCTGGTGCCCATTTCAGGAGTTTTCCCAGAGGTTTGTTTTGTTTCATTACATAGAAGCTATTTGATATTTTACTCATCTGAACTCCAGTGTATGAACATGCACAGCACAAAGTAAGTGAGCAGGCACTGACATTCCAAATCCACAAGTGTGTGCCAAAGAAGTTCAGCACATCACAGCGCCTTCCAGGCACGGGGCACTGCAGGCTGAGTGCTCCCTCCATGCTGTCCTAATGGCACTCTGAAGGGCTCCCGCAGTGCAGTGCATTGGCAGCAATAAGAAGAGCTGTGCTGCTCCTGCTACAAAGCACGGCTTCCAAAAGTCAGCAAGGAGCCTCCCCTGCCAAAGCTTGTGGGAAATACATCTGTTGCCTTTATATGAACAAATGGAGATGAGCAACGAGTTAAGGAGAGAAGGACAAAAATCAAACTGCTGTGTAAGATTATTGGAACTATCCAGAGCAAGGTCATCCTGGCTGTGGGAGGAGCTGGACTGTGCAGCCCAGAGGCAATGGGCCACTTGTTTGGGCCATTTGATTCTTGGGGATGAAGGGTGTAAATATACCTGTCACTTTAATGATTAAAAAAACTCCAAACCCTAACAGGGCTTCTCATTGTTCAGCTTATCCATCTCTGTCTAGAGCTTTCCAAAGCCTTTATTCAAGTCAATGCGCAACATTGGCACTGGCTCACATGAGCTGGAGAAGACAGTGATGCTTTTGTGCAGTCATACTCGAAACTGTGTCCTTGGAGGAGTGTCCTCTCAGGGTTTTTCTTAAGCAAATCCAATCTCTGATGGCTTTTAAAGACTCTTCAGAGGAATAGCACTGTTCCTTCCCCCACCTTGGGGGATGCATCTGTTCATGGGTGCTCCAGTCTTTTTTGGCTGCTCATTAATGTAAGTCCATTTAAACCATGAGAGGCCAGCAGTGGCTATTAAAACATGGTTTGTGGAAGATACATCATACTGTTAAACATTGCCAGAGGGTTACAGCTGAGAAATGGATGCTGAATACACTTTCAATTCTTTTAGGGTTTAACGTTCCAGAAAATACATACTGTAAATGAGGTTAAGCATCTCAGGTTTGGTGGTAAGCTATTGTTAAAAGCGAGTTTGGTATCTGAAAGAAAACAATTCATAATTGGCTGAACAGTTGAACTTTTAGAAGAGTGAAAGAAAATACATTTTTCTCTAATTCAGAGGAGACAGTTGGGTTCATTGCTCCTTTGGCCTCTGTGGAGCATTTCGTCCTGCAGTACATGCAAAGCTGCAAGCTGGCAGGGAAGGGATGGGGATGGAGATGGGGATGGGGAAGGGTGAGCAGCTGGAAGCTGGGTGTGCCGCAGGGTCTTCCGGGCATCAGGGACCGCTCCGTCTTTCCTCCGTTGGGCGGCACCGGAGAGCCGCAGCTCCGCTCTGCCCCGCCTCGCAGTTCTGAGATCTCGAAGTGAGAGAGCTCCATTTCTGAAGCAAACTCTGGAAGAGGGGAGAATACATATATATATATATTAATGTGCTTTCTCTTTATGGAGTTAAAGCAGTTTCACCTAGAAGGGATTGGGCTCTCTGTTTTCTATGGGAAGTCAACCTTGTTTCAGCTTTCTGCAGGGAGAGACGAGCAGCGCGCTCCTCTGCTCAGTGCTGGACGGGAGCTGCACCTCTGCGCGCAGCCTCTGCCTTTTTTTTTTCAGCCCTTGAGCTCATTTTTGAGACAATCTGATGTTATGCATTTGTCTAAAATTCAGATCGTTTCAGGGGAACCCAATCTGTGTTTCAGCTCATTGGTTCTCCTCCAAGTAATAAATGAAGGCAGTTAAATTTGGATTAATCACTCTGACGTTTTTAGCTGCCCTGGAGGAAGAGCGGCTCTCCCTGGAAGCCCCCGGAGTGCGAGTACATGCCAAGATCTTGTGAATGAGAGAGAAGTCAGTACTTAAAGAACATGAGCAAAAGGATAAGAAATGCAGTCAATGCCCTTTTACAGGAATCTTTCAGATAGGAACGAGTTTGGAAGAGCAGACAAATATGCCACTGGGACTCAGCAGCGCCATTAGCAGAGTGACCCAGGCTGTCTCTGACTGGGTGCTGCTCACCTTCGCACCCTGAAGTCCCACCAAATCAAGCAAAGCACAGGAGATGGGCGGTGCCCTATGCTAGAGAAGTAACGGAGCATCAGCGCCCTGCAGGACAAACCCCTTCTGGAAGAGGACAGATCCTTGCTTTGCGATGTAGTGCACCTACCTGAGTGGGGCGGAGTCCCGGACCTTCCCTTAATATAAGCAGTAAAAATCTCTGGCACAGCACGAGTTAAAAAGAAGAAATAAAACCCAGACTAGGCAGCAACAAAGGGAGCAGTTCGCAAACACATCACGAATTGTCACAACGTTTTCCCTCGTGGCGGACGATCAGATCGTCCTTCTCCCAGTGGCAGGAAATGCCACACGCAGCGCAGCTGAAAATTGCTGATGTGGGAAGAGGACAAAAGACGCGCAGTGCCCGCGGACTCTGCAGCCGCACCCCGCTGCCAAATCGCTTCGCTCCGATCCCGGAGCCGCACCCTCTCTCCGCGCAGCCCCGCGCCCCGGCCGGGCTCGGCCTCCCACCCCTTCCCCCCCCAACGTTTCCCCCCTAGCCCTCCCCGCCCCACTCAGCTCCTGCCAGAGGCGGGGACCCAACCCAGTGCATCCCAGCGCATCCTCTCGCGGCACCATTCGCTTCCTCGCAGTTGCAGCTCCGCTCTGACTCCCCGTCTCGCCGCCGCTTACTCCCCTCCCGCGAGGTAAACGCTTTCTTTCTCTTTATCTCTGGGGCTCCTGACGGGTCTACATCAGCATTGCTCTGTGTCCCCTGCGATCTTCCCTTAATTTCTGTATGGTGTTTCCCGTGAGGTTCTGCAGCTTGCAATATTTTCTTTTTCTCAGGCAATAACTTGGTCACTTTCTGCAGCAGGGAAGTTGTGTGGCCATGCTGCAAGGTGAAGGGCTGCAACAGGGCAAGAAACAAAGATAACACTGAGCAATACCTGCTTTCCTTCTCCAGACTTCCCTACAGATACATAAGAATTCTGAATAATCTATCGTTTCTGTGGGACAGAGACGTCAGTACTAAAGTAATAGCATAACACCCTATTGTAATGTTACCACCCAGTTTTATCTGCTCAACAGAACAGCAGCACCCCATCACTTTGGCAATGAAGTGGCAATGAGAGAAATAATTCTTGGATCCATGTGAGAGGTCCTATTCTGAGGAAACTCAGTAGCTGTCTGTCAGTGGTGGCTGTAACTGAGCAGGACTGTCTGCTCTCTGATGGACGGAGTTGCTGCCGCTCTGCCCACAGAGCCACAAGTGATCCAACTGGGAACAAAATTAACACAAAGGCATTAATGAAAATAATGATTTTAATCATAGTGTAAATTTGCATTGTGAAATAGGAAAAGGTTTATCATCACTGTATGCTGAGCACCTCTTGTAAAGGTACAAATCCAAGTAACTTATCCAGACTAGCTCAGCTCCGAGGAATACCTGCAGTCCTCCCCCAAAGCTTTTAGACTGATGTATTTTCAAAACCAAATTAAGCTACAGAACAAGGAAACCTCCCAGAGCAGATGACCTTGGTGCCACTGATGAGATCACTGATGCAGAAGCATCCATGTGCAGAACTGACCTGTGGCTGTTATCTCTGAGGGTGTATTTTTACTCTGAAGCATAGATGTGCTTGCATAATTTTGTTCCAGACTGATGGCACTGTTTGTTCCACTGGGGGGTATCATAAACATCTGCTGCTTCATTTGCTTTATTGTTTCATCACATTTCAGGCTAGAAGCCAAGAGTTCACCTTCTTTAAAAATTGCTTTTTGAAGGGGGAAGAGGGTTGAGAACTGTGAGCTTCCCTGCCCTTTGCTACAGACTGTGGGTGCTGTGTCAGCCATGGCAGGACGGGTGGGCTGCATTTGGCTTTGTGTAACACCTCGGTGAGAGCACCCTGTGAGCTGTATCTACTTTGTTTGAAATGCCTCTGGCGATGCTGAAGAGGTGTGGGGAGTTCTGGAAGACCTCTCAATCCCATCTGACCAAGGCACGGCAGAACCTGCTGCATGCAGTCGTGTGGCTGAGCAGTTGGATTCCCAGGGCTGCAACAATGGGGATGAATTTTGCATCCCAGCAGAGCAGTGCAGGAACAACAGTGAGGATAGAGGTAGTTTTAAATTTCAGACCAGCTTTGGCACTTGCTTAAGGTCACTGATCTTACCCAGGGCACGAGGCTGAAGCTAAAGTAAAAGTTGAGCTGCTCAGTGGCTGCGATTTCGGAGTACACATCTGAGGAAAAATGAGCAATCTGCATTGCACCCTGATATGCTCAATGGAAATGTGAATGTCCTGCAAAGTACTCTGGGCTGGACAAAGTCCAGATGATGCTGCATTGCTGCTCCTTCATTTCAATCTTTTACAGGCTTACAAGAAGATATAAATGCTGTGTGCTTCACAGGGATGTCCATAACAAAACAAGCATATAAGGATCCCTCTCACGTCAGTGCTCTAAAAATAAAAGCTGCCACTGTGCCCACATAAGACTGTAAAAGTAATGAATGTCACTGAACTACACAGCACCATGTGGTCCAGTACACATACACATCTGGGGAGAACTGGAAAATTAAAACCTATGCTGTTTAAATCAAAAGATGGACAATTCGAGTTCCTTGTGTAGTTCTTAAAACTTAATGTAAACTTCTTGGTCAAAAATGCCTTTCTGATTTCATATAGCTAAGTCATATATTTTGTATACTGACCACGCTAAGATTAGTCATGCTTTATCATCTCTAAAGTGGTTATAACATCACTGGGGATACAAAACACAGCGCAAACATAATCCAGGCCTCTGCCTCTGTACTTAACCTCACTCAGTGGACAGCTGTTCTGGTCAAGGAGGCACAGTTACACTGTTTCTCTGCTCAGCTCCATTGTAATGTGCATTTTTCAGATACCCAGTTTTGTCTCCAGAGCTCTCAAAGTTCAGTAGGAAATTAGTGGGCTGCAAAGTGTTTCTCAAGCTTCAACAGTGACACATTTTGCCTCTTGTCTTCCCCAGGATGCACCAGCAGAGCATTGCGCTGCAAGTCCACCAGCAGTGAGCCATGGAATGACGCAGCCCAGCACACAACAGGCTCATAGGAGTAACGTCAGGGAGAGGAGCAGGAGAGCTGAGTCTGGGCAGGAGGCAGCATGGGAGCAAATGCCTCCAGGAAGTCACTGCCCTTCAATGAGAATGAAGAAGGTAAGAGCAGCAGAGCAGTTGGTGTCTGGAACTGCAAAGTTTAAATGGAATATCCTGAGGGCAGCATGGCTCAGTCACCCTCAGCTCCCAGGCATTTCAGTTAAGCACAACAGTGTCAGGGTGTGCCTCAACCCGATGCCTTTGGGATGGCTGTCAGTGCCCAGGGTGAGGGCACTCAGCAGGGGGGACTTCTGAGATGTCAGGACATTGCCAGGCAGTTTGAGAGCAGGAAAGAAACTGCTCTTCTGCAGGCAAGGAAGGTTTGTTTGGAGACCACAGCTTATGGAGTGGGATGAGAAATAGCAGAAGAGCCCGGGGGATGAGTGTCCTTGCGTCCTTCTTTGCTTTAGGCTCAGTGGGAGAACCACCTGCAGAGCTGCACTGGCAGCCTGGGGCAGGAGGGGCACTGAGAACAGCCACACAGACTGGTGTTGCTGCACTGCCAAAGGGTAGAGATGACACTTAAAGATCATTCTATAAATACAGTTCCTGCTTATTAACTTCCATATGGCCCTTCTCATAAGTGCAATAATTTAGTGTATAGGTAATGCGAATAAAATACAAACAAAAGATGAGAATTTAGAAGGATCATAAAGTATTCTTCCGTAGAGAAGAATGCCAATCAAGTATTAAGCAATCTTGAATTGTTAAATATGAACTATTGAATTCTTCCCAAGTGAAATGCTCAGTTTGTTTCAATGCTTCATGGAAAATGTGTGATGTTTATCAGGCCCAATGAAGTGCTGAGTGCTACACATGTTGGGGAAGGGCAGTTAGGGCAGATCTGATCAGGATTCCTTTGTGATGAAGTTTACTGGCACAGTTTTTAGCAATACAAGGGAGAAAAAACATCAGCACTGTGAGACCTTCCTGGAGATCTCATTCCTAGTACATCCAATGTTAAATATTTTCATCTGCTTTTATAAATAGCTTCTCGTGCTAACTCAGGTGACTGGCACTTCTTGCCTTCCTGGCCACCTTCCTTGGGGTGCTGCATCCAGGCTGCAAGACCAAAACAAATCAGATTTTCCTTGTCTGCTCCCTCTGCTGAGTCCTACCTGGGCTCAACATGCTTTGTGCTGTATCAGTTCCTATGGCTGAGAAATAAATGCTCTCTGGAGCAATGCAGCGACCTGTACAGGGTGCTGCCTTTTGAATGGGACTTTGCAGATGGGCTGGAAAGGAAAATCTGCTGAACACCAAATTTTAAACAACCCTTTGTCTCCAAAAACAAGAGGAAGATGCTGGAGTGTCCTTCAGGTTTTTTCAGAGAAGTAGTAGAAATCACTTCATCCAACTGCTGCTCAGCCATTTTACTCTTAAATGTTTGCTCTTTTTCTTGCAGTCACTTTTGACCACTTTGAGATACTGAGAGCGATTGGGAAGGGCAGCTTTGGAAAAGTAAGTCGTGTGTGAGTTAATGTACTGGGACAATAACATAAAGATGGTAGTAAATATCTAAAAGGTTATTTACAGGAAAAACTCACCTGTACAGAAGCCCTTGGTCTGCTGGGAAACACTGAGGCAATCTCTACCAAGGAGCAATCTCCTAGAGAGGTTGCTTTAGTGGTGGTCAGCTCTTAAATGAGGTCTAGAGGAGGTGAAGTCAAGCTCCACCCCTTCCTGGAGCAGAGCTCAATTACTCTCACCTGTGCTCCCACAGCTGACCTGACACTTGCCTCAGCTGATTAATCAAAGGTTCAGGCTGTGATTACCAATTTCTCACACAGTTAATCAGCACTGGGACAGCTGGAAACAATGGAGAGAGGGGGAAGTTAGAGAGGCTTTAACAAGAGCAAAGAGAAAAAAATAACTGCATTGTCAGCGAGATCTGACCTGAGCATCAGCTCATCAAGTTGGTCACCAAGAACGAATCAGAGCCCAATTCTTCATCCACTCCATAGCCACAAATGATATTGCAGGAGATTACAGTGATAAATCAAATGACCTGAATTTTCTGCGTTTCTGGATAAACATTTTCCGTGTTTCCACAGCAAAACACTGAGTATCATGATATATATTTAACAAAGAGCTACTCCCATATAAAAGGCTTGTGGCAGCATCTTTTAAGTGAGCAACTGTCTGTGAAACACAGTGTGTGTTGTTAAGCGTAACATTACAGTCACATCAGTTTTATTTTTGTTGTAAAGAAAGTTCACGTTTTTAGATGTCAACAGAAATTTCAAAGGACTTCTCTCTTTTCATGAGGGCATACAGATGCCAGAACTGAGCTGTGCCTTATATGCAGAGTGAGAGAAACACTCGCGGGTAGAAAAACAAAGAAGGTTGATGGAAACTTTGCAAATTCATCCCCAGACACTGAAACTATAGTGGAAAGATATCTGGAGAGAGGAAAGAGGGGAAAAAGAACCTGAATATTTGGTTTTGCACTCTCACAAACTCAGTTTTTCATTCATGCATTCCTTTCCCTCATCTTCCCACAGCAAAAATTGTCCTTTGGGAGAAGATGGGTTCACTGAGGTGTTCACTGGAGATGCCAGAGATGCAGAGCAGCAGGTGGGGTGGGGACTTGGCAGAGGGGCTTTGAGAAAGATACCTGGAGGCTGCACTTTATCTGAATTGATTTTCTGGCAAATCATCTCTGATGGATCACTTGATTTACTCACTCAGGTCTGTGTCGTACAAAAGAATGACACCAAGAAAATGTATGCCATGAAATACATGAATAAGCAGAAGTGCGTGGAGCGTAATGAAGTGAGGAATGTCTTTAAGGAGCTGCAGATCATGCAGGGCCTGGAACACCCCTTCCTGGTTAATCTCTGGTGAGGCATTTCTCCTTCACTAACCAGTTAGTCTGTGTTGTTAGCTAGAGGAGCCTCTGACCATGTTTATGCCGCATTAGGTACTCATTCCAAGATGAAGAGGACATGTTCATGGTGGTAGACTTGCTGCTTGGAGGGGACCTGCGCTACCACCTGCAACAAAATGTGCGATTCCAGGAAGGCACCGTGAAACTGTTCATCTGTGAGCTGGTGTTGGCCCTTGACTACCTCCAGAGCAGACACATCATCCACAGGTCAGTTGGGCACTCAGTAGGTGGGTGGAATTCATGGGCTGCAGGAGGGGCTGACCATGATTTGAACCTTCAGAGCTAAACAAGCTCCCTCACATACATTTGCTTGTGTGTAAAACTGTGTATGTTTTTCAGAGAAAAGCATTTATCTTGTGTGACAGATGCATTAAGTGATGCAGACCTCAGAGGTCCAAGACTTTTGGCTCAGCATTGGCTAACTGGGGCATCATCAGGGATGGAGTTACAAAGGGCTAAAACAGAGGGCAAGGACAGAAAATGATCACATTTATAATCCCAGAGACAGCATTCGTGTAAGGTGTAAAAATAAAATATGGCACAAATTTAGGGTTGACACTTTCCTGGCGGCACATGATTACTTGCTTCTTTCAGGGACCGTATATCTGCCATTCCTGATATGTGAAAGCAGAAAGGTTGCCTCCATGCTCCCATGGGCCTTCCTCAGTTGCAGAGAACCCCAGTGGACCAAAAAGATGTTGCTCTTCTTTTGGTGTGAGGACAGACTTCCTTACATAAAGCTGCCAGTTTCTCAGAGTCTTATTTTTCATCCCTCTTGGATTGTTTGTGTGAATCCTTCTTTGTTTGTATGAATACCCGCATAGATTTCTGCCCCATGGTACCCTGCTCTGTACTGTGTGCAGCGGGGAGACAGCGGGCACTGAGCTGTGCCTCCACCCCACACCTGCCTGAGTCACCTAATAATGGATGAGCATGAATTAAACATTGTGAAGTGCTCACTGAGCTGCCTTTGTCCTGGGCATCCAGGAGCAAATCTTTGTGCTGCAGGCTTGGTCTAAACAAATAGAGTGGGACACAGGTACAAGGGAAGCACAAGGAGGAAATTTTCTCTACCAGAAGTGTGTTGCAATCAGTGGCATTCCCAGGGTTTGTGGGCATGAAGAGCTGCACAATTTATAATCTAAGTAAAAGTCTGCACAGGAAACAAACTGCACCTCATAAAGGTGAGAGGTAACTGGGAAGTAATGGTCCCAGTTCTGAGAGTGAGGATGCCAGCATAGCCACACTGTGCTGCAGTGCCCACTCCAGCTGCAGATACACAGGGAAGAGCCTGGGGGCAAAGCTGCTGTGATTCCCCAGAGGTTCTTTGCAAAAACAGGTGGGATTGTGGGGAGGAGGGGGACTTTAATTAATACTGTATCTCAGTGGGACACTCGGGAAAAGTGACTCAGCTGAGGAGCGCACCATGCACAACTGGGAATGGTGGGAGAGATGCAAACAACTGTGGATGTTGTCTGAACAGCACCATGTGGAAACAGCAGAGTGATGGCTTCAGTTATTTCCCTGTGTACACAGAAAGGTGGGAAATGGTTGTTACGCTTTCCAGGCTAAGAAAGGTCTGTGCTCACAGCCCAGCAGAAGCAGTTCAGAGGAGACTAAAAGCTGCTGTGTGGTAACTACACTTATTCTCTCCTGGACTGCAGGTGGCCAGGCGAGGTCAAACTTTACCTTCTGCAGTTGTAAAGTCTGAAAGCTGCTCCCTCCTCACTGTGCCCTGTGCAGCACCAGCACATCCAGGGCATTGCTGTGCTGTCCCCACTCCACACCTCCATCAGCCCCACAGTGCCCAGAGCTGTGGTGGCTCAGTGTGACGGCAGGTGATGGGCGCTGGTGTAATTAGGTCATTAAGAGCAGCTAATATCTTGTAAAGCCATTCAGGAGCACTCAGGAGGTGTATCAGGTGTACATCTCCCTTCAATGGAACGCATTTTATTACAGCTTTGATATAGGAGTTTGTTGCTGTTTTGTTCAGGAACAAAGCCTGCAGGAACCAGTTTGTTCCTAGAGCTCACAGCAGGCATGAGCTCCGTCAGGCACCAGCAGTGCCCTCTAATCAAATTAAATGACATTTACTCATCCCCAGTCAGTTTACTCAGCAACAGACAGAGAAAGTAGGCAGTGTTTTCAATGACTGGAAGAGGGGTTCTCTGCAGCACCTCCACAGAGGAATGAGTTCCTATTGAAGTAATTCCTTCCATTATCTCCCTTGCAGGATGGGCTGTTTTGATAGTTTGTTCTTAAATCGGTGTCATTTTGTGCTGTAGAACACAAAGGGTATTTTGTTCATCCTTTTTCTCCTCACTTTGTATTTTTCTTTCCCCACCTTTGATGCCCTTCATGCTCTCCACTGTTACCCCAAGGGTGAGATATTTATTAGTGTGCCCACAGTTGGTAACTGAGATGCATCAGATGCAGTGGTGATGAATTTCCCCGCTGTGTTAATTTCTCAGTAGCCCGGAGGAAAGAAGTGGATAAGGAGCAGCATGGATGACTTTCATCCTTCTGAAGAAAATGAAAGCATTAATAAATAAAATCCCAAACAGAGCATCAGAACATCTGTTCTACTTTCTGTAGGATCTACATTTTAAAAGCTGAAGGTTTTGGCAAGCATTTGGCAAGCATTTCAATGAGGGTCATTCTGATCCTGGAATTTGTATTCCTGTAATACAAAGCACACCTTTTTGGAGAGCCTTCCTGCATTTGCACCTTTTCTAAGTGCAGCTTTTGTCCCTCACAGCAGAAACACCCCATTATGCACACAAACATTTTCCTTGTTGTGCCACTCCGTTGCTCCACCTGCAGCTGAACAGCTCCAGTGATGCTTAAAGGATAAGAGCAACAATTGATGCCACTTCTTTGCTTCGCTCCAGCATGTGATTTTTACTAGGTAAATGTTGAACAGCCTTCAGTAGAGTATTATACTGAGACAGAGTACAAAGTAATGCAAAAGGTAAAAAGCAGCTTTGACACTGTGGGTGGAGAATTTGGGTGCTGCTGGCCCTGACAGTCACATCTCTATTTTCTGTTGGTTGATGAGCTGTGCTTCTGTGCTGAAATCAAACTCTGCAGAAACATTACAGCTGAAGAACTCCAAAGAAAGATCTTTCTAAGGCGTAATTCCCTCTACAAGCTACAGCTTGGGTACTCAGAAAGCTCCTGCAGCATTGTTTCATGCCACATCCCCAGCTGAATGGCTGTTTCCTTTTTCTCTCTTAGGGACATCAAACCTGACAACATCTTGCTGGACGAGCATGGTAAGTGTCACTTACCCCCTGGCCACTCGTGTATAAAAGCAGGGACAGAAATATTAAGCCTGTTCTAAGGTTTCAGTGCTCATAGCTTTCCTCACTTTATGTTGCTTTCTTTACTGATCCACAAGTAGTTTGGTGTATGATTGCCCTGCTGTTCTTGGAATGATGGCTTTTGCTTTTAGAAAAGCAGTGTTGGGTATATTCCCACATTGCTGGCACTTTCCAGGGGTTATATTGGTGTTTAATCAGCTCCTCTTCAGAATGTTTTGATAGCATTTCTGGAGGGCACTGGCAGGTCAGGTGTATTCTGTGTTGTTTGGACTCAGTTTCCAAACAATCCTCATTTTAAAGCCTCTGCAGTTGCTTACTGTAAGCATATCCAAATACATTGTCACTGCAGAGGTTTTAACACTGATGCTGACATTCCTGAAGAACGGCTGTGGTTCTCACACATAACCAGGCTCCCAGTTTACCCATCACCTCCACTTTCAAAGCACCAGTTTGTTATTTATGGAGTAGCTGCAGCACGGCAAACAGAGGACCAGCACTGCCCAGACATCTGTGCCCACACAGGGTCAGACACCCAGGGCAACTCTCTGAACACTGTTGTGACTCCAGGCACTGCAGGACCACAGGAATGTAGGTCAGCATCCTTCCAGAGGGGGAAGTCAGGGCAGGAAGGCACCATGTGACTGCAGCTGCATCTGCTCCACAGCATGGCAACTACAGGCTTCCATTACAGATCACCTGCAGACCTCCATTATGACTGCAGTTTCAGATGATTTTCAAGCCTGTTTTCTGCCACTGCGGTGTTTTTAAGTGTCTGTTTTAGGGGTTTCACAGTTATTTCCTGTGAATGTGCCCTTGGCTTCAGTGTCCCTATGGCTGTGACTTCTGTTTCTTATCTTCATCCAAAGGTGCATCCTCTTGCGCATATAGAAAGCAGCAAGGGGGAACAGAATTTTCTGTCTCCTGTGTACATATTATTAGGACACATTTATCTCCATTTAGCCTCATAGATCCTGCTTGTTCTCCTTACTTATGGAACAAAGCTGAAGAACCTCATTTCCTTTCCTATTCCTTCACCAAGCATTCAGGACTTTTATCAGGAAATGCACGCTGTTTACTAACTCTGGTTTTCATAATTCTCTTCACTGACATCAGTCCCCTCCAAATGTGAGGCCTTCAGCAGTCCAACTACAGCCTTTCACCCCCCAGTTCTCCCCATGCTCCCAGCTCAGCCCTTCAGCCCTCTTCAGCAGTAATGTGCCACCTTCTGTTTTCACCCATCACCCTCCTGTGGCTCAGCACAGAAAGGCAGTTTTGCCTGTTGCAAAGCTCAGTGCCTCTTTGTCATCGATGCCTGGTGGGACAGAGGAGCCCTGGCAAATCTCTGGCTTTGTGGAAGTGTCTGGTTCAGATTGCTGATGGCGCAGTGCCCCATGATACCATGCACTGACATGCATCACCTACTGCAAATTGTTACCAACATATCTGATGTGCTTAATATTCTTTAGAACAATCTTAGCTGAATTAACTGAAGCCCTGGTTTTTCTTCCCCTTCCTCCTCCAGAGGTGTTCTGGAAAGGTAAAGGGATTACGTTGTAACAGAAGTGCTGGATTTAATAGCAAACTTCCTTGCCCAGCACAGAGCACAAAGTCCTCCTCTGCTCTGCATTCAATACTCACAGAGGAGAGCTGCACTCTCAGGAGAACCCAAGATTTGATTCAGAAGTGCCACTTTCCAGCAGACAAGGAGATCTGGGGAAGGACACATGCTCAGAGTGCAGCTCTGGCTGTGCTGCTCAGAACCCAGCCGCAATTGGAGATGCTGAGCAATCAGTAGAACACAGGCCTTGAAGTCTGACCTGAAAGTTTCACAGCAGCACAGAGTGCTCCCCTCCTGTCCACCAACAGCTCAACCTGTCCACTCTGCCCTGTGGAGCTGCAGTTCAACACCAGAACATTCTATGAAGTTCCACTGCGCAAAGCCTCCTTCCTGCTGTCCACACCGTTGTTTGATACGTTCCCAAGTGGGCTCATTTAAAAACTTGTGATTTGTTTGAAGTGAATCACTGAAAGGATGCATCCAGAGAAGGGCACATTTGTGCTTAGAATATCAAATCCTTAATAAGTCTCTGATTCACATTTATCAGTCCTACCCCCCCTCAAAAAGAAAAATGTGGAATGAGAGATAAAAGAGAAAAGAATACAAGGATATAGAGGACATCTCAAGACAAGAAAATCCTATATCGTCCTTTCCTTTCAAGCACTCACCAGCAATCTGATTGCAACTCCTTTGAGGGAAGGGAGGAAGCAAGGAACCCACTGGTATTGTACAGCACTGACAGCAACAAGGAGGGACATGCTGCAAACATGCAAGAGATGTGCTTTGCCATCTCACCCATGGTCTTCCAGCAGTTCACAAAGCTCACAGAAGGACCTCCGGATTTTTCCCTTCCTTCAGAATGGAGCAGGCTCTGTTAAAGAGCTGTTTTGTGTCTCTGTGGAACAAACAGCCCACAGAGCACACAGTGAAGAAAGGTCTGACCCAGTTGACACATAGGCTGTCCTGTGAGCAGTGTGTGTCTTCAGCTGAATCCGATGGAATATGAAGTTGCTGAAACACCAGACAACAACTCATGGGCAGGGGCCAGAGGATGAGTTCATCTTTTCCAGATGCTTATATGGGGTTGGAAGTTCAGTGGCTGAGAAATGATCCCAGACCCAATGGTATCATGGGCTGCCTGTCCACTATTCACACACCCATTCTGTGCTCTGACCATGGCTGATTTGGGGTGGGGGAGAAAGCACTTTATACAGTGTTATTGGAAAGCTGTATGCAGGAACGTGGATGTGATGCAGGAGTTTTTTAGCTAGTCACAAACTGTACTTCTGTTCCCTCTTTTTTTTTTTTTCCAGCTAGTTCAGATATTTGCAGCAGGCAGACTTGGTCACTGCTCACACATATTTATGTGCAAATGTAAGGATTGGCTTCAATATTTTATAGCATCCAGAGGGGACAGCATATGTTCATTGCCAAAGCATCAACTTTTAGCCATAAGGACAATCACATTCTACTTATGAAATAAAACAGCAGTGAATTTCCAGCTGCTGAAGTTCACGTCTGAGTGAATATTGCCCCAGCATCTCTATCAGTAAGAGCCATTTCCATTTGATCTCTGTGGTTAAGAGGAAACAACAGCAATTCAGCCACCCCCATAATTGCCAGAGGGTGATGAGTCTGCAAAACATCACAGCATTCCATGGTTTGGATAATGCGTCCAGCACTGCCAGAGATGAACAAGATCATTGCCTAAAGAGAAAATGCACGAGGCCAGGAAGAAGCCATTATTTAATCAGAAGAATTAGGCCAGGTTAATCCGAGGTTCAGAGAAGTTCACTTCAGGGAAGCCAGCCCTGTATTGATTACCTGCACTGCTGCACTCCATGGGTCTGCTCACTGATAAGAGTTCAGGGAATAAGGAGTAATAAATTAAGTGCTTGCCCAAAAAGAAAGAAACCAGCGAGCCAAGAGCCCAGTGGAGTTGTTTCCATTCTCATCCCTGTTAATCACATTCGCCTTCACATTTCCTTTGCAGTTTGTAAGCAGTAGTTGCACACATTGCAGCAGTGGTAGCAGAAACCATGCTTGAAACCAATGGGAAATCCTTGCTAAAACAAACACCTCTGAAATGAGCTCACGAACATCACAAGGCACAGTCAAAGACAGAAAACTCCACACGGTGACAACTTTGATAACTCTAATATTTTGCTCCCAGAGGACAAATAAGGGTTACTTCCTCTAACGAGATTCAGCCATAAGCAGCCTACAAGCTAAATGCTTTCTGTCAGTTCTGGCATGAGAAATTTCTGCATGAAAACTACTTTCCATGGGATATTTTATTTTGAGTTTCTGGTGGAAGGTTCTTTCTTTGTGAAATTAAAGCAAATCTGTTCACACTTCAATCTCTGTCTTCCAGGACACGTGCACATTACCGACTTCAACATTGCCACAGTGCTGACCAAAGAAACACAGGTCACCACGATTGCTGGCACAAAGCCATACATGGGTAAGAGCCAATGAACACTGTGCTCCTGAATTGTCATTTTCCAGATCTGAATTGATAGCCATGGTAAAACATCACCGCAGTTCCCCATCACACAAGCACAGCTGATAGAGCAGAACACCACTGATGTGCCTGGGAGACATCAGGGCTGGAGTATGCAGAAAATGAACCATAGAGCAAAGTCCCAAGCAAATGCCAATGGAGCTCAGGTGGAAACCGCACTGAGAAGCCTTTGCACTGGGGAAAGCAGGAGCATGACACTTCTGAGTGAAGCAAAAGCACACAGAAGTCTTTCTATACAGCTAACACTAAAAACAAAACCCTCCCCACGGCTCCTGCAGACATCAGGCCTTGGGGAGGGTGCCCAGGAGGTTCCTTCTCATCAGGACCACCTCAACACCACCTGGTGCAATCGCTGTAAAGAGGAACAAATGCTCCAAAGGAAAGTGCTGCTCTTTGGGTTTGGTTTGATTTTACTCAGAGCAGTTCTTCCTACCCATCTTGCACAACAATAACTATAGTATTTTATTCCCTTGATCTCAGAAGGGAAATGCATTGGCTGAGGAAGAGCCTTCCAGCTCCTGCTCACTCCATATTACTGATGTCCCCAGGAAGGTCGTGACTCTTAGGTTTTAGTCAGTTAAAATGTGCCTCTCCTTGCCACACCTGTATCTGGCACCATATTTATATATACTACAGATATTTACTGTATATTAAAGTTTCTAAAGAGCTGCTTTTATTCACTGTGACTGCATTTAGTCCCTACCAGATGGAAGCACTTTAAATATGAGCAAAGATATGAGTAGGATGGGAACAGCTTTCCAACATGGAGAGCTGTGAGCACTGAAGAGCTGAGGCTTTCTGAGGGGAGTGAGAAGACTTTCAGACCAATGTTGTGCCTATATTCCATTGACTGGGGCCATCCCTCATTCTGGAGCACATTAATATGCAATAATGGGCAAGTCCTGTGTCAGCAAAAAGGTAGTCACCCTTTTCTGTCTTTGTGGACAGAGGAGCAGCTCCGTGTGCTTTATATGATACAGCAAACTGTGTCTGGTGAGCCTGTAAGTGGTTCGGGGAGTTACATAAAGCATTCTTTAATGTGAATAATTTGGATTATATTTACCACATAAATGTACACATCACACTGGTGGTAGTGCTCTAATTCTAAGGGCCATCCCATCTTTTACATACATACTTGATAGATCAAGTTCTGCAACCATTCATTAGGAGCAGAAATCATTGACACTCATTTCACAGGTGGGCAAAGCAAGGCAAGAGGATACACATGTTAATAACAGGGCCAAGATTTCAGGTGTGACCGTTTCCAGAGCAGGCAGATATAGGGGTTAATGGCTGTTCCATGAGGTGTGTCAGGTGCCAGCTCTGTCCTGTAGCACAGCACGGGGGAGCAGAGCAGGGCAGGATATAGCACAGCACCAACAGGCGCTCACACCTTGCTGAGGGGATCAGCAACAGTGCTGGTCATGGAAAGGAGCTGGGGGCAGTTTGTACGCAGTATTTGGTGTTCTGCCTGTTCTGAGATTCCTCAGCTGCAACAGCAGCTTAGAAGACTGACAAAGACCAAAACATGAAATGCTGCAAGTAAGCCCATGCTGGATTGTGTAGCTCCCTGTGGCCCTTGGTAAGGGACCAATGGATCAGCCATATACTGAAGGAAAAACAAAAAATGGCACGTAGTGCTGTAATACAGTGGAAAGTACAGCAATAATAGCAAAGTCATTGACCATAGCAAATGAGAACAAGCCCAAATGCAGTTGCTATGAACACAGAAACAAAATAAAAAGTGCTGCTTCCCTTTGGAAAGCCTCAGGTATGTAGGGATCCCCAGAGAGAAACTTTTACCTCAAATGAGGTCTGGGAAGGGGTGGATTGTGGCTCCAGCCCTTCCATCATTCAGGTACATTGCACACACCTGAGCCCCCCTGGGTTGGCCCTGCCATCCCACCAGGTGCTCGATCACAGCTTCAGGCCATAACTCAGCATTTCTGCTACAGGGTGATATGCTGATGCTTGTCCTGGGATGCTTTCTGTGTCACTGCATCAAGCATCCTGTGCACTGATTTTCACTCAGGGTTGCAGCAATATGAATGATCTCTTTTATGTGTTTCACAGCACCTGAGATGTTCAACTCCACAAAACCCATCGGCTATTCCTTTGCTGTGGACTGGTGGTCACTGGGAATCACTGCCTATGAGCTGCTCAGAGCCCGGGTATGGAGCACACAGTGCTGATGTCCCTGTCCCTCTCTTTCCTCAAGCATGCTGTTGGAGCAGACGATGCTTTATAACAGGGAAGAACGAGGCAGATTTCAGGTCCTAAGGTTTATTACATGTCATTGCATAGGCAGCAGAAATCAAATCTTCATCAGAGCTTTTGTGATCACAGCTATGAGAAACCATTGCCATTCAGAAAAGCACACTGCAGCAGCTCCTTGCTGTATCTAAGGGTTTCTCAGGTGCCCTTACTCAGGTGATGTTGGGGGCCTTGCAGGCAGTTGATCAGAGCAGTGCTGTGGAAGTGCTGTGTAAAAAGTTGGATGCCATCTTTTGAATTACATTCTTCTAAGCTAAGGATGCTTGAAAGCCTTAAAAACTGATGGCTCCATTTGGTAAAGGAGAGCTGTAAGGTGGAATGATACAAAGACGATAACAGATATTCAAAAGGTTATTTATAAGGAAAAACTCACCGATATGGATGCCATCGCTGGGAAATACTGAGGCAATCTCCGGCAGCTCTCAGCCTTTGTTGTGGTGGTGCTTTTCCATGGGGTGTTAAAAGCCCTGCTCCATTTCCCTTCTGTCATCTTCAATATGAGCAAAGAACTGAAAACAGAGATTTCACAGGAGCGCTGTGAACAGCCACAGCTGGATGCTAACTGCTGGCTCCTATCTGACACCCAGCCATTACTGGTGTTACTGTGCTTATTTCAGCTGAGCTCAAGGGGAGGTTAGGGAATGTGCAAAGAGATTTTGTTTGGAGCTGCCTTGCTCTGAAAAGATTTCTGAAGGGTCTGAAAAAAAAGGATACACTAAAATGCTTTCCTTGTACTTCTCACAGAGGCCATATCATATTCGCTCCAACACTTCCACAAATGAAATTGCTCATGTATTTAAGACGGCCACAGTGATGTACCCTGCTGCTTGGTCTGAGGAAATGGTGATGCTGATCAAAAAGGTGAGGGCTGCTGTGTGCCTGGAGCATGTCTGGGCTGCGATCACACTGCAGCCAACAGTGTGCCCCGCGGCCTTTGTAGGAAATGGTGGGGATTCATTGAAAACTGTATCCAGACTCAGTGCTGGTAACCTTCAGGTAGTGCTGTATGACAAACATCCAGCTTTTAATGATAGAGCTCACTAATGTCACAATCAGCTAACAGCACTGTTCTCTGTGCTAATGGTGATGGTGCTCATGTTGGCAGCCTGGGCTGCTGCTAATGGATCTCTCCTGAGGACACAGCATTGACTTCCAGGGTTTACCCTATAACTTTGTCCCTCTGGGGTGATGTAACTTAGAAGTACTGATACATATGTCCACAAATTTGACTAAAAACTCAGATAAACATTTTGAGATTTTTATTTTTTTCCAATAACAAATAAAATTTTGGGGAAAAAAAATCTCATAATATTGAAATCCTTCAATTCCATGAAGTTTATGCAATTTAATCTGGTCAGGATGGGAGGGCAGGACTGTGGCAGTCTGAGCAGGCACAGCAGTCTCATTCTAACCTCTTTCCTTTCACTCTTGCTACAGTTGCTTGAGACAAATCCTGATAAGCGTTTTTCTCAGCTGAAAGATATCCAGGACTTTCCGTATCTGTCAGATGTAAACTGGAATGCTGTTCTGCAGAAGAGGATAATGCCAGAATTCATTCCTACAGTAAGGCAGTGTTAAATTTGAAAGGTTTTTAGTGTGTACAATCCCCGTCACACCCTGCAGCCTGGCCTCGTGCCTTGCATCAAATCAGAGTGCGAAATCACAGAATCATAGAATCATAGGATCACCAAGGTTGGAAAAGACCTTAAAGAGCATCCAGTCCAATCATTCACCTATTACCAATAGCTCCCAACTAAACCATGTCCCTCAACACAACATCCAAACGTTCCTTGAACATCCCCAGGGTCAGTGACTCCACCACTTCCCTGGGCAGTCCATTCCAGTGCCTGGCCACCCTTTCTGAGAAGTAATATTTCCTAATGTCCATCTCCCCTGCTGTAGCTTGAAACCATTCCCTCTGGTCTTATCACTAATGACACGAGAGAAGAGGCCGACCCCCAGCTCACTACAGCCTCCCTTCAGGAAGTTGTAGAGAGCAATAAGGTCTCCCCTGAGTCTCCTCTTCTCCAGGATGAACAATCCCAGCTCCTTCAGCCTCTCCTCATAAGGCCTGTAATCCAGATTTCTCACACTTTCCACAAAATAGCAGGTGCCCCCAGCACAGGGCAGAAGACAGGCAAGAGCATGATTCTTACTTTCTGGTGAATCCAATGAAGGTTAATGGGTGGTGGCTGAAAAGAATGGGTTCCCCAAAGGTGATCCACTTTGTTTATAATAATCTCAAAGTTTCTGGACACATGGCCATGAGCACCATTGGCACTGAAGATGAAATATATGATGCTGTTGTTTTTGAGCCATCCTGCACTGAACCACCCTCTTTATCAGCCCTGTCTAGGATCCACTCTCCTAATACAAAAAAATAGTGAGCAGGTGTGGGCTCATTAGCAGCCTTGAGACCACTGTCCATTACAGAACTGCTTTACCTGAAGTGACCCTCCCTAGCAAGTCCATCGTTCACAGGAAAAGAACAAATGTGATAGATTCAGGTTTCTGATTCTTTTTTAATCAAATTAAAGCAGCACAGAGGTAACATAACCCCCTTTGCAAATAATCCAAGGACTGTTCCATGCAATGCTGCTCCAACTGTTATTCACTTGCAACCAAACAAATGATGAGCTAAACTATGAATATTTTACTGCACTTATTCCTCCCCCCCATTTATGGCTTTCCCTGTAGTGAATGTACGTGTACTGCCTTAAAACTCATTCTGCAGGATTCTTTATGGCCTCTCAACAGAGGCTGTCACTTTGAAGCAACCAATGGGCTAAATATAACTTCTAAGTGTAAAGGAAGCAAGTGTGCTTTTAAGTGGTGCAAACCCACCTTGACAGTGCTCCCTCAGCTGAGGAACTGCTGAAATATGTCAGATGTGCAGCAGCTGTTCCAGCTATGTGTGCAGTTCTAATTAGTTCATTTTTTACAAAACTCGCCCAAATGCAGCCCAACTAATGACAGCCACTCCAAGACCAGCACTGCTCACTTAAGGCAACCTTTCTTTCCCCTCCAGAAAGGAAGACTGAACTGTGACCCAACCTTTGAACTCGAAGAGATGATCCTGGAGTCCAAACCTCTTCATAAGAAGAAGCAGCGCTTGGCTAAGAAGGTGAAAGATGCCACAAAAAGTAATTCCTCCCAGGTAAGAGCAAGCAGGTGCACGTGTGTGGTGAGAGAAGGCTTTCATTCTGCGTGAAAGCCAACTATCATTTAGTAGTAGTACCACAGCCACCTGTTTGAACAGACCATCTCTTTTCCTTTTGTCCAGCTTTATTCCCAAGAGATCCCCCCATCCTCACCCAGATGCACCTCTCACAGAGCATTAACCAACACATACTGTTGCTTTTCTAGACCTTCAGTTAGGCTGTTTCTGTTTTGTATTACCAGAAACTTTTCTGTTTTATTTCCTCTGAAACATCCTCTAGAAAGAGGGGAATGGTAACGTAAATATTTGCACTAAGAGTTTCTAAGTTGCAAAGCACTCCAGAAGCACTGTGCAGTTTTCATGGCACTGGAGAGCCTCTTTTTGGGTGGGAACTCTTTCTTTGGTTGTGTCTTAGGTGCTGCAAAAACAGATAACATTTCCAGGGCCAGTAGTAACCTGAGAAGAGTCTGTGCTTTGAACATGCAAGCAGGTATCATAGAGCAAGCATAGCCAGGTCCTGAGTTGGAGATACACTCCTATACATGAATTGATGTCAAAATCCCTACTGGCTTAAATAGTGCCAGAATTTCCTGCGTAGATCATGAGGAGCACTTTCACTTTAGTAAAACTTCATTGTTTTTCATCCCCCTTAATTGTTCACTATTGAACATTTCTGTAATAAAGTGATTTAAAGGTCAGATGTGCTTTTGAACGTCTTCGGTACTTAAAAATGGATTGGGCTCTCAGGGCTTGATCCTGTGTAGGGTTTGGCTTTTTCATGCATTCCCAGCCTGAAACCTCCTCCATTGGCACTGGAGCCAAATGCTTGTTTTCCATTCCAATGCCAAGAGCCTGGATAAATTGCAACGTTGAGGGAAGAGGTATATGTTTGTCTGGGTATATGTTTTTTAACTGTGCAGTTAACACAAGCAACCTGAGGCTGAATGGCTTCTTTCATCTAGACCTTCCATAAGAGCATAGTATGGTTCCTGAGATGTTGACTCCCTCCTACACTGTGCAGGAGCTCTTGGGGTACACCCAAGGCCTGGAAGGCTTTGCTGCACGAGCAGTTTTATGTTTCTGCAGTCTGAACTATTTCTGCAATAGAAAAATCCCTGTGGAAACCCAACATACAATTTGAAGCCTGTATACCTACTGAGTTCTATGTGAGGAGAGTTGTAGTGCCATTCTCCCAGCTGCAATGCTGGTGTTACTCTGGACCTAAAGATATTGCTGTTTCTCCTTGAAAATGCCCTTGCAAAATCTCTGTGTCAACTGTGAATTTATTCAGTTTTTCTTCATCTTTTTCTATTCAAATGTGAAAGGCCTGCCATCTTCAAAAGCACCTAGAGATGCTCCAGAGGGACTTCATTGTTTTCAACAGAGAAAAGTAAGTACTGATAAAAAGGCAGCGCACCAGACACTGGCACAGAGCAAAAGCTTTTGGCCAATGAACAGGGATGGGCAGTGATGTTGCTCCCATGGGTCTGAGGCTGGGCTGGCATCAGGCCCACAGTGACCCTCCTGTGGCTGGGTCTCTGGAGCCAGCTGCCCCAGCAGCAAGGAGGTGCCCAGAGCAGCTGGGCTCAGGCACGCAGTTGGGAATGGGTGGCCTCCAGGCACCCCCAAGACCACTAGTAGCTCTGCCTCCTGTTCTGCCCTAGGGTGAGACACCAGCACAACGAGATCGAGCAGCACGTAGCTCTAGCCAAGTGCAGAGGCATGCACAAGGACAGCCAGAACAACAACCTCTGAGAGCCACAGCCCTGGAAGCAGGAGGCTCTGGGGCTGCCCCTACAGCTTGCCACCACTCATTAGAAACAGCTCACTACTTTGCCTTTGGTGGCAGCAGGAATGTGATGATGTGAGGAGGATGAGCTGCTCAGCACTCTTCCATTGGGGTTGGCCAGTTGATATCACAGCCTGGGGCTGAGTGCCAGGCACCCACCTGCAGGAACACGTCATTGTCAGCAGCACTTGTCATGATGGGAGCTGAATCTGTGGACCCTGGGCCAGGATTCCTGCATGGGTCCCTACATGGAGCTGATTTCTCCAGGTGGAAGACATTGCTCTGACTTGTGATGCCTTCACTGGCTCACAGCGGTGGCCTCAACTTGCAGAGATCTGCAAACATCCTCTGGAGGGCTGGAGCTGGCAGCAAGCCTCTTCCCCAGATGGGCAAGGGCAGCGAGGTTCCATCCATGCCCCCTCTCTCCTCACTGCTTCCAGAGCCACCTGGTGCAGAGCTGGTCAGGCACACAGCTGGACAGGGAAGTGAATTAGTGACAGCCAAGTACTGGTGAATGAGCAGCATCCCAGAGCTTCTCCAGGCCATCCTGAAAAAACATTCATAAACATGCTAAACTGCTGCAAGTTTCTGAATCTGATGGGGTTGTGGCTTCCAACATCAGAGGTAAATTTGAACACATACTTTTCATCTCTCTGCTGTTGTCTTCACACTTGATTTAAGCAGCAACAGCAGTGCTCCTGGTGCAGGCTTTGCCAAGAGTGAGATTGGCTGAAGCATCTCTATTATGGTAATGCTGGGTATTATGCTATTAGTCAAATGCTTTTGCAGACCAGACCTTTCACCTCTTTATTTGACATTTTTTCCTGATCTCAACAATATAATAAACATGTGATGAACTGTCTGTCTCCCATTTGCCCAACGGTGTTCTTGTATCTCCCGTGCCATCCTGTCTTTCTCCTCTGGCTAAATCCAATTAATTAAAAAAAAATAAATCCAAATAAAACAGAGAGTAAATGAAAGACTCCTTCCCAGGTCATCAAAAGCCACTGTTTCTTCTGAGGTCACTTGCAGTGCAAGGCAGAATAGGTCTGGGAGGGCTGGGTAAAGCCAGGCTGTGTCAACAGCCATACCTGTCACCTCAAAGCACTGGGCTACAGCCACCTAAGAGAGGTTCACACACCACAAACCCAGACAAGGGAACTGGCCCTGCTCCTGGCTGGGGCAAAGATCAATGCTGCTGTACCAGCTGACGCCCCCCCCCAAAAAAAAAACCCTCAAGAAGTTATATGAGAATGTTGCACCTTTAAAAATTCCCCAAGATCTCTAGAACAATCACTGAGGCACAGCCTCAGCTTAATCACAAACAGGCAGCAGCAAGAAATCTGTAATTACTTCATAGCAGAAGTTCACAAAACTTCCAAGTATGAGCAGCCTTCCCCACCCCCGGCACGGCCCCTTTAAGGACTGCTGCACAGACAACTCATCCTGTAGGAGCTACAGGCATGCAAAAATAAATATTCCAGGGTCAAATACTTAAGGAAAAAAAAAAAAGAAAAAGAAAAAAAAAAAAAAAGAAAGCAGTGTATTTGTTCAGCACTGCCTACACTGGCACTCCATTTTTTCTAACGTAAAAAAAAATCTAATTTTTTTGGGATGCTTTGCAAGCTTGAGAAGGCAGTGACCCACAGATGGACAACACCTATAGAGGGAAAGCAATTAACCCACAGGTGCCCACAGACTCAAACCCAGCCCCAGCTGGGAAGGCCTGTCCCATGTCGCCACACAGCTGACAGGTGCAGCTCATGATGGCCACAACAGGCTGCAGGAGGGACAGCATGGCCAAACCAATCAGTCTCACCAACCAGCACCTGCTCTGAACTGTTTTGTTAATACTTTTGCTTTTAACCACAACACAACATGGTCCCAGTACTCAGAGTGGTCTCCCACTGCTGCACACACCAACTACCTTTGGCTGTACATCTCCCTCAGCTCAAACAGCCCCGAGTTGCTCCAGGAGCCCTGCACACATCCTGCCCATGGGACACGGCCTCTGCTGTCCCCAGGGCCAGGCAGGCAACCACAGCTCAGAAAGGAAACAAACCAGACATGACCACAAGCTGTTTGAGGAACAGTTGCTTTTTTTTTTTTTTTCTCTTTCCTTTTTAATAAAGTGTACAAAGTCATAGATTTCCTTACATGAGGTGCTGTGACAGCTGTTACAGAGATGATCTGGGCTTCACCATGAGCATCATGGTGAAATGCTGCTGAGCGCCAAGACAAAGGAACACGGCGCAGATCGCCTGGCTGGGGCTCACACTGCACCCCCCCACCTGCCCACAAGCATTCAACACCAACAACTACCTGAATCAAGTGACCTGTCTGAGCGGCATGCATACAAAAGGAAGAGGAAAAACACAACCCAACCAACCCACAACAACAACAACAGAATTTTAAGGCTATGCATAAAATAAAATGAAGCAACATCTTTAAAGCTAGGTAGCAAGTAGCATTTGTGAAACGTAAGGCTTCAGGCTTACTGATTCTTCAGAACAGGTTTTTTTGCTTTTCCTTCTTAAACACCAATGTACCATTTTTCTTCCTTTGCTTGCACAAGGATCACTCCCCTCTCCACGTGGGGGTTTAGCTGAGGGAGGTTATATTGGAGCGGCCTCCTGGCGGTGCCACAATGCGTTTGCTGGCGGAGCGAATGCCTTCATCAATCTGGGTACCTGGAGAGGGCAAGGAAGCACCAAGGAAAAGGGAAAGTGATGCTGAGAGGATTTTCTCCATAAGTCTCAGCCACCAGGAAGGCTGGGGTCTTACTGAGAGGCTCTAGGCCACAGATGACAATCTCTGCCTCTGTCTGAAGCAGGACTCCAAGGAGAGCAGTGGGCACTCCAGGAGCAGACAGTCCTCTATGTGCGGACCCATACAGCACAAGCAGAGTCCAGTGCTGCACTATGGCTGAAGCCCAGTCCCCCCACCCCAGGGCACCATGCTCTGCCAGCCCACCCAGTGCCATGCTCACCTGACAGGCTGAACCCCGATTGGTGGAGGTTCCTGACAGGGGGTGTCTGCCGTGTGGGGGACCCCCGGGTGGATCCCGCAGGGGTGCCACCCTTGGGGGTAGCAGTCAGGTCAAACACAGGTCCATCATACATGCCCCGGGGCACAGCATGCATCTCTGCCATCTGTTACCAGAGAGAAATGGCACAGTGACACTGCAATGTTCCTGTGACTCCCGTGAGCCCACCAACACTGCCACCATCCCGGTGCATGGATCCCAGCCTCCCCAGTCCCATTGCAGAGGCCACTTACACCGCCAGCCCCATGCTCACCTGTCCTGCATGCTTGAGACCTCCCTGCAGTGTGGAGGTGTCTCAACCCCACCTCCTGCGTGACAGCCTCCCACAGCACGCTGAGGGACTATGCAACAGACCCTTGCTTGATATGGGTCTATTTTGTGCAGATGGGGAGAAGACCCTTTTTGCTCAGTCTCCTCGTTTTTAACTCAACCTTTCCCTTCAGGTTCCTGTTGCAGCAGGAAGGCAACAAGGAAGCAGTTGCACCTGCAGCACACACTGCTAACTACAGCCCCATGTCCCGCCCCCATGGTAGCATACCACCAGCACACAGCTGACAGCTCTGCCAAGCCCTTAGCAATCCCCAGTAGGTTTAGCACACACAGGTTTAGAGCACTGTTTCCAACTTATCAGACACACCAGACAAAAAACAATCAGCTACTTGGGAAAGGGGCAATTTGGGTTAACAGCTTCCCAGCACTTTCTGCTGGCATCCCCACCTCCTTACCTTTCTCCTGGCTTTGATCCGCTTGTAGACATAGTCAGGGAAAGGGCTACAGGGCAGGAAGCGCCCAGTCCCCTGGGTCACGTGCAGGTTGCCATCCTCCAGCATGATCTTTCCCTGGCATATGACAACCAGTGGGGCCCCACGCAGCTCCATCCCTTCAAAGATGTTGTATTCAGCTGCCTGCAGCAACCAGGGGGTGATGGTCAGGAGAAACATGAGCACTATCTGCCCTCTGAGGGCTGCTCAGTCCCCAAATCTCGCTGCCAAAACCTCCAGGGCAGGGAGAGCACATCTGTAATGGCCTTGCTAACTCAGAGGCCTCCTGCCCTTCACCAGTCCATCACACTGAGAAACCACCTCAGCTCCTGTATGAACTGCATAGGAACTGGGTGCAGAAACAAAGGAATAAAGCATGCTGACAAAACTGGGAACAATCTGGACTCAGAAGAGTAATCCAGATGAGGAGAAAAGCCCAGTGCAGGCCTGGCACAGGGGGAGAGCAAGGCAGCTGGGTGAGAAAGGTGCTGCAAGCAGAGCCCGGGGCTCAAAGGCATCCTACCCTGCAGTCACAGCTGCACTGCCCAGAACTGGAACTTCATCCCTGCATCTACCAGCAGGGCAGCACCCAGCTCCTTGCAGCAAGATCACTGTGTGTAGCACTTCCCACACCCATTCCCAGCACGAGCAGAGGGCTTACAGACTGGTGGGTTTTTGCCGTGACGATCTTCACTGCATCAGGATCCCAAATGACCAGATCACCATCTGAGCCCACAGCTATTCTTCCTTTCCGCGGGTACAGGTTGAAGATCTTTGCAGCATTAGTGCTCGTCACTGCCACAAACTGGTTTTCATCCATCTTTCCTGTAGCCTGCTCAGACACAAGCAGAACAAAGCACTGTTCTGGCGAAGGGGAGAGGAAGAGCCCAGGTCTGGCATTAGACAGACCAAAAGTTGGAGCTATGTTCACAAATCTTGGCTGTCTGCCCTATGGCAGCTGCTTCTGCTCCAGCTTGTTTCAGCTCACAAAGCCAGAAAGGAGATGTGCTACTGAGCACTCAGCCCTGCTGAGGCTAGGACACAGTGCTGCCCGTCAAGCCTGTCCACCCCTGTTGGGTTGGCTCTTACCACTGCTTTGTCCCAGATGACAGACATCCGTTCCTCGATGCCATTGGTCCCCTCTGGAATTGCTGTGAAGTTGTCTTTTCCAATTGCTTTCTGTGCAGTGCTGAACGTGCAGTGGGCACTTCCCGACACCTGCAGGTCACCACTGGCATGGTGGTAATAAGAACATCCTTAATAAGAGCATCCTGAGCCATTTCATAGTCAGACAGAGGCAGAGACAGGAGGGGTTAGGAAATCATCTGTGTGTGAGCAGCTCCCACCCAGCTCTCTATTACTCTGCACTCCCGTTTCTCTAATTCTTCAGCCTGCAGAACCCCACCAATGCACACAGCCTGAGTAATAAGCAGGACGACTTGGAAATTGTATTGCACTTGGAAAGTTATGACCTTGTTGCTATCACAGAAACACGGTGGGATGACTCCCATAACTGGAATACAACCATTGAGGGGGTACTGGCTCTTCAGAAGGGACGGGCAAGGTAAGAAGGGTGGGGGGGTTACCCTCTGTGTCAAAGAGTGGATAGATTGTGAAGAGCTGTGTGTGAGGAACAGCCATGATCACGTCAAGAGCTTGTACATAAAAATCAAGGATCGGTCCAGTAAAGGTCATCTAGTGGTTGGGGTCTGCTGCAGGCTGCCTGATCAGGGAGAGCCTGTTGATGAGGCCAAACTTCTGGCTGCTCAAGGAACTGCTGGGTGGGATCCCCTGGGAAGCTGTCCTTAAGGGCATGGGTACAGAACAGTGCTGGCAGCTCTTCAAGGACACCCTTTTGAGAACGCAACAGCTCTCCATTCCTCTGCAATAGAAGCTGAGCAGGGGAGGCAGGCGACCATCATGGCTGTGCAAAGACCTGCAGCTTAAACTGAGGGAAATGTACAGGAAGTGGAAGCAGGGTTGTGTAGCCTGGAAGGAATACAGGGCTGTTGTCCATGTGTACAGAGACAGGAAAGCCAAGAAGCAGATAGAGCTGAACTTGGTGACGAATGTGAAAGATAACAAGAAGGGGTTCTACAGGTACATAGGCAGGAGGAGACAGGCCAAGGAAAGTGTTCCCCCTCTGATGAAGGGTAATGGGGAGCTGGTTTCCTTTGTCATAGAAAAAGCTGAGGTACTCAATGAGTGTTTTGCCTCACTCTTCCCAGGTGGTCAGGCTTCTTGTATCTGCCAAAACCCTGAGCCTCCAGGTGAGGGTGTGGGGAGTGGTTTCTTTTCCACTGTAATGATGGAACAAGTCTGAGCCCTCCTCATGAAACTGAACATGGATAAGTCCATGGGACCAGATGATATCCATACTAGGGTTCTGAGAGAGATGGCTGATGTGGTTGCTGAGCCACTCTCCGTCATATTTGAAAAATCCTGGCTATCTGGTGAAGTCCCCAGAGACTGGAAAAAGGGAAACATTACTCCCATTTTTAAGAAAGGGAGAAAGGAAGACCTGGGAAACTACAGGCCTGTGAGCCTCACCTCTGTGCCTGGGAAAATCATGGAGCAGATCCTCCTAGAAGAGCTAATGAGATTCAATAAGACCAAATGCAGGGTGCTGCACTTGGGTCAGGGCAACCCCAGGTATTTATACAAACTGGGGGAAGATCTCCTTGAGAGCAGCCCTGCAGAGAGGGACCTGAGGGTCCTGGTGGATGAGAAGCTGGATATGAGCCAGCAGTGTGTACTTGCAGCCCAGAAGGCCAGCTGTGCTTTGGGCTGCATTAAGAAAGGGGTGGCCAGCAGGGAGATGGAGGTGATTGTCCCCATCTACTTGGCACTTGTGAGGCCTCATCTGGAGTGCTGCGTCCAGGCCTGGGGTCCCCAGTACAGGAAGGACATGGAGCTCCTGGAGGGGGTCCAGAGGAAGACCACTAAGATGGTCAGAGGGCTGCAGCACTTCTCTTATGAGGAAAGGTTGAGGGAACAGGGCTTGTTTAGCTTGGAGAAGAGAAGGCTCTGGGGAGAACTCATTGTGGTATCCTGAAGGGAGGGGGAATGGCTGTTTATATGGGTTGGCAGTGATAGGACAAAGGGGGAATGGTTTTAAACTGAGACAGGGAAGATTTAGGTTAGAGATTAGGATAAAGTTTTTTACACAGAGGGTGGTGATGCACTGGAACAGGTTACCCAGGGAGGTTGTAGGACTCCCCATCCCTGAAGGCATTCAAAGCCAGGCTGGATGTGGCTCTGGGCAGCCTGGTCTGGTGGTTGGCGGCCCTGCATACGGTGGGAGGGTTGAAACTAGATGATCACTAGAGTCCTTTTCAACCCAGGCCATTCTATGATTCATTCTAGGATTCTGTGACCAACAGCCCCTATAGAGGCTGAGTCCCCTGGGCAATGGTGGCAGGAGAGCTCGGCCACACCACACTGCCTGCCTGGGGCACAGCC
This sequence comes from Coturnix japonica, assembly GCF_054131305.1. Classification (NCBI taxonomy): domain Eukaryota; kingdom Metazoa; phylum Chordata; class Aves; order Galliformes; family Phasianidae; genus Coturnix; species Coturnix japonica. Next base: position 1,653,762 of record NC_140680.1, on the reverse strand, counting down.
AGCACCCTGTGCACAGCGAACACAGTTTGGAGTGGGGCATATGCCCTGGGGAACACAGCAGCCTCTGCACCAAGCCAAAAGGTGTACTTCCCTAACAGACTATGACTCACACCAAGCTAGAGGGACAAAACATCCCAGTATGAGTTAGACAAATTATTTCTGGCAGCTTGTTGGGTCTGCTTAGAACAGCCCTTCTGCCATGTGAGGAGGAAGGAGCCCTGCCCTGCCAAGGACTGTCCCCACTGAGACTGCTCCCTGTGTCCTGGCAGCCCTGGCTCCCTCCAGGACAAGCTCACTGTGACTTTGTCCAGAGCCCTCTGTGTGGAGAGGGCCACTGTTAGGATGGGATCCATCCACCCTGATCCAGCAGTGTCAGCAAAGGGCAGGAATGGGCAGAGCCAGCAGCTGCCAGGACAGGACAAGGAGCTGAAAATCAGCTGGGTCTGAGGGGAGCTGGGGACACAGCTGCTGCCAGGTGGAAGGGAGCAGGGCCCAGGCTGGCTCCTGGAACATCTGGGAAGAAAGGGCTTGCAAGTGCTGGACTCCTGGACCCAAACCTCTGATGGCACAGACACAGCAGCTCTGCACAGGGCTAGGAATCAGTCCTAATCCACTGGTAATCTCCATTTTCCTCTGATAATTTCTGCCATATGTCTGACTGACTACAGAGCCAGAGATCCAGCCTGATGACAAAACTCGCTTCCTAATCTCCACTAGCTTTGTCCTGGTGAAACAAACCACACAGCTCAGCTGAAGCCCTGTGGCTGCTTCTCCTGCCAAAGCCTCAAGAAAACAACTGGGAAAAGCACTGGGATAAAACTGTACTGACTGCAGGGCTCAGAGGTGCTCCTGCCTCTCCTCTGAGATCTGGGGCAAATTTGGTAGTGAAGCAGCAGGAAAACATTAAAAATCAAGCTCAGGAGTAGGGCTCACGTTTCACTGCCAGTCACTAACACCTGCATCTACCTCGTGTATTCAGATTAAGCAGAAGCACATGCTGCTCACTGCCCACAGCAAAATCCCAGACAAGATGCACATTCAGACCCTAAATGCATGGGCACCTCTCCTACCAGCCAAAGCAACTCCACACACATCCAGTACTGCCCCTCACTAGGGCAGAACCCCAGCTTATCCCTCTGCTGTTGCACCTATTTCTGACCTGGCATCCCATGCTCATCTCAGAGATGTTTCCAACATTACCTCAAAGTTGTTTCCATTTACAGCCCCCAGCCAACCCTGCCCAGCTCACCCAGAGCAGTACCACACACAGCATTCAGTTACAAACGCAGAGCAGTGAGGCTCGCAGCTCACATGTGGGCACGGCCAGCAAGCGGGCACTGCATCCCTGGCTGTGGTGCGTGCCTTTCCAGTGAGGAGATGGAGGACAGCTCAGAGAGAAAGGTCACCTCAAATTGTTGAAGTGCTTCTATTGTTTTCTCTCCGCTTTCAACAGATCCCTTCCCTCACCCTCTGCCTTTAGGGTGAAAAATCATCTTCTACTGTTCCTGCCAGACATGCACAAGCAGTTACTAAGAGCCTCATACTCCTTGCAGAGTATGTGCAGAACAGAACTACTGTTCACCTGCAGACAAAAAGCCAGAATGGTATTCAGCAGGTGGGTCGCCACCAGCTATGCCACCTGTGCCCCCAGACCTCCTCATGCACAGCCACATCCCAAGCCTCTGCTTCTGCTCTTCCCACAATCACACAGCTTCTGAAGCTTGGTCAATGCTGTCACTGACAATTCCGTGCTGTCTGGCCCTTTCTTCAGGGCATTTAAAGTAGTCTGAGACCACATGCCATAGTGTTTTTCTCATTACTGGCACTATGCCTCCAGTGCCTCCCTTGGCAGCTCATTAAACCTCTGGGGTGAAGTGGTTCACATTGGAATAGCGTCTAGGCCACTTGAATATTCCCTGGCCTCCCCTCTGACTACTCCAGGCCAAAGGTGCTGCCTTCCACTTGCAGTCACTTGGCAGAGCCACCAGACCAGACACAGCCTGCCTGGCTGCTACTGCTCACCTGGCTAGGAGAGAGTTAATATAGTCAGGGGTTGTGGGGTCTGGGCTTAGGGGGGGTGAGACCACGAACGCTGCAGCCTTGGCCCAGTTCTTGCTCCAGTAGTGTGTTCCATCAGTCCCCAGGCTGGCTGTAATGGGCTCACCAAACACCACATTGCCTGGAAAAAAGAGCAGAGAGGAGACAGGTTTGTGACTACAGCAGTCTGATCCTTGTCTGCCTGTTGTGGCCTCTAGAGCAGACAGGAGGGACTGCTGGGTCCATAGCATGTACAGAGACTTCTGCTATCACAGGCACTGTCCCAGTCCTTCAGCTCCAGTCAAAGAGCCTGACGGTGGTGCAGACCTGGAGAGCACATAGTGCTGGGAGACATAGCCACAGACCATAGGGGGCTGATAACACGTTCCCCTGCCCCTGTCAATGCCTGTAACCAAGGGTGGGCCTCTGGGAAGCAAGGCCTCAGAGCCTGGTAGAGCAAAGCTCTTCACTAGCCCTCATGTTAACTATGGGTAGGGGCACAACTCTGCATCCAGGCGTGATGTGCCCATTGCAGCACTGCAGTAGGGAGAGCGCTGTCACAGAGGCTGAGGATGTAACCATCAGCTTCAACCACCTGCATTTAGATGGTATGAGCTTCCCCACAGAAAGCCCTTCACAGAAAGCTTTAGTCTCCAAGAACCTCCCTAACCCATGCCCACACCTCGATGATGCCTGACATGGCCATAGAAGGTAGCTCCAGGCTGTCTGGTGCAGCATCCCTGCAGCCCTTTGCAAATCAGGTAAAACCTCAACCTCCCCTAGAAGAAGCGGTAACTCTGGGCAGCTCAAAGAAGGGGTCTGAACCCAACAGCCAGGGTAACACCAAACCCAGGACTCCAAAGGCAACAGTGTGGATGCACACAGCACCAGCTCACCCTTCTTCCTGGCTTGCGAGATGAGGTCTGCAGCACTTCTGCTCATCACTTTAGTCACATAGAGAGGGCAGTTGGTCTGGCTAGCAATGATGATGGCTCGGAAGACAGCTTCTGCTTCCAGCTGGAAGAGAGAACAGTGTGGCTGCACAGGAGCACAGCAGGTGAAGAGGGCTCACTGTTGGCTGTGCTCCCTCTGGTACCTGGGGAGGCTCCAGGCTCCAGCCTGCAGGCCAGAGCCAAGCAGCACAATGCAGGGCTGCAGAATGGAGCTGAGCCACCACTTTTCCTCTGCCTGGCTCCAGTTCTGATAGCAGCCAGAGGAGCACAGGGCCAGCTGTCCACACCTGGCAGCATGGCTGCAGCCAGCATAGGCAGACACAGCTCTGCCTCTCTAAGCATTTGGTTTAATCAGACATTGCCCTGCTGATGCCTGGAGTGCTGCAGGCTCTGCCCTGGTTGGTCGCTGGGGCCCAGCTATCCTATGAGCTAGCTGATGGGTGTCCCAGCCAGCCTCCCACTGGAGCAGGGTTATCTTTGAACTATGACATCAGCCCCTGCTCTGCCTGAGCTCAGCCCTAGATGTTCTCTGAAAGTTAGCTCTGCAGCTTGGCTTCAGCCTTCAGCCTGAGACAGTTCAAAACAGAAGCCTTAAAAAGACAACGTACCAGCCAGCCGGGGAAAGCAGGCACTGTGCCATTGCTGCCTGCAGCTGGCAGCTGCTCAGTGCTCCCAGCAGCATAGGCCACTGTGCTCAAACACACGAGTGCACCTCACACACTTCTGTGAGCCTGTTTGTAGCTCCTTCCATCACCACAGTGAAAAGTTTTTTTCTTCTGCTTAAGAACTCTTTTGAAAACATACCAGGACACTTACAGACTTGAGTGAGCTTTAACACATGGACATGGACAAACAGCCATCACTGAATACCCTTCAAAATCGATCCAGTCTGGAGCAGCACCATCCAGCACTACTGAATCCCCAGCACCACCTGCTAGAAGAGCATGTCTTTAACGCCCACAGAGGCCACTCCAGGACACAGGAGATCCTTGGACCCTTGGTCACTCTCCCAATGCCTTGCCAACCACCTGCAACCCTTCAGGAGTGTAGCAAATCACTTGCACTCCACTGAATGTTTTCTCAGGTTGAAGGTGTGCTGGAAGAACAACACTTTCTTTTCAAAGGTAACGTTGGCTGGGTTTGGCTGTACAGACTGAACCTAGAGCTTTCCTCCACTGTTCTCAGTTGCCTTAAGTATTAATGGCATTTCAGGATCAAATATTCAATAATGCTTTTTTGGCTTTTGACAAGAAGAACTGTGATGCTGTCTTACAGTAACAGGATGTTCTCAAATCCTGGCACAATACCCTGTAATTGGTTAGCTTGCCAGCTAATGGCAACAGGTCTAAGGCCTTTAAAAAAGGTAAGTGTACATTTACACACAGAGGAACTATGATCTACTGTTTTTTACACTGAGTCTTTTCTCTTTATTGTCGCATACTTCAAAGACAGTAAGCATTGCATTTCACTAGGCTCTGCCATTACCAGTTTCAATATAGTCAACTTCTTACACTGTTAATTTAAGTAAATTGATTTTATTTCTGTGGTCCTTGAAGTATATATCTGTCACTGAACTCCCTACTTGGTTCCGCTGCTGTTTTCTTCTTTCATGTACCACAGAAAGTTAAAAGCAGCTCTCAGAAGGGAGCTATCTCAAGAAAACCAATCTAAAATTAGACACAACTCAGATTAACAGACCAAACAGAAAAATACCATGCAAACTAAAATTAGAAATAATCTAATTAGTGTCTTCACAATGACTTGTAACCAGGAAATTCCCCCTTTCCTCCCCTCCCACTCCTTCCACCAATGGTTTTGTCTGTCTGACTTTGAAACCCACATTAGACCAGAGATTAGGCAGGAAGAGGCTGGAATCTGTCTGTGCTCAGACACATGAGCAGTGACCTTTCAGAGGGTCTAAAACTTGCCTTTCTATTCTCATTGGGCCTCTTACACTCTGGAATCTCATAGAAAATGAATGCTGCCAAACCTGCCCCAAGTGCTGCTACAGCTGTACAGAATTTTTTGTTGATTACTTCACTGCTGAACAACTCAGAAGCCTTCATTTCTGCTAGGAGATTCCAGCTAGGTGGAGAAACACTGGTCAGAAAAGACATCTCATTTTTTCTTGAGCTGGTAACGAACCAGATAGTATTATACTTACACACACATTTAGCCCTGCTTCAGCGCAACCTACTACGGCTCATGGGAAAAGATCTTCCATGCACTACTCTTTGCCTTACCTCCTCAGGTCTGCTCAGCACATGGCCCTCTGGGCCAGTAATTCCCATCTCCAACATCCTGGCCTGTTCCTAGGACACAAAAAGGACAAAGGGATGTTATCAGGCTCTGAACCTGCCCCAACAGACAAGCAGACCCCTCCTGATGGCTGAACAGAGCTGTCACCACACTCTGTATTTAGTGGCCATCAGTGGTGACAACACACCAGGCAAAAAGAAGCAAACAGCCTCAGGACTGCCCTGTGTTACCAAGGAGCCATCCCCTTGCTGACATGAAGTCCCCACAATTGCAGCCCTCCCGCTCCCAACCTCCTGTCCCAGACCCCCCCGTGCCTTGGCTCCCATCCCCAGCAACCAAGAGCTCGAAGAGTAGCTCAGCTGGTTTTCAGCACCACTGGCACCTGCAGAGCAGCGCTCTGGCTCTCACTGCCACATTGGGCTGATACCCAGCACTCACCAACCCACAGCCCTGGGAGAGAAAAACTGTGGCAGTTTCCAAAGAGCAGCCAGCAGAAGGGAGTGATGGCAAGGGAACAGCAGTGACAGGCTGCTGCTGACAGCTCTGACACTCAGACAGGACATACCGGTCCCAGAGCTCTCCCACTGCTCTGGGATAGCAGCTGCAATGAGATGTCTTCTTACCAGGACTGTAGGTTCAGACCTCACTCACCCCACTGACAAAAGCTTTGCAGTAATAAATTCCCCAGTTATCTGGTGGTCCTTTAAAATGATGTTTTCCTGGAAAGTTCTGCCCATTCCAAGTTTCTTTTAATTTTAGGAAGAAAAAGAGCAGCTGGGATCTGCTTTCTTTCATCTGTCAGCCCATCTTTCTAATCCTGCAGGAAACCGTCTACTTAACAAAACTTTGGTGACTGTGGGGTTTTGTTTTTTTTGTTTGTTTGTTTGTTTTTTGGTTTTTTTTTGCTTTAATGTCACAAATATTTTCACTGATCTTGTTTAAAAATAAATAAATAAATAAAATGCAGCATCTGATATCCCTTTAAATTCTCTGCCTTTCTGTTACCTCTAAGAGATGACAATGCTTTCTGTAATAAGAGAATACTCTTCAAAACATTTATCCTCCTGATTCCTTGGGTTATCTGCCACGTTCCTTTGAAATGAATTTTTACCTACTACTGTTCCTCAGAAACAACACACAGAAATACCACCAGGCAGGTCTTCTATGCTGAAGTGCAGCTCAATGTCCCGAAGGACAATGCTGAAGGGTCTCACAAACTCTTTATTGCAGCACCCACCAGATACTTCACAGCTGAGTAAATTTGATATTGCTCCTGAGCAGCAGAGATCACCTTGCAAAAGATGCCCACACAGCTTCAGTGTCATGTTACAAACACCCCACGTCCAGTCAGCCCAGGATAGATTTCCAGTCCCTGCACACCTGAGGAGTAAGCTACCTGTGCAATTATATCCCCGTTTTCAGCATGAACTTGAGCTATGGCACCCAGCTCTCCCAGGCAGCTGAATATCTCATAAAGCTGAAACAGAGACAAGAAGAAATTACCACACAGACAGACACAGTGCCCTGGCTTGCACACGACCATAAGTGTCCTTCACTGCACCCCCAGGATAGCTGTGCAGAAACAGGGGCAGGCAGGACCAAGTATCAGCTGCACACAGAATGGCCTCTGTGGCTGTACTGGCAGTGCCTTCAGGATGCTGCCTGCACCCAGCTGGTGCTCTCTGTCCTCTCCAGCCCATCCCTCTGCTTGCCACCCTCCAACAGGGAGCCCAGACACTGAGCAGCCCCTCAGTGCTTGTGACTGAGCAGCGAGGGGCTGCCAGAGGGTCGCACTTCTCAAGGCAGCAAGGATGAGCAGCGAGCAGCATGCAAGCCCCTGCAAAGTGTCTCAGCTCAGGCTGCGGAGCTATGGCTACACAGCACTGCTGCTGGCTTTCTAGCTAGCACTGCAATCACACACAACCAAAGCCATAAAAGAGCTCCCACCTCAGTGTTTGACATCTGGTACAAGTCCTTGTAGGCCATGTAAACCATGAATGAGTTGACTCCTAGGGGAAGAGCAGAAAGGAGATTGAAGGACAGCAAGCCAAAAGTTTCCCCTCCCCAGGCACACAGGAAGCACCTAGACCTGGTGAAAAGGCACAGAGGTAAAATGGAAGCAGAATCTCTACTTCAGCTTGCGGTCCTGCCACCCATCCACAGTACTCCAACTCCCAGCTCAAGGCCAAGCAAGATCCCATTACACTCATTAGCCAAAGGAGCAGGGACAGCACATCCACCTCTTTCTGCCAGGTCCCCTGCACCCAGCCAGGGGCAAGGAAGAAAGGGCAGCAAACCTTTCTCCTGGACCATGGTGTGCAGCTCCTGCCGGACGCTCTGGCTCCAGCGGGGGATGTCCACATGCAGAGCATAGTCGCAGCAGGCCTTCCCATCTGCCCACTCTCGCCACCTCTCGAATGCCTCCACCAGACTGGACTCGGGGTCCGGCACCACATGGTCCACTGCAGGATGACAGGGGGTGATGAAAAAAGGCCCCTCTGGTCAGATGTCCCAATGTGCACCCTCCATTCTCCTGCAAGCCACAAGACATCTCCGCCACCCCACACTTGTCTCCCCGGCTGCCTCCAGACAGAACCTCATCATCTCCATGACTTCCGCCATCTCCTTCAAGTGTGGTTACTGGGGGGAAATGCACACAGCTTTTACTTAACAGCCTCTGGCAAAGGACCAGGGGCTTTTACAGGCTTCTGCTGAGAAATAAGCTGAGAGCTTCAGGGCCTCACTCCTCCTCACCCCCACTTCCAACTCATTAACACAGCCTCCTCCCATACTGCAACACTAATGCACCTATTATTGCCTACCACACCACCTCAAGCTCCATGATTTTTTAGGCCCAAGGGGGAAAGAGAACTGGCAGGGAGAGGGCGAGAAGCCCAGTCCTTTACTGGAAGGATCAATAATTGCATCCCATCTCCTGCATCCCATGAAAACCTGCAGTGCACATAGCTGTGGCCGTTGCACAGCAGTAGAGCTCACGGTGCTTTCCACAGAAGGATCTCAGAATCTCCTTTCCTTTTTCATTAGCACTGTTTATTTCTGAGCAGCGCAGGATTGCCAGCGCATTGCTCTGCTTCTCTGCTCATTGTCATCTGAGCATCACACTGCCATATATTTATTTAACCAAGCAGAAAAAAATAAGTGTTCTTTTTTTGTTGTTGTTGTTCCTTTTTGCGGTTCTTGGGGGCACCAGAAGCTGCAGATGTTGGAGCACTACAGAACACAGGATCAAATGCCCTGTGCACATTTTCTTTCCCAGCACTAAGGGTGCCACAAATCCATCCTGCTCTTCACAGTCTGCATTAACAGGCATCGCAGAAAAGACAAGCACGTAATCATGGATCTTTAAAACAAAGAAGACTGAAAAGCAAGCAGGAAAAAAAAAAAAAAAAAACAACAAAAAAACACAACTGGGCAACATTCCAAAAGTGAAGGAAAAACAAAAAATTCTTAAGACTGAGGAGTTTCACTTGGATTGGGGTTTTATTGCAAATGCCTTCCCCAGCTCGGAATAGGAGCATGTCCAAAATGCACCGCAAAGAAGTGCCTGACTGGGGACACCGGTGGGGAATAACCAGAGCTGGCTCACATTTGCACAGCTATCTTGACATATAACCCCTAACCCCCAGGGTCTGCACTCTGGTGAGTTTGTCTCTCACTGCTCTGCCTCCCCAAGAGAGCTCAGAAGGAGAACTGCCCCAAGAGGTTTCTGATTTTAATACCCAAACACATGTCCCACCCACTGGTTGGGAAGTCATTTTCAGGGCCCTCTAAAATGAGAAGATCCCAGAGCTCTGCTTCACTCAGACCTGCCCTGCCAGAAGTTACTGGTAGCAAAAGCTAGAGCTGCACACTTGGCTGCACTTTCTGTTCCAGTCTCTTTTCCATTAGAGACGCCAGCAAGGCAGGGAGAAATGTGGGCTGGCCTGACAAGGACAACAAGCATCTTCGACTGAGTCTCTGAAAAACAATCGGTGCCAAGATGGCTCCCTGGTCTCTGCCACTTTGCCTGCACGTTTCTGAGCTCCCAGAGGAACTTCCCTCCCCAGTCCTGTCCCCTATTTTCCCAAGCATCAGATGTGTTTATGTTCCCAACTGTCTCTTCCAGAGGGCAACAATGACAGTGTTGATCATCTTTCTCCTTTCTCCAAAACAGTCCCTAAATCTTCCCTGTTGGTTGTCATCTCTGACCACCTTTGCTACCCTACATAGGAACTCCAGCACAGCCCTCTTTGTACACCCTCTGAAAAAAGATATGTACATCTTCAGAAGCCACAGAAGTCACTATCGAACAGATCCCATGCAGAGTTACAGAACTGAATGCAGCAGTGCTTTAACTCCTCTCAGAAGTACATAAGCCTGCTGGGTATTGTCACACATGGGACCTGCCTGGTGCACTCACTGATCATTGTAGTCCCACCAGCCAGGGCTGCTTTCGTCCCTTGGAAGAAATCATCCACTGCTGTCATCCCCTTGTATGGCATCTGCAGGTGAGTGTGGACGTCAATTCCTCCAGGGATCACCATCTTCCCATTGGCTTCTATGGTTTTGACCCCTCCAGGGACAATGAGATTGTCTCCGATCTGCCTGATGAGACACACATCAAGATGGTGAGCCACACACAAAGGAAAACCAGACACCACATAATGGATCAACAGGTCAGCTGGGAAGCAGACAGGCCAACCCCAGCCTGGCGGCAATGCCCTGCTCCTTCCCTGGAGCCAGAGGTGAGACCACCTCACTGAGCAGCCAACTGTGAGGTTGTCCGGCCTGCCAAAAACTGCAATCTGCATAGTCCTGGGAGGGCTGCCATCTGTCTACCTGCTTTAGTAGTGTCTATTGTGACCCCAGCTGTCTGGGGCAGCTCAGGGTGGCCAGGAGCATGGCCTGATGAACACTCAGATCTCTGCAGTTTGGTGAGAAGCTGCCCAGGTCACCTCATGCCCCTCTGACCAGGAGCCAGGCACCTGCAGGCATTTTCAGCACAGCAGTCTCACCTGCTCAGCCAGGACAAGTGCTCCTCAAGCCCTGACACCAACCCTGCCTCCAGTAAGCCGCACCCCTAATCTCTCCTCACCCCCGTCCTTCTGCCCACCTTAAGTAAGGCTCAAGTCTGAGGCTTACTTACAGAGAAAGATGATTTTCCACCATAATGCCACAGCTGCTCGGTCAGCTCAGGGCTCAAGAGGGTCTGGCAATGCCGCTCTGAGCACAAAACCCTATGGGCAAAGGATAGACCCTCTCTCCAGGACCCTCCTTCTCACCTGCTGCCCTCACTCATCCCAGAGGATGCTACCAGCAGGCCCATGCAGTAGTGAAGGCAAGGCACCCAGGATACCAAAACACCTGAAAAGAACAACCTTAAAATTCTACCACATATCTACTCAGAGCTCAAAGTGCTCATACTGAAAGCCTGCAGGAGGATAATTGATCTCCTCCCTGGACACACCGGTTCTTCTGCAGGCCAGGGCACCGGAATGCAGTGACTCTCTTCACTCAGACCCCCGCCCCCTCAATCCCTTTATCTGTCCATATGTAGCACTCAGCCTTCAAATCTCTTCTTTCAGAAATCCTATTTTCATCAAGCCTTCCTCAGTCTTCCCTGATAAACCATGACAAAAGAAACATTGGTTTTACTTGAAGACTTGCAATTTCTTTGGAACACTGGGGAGGCAACTGAGCAGCAAAAACACTTTTGCATTTAATTCAGCATATCTGCTTTACAGTTTTTTTCTTTAGAATCCCACAGGTTCTGCAGACAGGACCTGAAGCTGACTCTGGTCCATGCTCAGGTACGTGCAGCAGTCAATCAAGACTGCTCTCCTCCTTGAGCTAAGAACAGTCCCGCTACCTGAAAATTACGTATCTACTGTTGGATTTTTAAAATATTGGTATTTTCCTCTCAGCACAGAGCAAGCAATGGCTTTTCATGTCCTTCTGCTGCAAACTGTCCCAGTTCTTTCAGTTCATCCAGTTTGGAGCTGGTCCCCATGTAAAATTTGCTGATTTTGAACTGCAGCTTTTAGACAGCAGAGTTATCATTGTACCTCTGGAAGAAGTGAAGAAGCCAGAGGGTCCCAGAAGTTTGCCTGCAGTTCCTGCAAACTTCAGAGAGGCAGATAACCTGCAGCACAGCACTCCTCCTTAGTGCTAATGATGGGATCTTGGGTGTGGTCGCTTATGCTAACACTGGTGACACAGGGGAACACAGGAGGCAAAGACAAACCTTGCTCCTGATGCAATTAGATAGAGCTTTGTCATACAGTGGACACTGAGGCACAAGGTCACCAGTCCAGCTGAAATTCAGTCCCTGGAGTCACTACATACATGTGTCCACATACAGGAGGAGAGCTGAGCCTCCAACCAAACTGAGCTGTGAGGTTTCAACAGCTGGCAAGCAGGATGCAGACTGCATCCACAAAAAGCCAATAACCATTCAAACCTGAAGGTAATTTAAGGGGAGACAGAAATAATACACTGTGGAAGTCCCATACTTACTTGATGAGACCATCTTCCATGTAAATGTCAGCATAGAATGACTGATCATCGTTGACTATTCTCCCTCCTTTAATAAGGAGACGATCACTCTGTGGAGAAAAAAACACAGCAGAAGTCAGCAGCAGGCAACAGGTATTTCTTATCTGCCAATGGAGTATTTCTCCTGGGTGCTCTCCTGCATCACACAGCTCACTGCAACAGCAGATACTTCACCAAGTTCATATCTGCAATGGCATTTGGAAAACAGAACAAGCACAAGGACTGTATGACACCCAGACCAGAAATGCTCTTATGTTCCATCTTGCATTCACACTTTTGGATGCGGGCAACTGAGAGAACAGACACTGTGCTGCAGGGAACACTCTATCATAGAATCATAGAATCACCAAGGTTAGAAAAGACCTAAAAGATCATCCAGTCCAACAGTTCACCTATCATCAATAGCTTCATATCCTGAGGAATATGACACTTCCCTCTGCACAAGTCTGAGCGCTGGCTGCATGTGGTACCAGGGAAACACCCTGACCTCATACATGAGTGCCACGTGTTCAAGTGACATTATCTGCTTTTGCTGTTCCAGAGGATATGCAGTCTTCTTGACTGCTTAAAACACACCCAGCACCATTCCCAGCTTTCAACCATCTCTTACTCTCCCCTTTGTTCCCACAGGTGCCTGCAGCCTCAGTTTCAGGGTGTGAACCCTCTCCCCACCACCACCACAGCACAAGCCCAGACCCAGCTGCTGACAGCCTCTGCAGAGTTCACATGCAGGCACATCTTGAGGACCTCATACAATTAATTCCTCTAAGGGAGATGGGCTTGCTGCTTTGCATCTGGTACCCGCAGGGGATTTCTGGAAATATCACTATTGCACGGCCATTCACAGCACGAGAATCCCCTCACACCCTGCAGTGCACAGCCGCTGAAGAGCAAAGACTGGTGCGCATTGCAATGCAATCTCACTCACGCATGGTTCAGACAAAGAAAATGGGTGGGGGAGGCAGCACACAGCACGCTCAGCCACCGCAGCTCTCCCTGGCAGCACTGACAGTCTTCAGCAGCCCGAGGCTCCACAGCCGAGATAAGGTTACCAGCAGCACAGGACCGGGACCCTCAACCCACTACAGCCAAGGGCTGGAGCCATGCCTGACCCCTCACACCCACAGTCCTTTCTGAGCAGCAGACCCAGCTCAGCTCTCCCCTCTCCTGGTGGAACACTGAGGTCTAGCAGAGGTTTGCATGAAGCTACCCAGCAGGTCATCACCAGTGCACGGAGTTGCTACCTTGTCTGGTGGCATCAACATCACAGGCACCCCTCACTTCCATATGTCTCTGCTGCAGCCCAGCCAGGCAATGCTGGCCAGGAGCACCACGTCTGGGCCCACCCAGCTGAACACCTCAGAGAATGCCCAGGCTTGGGGATCTCAGACACAGACAATGCTGTTAACAGACCATTGATTCTCCACCTCCTCAGCACAGAGCTTAGCCCACCCTTCTGCTTCTGTACAAATGTCATCTTGCTAACTGTGCTACAATTTTAAGTTCAGAAAACACTCTAAGAGTAAAGTGGGACCCCAGACATATACTCATGGCCTGTCAGTCACAAAGCAAAACAGCCAAGCTGCTACTGCTAGGGATGCAAAGGGCCAGTACTTAAGTATCTCTATGAGAAAGGCAGACAGCAATTACCATGCAGCAGTATCAGGCACAGGTTGTAAATCAGGACTATGATCAGAAACACAACACTCCAGTTAACTCTAATGTACAGTTTCTCCCATTTCCCCCACACACCATGGCAGACCCTAGTTAGTTTTAGCCGGCCTGCTGGAAGAGAAAGAAAAGAGCCAACCCAACCTGCCCAAATCCAACCAGACTCCAGTATGCAACACCCACATCCATCCTTGCCAGAGTGTAGGAGCATCAGCACACACTGATGCTGACCAACCCTTATTGCTCATCAAGCCAGAGAAAGGGCACATGGGCGCTGCTGGTGTGGGAACACTTGACAGCTGCTGAATAAACTGCTAATATAAAGTCAAAAAATACATCCACACACAAATGCAAACAGTCACTTTGTTGCAGACATGAAGGGCTGCTCAGTGCTCAGTTAGTTGCTAAATAAATAATGTTGCTATACTCACTACAGCTGCAGCACAAATAGTGCCTTTATTCAGGGGTCAGGCTCTGCCATGGGGCCTGCCCCACACAGCACCCCTGCACACAGCAGAAGGGCTGTGCTGGTACCCACCCGTTAACAAGGAAGAAAAATCTAACAAAGTAAAATAAGAAATATCCTGATGACGCCCCATTTCCAGGCTCTGCATTATTCAGGGGAGCATCCAGACATTGAAAAGCCAGAAAAGCAGAAAGGAAGAGAATGAAACAGCTTGGAGGAAATGAATCTGAATTAATAGGCAGCTTCTGCAGCACAGGCATCCAGAGTGGCCCCAGACCACAATGAGCCCACTGTTCCCTCACCAGAGCTCGGCTGTGTCTCTCCTCACCCACCGCATCCCCCTGCCAGGCCGTGTCATTGGCACTGTCAGCAGATGGGAGGCAGCCCCTCTCCTCCCGACCCACAGCACAGTGCCACATGTGCCAGGGCCCAGCCCAGTGGCAGGCACGAGCCTGGCTCTTTGCAAGGGCCACATGTGGGAGCAGCACATAGCTGCGAGGTGCCCCAGCTCTCACTGGGATCTCCACCATACACACCTCTGCCCCACTCAGCAGCTCCATCTGTGTGAAGGACACTATTGCTCTGCCTGCTTGCATTTGGGATCAGCCCTAAGAAGCTTTCAAAACTATTACCCATTTCCTCATGCCCACACTCTGCTCCTGATGCTCTTAAGCATCATCTGGCCATTTGAGATCCTGGAGTATCAGGAGGCCTCTTAAAATCCTTTGGTGTGATGTGTAGCCAGAAAGGGAGGCAGCTGCTTCCAGGGGGATCCAGCAAAGAACGCTGCTCACCTCACTAACAAAGCACAAGGGCATCGTTAGGGTAGCACAGAAGCAGGTGCATGGCTTTACTGCTCTTTACCTTGATAAATAATAGACACTAATTGCAAAGGTGTGACATCAGCAGCTGAATGTGTCCTTATTAAGGGACTACACATGGGTACTGACAAGCCTTGGGCTGGAATGGCAGTGCCAGCAGAGGCACAAACTAACTCCTTGTTCCCTACCACCTATGGCCGGATGTGGAACAGAACTGCCCAGTTGGTAACTGAGGCTTTTCTCCCCTCACAGGATACCAACCAACCCTACGCAAAGCTCTTTATTTCCGGAGAGGTTACAGACGTCACAGAGATGCTGCCTGTGGGCTGTGAAGAGACGGCTGAAAGAGGTGAGCGCAACCCACACCGTGAGGAGATGTGGAAACTCCAGACCACTTGGGACAGAAAAGGCTTTTGTGACCAAAGCACAAAGACCAGAATATTTTGTTCCAACCAACAGCTCCTTTGATAGTTATTCTATGAAACTATGGTAAAGGCATTTTCCCTCTTTGACCCTCTACTTCTCTTAGTGCAGGGATAGGAAAATATACTGTCAACAGAAGGAAAGGAAATATTTTGATTACATCAGGGTGGGGGGAGCTAATAAACATACGGAAGGTTTGGGATGAGTCCTGAGCTCAGTGCCACAGCATCAGCACACATCATCTGGACAGTAGCACTACATCTAGTGGAGTCTGATGTGATGTTTGAGACCTACAACTTAGTTACTGCCAGCACAAGACACTTCTAAGACCTCTCAGCTGCAGAAAGGTCCCTGAGCTATCCCCTACCCTAATGGCACAACACAGCCTCTTCTAACAAGCACAGCTTAGCTGACACTGTGCTTCCTGACAGACAATAACAGCCCCTGAGATGGAAATGTATGGAGAAAGAACAAACAAGAGAAACCATGCCCAGGGGAGGCACAATCTGCATAAAGCAACTGCAGTGCCTTTCTTCTGGAGAAGCCACCATAGCTGAGATTTCCTTTATGCCACACTATTAAAAGAGATAAGACCACCCAGCCTGTGACTACTTCATTGCTTACCCTACACCTCAAAGCACGCGTTGAGGACATATGGGCACTTGACCCAAATTTCAGGACAAGTCCCAGGTGGCCATGACAAGGCTGCATAAGTCACAGGAGAGAACTACCTGTGGTGTCAGCCCCAAAGATGTCATTCACTCACAGCAATCCAAGCTTCAGTAGGGAGGATTTATCAGAGAAATAAAGCAACTTGTGAGGCTGTGTCACCACTGCAGTGAGAAAGTCCTTGCTGGATTCCAGATGAACAGGAACCAGCCCCACATACCCACATATTTGAACCTTCTATGTGGATTGCACTTTCCTTGTGGAAAAAAAAAAAACAACAGAGAAAGCAGAAATCCCACCTGCAACAGCAAAGTTCTGCTCACTGTAGTATGGGATACAGAGAAGTCAAGATTTGTGAAGAAGCAGTATTGCTTATAAAAGCAACTGGGCGGAGAATCTGCACTGACAAAAGAATTTCTCTTTCTAGTGGCTGTGCTTCTTTGGGAGCAATTTTGTTTGCACCTTTACATTAAAAAGAATACTGCAGCTCCGCTCTGTCTTTCCTTTTTCTTCAAGAGGCCAAAGCTATTCTCAGGAGGAAAAACGGGCAATGCAAAGTCGGCAGAAGGCCACCAACAAAAGATGAAAGACCTTTCGCTTCCCAGAAAGAAATCCCCACACAGCTCCTCTAGGGAGGGCTGCGGGGAAAGCAGCTGCTCCCCACGGAGGAAGGCATGAGATGGACCAGAGCATGAAAACCTGACAGGGAAATCAGCACCGAGAGGCACCAGTGTAACTCTGGTGCAGCTGGACTGCCCGCAGCTTCAAGGGAAACATGTCAGCTGCCTTTATTCTTGCTGGGTGGTGGCACAAACGTTCTGCGCTCATAATAGGTGCGGTCCCCTGCTGTACTGCACTAGCAATGGGGACCGCTGCACCTGACACGGTGTAAGGAGATGGGCCAGAATCCAGCGCACAGCCTATGAGCACAGACAGCATCTCGCAGACCGCGGACACAAACGCACGAGCCGTGCTGCGGCCCCACCCGGCGGCTCCGTGCTCGCCCACCCCACCTGCGCTCCGGCCGCGCACTGCCGGGGACAATAGGAAACGGCGCAGCGGGTCCAGCCGGGAGAGACCCCGCCGCGCTGCCTACGGGGAGCGGCCGCCCGCAAAGCCCGCAAAGCCCGGCCGGCACCTCCCGCGTCCGCATCCCCGCTCGGGCGGGAGCCGCGCCGAACGGACGGCTGCACCCGGACCGCCGGCCGCGATTCGACGGGAGGATGAGAAGCAGCCCCCGGACTGCCGCCAGGCCGGACCCGCGGGCGCTGCCCGGGGAGCGGTCACCGGCACCGTCCGCCGCGGAGGCTCCGCCGCAGCTGAGCTCGGCGCGGCTCTGCCTGGCGCGGACACCTGCGCGGGCGGCGGCTCTTTGTCTGCGCGCCGCCTCCCCGGCCCTCGGCGCGGGGCTCTCCCTTTCCCGCATCACTCCCGCCGCCCGCGTCCCCGGCCGCACAAAGGAACGACGGCACCGGCGGCGCCGACGCGCTCAGCCCCACCGTGATACGCGGGATGTTCTTCTTGCCCTGGTAGGACATGGCGCTGCGCTGCCCGCCGCCGTGCGCTGCCCTCCGCTCCGCTCCGCTCCGCACAAAGGCAGCGCCGCGCCGCGCCCACCGTGCCCGCCGCCACCGGGGACGGGAGCCCGGTCCGCCCCGCCCCGCGCCGCCCCCAGCGCCGCCAGGGGGCGCCCCCGCACCGGCACCGCTCCGAGGGCACCCAGCGGGGCTCGCCGCGCACCCGCACCCGGTTCCGCACGCTCGACGTGGCTCGGCCGGCACCGGGCAGCGCGATGGGCTCAGCCGGAGGCCCCCCTCGTGGGGAAGTCCCGAGGGTCGGGTCGCTGAGGTTGGACAGTGCGGCCGCTCTGCTCAATGCTAACTGTGTGCCCGAGTCCTGCCCGCAGAGATGGCAACCAACGGGCATGAATGGGGCTCCTTACGAGCTACACACTGCTTTTGTGTCAATAACGGACTTCTAAAAGAACAGCCTACTTGGTACAAATAAGGCACCAAAAGTCACCTTAGATTTTAATTTTTTTTCTCAAAAGCTCAAGAATCAAAATCATTTAAACAAAAACAACAACAAAAAACCCACCCTGCAATATATTACACACACGACTCTGTAAACACCACGTCTATGGACCTCTGCATTTCAAAACCTGCCATCATTCTGAGGCTCTTACAAAGTCAGACTGGACAGGGATTTCCCCAAACCTGACAAACATTCACCCACTTAATGTGAGTCAGCAGCTTCTCCACAACTTACCTTCGCTGCCAGCACCTCCACGGCATCAGCAATGCTCCTCAGGCTGCCCGGCTCTAAGGGCCCACTCCCTGACACCACCAGAGCAGCCTACAAGGGAGCACTGGGAGGGCTGAAAGCCTCCCCCCCTCCCCTGCTGCACCCATCTACTGCAGGAGACTGCAGGTCCCAGAAAGGGAGTCAGAGCAGGGCTGGGCTGGAGCCTCTGTGACCCAGGAGAGAGCAGGGAAGGGACATGGCAGCAGACGACACCATTCCTGCTATGGGGCTGCAACACTCCAAGAATCACTCATGCATCTGGGTGAGATAAGACTGGCTGGGGCAGCCGTACGAGGACACACAATCCTTCTCACCAAACCTCCTGAAACTCCACACATCTATTTTCTAGAAAGCTGAAGAGCCATCACTGCACTGCATGGTGTGATGTGCTGTGCTGTCACTGACAAGAGCCGCAGTTCATCACTCACTGACAGGCAGATGAGACACACACACACACACACACACACACACACACACACACACACACACACCGCTGCCTTCAGCACTCAGGCAGTTTCAGCCCCCTGGAAGTTGGCCAGCCACGGTGACCTCACAGCCTTCCTCCCAGGAGATGTGCTTTCCTCCTGGTTGCTACTGACACTGACATAAACATACAGCCAAACACACCCCAGCTGGCCCCAAACATTCCACATGGAAAAAAAAATTCATAGGGCCTTTTTCAGGTGCAGTCAGAGAAGTGTAAGTGTTACTCTCATGCTTCAAAGTATTCCCAACAAGAAGCACAGCCCATTAGTAAGGTACAGTAAGTGACAATACCCTTACAGCTCATAACTTCCCCAAAACACCTGCAGGGAGAGACAACTGCAGCTAGATATTAATGTACCACTGAGGGGGGCAAAAGGAGCACAGTGAAGAGCAGCAGCAGTGTGAGCAGAGCTATGGCCATACACTACTGCAAGGACTTTGCCAACATAACACTCAGCATGACTGTGGCCTGTCAGTGCTCAGCCACCAGGCTTAGAGTGCCCACCAAGACAGGGAGCTGCTGATCCAACCTTTGGGCAAAGGATGCAAATAGGTTCATGAGTCTTACATGTCTGTGGAGCTCATAAATATAGATGTGGAGGTTCAGTGAGTATAACCACCCATGGAGTAAATCAGGGCTCCAGCAACACAATGTTCAATAGGCACATCAGGACAGCCCGCCCCCATACACACCATCTCCTTCCTCCCATATTTGTTCTTTACATAAAGCCATCCCTTCTTTTATCTTAACATTCAAGTTCTCAGGGTCTGAACTACCTTGGGAGCACACCCAGCCACCTCTGGGGGGGATTCAGCTCCCAGCCATGAGCACTCTCCATTGATGTGTTTGATGACCACGCTGTCAATGCTGCTGGTTCCTGCTTTCCCAAACTCTGATGCTCAACTTTACAGCCACAGGAAAGTGAGAAAACAGCTGACTGTCTCTGTTACTGGAAAACACTCCCTAGCTATCCCCATCATGCTAGCTTGCCCATCATTCCCAATATTCACATCATCTCCCAGAGGCAACGTGGAAGTCTATAGCTATAATCTCCCACTCAGGAGCAGATAGGAATGAGACAGAATCTGAAACTCAGCTGCTTGCTCTGGACATGTGAGGTCTGCCAGGAAGCAGCAGAAGAGCCTCCATACTGTACAAAGCATGTGGGGACCATGACACATTTTTTTCCACAGTGGAGCAACTCAGTTTTCTCCTGGCTGGAATACACCAGTGGCGCAGTGGTTAAGGACGCCGCCTTGCAACACTGGGGCCCGGAGTTCGAATCCCCCCTGTGGCGCAAGTGGTAGAAGTGCCGCTCTGCTACACAGAGGCTCGAATCCCGGGGGCTGGACTCGATGATCTCTAAGGTCCCTTCCAACCCGCACGAAACTATGAAACTATGAAACACGCTGGGTTTCTGGCAATGGAAAAAAGGAGAGAAATGAAGCAACGGTCTGAGACAAGATCCATTTCCAGGTCAGGAGCTGATGTTTTCAAGGAACTATCACGTTTAAACCAGCAGGTATTACTGCCACTGCACTCCAGCTGGATTACCACGTGATTGAAGTCACCTGTCCAAACTGACATTAAGTTCCCCGTCGATGTGTTGAGGATGAGCAATTTCAGGACTGTCCTTTCCTTCCTCCTTTGGACTGCCATTCACAAAACCCTGAAGAGCCAGCTCCATGCCTGTTGGAGATGATACTTTGCAGAATGCAACCAAAGCTCTGGAAAAGCAGAAGGTCTGGAAGGGTCTGTCCCCAATCATCACAACACAGCGACTCCAGCATGTCCATGGCACACACCAAGACACTGTCCCTGTTAAAACATTGCCTGTGGACACCCGGAGGTTTGTGGACTACCCTACACCCTACACAGGAGGTAATTAATAACAGCCCTGATGACATTTAGCTTCAGCCAACTGGACAAGACTTCTGAACCTCCAGCTGAGCTGGAATACAGCAGGGCGAGGAACAGAGGGAAGAAGGGAAATTAATATAAAAGCACCTTGAATTTCTGTTAGATACTGACAAAACTACATTTCAAAAATATTTCATGATGGCAGAATCTAACTGCTATCTTCAAAAGTTGCAAGTGCATGAACTTACTTATGTGACTGCAAAAATCGAATCCCGCAGGAGCCCTGCTCTGTTAGTGAGTCTGCTGCCAGCTGCCAGCTCTGACCCCTGCTAACAGAATGGGATGTCATTGCTTTCACAAACATCTCCCAGGACCCCTCCAGCCCCAGCAGGCCTGCCATGCGTCTGAGAGATGAACAGACCCCAGACTGCAGGAGACAGCCCTGCATCGCAGCAGCAGGACCACAAACGCCTGAGTGAGCAGCATGCAGGGAAGGCATCAAGGGAGGAGAAAACTATTTCTTCTCTTTGCCAGGAACAAATGAGGTTGAAATTAAACATGTCCAATGGAATATACCCCTATCTGCACATGAGCAACTGACTCTGTAGCCAGCTACAATGCAATTACAGCCTGTACCTACAGAGCAAATGGTGACTCAGCAAGTGACCTCCTTTTCATGGTTCAATCAAGGCAAGGGCAGGGCTGGGAAGGAGTCAGCAACCCCAGGCTGGCCCAGCAGCTGTGCACTGAGGCACTGTCCCCACTGCCACCACCAGCAGCACCACGCTTCAAAAGCACAATAGCTATGGGGAGAGAACAGCAGAGTGGCATGCACACCTTGGGTTTATGACAGATCACAAACATAACAGCTTCAACACAGCCGTGGCTTCTCAGGGCTTAGCAGCCAGAGCTGCCCCCATGTCCCCTCCCACACCTCCACACAGGGCAAGCTGCAGAGTGACACGAGGTAAAAATGAACGGGACAGAAACGCAGGAGCAAGCAGGTGGTACCAGGTTTGCAGATACGTTCACGTGGCAGCAACACTTGCCTGTAAATGGCCCAAAGAGGGACATGAGCGCTTGAAAGTTGACTGCAGAAGTTCATTCCGGACAAAAGCAGCAATACAGTAAAGAATTCGGCGCACAGCCCCATCTGCAGGGGAACAATGAGGGTGGCTCACACTGAGATTTGACTCCCGACCAGAACTGCTCTTCTCCCTGCCGGCTCCCCGACTGCAGAGATGCCCGGCGCTGCTGCCGCTGGATGTCACCAGAGAGCGCGGCCAACCCCTCGGGGCTCCGCTCCCCGTAGGCTGCAACCCGCGGGCTCCTCCTGCAGCTCGGAGACGGCCGTGGTACCCGCACCGCACCGCGCCACAACAGCCCCCACCCCGCAGCCGCACACGCTCGACGCGTTTCGTTTGGCACATTGATTTGGCCGGGATGCAGACAGCAATAGGAGGCACCGGGTGCTGGCTCAGGTTGCAGATCACCATCGAAGTCCTGTGCAGAGCAGGGAACAGGAGGAAGGGCCGTGTGCTCTGCTCAGCCTCGCTCCTGCTCTCCCTCAGCTGAACGGGAATATCCACCATTGGACCCAAACCCTCTTGCTGTAAAATGGCATTTGGCTGTTCCCAGCAGAGAGATGAGAGCGTGCTGCTGAACTGAGCCCACAGGAGTCAGCCCAGCAGAGCCAGCCAAAGTACTGCTGTATTTTCCAACTCCTCTGCCTCATCTCCAGGAAGAATGCCAGCATGTTTGATTTTTGTTTCTTCCTCCTGTTTCCTCCGGTCATCATAGCAACTGCTCACGAGCAGAAAAAGAGCATTCCCCATCTCTCCACAGAGGTAATGATGGAAGAATATGTGTAGGGAAAACTTGTACCTGAAGTTAAGCATCAGAAGAAGCACAGATTTAAGTGGTCTGTGTGGTCGTTGTCCTTGGGATTAGGGCTGCCAGTGACCAACTCTGCACTCACTCAGACCACTTCTACAGATCAGGCTGCACAGATGAGGTGCTTTTCTAGACCTCACACTGTTTCTGCCAGAAAGGGAGCTTGTCAGCTGCTCCAGGACTGGAATTGATCAAGGCCACTTTGGATGGATCTTTGGGCAACATCAACTAGAACAAGTTGGCACTAGGTCGCCTTTAAGTCCCTTCCAGCGTAAATCATTCCACAACTCTATTCCATGATTCTAAAAGCTGCTTGCTTTGATGCTATTTGCAACGGCAAGGCAAGTTTGCCCGGGAAGCCAGGGACAGAAAGGCAGGAATAAGCAGTGTGAGGAAGGGAGGAGCTCACATTCAGAGTGATCACGGTGAACCCTGTGAGTCTCACACATAACTGATGCCACTGCAGGCCTGGCTGGCCCAGCAGCCTTGGGCAGTCAGGCTGAGCTGAGCTGGATTCTTAAAGAACCACAAAAATTAAAGAGAAGGGAAAACAAAGCCAAAAATCTTTCCTCTGCAATCCTGAGGGGGGGTGATACAGAAGTTGTGAATCCATGTCATCAAAATGCATTATTATCCTCAGCATAAATGCAAGATTTTAAACTGTTCTGAATGGCTGTGTACAACTGCAATTTCTTGATCCCACTAAATTAGCTGGTAAGGAAAAGATTAGTCTTGGATTGGTGTCTCTGCTATAAATTACTGGCAGTGGAAACAAATTCTGGATGCTGAAGTCATTGCAAATGTTATGAGTGTCAGAAAAAGAAAAGCTAACATTGGAAGCAACCCTCTGCCTCATTCCGAGTTCAGTCACCAGCAGTCATAGCGGTGCCACACAACTGCAGGGCAGGGCCTGTCAGCTCCTGCTCCAGCAGAAGAAGATGGAGCCTTCCTTGTGCCACCCAGAGCAGCCTCAGACTATGGGGAAGCTGTAATCCCCAGTTTGTAGGCCCATGGCCAGTTGCCTTGGAAATGACAACTTCACTGCAGAACCACACAGCAGGATGGGATGAGAAGTCCGGGGTAAGCACAACAAGCCAAGTGCTCCCCACCCATGTTACCAAACAAAAGGGTGGAAGAGTTGGAGTGCTGTACGCAGAGCAGCTCATGCAGGGTGTTGTCACAGGCTGCTCCTTATCATCCAAGGCATCGGGCACTGAAGAGATGCCATGCCTGTGAAGTTCAGTTCTCCACCCCTCACAGCCATGCTGCCCCTGCAGGTG
This sequence comes from Coturnix japonica, assembly GCF_054131305.1. Taxonomy (NCBI): domain Eukaryota; kingdom Metazoa; phylum Chordata; class Aves; order Galliformes; family Phasianidae; genus Coturnix; species Coturnix japonica. Next base: position 1,630,084 of record NC_140680.1, on the reverse strand, counting down.
CCCAGCAGAGACACACAGGGTGCATTTATCTGTTGTCAATGCCCAGGGATTGCCCTCAACACAGAAATTCAGAGTGTGCTGTCTATGAGCTCCAGAGAAAAATACATGATGCAATCCATGCAGATAGATAAAAAGCATGGCAGTACTTGAGAAGAACTACATGGAACTTCACAAGGGAATAGTCCACATAGAGTATTACTGATGGAAACCTGTGCTGAGCTCAAACCCATTGTTAAATAAGGTCCCTGCAATGCTCCGGACCAATGTGCTGCTCCTCCAAAACTTGAGCATTCCACAACAACAGCCCCTGAAGCAGCAGGTCCCAGATCTGTGGGTGTTCTCCTGCATGCAGCAGAGAACAGCTGCAGGCACAGCCCTCACCCATCAACGTGGCACTGCGATGTGGGCACTGGGAGCGGGTGAACCCAGAAAGCTGTGCAGGTGCTGAGCAGCCTCTGCACCACTGCAACAGATCTGCTGCCTCCAGCTTGGAGGGGCGCTCACTCTCACTGTCCCCAGATCAACTGGCAGAGCTCAGATTCCCACTGATGAAGCAGAGGCAGGCAGCTGGCTGCCGTTACAGTAGTACAGTGGAATGACTTCACTGTGCCTGAAGCCACAGCTCAGTTTTTGACTTTCCAGTAGATTTTGCAATGAAGTAAAGTGAGGCTGAAACATCTTCCGGGTACTGTGCTGCACTGATGGGTTTTATGTCAGCACAGGGCAGTTACACATTTCAGTGTCTTCCTGCAGAAATAGTGGTGCTTTAATTATAATTAATGCCATTAAAAAAGAGATGTTGTGTTGGTGTCATAGAACGGTTGGGTTGGAAGGGACCTCAAGGATCCCTTCCAGCCTCCAACCGTGCCACCACAGGCAGAGCTGCCAACTTCCATATCTAATTCCAGACCAGGCTGCCCAGGGCCCCATCCAACCTGGCCTTACACACCTCCAGGGATGGACGGGGCATCTGCAGCCTCTCTGGGCAGCTGTTCCAGCACCTCACCATTCTCGTAGTAAAGAAATTCCCCCTGACATCCAACCTAAATCTTCCCTCCTTCTCCAACTATGTGTTCACAGAATAATTATCTACCTGCTGCCCACTGCATGATAAGTCCTTCACTCTCAGCTTTCCTAACAAACAGTTGCTTGGTCAAGGGTAGATCACTTCACCTTTTCCTCTGTTTCTTAATCTAGAAAATATTCAAAGAAGTTCAGTTTATCTCAACAAAGGAGTCTCTGTGTGCTCTGAAACTGCAAAGAGTTCAACACAAGCAAACTCTTTGTGGCTGCACAGACACAATGACCAGCCATAGCAGGGGGTCAGTGCGCCAGAGGGGCCCTTCCCATCGGGGATGCTACTCTCAAGGGCACTCCTGAACTTGGAAGTTGTAGGAAAAAGTCATATGATTCTTTCTGGCCAGGCAGCAACAAGAACACTTATACGTGAAGCTTCCCACCCTCTCAGGCAAGAAGTGTAGATAAAAAGGGCTCAGTTGCTGATGCTTATCAAATGGAAGGCTTCAGAGGAAGAAATCTGGAAGCAGAAAACAGCAGAAAGAGTTGCTGAAGAAGGGAAATCTCAACTGCAAAATTCTGGTAGAAGGGTCTAAACAAGACCTTAAAAGGGAATGAGACTGCTCCAAATATTGGTACAGCTAATTAATGAGAAGCTTGGAGAAAAGCCCACAGACACGCTGCTGCAAATCTCTGTTTCTTTTTCAACAAGCGTCAGTTTAATGTTATTTCAGTGGTCAGTTCTGCAACTGTTAATCAAACCATACAGACAAGGCTGGCACTGATAGGAGCCGGGTAAAGTTCATTCCCACAAGAGCAGGAACAACCAGTATGCCAGTAAGAAACCTGAAAGCTAAGACCGAAGAAATGAAAGTACAGTGAAGAAACCTCAAAGCATCCAGCTGCCAAGCTATAAGCTCGTCTGGAACACAGGAGACCTTGAGAACAGCTTGATGTTTTTCCCGAACACCAATACAGGCCAAGTCATTGCACAGCACTGCTTCTGCACCCGCCGGGCCCCAGCTGAGCTCAGTGCTCCAGATCAGAAGGGAACTTTAGCAGTGGTTGTGCTCTGGGCATAAGATGGCGTTTCTGCAATATCACATCACTTCTTCAGGTTAAGCTGCCCTCTTGCTGCTGAGTTTAGTGATTTTTGCTTCCAGTTTTAAAAATGGGCTTTATTGATTAGCCCTGTTCTCCCTCGAAAAACAGTGCCCTTATTATTGCTATTTACTACAAATGTTCACCCTTGTACTCGTTGAGCAGCAGGCCAGCCAGCAGCCTTGTGTGCATCACATCTGTATGTGAGCACCAGACTCAGTGAAATCCCAGATGACACGCTTACTCAGCACTATTAACTTAAAAACCCTCCTGCCAAACTCACATTGATGTATATTGGCATCAGAGCCAAAAAAGCAACATCTGGCTGAAGAACCTCGTGCTGTTAAGACTGAATTTATTTGTTCATATGAGTTTGGCATGAGTTCAGAAACACTGTGCCCGACGCTGCCCTTCAGAGGTGCCACTTCCAGGTCAGCGTGAGGTCTCTGGCTTCCGTGTCACAGTGAGATCAGGGCTGGGCTGAGATTATTCCAAAGAGCAACTCTAAAATCCCTTTTTTGGGGATGGGAGAAGAGGATGTCCAAGAGTACAGAAGGAGTAACTGTCATAAAAAGAGTCAGCTACTCTAACGCAGAGCTTTCTTAGTAATGGGGTGTGTATCTTCTGATTGTATTTCCAAAAATCACTGACATGCCAGTTCGCAGAGAGGAGCTCCGCACGCTGGAAGATAACAGGAAAACTTTTCTGCTTCCTTTAAGGAAGACCGAGAGGAGCTGCAGATCCTCCTCCTGCTAAAGCAGAGGAAGCAACAACGCACACAACAGCCCGAGCCGCAACAGCCGCGAGTTACCGCCGCCAGGACGGAGAACGGCAGCGGCGCCTTCTGCCGCTCCCCCGAGCCCGACCCGCCCCGCAGCCGAGCCCGAGCCCCGGCCGGGCGCCGAGAAGAGCTCCCGCCCCGCGCCGGGACAAGCTCCCACCGACCGGCCCGTACCTTCTCGTCGTCGGGGGACACGTTCTGCAGCCGCTCCTTGTCCGCGGCGGCGCGGACCTCCCCGGGGTCAGTGTCCGGGACGGCGGCGGGGTCCGGTTCGGGGCGAGCGGCGGTCGGCGTGGCACGGCGCTGCCCCACGCGCAGCGCGCCGAAGTCCAGGGTTTTACTCTCGAAGGCGCCCTCGACGCTGCAGAAGAGGCCGCCGCGCTTCTGCCGGGGTACGGCCGCCGTGCCCGGCCGCGCCAGGTACACCGGCAGCTCATCGCTGCCGCGCCGCCCGCCCGCCGCCATGCCCGACCGCCGCGCCGCCGGGGAAGGGGCCGGGGCTGGGGCGGGGGCTTCCCGGCGGGGCGGGGTGCGGGCGGGAGCGGGGCGGCCCCAGGGGCAGGCGCGGGGGCCGCTCGACTGGGCGGGCCGGCTGCCGGCAGATCGGGGCCGGAGGTGTCGTCGCCGCCCGCGGGGTCGGGAGCGGCAGAGCGGGGCCGTCGGGGCTCGTTTCCTGGAGAGCGTTTGCCGGGCTGAAGGCGCTGAGCTGAAGCCGCGGAGCGGATGACGGGGCGCGTGCGACCGCGCCGCGCGGCACTTCGTCCCGACCCTCCGGTCCCGTCGCCGCCTCGTCCCCGGGCCGGGTCGGGGCGTTGAAGCGCATTGCGGCGCTACGTCCGCCCGCGGGCGCATCTCCAGCGATGGAACCGGGTATCCAGGGTGGAAACTCAGCCCATCCCGCTGCTGGCTTTGCTGGCAGTGCTCACTGGGGCTCACTCTCAAGGAATAAGCTCCAGTGTGAGCACGCGACTGACGAAGATGGCACGTTGGTGAGCTTTTGACTTCATGGCAAAGCGGGCGCTGCCTGCAGGCGGCTGTCACAGGTACAGGGCAGTGTGGCATCGTGCTCACATGTGCGGTCGCTACAGGAGCACGTTGTCAGTCACACCTTACAGATACACGCAAGCAGAATCTGCTGCAAAAACTGTCGTGCAAACACAGCCAGAAACACGAGCTGCACGTTCTGGCTAAGTTCTGAGATTTCCATTGCAACTTCATTGCAAAAGCACGGGAGTCTTGAAAGACAGAGAGGCAGAGCTGAGCTTTAACTATGCAAGTTGGTGTTTAATTGAGCCTGTCAAATTCATCACATAGCAGCAAAACCAGAGTACTGACTTCAAATTATTTTTCCAAGTACTTATTTTTGTTATAGAACATTTGTACAACATACCTGGGCTTAACATCCTTCCAAGTCATTTCCTGCTCCCCCTGTTTGTGTTATGAGATGCTGTTGATTATGAGAAAGAAAGAAAGCAGTACAATTGTCTGCATTCCTCCAAGGATTGGTGGTTCTCACATAGGAAAAGTGTCCATGGAGCCTGACCCCATCACAGAGAACAATGACCCCGTGGTGATAGTAGGAGAGGCACATTGTGGGTGCTGGCTAACAGAGGCCTGAAGCTAAGGGAAGGGAAATGACTTGGAATTGTTTCCTTCCTTTTGTGCCCTGGGAAGCAGCCTGCATTTGTTTCTGAATATGTACCACAATAACCAACTCTGCCCCTTTTTTCCCCACCTAAGCAGAACAATTTTTAGGACCTTATATTTTTGACCAATTATTCAGGTCCAAAGGGCCAGGAGAACAAAGGGCTCACTACATATAAATAGTCATGAACACTGTGTGTCCATAACTTGCATGAGTTACTTTAACACACGGGTGCTTGTAGCAGAGGAAGGAAGCACCCATCAGACATCTGAATGAGTTTGCTGCAGTTTCCTTGACTACAGCATAGGCTTTCCATTTGTAAGCAGCTGCTTACTGGGGAGATGGCTGGCACTGCCCAAACCACTCTGCGGGAAGCAGCTGCTCAGTGGGTTTTTTCCTCAGAGAAGGACACGCATGAATTTATCTTCCTCGTGCTGCAGGTGAGGTCTGCTGAACACATGCAGAAAACTGGGCCAGCTTCTGTCCCAGCAGTGGGGGATGTGGCACAACTGCTGCTCTCTCCTTGCAGAGCAGCTCCAGGCAGCAGGAAGACCTCTGCCAGGTCAGAGCTCTTGAGGAAATGACACTTTTTTTGAGGCAAAATGTGTGTTCTCAGCCCTAGGCTGCCCAAGGGCTCAGGGGTGGGAGTGTGAAGCCCTCATTTGGGTGGGACCTCTCCTTATGGCTGTGTACAGAGAAGGGAAATTCCTTGGAATGGGGCCTGGCCGTTGTCTGATTCTGCAAATGTGCAAAAGTTTCGGCACTGTGCTTTAACAGAAATATTTACTTAAATCTTGGTTCTTATGTTTATTCTTCCTAGTATTTTGCTACATAAATTACTGCATTGAAGTTATTTGCACTGGTAAAGGGGAATGGAGGCTGTTTGAAAAAGTGGAGGCCTTAAAGTCCAGCCACTAATGGAAATCATTCACTGTATAAAAGCCCATTCTTGGTTTATTTCTCTGCCTTCTACAGCAGTACTTTTAGATCAAATTGCCATTCATTTTAAGGATCTTTTTGTTAGGTGCTATAAGACCATTTGCGCAAAACTACTATGGAACTGAGACTTGGGTTCAGTATCAATGCAATAATGTTGTTTTTGAGCCCAGAAGAATGCATATCTTTTTATTTGAATGTTTGCAGATCAGATTTGAAGCTTAATTACACAATGACAAAATGTTTGTCTCTGTAATTAAGCATGATTTCTTTAAATCGTATGATTATATGCCAGCTGGCAAAATGCTTTTCACACAGCCATGAGTAGATCCTGCTGGCAAATCTGATCTCCCCTTGCTTGTCTGTGCAACGTGGACAGGAGATACAGATCAAGAATGGGATTCCACGACAAGGCTGGCTTCCCATTACGGGTCAAGGAAGGTGCAGACAGCAGGAATCTGAACACATGTCCTTGAGGGATGCCACAAGACTTGGTAGAACCACAGAGCATTTATCTGGCTTAATGACTGCATTCATTTCTTGACACAGACCAAGATTCCCAGGAGTCTGACTGAGCCTTCCTGATGGTCATTGATGGTCATATCTTGAAATAAAAGAAATGGGATAATCTGATTTGGGGAACAGCATGTATTTTATGGGGAATTATGTTTGTTGGTCAAACTTCTCAATTTATGTTCAGCGAGACTGTGTCTTTCTAGCTGAATAAGAACTGCTCCTGTTCAGCAGCACTCAGAAATGGAAATGAGTCACATCACAGGGTGAACCATACTAGTTATGAATGGGGGAGTGGTGCAGACTTCTTGGAAATGTCCTTTAGGCAAATCCCTTTCTGCAGAGGATTAGTTAATGCGTGGGACATAATCGCCCTGTCTGGGGTATGCCTTGTACACCCAGCCTCTTTATTGATTTCCTTTGTTGTTACTAATCTGCTGCAAGAGCACCAGCTGGGTTTCCTGCTAGCACCTGTGCAGGGGATCACAGGCTCCAGTGACAACTGCCCAATTGCTGAGCAGCTAGGGAGAGAGGCACAACACAAGATGCAACTTTCACCAGCATTTCCTCAGTGTTGCTGCCCACATAGCAAGAGTTTTCTTCTAAGTGTTGGAAAGCGAATTTAAATTACCCACTGAATCGTTTGAATACCTAATTCCTGGTTCCCAGCTGCACTAGACGATGTGATTCTGTGTGCAGCAAAACCAGAAAGGAATTAAAAAGAAGTGAGGGATGTCTCATATTGTGGTTTCTTGCTCACATAATGATTCCTGTACTCCTGGGAGCTGCTCAGTGCACCAGGAGGTTAAGATCATGCTTTCTCTCCCTTGTCTCACTGACATGATGGAGGTCATTGGCCCTCACTTTTGTTTTAGACCACTAGTGAAGCAGAGTCACAGGGCTAAATAACAGAACTTCACAATATTTCGTGCTTTGCTGTTTATTCTTGTTTCTTTCTCTGGAGTTACTCACCCTGTTTAAAGAAAGATCCAGTGGTGGTGGGGGAGTATTTTGTGCTCTGTAGATATGACCATAATGCTCTTTTGACTCAGGGACTGTTGTGTTACTGGAAGGAAATAGGCTGTTGACTTTAGCTGGCAATTGTCCCCTCTGTTGCCAGTGCTCACAAGCTCAAGCAAAGGAGAGCTATGTCCTGAGTGAAGACATTTCCTTCCTTCAGCAAGATAACACCAACCTCTCCATCTCATGTGCTTCCTACAGGGTTCCTACAGGTTACATTCCTTTACTACACAAATGACAAGTAACAATGATGAAATCATCTGAATTAATTATCTTGTTTTGTGCTACTCTGCAGTCCTTATTTATTCGAGTTTCAGAAGATGGCCAGATAAACAGGATTTCTTTGCTAATTCATTCTTGCAGCAATGTCAGGGCAGCCTCCAGCACTGCATTTCATGTGCCTCAGGAAAAGTGAGGCTAAGGATGAGCACAGAAGGATTAGTGAAGGAGCCAAACTTGACAATAAAACTTTGCTTGTCCAATTTAGATTTAGAGGCAGAGGTCAGAGATGAGTGGGTTTTCTCAAGAAATGGCACACTTGTCGAGAGCAGGCTGTTACCATCACCAGTCAGGGAAGGCAAATGGATGATGCTTTATCTGCAGCTTCATACTGACATTTACAGATTATGATCAAATTGTATTTGACCTTTTCTTTGACATGACAAAGGTTGTGTTGTTATCCTTGAGAAGAAACTGTAGACATATCTTCCAGTCTTTCTGCTACAATTGTGTTTGGAGGGATGGGAGTTTTTGGCATCCACTGGAAATGCAGGCAGCTGGAATCAAACGACAGCATGGCAATAGTATAGCAGTGTTAAATACATCCTTATGTGCTCATGTTTGATATGTCTGCTTAGACATCAAAGAACTGGTGATAATTGTCTTTGCCACAGAGTCACAGATGTTCAGCTGATTAAAATCAGTTTTCCAAAACAGAGTTTTCAGTACTCATAGGAATGTCTTTGTTCCCAGGCATATGAGTTTATGTGGGAGCCTATGAACGTGCCATTTTATTTGACTGGGCCCAATCTGGGGCACATCTGGTTTGGCAGTTGTGCTGTCCTACCCACCTGTAGTTAAACAAAACAATACAGACCCTGTCAGCTCTGATTTGTGTTGCATGTGCTATACTGGATGAGACAAGTAAATGGATGAGACTGGAATGGCATACTTTGTATAAATGGAACCTGGCAAAGAAGTAAAGATGGGTGTCTAATATGGAAGAGATATGGGGTGGGAAATAAGGCTTTACACCAGGTACTGGGGAAAGATTTAATCACAGGAACAGGCGGCATCTGACAAGCTGCTGTATAGTAGGGTAACAATTGTAATGAAATACTTTAGCAAAGTCAAAGAAAAAACATTTGACTCTCAAAAGCCTATTCAGGATTTCACGTCAAAGCCACGAGGGAAAGTGGGTTCATAGAATGTTTGTTTCTATTTCAAAATTCTGTTCCACTCTTAGAATTGTATTCTTTCTAACACCACATACAGACTGACTTCAGCATGCTCTCGATGTCTCCATGCTAAGTGAGAACACTTATCTAATGTAAGAACAGATCTATAATCTTCTGTGCTGGGTTATTCCAAGAATATTTCTGAAATGGAGTAATGCCTTTTGTTTCCAGATTTGTTCAGCGCTGAACAAAATGCATGGGAAATTCCAAAATCTCAACATGTTGGATTTTTGTCCTGAAATGAGCTGATAGTCAAACTGTTAGCAAATAACAATTGTGAAACAGGAGTTCAGAAAATCTCCCTTTGGGAAACCTTGCCTCTGCTTCTTTCTCTGAGGAAAGACTACTACCTCTTCCTTAATGCCCAAGGAAGCTCATGGCACTGCAGGCATTACAGTCAGATGCAAATCAAGTCATTCGGTCATGGAATTGTTGGAGACCAAGTGTCAGAGATAGGGTGATTTTCAAGAGATTCAGAAGTACAGAATTGCCACCAGTACCGAGCCCTGCATAGAGTCTGGATAGTCAGGTGGAGCAACCAGAACAAATGAGGAGGAAGAACTGGAGATCCAGAAAGTTCTGTGCACCAGAAGAGCTCCAGCTTGCCTGTGGATGGTTCAAAACCAGCAATGAGAAGCAGCTGCAGACCTCAAAGAACTACTGAGTAAAGCTGCAGAGCTCCTACAGACCACAGATCATGGGCATTCTTAGGATCCCAGGGAATAGTGAGATTTAATCACTAGAACAACTGTCTGGCTTGGTGTGGTGGAGCCAAATAAGGTGAATTAAAGTAAGAGAACACCTATTTTGTAACAGCCTGAGGCCCAAAATATTCTGCAAAACTTGAACAGCATTCAGTTCAAGAGGAGTCAGCCTGGTTCCTCTGAGTTCAGATTCTGTTTCTCTCTCAACCTCTTCTCAAAAGCAGTTCTGTCTGTCCTCTGCTTACTAGGACACCACGTAGGATCTCCTCTCAAGCAGTGAAGATGTGGTTGGCTGTTCTCAGTCAAAAGCTCTGCCTTCAGTTCTTCTTCCAGTGGAATATATACATTCACTTTCCAACTTCGCTTTGCCTCTTGTGTCTCCCTCTTTCCAGTCTGCCTCAGGGATCACCAGCTACTTCTTTCCTCCTGCTTGCATTACTGGACATGAGTTTAAGACAAGGCTGAGATTTCCTTGTTTCCATGGTGTAGCACTTGACCTAATAATTCATTCCAGACCTAACGTGGTCTCCCCTTCAATCTCCCTGCACAGAGCCTTGCTCCTACCATCAGGAGAGCATACTGATGCTCTGCAGCAAAAACAGGTGGTGTATCTAATTAGTGATTATATGCCAGTGATTACATGCATATAATCGGTAATTAGATGTTGACAGAGTAGAATTATAGTGGATTTAAAGGTACCATGTTTGTTTGTTTGTATACGTGGTTTCTTGTGATTGCAAGAAAGCAAGCAGTGAAATATATTTTGGCCAGGCTGGAGAAGTAGGTAGGACTGACCCCGTGCACATTTTCTGTCATGGCTTTACACCTCCTGGTACAGCCCAGGACATAAGCACCTCAACTGTGTAAATACTGCAAGAACCAGGCTGTGACTGAGATCACAGACTGCTTGGCCGTCCATTCAGCCATAAGGAACATTTGACATCAAACTGGAGCAAAAACCTCTTCCCTAAACAGCACTGAGCACTGCCTCAGGATCTGGAACCTGTGCTTGCTGTAGGCCCAAGTACTTGTTGACTTTCACAAATTCAGATGAAAATAACTGGGCTGGGGAAGGGTTGTCATCTCATGATGTGTAAAATTGTGCTAACTTCATTTCATGATGCTTATTGTGGCAAGAGAGATTATTCCACTGTCGGCTGTCCTGAATCAGTCTTGGCTCAGTGTTAGCCACCAATGAAGCACTAGCAACAGCTGAGCAAAGCCTTGGCTCCAGCATTGCTCATAATCTCTGCTTTTCCCCCAGAGAGTCATAAATTTATTTGGATAAACTGTAACTGAAAATAGAAATGACAGGCCAGTGACACAAAGCATGAGCAGCAGGCAGGCTGAGCAGACTCCTGATGTCAGTGTGACAGGAACCAGCCTGAGAGGAGCAGAAAGAGGCCCCAGCCCAGGAGGCCTGACAGTGGCAATGTCATTACCTGAGAGGATGGTGAGACAGTCTGGGTCCTGGATGCGTCAGAGTAGGGTGCTGTGTTCCCAGAGGCTAAATTAAGGTTCATTTGAATTTGCAGGCAAAACCACTGTCCACTCAGCTTGCAATACATGCAGTTTCTGGGACTGTCAGCACAGCTGTTGCCTCACAGAGCAAATATGATACATTGCCTGGTTTATCACCTCAGACAGCACTGTGGGCTCATAAACAGGAGATGCTGGGAAGACACTGAAACCGGCTGCAATGCAACATACTGATGATTGTTCCTATGGACGGATCACTGCTGTTGCTTTCCAAGAGGCAGGAAATTCCACTCTGCCTCCAGCTCTCCTGTGCAGATGCTTGCCTCTTGCCAGGGCTCTGCCTGCTCAGGATGGTTGATAGCAGCTGCTTTTATATCCTTCTATATCCCTGAAATGGTGTCTGCTCACCAGAACTTGGGTTATAATCTTTTTCACCCCCTCTTTCAGTGGTACAAAATGCATGATAAATGAAAAGCAAGAGATCCAGGTCCTGTCATAGCGGATTAGCTACAGAGATTTGTACTGAGGTGACAGATGCTGAGCAAGGACAGAGCCACAGAGGTCAGAATACCACCAGTTCAGAGGAAGTCTGGAAGTGTTTCTGCTTCCCACTTCATACCAAGGAGCCATGTAGTAACTGCTGAAGCTTTGTTTTCCATCTGTTTGCAGGCAGAGGTGGGGAGAAAAAAAACATGAGACAGAGATTTATCCCTCTTGGCCTGTGAATGAAACTAAGTCCTGGCTGAAACCCCTCTTTGTTGAAGGAAGACACTGCAGGAGAGAAGCATTCAAATGAAAAGATAAGTTTTAGAGATTTTATTTAAGCTGAAACAGTCTCCTTGAAAGTTTTGTGCATCAAAGAGGAGAGAAAAAGAGCTCAAATACTGAGATCCCCCCAGCTCACAGAGACACCACAGCCATCCGAGCTCAGCCGTGCAGTGGTAGCTGTTCTTGCAGCCTGACATATGCAACAGAGAATTACCGGGTCTGATCTAGCCCATTAGTTGCAGCATTCTTCTCCCACCACCATTACAAAACAAGCTGCTGACTTGACCCACATCAGGCAGCTGTCTGTTTTCCTTGTGGTGGAGCTAGGATGGAGGGGAATACTGACATTTCTCTTAGGGACTGACTTGCAAATATCATTCACATGAAAATTTATCCATCCAAACTTTACTCCCATTTCTACTTCATACTGCTTCCTGTTAAATGTATCCAAAATAGTGATGACGGTTTCATCTTGCTGTGTTCATCTTGGCTAGGAGAGTTGGTTTTATCACATTTTAACACAGTCCAGCTGAAACTAAAATACATATAAAAAATTAAAGCTGCATTAGCAGAAACGTGGCTCACTGGAGACAGATTTGTGCAAACCCAGTACAGTTGAAATCAGAATCAACCTTCCTACATTTTATAACAAAGGTAAACGTTTCTTTCCTCTTTTTTCATGGTGCTGGCAAACAAAAAGTGTCTGACTCAGGTCAGGGAAAGTAATTATGTCTCAGGTGTGCAGAGAGGAGGCAGGCAAGAAATGAACATGTTCAAGGCAGTTCAAGCTCCTTGATGCTGATACTATGCATCACTGAACAGCAAAATGGATACATTTTCCTATGGATAAAGAACAAAGAAAGAAGGACAGTAAGAAGAGGAATCTTTCAGCAGATCCAGGACCAGCAAGTCACTCCCCCCCCCCATTTTATGAGTATTTTTTCCTCAGTCTGTTTTCACTGTCCTACATAATTTCCCTTTGAAAGTACTGCCAAATTATCCTACAGCTGTTAAAGACTATCCCTTCCGGAGGAATGTTAAAATAGATCAAAACAGATAACATCCATTTATGTTTCTGGCTAATTATACCCAAGACAAAAGCAAGCACAGCTTGTGACAAACAAACAAACAAAAAACCTCATCTGTATTACCAAGATCTATCACCAGGACACATCCTTACCTTCACTTCTTTGCAGATGGTCCTGGAATGAGCTGTTCCCTGAGCTCACTTTCAGTTCCTCACATAAAGCCCATGTCTTCAAGGCCAGAACCCAAACTCATCTGTACTGGATGCACCTGGAAGAAGTAAGTTGAAAAAGATAGACCTTGCCCAAAGTAAATTCCACCACATTCACTCGGTGTTAGGCCCATGGTGCACCCAGAGAGAGGGGAGCAGAACAAATTGGTCCAATTTCAGACCACGTGATGAATTCCTGTTTCCCAGGGAAATTCTCATTGTATCCAAATAGATTATCTTCCTGGCTGAAATGTGATGGGCACAGCTGCTAAAGATTTGCTCTGCTGGGCTGTAAAAGGTCTCTGCAGCAAACCTCCAAGCAAGTAAGGTGTGCTTGCAGGGTTATGCTCCCAAAATGCTATAATTTTTATCATATTGTTCTTTTCCTTCTCTGTGATGACAACAGAGACTTCAAGTACTAAACTGTCCCTGAATGTCATCCAGACTTAATTTCAGGACCCTGTGTCAGAAGCTGGAAAAGGAAGCCACAGGTATTTTGGAATACTGTAATGTCTGTGCCTGGTTCTGCATTACTTGCCTCTGCAGAAAGATGTGCAAAGCAGGCAGCAGAAGACTGTGCTTCATCCCACTTTCTGTCATGCATAACCACTCCCTGAAAGGGTGAGCCAATAAAAATAATGCTACTAAACCTCTAATAGTCTTGGAAGAATAGTTTAGATGGAGGTGGGTTATTATGTGCCCTTACAGGATTACAGACACTACATTAACAATAAAGTTCTGTCTTTATATTATAAGTTTACATCTTCTTTGTTAGGTCTGAAAATGCTTTTCCTCATTTCCAGCTTGGTTCATTCATCTCAGCTGCCATGACTTTAAGCCAATGTCTTGTGTTACCACACCAAAGGCAGACAGCAGTGAAAAGAATCTGACAGACTCATCACACCACAGGCTCATTCCTGTTGTGCACCACAGCATACCACTGTGCTGAGAATCTAAGAATTTTAGTAGTCATGAAAAATAAAGAGCAGAGAGAGAGACAAACACGTACAACACATGCTTCCTTGCCTGAGAGTCTAAAGTCCGAGGCTCAGACTGCAGCATTTTGATGTAGGCACTTCACAGAGCATGGACAATTTATGAATGTCAAATGGCTGTGGGCTTTCTGAACAAAGTAAGGTGCTCTGAACTGGAAAACTGTAGAAAGTAGCATTCTGGTCATTTCCCTAGGAAAGTATGTGAGTGTTGTATCCATTCATGATAAACTTTGAATGTCTGAGTTTAAAATCAATCTGCATCCCAGATGTGCCAATGCCTTGATAACAATATATCACAGAACCCTAGAATGGCCCAGGTTGAAAAGGACCACACTGATCATCCAGTTCCAACCACCCTGTTATGTGCAGAGTCACCAACCACTGGACCAGGCTGCCCAGAGCCAAATCCACAGCTTTCTTACAAACAAAAAATATTTTAGGGATTTCAGATCTGTTACTGCCAAATGTACCATTCTTCAGAGCATGTAAACCAAGAAGTTAAAACTCTTTCCCTTTTCCCCATATTTTCCCCCTTACTACAGATTTCTGAGTCAAAAGCGTGGATAAGAACATGGCATGTTACTTTTGCTATGTGGTCTTTCTGCATCACTGTTTTTTTCCTTCTACCTTTCTACTGTTTCTGATGTGCATGCTCTGACAAGGAAGTGAGGATTTCAGAGTGTGCAAGATGCTCAGCAGCTTATGTCTATGGCGTGTTCTTACAGAGTGGCTGTCAACATCAGAATACTCAAATCCTTCGTTCAGTGCCTAAGCTAACTGCTAAAAACCCAAGCAGCACATACCATGGTGAATTCTGAACGTTTCCACAGGCTTTGTTGAGAAAGTAGAAATAGAGGCTTGTGTTTCTTGCTAAGCTGGAATGCTCAAATTCATTTTACAGCCCATATCAGTTAAGCTGACACAGCTGTACTGGTTGGTTTACCCAGGACAAAGAATAAAACTTGGCAAACTGGTCACTGTTTCATATACAAAATAATCCAGATTACTGTGGTTTGTTGTCTTTTAATTATATTTGAGAGATACTGCTGTATCTAGGAGCGTCATCAAGATGTTCCAGAGGCTTCTCATCATCTCTGTTAAACCTACATTTTCTGATGCTACAGGAAAAGCATAATATCAATACCTTCTATAAACCTTAATCCAAGTGTTGAGGGTGTGTGTTGGTCCTGGACAAAGGGATTCATGGAGTGCTTTCTGACCATCATTCTGGAACTCACGTTAGCTCAGGGGTACATGAGCTCCATCTCCCACAGTCACTCATTTCCTTTCTCTGGTTTGCCCCATCAGCACCTCAGCTCTGCTGAGCTGTGTGCACTTCTCTGCTTTCCTTTAAAACTGCAGTTTGTTTACTCACACTCGCACAGTAATTATTTCTAACTCAGCAGCATTTTCCTTTGCTGCTTGCAAAGCACTATGCATGACAATGAGGAAAGGACCAGATCTCTTCTAGCAAGAGGACAGCTATGGCAGGACTAGGAGACACCGACTGCCAGGGACACGGCAGGAGCCTGCAAAGTGTACAACAGCTGAGAACACAACAAGGAAAGCCACAAAACGTGCTGACTACAGTACGAGGGTTCTCATCCTGAAAACATACTGCACTCATTTTGCACTGAGCATTAGCCCTATTGATATGGTTAAGAATGTTTCTACCGCTTTAACTTAAACATAATTTCACAGTTTGCAAATTCAGGATCTCAGGGATGGCTGTAGCCTGTGCCTGTGGAGGATTTCCTCAGGTTTCATTCATAAATATATATATACATATATATATATTAGATACCTAGTGAAAACAATTGTATTCCTATGCATGGAATATTTCCAAATCTGCCAGCTTCCCTCTTCCCTTTTCAGTGCATGCTCTCCATTAATTCAAAAAACCCATCTTGTTGTATTTTATTCATGCCTGGACAAAAGATTAGATCCTTCACTTGGAAACTGTTGTTGAAAAATATTGTCTAGTGCCAGCTGAGCTTCTGGAAGGGCAGGGAATTCCCCACTGAAAGGGAGACTGCTTTCATACCTCCCTGTCTGCCTTCAGGAAGTGAAGCTAGTTATGTTTCCTTGGACTAAACACAACAGAATAGAAATAACCTTGTTTTGTAAAGTACGTTTCGTGTCATGTTAACATTACTCAACTTCTGGGATGGCTGAAAACACACAGAATGTATAAAAGACTTCACGTTCCAGAAGCTTCTCCATTCAAATCTCTGAATGCACAGAACATTATCAGGATTATTATAAGAAACTAAAAACTAGTGAGTCACTTCTTTAATGTTAGTGCTGAATATATACTGCAGTTTGTTCATACAGGAAATAGTTTGCCCCAGACTGGGGCCATGAAAGAGCAGAGGTAGTTCAGCCAAAGAGATGCTGAAACATAAGTGGTTTCTGCTGTGCCTCAATCAAGACTGCAACAACAACACACACACAAATTCTGCTGTGCTTTTTAGCAATGGAGAGAAGCAACCATCCCTGCAAGAAGTAATGGTGGGTGGCCTCAGCCACTCCTCTGGTAATAGATTCTGGATACAGAACTGAATCATTTTAGAACTACGCTGGTTCACGCAAAGCACTACAAGTCCTCCACACAAGGCAGCTTCCTCTGGAACAGATGTCCTTTGCGGGTGCACACCAGGCTGCACATTTGCAGTTTAAAGGCATTCTGGAGCGGTCAGATCATCTCTGTGGGGCTGACTGCAAGAAGGAGAGTTATGTCCATCACAAACTCACTCTCTTCAATGCTGTCTTGACCCAAGTGTCAGCTGTACATCAGATGAAAGCTAATGCATGTAGACTGGGAAAACATGAGAACAAGAAGAGCTCCCCGTGTCTCTAACTGGAGGCATAGCCCATCCCATTCTACAGTGAGACTGAATAAAGGGCTAATCTGTTATACTGTTAAAACTGTAAGAGTAGTTGAGCAGGAACAATGGGAACGAGATGGGGTCATTAGTTAGGGGTGGAGTTTGGGGCATAGAATGGGCACAGAATATGGCAACGAATTTCTAGAATTAATTGTAATGACCACTCCTTGTGCTATGAATATGCACCTCTTCCCTCTAGGTTTACCTGCTTTCCGTGTGTAGGCCAGGAATGAGTTATCCCCCCTGCACCTGGCCGGCCAAATGAAACATACCTGCTCTAAAACTACTGCATGGTTGTAGAGTTTGTTCCACAAGTCAACTGCTCCCTTTAATTAGCCTTTGTTTCTTCTGAACAGGAAAGGCTTTTACTTAACAACTTTAAGTATTCACTATGCCACATTTCTTTATAGTACAAATTGAGTTCTGTGTTTAGAGAATTGTTAGGAAACCAATTCCAGGACAAGACTGAAATGCCATCTCAATGACTTGTTCTGTACACTTCCAGAAAACCAACAGCAAAGCACTCAAGCTGGCATTACACATTTGGCTTCCGATGGGCCTAAGGGGAGGCTAATAATCAGGTAACACACTTGTCCTGGGACATATTCCAGCATGTACCTGTTGGTAAGTGCCAGAACAGTTACCTCCTGCCTGAGTCTCTGCTGAAAGCTTTTCCTTGCACTGCCCCCACTGTCTGCTGCCCTCCACCACATCCCACCCTCTCTTCCTCCCCTTGTCATTTGAATGCACAGCCTGCAGGTTTACTGCCCTGGGCTCTGCCCTCCTGCCTGGGAGGGAGGTGAAGCGCTGCTTAAGGTGTGGTGAACAGACAGCTGTGTCTGGGGGCTTAATAACATGATTTCATGTTACACATCAAACAAGAATGCAGTAATTCAGCAACTCTATTTTACACATCTAAAGGAAACCAGATGAAGCCATGCAATTTTTTGGTTGACTCTCCAGATTCCTTCTGCAAGTCACCTCATTTTGGAAGTATTCATGTTCCCCAAGTCCTCTGTAGATCAGCATCTAATAAGCGTGCATACTTGCTTGGTTTTTAGTTTAGACTTCTCACGAGAGCTCCAGGCACCCTTTACAGACAGAGAAAATACCATCTTAGGAGCATGATGAGATTCCCTTACAAAGCCCCAGCTCTAACCCAGCTACACCCTCAGTAGCTACAGCATGCAAGAACCCACAGCTATTCAGTGGCACAGAGCCACGCAGACCACAAATACTGCTGTAATACTGTAATGCAATGGAAAGCACAGCAATAATAGCAGCATTGCAAAGTCTCCAGCTATAACAAAAAAAAAAAAAAAAAAAAAGGACAAGCACAAATGCAGCAGCCATGATCTCATAAACATAAGAAGAAACTTTGTTTCCCTTAGAAGGCCCAGGCATGCAGAGATCTGCAACAAGAGATGTCCTTCCCTCCACTGCCAGCCCTTAAATGAGGTCTGGGAAGGGGTGGATCCTGGCTCCAGCCCTTCCATCACTCAGGTACATTGCATGCACCTGAGCCCCACTGGGTGTGCCCTGCTTTCACACCTGTTGCTTCATCATTGCTTCAAGCCATGACTTAGCACTTCCACTACAGCTGTGCTCTTAGAGAACTCATGACTGCTGGCTTTCACTTCAGTAGATGTGTTAGTGACCTCGAATGACCATTTCATACAGCCAGGCAAGTGCTGAATATATTAAAGTTAATACTTAAATACATATCCTAGTTCATCATGTCTTGCTTTTTATATACATGTTCTTTTGTGTTTGCCCTCCTCAAATAGTGAGGAGAATGTGTATTAATATTAACTAATTAACACTGATATGTATTAATACAGAAAATTATATACCTAAGTACCCTAAGATTTTCACCTAAAACAATTTTTTTTTTTTTCATTTTAGAGACAAAATCTGCATGAGTTGCCACCTGTGGACTGTGAAGTAAAACAAAACACTTACATGTACAGTTTGAAATACAAACTTTCTTTCTGGTTTGCTATACACGTTCCCATCTAATCTAGAAGAAAACAGACAAATAGACACAGATGGAGGAGGATTTGTAATTACTACGCAGGTCCAATTTCAATTATCTGTAGATATTCAACAAGGAAGCTCCAGGTTGGGGTTATTTGATGAAGATGCTCACAGATGTATTGAACAACATAGACATCCACCTGTAGGAAATGCACCCAGGATACACAATGGTGTTTGGCAGTTGAGCTGATATTTATAAATCATTCTGCCTGTAGTGAGGGGAGAATATGGTTACCTACTTATAGAGGTGATATGGTAACTGTGTATTATCAGTCAGGATCTACATTAATTTAAGCAACAAGATTGCAATTTCATTATTCCTAGCCTTAAATCTAAGCCAAATGTTACACTGTTCGGAGTTTTCCTAGTAAACCATGAATTAATTCTATTTGTACAAATCACCTCCTCTCAATTTTGAAAATGGTTCACTTTCTTTCCAAATCAGAGTTATTTTTGCTCCAAAATAATTATGCTGTTGATAATCATGCTGCTGTTAAATGCAATATTGCATTCAACCCATTAACCCACTGTGTTCCGTTGCCCACACCGCGTAAGTTTACTGGACAGCACACACTCCAAAACATTTCTATTTTGAAGGCCAGATCCCATGAAAACCTTTCAGTCCAGATGTAGCTGAACCAACACCAGACAAACTAACACTAAAACACCTGTGCCCTATGGGAAGCAGAAAGGCAACGGAGAGCACAGACCAGAGCACAACCTTCCTTAGCCCATAGGCACAGCACTGCATGGCTGGGGCTGAGCTGCAGTGCTGGAGGATCTCTGTGATGGTTGCAGGAAGCTGGAGGTGCTGGGAGGTGTGCCTGTGGTCAGACAGAAGCTGTGGGCCTTGTCTGGCTCTTAGCTCATGTGATCTGGGGAGTTAATGCACTGAGACGGGCAGTGCACATCATGGGCAGGGTTTAGCTTTGCAAGGACCCAGGAACAGAGTATTTGCTGCAGGTGTCTGGAGTGCAGTGACTGGTATCCTACCAGCCTAGAGACAGTATGGGTAATTACGTCAGACATTGTTAAATCAGCATTTCTGACTGGAAGCACTGAAAAGCTAATTTGATGGCTGCATCTCTCCAGATCCCAGGTTTATGTTACTAATCTCTGCATTTGCCATACATTTATGTCTGTGGATGGCAGGTGTCCTTGAGGCATGAGTACAGACAGCGTACCACAAAGTTGAAGGGCTTGAATTTCCTGCTCCTCATACACTCTCATGTCTCAAATACTGATGAGAGCCCATGCTTGACTGGTGAGTGTTTTTCCTGTGTCTGAGGCAGTCAAGGAATTTGGGACACACATAACATTAGGGTGCAGGTTAGGGCAGGAGTTCAGTTTAGTGCTGACTGCAGAGTTAGCTCATGTCTCCATTTTACTATGTAGATTGCTGTAGGATAAGGCCAGACATAAATAACTGAGTTTCCATTAGCCTGAATACAACGAGAGGCAGGGTGAGTGGCTGCACCTCAGTTAGGACTTCTGCACTCAAAGTGCTGCTCAATTTCATCTGTGCTAAAGCTTTTTTGAAACCCTGCTACTATCAAGAGGTTAAATCTGGAAATAAAGGATGCCGCTAGGATGTGGACAGTTTAGGGTAGGGTTACCCTTAGGATCAGAGATCTGGAATAAAAGAGCTGGTGACAGTTCGTTGGTAGCCCTTGCCTGGCCCATGCCAATGACAGTGGGGTTTCTGCTTGGTTGCTTGATCGCTTTCATTCATGTCCTAGGCTGTAATGATTTCAGTTATGTGCAGCGTTAGAGTTAATATTTTTAGTTTTGTGGGATCCGTGGATCTTGTTTTATGACTTGCTCTATGACTGACTGCATCAGAATGAAGAACAAAGTATAAAGGAAAAACAAGCTTTTGTCTGTTCTAAGGCTGGGAGTCTGCAGGGTAGGGCCATACTGGGATTAGTATTAGGATT
Organism: Coturnix japonica; assembly: GCF_054131305.1. Taxonomy (NCBI): domain Eukaryota; kingdom Metazoa; phylum Chordata; class Aves; order Galliformes; family Phasianidae; genus Coturnix; species Coturnix japonica. Next base: position 1,609,569 of record NC_140680.1, on the reverse strand, counting down.
AATGAGAAGTTCAAGGTTGGAGTTGATGAAAAACTGTTTGTTATCTGTCCTTACAGGCTGAGCTGTTTATACTTAGAAACGTGTGCATGATTTATGTTTGACCCTCAAGGAGGTACCTGTCACTTAGGGCTGGATACAGCTATAGGCCATGCCTTTGATCACACATGCAGATGTTTCTGGACCTTTCCCAGCTCTGCTATCCTTGTTTTCAACATCTGCAATGCCCCAGAACTGTATGCAGCATTCAGAGACACAATGTGTAAGAAGCTGACATGGTGGCATGGGGAGAACATCTGATTCCTTCCTCAGCTCTCTATACATTGCATTCTGCTGTTGAACGCTGATTTGCAAGATTCCTCCCTGGGCTGGCAGCTCCACTCAGAAATGGTAAGTGTCAGCCTGTAATTAGGGACTCAGTAATCCATAGATTAGTGGCTCCCTATTCTAAAGTCTCCATCTGTTGTGCTGGAATCACTGTATGTCTGGTCCCAGAGCTGCCACAGGCTTCTGACCGCTTTTTTGCAGGATTTCCTTTGTTGTGCACAGCGGCCCATTGGTGGCCGTGTGCTGCGGCAGTCATTGCACGGCGGCCTCGTGTCAGCGCGGCACAGGCTGCGGTGCTGCTCTGTCCAGGCACGGATGGGGCTCTGCAGTGTATCTTCCCACCATGTTTTGAACGCAGCCCCTCAGCACAGCAGATGACACACTTCCAGCCGCGCGGGTTTGGTACGTCCCGACAGCCTCCCACACGATTAAAGACTGCTCTCCAAATGGGTGCGGAGAGAGACAGAACCCTGCAAGGTGCACAACGTGCACACAGAGAAGCGACGAACATTGGTGGTGCTGCCCCGACTGCTGAAGCCGTAACACAGCGCAGTTCCTCACTCACCAAAGCCTGTTTTATCTGAGGATAAGAGGCTGCACAACGCGCACAGCTCTGCTCGGCTGCGTGCCACAACTGCAACGCAAACGTTTCCCTTTTGTTACAGGTCTGTATGGCCACCTGAGCGGCCCCTTGACGGCGGTGCACAGGGCGGCAGCGCCCCCTGCCGGCCGGCGGCTCTCTGCGTCTCAGCAGCCTGGGAGGGGCTCCACCACCCACACCGCCGAACAGACTCCAGACGGGCATTAAACATCTCTGTGAATGGAAAGTGAGATTATTATTATTATTTTTTTTTTAAAAAACGCTGCTGTTTTATTTTTTTTTTCTTTATACAAACTAAAACACCGGAGGTCATTGAATCCTATATTAAATACATAAATTAAAAAATAACCATTCATAAAACTTTACATACAATAAGGATTCTCTTCTACGCATTAATACATATAATACAGATACGTGTCCAGTGTTTATCAAAGGGTCATTCCGCCAAGTCATTAACACTTCTGTTGTGGAGTAAACACCAAAGAAAAAGAAAGGGAACAAAACTGTATCCAAAAACAGGTACTGATGTGAAAACAGGACAGGGAAAAACAAACAAGCAATAAAACTTTCAGTCACCAGCAATTGTATGGCTGTTGGCTCTAATGAGAAGAATCCTGGCCTATCCAGCCCTCAATGGGGTGCCAGGAAAATGAAAGCCTTGGAGGTTCATAGGATATTTCCCACTGAGATGACAGCAGGGAGTTGGAAAATGGACTATATGTGCAAAAAAATAGAATCAATATGTCTCGAGGCATGCAAACGAGAATAGAGCTGTAAGCCAGGCTGCTAATACTGCAAGCCCTATGTCTTTCTTAAACCTAATTGCCTAAATTCATCCCACCAATCAGGTGGGAACGCTCCTGATTTGGTGGAGAAAGGGGAGAAAAAGTGACCAGTTTGATTTTTGTTCAGCTGACTTTCATCACGTACGTGCCTCATCCACTGCTGTGATGTTCTGGAAGTTCTCGAGTGCTGTGGTCCTGCTCTAGTACAGACAGGAGGAATCAGAGCTATGTTTACAGTCCTTGTAGACTGAAATAAATTGCTGTGGGTTTGCTGGCTGATTTGAGGGAGGGGCTACAGAGACTCATTTGAGAGGACTCTCAGTACTTTGCCTCAGAGAACATCAGGGAAAAACAGAAAAAGCCTCAGAGGAGAGCATCAGGACAAAGAATGGTGGGGGGAAAGAAAAAAAGAAAGAAAGAGAAGGGAAATAAGAAAAAACAGTACCACAAAGTTACACATAAGATGTAAAACCAAACCACGGGTGTACCAGCTGCTGTAGCTAAACAAATCTAGATTGAATTCCCCATACCTAGATTGGAAATATACTTTCATAAGCTACAGCAATGATTTCCTATATACAATAGGGACCAGAGAGATAGATGTGCATACATGCAAGTGTTTGGATATAGATATCAATTATATAGATATATCTATGCATTTACCTATATAATGATACATATATATATATATATATCCAAACATTTTGCATCAAACTCATTTTTTTCAGGCTGACTGGAGGAAGTTTGCATTTTTACCAACAAGTGTGTTTTAGGCACGGCTCATGTAATGCTGCAAGGAGAAAAATGCAGCTGGTGCTCAGATCTCTGGAGGAAATCCAGCAATCTTTCCGAAGTTTGCAGCCATTTACATGTCACACCACAGTAACCTGGGGATGCCACCTCCCATCCCTCCCTAAGCCCCGGGAAACACAGCACCTGCATGCATATGTAGTTAAAGAAAAAAGAGTAAGGGAGGTGAAATCAGGCAAGAGAAATGAGCACAAGATGTGCACAGTGCAGCTCAGAGGGCCTAAAGAATGAAGCCTGTTACAAAATCAGTGAGGTATGTCCTAGAGCCAGACAGTGTTATCTATGCTATGCTTCTACCCCGCAATTGTCAATAACAAATGTTTCCAGCACTTTTTTTAAACTAAAGCAGAGATGGAAGTTGTTACTGCACCGCCATGGAAAGACCATGGAAAGCATGTGCTGTGCTCATGCTTCTTTAAGATGAGCCTGGCATTATAATGTCTAAAGAAATGTTTCTAGGCTGCATTTACTTCCCACATACTACTGCAGCCAAGTGGTATGAAATGTATGAAATGAACTTGTGCTCCAGCAAAGGAGAAAGAATGGTGGAAAGGGAAAGAGGGAATAACCAGACAGGGAAAAAAAGCTTTCTGCAGTTAACAAGAAATTGTGAAGTGATCCCAATGTGTCAAAGGTGCGGGAGGAGGCTCCCAAAGGGCCTGACTCCAAAGACTCATGACTGAATTGGCAGCAGCACCCTTGGAAAGCACAGGTGATAGGTTTGGGCCAACCTTACCCATAGATTCTTCTGCAACACAGAGCATGCAGCGTACATACCTGTAACATGTAACATGTAACATACCTGCCTGCAAACCTGTTAAAAAAAAAACCAACAAAAACAGAATAAAATGGGGCCAAACACACAGCTAGTGCAGAATTCAGTAAACCCACTGACTAAAACAGACTGCTTGAAGCAGCTCTGTTCATTTTGTAATTTGAATTAATCTTAAGGAGCAGAAAGTTGCAATAGCTGCTAACCTTTAACAGAGGGCTCAAGAGAATTTCCAGACACGCATGAAATGAGGATGTTCTCAGTCTCTGGACAAATAGAGCCCAGTGCTGGATCTACAGACATCAATGGGTAAAAGCTATTCTGGCTCCAAAACATCTCTGAGAGACAGGCATCCTCTGTATGAGATAAGCTTCATTCCTGCTATGGCCAAGGAATAGCTTTTGCCCTACTGAGTTGCTGTGCAAGTTACTTCACTGCTTTGTTCCTCAGTCGTTCCATCTGTGAAAATGAACATGCAAACAAAGGCAAGACTCTTTGTAAAGCACTTTTAAAGCTTCTGGTATGCAGAGTTTGTACGCATAAAAATTGGAACATGTGAGCCCTCTTTTGAAGGTTTAAGTAATGCACAGGCTGTTTTCTACACTGTTATATGGAAATCCATTTTCTCCCAGCTGAAATTAAGGCTCCATTGTGGAAGAGACAGCTCCAATAAACTTTGCCACATGAACCTGAAGTCTGCACAGGCATTTCCCAATTTCCAGGGAAATAAAACCAGAGGCAGAAAAGTGCATTGCCATGCCTAGCTCATACAGCACACCGTGAGGAAGGGGAAGATGGAAGCAAAGCTGCATCCAACATACACAAAAGCTTGGCAGGGTTTGTTGCACGTGCCAGCTCTCCTTGGGGTTTGCTTCTTACTAACTGAAGGGACATGCAGCTGTGAGGGCACTGCTTGCCTTAGGGAAACACCAGGACTGGGTTCCAGACTTTGTCATGAAAGAGGTACGTAATGCTTTGAAATGGAAATGACTTATAGTTATTTTTAATTATGGAATAATCTAAACAGACCAGTGACACTACTTCTCATATCTAGTATAGATGTTTTCACATGGCTTTCCCCACTATTTGGTTAATGCGTTCTTGGTCAAGAAGCCAGATAACAAAATCAGTTCGACAGACCAAACCAAAATATTTATAAGGGTTTCTTATGCTTGGTAGGATCAAGGCTAGAACAAAATATCTGAAAGCTGATGCTTTGTGGATTATACAACACAGACACTGAGGATTGTTTTCCTTCCTCTCCCCCTGAACATATCTTTTTCCTTCTCAGAAGCCATGCTGTAGGTTCAATCCAGTGCTCCTCACTGTATTATTCTTAGAGAAATCAAATATGGAAGTTTGAGAAGTATCCAACAAAAGACAGGCTTTTCTTCGTGCAGGGAGTATGAAGAGATAAGGCTACAACTCCGCCAGAAACATTCCTTATGTCCCACATCTGGTTTTTCCCTTCCTCTGCCACATAGAATGGTGCCTTATAATCATCTCAAAAACAAAACACGGTGTCTTGTCCTGCCCATAGTGCAATAAGCCAGAATACATTTCTCTTTTTTTTTTTTTTCTTTTCTGCCCCCACATTGCAGCCATCATTGTTCCTGAGGTGAAAACCAAAGGGAGAGAGAAAGAGTCTCCCTGCAGTGAGAAAGTCCAACAGTTCAAACAGAACACTCCACGGTCAGTATCCATCTGCACATCCTAAGTGTTTCTCCTGCTCTTCCCTCTTATTTTTGATCTGTTTGTGAGATGACAGTGTCACATTTAAACGACTGCCCTGCACGGCAGGGATATATTTTTCTGTTGTAACTTTGGTTCCATGCCCAAGACACACTCTGACTTGATCAGCTGGAAGCCTTGCTGATTCCCTTTAAGTTTTATTTTAGCAATGTAGGTTGACAGTTTATATTTCTTCCCCTTTTGTAATTTCAACATACACAACTTCATTAGATGCAGCATATATCATAGTGTTAGATGAGAAATGTCCGTTAATGAATCTTGAGTGATGGCTTTAAAATACAAGGTGGTTGTGGTCTTGGCTACAGATTATTCATTTGTTGTTTCTTTTTAAATAGGTGTAAACAACTTTCTCTTCATTGGGGAGTTGGAAGCATTTGCCTTTTTAGGGACAAATCTGTGTGGTCGGGTGCTCTAAAAGTATAAGAAAAAAGAACATCTATATCAGGTAAGTGATAAGTTCTCTGCGTACCCATCCAGCTGACAAACAGAATCTATCAGTCAAAGTCAAAAGGATTTTTTCTTACATTACCAGCTAACTGGACAGACTGTTTCACTCCCCATTTATTGGACCCTACGAGTACAGCCTTCTGGTCAACAGAAGTTCCCACAGGCAAATAGTTACACATCAGCCCATGGAAAACAGTTTCAGTAACTCCTGTACCACAAGTTGCTTAAAATTCACCAGATACAACAGCAGGTGATACATCTGTGGTTTCACACAACTCTAGGACTTTGGTTGATTCAGTAATGAGCCAAATGCAGACTATCTCTGATTCAAGGAAATCTCTCCTGTATATGGAAAAGAATTCTGGGTTTCAGATTTGAAATCTGGAAGAAAACAGCTTAGCTTTTCTTTGCTTCCTCAGTGTTAAAATCTACATGGTAAAACTCATGTGAAACTGATGCTGAGCAGATTTCCTTATGCAATCAATCACAAGTAATACGTATATTCACAAGCAGAGGTGGGGGGGAATAAAAATGCAGATATTAATCTCACAGAAGGAGCTAGAGAATTCTGGTCTGGATGCTAAATACTGCTGCATGTGGCTTCCTTCACTGCATCCTGATCTTGTTCCACATGCTTGTCCCTCCTAATCTCAAAAGTACAGCAATGAGCTGTGCTAACCCTGTCAGAAAAAGAAACCAGAAATAATTACCTGCAATTGTATCGGTTTGCTCTCAGAACTGAAAGACTGAGAAAGGATAAATGGGAGAGAGGCTCTAACACTACTGAAGTTTTTTCATTATCAACTGGTTCCCTAGATCTATTTCAAGGAGGTACTGTGGGTTTTGCTGTTTTATCGTAGATCTGTTTGAAGTCTCTTATAAGGTTAAAAAAGTCAACATGCATCCAGTGAAGTCAAACTGCTTTGCCAAGATCACCCTAATGATATTTATTTTGATAGTTTTAAGAACCAGAAACTTTGATGGCACACTGAATTTTACCTGCTATTCTCTTGACTATTTGATATTATGCAGCCAGACCAACACAGTCCAATGTTGTAATTTCTTAAATTCAGCAGTGTGATCACCCTCCACCACAAACTGACAACAACCTTCCAGATTCCCTGACTCTGGATGTGTATAGGAACACACAACAGTCTGATCCTCAGCACTACGCAAGAAATACTAGCTTTGAGGAGAAAAATAACGTAGTCTTACCTTTCCAAGAGGCACATTGACATCAAGGCCAAAGAATAAAGGCAAGAGAGAAGAACAAGAATAGAAATAGAAACTGCAGAAGAAAAAGAAGACAGCATAAAAATGAGAAGTCACGGCATTGTAAGCACCAGGCTTAGTTCTTTTAGCACTCTGAAGGACAAGTAAAGTAATTCTACATTCAGCATTTCCTTAGTTTCATCTCAAAGTTTCACATTACAAACAGATGCTGTTTGGGTAGAAAACTAAAATTTGCACCATATTGAAAGCCTGAGATACGGCTGTCACTGGAAGCCACCGTGGGGGGATGGAAGACAAAGCTGGACATCAAAACTAGCATGGGTAGTATTTTAAAGTAGGTTAGAAAAAAAAAAACAACAAAACAGTGCCTGCCATTTATGCTGGAAATAACTTGCAACTACGTGTGTATATACATATGTTGTGTATATACACACACAGTGTTGTACAATATCAAAACCTAACCATTATATTTTGGATGTGTCAATTTAATCGTGAATGATATCCTGGAATGTGAATGCTTATGAATAAAAAATTCTGTGGCATACTGGCACTAAGAAGTTTCATATTGAAGGTCTCCATATGAGCACTGCGTAAATTTTATTTCTGCTTTGATTTTCATTACAAGTTATGATCTATCCCATGTTGTACATACAAGAAAGAAAGACACCAAATTCTTGTGTCACAGAAATACTGACGGAAAAGTGGAAGGAATTACTTGTATCAAGTTATACACTGAGCTCATTTGTTTCACTTGAGGAATATACATACAAACTGAATGGGCTCACTGGCCCTACAGTTATTGTACTGATATAACCATTAATATAGATTATGTATGTACAGTAATATTCACTAATATGACTACATGGGCAAAGCTCCCACTGGAGATACATCTTATATCAGTATAGCATTTCTATAAGATACATAAGGGTAGGATTATGACATGCCCACACTGTGATCTTTCCTCAGCAATCCTACCTAACCTATCAAAAACTAAGACAGCTTAATGTGACAAAAACAAAAAAGAGCAGCACAGCTCTGTATGTATTTATGTGTATTCTTTGTATATATATATATAGAGAGAGAGAGAATGTGAATGTGTAACTTGGCAGGTCAGCTTAGGAGCAAGATTCTGGTACTGCATTCATATTACATCATCAATTGCACACTTCAATAAACAAGACAGCATTAGAACATGAGTTCCCAAAGGACAATCCCTGTACCTTTACTGACTTTCATTCACTCCTTCCTGCTCACTACCATCACCTGCTCACTATCATCAACGGATGTATCGCCTGCAGACCAAGACAGCATCTCAACCACCAAATAGAAGTTTCAACATTTGGCCCAGTATCATTCACCATAATTAAAGGTGTTCAGAATTTATTTCCTAAAACGAAACACAGTTTGTTGTGGAAGAGACTAAGAGTAAAGTCAGAATATACTAAAATGCAAAAACTGAAAAGAAGGCTGTTATGGTTTTGCAATTTGGTTGGCGTTGGTATTCCACATCAGAACACCATGCCTCACAATGGGAGTAAAGGGGACAAGTTTTTTTTTTCTGTGGGCTGCCTTAATGTTCATGTGGGGTGGAGCACCGGAAGGGAAGGGAGGAAGGGGACGGGGTTGCTGGCCCGGCTCCCTGCGAGGAGACAACGTGGTCAGAGCTTCCTGCCTTCCACAGCTCCATCGGTGAGATTGGGGACTTGGTAATCTCTTTGTTGAAACTCTCTTGTTGTTTGTTTAGCATTATTGGGTTATTAAACTGCCGTTCGTTCTCAGATCACCTTTTTTCCCCCTCATTTTTTGTTAGACCTAATCTCAATCTCCCTTCCCGTCTCCCTAAACGCACGTGGCCGGGCCAGGCCGGGCCGAGCCGCAGTGCCGCTAGAGAAAAGGGGGGGGGGGGGCTTTTGTTCCTGCTGCCCCGGTTTGTGCCCACTGTCCCGGAGTGAGCTCTAGAGAGAACTCCGTGACAAAGGCATAGTAGAAAAGCACTGAAATGCACAGCTGATTTAGGTATCAAAAACCCATGTAGTTCAAAAGAATTACATCATTACTTTCAAAACAAGCCTGCTTCAGAAGCAAAACAAAACCAACCTTTTCCTCCAGATCCTTAATTTGTCTCTTTTGGATGTCAGTTTTATCTTCTAAATCTCGGATCCTCTGGAAATTAGAAAAGAAAGCAACTATACTCAGTAACTTTGCTTGGCTGAAAGCAACTGAACGTTCAAAGTGTTAGAAAGCCAGAAATTAGTAAATTCAGTTCTCTGGCGGGTATAAACTTGAGTAGCACTACAATTCCAGCCACAAGCCCTGCCTAACGGTGACTTCATGTATGACAACTCAAAACATGATGTTATGTGTAATTTACTGCATCCTCAAAACACTGGAAATTAGCATCAATGGTGGATCTGTTTCATAGTATTGATTTTATGAATCCTGTGGTAAATACATGGAAAGCATACAGTTATAATTTTGATGTTTCTAAAAGTAAGATTACTCACATGTGTTAAAAGAGGTCTAAAATGTTATTAGAAGTGAAAAATTAAATGTTTATGGCTTTATGAAAACACTGATTCTGTGGTGAGCTAGGTGTGCCAAAGTCATACTCAATTCGTGTTTTTAACAGAGGTAGATACTTCTACAAAAACTGTGTAATACAACTTAAACTTCAGTACGTTGGGAAAAATGATCCCACACAGTTACAGACTACAAAAATGAGATGTTAAGTCTCAGTGTCTTTTTTTTCTTTTAGTCAGAACCTATGGCAGATGGCCAGTAACCAGCAGAAACCCAGAAGTGGCAGGAAAAGAGATACCTCTCCTATGTAGCATGCACCAGAACTACAATAGGAACTACACAAGCCCAATAACTGGGGTGGTGGGGTGGTGGTGGTGCATTTTTATTGCCGAAAACTGCTTGGTTTAGAATTTCAAAATGTTCCAAGCCACCACTCCACAAGCTAATATCAAGGGTTTATGCGCACAGTAAAGACAAAGTATAAAACAACATCAGAAACTAGATGTCAGGCATGCTTGTAACAGGGAGCTTGCCCAAATTTGCCTCAGCTTTCATTCTTACACAGCAAAGTCACACAGATCTGCATGTGCTTTCATTTATTTATTTTTTACCTGATGAGCCTGCTGGAGAAGCTCCATCCTCTCCTGAAGAATCTGGCAATCATATTCTCTGCTTTTCCTCAGCATCTGGCGTCTTAGCTTTTCTACTGCCGTCCTGAGCTCTTCCTGCTGTTTTTCAGTGAGCAGTTCCCCAAACTTTATCACTGTTTCTTGCTGCAAAGCATTGTACAAGGTGGCCTCAAGCTCCTGGATCCTCTGGTCGGTGCAATACCAAGAGTCAGTTAGAGACAGAACATTTTTTAAAAAGAAGTGAGGACAGGGAGTTGTGGCAGTTTCAGGCACCTGCATGAAGGTCCCTGCGCTCAAACATGCAAAAATGTGACAAGCAGAACTTACAGAATGGCTCAGTGTTTAAATAACAAACAAACAAAAAAAGTGTGTTTTCATTTGCATGGTATTCTAACATTAATTTTCACTGGCATCCCTTAGTGGCTTTTTTTTTAGTGGTTATAGTGATGATCAGGAGTTGGACAGAACTTTCATATGTATCTTAAAATTGCAATTAAAAAGATGAATATTTCACTAATTCTAAAACTGACCCACTGTGCTAGAAATAAACTTTAAGAGAACAAAGATTGAAAGTCAGTACCAGACTAGTTTCGCTCTTAATCCTGCTAGTCAGGAGCATCACCATTAACTGTCAAATCAAATACGCTGAACTTGTATGGTAGGTTATCAGACCTACGTATCAGAATTCAGTACAGCAGTGTTTTACAGCAGGAAATCTTGCTCTTTGTGGCACATCATCTTCCAGATCTGAGTTCTAGTTGGTTGCACTGACTTCATTTGGACAAGTTGACATTAATGAGCAACATATGCCTTTAGACGACAGAATTGCTTTGGACTTCAGCAACTCTGCCTTTTTATGATGTGCAAACCCTATGCACCCTTTTGAAGTAGCACAGATTGCATGATAGCACGTCAGATAAAAGATACTAAGAGGAAAGCAAAAACCTCTCTTCTTGATCTAGCAGGAGCCTGTGTCAAGCTACAGTGCCAACCAGCGTATGCTGTAGCATTTTCTTCGCACGTACCATGTATGCCTGGTCAAGAGCTTGCTTCCTGTAGTCTAGTTCTTCCTCCAAATAACCTTTTATTTTGCAAAATTGTTCCTACAACAAAGGGTCATTTGGACAGAAAAATGAGTTAGTTACTTAAAACGCTTTGGGAACTTCCATTAAATCAACTACAGATATCTGACTTGGGCAGGATTAGAAGACCAACCTATAGCTGACACTACAAGATTATTGGTGTTCGTCTGTCTCAGCTAGAAGAGTAGGAAACTAAAACAGCTGTATTTGCTTTTTATAATACATCTCCTACATAAATCTATAATGTCTTTGCTGATTTTAGTAGCATTGCTTAGCATTTCAGTGGTAGTATTTCAGTTTTTCTACAGAATTTTCCTGAGGACAGCAGCTCCAGAGTCATGGACCACTCCTTCTGTGGTTCCTCTTATTTTGGAATAAGTGTGAGAGTACAATAAACCAAAAGGAACTAAACAGGCATTTTCATGACCATGGTATTTGGAGAAAGATGCTGTGCTTAATTCCTCAGCCTACTTTAAGCTTAATCATCTTGAGCATGGACATGTCAACTCATGTTGTTAGGCTTCTTTTAAATGACTTCCACTAGCAAGTTTATCGGTGAGCACTTTACCTTCAAGATTATCTGTGTTTAAGGCACAACAAAGTAAAACGGCATGAAAATTATTTCCCACTTATCAGTATAGAATAAAATGCAGCATAACTACAGATTTTTTAAACTGTTAATCTTGTAAGGCAAAGCATGTGGTCACATCTCTGAAATCACCAAGCAGCATCCAAGTCTGTTTTTTAAGAAGCAGCTATCTTAGCACAAGGAGTTCTCAAACCTCAGCTACTTCTCTTTCTGTTATTCTGCTGTTGCATGTGAAATGGACCAGTAACTTTATGGATTCACCAATAACCAGAGAAAGCCTCCATACATGTTCTGCTAAAAGACCAGTTTTTAATTATTTTGTGGTGTACCAAGTAAATGTGACATACTTCTAAGAAGTCTATTGAGGAAAGTTTGCCTACCATATCACTTTCCAGTTCCATCATCTTCTGGTGCAGAGCAGCCTCAGCTCCCTCAATCTGCTGAATCCACTGGAGGAAAGAGAATAAGAGCTGTAACCTGCTGTGTTACCAAGTCACATAGGCTTGAATACTTTATTTTACTTTACATTTCCAGCTATTCTGACCACATTGCTTGTAACTGGTAAATCTGACATTTCTGCCACTTCAGCAAGGTGTTTGGGACTGTGATTACATCACATTAAGGTATTCCTATCCTTGCAAAATCTCTAGTTGATACACAGTAGTATAAAATACTGCTAGCAGGATTTTCTTTTTCCAAGGAATTGCCTCCTATTAGAAAGTTTGATTATACTTGCAGAAACAGAGCTGAAAATTTACAGTATTAGATGAGTCATTAGGTAACACCTGAGAAAGGCAAGCACACATTTTACCTTTTCAGCCAAAGACAATACAGTGGAAGCCTGAATTATGGCGACTTGTTCTTCATTTCTTAAATTCTGTGAAGACAGGGAAGAAAAATATTAGTCCTAGCTTCCTACATGGATACAGATTATCCAAGCTATATACTAGGCCTACATAAAAATATTCAGGGTCTGCTAATGTAACAGAAAGAACAATGCTTTATTTCTTCACAAGTTACGGACTGACTGTATGTTTTCACACTGCTGCGCATCAGGAGAAATCTAAAGTTAGACCCATTTGCCTTTGGGGTAGTTTTGTAAGTCAAATTTCCATCAACTTTTAGCAAAAATTAAGCTAAAGCTCATCTTTTTCAGTATGTGTGGAAACAATCATGATCCTTCTTTTTCTATTTCTTACACAGAGGTTTTCTTTCACATGGATGATTAAAATGGGCAACGGGCTTAGAAAACCACATGACATTTGGTATTTCTTGCTTATTTATGAAACTGCTTTCAGAGAAATCCTAGACATGATAAAGATGTGGTGGGCTTATACTGCCAAACTAATTCATCACGAGCTTTGCTGAGTGCCTGGATTGCAGTCAGGCCTGGTTCCAGATGTCATTTGGCCTCTGGACACACATTCTTCCTGGTCTACTAAACCTGCTGTTAAACCCACTATTTCATTATACATCCTCTGATTATAGACATCTAACAAAAGCTTAAGTTACAGAGTTATACATTCTCTAAATGAACACTTTGGATACTACAAGATTTAATAAACACCTTAGAAATAGTCATCATAGTTACAGATTTAACTTATTCTCCATACAAAATGTAGTTTCCCTTTACAAGCTATTTTCCTCTTAACTCACCCCATTATCCCCTAGGATGTCTAATTGCTTTATGAGGTCTGGGATGCTGACATCCTGCAAATAGAAAATAATATAAAGGCAAGGCATACACTTTTTTATCATGTCCACATTTGTCCTTCCTATGAAAAACGTTGAGATAACACATGGAAAGAATTCAATTGCTTTTGCACTGGGTTTTATCATAATGAAAATTATAACAATTCCATATGTCAAACAAGTTTAATTAGACTGATTAAATCTTAAAATTTACTGGGGTTATTTGCAGAGATTAATGTAAGTGATTACATGGACAGCATCAACCACTCCTGTAGTAAGCCCTACCTTACAAAACTGACTTACCTTAACCCCTTCCTTCATGCAGTATATCTGTAAAGCGCTCACACCATCTGAGAATGGGTGAATCTGAAGATTAAATGGTGGGGACCGTCTCTCTCTTTCCTGAAAATTCATGGACACCAGAGAGCATAATGGAATAAATGAGATGTGTAGAGAACCCTGAAAATGCCACAGCTACTATTTATATTATGCTCCACAAATCTAGTCTGCTCACAGTATGAGAAAAGAAACATTACATCAGTACTTGACTGCTGCTGCTGGTAAAATCCAATGGTAAGACTCCAGCCTAAGAATAGCTTGCAGAGTGGCACGGGATCTTAAAATCCAATGAATTATGTTACAGCATATTATTTATTTGATGAATTATGTATGTTTGCAAGTTGTTTGTGGGAAGGCTGTCATCCAGCTAAGACTGTCATTTAAAGTGATTTGCTCAGTGAAGTGTTGAACAACTATACACTGCTGATAGTACTACCTTTAAGAGCAAGTATTTTACTTAAGATTACAAGGATACTCAGATTACATCCTTGCTCACCATCATATGTCATATGTTCTATTACTCATGGAAATCAGTAAGTTCAAGGAAGTTGATAAACATAGCTGTTCACTTAATTACATAAGACCTACAAATACATGTCTCGTTTTAAAAGACCAAATAGAGACAAAATTATTTCACATTCCTTTTGTTAGTCAGGGAAGCACAGAAGATTAAATTTTACTTTCAAACACACTTCTGGCTCATGAGCATTTAATTCAGTTCTTCAGTTCTGTGAGAAAACAAATGAGAAAGCTACAAGCAAACAAAAAAACCCAACCCCATAGCTGGGTGTCAGCAAAGATTTTGGCTGTCAACTAGGATACAGCCCTGAGTAAAGAGCATGAAGATGGGTTTTAAATCTTGTTCACTAGGTCCTTTCAATTCAATTAATTTCAATTAATTTTAATAGATCTTTGCCAGCACTATACATTTGTTCTCCAGGCCAGCAATAAGAACAAAGCATGCTGACAACAGACTGCTCTGAAGTATTAGAAAAACACATGCCCAGAAGTGAGATAACATAGCACTGCCACACCAAAGTTAATCAGCTAGGATTAGTTTTGCTGACTAGGCATTTAGCTCAGACCAAAATGAGTCAAGTATGGAGCTTACTGTTTCCAGGACATTAGAGCCCATATACACCCACAGACCACAAATCAACATGCTTCCACTGATTAGTTAATTCTATTATATCGGTACAGTGCTGGTGTAAACAAAGTTGGTGTCCAGTGTGAGTGCATTGATTTCATCAGCAACCAGCTCTACTGCAAGCAGCTCATCCATCACCTCCAGCTCCAGGTTGCGGAACTCCAGCAACTCATTCTGGTCCCGGGCATCCTGCAGTTCCTGTTGCAGACGGCTGTTTTCTGCTTCCAGTTTCTCTATCTAATAGAAACATATAAACTCATGATCTGTGTGACTGTTACACAAAACACTGAGAAATTGTTGAGTAACAGTTTAAATTCCAAATTCTAGAGATGATTCTCTAGTTGACACATTAACTCAATGAGTCTTTAATTTACAGGTGAACTTCTGCTCACCTTGCTAAACATCATAAAATGCTCAGATTAAAGCTCTTCCTAAAGCAATCCAATCCTAGTGAACATCAGTGGGAAGGTTGACACAATAAATGTCAAGCTAGCTATTAGATTAGTCTGTCTTAACTATCACATGCATTGCTGTCATGGTAAAGCACTAGAATAGACTGTCTGGGGGGGGGGGGGGCTGGTGAGAGGTGGGTAGAGGGAGGGAAGCACGCAGACTTAGAGAACTCTGCAAACAGGTTGGATAAACGCCTATTAGGAACACCTGGTTCTGCCTTAGAGAAGGTCCTGGGCAGGATCAGAGATTCTCAGTGTGCAGCACAGTTGGAATGCAGGGACAGCTGTCTCTGTGGACGCAGTTACCTGAGCAGCTGTCCTACCCCATATGAGCACTCCCCATGAATAGTTCTGTTGATTAGCAAGTAGATGCTAATAATATGCACTGGTCAGTTGGATACAACTTCCTTGCTCTGGACAGTCCCACCACTGATCCCTCACAGCTTTCTCCCTTCCACAACTCTAGCCAGTGTTAGGACCTATAATTTCCAATTATGTTTTCTGAGTAGGGCCAGTACCAGGACAGTTGGGGAGCACATTAAGACAGAGATCAAATGAGCCCCCTTGGGTCAGTTCATCTGGCTGGGGAAGTGTGACATATGGCAGGAGACTTGATAAGGCTTCTTTATGGAAAGGGAGAAACACAGCTAGGATGCTCTATCTGGAGATGTGAAATAAATGAGATCTGTTGCTGGGTGTTAATGGCCTCGTGCTCATGGCAGTCATGTACAGCCACTGCTGTAACTGTTGGTGATATGCAAGCAATGCTAAGGTCCTTAGCTGGCTTATATTCCGTAATTAAAAATGCATACATACAAATATATAGATATACATATGCACACTTAAATGCACCAAATGAAAGAGCAGTTCAAATTCCAGAGGACCCAGGGGTGACACAAGCTCTTAAAAACAAACAGAGCATACTGAGACCAGGAGTACAAAAGTCCTGATGTGAGGATGACTTCATTTCTGCTGCCATTTCATATTAGGAAGCAAAGCTCAGATGGTCCTGCAGAGGCAGCATGAGCACAATGTTAACAGCAGAGCTGTAATGCTAAGCAGAATTTCCAGGTCTTGGGCTAGGAGCATCAGGAGCTACTACCAACAGAGTCTAATCAGTGCTGGATAGGCCACATCTACCTATGTCACACCATCTGTATATCCTGCCCATATTCAAATACACTATGCTATCTATATGCTATACTTGTAAACACTAGACTAAACATCCAAAAGGCATATTTTAGGATCAAGATTACCCTACAGAGTAAACACAATCATAAAATCACCAACGCTGGAAAAGACCTCCCAGATCATCGAGTCCAACCATCTACCTATCAGCAATATTTCCCACTAAACCATGTCCCTCAGTCCAACATTTAAACATTTCTTGAACACTCCCAGGGTCAGTAACTCCACCATCTCCCTGGGCAGCCCACTGCAGCCAGTGACTGACCAGTCTTTTGGAGAACTAGTATTTCCTAATGTCCTAACCACAATCTTGCCTGGCACAACTTGAGACCATTCACTCTGTCCCTACATGGGAGAAGAGGCTGACTCCAACCTCACCACAGCCTTCCTTCTGGTAGTTGTACAGAGCAATAAGATAACCTCCCCTGAGCCTCCTCTTCTCCAGACATGCAAAACTCAGGAACATACCTTGTCTAAAAGCTCTTGATTCCTCTTAATGAAAAGCTGTTTGTCTTCCACCCAATGAGAGTCCTGTTGGATGAAGCAGTTCTGTTACAGAATAGTCAAATGCCATAAGGCTGGGCACTTCCACTGAAAACTGGAACCATGGTACTCAGGTTTTAAAATCCTACATAAGCAGATCATGGATTACAAAATAACAGCATATTTGTTTAACAAGCTTTAGCAAGGTTTCTGAACACACTATGCCCACCTGTTTATTACACAGAAACCTTACATCTTGGGGAAGTCTACAACTAAACTGTGCTAAGTATATTCTCAACAAAGTAAAGATCCAAAACAGGAAAAATAAAATACACAAGAGGTGCCTACCTGTCCTTTTTGCGCTAGAGTTTTCTCCAGATCTTCTATTTTGGCTTTGTATCTCTGGACTTCAGCTTGGAGCTGCTCCTGAGCCTGTTGAAGTCAAAAACAGCATTCAACAACAACAAAAACATTAAAGTAACTGACAAAAAAAAAAAAAAAAGTGAAATACAACATAATCTGGATCTGTGCTGTTATTTCCACAGAATGAGTAATCAATACAAAGATCCTAGCTCTGCAATATTTTGTGTCACCTCACATACGCATACAGATGGTACAAGGGGACAGAGCAGCAGCTCCACCCAAGTCTGTTAATTAACACATCTAAAACTGGAGTAGTATAATACAAGGCCAAGTATTCAGTGTGAGTCTCTACTCAAAGACCCTACTAAGAGCCTGTAATGCTACAGCCTCTGTAGCATTACAGCAATAGCAGCAGAGTGGCTACAGCCACAAACACAGGAAAAAAGGGAAAAAGCTGTTTACCTTTGGAAGGCCTCAGGTAGGCAGAGATCCCCAGCAAAAGATGCCCACACCTCCACTGCCAACCCTTAAACGAGGTCTGGGAAACGCTGGCTCCAGCCCTTCAAGTCACACAGACACATGCTTGAACCTGAGCTCCCCTGGGCTGGCCCTGCCTTCCCACCAGGTGCATTCACTTGTACAAATCTGACTCCTTCACACCCGTCAAAACAAGAGACAATTCTTGTGACTCAGCGCAAAACTGCAGAACTGTCTGCTTTGACATGTCTGCCTAAATGCAGGGGTTTGAAACAGCCAGGGAACAGACATTTGTAAGCAAAGCAATTGTGTCCATCTTCGGTCACCGCTCTCTTGAAATATACTTAGCCAATGAGTGAAATGCAACAGATAGATGCCCATGGATATTTATGTCCATTTCCTTGCGCGCCACTTTGAGAAATCAAAATGTTCTGATGGTAATGAAATGCTTTGCCTCTCAGACTGTTACTGACCTTGGCTTCTCTTTCAGCATCTATGATGCCTCCTGTTTGCTCTTGCAGCAGTGCATAAGCTCTCTGCAGGGCCTGATACTCCTTTGTCAGCTGTCGAAACCGCAGCTCTGATTCTTCTGCAGCTAAACTCTGAGGAAGGAGAAAGGATATGCCTAAGCAATAGACAGCACAGCACTGCCAACGCAAAGAATGCTAGTGTAAGATATTAAACATGAGTTGCTTTACAGATCTTGATTTAAAACAGCTTTTATGGTGATCCTGCTGTAATGAAAAGCAATAAGGATGCAGAAGTAATAGAACGTTTATATGTCTTTAAGCTAAAAGTTAATTTTCTTGAGAGATGAGAGGAAAAAGTCACCTCAGAATGCAGTGAATTCATAGCTGTAGACTCTATGGACTAGACTTTGAGAGAACTTCTCAGTACTTGAGTATATGAAAATGAAGCCAAATTTAACAAAGAACTTGCCATCCAGTATGCAGCAATAAAACACTGATTGCTTACTTTGGCAGTCAAAATTGTCTGAAAATTTGTTCTTGCATATTGAAACTGAGTTAGATCTTACCTCATCCAGATCATCATCTGGAGTTGCTGGTGTTCTGTCTGTCCTATATGAGGCCACAGAGGATGTTTCAGAGTCCATGGAATCATCATCATACCCCAAAACTGTGTCTATCACATGTCTCTAAAGAAGGAAAAACATGATTTCTGAATCTGCACAGAAATGGCCAATATAAATTTCTAATTTGGAGAAAGATTAATTTCAAGCCCCGTTACCAGCTGTTTTAAGAAGGCAAGGCATGAAAAAAAGAGCTACATGCTACCCCTTCAATTGCCAACTCCAACCAAATCCAAAGGGAACCATAATGAAAATTAGGTCTTGTGCTGGTGGAGAACATGAGACTACTGATTCATATTACTAAACTGAGGATCTGGCTTATTCTGAAGCCTGGAAAACATCATAGAAGCTGTTCAGAAGACGTCTCTCAACATGCAGACTGAGGTGAGAAAATAATGCTATTAAGGAAATGTCCACGGTGCAGGAAGAGAATCTCTTCCTTTTCTCAGGAACACTGCTGATACTTCAAATATCTCAGTACTTCTCTCACTGATACTGCTGTGCAAGCAAATGAGTAAGCACTACATTAGCACAGGAATAGTCTTATTGTTGGGTATTGTGTAGGTGGTGCCTGCGTGCACCAGGGGTGGAGTCAGGGAGGTCACTAGTGTCCGACAGGGGCAGTCACCTGTACCACGATATAGGGTTTGTTGAGAGGCATTAAACTTGTACTTTCGGCGTTACACACTGTGTGTGAGTCCCATCTGTTCCCCGTGTATGGAGGCACGGTGCAATCACTAGTCAGCCTTGATTTGTCACCGAATCGGGAGGCGAGAATTGGTGACCCCGACATGATGTGGTGAGAGCGGTCTGGACCACGTGTGTGTGACAGCAACTCCATTATAGTTCTGATTATGGGACAGTGGGTGAGTATACTGTGGGAGATGGCTTCACGGGTGTGATGTGAAGTGCATGATGAGGACCTCGATCCGCTTATTAAGTGGATGATGTGGAGAGGTCTAGCTGATGAAGCTTCTCACTGTATGAGTCAAACGGCATTAGAAAAAGCCAGCAAGGAGCTCTTTGAGCAGGCTTTCGCAGGGGACGAGGAGGTGCAGAAACTGCTACCCCCCCTCTTGGCGCTCTTAGAAAGTTAACTAAATCGGCTAATGAGGAGCGGGAGTTATGGCGAGCCATTAACACCTCGCTGCGGCCATTTGATTCCAAGGGGGAGGAGAAGACTCAACAACAGGAGGCAGATGATCGAGAGGAGACAGAAGAGGGAGAGGCAGTAGAAGAGGTAGAGAAAAAAAGGGCCTCAGTAGCTGAGGAGAAAACCCGTTATTAGTTACAGATTCCGACAGCCTCCTCCACTCCCCCCATAGGACACTTGAAGTGGGGGGAGGATGAGTCAGGAGGGCTCTGGGGCATGGGGGGGCTGAGTGTTTATCTATTTTCTGGGGGAGAAACCGCCAGGACTGGTAGAGGACGCTGCTGCCCCTATTCAGCAGCCACCGTACGCTCAACAAAAGGTTTCTGATGAAACAGAGAAGAGAGGGGAAGTACAAGGGCGTAGCGCCAAGGAGTCCTCGACTAGCGAGGAGGAGGGAGACAATGTTCACGTTGCATGCAACACTGTACAGAATTGACCAGGCTGCCACTCAGCTAACCCGTTTCCTGCAGGGGTGAACCCCAGAGGTTTGAGACCAAATGAGGTTTGGCAGATGGATGTCACAGACTTCCCACAGTTTGGGTGTTTCCATCACTTGCACGTCACAATTGACACATGCAGTGGTTTTCTCTGAGCTGCGGCACAATATGGACAGACTGCCATGCAGTGCATAAGTGTTGCATAGCCATAACTGTCATGGGTGCACCCCAGGAGTTAAAGACTGACAATGGCCCAGGATATAGAAGTGTATGTTTTGGACACTGGTGTACAGCTTGGGGCATTAAGCATACCTTCAGCATTCCTGGCAACAGCACTGGCCAGGCTATTGTGGAGCATGCACATCAGACCTTGAAGGGGTGTCTTTGTGTGCTTAAAGAGGGGGGAGGGCTGGAGGGGCCTGAGCTGTGCCCACACGCTCTCCTCTTGCGTGCACTGTTTAGTTTAAGTTACCTAGAGAATCAGATGGGAGACCATCAGCTGACTGAACAGACTCCAATAGGTCAGGTGCTGATCAGACCTGATGGAGGGTTATGGCTCCCAGACCCTATGCCACTCCTCATCATGGGCAGGGGATACGCTTGTGTTGGGACCCCAAGTGGGCCCCGCTGGCTGCTGGCACGTTGGGTTAAGCTGGCACCAAATGACAAGCCATCCTGCGCACCGTGAGGATCCGAACATTTCAGCACCACTTTTGGTCAATGTCTCCTTGGTTAATGTCTCCAGTGCAGCCAGTGATTTGACGTCAACATTAGCCAGCGGCTGCTGGTAACAGCACATGAGACAGCGTTGCTCCCAATATGCCTGAAGGTCCGAACTAGGAATCCAGCCTTCATGCTGGACTGATAGTGCATGAGTGGGGGAGACCTTGTTCCTGGATAACCCCCCAGTGGTGGACATTTGGAACGTTTCTGCACAACTCATATGTTTTTATCTTGTTATTTGGTTATGGAGTGTGACATTTATAATGCACACTGGATTGAACTGGAATGCCATGAAGATTCTGTACAATAGTACTACATTGAACTTGGAAAAATTGTAACTGTGCTGTTATCTTGAACTTGAATGCACTGTTCTTTTCAAGTTGACTAAGTGTTGCCATACAGCATTTCAAAAATCATTAGGCAGATAGCTGTTATGTGTGCTTTCAGGTCACTGCAGCTGCATCTCTTTGGTATGTTATTATGACAGCTTAATTGTTTTTCGCATATGTTTAACGTTTGATTTGTTTGCGGAATAGCCTTAAACGTGCAAATCACTTTTGGGGTAATAGGGAGTGCACGGGGGAACCTTTACAGGGGCTTGCAGATGATAAAGAGGGGGGAGATGTTGGGTATTGCGTAGGTGGTACCTGCATGCACCTGTACCACTATATAGGGTTTGTTGCAAGGCATTAAATTTGTACTTTTGGCGTTACACACTGTGTGCAAATCCCGTCTGTTCCCCGTGCACAGAGGCATGGTACTTTCACAAGGCAGTCTTAATTTGTCACTGGATCGGGAGGCGACAGTTACGTTTTAATTTCAGTTGGTTTTTTTTTAAATTTTAAATGCAACTTTTATCCCCCATGCATCTTTCCAGTCTTACAGTAACTGCCGTACGTTGCAAGAGACTTCTCACAGTACACACTTTGGCTCTATGTCTCACTATCTCCAGTAACTGAATTCACCAATCCAAATGAGAACTGAGCTACGCCCTATGAAAACAGAGGTGCTTGACATGTACCTGGACTGGGTTTCAGTGTACAGAGGTGAGCATTTAAAAGCTTGGTTTATGAATAAGTGTGCTGCCAACCGATCAATAAGCATTTTAGATCCATATTTGCTTTGCAACATTTTTCACTTATGCTGACAGGTTACAACCTTCTAAACATGGAATCTGAAAAAAAAATACAAAGCAAGAACAAAAGATGCCAATAAACTTTTGCATACGTTATCTATTTTTAGTTCATAATTTTTCCTCTCACCTTAATTGGTTTTGAACTCCTTTTACTCCTTCTGCGACGAATGAGTTTTTCCCTGTCCTGGAAAGTGAGATTGAAAAGTTACTGGACCCAAGATTCTTAGCTCTACCTTCTTTTGTTTGCAGCCCCAGAACATCAGACCTACAGATGAAATAAATCACTGACTGCTGTACTTTCCAGCAGCAACCTGATTCCACACAGAAGGGAAAATTCATACCAAAACTGTCTATGTGCCAGCTGAAAAACCACTTGGAGGGAACAGCAGAAAAGCAGCCCCTGCTGTTGTGTAGCTGCCTTGGCAGGCTGTCAGACACTGACTGATTTCCTGCCAAAGTCACCAGGAAGCTTTCGCAGGGCATCCGTTCAGGTTTAGTATGGGAGGCAAACTGCCTTCACTGCAAAGGTAGTGGCACTTCTGTCTTAGTTATTAAAAGATACAAGTGTTGACTTCTCCACATCTAGCAATGACATCTTAGGAGAAGAAACAGCCTGCTCTGGAGTATCTTTCGTCTTCCCCTCAAGAAAATGCAAAGTCATCTGAAAACAGGACTGACAATACTGAAGGATGTGACAGAAGAACTAGAGAACCATGTCTAGCAGCATGCTCTTTTCCAGCACACAAAGGGCACTGCACTGTGTGCTTGCATGTTTCTTCTCCAGACAACATTTTAATAGCGGTATGGTTACCTCATACACCAGCTTGTCACAGCCATGCCTTGTGAACATGTATGTGTGTGAACAGTGGAGCTCAGGAACAGTCTGTTCATTTCTACAACCCAGTTCACAAGTGCCACATCTTCAAGTTGCAGAGCCAACAGCCCATTAAAAAGGCAGTTAATAACCCACATCAACACACTGACATCTAAAACAACACAGGTATTAAGAGCAAGGAAGACATGAAACCTCAGAATTCTATTTATAGATTGAAATGAATATGAAAAGAATATGAAATACTAATGGTAATTAACTTTATACAGGAATTGCTTCTAATTTCCTGGTGTTCTGGACATACCCTTGTTAACTCATCAATTATATTCTGTTGTTCTATGACTTGAAGTTTTAAAAATTCTGTTTCTTGCTCCTCATTAGCCTGATCCAGGTCATTGAGAGACTTTAGTTTCTTTAGAGGAGGATGTGATGTCATTTTTTCTCTCTGTAGTAAGAAGACAAACACAGATAAAATAAGATCTAGCAATTAAAAGAAAAAAGACAAACTTTCAGTTATAAATAAAGCATACTTTTTCATTTAGAATGTACAGTCATATTAATTATATTAATCTTGGGCCTATAGCCCCCAAAAAATTATTCCAGCCATCCACAGCCTGCTAACTTGCATTATTTCAGCATCTACACTACCAAGAGCAGATGTCAACTCTTGATAGTGGAGCTAAGTTGCCATGTGCACCCATATGCACTGGTTGTGCATTCCATTGATGTCTAACACATGACCATGCTCAGGTCTCTTCTGCTTGCTGTGAGACAGGCCGGGGCTGTGATTTCTGATCTACAACTGCTGCGGAAAAAGAAGTCTAACTTGTGATGCCTACAATAAGTGTATCAGTTTTCTGGGTATGGGTGAGTCGCAATGTCTTAAAGTTGATTAACCTTGTAGCACTAAAACCTTTCTTCTCTAAGATCAGAATGTGAACCTGGTAGTCTCATCCTCATCACCCATTGCAGAACTGTCAGTCTGCTCAAAATGAGGAACCTGACTATTGTGAGAGAGAGGCAAGAGTTGCAAACACACTTAGAAGCCTGCCAGTTTACATCTGGTAACTCAAATCTCACACTTCCTCTTTAATTAACGGGAATGCAAAATTGATGCATTTGGATTCTGACTGATACCAAAGATCACCTGAAGGCTCTACAGACATAACTGTTTTAACTCCATCTCATAAAGCCTTGATACTTGAAATTCATAAACCTTGAAATTGCATCACCATACTCCCTTTCCTGTATCCATTCACCATGCATACGCCTCATAGAAATTACACATGCTCAGGGGCATAGCAGAACTTTACTTTGCCATCATCATCTCTAAAAGAAATACGTACATTCAAAGATGAACATCAGGCTGTCTGAAAAACATAGCTCTTACCAGCTACTTTTTTGGTTTTCAGATGCAAAATAGCAGAGTAGAACATGACTCAATAGAACTGTTTTTAAAATTCAGAGTCAAATCTAATTTTCAGAATATTAAAGACTGATTTTATGCATTCACTCCAAAATATCGCACATCAAGCATAACAGACAACATTATGTAAGACTACTACGTACAAACCTAAGCATTCCTATATCTTGACAATAGCATTGCATGCTCACGTATGTACATGCATTCATTGTGCAAAAATTTCCATCAAAACAGATGTATACCATGCAGTAAAGTGTATTTTTCTCTTCAATACTGACCATTTCTATATTTTCTTTAGTGACTGCTTTGAGTTTATCTTCTATGCGCTGTAAGGACTGCATCAGTTCATCATTTCTCTTTGTGAGGCACTTATTCTTTTCCAGGAGAGGTTTACATTGTTTTTCAGCTTCTCGGACACGCTTCAGCTGAATAGATAATAATTGATTTATAGCAATTAATAATGGTAAGTAATCCAAATAAAAGACACATTTCTCACTCGTTTGTGAGAAATATTTGTTAATGTATCGCCACACTAAAACACCAAGCAAAAATGATCTACTGGAACTAGCAAAGCAATCCTAGCAATGCTTACAGCCTCCATAAATTTAACCTACAAACTTCAAAGCACAATTCTGCACATTTTTACTGATAGTTTTATCTATGGGAAAATTCATATGTAGAGACGAAGCAATCTAACACACCATCAGACAACTGCAAAGCTGCTGAAAGAACTGTAAATGAACCCAAGACCTGTGTTTTATCTTCAAGAAATTCATGGACTGTCTCATCAAAAGACAGATTTACATAGGAACTTATGCATATGCACAATGCATGCTTTAGTCAACTAATATTGACTAAACATCATTTAAACAACAAATTAATCAAAGTATCTTACAGCATCTTTGGAAGCCCCAGTATTAGTACAGCTAGAGTCTTAACCAAGTTCTTTTCCTCCACAAGATTAGCTCCATCTGGTAAAACCCAGTGATAATACACAACATTTCTTTTTCTAAGGAAGGATAAGCAAGATCATGGGTGACCAGATTATCTACTTAACGCAGGCATGAATCAGCTCCATGTTACTATTCACCACTAGGAGGTTCCTGCCCAATGCAGTTCTGCTGTAGAAAGGACAGAGAGAATTCCCTGTAACTGTTAAGGACAGTTAAGCACATTTGCTTATATCATCATATCATCTTACCCATTGATTTTGCTTGAAGCAAGCTAGCAAGTGCCTGCAGATCCCTTCTGCTAACAGGAAAGGGAAGAGCTGGTAGGAAGTGGTTACATCTTCCAACAGCATTGTTGTTGGCAAAACTATCTGTCTTACCCTACAAATGAAGAAAGCTATTGCTGGTCCAATTGTATCTCAAAGCACATGTGCTACAATCAGAAAGATTAATGTGGTAGAAAGGTGATATGAGAATGTAAGAGCAAACGGACTAGCACAGATGGAACAATATTACAAAGGAAAAGTGCTCTCCATTTTCACAGATCTAGGCTTGCAGGAAACACTCCACAAGGGAATGATCTCCAACCAGAGATCCTTCCCCAGTGGCAGTCTGCCCGTAGATGAGGTCTAAGAGAGCTACAACCAGGCTCCAGCCCTTCCAGTCACACAGGTAAACTGCCTTCACCTGTGCTCCCATGGCTGACCGGGTCCTTTCCCCAGGTGATCCAGTGGTTTAGGCTGTGACTCAAGAGTTCCCATTGAGCATGATATTTCCAGCAGTCCCTGCCCATATTTAACAAAATATATTCACTATAGTCACATTATGCAAGATAGAATTTTGAAGCCTTTTTTAAACTTTTTTTTTCTGTGAAAAAATAGGCTGAAGATTTAATGGCATGAGACAGCTACAAACCATTCAGTATTGCAGAAATCTGAGGTCTGAGAGCTTTTCCTAATTGAAGAGAGGCATGTGAACACATTTGTAATGTTATTACAAACTTGATATCATTCTGATAATATTAAATTAAAAACATAAAGGAGAATCAAGGCAGCCACACTGATATGAAAGGAGTGCACCAGGACTCCTAGCTGAGGAACAAAATAAATAAAACATCAAGAGTTGAATTTCACCACCTTCAGTCTTAATCATGGAAGTAGAAACTTTGAGTGATCAAATCACCACCTAAGAGAAAGAAATTTACTGTTTTCAGATTTAGTATCATCCATCCACTATCTATAGCTGATTCTTGTCTTTTCTCAAGTACAGGACGACGGGCATCATTTGATTTACATCACCATATACTGTTGTATGCTCCTAAACTCTTGAGAAGGTCAAGGAAAGGACATTATCAGTCACACAGAAACTTACAAGACTTTCCCATTGTGATTTTTGTCCCAATATAACTTCAGAATTTAAGAGCAATCTCAGTGGAGTGAAAAGCCAACCTAAGTGTCCCAGGTGATCAGACCAATGGATAGAAAAGGCACATCTGCCACATGCTTGGAGACTCCTCATCTTCCCTACAGTTCCTGGCCTCCCCTATATGAGGGTGCAAAGCTCACATACCAGTTCATTTCGTTCATCGACCAACAAAGTGTTCCTGTCTTCCAGTTTCCGGATTGTGGCATTCAACTCAGCTATCCTCTTCTGGTTCCTGCGCAAATCCTGTTCATCAATAACAACATAACACAATTACTGATTCTTCAAAAGACATATTTGGGAAAAGAATCACCCAAAGCTACATACCAGTCAACTTATCACAATCAACAAAATATGTTTATTTGTTTCTAGAACAACACACGTTCTGGCAAGAAGAAAACATCTGGTTTTGGGAAAAATTTAAGATAAAAACATTTCACTTGCTAAATAAAAATAAAAGGATTGTGATGCTCTTTTGTTGTTATTATTATGATTATAGGTGAAAAAAACCCAAAAGCTAAAATATTCTAGTTTCAATTGATTTTTCCTACACACTGCTCCTACTCACTGGGCCATTAAAACAGGTGAAAATGTAAGGACACCCCTTTCAGCATCAATAGCCTTTACCTTCTTCTTCCTCATTTGTGTATATGTAAAAATGTGTATGTATACACACTTGTTGTATAAATACTGTTTTTAGTCGCAAGGAGCTGCACACTTTGTTGTAATGCTACAATGTGATGGAAAGCGCAGCAATAATAGCAGCATGGCAAAGTCTTCAGCTGTAGCAAATGAGGACAAGCCCAAATGCAGGAGCCACAGAAAACAAGGAAAAATGCTGCTTACCTCAGGTTAGCAGGGCCTCAGGCATGCAGGGATCTCCAGTGAGATCCCCTTACCTCCACTGCCAATCCTTAAATGAGGTCTGGGAAGGGGTGGATGCTGGCTCCAGCCCTTCCATCACTCAGGTACATTGCATACAGCTGAGCTCCCCTGAGTTGTCCCTGCCTTCCCACCAGATGCTCCATCACTGCTTCAGGCCACGACTTTGCATTTCTGCTACACTTGTGACAGAAATGGCTGCACATGTGTAGAGCAAGACAGAGAGAGAGGAGGTGCTCGCAAATCTCCTAGGTTCCCCACAGCTTTCTCTCTGCCTGTCTTTCCAGTATCTGCTTTTGAGGATGCAGGCTATCCAGACAGTTATGTTCATGGATCGATACTTGCAAAACAGTACTGATTATTTAATGCTTAAACATTGTCTTGGCCCCTGAGAAAACAAGAGAAATGTTGCGCAGAAGTCAGTAAAACCTGCATACAGGGCTGCTGCAGTGCTCTGAGCCATCTCCAGCCCTTCCTGGGATCTCCCTCTTGGGACTGCTCATGTTACACTCTGCCTCCTTCACCAGGAAAAGCTGTTCATCCAGAGCTTCTTTTTGCAGCTGCAACTTCTGCACATAGCCTGTCTGTGTCTCCAGTTCTTTCTCCAAGGAAAATATGATCCTATCTTTAGCCTTGATCTCGTCCATCTGATGAGAGGAGCACAACAGCAACAATGTTAGTGTGTAAAAGCAAAAACATTTCAGCCTAGATGAGTATTGTACAATATGATTTACTAGTGTTCATCACTTAAATCTGCTATGTCATACCACACAGGCTTGAAAACAATATACTCCAAGGTGTCAGCCACCTTGTACACCATCACAGTAACAGCTTTGATAGCCTTACACAAAGCCACAGCTGACCCAAACTGGCTAAAGGGATATTCCATACCATACCGACACTGCGCTCAATAGTAAAGCCAGAAAGACTAGGCTGGGGCTGCCGCAGCTTAGTGTCTGAATGGGCATTGGTCAGCCAGAGGTGAGTGACTGTTTTGCATCATTTGTACTTCTTCTTGGTTTTTAGGTGGATTTTTTTCATCCTTTCCTCTTTTACAACTATCCTTATCTCAAACAATGCTTTTTGGTAACTTGTTACAATATGATTAATTCTAAACCTCCACTGTGGAAACACTGTGAAAAAAGGTCAGTATGTAAATGTGGGGTGCTTAGTTGCCGATCAGTGTTCAAATACAATGCTTCAAACTCAAAAATACCACTCCTGACACTATTTAAATCACTGTTTCTTTTACTCAACTGTCAGCTTTCATGCCAAATTTTCCAACATGGCAAGAGGCCCAGTTCCCTAGCTATACCAAAACACAGCCACTTGCACTGCCACTGCTATAGGCCTCTTTTTACCCATTCTCACCAGTATGAATTCACTGAATGCTATGGCAAGATCAAAGCAAAAGGTCTCTCTCCCTCTTGCCGTTGTTTTATGTGTTTGGGACACCAACATAAGGGTGAGGGAAACTAATAAATTCAAGTACAGATGTAAACGTTTTCTTTTTCTAACACTGTGCATGGCAGATACATTGGGATCTTGGTAAGCCAATTCTTGATGGAGGGCATCAATCACTACTATTCTGGGGTATCAGCTGCCCACCCAGTGGCTGCTCTAGCTGACTCACTGTGAGCTATCTGCCACTGAGATACAGCAATGTGAGATTTTTGTTACTTCTTCAGACAGAGGTGCGTTGCAGAGTTCTGTGATGCACCCAAAAATTGAAAAGTAAACAAAGCAAACTTGCTATGGCATAAGACAAAACATGAAATGTTCTGGTGCAGGGAAGAGTTACTAACCAGGCGGCGAATATCCCTCTCACTCTCCCACTTGATCTTAGAAATGGCTTCCTGGTGGGACTGGTGCTCACTTCGAAGATCACCTGCTTTGATCTTGTCAGCCTGGATCATATTATTCAAGGCCTCATCTACCTGCTTTTTGGCAGACTTAAGTTCAGTAATTTCCTGCAGAAGCTTAAGGCGCTCTGAGTCGAACTGTTTTCTGGCCTCCTCACGAGCCTCAATAGTCAGCGCTGTCCTTACTTTATCGCTGCTACCATCCCGCAGTGCACACAACGCTGACTTGAGACGCTGGATTTCGCTGTCTCGGACTTTCACCATCCGTGCCATCTCCTGCTCATGCTGTTTGATGAGGTTCTCCCTCACAGCCTGCAGCTCCTTCATTTTCTCCTCATGGAGCTTGGCTTTTAGCTCAGTGATAAGCACAGTCTGCTTGCGCTGCTCCACTTCACGGATACGTTTTGTTTCTTGAGTCTTCTCTCTTTCAAGTTTAGCAATCTAAGTAGAAATAAAATGAAAGTCACCTGCTACCAAGATATTGTTACCAAACAAGCTCAGACACACAGCCATGTCAGAATAAGGAAGTGCCTCCTGCAGACCCTAGTTCCTCCATTCCCCTACAACAAAATATGGGCCAACTCCTGAAGTCCTCATGTAGATTCTGCAAAGTCTTTACTGAAGATAAGTACTTTAGTTTTTCCTTAGGAAATAAGTCTTTGTCTACATACATGCATTTGAATAAAACTTTCTAACTCAACTGTCAATTTCAGCCAAATTCCTCAGAAAAGTAAAGGGCTTTCCAATAGCAAGATTCCTACAGCTTTCATGATTGTAGGAAATTAATTCGATGAGAGTGTGCACTGCAAATCTGAACATCCAGGAAACCTCTAGTCTTTTGTAGATGTTCTTATTCATAAAAGAAACTTTATGATAGTCAGCTCTTGGGTATGAAATTAAAGGAAAGTGTTCTTCACTGATGAAATAGTTTGCTTTACTTAGGGTTGTTCTTTGTTGCTCTTTAATAAAGAACACTTAAGTTCTTTGTCCATAGTTTTGGTATTGAAGTTACAGAGCAGCCTTCAGTACATTTACGCTAATATATATTTAAGCCCAACTAGGGACCCCAGAGCACTTTTACAGCATAATCCTACATGCACTTACACACATGATACTCAGTTGACTTTTAAACAAGTTTAGATATTGTACTGAAATGCAGGCAGACCACTGGTCCTTGAACAAGCCTGAAACAACACATACATACCTCAATGTACATGACAGAGATGAACTGTTCTGCAGACGGATTACAAAGGTCCATATGGACTTTCATGCTATACACTTAAGGACTACTTCACTTAACTTTGAAATAGAGATATATCTTGCTGAAATAAGCAGTCATTAAAAAAAAGCAACGCTACACAACTTCTACACACTGGAATTTTTTTTAATAGTATACTTGGAAACAATTTGAGTGGATAGGATGAAAATCACTAATTGGAACATGGGCAAAGATGTTACAAAGGGCATACTGCTCCACTAGAAGGCCAGAGGCTTCTTTAAATTGTACCTCAGTAAAAAGAAAGTTCTTCCAGTGAAGGAGAAGGACATCAGACTATTCAAGAGAAGAGTTCTGTTGCATCTCTTGATTTCTATGCTGTTCTTTTCCCCATGTTTTTTTCCTTCAGTGCAGACACTTCTTTAAAACCAAACCTTCACTCACCTTAGATTTCTCCTGATGCAGCTCAATTTGAATGTCTGTTAGCTTGGTCCTGAGTTCCTCATTGGCAGCCTGTAGGGCTACAATCAGTGCCTCAGGCTTTTCGCCCTTGCTACGTCCTTTCTTTGACATGATTTCTTATCAGTGAGAGTCCATATATTTAATTATTTCAAATACGGACTGCCATATTTTTTGATCCTTTCTGTGCTAGTTTGTTTAGCACTTACTGCATGGCACTGCTTAAGGTTCTGTCCTCAGCTGCTTTGGAAGCCCTGCAAGAAATGAGACCTACTATTATTTGTCAGTGGATACCACAGCATGACAGTTCACATGGTCTCAGAACACAAGATAGCTCCAAACACTGCAGTCTTTGTCTGAAAACCTGCAAGGGAGATCACAGCACAGCCAGGCTTCTGCATGCAAATCTGACACAGTAGTAGAGATTTCATATGTACTCTTTCCTACTTCTCATAAAGGCACACAATGAAAAGGAGATACAAATTTGTTTACAATAAATATTAAAGCTGTGAAGACTACAGAACTAGAGAAAAATGGGTCATCTAATCCAAGCTGGACAATTTGGGACCACAACAGAACAGGCATTTTAGTCTGAAGGTTCAATCAACAATCTCTTCCTCTTGCCCTCCTCAATCCCTTGAAACCTTCCAAGCCTCCTGAACACAGCCATACACACAATTCTACAATCTGCTACAGTAAGAGAAAAACACTGACTTTCTCACCACCATTCTGAGTTTCTATAGAAGCAGAGGAAGAAAAAACCAAAAAAACAAAAACATACACAAAGCCCCCAGCCAGGCTAGAATTTGTCTCCTTTGCCATTTTCTAAAAAGGACTCCATCAACAGTTTCCATCAGCCAAATTCTGGAGGAAATTCCAACTTCAGCCAAACTGATGCAGGAAGTTTAAACACAGTCACATCAGTAACATAAGCAGACGGGGAAGCTTTGTGTACAGCACATCAAAACATAGAAGAGCAGGTATGACTAGAACATTTTGAAAGCATTCCTGCTACACTGCAGGAGCAGTTCCTAACAGGCAAGGATCTGGCAACACCATGTATCCTGCCCATCAATTAGTACCTTTAGAGGTACTTTAACATGCTAAGCACACACAGAATCACCAAGGTTGGAAAAGAACTACTAGATCACCCAGTCCAGCCACCCACCTATCACCAACAGTTCTTAGTAAATCCTGCCTCTCAACACAATGTCCAGATGTTTCTTGGACACCCCCAGGGTCAGTGACTCCACCACCAACCTGGGTAGTCTATTCCAGTGCCTGACCACTCTATCAGAGAAGTAGTATTTCCTCATGTCCAGCCTAAATGTCCCCTGGTGCAGCTTGAAGCCATTCTCTCTGGTCCTATCACCAGTTACACGAGAGAAGAGGCCAACCCCCAGCTCACTACAACCTCCCTTCAGGAAGTTATAGAGAGCAATGAGGTCTCCCCTGAGCCTCCTCTTCTCCAGGCTGAACATTCCCAGCTCCCTCAGCCGCTCCTCATATGGCCCCGTTGTGCTCCAGACCCCTCACCAGCTTTGTTGTCCTCCTCTGAAGACGCTCCAGGGCCTCAATTTCTTTCTTGCAGCGAGGGGCCCAAAACAGGACACAGTACTCGAGGTGTGGCCTCACCAGTGCTGAGTACAGGGGGACAATCACCTCTCTGCTCCTGCTGGCAACACTGTTTCTGATGCAAGCCAGGATACCATTGGCCTTCCTGGCCACACTGCTGGCTCATACTCAGCTAAGCATCAGTCAATACCCCCAGGTCCGTTTCCTCTATGCAGTCTTCCAGATACTCCGCCCCAAGCCTCATAAAGATATGAAATTCAACACACTGCAGCACCTACCCCTGGGGAACACCACTCATGAGTGGCCACAAGTTGGATTTTGCTCCACTCACCACCACTCCCTGGGCCCAGCCCTCCAGCCAGTTCCTTGCCCAGCCAATAGCGCATCTGTCTAAGCCACAGGCTGCCAGCTTCTGCAGGAGAATACTGCAGGAGACAGTGCCAAAGGCTTTGCTGAAGCCTAGGTAGACTACATCAACAGCCTTTCCCTCATCCACCACACAGGTCACTAGATCATAGTAGGAGATCAGGTTGGTCAAACAGGACCTGCCCTTCATGAACCCATGCTGGCTGGGCCTGAGCCCCAATTCTCCCACAAGCTGTGTGATCTCCCTCAAGATAATCTGTTCCATAACCTTCCCTAGTACTAAGGTCAGGCCAACAGGCCTGTAGTTCCCCACGTCCTCCTTACAATCCTTCTTGTAGATGGGAGTCACATTGACGAGCCTCCAGTCTTCCGGGACCTCACCAGTCAACAAGGAACACTGATAGATGATGGAAAGCAGCTTGGCTATCACCTCTGCCAGTTCCCTCAGCACTCTTGGGTGAATCTCATCCGGCCCCATGGAATTGTGGCAGTCCACTTGCAGTAGTAGGTCTCTGACTGTGTCCTCCTGAATTGTGGGGGGTTTGGTCTGCTCCCCAGCCAAGACTACCAGGTCAGAGACAGGAGTACCTTGAGGATAAACGGTCTGGTCTCTAAAGACAGACGTAAAGAAATCATTCAGAACCTCTGCCTTTTCCTTATCCTCAGTGGTCACACAGAGAGTCTTCAAAGTCACTACCTGGCCATGCCCGAGTCTGCGCTTACAGACTTATAAAATGGAAAGAAACTCAACATGGCTGAGCTTACAGCAACTGTACCTATCACACAGTGTAACCCTCGCTGTCAGATCTATCAGTTGCTTGCACACCTTGCCTCTTCAAGTGGCCTAATTTCTTCCTTACTAAGCTGCTTCCAAGAATCTTGCTATGCACATTCTGACACAGACTGATGCTCTTTTCTAGCTTGAGTTATGCCTACTGATTTACAAAGAGTCACTTTTACTTCACAGAAAGAAGATTATATGCTGTTGATCCAAGTATACAGACCTGTAGGGGGACTGCAGTGAGGGTCCTTTATTAATTTAGCTTGAGATTTGGGCCCTTGAGATCTGCTGCAGACTACTCTAAGAAAATGGGTGGAAATATGTATTGAATATATGTTGCAGAACATGTTGTGGTGAGACTGGCTGTCTGCAGCAGCACTTAAGAAACCCTGCTATAATGCGATGTAAGCTGGAAGTTGTTCTGGAACACAATGTGATCTTGAGGGTAAAGAAGAGACTGCAATGCACGACTTCCAGGTTCTTTTTCCTTGTCCTTCTACTCACTGTTTTGGTTTGTAGCTCTGGCTACTCCACTGAAGAAAATGACTTACTTTCTAAGCCTGTAATAATTGTTTGGCTTAGGTGGGTTCATAATTAATGAAAGAACTCTGTAATCATGGCAACTTTCACGTCCTTCACCATTCTTTCAGCACATCCCTTATATTATTAATAAAGGGCTAGATTTTTGCTTTCATTATTTGTTAAATTAATCACAGCAAATTATCACTGAAGTAAAACCTGCAGTTTTTAACCTAGGAACAGAAGAATGACTCCTTCCTAAATTGAGGTCCGATGTAACCCTGGCAGAGCTAGAGCACAGAAGGTGCCACAAAGGCCTGTGGATGGAAGATGCACTCCTGGCAGAGACAAACCTTCCAGTTTATAAGAGTGAAGTGGATGATCAGCAAGAGCTGGGCTCTATCAGCACACCAGCACAAGGAGAGGCAGCAACAGAGATTCCCACTGCAGATCAATACTATGGTGATTTTCTTCTGAAGCAGCAGAATCTACTTGCCAAGGAGGTCAGAGATTTCTTTTTGTTTAAATGGCATCTCTACCTCAAGTCTACATGCATCCCTCAGAATTTATTCTGGCACAGTAAGATGCATTAAGATCTGCATTTCTTTTTAGAGATCAAAATCCTCACTAATGTAAAACCACCCTTCACAGAGGAAATTGTTGTTATTGGTCACTTAGGAGATCTGCTGGATAGCTTGTGTGTCCTACATACACAGTCATGAAATATGTAGATGACCGCTACTTGCCAGTAAGTGTTCTCTTCATGCATATACTTTCAAAGACAAAAAGGAAATTATATGGCCCTTTTAGCAGGCTGCATCCTTCAGAAGACCTAAGTGACATATGGTATCTAAAAAAACATCTGCCTGTACAGAGAGGAAAATGGCCTTAGCAGCTATTCAGTGCACTTCCTTGGCATCCCTTAATGGCTAACATATCTCAAACGTGCATAGCATAAATGACTTCATGCCAAATATCCTTCTCCTAGGGCTTCCCAGCAGCCTGTGCATCCACAGGAGTTAGAAACATTCTTGAATGACTAGAAAGTGCACCCAGCTACCATAAGTATAACCGAAATTTGGACACCTCTAAGCCTCTGCACACATTAAAAAAAATAAAATAAAAAAATTGAGCAGTTCCTCCACATGTAATAGCTCCACCGAAATAGAAGGTGTTTAAATACTTGCAGAAGACATCCTAAGTACTGAGTAGGCTAGAATTAAGAACACAGGATGCTGACCAAAAGATAAGCATTCATCTCTATGCACTAAAAATCCACATGGAAGTCTGGTGTCATACTTACTGAAATGCAGTAAAACAAGCACAATATATTGCAATACCGCCAAAACCAAAAGTAATGAGAAACATAAGATTTATACTATTCTAAATATATCATCACTATGCTTTACTTTCTTGAGTAACATTACTTATTTCCCTGTTTCTCCCTGAAATTGCAGTACCATAAGTATAGAAAATAAGATTATTTGAAAAATATATCAGGATATTCATAATGCCATGTAATTTTGCAATATCAACCTGTTAACTAGTAGGCTGTCACTATCCCTAAAGTTGTATTTACTCTGCTGAGAGTGAAGACATTAAATTGTAGACTAGATCATGATTAATACTGCAAGACAAATCCCCTCTGTGCAACTTCTAAATCTCTTTCCCTTCTCAGCATTTAAAAAAAATTAAAAACTCCTGCAGGATGGGGGAGGGCGGTAAAGGGGTCATAGTATCATCATAGTATCATAGTCTTGTGCGGGTTGGAAGGGACCTTAGAGATCATCGAGTCCAACCCCCAGGATTCAAGCCTCCTGTGTAGCAGAGCGGCACTTCTACCACTTGTGCCACAGGGGGGATTCGAACCCGGGCCACTGGTGTTGCAAAGTGGCATTCCTACCACTGCACCACTGGAGGCACACATATACTTGACACGGTTTTATGATTTTTGTCATTGCTATTCCAAACCATAACGTCATGTACCGCACTGGGAGTTAAAAGGTTAATCATAGAACGGCCAAGGTTGAAAAGGCCCACAGTGCTCATCCAGTTCCAACCCCCTGTTATGTGCAGGGTCGCCAACCACCAGACCAGGCTGCCCAGAGCCACATCCAGCCTGGCCCTGAATGCCTGCAGGGATGGGGCATCCACAGCCTCCTTGGGCAACCTGTTCCAGTGCATCACCACCTTCTAGGTGAAAACCTTCCCCCTAATCCCTAATCTAAACCTCCCTGTCTCAATTTAAAACCATTCCCCCTTGTCCTATCACTGTCCACTCTCATAAACAGCCATTCCTCCTGTTTATATGCTCCCCTCAAGTACTGGAAGGCCAATGCTCCAGCTGTATGGATTGCCAGCATTCCCTGAACACTGCCACTGTTCCATTTTCCTTTCAGAGGGAAAGATAAAACTGCTCAGCAGTCACAAGACGGCACTTCTGCTGCTGCTCATCTGCAGTTTGTGCTCCCCTGCCATCTGCCTTCAGCTTTAGAGTAAGGCCTTCACTTTTGGACACACTTTCTCATTTTATTTGATTTATTAGCTTCAGTTCCAGTAATACTGTATCTTACTGTGTGATCTCAAATTCCACTATCACGTTAAGTAAATCAGTTTTCTCCCTTAGCTCCTTGCCACTGTTTTGTCTCAAGCCCATCTCCCTGCCTCTTCCCTTCAATCCCCTCCCATCAAACCAGGCTAAAGCTGCTGACAATGCTACATAACAATCATTAAACACCTTCATCAAAACCAGACGACTCTATAAGCAAAGAAAACTGCGATGAAATCTGTAGCAAAAGGTTGCTTTGACTCACAACAGCTCTGAGCTTTGTAAAGATTTATACACCAAACCTGATGTCAAGTAGTTGTCCTGCAGAATGTACTTTACAGCTCAGAAAAAAACCTCAATAGATAGCAGCCTATTCTCTGCCATTCTGAAGCTGTACTGCCGAGTTCTAAGAGGACTTGCTCCCTTCATGGATAACCAAACAGACTGAAGGAGCTGCAAACCCTTGTTAACTTGGATTCTAATGTGTATTATCACAAAACATGCATTTCATAACAAAATCGCTGCATGCTAACATTGCAGAGGACTCTGTCTGCACAAATTATAGTCAGGCCACTCCTCCGCTAGGTTTTGATTTTGTGGTCTCGCTGAAACTAGGATGCTGTTCAGAGATTCATTCGTATTACTATAAATTCTATGAACTCCCCTTACAGCATCAGAGTGTGATGTTTCATACAGTTTATTTCTCATAACAGAAGACTTGATTCTGATTAAAAAGTAAGCAAAGTAAAAGGGACTCCTCTTTTGTAACATTGATCCACAGTGTCAGAGGCAGATGTTGGCAATATGACAACAGATGTTGAACCTTCCTGTCATTACTGCACTGCATGGCAACAATACGTAACAGAGGGGCAGTCTGAAAGAATGGCATCTTCCATCTGTCCAGGCCAGCGAAAGATGGACCACGTGGACAATGCTTTCCTTGCAATGATACCAGAACAGCAGCTGTGAAACAGTGTGTCACCTCCAAGTGTGATGTGCAGGCTCCAGGTAATCACTGCTGAAGAACTGTAACTAATTGTAGTGACTATGTTGAAAAATAGTGTTTTCTAGCTAATTATTTGCCTGACCAAGCAGCATTACTGTGCTCTATGTATCTGTTTTAATTTCCATGAAAATAAACAGGAGGCATTATTTTCAGAGCAACCTATGTAGTAACAGGTTCTGAGGATTTCAAGAGGTGGGGAGGTCTCAGCTCCTCTCTGCATGAAAGGCCAGTGGAAACACAAGCAACCACCACACAGCTGACAGTCACCATCTAGCTGTATTTAAAACATATAAGCAGTGACCTGCTAATTGTAATCAGTTCCATCAGCAGCAAGAAACACTGAACCCACAGTCAAGTTTAATTACTCCTAGAAATTCAGAGCAAATTTCATCTTTCTCTGAAGTTTCTACCGGAAAGGAAAAAATGTCTTTAAAGGGTGTTGGTATAAGCAATAATTCTCACCCTCTGCCATTTCAAGGGATCAACTGCCTATAGAAGGTCATATGAACCAACTTCCCATTCTCTGGAACACACCAGGTTCCAGGAGGAAATTTCCAGGGACAACTTAGTACTTAAAATATTGGAGAGACAATAACAGGAATTCTTGGA
Organism: Coturnix japonica; assembly: GCF_054131305.1. Taxonomy (NCBI): domain Eukaryota; kingdom Metazoa; phylum Chordata; class Aves; order Galliformes; family Phasianidae; genus Coturnix; species Coturnix japonica. The sequence goes on along the minus strand of NC_140680.1, from coordinate 1,570,896 downwards.
GTGGACCATTTGTTTGCTCTTACATGTTTTACAAAGGAGATCGCTCACATAGGTGAGTTGCTTTACCAAAAAAACAAGTTGCAGTTAAAAGAACTGAGCTTTATTCTTCCTGACAGCAGAAGGGCCTCACCCCATCATAGCTCACTCTAAGGGTCATTGTCATGGTTTAATAATTTTGTAATTTTGCTATCAGTATTCCACATCATAACATCATATAAAGCATGAATAATTTTACTGAATCTGCAACTTACAGAAGAAGACTACATCTCCCAGAGAGCAACACGATGGGTCACGGGACCTGGACTCTATATTAACTTGGTCACAGAACAGACTGACGTCTTTCGAGTTCTGGCGTTCAGGGGAGTGTATGGGAGCCTTCAGCCGTTCGCCCAGATTCACAGTAGGCCTCTCGGTTACGGGACTCATTCTCTCTCCTATTTTGCTTGATTCGTTAGCTCAATTTTCAATTATATTGTATTATATTGTGTTATCCTGTATTTCGATATAGTATTTAGTAAATAAGTGTGCCTCCTTAGATCGTTGCCGCTGTTTTCTTTTCCTAATTAACTTTTTCCTTTCGGCCTAGGGCCCCTCTGGGGTCCACGGCCCCCTGTCACGGACGCAGGTGGATTTTTAGTTCAAACCGTGACAGTCATACTTCAATTACAGTTTGTATGGGAAACTGTTGATCACAGCCTGAACCTCTGATTAACCACCTGAGGCAAGCAACCACTCAGCTGCGGGAGCACAGGTGAAGGTAATTCAGCTGTGCTCTCAGAAGGGGTGGAGCCTGGCTCCACCTCTCCTAGATTTCATGTAAGGGCTGATCACCACTAATTCAGGATCTCTTTCCTGAGATTGCTCCTGTGTGGAGTATTACAGCAAGCCTCAACATCAGTGAGTATTTATTATTTATCCCCTTCCTATTTCAGCTATTTCCTCAACACAACATCCAATCGTTCTTTGAATGGCCCCAGGGTCAGTGACTCCACCACCAACCTGGGTAGTCTATTCCAGTGCCTGACCACTCTATCAGAGAAGTAGTATTTCCTCACGTCCAGCCTAAATGTCCCCTGGTGCAGCTTGAAGCCATTCTCTCTGGTCCTATCACCAGTTACACGAGAGAAGAGGCCAACCCCCAGCTCACTACAACCTCCCTTCAGGAAGTTATAGAGAGCAATGAGGTCTCCCCTGAGCCTCCTCTTCTCCAGGCTGAACATTCCCAGCTCCCTCAGCTGCTCCTCATAAGGCCTGTGCTCCAGACCCCTCACCAGCTTTGTTGTCCTACTTTGAACATGTTCCAGGGCCTCAATGTCTTTCTTGCAGCTAGGGGCCCAAAACTGAACACAGCACTCGAGGTGCGGCCTCACCAGTGCTGAGTACAGGGGGACAATCACCTCTCTGCTCCTGCTGGCAACACTGTTTCTGATGCAAGCCAGGATACCATTGGCCTTCTTGGCCTCCGGGGCACAGTCAATCAACACCCCCAGGTCCATTTCCTCTATGCAGTCTTCCAGACACTCCACCCCAAGCCTGTAGTGCTGTCTGGGGTGGTTGTAGCCGAAGTGCAGGACCCGGCATTTGATCTTGTTGAACCCCATCGCATTGGCTTCAGCCCAGCTCTCCAGCCTGTCCAGATCCCTCTGTAGGGACTCAGTACTCCCAGGCAGATCCACACTTCCAGCCAATTTGGTGTCATCTGCAAACTTACTAAGGGTGCACTCAATGCCCTTATCCAGGTCATCAATAAAGATATTGAAGAGGACAGGCCCCAGCACCGACTCCTGGGGAACACCACTCATGACCAGTCACCAGCTGGATTTAATTCCATTCACCATCACTCTCTGAGCCCAGCCCTCCAGCCAGCTCCTTATCCAGCCATGACTGCACCTGTCCAAGCTGGATGTTTTGTTGAGGGACATGGTTTAGTGGGAGCTATTGGTAATAGATGAACAGTTGGACCGGATGATCTTTTAGGTCTTTTCTAGCCTTGGTGATTCTAAGCCACAGGCTGCCAGGAGAATACTGTGGGAGACAGTGTCAAAGGCTTTACTGAAGTCTAGGTAGACCACATCAACAGCCTTTAATGGCCAGTATGAAAAAACAGAAGCTACTGAGACTAACCTTGCTATCCTTGAGGCGCAGACCCAGTATCTCAACTCTTGCCAAGAAAACAATTAACATGCTAATTCAGATCTCTGCCTAATTCAGCCTACTCTCCATTTGAGAAGGATGCAGGGACATCCTCACCTCAGGTTTTTTTTTCCACATGATGGAAAAAAAATGGACTCTTGATCCAAGCATCCTGGCTATAGTTCCCAATATTCAAGAAATCTGTAGCATTCAATTCTCTGTTTTATATCACACAAAGGAAACAATTATTAATGGAAACTGTGATTAAAAGTGGGACCTGCATTATTTTTGTATGAAATCATAATTCAGCATTCCAGGCCTGACCCAAAGTCTTAGATCAGACTTACTGTAAGTACTTGCATGCCTTTACACAGTTCTAATACCATACTTCTTTTTATAGTTTGGACATGGCAATCTTCACATGCTATCAGGTAACGTGTTTTACTCCACCAAATGGTGATAAGACAGCTCCTTAGAGGAAAAAAAAACAACTCCGCTTTTAACAGAACAAAATTCATAGTCTGATAGCTACATTTAATACCACAGCAATTTTCAATAATATTAAAATACTTGCAGAACTAAACTCAAAATATCCTTCAGATTCAGGCTCCACACAAGGAATACAGCACAAAGCCTTGTGCTCCTAGGCTGCTAAAACTACCACTGGCCCTTAAGCCAAAAATTTATATCCAAGTTGCTGGCAGCACCATGGAAACAGTCAAAAGGGGACAGAAGCATTCCTGTTATCCGCAGCGAAGCTGAAAGGTACATTAAACCAATGTTCTAGTATTCTGTGGCTAAAATACCATCTGTCTCCTTTTCACACAGTCCTTTTCCTAGAAGTTACCATAATACAGTGCTCACCAAGAACACTACCAGTGAAAACACAAGATCCTTCTCTATTCTGAAAGGAAATCAAAATTTTCCAGATTCATTGTTAGAGTGAAAAATGGATACAGATTAGACATGATAACAACTGGATAGATCAATACAATGGGAAAAGGTGTTTCACCAGAGGCATAAAACAGGAAAGATCAGCACAATAGAAAGGTGCTATAAAAGAAGGGAATGACATTGCTTGCCCATATCGGAAGACTCCAGGTTCACAGGAGAAAGCTCCACCAAAGAGGGATCTCCAACCAGAGACCTTTCCCCAGGGCCAGTCAGCCCTTAAATGGGGTCTAAGAGAGTTGCAGCCAGGCTCCACCCCTTCCTGTCACACAGCTGAATTGCCTTCACCTGTGCTCCCAGGGCTGACCAGGTCCTTTCCCCAGGTGCTCAATCAGTGCTTCAGGCCAGGACTCAACAGTTCCCATACAGACCTTCTATTTAAGAACAGCAGAATTGTCAGAAAAGGGATGAACTGCAACAGCCAGTCCAGCTCACTGTAAGGCGGTGGTCTAAAAGACATTTCAGCAGCCCTGTACTTCCAGCGTTACTCTAGGGCTCTTCATGGTTCTCCAAAAAAGTTGTTTTGTAAAGGAATGTTATGTAAGTAGGATCACACTCGAACACCATCAAAGAAGCACAAGGAATCTGAAAGAAATGCTGCAATTTCACCAATATATTATCAGACCCACCTTCCTTTGATTTTGATTTTAATAAGCCAACAAAAATATGTTTTACTTAATCAAAATGCATATTAGCAAGAAAACATAATGTTCACACTAAAGGCTGTCAGATAATTAAACACTACTTGTATTAAAAGTGGAAGAGTTAGCTGGTAAGAATTTCTGCCACCTTTTGCTAAATTCTTGGCTGCAGTTGATGAATGGGGATTTATGTAAGATGTTGGAGTGAATAAGAAAACTTTGTGTTCTAGTCTTCCTTCTTCACTTCTAACAGTGTAGATCTCTGTGATGACTTTTTCTTCTTTGGACATCTTGCTTCTGACCAGATTATTTCATTCCTACAGTTTATTGCAAGCTTGCAGTTCAATATAACTTCAAAACATGTATGACTGTGGTTCTGTGGTTTTTCTTTCTCCCTCTGCATCACTGTCAGTGCACTTCAGAATCTGATGAACACATCCTTCTGACTTCCTGTATGTCCTGTATCTCACTTACATTGTCTGGGATAAGAATCTGAATGTTCCCATTACCACAGGCTATACTCCAAGCCCTACAAATCTAAGCCAACGTGCATTATAGTTTGTCTCTTCAGATCAGCTTTTCAGCAGAAATGTGAATTATGTATGTGAACATCCTCTTATCCATTTCAATACATCTTCGAGTCAAAACACCTCTAAAATAACAACATTAGAAACAGAATTCACTAGAAACACTCAGGTTATTCACATAGGGATATGATATTACCAGTGTTGCTCTTTTCCATCTCTGATTGTTGTGATTCTTACCCTTCCATTGTGCATTGAAGGATAGATGCACCAGTCTCCAAGCCCTCAGGAACCCTACAGTCAGCTTCCAAGATGCTTACACCTTCATTGACTTCATCCTACACAGGTTACCATGCAGATCACTGACACTGACCACGTATTTCAAGAAAAAAGCAACACGTAGGTGATTCTGTGACCCACAAAAACACACAAAGCAATACAGAAGTGATCTGCTAACACATAACCTTGCAAAAACAGGCCAGTCCATTCACTTAGTAATGCTTACCACTGAATATACATGGATGCTAATTTGCTGTTAGTTGTGCCTCTAAAGCACTGGGCACACTCTTGTCTTACAGGTTAATTCCTTAAAGCATTTCCAAATTAATTAATACAACCATTCATTCAGTTACAAGCTATGAAATAGTAATCCACACAGTTGTTCTTTCAGCTGTAAATTACAGCATGTACTTCAAGTGCAATGGTCTACAAACACTCTCTGATTGTCTCAAAGTGATTGTAACTGATTATAATTTCTATTCACAGAGCAGAGACGGAAAGTGAATATTGCTAAGGATCCTATGAAACTGCAGCAAGTTCTCTGAGCTGATTCTGCAAAAGTGACTGCATCTCATTTTTCTCTTCATTGATACACACAGGCAGAAAACAGCAGCTCACAGAGCCTTGAATATTAAATACAAAAAAGTGCAGTGTAAAAAAAAGAAGAAGACAACTTGTTAATTAATAACAGAACTTTATGAACAAAAAAAGCATTTATGTTCATTAAACTATAATAAAGTGTTATGGATTAACACAGTTCTAGGTCTTTTGATTATTACTTACTACTTGATTATTAATTACTACTTATTACTTACTACTTACTTTGTACACCAATTCTACAAAGACATACTTTTGTACTGATTATAATTAATTTCAAACACCTGTAACATTAAGAGTTATAAGGATTTTGTATTCACTACGCAAATAATAATATTTTACATCAATTTAACAGAAGGTCAGCTTACTGAATTTTAGCATACCAATGCTAATGGAAGAAAAACACGCAACTACCAACTACCTGCATGTAGACCTGCAACTGCCATTTCTCCCACCTCTGTTCACTCGTTATTGATTACCCTCATCTACTCTGGGCACTCCACACAAGTTGTAACTGCATTTCTTCTTCTTTTCAATTTTAATTTCCACACTGGTTGGACATTTAGTTGTATTTTATAAAGATAAATTTAATTATTGTTTTATTGTTCATCACAGAATTATATTTCATCTGAAGTTAGAAATAGAATTGTGGAGTATCAGCTCTTCAGTTGTATTTATTATTTGTTGGCTGCTGTTGCACAGTTCACTGACAGGATTCTCATAGTGTAGTCACGTACTGAAATACTTTCTGCATTCATTTGCCTCTTTCTCATGTAACTGTGCTGGGTAGATGGGCACATCATTCAGTTCACTTTGCTTTTATTCTGACAGTAGTGAAAGGAAGTGGCTGCAATGTCCAAATGTGATCTTCCAGGAAAAAAAAACAACCCACACAGGCCCTAAGGTTCCAGGATGTGCCACAGTTTGTCAGCAACCCACTGTGATCCAAACTGAAAGCCTGCATCCAGAAAAGCACTTGCATATCATTATTTTTTCCTTTCATGTTCACTGGATACTTCACAGTGCAAACTGCAGCTTCTCCATCATTTACAAAAGAGTTGCTAAATATACTCATTGCAACTTGATGTCAGCAACATGCTGATAAACTTTCTATACAGATCCCCAACTCCTGGAGCAAAGAGATTAGAACGGAGGGGAGTGGGGGAGGGTACTGAGGATTTTCAGTCCTGATGTTTTAAAGGAAAAATTCAAATAGACCTTTAAAGATATAAAAACAAGAAATAAAGATTCCAGATCTTGAAAGCTGATGGCAGAGTCACATTGATGCCCTGCACAGATGTAAATGATGACTAAAAAGAAGGCAGCAGAGAATCAGTCTCTGAAGATGGGAAATAATCCAGTCAAGAGCAGATCTTGAAATGTGATACAGACTTATATAGGAACTTTGAAAAGGTTCCAGCCTGGGAATTAGAGCAGGCTGTTGTTTTAGAAACATGCACTGCAAACATACCATCGTAAAATCAATTAAAGTAATTATTTTATTCTAATCATTTACTTTGCAGTGACCCAAATATTGAACTGCCACAATGCATAGGGGTTGTAGAGGAATTTGGCTGAATGAAAAAGATACAGAGCATGACAGAGTGATCCAAATTTCAGGTAGGTGATAATCCTTATTTTGCTGTCTCACAACTTCACACAGAAAATAGAAAGCATAAATACTGACCACAGTGCAAAACAGCAGCGGTCAGTAGTGAAAGATGAGTTCACAGCATGGTCAGTCCCAAAGTTCATTTAGAAAGAAAGTAAAAAAGAAAAAGAAGAAAGTTGTGATTTACAAACTACTTGGCGTTCAACAACGCCTGACCTACACCATTATTATGACAGCAGAATCCATGACCATACCTTCCTTTACAAGTTGGAGGGCTATTATTTTACAATATTTAAACCACAGTATCAGTAGTGTCAACTGGATGAATAGAAAACAAAACTGAGAATTATTCTGGGCACTGTCCTGACAGTTGTGTTTCACAGTATTTTCCTGACTTGAACACCCTGAGCTCACTTTTCCTTCATAATAACAGAGAAATTTTGCAGCACCGTTCCAGCAACTTACACACCTTGACAATAAAAAGTCTCACAGACTCCACCATACTTTTACAAAGGGCAACAGCCAGCTTTCTCCTTAACAGACCACCACGTTTCAGCTGTACTTTGTGCTCATTTCCCAGTAAGCAGGAACACAGAGGCTCTCATTCATAAGGCAAACTTGGAAATGGCTAGCAGGAGAATTTGTCAAAACCTGCCAAAATATTACAAGGACAAGGTTATCAAACACTCTGCTGAGGAGACTGGGCACAGAAAGCCCAAATTACTAAGCAGGGCATGGTATATGCACACATGCAGAATTTGACCCAACAGATGGAAGATGCTGAGAATAAGATCCCAACATGTCACCTTACTGTAATGCACAGAGCAGGCGCAGAATGCAAAGGTCTTAACAATACATGTCATTACTTTTTTCCTTACAAGAGTTCAAATTACATTTTTTAAATACACACATCTCAATGTTCCCAACCTACCTGGCATGCTCAGCATCTTTTTTATACGTACATTCAGAAAAGAAAACAGACAGTCTACAAATGACTGTTCAGTGCCCCAATGCATGATGCAGACCTGTCCTAAGCAGCCATCATGAAGCTGACGGGCAGCAATTCCAAGATCTAAGAATAAACTGCATGTTTCATCAGCTAATGGCTGTCAAATAATAAAAAAATCATAATAAAAGTGTTGCCTGTACAAAGGGGTGAAGCTCGTGGGGTCTCTAAGCAAGGCAGTGTGCATTCACACACACACACAAATCCACCAACTCTGAGACATTTACAAATGAATTTCCAAAAGAAGACGCACAGAAATAAACCTTGTGCAATGCTGAACAGGCAAAGATGCTCCACAAGTAAAAATAAACCCTTCACAGCTGCTCCTGCTCAGCTGCGCCAGCGCCCAGCTCCGAGTGCCATCTCACCGCGGCCCATCCCAGGCTCTGCCGGCTGCGCCTCTGCACGCATCAGATTCAGTCGTGTAAAAATTCCATCGGCGGCGGGCAGCAATTCACAGCCCGCACGCTGCGTTCCGTAGCGAGGAAGTCGAGACAATGACAAAACTGGAGCACAATGGTGCAGGAGGGAGGCTAAGGCGGGTTCCGGCTGCAGGCTGCATCCTTGCCACACCTCTCCCTCCACCGCCATCATCACCTGCATCCCTGACTCCTCGTTCCCATCAGCTTTCTCTGCATCTCCTCGGCCTCCATCTCAGTACCACCGCTCGCTCTCCTCGCCGCCGCCGCCCCGGCCCTGATCCCCGATGATCCCCGCAACCGTCACCGTCATTGTTCCGGCAGCCCCCGCCTCTTACCGTGCCGCGGACAGGGGAGGATGCTGAGCGGCGAAGGACGGCTGCGGCGCATCCATCTTTCTGCTGCCGCGGCGGCTCCAGCGCCCAGCCCCGGCCGCTGCCGGCCCCCTGCGCGCCGACGCTGAGGGCGGGCGTCCGCCCCGCCGCCTCCCCGCGGCGGAGGCCTGCGCTGCCGGGCCGGGGTCTGCGGCAGGCGCCGCCCCGCCACCGCCGATGCTACCGCCACCGCAGCGCCGCGCGGCCGCAGCCATAGCAACGCCACGGCGGATAGGGCGCGGGGCCGCCGGCCGGTAGCGGAGCTGCGGGGGAACTGCCGCAGAGCCCGTCGTACCCGAGCGGCCCCGCACCAGCGGTGGGGCGCGGAAACGGGGACCCCAGAGGGCGAGGGCCGCCCCAGCGGAGCCCCTCAGCAGGGCGGAGCCGCGACGCGCCGGTCGCAGCTGGTGAGAGGAACGCTTCTGCAGCAGGACGCAGTGAGCCTTCACGTGGAACGGCTGCCCGCGGCTGGAAGCCCGTCCGAAAGGAACGAGCAGCCGGCCCGGAGGGCGCGGACCTTTTATGGTCAGGCATCCTTAAACAGGCATCCTTAAAATCCTTCAATCCCAGACAGACGCAGAAGGAACCACCATCCCTAGATCCGAATAACCTGCAGTACGCTACGGCTTCTTAGGTGTAAACCAACCCCCAGTAAGAGCTATGAAAGCAATGGCCACAGTAAACCACGCTCAGATGCTTCAAAAGCATCCTCATCTCTGTTCTTCCTGACACCAGAGGTGGTGCTGCAGCCCATAAACACACAAACCACTCCATTTACCTCTTTACAAAGGAGATAAACACAACTGCTAAACCTCTTCAGGTAAGGAGTTTGTCTTGCAAAAGCAAACTCTTCTGTTCATGAACCAAAGACCAAAAATTTTGTTTTTTTGTTGTTACCAGGTGTTGGTTTTTGCTAAGCATGGCAACACAGCGGGAAACAAACCTTTTCAAGAAACAGAGATCGGTGATTTCTGGATTTGTACTCTTCTGTGCTACTGTACTGTGTACTGACACCTTAACAGCAGCAGTACTTACTATTCCAGGTCACTCTTTTGACAAACAGAACTGACACTAGCATAGAATATCGTTACCTACTCACTGACTCCCCAAATGTTAAGAGCTGTTTGTAATTAGGATTCACAAGCTAGCAAAGGACAGCTGAATCTTCTGAGACATTGTCCACTAAGAGAAATAGAGACAACATGAAAGTGTCATAATTCACACATTACCACGGCACAGAATTTAAGATCTGTCTGAGACATGCAAGAAGGGCCTTCTCCTCCACTGGCTGGAGAGAGCAGCCCCTGGGCAGCACTACAGGCTGGCACCTTTTCCCAGAGCCTGAAACTGAGCCAGGCTGACCTGCAGGCACTGTGAGGCAGCCCCTATGCAGACCTCTACCTGCCAGCTCCCAGACAGGGTGAACACCATCCTGCACCAGCCCAGATGGACAGGTAGTGGCACCACAAACAAGCCTGGATGGGACAGGCTGCTGTAACTGCCACGTGGCTGCATATACCTCTACTGTCATCTGCTATAGTACCCATGAAGGCTAAGTTACAAAGACACCAGAGGACAGTAGCTTAATCATTTTATTTTTTTTTGAAATGGTGTTATCCCCCCACTGGCTGCCTCTCCACTCAGTCAGAATATCTGCTCTTTCACCTGTGGTTCTGACAAACAGCTGTCCTTTGTGGTTGCCTGAAATTCCTTACACTTTTCAGTCCTTTAACATAGATGTGGAAATTATATTTGTGTGTCTCATAGTGCTTCGCCATCTCTAATTCAAGACAGGGAAATATTCTTAAGCAGCCAGGCAGACAGAAGGTTATCCAGAGAAGTTCAGAGAAAGACCAGAGGCACACAAGCTCATGAAGCCAATCTCTTCCCAAGACCTGTTAGCAGACCCACGTATTGGAACATCTGCTCTCTTGACTGTAACAACTTGGAGAAAAGTACAGCATGTTCTCTTATATCAGAGTAGGCACTTTCATGTAGGTGGCACTTTTGCCTGTTTGAGCACACCTGTCTCCAGCTGCAGCCTCCAGTCACTCTTTACCCTACTTCCTTACCTGTGAAGGCAACACTGAATATAAAAATTTCACTGGAAAGAACTAGGTGGTTGCATGCACCTTCCACAACATGACGTTCAGTGCACAGGTTAGAGGTACCAGCATTGCTCATGGTGTAACAGAAGATAGATTGAGCGGGGAGACACGACGTGTGGGAGTGCTATTGGCTGACAACGATGCTGGAAGGAAAAAGGGAGTAGCGATGTCTGTGGAGGAGGCCTCTCCTTGGTTGCGAAGCTGTAAGATTTGCCGCAGTAGTGCCTTTCCTTCTTCTCTAGTCTGAAAATAATTTGTAAAAAACAAAAACCGCACACTGATGGATGAGTGGTTTCTGCATCAAATTCAATATACCACCAGCCTAAAATTCAGTAATTTTTCACTCTGTAAGGCCACCATTCCGGAAGATACTTAAAAGTGCCCTCAGACCTGACATTAAGGTATGGCAGACTTGTTAATAATGATAACCCTCCCTCTTTTCAACCTATTTGCACATTACTTGGGTATTTCAGACACTGGTACCGTCAACCACTGCAGCCATCTAAATATTCTATTTAAAAGTAGACTGGAGATGCTTCACAGCTAAACTCATTCTTTTGAGTTCTAGAAAACTCTGTTAAGAACAGAGCGCACAACTTGCAGCAGTCTTGGCTGGTGGACATCACTAGGTTGGAATTCTAAAAAATCCAGAATTTCCCACTTACAAGCTGCAGAAAATCTCAGAACATGAAGTCACTTACAAAACTTGAGTGCTCTTATATCCTCCCCACTGTCTACACATACAAGACGCGCAATGAGAAGCCATTTGAGTATCACTACTGTAGCATGGGACATTCTAAACTTCTAACCACCTCCCCACTAAGATTTTCAGCAGTCTTAAGGCTGCCATCTGCAGCCTCAGATTCTTTTATTAAGTGAACAATGAAGTAACAAGACTTGATCCAGTTTTACTTTTCTATGCTATATTCCAACACAATTCAACTATATTCAATCACAAGCAGCAGTAGTAATAAGGTATACAAAAACATTCTGGATGAAACTGTTCATCTACACAGCAGATAGCTTTCATTCTTTCAATAAAGGATTGGTACACTCAGAGGGTAGCCAAGATTTAAGTCAGAGATCCCCCAGGTAAGACACCAGGAATCATGCAACTACTCACATCATTGAACGAGCAGCATTTCTGAGCACACGCTGAGGCTTCATCCCAGAGTTTACACTTGAAGTAGTACTGGGCAAGGTAACGGAAGGCAGTGCTAACCTCCAGGTGCTCCACTATCTCCTACAGTGAAGAGGGTAAAAACAGACTGAGTTAGTTTCTGCACCATGTTTACTTTTCCTTTGCTTCCCAAGATGTAGTCTTACCCCACAGGAATAGATATCCTGGATGTATTTGATATAGCACTGAGCAGCCTGTTCAGATTCATTCAGCTGTTCATGCAGCCTAGGAAAATACATAAACAAATGACATGAAATGGCCACTGGAACAAAATCACCTTGTCAGGCTTTCCTGGTCTATGAGAGCATCCCTATTAAGTCTGACCTGAACTAGAGCCATTTTTTTTTTCTTAAGAATTTGCAAAACATCCATTATGTACCATCCCTCATAGAAAGACATGATCCAGCCAGAGAACAACTACATTATCAGGAAGGAAGTCAGTCAAGTGTCACCTGCTAGAAGCAGCGCAGATACAATTAAAGCAGGAACCTTCATCTGATCAGTTACATTTAAAGCCTGTAACAGAGTTTTTCCATCCTACTCTAATTGACTGTCCTTTTTAGAGCTCTTTACTTCTACCTGTGTACCAAAAAAATCTTTATACAGTAGTTTCACCTTCTATCTGCCCATTTCCTTCCCCTTCACTTTTCCCTTTATATTTTTTTCCCAACCAAAAGTTGGTGTTAACATCACTGTTCACATCTATTTTACATTAGATTCTATGCTAAATGTCACATTTGTATATCAGGAAAAAAAAAAAAAAAAAAAAAGGGGTGGGGGGGCTCAGGGGAAAAGATGATGGGAATGAAATAATCAGTCTATGATCTCATACAGCATTTAGCACCATGGATCGCCTTAAATTTCACTGTGACATTGCTATAGTACTCAAATTATCCCATGATTTGGAAGTCCTTTGTAATGCATCCCACAATTTCTTCTCTACTTGTCCTGACAGAAACTTAAAGCTAAAGCTGGATAACAGAGTTTGTAGTCTCTGCAGACCTTCCAAAGATAACAATTACTACACACCCTCCAGAAGCAATGCTACCTACCAGCAATTGCATCTGTTTTCCACCTACCATTTTATTGCAAGTCATCAAAGTGCTTTTGTTGCATTTAACACAATATCAACAATTCAGTACTAAGACATACTCACTTTGCTAGTTTCACCAATGCCATTTTCTCCACATCTCCCACAGCATAAGCCCTCCAATAGCACTACCAAGGAAGAAGAGTTAGTCAAGCACACAAGAAAAATGACTCCAGCTCATGATTCATGCAAGCAAGTCAGAAACAAAACTGCATGGCTTTAAAGCAAAGGGTCATGCATCAGCTGCACACAATTCTCTCAACTACTCTAGTTACAGAGTTTCCCATTTTAACTGCAACAAAGGGTTTCAATAAGCTCCTAATGTGCTACATACATTTCCAGTAGCACAAGCCACACAATTTAACTGCAGCTCCACCTAATGTCTGCATGTCAGCCCTCACTTACCTTTTTAGCTTCCACCAACTGATTGAGTTTCTCATAACATTCTCCTAGAGCAACCAGCATACGAGAATCATTGGGTCTGTAAGAAAATAAATCCTAAATGTAGTTTAATGGGCAGCCAGCTGACCTCACAAAGGGGGACAAGAAGGAGAGAAAATCCACGCTTGGCAGTGTCACAGAATCACAGAATCACAGAATTACCCGGGTTGGAAGGGACCTCAAGGATCATGTAGTTCCAACCCCCCTGCCTGGCAGGGCCACCAAACATACACATTTACTAGATCAGGTTGCCCAGGGCCCCATCCAACCTGGTCTTGAACACCTCCAAGGACGGGGCATCCACAACCTCCCTGGGCAGCCTGTTCCAGGACCTAACCACCCTTCTAGTAAAGAACATTCCCCTAACATCCAACCTAAATCTTCCCTCCTTCAACTTAAAACCATTTCCCCTAGTCCTGCTATTATCAGCCCTTTCGAAGAGTTTACTCCCCTCCTGGGAGTAAGTTCCCTTCAGGTACTGAAAGGCTGCAATGAGGTCTCCCCGCAACCTTCTCTTCTCCAGGCTGAACAAACCCAACTCCCTCAGCCTGTCCTCATAGGGGAGGTGCTCCAGCCCCCTGATCATCTTCCTGTCCCTCCTCTGGACCCTTTCCAAAATCTCCATATCTTTTTTGTACTGAGGGCTCCACACCTGGACACAGTACTGCAGATGGGGCCTCACAAGAGCAGAGTAGAGAGGGACGATCACCTCCCTATCCCTGCTGACCACCCCTCTCCTGATGGAGCCCAGGATCCCATTTGCTTTCCGGGCTGCCAGAGCGCACTGCTGGCTCATGTTAAGTTTCTCATCTATCAGGACCCCTAGGTCTTTTTCTGCCGAGCTGCTCTCAAGGACAACTCCTCCCAGCCTGTACAGGTGCATGGGGTTCTTCCGGCCCAAGTGCAAAACCTTGCACTTTGCCGTGTTGAACCTCATTAGGTTCACCCGAGCCCAGCTTTCCAGCCTGTCAAGGTCCCTCTGAATGGCATCCGTTCCTTCCACCGTATCGACTGCACCACTCAGCTTGGTGTCATCAGCAAACTTGCTGAGGGTGCACTCCATTCCCTCATCGATGTCATTAATAAAGATGTTAAAGAGCACCGGTCCCAAGACAGACCCTTGAGGGACACCGCTCGTTACCGGCCTCCACCTGGACATAGAGCCATTGACCACCACCCTCTGTCTGCGGCCTTTCAACCAATTGCTTATCCATCTAGTTGTCCACCCATCAAATCCACCTCCCTCCAATTTGGAGATGAGGATGTGATGGGGGACCATGTCAAAGGCCTTGCTCAGGTCCAGGTAAATGACATCGGTCGCCTTCCCTTCATCCACCAACGCCGTCACTCCATCATAGAAGGCCACAAGATTAGTTAAGCATGACCTTCCCCTGGTGAAGCCATGCTGGCTGTCTCGGATCACATGCTCGTTCTTTATGTGATCAAGCATGTTGTCCAGGAGGGTCTGTTCCATAATCTTCCCAGGCACAGAGGTGAGACTCACCGGCCTGTAGTTACCCGGGTCCTCCCTGCTCCCCTTCTTGTAAATGGGAGTGACGTGACCCTTCCTCCAATCATCCGGGACCTCACCTGACAGCCACGACTTCTCAAATATGATGGAGAGCGGCTCAGCAACCACCTCAGCCAGCTCCTTCAGGACCCTGGGATGCACGCCATCTGGCCCCATAGACTTATATTCATTCAGTCTAAGGAGGCACTCTTGGACTTGCTCTACCCTTACAGTGGGGAGGGATTTACCTCCTTGTTCCCCACATAGAGGTATGGGGGTGCAAGACTTAGGGACGTGAAAAAGACTAGAATCCTGGCCACCAGTGAAGACCGAGGTGAAGAACTCATTCAGCACCTCAGCTTTCTCTTCATCTGTTGAAGCCATTTCTCCTTTTAAATTTACCAGAGTAGGTACGCCCATTTTGGCCTGTCTCTTCTGGCCCATGTACCTGTAGAAGGTTTTCTTATTGTTTTTCACGTCCCTCGCCAAGTTCAGTTCTGCCTGCGCCTTGGCTTTCCTGATCCCACGTCTGCAAGTTCGGACGGCATCCCTGTATTCTTCCCGGGTGACACAGCCTTGTTTCCAGAGCTTGTACACCCCTTTCTTCACCCTCAGTTCTCTTAGCAGGTCCTTGCTGAGCCATGCCGGTTTTCTACCTCTCCTGCCCACTTTCTTAATCAGGGGAATGGAGACCTCTTGTGCTGCCAGGAGGGCATCCTTGAACAGTAGCCAGCTCTCCTCAACGTCCTTATCTTTGAGGGCAGCGCGCCAGGGGATCTTGGCCAGCATTCCATTGAGTAGCTTGAAGTCTGCTCTTCTAAAGTTGAGCATCCTGGTCCTGCTCTTTGCCAGGCCCACATCGCTTGAGATCACAAACTCAACCAGGGCATGATCGCTGGAGCCCAGGCAGCCTCCAACCTTGACGCCTTTGATGATCTCCTCAGCGTTGGTGAGCAGCAGGTCCAGCAACGCTTGACCTCTGGTCGGTCTGTCCAATACCTGAACCAGAAAGCTATCATCAATGGATTCCAAGAGCCTTCTGGAGCTCTTGCAGCTCGCCATGTGGTTTTCCCAACAGATGTCTGGATGGTTGAAGTCCCCCACCAGGACAAGAGCCCGTGAGCCAGACGCCTCACGCATCTGGAGCAAGAAAGCCTCATCAGCAGCCTCCCCTTGATCAGGTGGCCTGTAGTATACCCCTAATACCAGCTGACCTTTATTAGTCCCGTCTCTAATCCTAACCCACAGGCTCTCAACCTGTTCTTGACTGTTTCTCATGGGGAGCTCCTCACAGTTTATCCAATCTCTGACATAAAGAGCGACTCCCCCACCCTTCCTACCTCGCCTATCTCTCCTAAAGAGCCTATAGCCATCGATGGCAGTATCCCAATTGTGGGAGTCATCCCACCATGTTTCTGTGATAGCAACAATGTCATAATTTTCAGAGCGCATCACAGTTTCCAGTTCCTCCTGCTTGTTACTCAGGCTCCGTGCATTAGTATAAAGGCACTTCAGCCGGGCTGTCCGTCTCACCACCTTCATAAGCGATCCAGGATCCGCTAGAACAGCGGCATCCCCAGCATCCCCCTGCCCTACTCCCTCCTTTTGCACTCTGCAATCTTAGCCCACGGAGTTCGGTACAATCCCTCGAATGCACCGCTCAACCCCAGTAGCCCTTATTTTGCCCCCTTCCCCCTTCGTTCCTAGTTTAAAGACCTATCAATGAGTCCCGCTAATTCTTCAGCTAATACCCTCTTACCCCTCAGGGACAGGTTGCTTGCATCAGCAGCCATCATTCCGGGTGCAGTGTAGATTGCCCCATGGTCAAAATAGCCGAAATTCTTGTGTCTGCACCAGCTCATAAGCCATCTGTTTAAGAGATGGGTTTTTTGGATCCTCCCTGTACCTTTTCCTGACACCACGGGCATAGAAGAAAAGATCACCTGCACCCCAGCTCCTTCAAGTATTCGCCCCATTCCCCTGAATCTTTCTTGATGGACCTCAGGCTCTCCTTGCCAACTTCCTCACTGCCAGCCTGAATTATTAAAAGTGGGTAGTAGTCTGAAGGATGAATCAATCTAGAAATTTTCTTTGAAATGTCCCTGACCCGTGCCCCAGGAAGGCAGCACACTTCTCTGTGGGTAGGGTCAGGCCGGCATATAGGGCCTTCTGTTCCTTGCAGAAGGGAGTCACCTACAACAATCACCCTTCTGTCCTTACGTGTAGAAGCAGTCTTGAGGCTTCGGGGTGACCGCTTCACCTGAGGCAACCTCATGGGTGCACCTGTTTCCACACTCTCACTAGTCCCCCCCTCAAGTTCCAGGGCCTCAAACCGGTTTCGCAGAGGCACCTGGGGAGCCGGGGATGGTCGTGATGGAGGATGCCCCTTCCGTCGAGCAGGTACCCGTTTCCACTCCTCCTCCCTTCTCAAATTACTGCTGGGGGGAAGAGAGGACAGGGGGCCGGCTGCAGTGTTGCCAGCTGGCTAGTTCCCCTTTACCACCTGTTTGTGAGGTGGCAGGGGCTGACATGCTCCATTAGGAGCCTTGACTGTGTGCTGAGAACTTGAGACTGAGAGGGACTGACACCACCAGTCAATCTCCCTCTCACACTCTTTTATAGTCCTCAGCCTCTCCACTTCCTCCTTCAGGTCAACTACGAGGCTGAGCAAGTAGTTCACCTGGTCGCAGTGAACACAATCACTGCCTCCCTCACCCAGCACTGCAAGGGCCAGGCTCTGGCACTCAGTACAGCCAGAGACCTGCACACCAGCATCTTGGGTTGGGGGCTCAGTCTGAGTTTCCTCAGACATTTTGACAGCAGCCTTCCTATAAGGCATGTGCAGGACGTCAGTCTGGGTCTCTGCAGTATTCTTGGTTGCTGCCTCCCGTTTCTGTGAGATCGGGACCCTTGTCTTGGCCTCCTCAGTATTTCTGGCAGCAGCTTTTCGCCGGGGAGCACCCATGTCGGAGCAGAATACTTACCAGAGCTGAAACAGGAAGTCCATCATCTTCTCTTACATAAAATTTCACTTTATACACCTGAGGCATTAGAACAGGCTCCCAAGCAAAATGCTCACACCACCAAGCCTGACACAATTCAAAAAGCATTTGGACAGTACTCTCAGACATATAGTTTGGTATGTTAACAGCTAACTTAGCATACCTAAGGTGGGAATACTAGCACTACAAACCAAATGGTGTTAATGCTCTTCTTCTTATCCCAATTTCGTTCCTGTATACAAATACCTTAATAAACAGACATCAGCTACTAAGAGACTACCAGGGGAATCGCTCCGCTTGACAAGCTGTTTACAAAGAGCAACCTATGGGAGATGTGGTGGTCAGAAGCCGTCATGGGCACAGCAAACACAAAACAATAGAGTTGTCTATTCTTGGTGAAATCAGGAGGAGTTGGATTAGATGATGTTAACAGTCTCTTTCAACTTTAGTGATTTTATGAATAAGTGCCAATTGTCACAGCTACATTTCCCACTCTACCTGAGCTGGTGGGCCCGTCGGTAATAATAGAGACAGTAGAATGGCATTTTGAGGATTTCATAGGTTTGCCCCAAACCATACCAGGCTCTGTAATCCCTTTTGTTCACCTCTATTGCATGTCTGCCAAAGAGAAAAAGACAAAGTAGTCAGTAAGCAGTTAGGATCAGAAAAATACAGAGTTGGAAAAAAGATTGAGTACCATTTTCTTTTTCCCTTAATTCAACCCAAATGCATGCAAACGCTATTTTGTGCAGCATGAGCCATACCTATAAGCTTGGATAGCTGCAGATGTATTCTTCATTTCCATGTACTCATGTCCCATAAGTGTCCAGGCTCCCAGATAACGAGGATTCAGTTTCAAGGCTCTCTGGAAATACAGTGCTGCTTTTTCATGCTGACTTCGTAAGCTATAATAATTCCCTAAAGCAAAAAGTCACAATAATTAAATAAATAGAGAACAACAGTAGAGGAAAAAACAAAACAAAACAAAAACCAGATAGAATAGGTATAATCTAAATTAAGAGGTATGTAATGCTGCAATGGAAAGAACAGCAATAATAGCAGAGTGGCAAAGTCCTAGGCTGCAGCAAACGAGGACAAGCCCAAATGCAGCAGCCACAGACACAAAAACAAAAGGAATAAAATTTACTTACCTTTGGAAGGTATAAGGTATGCAGAGACCTCCAGCAAAATACCCTCACCTCCACTGCCAACCCTTAAGTGAGGTCTGGGAAGGGGTGGATCCTGGCTCTACCTCTTCTGGTCACTCAGGTGCATTGCTTGCACCTGAGCTCCCCTGGGATGGCCCTGCCTTCCCACCAGGTGTTCCATAACTGCTTTAAGCTCTGCCTTAGCATTTCTGCTACAGAGGCAGTAGATTATATGATGACGATACATTACAGGTAGATCTGCCTCAAATCCTAAGAGTCCTAGTAGTATCTTCTCCAGTGTTCTCACCAACTCCTTTTCCAGCAATACCTATTAGGTAGGATCCCATCACCTGCTCAGAATCTCACATCCTGATCTAAAAAAAGTTATTTCCCAGACTTGACAGTTCTGCTGGAATTTGACAACTGAAGAGAATTACCAACTGCAGGGGTCTTCATAATGTTTTCTTAACTACTTTCTTCTCTAACAGTATTGCAGCAGCTCTTGCAAAGAGGAATGTGGGAAAGGGGGTGCTCTCATTTGGTCTACTTTTTAGGCTGCCTCAAACCACATTCACCAAATGTTTTTGAAGGTTTTGTCAGTTCATCATTTTTACAGCTATTATTAAAATAGCTTCCCACAGCCTGGAGACAGCACAATAAGAACATGTAAAAGGGTTGGCTCTCACCAATTACACAGCAGGTCTCAACACGATACTTGTCTATCTCGCAGAGATTGTGAGCCAGGTAGCTCAGCTCAGGCTTCATGCTCTAGTGAAACAAAGAAGCGATGAGTAAAGGATCACATTACAGTTTCAGACAAAGACAACCTAGGTAATGGACAAGGCACATATTTCTAAATAACAACTCCATGAAACAGATGCAAACAGAAGCTGAGAGCTTATGTTTAGAGTAACTTCATAACAGCACTTGCTTTACCAGTGTTTAACTTACCTCTGACAAATAGTATCATCATGGACAAACAACAGAAAGGGCGCTTACCCTGACATACAGCAAGTTGGAGAAAGTGTCCATGTTTTCTATTCTGTAAGGATCTTGTTTCCTTAGCTCATTAAAGATAGATAAGGCTTTGTCAATATCTGAAGAAAGAAGAGAAGATGTGAGAACAAGAACAACAAATGCTAAGTTTGCATTAAAAGGCTCATTCTACTTAGTAAATATCACTGACCTCGTATATTGTGGTAGGCAACTGCAATCTGAGAGATGATATATGTGCTTTTAGAAAATCCTGCATCAATGAGGCTCTGATACTTCTGCAGAGCCTCCTCTATCAGCTGGAGCTCTGTATAAATGTGTGCAAGAAAGAACTCTTTCATCCATGTATCTGGCAAGGACAGGAACTTCAACTAGCAAGAACCAAAGAAGAGGAGGAAGAGATGACAATCAGTAGTATTCTAAGAGCCACCTGTGGCAAAGAATCCATTATCTTCCCTCCCATGAGCTAGTAGACAGTCTTGAGGTAGAAGACTTTCCTGTAAGCGCTTTCTTAGGCCATAACACCAGCTATGAAAGAATAGTATTAGGACCAAAAATTAATATCGTTTTCTTCCACAGTGGAGGCTAAAAAATGTTTACAAATTAAGAACATTGGAGAATAAAAGGAGCATCAAGATGCCTATTCTAAAAAATGTTACAATATGGACTACATAATTCCATTTAGTCACTCCCAATCTATACCAGTGACTCAAAATAAAAAAAACTGATGATTTTTCATTTGGTCAGTTGGTGAAGAAATGATTGTTTTCAAACACGAAAGGCACCAGGCTTCTGCTTCAGCTACTGGCTTTATTTCTACACTAAATTCAAGACTGCTTTGAAAGACTATTTTCTTCCCATGTTTGCACATCACTGTTAAATAGATGAGGTTCTTTGTCTTCTTTTTTTTTTTTTTTTTTTTTTGGCCCCTTGTAATAAGCTACATGAACAGAATAATCTAAATAATCTCACGAAAATTAATTTCCTGTTCTTCAAGGAACAATAAGGTTCTCTTCTGCATCATCTCTACTTTTCAAAACATCTCCAGAATACATAGCCAGAATTGACTGAAGAATTACAGGAGTGGTCTCATAAACCCCATGCATAAAGACAAAATCACCTTTCAGTTCTTTGATACAGTTAATCTCATAGAGACTGTATATTTATATTTAACAAGGGAATGTCTACTTTAGTGTTTCAGTCTGAATAAGATTTGCCCTTCTGAAGCGAATTTCTCAGTGATGATCCTCAGAAGCACATTTTATTTCATATCAAGGAGCTGTATCAGAGCACCTTAGACTCTCTTGGGATAAAACTAAATTAAAGACATACCCTCCCATTACTAATAGGCATCTAAGCCACAAAACCATATCAGAGGACATTCAAAGAAATCTCTGAACATCAGGTCTTGTAAGTCAACTATTTCCTGTTATAGATATGAGTTTACTATGCTTTACTTGATAAGTATTGAAGTGATTGACTTATTAAATGCTTATCTTGCTCAATGGTGCTTGCTGCTCACTAGATGACCCATATCATTGCAAATAATTTGCACAATCATAAAAGAAAATCACAAACTTCCAATCATTTGAAAAAACTGAAAACAGTGATTCCATACATGCACCCTCAAATCACAAATACTGTGTAGTAACTGCAGAACTAGAATGCTCTCCCCCCGAAAAAAGACCACAAGCCACACACAACAAAACAACAGCAAAAAGCAACCAAAAAAGCTTGGGTTGAATTCCTTCATGTCACAAGTGGCTTTAACAACATAATTTACAATCTTGGGTTGTCTTGTCTGAGAGTCTCACAGAATAAAGCAGTGTGCAACACTAATCTTCTGACAACTGAATCAGGTTAAACTCTGGAATTTGTTATCACCACTTGACATCTCCCAAGTTTTACCATCTCTTTATCTGTAATCAAGTTGCAAAGTTCCAGCCAAGCTCCCCAGTGCAAAGGTAAGACATGAGTAGCTTCAACAAATACATCTATTGCTTCTTTAGCCAGGTCCAGCTTCCGCAACACAACACCATACCTGTAAAGCAGATTAATCAGCCATAAAACTCTGCATGTCCACATAAACATATACAAATACATTAAGAACAGATGTAGACGCTTACAGATAAAGGCCAAATCCATCCAGTTCCTGTGCTTTGTGCTTCTTACTGAGCTCAACTCTAAGTTCTCGTAGAGCTTCATTTTTCACCTGTCCTTTTTCCAGTGGTCCTGCATGTGAAGAAAGTCAAACACTTTGCTTTCATTCAGGAGTCTCGGTATGTTAACTGTAAGGTCTAGGGTATACTAAGAATCATCACCAACACGGCCAGAAAGCTTTCCAGTCCATGACTATTTTTCTGTTATAAATATCAAGTCTCCTAGTCCAATGACCCACTTTAACATAATAAGTAAGAAAAGAAATTCTGTAACCTGTATTGAGCCAATCAACTGAGAGAAAATGAAAGCAAATTATGTTACAGTCCACTATTACTCAAGCATCAATGGAAACGCCATAAAACCAAAATAATTAACATGAAGATGTGTTACTGGAAGTTTCGTTACATTGTCTCATGTTCCTTGACAGTAGAGTCTTACCCAAACTATCCACCGTCTCATCATCCTTCTTCTTTTCCCCTGACTGTGGAGAACAGAGGAAAATCAAAATTATTTTACAACAGCATATATAAGGTATGCTACATTCTACATGTGGAAAGGAAGCAAAGCCAAGGAATTCAGTGCTTAAAGGCAACTTTTCCTTCTATCTTACCAGGTACCTAGAGTACATATACAAGAAGTAAGCTTTCTGACTCTTGCAGCCCCGTAAGAAATACGCAGCTCTGTCATATTCCTTTAGATCAAAGTAAGATTTGGCTAACGTATAGGCATCCAGATCACGAGCATCCTCCTGCAAGAACAAAGGAGAATACCTTAGAAATTCTGACATTCTGTAGGAAAATCACCTACTTACAAGCCTATCAATGAAACTGCCTTGAAAGTTAAGAGAAAAAACAACACAAAAACGTAACAACAAAACATGTTTTTTGTTCACATTAGGGTTGAGTACTGTCAGAAAACTCTCTCCACTCCTTCACACAATTGGTACTCGTGTGAGAACAAGGATTCTGACTGGCTAGAAACATTTGAAGTAAACAGTTAAGTTCCAGAAGATAAATTGTGGCAAGTTGCCAGAAGGCAAAAATTAGCTGTTCAAGGAAAATGATAACAAGTAAGAAAAGTACTCAGGAATATCCAACAATACTAACCTGCTTATTTAAACACAAACATTTCTTTACAGTGAGGGTGACGGAGCACTGGAACAGGCTGCCCAGGGAGGTGGTGGAGTCTCCTTCTCTGGAGATATTTAAGACCCGCCTGGACGCCTTCCTGTGTGACATGGTGTACGGAGCCTGCTTTGGCAGGGGGGTTGGACTCGATGATCTCTAGAGGTCCCTTCCAACCCCTACAATTCTGTGATTCTGTGATTTCCTTGGTAACTATGCCTTGAACAATATACTGACAGGAAAGAACCTGGGAGTCCTGGGGGACACCAAATTGTACACAAGCCAGCCTGCCACAAGGAAAGACAAGTGTATCATAGGCTGATCTATGTAAAATATTGCCAGCAGGTTAAGGTAGGTGACCTTCCCCCAACACTCAGCACTGGCAAGGTCACATCTGGAATACTCTGCCCACTTCTGTACATCAGTACAGAAACGATGGACATACAAGAGAGAGCTCAATGAAGGACCATGAAGATGAAATGACTGAAGCATTTCAAATATGAGGAAAGGCAGAGAGTTGTGACTGGTTCAGCTTGTGGGAGGAAAAGTGCAGGAGGATCTCATCAATGTACATACCTGAAGGAAAGGTACAAAGAGGAATGAGAAAAGCCCCTTCTAAGTACTGTCCAGTGACAGGATGAGAGGCAACAGGTACAAACTGAAACAAAGGAATCTCTGTAAACATCAGGGAGCTCTCGCATACTGTGTGGGTGACAAAGCACTGAGCACAGGCTGCCCAGAGGGCTTCTGGTGTTGGCCCTCTTGGAGAACCTCAAAAAACACACAAACTTGGTCCTGGGCTACCTGCTGTGAGTTGTCCTGCTGGACTAGAGAGAGTTGGACAAGATGGACCCAGAGGTCCCTTCCAACCTCAAACATTTTGTGAAATGCATTTGTGACATGTTACACTGCAATAACTTAAGGAGTATTACACCTACAAGTCCTGCAGTATTTCTATACAATTGCTGATTAAGATACAACTTGTTTTCCCTGTGTCCTAAGGAGCAATACTTTATGGACATCAAATAATATAGAGTGCAGTGACTTTTAAACCTTAGGTAAAAACCCTCAGCTAAAATGAACAAATGAACATTACACGGCGCGATTTCAAATTTAACTTATAAATTTCTCATTTAGGACACAACAAAATAGGAAACTGAATGCTTTCATCTGGGAAGCACATCATGCCTGTCCATCTTTCTGGAAAAAAAAAAAACCAAACAACAACCCAAAACATACACCAGAAAGGAACTTACCAGCATTGTAAAGAGATCAGCACTCAGAAAAGCCTCCTGCACAGCAGTTGTTAAAAATATCACTATCACACTTCCCCACAGCACATTTGGAGAGAACTAAAAAGAAGCTCGCAGCTCTGCCAACGGGAAGCTCTGCACAACCCCTCACAGAATCACAGAATGGCCCAGGTTGGAAGGGACCTCAAGAATCATGAAGTTCCAACCGCCCTGCCTGGCAGGGCCACCAAACTTCCACGTTCACTAGATGAGGTTGCCCAGGACTCCATCCAACCTGGCTTTGAACACCTCCAGGGATGGGGCATCCACAACCTCCCTGGGCAGCCTGTTCCAGGACCTAACCACTCTCCTAGTAAAGAACTTTCCCGTGACATCCAACCTAAATCTTCCCTCTTTCAACTTAAATCTATTTCCCCTTGTCCTGCTATTATCAGCTCCTTCAAAGAGTTTACTCCCCTCCTGGATATAGGTTCCCTACAGGTATTGAAAGGCTGCAATGAGGTCACCCTGCAGCCTTCTCTTCTCCAGGCTGAACAAACCCAGTTCCCTCAGCCTGTCCTCATAGGGGAGGTGCTCCAGCCCCCTGATCATCTTCCTGTCCCTCCTCTGGACCCTTTCCAAAATCTCCATGCCTTTCTTGTACTGAGGGCTCCACACCTGGACACAGTACTGCAGATGGGGCCTCACAAGAGCCGAGTAGAGAGGGTGAATCACCTCCCTGTCCCTGCTGACCACCCCTCTCCTGATGGAGCCCCGGATACCGTTTGCCGCAGGAGCTGCAGGAGCGCCCTGCTGGCTCATGTTCAGTTTCTCGTCCATCAGGGCCCCCAGGTCCCTCTGTGCCGCGCACACCTCACACACCCGCGCACCGCAGACCGTGCGGAGCCGCACTCCGCGCTGCCGCTCGCTACCGGCCCGGCCCGTTCTGCACAGCACTTACCTCCGTGAGCGCGGGCGGCGGCGGCAGCTCGCTCAGCAGAAGCGGCTCCAGGGCGAAGGCCAGCTCGGAGGCCCTGCGCGGAGAGACGGCCGTTACCACAGGACCCACCGGCGCGTACCCGCCCGCCCGTCCCGCGGCGCTCACCACTTCCCGCTGTGCTGCAGGCCGCGCTCCCGGCTGCGCTCCGCCACGTTCAGCAGCTGCTTCTTGATCTCCCGCAGGTCCGAGAAGTCGGCGCTCCCCAGCCCCGCCACAGCTCCCACGGCCGCCATCCCGCCACCGCGCCCCACAGCCAATCACGGCTGCGAGTACTGAGTTCCTCTCGGCTCTGTAGACCCAGTCTTCTCATTGGGCGAGCTCGGTAAGTCTCGTTCCCAATCACAGAAGATGAGCTGAGGCTTTGATGCCTGATTGGTCAGCGCCATCCCACCGCTCTGCGGGCGGTGGGGCCTGGGGTCTTTTCTTCAGTGGGACACGGCAGAGCGGGAGATGAGGGGGCGGCCCGCGGAGCTCTGAGGAACGGCTGGTGCACATGGAAGGCTATTGGCATGGTCTTTCCCGACTTAACAGCAACTGTAATCCTCATTTATTACTGACTTTCCAGCAATACCTTTGGTACTGTCTCTTACAACGTCCTTCTGGACAAAGATGAAGCACGGACAGTGATCGGATGGCTGAGCACAAAGGGTTTTGGTAAGTGAGATCCATCTGCTTCGTGGCCACACAAGAGACTATGGCTGTAGCAGGGCCACACAAGGCTCCATGTCAGGCCTGGTTGTCAGTGTTTTTAAGTGATGGGTACAGGACTCAAATACACGCTGTATACGTTTGCAGGTGATACTGCATTAAGGGGAGATGTTGACTCCCTTCTGCCTAGAGAGGCTTTGCAGAGAGATCCTGATAAACAGGGCTGGGCAGCTGACAGACACATTAAAAATCAACACGATCAACTGCTGCACTCTGCACCCAAAACAGGGCAGGCCTGGCTCTGTCTACAGGATGGAGAACACGAGGCTGAAGTACAGCCCTTCATGAGGTTCTAGCGACAGCAAGTTGAATTTGAGTTGGCAGCATTTCCAGCAGTCCAAAGAGCCACCGGTGACCTGGAGTGCCCCAGGTCCAGCACTACCAGCCAGGCCATGGAAGGGATCATAGAATTATAGAATTACTCAGGTTGGAGAAGACCTCAAAGATCATCAAGTCCAACCACAGCCTAACCGTAGTACCCTAACTCTAACAACCCTCTGCTAAATCCTATCTCTGAGCACCACATCTAAACAGCTGTTAAACACATCCAGGGATGGTGACTCAACCGCCTCCCTGAGGAGCCTATTCCAGTGTTTAACTACCCCTTTCTGTAAAGAAGTGTTTCCTAACGTCCAACCTAAACTTACCTTGGCACAACTTGAGGCCATTTCCCCTTGTCCTGTCACTTGTCATCAGTGAGAAGAGACCAACCTTGCTCTTGCTGTAAGCACCTTCCAAATACTGGAAGCGACCGATAAGGTCTCCCCTCAGCCTCCTTTTCCCCAGACTAAACAGCCCCAGCTCCCTCAGCCTCTCCTCATAGGATTGATTTTCCAAGCCCTTCACAAGCTTCATTGCCCTTCTCTGGACCTGCTCCAGTACCTCCATGTCTTTCCTGTGCTGAGGTGCCCAAAACTGAACACAGTACTCGAGGTGAGGCCTCACCAATGCCAAGTACAGGGCAGGATGACTTCCCTAGTCCTGCTCACCACACCATTCTTGATACAAGCCAGGATGCCATTGTCCCTCTTGGCCACCTGGGCACACTGCTGGCTCATATTCGGCTGACTGTCAATCAGCACACAAAGGTCCCTGGGGGATGCCGCTCATGACCGGCTGCCAACTGGATTCCACTCCATTGATCACAACTCTCTGGGCCCAGCCATCCAGCCAGTGCTTCACCCAGCGGAGCGTATGCCCATCCAGACCATGGGCAGCCAGCTTCTCCACAAGAATGTTATGGGGGACAGTGTCAAAGGCCTTACTGAAGTCCAGGTAGACCACATTGACAGCCTTACCCTCATCTACCAAGTGGGTCACCTTGTCATAGAATGAAATCAGGTTTGTCAGACGGGATCTACCGTTCGTAAACCCATGCTGACTAGGCCTGATCCCCTGGCTGACCTTTAATTCATCCATGATGGTTCCCGAGATTATCCTTTCCATAACCTTCCCGGACACTGAGGTGAGACTGATGGGCCTGTAGCTACCAGGATCATCTTTCCAGCCCTTTTTGAAGATGGGTGTCACATTCGCCAGCCTCCAATCCACCAGGACATCCCCAGTCAGCCAGGACTGCCAAAAAATGATGGAGAGTGGTTTGGCAGCCACGTCCACCAACTCCCTCAGCACTCTAGGGTGCAAACCATCCTGCCCCATGGACTTGTAAACATCCAGCTTTTGAAGCAGGTCCAAAACTATTTCGTCTTGGAACATGCAAGGC
Source organism: Coturnix japonica (assembly GCF_054131305.1). Classification (NCBI taxonomy): domain Eukaryota; kingdom Metazoa; phylum Chordata; class Aves; order Galliformes; family Phasianidae; genus Coturnix; species Coturnix japonica. The sequence goes on along the minus strand of NC_140680.1, from coordinate 1,542,941 downwards.
TTATTCTGTTCCCCCTCCCCATCTACCAGCGCGGGGGCTGTGTTCCCAGGGAGCAACAAGTTTTACTATTAAGGACTGAGGCAAAGAAGGCATTAAGTACCTCATCCTTATCCTGATCCTTGGTGACCAGGTTGCCCTCAGCATCCAACAAGGGATGGAGATTTTCACTAGCCTTCCTCTTGCTGTTGATGTGTTCATAAAAATATTTACTATTTATATCATGTTACTTATATTTATATACTTATATTTATATGCTTATATTATATACTTATATACTATATTACTAATATTTATATTATATATAATATTTATATTTACTGTCCTGCTCTGGACGTATGCTGAAACTCATGCAAAATATCCTTTGCTTCAGATTCTGGATGTTTTCCACTTGGGCAGCTATGTTCTGGCTACTCATATGATTGCACTTCTAGAAGAGGAGCAGCTCTTACAGGTATGACATGCTAAGTTATTTAAAGAGAAAATATATGGGATTTTCCTCCTACCCAACCCGACAGACCTGTGTGAACGCTGTTCCCGCAGCTGACTTTCGTGATTCCAACCGCTGAACAGAAGGTGACGCTGTGAGCTCTTGAAGTAATATACTGGGGCCAGAAGAGGGCTTAGCGGTGGCGAAGAGAAATCGGTAATTCGATTTCTCGAGTCTTGGCTCATGATGAGAGCTCGTAATTCTTTCTGTCATTCCGTTACGTAGTAGATGCGTCTTTTAAATGACACCAAGGCTGGCTTTCAGAGCAGGAGAATAATTAAATACTCTGCATGAAACTGATAGTTTCTGGAGGAGATACTGGCTGACTTATCTGTGCTGAGTGCTGCTGGAGCTTGTTTGCTGTCGCCCCGCAGCTACCTGGCTGAGACTGGCTCTAGGCCCTCACAGAAACGTGGTAATAAAGCCAATGACAGTCAGTACCTATCCATCATACCAATGTGTCACATTAAAAAGATTAATTTTTTCAAAGTTCAAAACTTCAAAAGTACAACCATCCCTCAATGAAATCCAGTGTGAATGATCTTTACAAATCATGAACTGCCTTACTAGGACAGGGAATTTCAGCTGTTGGCAGATGTTTCAGCCACACTCAGAAAATCCTGATTTCTTCATTACTTGAATTTGAAAATTACATCTGATTAGATGTTGTTTTATAATTTTACACTGAAAAACTTCAAGTAATAAAAGCTTCTCTTCCACTGGTGGCTCTATTCTCTGTGCAGCACAGTTATGCAGCTCCTGCCATTGCTTGTTACACAGTTTGCCAGAACATTAAGATAACATCTTGGAAACTACATGATCCTAAAAGGCAAAGGAAACCATTTATGCTTGATTTACACCAAGACTTAAGATTAAATTCTCACAGACTGTGAATGGTTTCCAAAAGACAGGAGATTGTTCAACAATTTGATCAGCTCTGTGGTGCAGTTATTGAGGTCTTGAGTGTGGAACTTCTGTTCTTCGGGAGTACTCCTCTCAAACTTTTCATCCTGTGGAGACAGCCATTTCTTCCCACTTCATTCCACTAACATTCTTGCATACAGAAATGAGAGTTGCATTGAAACTGACTATTAGATGGTAACTTCTTCAGATGTACAAGCTTTATTATATACATGTGCCTTAGTAGGGCCTACAGGAAGATCTGCTCCCTGATCTTGCCAGGCACAGAACTGAGACTGTCTGGCCTGCAGTTTCCTGGATCTTTTTTTCCCCCTTCTTGAAAAAAGGGGGGTGGGGGGTGTTATGTTTCCCCTTTTCCAATCAGTGGGAACCTCACCAAACCAGCATGATCTTTCAAGTATTATGGATAGCAGCTTGGCAGCTTCATCTGCTATAAAGTATCACTTTGCAGGCAATAAATGGATGCAGCTATATTTAACCATATTGGTGTGTGGCTGTCTGTCCTAGCGTGGTGACCTTTTGCCTTCAGGTTCGCCCGCAGTCTTGAACATCATCGTCATTTACAGCAGGTAGATCTATCTTCTCTAAGTTCCTATCATTGCTTTCTCCATCTTGGGTCATGTGGCTAGAGCCTTCACTGGTGAAGACTGAGGCAAAGAAGTCACTGAGCACTTCAGCCTTCTTCATATCTCTCATGACAAGGACTTCAGTTCTCTTCTGGAGAGGGCCCACATCCTCCCTAACTCTACCTGTAGAATTTCTTCTTGTTCCCCGTGACATCTCTGGCTAGATATAATCCTGTCTGGGATTTTGCTTTCGTAACATGATCCCTGGCTGCTCAGACATCTCCTTTGTAGTCATCCCAGTTAACTTGTTCCTGTTTCCACTCCCTGTGGAATTTCTTTTTGAACCAAATTCAGTCCAGGAGCTCCTTATTGATATACAGAGGCCTCCTGGCATTCTTGCCTGCCTGCCTTCCTTTTTCTTGGGATGTGCTTCTTCTGGAATTGGAGGAGATGATCCTTGAGTACCAACCAGCTTTCTTGAGTCCGTCTTCCCTCTAGGACTTTTTCCCCACGTCACCCTGCCAAGCATTCCCTGAAGAGTTCAAAGTCTACTCTCCTGAAATCCAGAGTAGAAGCTTGTTGCATGTCCTCTTTGACACCCTAAGGATTCTTGAACTCCACCATTTCATGGTCAACGTAGCCAAGGCTTCCCTTGAGCTTCACATTACTCACCAGCTCCTCCTCACCGGTGAGGACAAGTCTCAGCATAGCACCTTTGCTCAGGTGTTCCTGTACTACTTGGAAGAAGAATTTACCATCAGAACACTCCATGAGCCTCTTTGATTTTTAGTGCTCTGCTGAGATGTCCCTTCAACAGATACCGGAGTTGTTGAAGTCCCACCATGAGGACCATGTTTTGTGAATGCAAAGCATAATTTATAGAGAGCCTCATCCACTTGGTCTTCTTCACCAGGTGACCTTTAGCAGACTTTTGTCATCATCAAATAAAACAGTAGTCCAATTCCAAAGTGATCCAAAGATATTAACAGCCATTAATATTCAGCCCTCTTGTTAGTAAGGAAGTCAAAGAAACAATAGATTTCTGATCGAAGAACTAACCTGCTCATTCTGTTGGAGTATGAGAAGTGGGTGAAGATCTCACATAAGAAATTAGGCACTGTACAGGTGCAGAAGTAGCTCTGCTAACAAGAATGGCATCAGAGTTTCATTGATCTGTGCTAAAAAAACCCCAACAAAAACAACTATCTTCCCTTGTTCTTGGGCACTGATATAGCTTCAGTGTGTTGTAGCTTCATAGTTCTGGTGTACTAAAATTGTAAAATTGGTGAAAAGATCCTAGGAAAATAAATGGGGAATATCTGGGAAACAAGAGTCTGTGTCATATAAGAATGCGAGGTTGCTTAAAATATTACTAAGAAATGGAGCTGCCGAACTGTGGGATAATTACTTGTAAATAAGCAGGAAGAGAGAACTTGCATACAGGAATCCTAGTATAATTTCTTGAAGAGATTTTTGCCCCAAATATGTTACTTAAAAAAAATCTTTAAAAAATATTAATATATGTTATATATAATACTGTGCCAGATTTTAAGAAGGATGAGCAAAAGAACTTCCTTGGCTGACAGTTACCTTAAGCTGGCAATAGACTCCAGGTAAAGAAAATCCAGCATAGGATCCCTGCTTTAATCATGGGTCAGTTCGTTTGGGTTTTTTTGAAGGGGCGGGTGGGATCATTTGTTTTCAAACTGTATTTTGTTATTTGAGATCATAGGTTTAGTCAATAAAATTGTTTTTGAAGTGTCATACACATACAATTTGGCAAGGGGGCTGAACTTCAGATTTTGTTCACCTTAAACAACATTAAATGTAACCACCCTTCTTTAGCTACCTTCTGTGGCTAAACAAAGACTATTGCTTGTAGTTGTGTCATAGCTGTTGAAAGAGACTGGTTATTCAAGGGGACAGTTTAAAGTACATGTTTACTAAGTTCAATAGCCAAATGCAGTTCACCACTTGAATCAACAGTGTGTGATAAGCTGTTGGTGCATCAATTGCCAGCAAGTAGTCAGGCAATCAGAGGACAGGATAACAAGAAAGACATAGGGCTCATTTGGAGGGAAATAAGGGGAAGTTTGGGGTCATCTGATCTAACCCCTGAGCAATGTAGGATTAACTGTAAAACACGATTCAACTTAAATTTTATACTTTCAGTTAACAAGATATGACTTTTTAATTTTAATTATTTTAGTTCCTCCAACAGAATTGTTTTTGGTATGGAGAAGTGTCGCATGGAGCCTCTCTAGCAAAAGCGTGTCTGTTGCGGTGTAGGACAGAGTCATCATTAGTCAGTGCATGAAGATGAAACTTAGGACTATCACCATATAGTCCCTGTGCATAGCACTGCTAATACTTGCATTCTTGATGCAGTTGTTTGGGGTAGTACAGTGCAAGAGAGAAGCAGCAGAACCATTCTGTGAGTGGGAAATGGAAGACTAGGAATGAGAGGAAAGTTGATAGAGCGTGCAGACCAAGCAGCACTAAAGCCTGATTTAGTTAAGGTTATGCATTTTACAATTAATATATTTTGTGCTTAAGGTAGTCTCACTAGGAAGAATTTTTTTGTATTACTAGAACTCAGGGGACCTTCACACATAGCTACAACAACACTTATGATTTGTCTTCATTGCTTCTCTGAAACTGAAATACTTCCTGGTTGTATGCAGAATGTGATGTAGTGCAGTTAAAAAAGTAAAGTAGCAATAAAGAAATGTCTTAGAATAGCAGAGCAGAGACAATTGGAATTACTACGTAAAGGTGATGTTAGAATGACAGTGTCGGAAGAGGTAGTAGCAGCTACAAGCTTACAGTAAGATGTCTTTTTATGGAAGTACAGAAATAGAAAAGCATCCTGTGACACAGAAAATACTGTGCAAGTCAGACTGCAATGTGATGAAAACAAAATGAGAACAAACCCCAAAACAGCAACTGTAAACACATAGAGAAAAAGCAAATAAAACAAAACAAAAAAACAACAAAAAAAAAAGTCTCTTCAAAAAGTCTCAAGTAGGCAGGGACCTCCAGCAGGATCCTCTTCCCCCCCCCTAACTATTAAGTTAGGGGTGATGTTTCAAAGCCAAATGATGTATTACAGTGCAGCTCTGAAAGCTTTAAATCACGAGTAACAGTAGCAACTTAATTGGTATTAAGCCAGTAGCTGAAATAATTTTTCGTCTCATTTAAAGTAGGTGTCTTTTCTTCTGTCTGTGATTTCACTGTCTGTTTTCCTGCTTTAATACTGAATTCCAGGAAATCAGTCTGTGACTCAAGCAGTACAGTACTATGACATCAGAGCGGTCTGTGTTGTCAGTAATTGTCTTCTTTTTCTCTCTCTTTCTTGAATCTGAATTGTTTTCTTGAGAGGATAATTGAGATGAAGTGACATAAAGTGCTTCTGAGGACCCTGGAGTCCTTTAACAGAAGTATTTACTGCACATGAATCACTTATTTGTGTCTGAGAAATATGTTTACTTATACCATTTATTTTCTGTTTTGAAGAGTTTCTATTTATTTGCAGTTTCTGGTGAGCTTGAATTTACTATCAGCTGTGCATGCATACTTAGTCCAAGTTCTCTGAAGAAATTCAGTATTTCCCCATTTGCTCATTGTACTTACCAATTAAGGCCTCTATTATCACAGTGAAACTGTAAAGAAGTGTGCAGTGTCACAGTGATTCTGTTGTTCATGATCAACGAGATTGTTGTTAAACTGCAGTTTGTGTCTTAATAGAGAATAGATTTATTCTCTTTTCAAGATTTCAAGACACCTATTTTAAGCAATCTTTAAAAATCATGGTTAGGCTGGATGCTAAGAACTAGGTTGTTTTGACTAGATTGCGTTTTGCGAGCAGCTAGGCTTTTTGGAAGCCACTGAAGAGAAGAGAGACCAGAGCCAATGCATTCAGTGTTCATCTTCCTAGGACTCTGTGAATGATGAGACAGTAGTAGCCCTCTTGCTACTGAGATACTGCAGCTGTGTTTCTACTGGTTCAGCCATCCAACAGAAGCCTATGTTGTTGCTGGAAAGGTTAGTCCTACACCTTCCATCCTAGTTTTGGTACTAATGATTGTAAATCTAGATGGTGATGAAGGAACTGCTTGAGCTGAAAATCCATTGATATTTTTTGATGGTGTCAGTGGAATCAGCGTAAGAGTGAGAGCTGTGAATGTGAGAAAGCACTCCTTTCATTGTTTGTGTAAATTTAAGTTGGAGCACATAAAATCTACTGATATGCAGTGATTTTTATCCCCTTAGATTGCTGCTAGTTTCCTTATACAATACGGCTTTGCTGCTGAGCAAGTCAGTGTGGGTTTCTAACACCTGTAAACCTTAATATATATATATATATCCTTTCTATAGATTTGTATTTGATCTGCCCAGGCATTTTCCCCCATTTTTCTTCTTATTTACTCTCAATTTTAAAAAAGAGGAGGATATTTTATGGTGATGGCCAGTCTATTATTGCGATTTAAGACAATAGCATTGTGTACAGATTGGAAGAGTCATTTTGGCCTTACAAAATAAATAGATGAAGAGAACCCACAGTTCCTCCTGACTGCAAGAAGGAATTGTGATTGCTCAGCATATCACAAAATAAGAATGCTTATTCGCATTTCCATTTTGCATCTGTTACTGAGTGAATATAATTAATATTAGAAAATATCATCCTAAATCCGATCTTTTCATTTAAACAATATTATTTATCCAACATTCCTTTGACCTGGAGCGTTTCATATTTTCTGCATACTTCATTAAGGAAAAAGCAACTAGAAAACACCTGTAAATCATCTCCCCAGCAAAGGAATGCGTGACTCTTCTGATTTTTATTTTATTTTATTTTATTTTATTTTATTTTATTTTATTTTATTTTATTTTATTTTATTTTATTTTATTTTATTTATATTAAAAAAAAAAAGTTTGGCAGATAAGAAAATAGAGAATAGTTAGGAAATTTTTTAGGTGGAACTTCTGGGCTCCTGTGTAGGAAACGCAAAAGGGGAAAATGTGATAAGAAGAAACTTGAGTAAAACTTTGCTGCATTGGAAGTGTTTTGGGATGACTAGAAGAAACTGTCACTATTTGTGACAAAAAATTAGTTCAGAAAATGCCAAAGAATAGGCTTGATGAGTAAAGCAGGAGTTATGCAAGAAATGGCTTTGCATGGTATTTTGTGGCCTGGAACTACTTTGCGTTAGACAAGTCTTCTTAGTCTGAAGCAGTAAGGCAGTTTGATTATTCACATAATGCTCAGATGCTAGACTGGAACATAAATCATGAGTTTGGGTACAGATGCTCTGCACCAGCCTGTTCCGATTGAGATCAGTTAAACTGTCTTTTAGTTACAGAGAAACAAAATTCATAGAACCACATTATCACATAATGGTTAAGGTCAGAAGGTACCTCTAAAGGGCATCTGGTCCGCTTTGCCTGCTCAGGCAAAGGTACCCAGAGGCAACGGCCCAGAACCATGATCACACAGATTCTGAACATCTCCATGCAGGGAGACTCCACTGCCAATATGAGCAGCCTGTGCCAGTGTTCAGTCACGCCTGCAGAGGAAAACTGCTTCCTGATGGTCAGACAGAGCCCGTGTTCCAATTTGCACCCATCACTGGGCATCATTTTAAAGTGTCTGTCTCCATCCTCACTGCACCCTCCCACCAGGTATCTATGTACACAAGGATTCCCTTGTGCTTTATCTTCTATAGGCTGAGAAGTCCCAGCTTTCTTAGTTTTTCCTCATATTTGAGATGCTCCAATCATTTCATCTTCATGGCCCTTCTCTGAACTCTCTCCTCTTGCACTGGGAGGTCCAGAACCCCGGAATCAAACACAGTGCTTTAGGTGTAGCTATACCAGTGCTTTGTAGAGTGGAGGGATCACCTCCTTTCAGCTGCAGTGACCTTCCTCCTAATGCAGCTCAAGACCACACTTTAGCCTTTCTTGTGTCAAGAGAATATAGCTGCCTTATGGCTCACCTTCATGTCCACCAGGCCTCCAAGTCCTCTTATGCAAAGCTGCTTTCCAGCTGGGTGACTGCCAGCGTGTACTGCTGTACATGCATTAAGAAAGTATGGTTCTTTCTATTTCATAGGCCCATGGTTAGAATAAAATTTCAGATTTTTTTTTTTTTAACAGGGTAAGTTCTAATGTGATGGTGATAAAACTAATCTTAATTAATATTCCTGTGTACTTATAATTACTCCTCAAATTTAATCAGTTATTTTGAAACTTTATGATTATGAATTTCTGGGATGCTGAATATATTCAGGTAAAACAGCAGTTCCAAATTACAAAGCTAATTACACTGGAATTCCAAGCCTTTTAGCTGAGTTGTACGAGTTCAGATGGAAGATAAAGCTGAGCACATGTGGACTTCTGCTGTGTTGATGGATTGCTGTGAAAGAGGTTGTCACTGGATCTGATAAAAACTGTAAAATGTATTTCCTTGATGTAAGAGTGTATCTTATTAAGCATCCTGAGGAAAACAAATATTACTAAACTGTGCTCTGCACATAATTGACTTTGTTTTCTTTAATTGAGGGAAGGATGCTGTTCTCAAACATAAATTAGTACTTCAAAATTGTTTGATGGCAGTCATATTACAATGGATTAGAAAGCTGAAGAAACTTAACAGTGATTTCTATGATGTAGACTATTTCCAGTTAATTTTCTACAGTTCACCAGATATTGGCTTGATAACAGCCCTGAGGAGAAGGATTTGGGAGTGTTGATTGATGAAAGATTGAACATGAGCTGGCAATGTGTGCTTGCAGCCCAAAAGGCCAACCATATCCTGTTTGCATCAAGAGAAGTGTGACCAGCAGGTTGGCGTTTCTACCCCTCTACTCTGCTCTCATGAGACCCCACCTGCAGTACTGCATCCAGTTCTGGAGCTCCCAACACAAGGAGGACATGGAGATGTTAGAGCTATGATGATGATCAGAGGGCTGGAGCACCTCCCCTATGAGGACAGGCTGAGAGAGCTGGGGCTCTTCAGCCTGGAGAAGAGAAGGCTCTGAGGAGACCTTATAATGGGCTTCCAGTACCTGAAGGGGCTTACAAGAAAGCTGGGGAAAAACTTTCTATAAGGGCAGGTAGCAACAGAATGAGGGGAAATGGCTTTGAACTGGAAGAGGGTAGATTTAGACTAGATATTAGGAAGAAGTTCATTCCTGTGAGGGTAGTGAGACACTGGAACAGTATATACATACATATATATATATATACACACACACACATATACACACACACACACATATAATAATACATAGTGTACATATATACATAAAATAATATATATATTATTATACAGTCAAGGTAGATAAGTGAGAAGATTCTATATTGATAGGCAAAGAGGAGGTTTTTTGTACTCCCTGAGGCAATTCCTTCCCTGAGGAATTCCAGCTCTAATTAGAAGCTGAAACTGGATCAGGTGCATGTATTCTTGCTTGGTAATTTGTAGTTTTTTAGTGGTTCCAGTTCAAGGAATGTTGGTATCCCGTTCTCCCTCAACATCCTGGCCACTCTACATAAGCAAGTTAAGATGCCTGTTGGTATGTACCCCATCTAATTAATTCAGTTTAACAGACAAATCAAATTAATTGCTAGCAAAGAGAGACCCAAAGAGAAATGATTTTAAGAGTCTGGATTTTTCAGTGAATGGCAGGTACAATAAACAGTGATGACTGAGCTGTATCCAGACAGTTAATAAATGGACAAGCCATCATTGGTAACATGTTGCAAGAATGTAAACACAAGATTTATTTGAGGAACATTTAATTCAACTGGAAGGTAATGGAGGATGGAGCATTCAGCTCCTGCTATTATGGCAAGTACTCCTTGGCTCAGATGAGTTGTTGCTGGAGAGAAAAAATAGCTTCATGTTTTTTTTTCAGGACACAATATGAAAGTGCTATACAACATTTGAAAGTGAGACAGATTACTGTGATATAATATATATATGTGATATATATATTTTTCCTCTGTTTTGTTTTGTTTTTAATGAAGGTAACATAGATGGATGTGCTGCTGCTGGTCAACTAGCGATTTATTGTGCTACACGTTCCTGCTGTTGGGCAGTTATGTGTTTAGTGTTCTGTGGGTGTTGCCATGCATTTTTCAGAGGCATCACTGTTTTTAAAAATGGTGGTGACTTGAAGTTAACTGAGCAAGTCCTTCAAGTTTACACAGCACTTTGGGGCTGTGAAGTGAGTGAATGTCAGTTTTCTTCCCGGACTGGGGTGTAACTTTTTTTGTTGTTCCAGCTGAAGTCTCTGACAGTTGCATTACGCAGTGAGCACTGCTGATCCTTACTTTAGGAACATTTTGCTTATTTAAACAAATGTTGTTCTGTGCACTGACTTCAAAAAGTCCAGTTGAAGACAGCTCTTCCCATTTTACATTACATAGTAATTTATATAGTCTTTCCAATTCCTCAGCTGTCACTATATTTTCCAGTAAACTGAGCAATATTGACTTTACTTGTGAAACATCTCTGCTGCTTTTGACCTAGGTCCCATTTATTAGGGTAACCCTGGACATAAAGTTAAGGCTGTCCAAAGATGATAGTGAACAAGAATGCATGACAGTCTTTCAGAAATACAACTAAGAATTTTGGGGGGCTGGGCAAATCTGATGGGAGTTGGTAACATTTGAGTAGACTGCGCTGTTTGATAAACTGAGTGGAGTGGACTAAATCAGTATAAAGTGTTTAGTAGTAGTTGTGAGCCAAAGATAGATTTTTTTATTTTATTTTATTTTTTTTACTGTGTGCTCTGTGAGCATTTTTATGCAAGCAATTACCTATTTTCAGGAGACTTTTGTCTAAGGATACAGAAATGTGGAAGCACACTTTGTGTCCTGTTCCAAATGTGAAATAATGAAGACCAAATGTGAGGGAAGAGTTGACCTTCTTGTAGGTGCTGTCTTCTTTTTGTCCATTGATATAAATTATCATCCTTTTTATACTTAAGTGAAATGTGAGAAAATAAAGTACATAATAATGTCTATAATAATAGATAGTAATAATAATGCAAGTTCCCAGAAATGAGAGATTATAGGATAATTCAAAACGGGGCATGTATTTTATAAATGTATGTCTTGAAACAACCTTTAAACAAAAAAGAGTTAACTAAAGCAATACAGCTTAGGGTCCTTAGCTTAGGAAGAAAGTGTTTTGAAGGGGGGAGAATATGAAGATTTTTCATTAATTAGAAACATATTTTATTGTTAAATACTGGGAAATTTAATATTTGTAGAAGAGACCTCACAATATTCTAATCATTTCTCTTGTTCTCTCACATTGCGCTCTAAGCTGTCCTGGTGCGTGATGTCATGGACAGAAGGGAGATAGGATCCCACATCTGCATTCATGTCTTTATTCCTCCAAAAATATTAGAATTAGGTTGTGGAAGATGTACTGTCTAGACCATTTTTCCCCACTATAGCAGAAGGAACACCTTTAGGTCTTCCCTTGTACTGAAGGAAACTGCTTCTGAGATGATCAGAAGCTTAATAGCCTCTGGCAGGCCTATTCTTATACACTTCTGCTTTGAATGTTTGTTATTTCTCATCTCTGCTTGCAATTCCTGAGTTCATTTTTTTGGTTTTGATTCTTTTGTATCCTGTAACATCCCTGGTAATGTATTTCTTAATCTGCTATTATGTTTCCTGATGTTGTGATTTCCAGACTAAACACGAATAGTGAACGTTCCATGGTACTGCTGTTTTCTGCCCTACAGACGCTACTTTCATTTAGCACTTTGCAGATTATAAACACTGATGTCAGATTACAGCACCAGTCAGTGGGAGCTGTGGTACAGGTCCATGCTACTTGGTTATGGAATACTATGAATAGTGTAAACATGTTTCTTCTTTTAATACTGTCATCTTACAGATCTGTTTGCCTCTTATCTTAGTTTAGGTAAAACTTTTCAGAAGAAGCATTTGGCTTCTGTTCATAGCATCTCCTCCACCGAGCAGGTAATTTGTAACGTAGTATCTATATGCTACCTGCCTGAATGACAAAGAGAAAATTCAATACAGTAACAATAATTTCCAGATTAGGTAAGAAGTAGTGCAGTTTTCCCCAGAAAATATACAGAATTAAAAGTGTTTAAAATGTTTGTCATAAAAAGCATGTGGCTGCTACATATATGTGTATGGGTGTGTGAAATGTCATACTGGTTATGAGAGTTGTCAATTGAGTATCTTACACTTGTTGATTTTAATATTGGTTTGTGGTTTTTGAAGAGGTTACAAATACAGGGTAAAAGCAGTCAGTCCAGTCCAGTGTGACTGACAGCTTCTTAATTAATGAAGCCTAGGACTGAAATTTCAAACAATGTGTGGATTTGCTATTGGATGTGGCTGAATTTTACAGGATGGACAAAAGGATGCTTTTCTGTTGCTCTTGCTTAAGGTAACTGTGAAAATAGTACTATTAATACATATTGAAAATGCAGTAAGATTTTAATAGAAGCATATGCAGCTTCTCCAAACTGTGAGCTGCCAACCCCCTTTGGGAAAGCTTCTACCTTTGTCTGACATCTTGTTTAGCACTGATAACACAAGAGAGTCCAATTAAAGTATTTCAAGAAGTCATCCTCATACAAGACTGCATTGATTGTCCACTAATGTGTATTGAATTTTAGCTAAATACAGCCTCGGGTGCTGTGCTGGAAAGCAGAAAAGCTTGCTGTCCGAGCTCTTAATTCCTTTTATATTGATTTGGCTACTAATGATATAACCTTCTACTCTAATTAACTGACATCTGCATTAGGCTGAACAAGAGCCTTCTACTTGAAGCTGTCTACTTGTTTGTGTTATGAAATGTGTCCTCCTTTTACGTTTGATTTTGTCCAAATTAGCTCATTCTGTGCAAAACAGATAATCTAAGCAATGACTTTATTTTATACAACTTGTAAAGCAAGTTTGTTTTTCTGCTGTTGACAGTCCTACCCATGTGCCCAGGGCTTATGTTGCTGGTGTGTCTGGCCAGGGCTGGTTCCCTGACTGGATGCTTTTCTAATCCTTCCTGATGGATTATTTGTCCCTGTTACTGATTTGAGGCCAGGTGAAAAATCAGAAAAAGGTGGGAGTATGAAGACCTGAAGATGAGTGAGTGAGTCACTTTCTGTGATTGAGGGAATGAAACATTCATTGGATGTAAATGACATTTAGCTGAAGTTGAACAAGTATATTGGAAGATGTCTAAAGATACACGGGGTTTTGATTTAGTAAAGAAGTACAACAGTGTACTAAAATCACTATGCGAGCATAGTGAAGCAATTGCAATATATGCTTGGCTGATACTGGACAGACAACATACTGAATTCTGAAGCCAGTTTGTGCTAGTACCCAGCACAAAGGGACTGAGGGACTTGGGGGGAAGAGGCAGTCCTGGGGAGAGCTGATGCAATTTCCAGCTAGAAGTCCAGCCTCTCTGCTGGGAATGGCAACATTTGGGTAGAAATAACTCTGAAGCTTAAAATGAGCACAACACAGAGCAACTGATTCTGACCCACACTTCAGCCTGCATTTGCTCCCAGTGTATACTCTGTAATTCATATGTGGAGGGAGGGATCTTTTCATCCCTCAGTCCTCCCTCAAGCATCTGGCCTTATTCAAGAGCTGAGAACAGAAGAATACAATAAAGGTGTTTCATGGGCATTTTCTGTTCCTTTTGGAAGCTTTGCCTCTTCTAATAAGAAAGTCATCTGACATGCAAGAGAGTCTTGAGCCATTAATGGTGCTTTGTGTGATGCTGCTTCTACTTAAGTGGTGTTTGTTTCTGAGAAATATCAGACACCAGCCATAACGGTTTTCTAACTGTTGTGGAATGAGGTCAGCCAGGGGATGGGTCTGAGTGAAGAACTGCTAAGAAAACAACAGCCAAATCAGCTGAAGCGGAACCATGGAACAGGGATATGAAGAAGAACCTCGCTGGATGCCCTATGATGACATGATTTATACAAGGGAGGATTCTGGGAGTAGGAAGGGTTGTGCATGGGGTTGTGTAGTGGGTGTACAGGATATGAATGTGTGGAAGCCATGCTGATATATAAGATGTGTGATGCAGGAGTAAATTGAGAGAAGACCTCATGGCATCCGTGATTGCTTCTCTCTGCCCTGGACTGTCAAGATTCTGGGATGATCGGATTGTTTGATGGTTACGTCAGTAACCCTTGGCAGGACATGTTCCCCAGTTAGTTAAGTTCTGTGACAGCAGGATGTGATATGACTGAACTTAGTTTTAAACATCGTGTTTGTATGTTTACAACATATCGGATTATCTAAGACTCATTCATCTTAAAAGTAGAACTGAATTACATTACCTAGTTTGCAGACCATTTGTACTTGTATCTGTGTTATTGCTGATTGAGGACTTTATCAGAACTGAAAGGTACAAGGTGTTACAACAGTATACTAGATTAAATCTTGGAAATGCTACGTATTAGCTCAAGCAAAAGGCTTCTGAATTTAAAAATACATGCTTAAAAATCTGAATTGAAATATGGGCTTAGATAGATAACTGAGTAATATTGAGCTATCGTGAATCATTACAGGATTTCCAATGAGATCTGCTAACTAGCTGAGATCTGTGCCTGATTTACCAGGTGGAAAAGTTAACCTGGTGATGCTTGAGAACAGAGGCTAATCTACTTGACCTTCTAGTGTTAGCATTTCAGTTTCTAAGAGGAAATCCATGTCCTATGTGGTATGAATGCAGTAGAAATGTTAGTGACAAAATTCTACTAAGTCCCTGCATAACAAGTCAAAATCTCTCTGCCTCATGGCCTTTCTTTGTTTAAAATTAGTATAAAACTTGCATCTGCACCATGATTTGCGGTTCCTTTTAGAAATATCCATGTTGAGAATGAAATGTTCAGCTCACTAAGAAGGTGCTTCTGATGTGATACCACTGGAGCTCCAAGCTGGATGTAGAATAGCAACAGGTCACACAGTGTATTTGAGGACCTAGATTATTTGTGCGGTAAAGGTTTTGTACCAGATTGAATTGAAGATGAGAAATCTCTTAATAGGTACTGCAAGAACTTTCATACAATAACCACATTTTTGTGATTTGAAATTATGGAGTGAGATCCAAAGAGCTTAAAGCTGGAGGAATTAGCTACTAATCTTACATTTCTATGAAAAGACTGAGCAATTTCTGTTTTACAGCCCTGAAGACATAATGGAGCCCTGGGGATCTCTGACACAACAAGCTCTGAAAGCTGCGAGCACTTAGCCAAATTGACTTCAGTTTACCAAAATAATAATAATTAAAAAAAAAAAAAAAAAAAAAAAAAAAAAGCAAGAAAGAAGAAAGCAGTTTGGGGGGCTGCTGGACAAGTAACTATATAAATGGTTAAAGACATTTCAGCTCCTAGAAGACAGTCTCAGTGACCTGTAATGTCAGTATGTAATGGGCAAGCATAAAGGGAAGGGAATGTAATTTAAGTGCTAGAAGAGTGGGGGAAAAAAAAAGTGAAAAGGAGGAGAGTAGAAACATTAGTGCAGTGGCAGTTTGCTTACCCTTTATTAAAACATTTCTTTAACACAGTGTATATGTATCTGCAAGCACAATACGGACTATGGCATTAATAGGAGTTAAGAGAATAGAATTATGCTGTGTGCATAATCTGTAACATTCACATGCTCCACTACAGGGAAACATTTACCCATATTCAGACTCGTGTTCCAGGGACTTTTGAGTCATTTTCCTAAAGTCCATGGTAAAAGGAAACACTGAATTATAACTGATACCCCATGGTTCTTCAGCTGCTTAGTCCTTCTTGAATAGCCCTGGGAGAAAACTCAGGTAATTCTAAACTACCATGTAGACTTGAAGTCCTCTTGGTTTGTCACAGTGTCATTTTCACAGGAGTAAATACATTGTATTATGTTTGGCTTATAAATTTTGAATGCTGGATGTTTCAATATGGGAGATAATGACCTTCTGATTAGTTCCACAAAAATGCCCAATATTATAAGAACAAAACCAGAAAAATTAAAATGGAACAAATGTTGAGGAAAACAGTTTCGAAAACTCTATTTGCTCTGTTTGGAGATTTAAGAATGCAAGAAACCTTCTTTGTCACCAAATCCGATCTCCTGTTGTCACAGTCAGAGCCTCATACATGTAATTTATCACATACTTGTTTTTCTGAGGGTAAATGTGCTACATGTCTCACAATAACTGAATAAATGTTCTTATTTCAGTGTGACTTAGATTAGTCACTTGTGGGTGCCAAGAGAATTGATCTGCTATGGCAACTCCAGCATTATAAAACAGCCTGCAGGTTTTTCCAGATGAATCAGTCATTGTAAATGAACAAATCTTAATTTTGGCTTTCTGTATGTGACCTCCATGACCACATGCCAGAAAATTATGAATAAACATGGTTTTGAACAAGTAGCAGTTGGAAATCACATCTGTTTCCCTTATCTGTGCAGTATACTGGAAGGAGTACACTGGAGGGAATATACTAACATCTGTAGCTTAGTTTTTAGTGTGAATATATGAATATAAATAATCTCGTGGCTCAGTGTGGAATGCTAGATGACTGTGGTGGGAGGAAGAAAACAGAAGCCTCGTGCAGCGGTTCAATACTAAAGTATTAGGGCTTGTACTTTCTTCAAGGGGATATACATATATGCAGAGTATATAAGTGTGTGTCGTATAACAAAGGTGGAATAAAAAAATTAGGTAAATAGTGCCAGCTGCTCCAACGCTTTATTGCTTTTCTAGAATTTTGTTCTTTATGTTGCTCAGAGATTGCTAAGATATAATTCAATTCAAGACTAATTTACTAATTAATTATAATTCAGTCAGATAATCAATAGAACATTTCCTGGTCTTCTTTCTACAAGCAGAGATAACTGTAATCTTTTCCTGCATTCTCATGAAGCTCATTAGCAATTGCTGTTTAAAATTCCTTCTAGAGGCTCCAAGCTATGTCTCTCAGCTCTTCAAACATCCAGTTGTATGAACTTAGTAAAACAAAGTCAAAGATGATTATCTGTGTCAGGATAAGTTATTTGAATGAGCTTAATAAATTTTATCGTCTGATTGGAAGAGGGGAACAGCAGCCAAAGGTCATGCCTTTCAGGAAAACAGGTGGGACCAGTAAGAAGAAAATATGAGCCAAAAATCACACAAAGAGTTATCATCTACCAGCTTAATGGCTGCCTTGCTCTGCCCAAAGGTAAAGAGCTGGCTATCAGTGCCATTTATCAGGTACACCATTTTAGTATAAACTTGTTTAAAACCTAGTAGAGCCCCTTTTTCATCTTAATTAGACAATAACTCATTGATTCCAAGTGGGCCTTCATTTTCTAATTATTTAGTACATAATATAATGTCATTAAACATCTTTGAGTGGACAAGATTACTCTAAAAGCTTTAGCTCCAGAGCTCCAATATTAGGCTTTTGGCAATCATCCCTGCGTGTGAAAAGCAGTCAGTTTGTTTACCAGGAATTTAGATTCATATTACTGGGGGAATTAGCAGTGAGCTATTAGTCTGATACAAGCACTTAACAAGAGCTGATCATCTCCTCCTAGCTTGCAGATAATGGAGGTGATCAGCTGTAAATGGAAAGTATGTAGGGCTATTTTCATGAAGGCATTTGGAGAAAGTGCTGTATCCCATGACCTCTGCTAACCCTACCATTTGCAAGAAATCCAAACACCAAATCACTTCCTGGAGAAGAGCTAATCAACCATAAGAAGAGCTTCCATTAGAGGCAAAACCAAGCTCAAACGGCCTTCCTTCATCTGAAGAAATGTTCAGCCACAAAGTCCCTGAGGTATGGATGATTAGCCCCTGATCATATTTGCCAGTACACATTTTGATGGAGGAAGCAACTGTAGGGCAGCAGCTGGTTCTCATTCCATAGCAATACTGAAAGACTGCATCATGCTTAGTATCGTTCGTTGGCTTCCTGTTTCACTGTTGTCATAGAATCACAGAATGGCCTGCGTTGCAAAGGCCCACAGTGCTCATCCAGCTCCAATCCCCTGTTATGTGCAGGGTTGCCAACCACCAGACCAGGCTGCCCAGAGCTGCATCCAGCCTGGCCTTGAATGCCTGCAGGGATGGGGCATCCACAGTCTCTTTGGGCAACCTGTTCCAGTGTCACCACCCTCTGAGTGAAAATCTTCCTCCTAAGATCCAACCTAAGCCTCCCTTGTTTCAGTTTAAAACCATTCCCCCTTGTCCTATCACTGTCCACCTTCATAAACAGCCGTTCCCCCTCCTGTTTCAACACTCCCTTGAAGTATTGGAAGGCTGCAATGAGGTCTCCCGCAGCCTTCCCTTCTCTAAGCTAAACCAGCCCAGTTCCTTCAACCTTCTTCATAGGAGAGGTGCTCCAGCCTGCTGTGCATCTCAGAGGCCCTCCCCTGGACCCATTCCAAGAGCTCTACAGGTAATGTTACCTTCCATTTTAGCAGAATAAACTTTTATGATGCATTAAGACGCCTTTGCTCTTTGTGGCCACTGAACCTGTAGTGCCGTCTTGTAAACATGAAGTTACCACATACGACAGCAGGTTACCACATACGACAGCAGGTTTTGAGAGGCATGCCAGGGTTCTGCAGCAAGCATTACACTTGGAAGTAAAACTTAGTTTTTTCCATACCTGTGAAACAGATTGTGTGCAGTTTAAAAAGAACACCACATCCTTCCTGAAACATAAGCTTTTGCTGTGGGAAGCGGGAATGATTTTAATGAGGTAAGGTCATGGTAGTTTGGGGATTTGGAATTCAAGGCTTATTTCTTGCATCACCTTGATTGTGACTTTTGGCAGGAAATGTCTACCAGTTCTCTCACTTGTCAGATAAGATCAACTCATAGTGATTGAGCTCGCTTCTCATAAAAGGCTATGTTAACGCTCTTGGTAAATGCCATGGTAGACCGTGTTAAGAAATCTAACACCGTGTCAGATTCCTAGATGTCATGTCTGAAATCTGACATGATTTCTGTGTAAGTTGCTGCTGACGTTGCTTTGTAAGAGGTTTCTTTCCCATAATGCCTCCAGCAGGAGGACACAAACACTGCAGCTTCTACTAATTGCACAGGAAGGCAGAAGACTTCTAAAATTGCAAGATAAATTTTATTAGCAAGTCTTGGTATTATTTTACACTCTTAAAAATAATTTACATTACAACAAGTAGGTGGTTTCTTCGTTTTGTATGCTTGCTGAGATGTCAATGTGAAGACTGTCAGAACAGAGCATTTCTATTATATAATTTTTGTACTTGGAGCAAAGGTGCTTGCAGGATGTTGTATTCCAGTTTCTAATGAATAAACACTGAGGTTTTTATGTTTTATTCTTGCATTTTGTAAATTGCCTCGCAGCACAGATGGTAGGAAGTATTCTGAAAGAGCTGCAGTGCTAAGAGAACTGGACAGTTACTGACAGGACATTTTTAGTAGTAGTTATGCATGCATGTATGCTGTGACATTGAGCAGCTCTGGTACTTGGAGGTTCAGTGCCACAAAAATCTAAATGAAAATGGATTTATATACACACCAGAGTGAGTATCTATCTACCGGTGCAGGTGTATTTAGAGGTGATTTTTGCTTCCAGTTACCAATGAACAATTGTAAGAGGCAGCTGTCCATATAAAAGTGCATATGAACATGGAAAAGAGACATCTGAAGAAAATGTGTTCTGTTTAATTTCTGTCTAGAGCAGGATTCTGTGGTACTGTAAAGCATTTTCCTGTGCAATCCAGAACATGACTTTTTTTTCCTCATCATTCACAAGTAATCTCTGGAGATGAAAGACCCTACAGTTCCAGCCCCACCATATGGACAATGGCCAAATGTAGATCTCAGAGTCCTAAAATCACACAGGCTGTTTTCATTACAGAGAGGCAGGAAACATGGAAATAATGCTGCCTCTTCAGTCACGTATCCATGTTTCAGTAGATGGTGGGAAATACCAGCACTCCTCTTAGAATCACCAATATTGGAAAAGACCTCCAAGATCATCTAGTCCGACTGTTCACCCACCGCCAATATTTCCCCACTAAACCACGTCCCCCAGTACAACATCTAAACCTGTCTTGAACAGCTCCAAGGATGCTGACTCAACCACCCCCCGGGCAGCCCATTCCAGTGGCTGACCACCCTTTCAGAGAATAAATTTTTCCTAATATCCAACCTGAGCTTCCCCTGGTGCAACTCGAGGCCATTCCCTCTAGTCTTATCACTAGTTATGTGGGAAAAGAGGCTGATTCCCCAGCTCACCACAACCTCCTTTTAGGTAGTTGTAGAGAGCTAAAGGTCTCTCCTAAGCCTCCTCTTCTCTCAAGATGACGTGATACTTGTTCCTTTTGCATGTAAATGTGGTGTTGCTCCTCCATGCATCAGAGGAACAGCTTCTATTCCATACAATCATTTCCCTGCCCTACCTGCCCAAGGACATAAGAGAAGGCCGGAATTTGAAATGGCAATATTACCACTGCAGGTAAGGACAGCTACACTGAGATACATGTAGCAATGGAAGATCTTCTAGAAAGAAGAGTCTGACAGTGACTGGGAACCGAAACTATTACCTAGTTGGTATCTTCGTGAGGTACAGATAAAACACAGGGTAAAAAGAAATAGCCACTTATTCTGTATCTACTCTGGATTGTAGTACTGCTCAGCTGTGCATAATATTGTCCAGATCTATTGTATTTCATAGAATAAACAAGAGGCATTATACATGTGTATGGGGAAGCTGCTTTAAGCTGTTTCTAGCTATCCTGAAAGTGTGGGTTGGCTGATGAGGCAACTCTGGCACACAATTGATTGTAGACTATTAACCTATGCTCAGAAATCAATATTCACTTAACACCACTTTCTAACAGGCCAACGTAGCATAAAATAACAGCAGTTACACAGTGCACATGTTTACATCTGGAATAAACAGATCATGAAATAGAACTTGGCAGTGGAGGAGACTGGCAGGAGGTGAAAGGGGAAAACGACAACTTCAGTGCGTGGAGAGTTTCCAGCTAGTTCCAGCTCCTGGATGCTTTTGTAACTGAATGACCCAGGGGATCTGTGGTGAATAGAGCATCGCCTTCCCTAGGCATTCCTAAAAAGTTTTGGCCTGAGGTCTGGTAAAATCATCCTTGGCTAGGTAAATTTACTAGGGTTGAGAACAGGAATCCCTACTAACCCAGAAAACACAAGTCTGTTGCTATCCATGATAAAGGATGATATATATAGTTACAAGGGGCAAAACAGAAAGGAGCAAGAACGTAAACTGGAGTATAGTGTCTTCAAACTGGAATGGTATTTTTCATGTGTTTAAAAGAATGAATTAAAAATATATATAAGGGAACTGAAAGTAATTGAGAACTGGTGTTTTACAGGGATTTTATGTTCATGCTTACTTAACTTTACTTGCAACCACCCTGCAGTGAGGGCTCTTAATCTTCATCACAGAATCACCAATGTTGGAAAAGACCTCCAAGATCATCTAGTCCGACTGTTCACCCACCGCCAATATTTTCCCACTAAACCATGTCCCTCAGTACAACATCTAAATCTTTCTTGAACATCTCCAGGGATGGTGACTCAACCACCCCTTGGGCAGCCCATTCCAATGGCTGACCACTCTTTCGGAGAAGAATTTTTTCCTAATGTCCAACCTGAGCTTCCCCTGGTGCAACTTGAGGCCATTCCCTCTAGCCCCATCACTTACACAGGAGAAGAGGCTGACCCTCACCTCACTACAACCTCGTTTAATGTAGTTGTAGGCGGTGATAAGATTTCCTCTGAGCCTCATTTTTTTCCAGACCAAACAATTCCAGCTCCTTCAGCCACTGCTCATAAGGCCTGTGCTCCAGACCTTTCACCAGCTTTGCTGTCCTCCTCTGGACACACTCCAAGGCCCTGATGTCTTTCCTGTAGTGACTGGTCAAAAACTGAGCCTCACCGGAGCTGAAACACAGGGCATATCACTTCTCTGCTCCTGCTGGCAATGCTATTTCTTATACTAGCCAGAATGCCTTTGGTCTTCTTTGCTGCCTGGGCACACTGCTGGCTCGTGTTTAGCCAAGCATCAATCAACACCCTCAGGTCCATTTCTTCCAGGCAGTCTTCCAGCCACTCTGCCCCGGGCCTGTAGTGTTACCTGGGGTTGTTGTAGCCAAAGCACAGGACCTAACACTTGAGGATGGTGTGCTGTACTCTATGCTTAAGGAAGAGCTCAAACATATAGGGTGGTAGGAAACAGTGTCATGTGCATCCCTGTAGATAGAAAACTAACCCCACACAAGTTCTGACAGAATGCAGACTTGTTTTAAAATACCATGATTGAATATTAGCCTGACTGTCACTCAAAACACTAAATGTGGCAGAAGCAACGGTGGGCACCAAATCTGCATCTCTCAGTGCAGACTGACTGGAGGAAAGAGGGGCACAGGTCAGGGAGAGGTGTTCAGTGACTGCAGTTACAAGGCTAAGGCTGTTCCCTTCCCCTTTTACAGAGGCCTATTGTTTCTTGTGGGTAAATCAGTAATGGGAGATGCCTGGATATGGGGTAAGATTAATAATATGGGAAGGAAATATGTCACATGCCAAGTTAAAGTGGGCTCAGCAACAGGGGAAGGAATAGAGACAGAGATGTCCAAGAAACAGCAGCTCCAGAATATACAGAGGAGGCCATAGGCAAACTGCTGTGTTCAGAGGTGTCTTGCTGTGTCTTCACTTCAGCCACCTAGGAAATGAAAAGGAGTAATGAATCCCAGTTAGTCCCATTCACGCTCAAACACCGATAGCAGAAGGGCCTCAAGCTCTGGACACTGATATGAGACTGTAGAAAACTTCTGCAGCCAGACAGCATGGACTGCAATTTCTGCTTGTCTGTGGAAGGAATATCTTGAGTCAAAGCAGTCTATGTTTCTGCATGCACATGGCATCCCTCACTTTGATGTCCAAAATCACACAATTCCAGATACAAGGTTTTTGAACTACTTTCTCTAGTCAACTGGACCTGACACTGGAGGCAACAAAACAATGCATACCTGAGACATCTCTGAAGCAAGAGATGTGCTGGCACTGTCTCCTTGGAAACTTAGGGAAGATGAATAATACAAGTCTTTTTGTCTTTCCAGACCTGTCAGCTTCTGGTGCATTTGAGACCAAATAGCATTTTCTGCAAACAGAAGCAAAGCGAGAGTCTTACTGTTCTTACTTGTGTATGTAGTATCTGAGGTGGGATGTTCAGGTTGTAGGTGTATCCATAGTGCTGTGTGTAAGGCTTTTTGGTACAGCAGTAGGTAGATTTAAATATTAATCTTCTATCTAAAGATGATATTTTCATTGTTTGATATACTTCAGAACCTTTTACAAAACATAAAATATTTAAATCTTATTAAGGTCTGTTGCTAATATGCTAGGGAGATAAAAGAAATACCACTTTAGGATTATATACATCATAGAACATCCTAAGTTGGAAGGGATCCACAAGGACCATCGAGTCCACCTTTTAGCTCCACACAGGAAATATTTGGACATAACCTGATTTTTGGAATTGCTATGCTGCTGAATCTGAATCTACTGACAAGGACTGTGTCAGGAGCTACTCATCTTGGCCAAATAAGGGCCAAAGACAAGCACAGGTTAATCAGAAGGCTGGAGCACCTCTCCTACGAAGATGGGCTGAGGGAGCTTGGCTTGTTCAGTCTGGAGAAGAGAAGGTTCTGGGGAGACCTTGTTACAGCCTTCCAGTATTTAAAGGAGATTATAATCAGGATGGAGAGCAACTTTTTAAACAGGCAGATAGTGATAGGACAAAAGGAAATGGTTTGAAACTATAGGAGGGGGGATTTAGATTAGATGTTGTGGAGGTAAAAACCCACCGAGAGGGTGGTGAGGTGCTGGAACAGGCTGCCCGGAGAGGTTGTGGATGCCCCATCTCTGGACATATTCAAGGCCATGGGCAACCTGATCTAGTGCTCGATCTAGCAATTGGCAACCCTGCCCACAGCAGATGATCTTTGACGTCCCTTCCAACCCAAGCAGTTCTATAATTCTATGAAAGGAACAAGAGTGGAAAACAAAGCACCATAATTCTGGTGCATTGATGTGACTACTCAACTGCCAATGGATACAGCAAGTCTGACCTCCCCACAGTGTTGCTTTTTGCAACCCGTTCATTTGTATGCTATTTGTAGATAGCTTCATAGTGTTTGAGATGAAAAGAAGATACAGAAACACTTCCAAAAGCAGATCCATGCTAGTCTTGTAGGTTGGTAAGGAGATCATGTAAATGCTGCAGAAGACAGAGAAGTATATGCTAGAGCAATGCTGCATAGGATCTTAAAATCAACAGGTTTTGAACTTTCCTGTGCTGAGTTGTTTAGTTGTTTCCCCAGCTCTGTGACATATTGCTTACCAAGGCATTTGTTGCTCTCAAACATGCCAAGTATCTGGTCACACTTCTCCTTCTGGTTGCCACTGCTTTCACAGGTACACCACAGGGAGACCTCCACACTGGAGTTACTGATGTAGTTGGGTGTCATAGGCGTGCCTGTCCCAAGCACCAGAAATGGGAATCAGGATTTACTTCATCAAATGAAAGAAGCATGGTGAGTCCCCTTATCCTAAAGGCAATGCTGCCCTGGAGGCAAAAGCCTTCCATTACTCAGAAGTCACTTTGCAGAGCCCCTGCAAGGTGACCCACATCTGGTGAACATATGTGCAGTCTACTGCTCTGTGAGAAAGGGTGGAGATCACTACCCCTGACTCAGTCAACCTGATGATGAAGCACACTGATAACCGAACTTTGTGCAAACATTAGATTGAAGGATGGGAAGCATATGCAGAGGTTCAATGGCAGTACTGGCACATGGCTCTCCTAACTCTCATTTTGCTGGCAGCACTCCGTGGCCAAATGCTTTCTTTGCTAAACAAGTGCTGCACACCTGCAATGTGCCATTCAGAGTAATGAGCTTATTTAGCATGAAAACATCATAGATGTCTGGAAAACCAGAAGATATAGTCTAGAATTGCAGCTTCTGAAATACTACTGCATTTTGTAGCTCCTTTGAGCCGATCTGAAAAAGTAAAAGCAAATTGGCAACCTGTAACTAAAGACAACCTTCTATTCAACAGCTGGTAGTGTCTTGTGTAACTGTTGTTCTGACTGGCTCTGAGAAGATAGTGCATACACAATGTTAAACCAGCATGAGTCTAAACAAGCAATAAGGGAGAGTCAGCCTTATCAATGATCTTACAACTGCACTCTGCTGTAACTGTGATACAGCTCCAGCAGCGGGAATAACTTAATCCATACAAGCCGAGAGAGACTTATTGGATGGGTATTTAGAGTACTTTCCATCAGCTGGTGATGCAAACAGGAATGCAAGAAACCCTGGCAAGTGCTGCTGCTTTGCCAGCAGAGGATGGGACAAAGCAGAGTGATAAATGCCACGAAGGAGCTCTCTTTGTGCTGCATTTACCTCAGAAACAAGTGGAAGCATTAGAGTCCATTAGGCTAAGGCATGTTCATTGGCATGCTGAGCACCATCACCTGCGGCAAAGCAAGACAGATCCTCTCAGCATTAACAATGTGGCTACAAGTTTGTTGCCTGAAAGTAACCCTACATAAGTTCCTGTGGGCATCACTTACCAATCATCCCCATGTAAGCCTGCAGGCATGCAGCGTGATTGTGCTGAGAGCAACCATCTGGGGACATATCTGCAGGTTGGCAGTTTTGTTGGAAATCAGCCAGTCGGGATCTGTGGGAATGAAAATGAGACTATCAGTGTCTATGTCACTCTCTTCTGGTGGCTGGTGCCTGCTGCTGCCAGACCTACTTGCAGATATGGTCTTCCAAGCAGGAGTCCAGAAGCCAAAGGCAATTAGGTTTGGTGCTATACTGAAAGGAACAATCGGGAACAATAGTTTTCCGGCGTCTTTCTCCACAGAGTTCATCTTGACATGGACAGAATAGGATCCTTCTAGTGAAATCCTCAGGGACTTTCTCAAAGAAATTTCTTAGCCCTCGATGGCATTTGCGACGGTCACACATGTCCTCACTTCCAGTCCCTCTGGTGCAGATTGAGGCATAGTCTGTGCGCAGCCGAACACACTTCTTGCTCAGATTACAGACATGAGTTGCCTTCAGGCATGGGTTTGCTGCATCTCCTGCTAACTGAGAGCCTATGAAGCCAAAATAAATCTGTAAACAAAAGAAGTGAATCTCCAAAAGAAACTTCATATAGAGACAGGAATAGCCCTTCCTCGATGGACAAACTGGAACATCAAAACGAACAAAGTCCTGCTATGTGCTTGTAGTAAGACATTACAGTGATGCTAGTTACAAAATCACATATTTTATTGGTTCATGTTAGGATATTTTTTTCAGAGAATACATCATTGTGAGTTATTCCCTCTTTCATGGGCCTAGGTCTGTAACTGTATTTACACATAAGAGTGCAAATACAGGCAAGCATCCAGAGCAGGCATTCATCTGATTAAAAGGACAATCACCTCAAATCATTATCATCAGTAATTTTTAGCCCCTGAAAAGGTAAGAAAGGTAAAGAATTGTATCATGTAGCTGTTAGAAACTATTACCTGATACCAGAGCTGCCAGTTCATTATAATCTGTTTTCCAGTGCTCTTCAATTGCTGGATTCTCATAGGGAGAGGTTTCCAAGTTGAAATAACCTGGGCAAGACAGAAGGTGTTTTATGCAATGAGAGACACGCCAGCTTTTTTTTTTTTTTCTTTTTTTCCTTATTCGCGTTTCTTCAGGCTGGAGTTCAGAGGTGCTCTGCCCTGTTGAAAGTCAAATACCAAGGATGGTTCTGCTAGAGATGCAAAGGTGTTATTGTATAGCAACAGCATCACATTTTGTCATTAGATTTCCTCTGGCTGGAATTTGGCCTATGTTGAAATTAGATTTTTTTCTGCCTCAGTGCTAAGGAGTTGTGCAGGACAGGTAGTTCCTGGTGGCAGGCCATTGGAAGCATCCCAGTAAAGCTGGAGGGAAACAAAATGCTGCTCAGGGATGCTATTACTGTATGTGATAAACCCATATCCATTTTCAATGACAGACATAGACATTTTGAGGTGATTTTCATAGAACTACAGTTAAGTAATTGTCTCAAGTTGCTACCTTTGTTTGTCAGACTCCCTGGTGTATTTCTGAGAGACAAGTCTCAGACCAGATTGGTTTTCTATGTGTATCATACAGAGCAGTAATGACCAAACGGGTACCTTCAGTACTAGGAAGAGGCCTTCCACCACTGCTGTCAGGTGGGAGGGGCAATGTTGAGCCTTACTAGTACCTTCTAAATTTGTTTTATTTTATCTCACCATCTGTCATGCTGGAGTGAACGGTCCAGAAAATGCGCAGGCAATGCTCCTGTCTCTTCATGCGCCGATGGCACTTGCAGTGCAATAAAGAGCTGTTCCCAAGGTATAGCTCTGCATTCAGACATCTGACCCTGCTATCATGATCCAGCGCGACGAAACGCGTCTTAGCAAGGTCACAGTTTTCCAGAGTCCTGTAAGTGGCATTACAGATGGAGTCTAAGAGGCACAGCTGTTCTGCTACTATGCAGTCACTCCGTGGCAGAGCCAGGAAGTCTCCTGGTAAAGAAGGGAAAGGATTGTTAGGATTTCAGTCATGATAAATGCCACACAAGCACCTTGTCATTGTTTTGTAGGCATCCTCAGTTACAGAACTCCAGGGGCAGAACTGGTTGGGGTCCTTCCTACTGGAGCAGTGCAAGAGCTCTCTCCATTTAGAAAGAAAAGAATTAGTATTAGTGTGTGAAAGAAAGAACATAAGATTAATGATAAATCTCCAACATGATTTTGTTTAATAACATCCTCCTCCCTTTTTTTAAAAACCAACTATAACTCTGTCAGCTTGGCTGGGATCAGAGGTGGCTCTGTTTTCCAAGAGCAGTAAATCCCTAAGAAAACTTCAGCTTTGCTGAGGCCTTCTTTGAAGAAACTCACCTATCTGGGCACTAAGAAGCTTAGTGTGATAAACAGTACTAACACCACACTGTGTAGAGTAAGTCAGTACTCCTGCTGTTGCTAAGTACAGAGGTCACTCTGAAAGTAATGACTCCTATTTATTTCTGATGAAACAACAACAGATACAAAGAGCACAATAACACTATTTGATAAAGCAAATTCTCCGCTACAGAGCACTATTTTTCAACACAGTCACCACCATTAGCTCTGCATTTTCATCAGTGATGAACAAGAGCCTATTTGTTGTGCTCATAAAAGTCTACATCAGGGAAGGTGCCCCACTATCACCACTTCTGAAATATACCACCCACTCCTTACTGTTCTGACATCCAGCAAGCATCAGTTAAAGCCAATAGGTGCAATTTCTTCCACATGGGAGAATTCAATTCCACAACTTTGCTTCATATGCGCTTCCATGTCAGAGACCATTTGGTCAGACTGCCCTTCTACTGCCGTCTGTCACGTGGCAAGAAAATGTAATGCACTGTTGGTGGGAAGGTTCACCCACTGCTGCCATACTGGCAGCATCTGCCTCTGACATCATGGGACAACATCATCAAACAGGAGGCATGACTTTTGGAGCAACCCTTATGTATACCAGTCATTAAGAGATGCACTGAGAAAGCCATTTGTGGGTGTAAACGAAATTGATTTGTTGAGCTTGGAAACTTAATAATAACTATAGGTATTTTTTGCATAATAGAAGATACCTTTCATATTAAACGCAAGTAGCTTCATGTAGAAGAGCTGATAAGCGATCAGTTAACAGCGTATAGAACCAAACCGCTGGAATTCCTGCTCCACGTGCTGGGATGCAGGTTTGCTCTGCCAGCTTTCAGCTTTTTATCAATTGTGAACTCACAATTTAAGCTCTGTATGTATTTGTGTAGTATGTGCATTAATTGTATGTATATACACTGACACTGCCTTATGGAAGTATGAAATAATTTTAATTTAACAATACAATCTTCAAAACTTGATGACATTTTCAGCTTTTTTTATTTTTTATTTTTATTTTTAACTGTATGGACTGCTCTCTTGCAAGGATAACACTACGGGAGATACGCTGTTGTATTTCACAGATGTGTGAATTCAGTCTTTCTTCATCTCTGCAGTATATGGATCTGTGTTTATGCTATGAGCACAATGTGTCACGGAATGGTTTGGACTGGAAGAGACATTTAAGAGCATTTGGGTCCAACTTCTATGCCATAGGCTGAGATACCTTCCACTATGCCAGGTTGTTCAAAGCTCCACCTGACCTGGCCTTGTAGAACCTTGGAATAAGAACTGCTAACAGAGTTTACATGTAGGCTAGTAGGACAAAACTGCGCTCAACCTAGCATCTACCTTCAGTGCTTTTTGGATGTGTGATCTCATCTGTCACTCTCTTGTTCAGCGGGCACTGTGGTGCTGCTTCTGCCTGTCTTCACTGAGGACTAAAATAAAAAATCTTGGTGCAGCTTTTATTATCAGGTATACTGCCTTCACTGTCTGATTTGTTTACTCACTTCCTTCACTTCTGTTGGTCTTATCAGTTTATTTGCCATATAATTCCATGCTGGTCTGATTCTCAAGCTTCTTATTCTGTCTTCAGCCCAGTAATGCTGCCTTATGTGTTTCTGTCCCATTCATTCATATTTCTTGGCTTTCCTAAAAACTTCTCTGTTCATCTGGCTGTTATGTAAAGACTGCATGAGTTGGGAAGCTCCCTGAAAGACAAATCTCTTGCAAGAAATGCTTTGTACCACCACAGTTGGTTTTGGTTAGACATTCCGTCTTGGCACAACACAGATGAACACGCGGGGTGGTAATAGGTAATAATAGGTAATAGTCTCATGTGGGTTGGAAGGGATCTTAGAGATCATTGAATCCAACCCCCGGGATTCGAGCCTCTATGCTGCAGAGCGGCACTTCTACCACTTGCGCCACAGGGTATTCGAACCCGGGCCCTCCGGTGTTGCAAAGCAGCATTCCTACCACTGTGCCACCAGGGCACACATAATCACACCGGGGTGTGATTACATTCTGTAAGGCTACAAGCAGTGCAAAGTTCCAGAAGCAGTTTTCCAACCCAAATGATTCTACCTCCAGCAGGGCTTGGGATTCTAAGCTGAGCAAACTGTTTTACCTCACAAGGCCAGAGCAGAGTACAACTGCCCTCAGTGGATGCAGCAGCTGTTGTAGCAAGTTCATGAAAGGACAGGACACACTGCCAGCCTTACAAGCTCTGCTTAAAAATCACTAGAGCTTGAAGTGACATTTTCAAAACTTTACAACAATATCATAATTGACAGAGTAGGGCAGAGCTGAGTGTGGATGGACTGTGCTTCTACCACAGGCCTGTACCAGATGCTTTGGGTGAAGCTTCTGGAAGCGTCAAAGCAGAAGAAGTTAGAGCAGTCCTCTTTAACTAACAGAATTTAGTAGCTACACAATCTCGATCCCTAGCGCAAAAAGTTCATTGAAAATAAAGAGTTATCTTAGTACTTACAATGCCAGATAACCAGGTAAAATATCTGGTACTGTATTAGAAAGCTCTCTGGTCTAGGTTGCAGATAGCACTGAATGTGAGTGTATATCAGAGCCCCTTTAGCTAAATGAAAAGTTAAAAGATAATAATCACTTCACAAACAATGGCTACTTATTCCTTAGAAAAATAAAGTTATAGTTAATATAATGCTCATTTATTCTCACTTTTGAATCCACGTCCTGTCACATACCTATGAAATTACAATTAATGTTATTGTTAACTTAGTATTCCTTGTCATCCACGCTAGTGAAAGAAAGGACAATTGCAGAAGGGAAACTTTATTTATTAAGAATAGATTTAAAACAAGCACTAGTGTTTGGACAATGGAAATTTGCGGGAAATCTGTTGTAGTCATGAGGCTGCAGATGCTACTGAGGCCACAGTGCAACAGCTCGTCTTTATAAGACTCGTAATATTGAGCAGTTGCATTTTTATTTTTATTTTAATGCCAAGCACTGACATCTCATAGGTAGGGTCAGGTGCTTCACAGCACGTCTGAAACTTCTGTATTTTTTGCCACTGCAATTATGAAGACTGCTCAAGAGATGCATATGAAAGAGGAATCATTTCTTCCCTCAAGATCTTGTGACCTGGCAATACCAGAGTGCAACGTAAGACAGATGCATCTTTGCAGGGGCTTCCTGGACTGGTCTTTGCAAACCTAGCCTCATCAGAGTATCAGTCTGAAGCGATTCAGAGGGGGAGTGCATGGAAGATGGGTTTAAAAACAACAACAACAACAACAGCTTTCGGCAAAGATATCTCAGATTCTGCGTCTCCTCCAAGAGCTAGAACTGATGCTATCTTTATTCCCGAAAGGGATGCCGTCTTTACGCCGCGCTGAGGGATCAGCTCCTGACATCGGTCCCTCCCGGCTGCGAGCGAGAGGAGCAAACCGCCCTCCTTTACCTCCGCGAGCTTTGCCTCGAGGAAATTCAGCTCCCTTCCGCAGAGCATCCAGCCACTTTGGTCACATCGACACTCTCTATTCTCAGCGCAGGTCAAAGCAAGCAGCGCGCATTATGTGCTTCGGAATACGGCTCCTTCGCAGCGGAGCCGCTGCCGGGCAGCGGACGGGAGCCCCGAGTCCGGGACGCGCCCCGAGCTCCGCACTACCCAGCCTCCCGGACGTGACACCGAGGGGTGCCGAAGCGTCGCCCCGCGCGCATTTTCTGCCGGACGCCAGCAGCTGTTTGGGACAGGACAGGACGGGACGGGATGGGACGGGACAGGACGGGACGGGACGGGACAGGACGGCAGCACGCAGCTTCTCGCCGCCCGCCGAGAGCGGGACGGACACACGCCGCCGCGATGCTCTCCCCCACCAAGCCCTCCCGCCCGCCTCCCCGTGCTGTTCGTTACCGGCTCGGGAGAGGAGCAGCCCCAGGAGCAGGGCCAGCCACATGCTGCAGCTCGGCGCCGGCGGCCGCTCGCTCCGGGCGCTGGAGCCGCCGTTCACATCCCGAACGCTGCCTGTCGGCGTCCGAGTGGCCGCCCCCCCGTCGAGGTGCAGACGGCGAGCACCGCCCCGCGGCACGGCCCGCCCCACAGAGCGGGGCTGCGAGGAGGGGGAGGAAGCAGCGCGGCTGCTCTGAGGGCGACGAGGGCGCGGACGGAGAGCCGCGGGGTGCGAGTGAGGAGCGCGGCCCGGAGAGTGTTTCAAACGGGGCCCTCGGAAAGGCGTTACGGAAGAAGTGCGTTTGTTGGGTGGGTTGTTGGCTCGCGGTACGCCCAAGCACTGAGGGTACGGCTGTGGATGCTTCTAACTTCGTGAGGAGAGCTCAGAGGAGTCTGCTTTGTTAAAAGAAAGTGAACATTAATCTGAGAAGATTGCCTGGCAGGGGACAGACGCTGGCTAGTTCTCGAGTCGATTCCCTTGATGCTCCTTTGTTCTGCCGAAGGGATGGTGTGCACTTTTGGCTCCTTCCCATTGACTTTGCTGTGAAGGGTCTTATTTCAGAATCTTACCTGTTGTGGGCTTGGCTTCTGCTGAGCTGTTTC
The DNA here is from genome assembly GCF_054131305.1 of Coturnix japonica. Taxonomy (NCBI): domain Eukaryota; kingdom Metazoa; phylum Chordata; class Aves; order Galliformes; family Phasianidae; genus Coturnix; species Coturnix japonica. Next base: position 1,510,403 of record NC_140680.1, on the reverse strand, counting down.
ACTGTGTCCTGTTGAGCAGGACATTTCTGGGAGCCTACTCAACATTGAGGCAGCCATGTTTCTTTTTGAACAAATCCTTCTGTTTAGTTTCCATACCAAGATCAAATTAACCAGTGTGAAAAAAGTAACAGTCTAACATGTACATGTACATTAACGTATGAAAATAAGTTGAGCTTTTGGCAGAACAGTTGTTTGTACAAGGAGAAGGACCGACTCCATCTGTCCAAAAAGCCCAGCAGAAAGGGTAGTAACTGTGCAAACACATTAAGCGTTCACAGTCCAATTCAATGCTCCTCTCCTGTTCCTGGGTTTTGAAACAGATTTGTCCTTCTGCTTACTGCTGTGAGAGAATTCTGGTTATGACCAAGTTGTCCACAGACTCTGGAGGCTCCCACTTCTTGTGAAAGGAGAGAAAATATTCTCACCATTCTCAAAGTCCTTATTAAAGTTTAATGGCTGGGGGAACTCAAGGCAAATGGTGGAGGGAACGCAGCCTTTTTAACTTTGAGAATTGTTGTTTAACTTTGAGAATTCAGTTGTCATTCAGGGAGGACTGAAGATAAAACTTGGAGCAAGGAGGCTTATTTATACGAAGGTGTGAGGTTATAGCAGCCCAGGTATCCCTCAGTGCAGGAGTACAAATGCTTCCAGAGATTTGTGGCCAACATTACTGCCTCTCTTGGTACAGTTGAAGATGACAACAGCCACAGGAGGGGAAGTTCTGCTAGGCTGTATAGAATAGCACTTTAACCTCATTACGCATTTCAGAGAGTTGAATAATTACCAGTCTTTCATGACTAGTTCTTTCATCACTCTTTCTGTTTGTAGTTCTATAGGTTAACTCTGACCTGTGGGAACCATCTACCAGTGTAATGTTTAATATCACACAGATCAGTCTCTGATTCCCTGCCACTTCCAGGCCTTTGACCTACTAGAGCAGCTGTAGAAACTGTGTTCAACACTGATCTGATTTCCTCTCTGTTTAGCCTCAGTTTTATGTTATCTATTTTACTCTTCATGGTATCACGTAGGTCTTGGCTGGATTGGGGTAAGTGATGTCATGAAGTCCTGTGTCATGGAGTTCTCTCTAGAGCTCACTCCATGACAGCGGGAACAAACCTGGGGAGAGAAGGAACAAAGTACCTCCCCTCTCTAACAGCATGGTGTGGAGTGGTGCAGCCCGGCCCGGCCACCTGGGCTCCAAGAGAGGGGAAGGGAAGGGAGATTGCAGATGGGTCTAGGAGGGAAAAAATGAAAAAAACCAGCGATCTGAGAACAAACGGCAGCTTAATGAACCCAATAACACTAAACAACAATGAGAGAGTTTCAACAAGGAGAAAAAACAAGTCCAAATCTCACCGGTGGGCTGAGGGAGGCTGTAAATTCCAACCACGGTGCCTCCTCGCAGGGAACCGAGAAAAACCTGTCCCCTTCCCAACCTTATCTCTGGTGCCGCTTCCCTCCTCTCATGCCCATTGAAGGCAGTCCACCAAAAAAGAAAAGAAACAAAACAAAACAAAACAAAAAAACCAAAAACAAACAACAAAAAAACCCAAACTTGTCTCCTTAACTCCCATTATCCCACATTATGTTCTGATGTGGAATAGCAACACGAACCAAGTTACAGAACCACAGCATCCTGAAATGAAACTGACAGAATTGTGAAATATAGGAAGTAAATTCTTCTCAGATCTTTGTCAATATCTTACCTTGCCCAGAATGAAAGCCATAATCCTGTGTGTAGTTTCAGGGTTGTATGGGAGTTAAACACATGCAGAAATCAGTCACTTTGTTCCTTTCTTTCTTGTCCCCATGGATTTGTACTTAATGTCCTGTCAGTGCCTCCTGCAGTAACCACTGTTCTATTCATAAGACTTTACCATCACTCAGGTACTTTCTCTCAAATACAATCTCTAGATAACTGCTACTATTTACATATGGGATCTTGAGGAACAAATGTGTTCAAATTCACCAAGGAAGTCAACTTGCTTGTGAATTCTTTGAGTTCAGAGCTGTGCAGTCACACTCTTCATAGTCAAGAGAGCATTTGTTCCCCAGCAACTGGTTGGAGTGTGTCATCTCTGCACATGTATTTGTAATGGGATCTTATGACAGAAGAGCTAAAGGAAATGTTCAGTAATGTCATGGTCAAGTAGACACGAAGTTACTTTTGAACCAGAGCCAGTGTTATTATAAAAGCTGCATTCCCCTACTTCTGAGCCCTGATCCCAAGAAGATAGACTTCTGACTCCAGGAAAAAAACATTTCCTCAGCTTTTATTCTCAGAGGTAAATTATGCCCTTCCTGATTTGTGTTGAGACTGAAGAGGACAGCTATATGCAAGCTGATTGGGCATCAGATTTGCATTGCCCATTTCATAATTATTTCATCCTCAGGGATGTTGTGTGGTTTTGATGATTACACTGAAAATCATCAGTCAAAGAGAGCAAATGCTTTTACAGCAGTCGCAGGAACTCTCTCACTACCCTGGTACACTACGAGCAGCAAAACTAACACATCATCATAGTATCATAGTCTCGTGCAGGTTGGAAGGGACCTTAGAGATCATTGAGTCCAACCCCCCAGGATTCGAGCCTCCTGTGTAGCAGAGAGGCACTTTTTTCCTCTCCTCACCACCTTACCTTCCCTCTGGAATACAGCTGTACTTTGCTTCTCATTTTTGTTTCATCATTCATGAGTATGGAGGATCATCTCGTCTTTGCAGTGCAGATTACAATCCAACAGCCTCTAGTGGAAAATATTAACACCTAACCTCATGCAGAAGACATCTCAAACCACCCCAATAGAAATAATTTTACTTCCTGTATGCACATGAACACACATTATCTCAACTGTTTTTTTTTCTATGAACCAGCTGACATATTGTTAAGAAGTAGAAATGACTTTCCTAACATTTTGGTGGCATCTATTAGAATAAATAGATTCATATGGAGTGAACTCTGTAAAAATAAATCTTAGAGCCTACAACTTCATAGAAAAAAAGATATTACTGAAATTAGTTTACTGTTACATTGCAACTGAGAAATCAATATGCTGTTAACAGACTGCTAAACTGGGACATAGAGCAATGTCTACTCCAAGGTCATTCCATGAATCTCTATAAGAGTTCACCATAAAAGCTAAGAACTCTGAGCATTACTTCTTTCCTCTGAAGTGTCTATTTGCTTTTCACCTCAGTATAATAGATACTTACTCGCATTCACACCAACTTGTTACATCTTCAAAGCTCCAGCATGCTTTGGAGCAAAGGGGGATATCTGACTAGCTGCTGATTAATTAGAGAGAATGTCTATTCCAAGTACTGCATGTACCACACGTGCTTTATCCAAATGATTTTTATAGTACATTCTCTATTGTCTTTGTCTAATACTGCATTTTCTTTCTTCTTTCTACAAACAGCAACTCTGAAAACTGGAATGTTTCAGCTTTTCTAATACACTTGGCTCAGTATTGGATTGGAAAAATAAAAAAAAAAGCCTGGTGTGCTTCACCTTGGGTAAACAGGCTTTTGTATTATCTGTTTTGGGGCCCATAAAGGAATAGATGATGTTGATCCACTTTCACTCTAAGGCAGACAAATGCCTTCATGTGCATAGTCGTGAGGGTGGCTGACAATGTTGATGAACTTTATAACTATTTATAACTATTAACTCACAACTCTGACATACCACTTGCCTACCTGTTGCATTTGTGTTGAACAGTTCATAAAGAAACTTCCAGGAAGTCAGGATCAGAGCATGAACAAAGGCCTTTTGCTGCACTTCCTGTGGCAACAAGAACTTTGATGAGGGTTCTGATGGGAGTGATTGCATATTTCAGGTTGAACAGGGTAGTCCTGGTGGATGTCTAGTCATTGCAATAGCTGTACAACTCAGTTTTCACACTTCTCCACAGTTTACCCAAGAAAAATCCAGACAGACCTTTCTGATGTTCCTTGAAATTCATTAAAAAGATCTCAGTCTTCTCCATTTTGCTTTCAGCTTATGAAGAACTAGGCACAGTACAAGTTTTTTCCTCTATCAAGGTTTGGATACATCTATGCTAATTCTAATCATAGAATTCTAATCATTTGTGGAATGGGGAATCTGTTTACCATGCTGATGCCATTTTATCTGTTGTTCCTCTCTTTGGTGTCTGGAAAATCCCTGTGGTACCTGCAGGAGGATATCGTTTCACACTCATCTGTTTAAATCAACAGCAATGGACCTTTTTTTTTCTTTATTGGGGAGCCCTTTTGAACAAACCAAGAGCACAACATCTTAATTTCCTTCTGAGATGACTATATAGCACTGTACTAGAACATGCAGCAGTGATGTGCTAGCCATTTCTTCTCTGCATCTGGGACTGCCACTGCCAATGAAGAGTGAGACTGAGTAAACAAGTATTGTTTGTTCTGTATGCTGAGGTGCAGCGTCTGATGTATGGATTCAGATGTGAATGATCCAGATCATTTATTACAAGTTCTCACATCACTTACATACGTTCACAAGTTTCCTTTTTTTAGCTTTCCCACTCACCCCTACAACTTTCCCATCCACATTTATGTGGCAATGGAGTATTCTACAAACACTCCTTAACTCCTTAGCATGTGGGTGCTAATCCAGTCAGAGCTATGAGCCATTCCTTTCGCTTTTGCTCTTCTTTGTGTCCTTGGTTCTCATGCTGCTCTAACTAGTTTTGCTTGTTTTCCTACACCAAGGTACTTAGCGTACCTTATTTTATGTAGTACCAGTGTTCTGAAGGAGATGTACACTGGTGATTTCACTGCATTTTGCAAGATCTGATCACTGCAGTGCTTTTTGAGTCAGAGTTAGAGCATGCCACTTCACAATACAGAAGATGCTGAGACTCCAACAGCTGATTGTTTGTGAGGAGTGCTATCATGCTGGAGTACTACTGCAAGAGGCAGCACAGAGGAAGGCTGTGCAAATACTTCTCTGCCTGGGCTAATATTTACAGCGCCACACTCTGCTCTTTGCCGGACTGGTGACAGACAGCAGACACTCACAGCGCATATCAACATCTGTACACTACAGAAATATTAACCCAAAGTAAACAGTTCTGTAGAAGTTAATGTCTGTATTCATAGAAAACCAAACAAAAACCTCTTCCATTTCCTAGCATGAATGTTGGTTCCCTAAACAGCTCTGGCTACTCATGGTTGATTATGGTTCAGTCTTGACAGACAAAGCAGTTGCCTATAGTTTTCTGCCTCTGTACCTGTAATATTTGGCCACTTATGGCTCATATAGTTTAACTCTTTTGTTCCAACAAAGAAAACATTCAAATCTGCTCTTGTATTTTTGCCTCAGTATCATTCCCAGTGAGAATATCAGAGGCATTTAGGTGTGGATAAAGAGTCATATAACTCAACATATAGACTACATCTTCAGTAAAAATAATTGACCCCGACTTCCCACCAGGTGCCCAATCACTGCTTCAGGCAATGACTCAGCATTTCTGCTACAATGACAAAGCCAAACCCGTGCTGATAATGGGCAGATGACTTACGAAGTGGTCATGGCCACAGTTGGTGATGTGGGTGGTTCAGACTGGATACTATGAAAATTATTTTGGCCAGGAATCATAGAATCATCAGTGGCTCTTGCCTTATCCGTTGATGCAATTACATCATCAGAGAAGGTTGCTAGGTTGGTTGTATGGGAACTGTTGAGTCAGAGCCTGAAACACTGAGCACCAGGGGAAAGGACCAGGTTAGCCCTGGGAGCACAGGTGAAGGCAATTCAGCTGTGTGACCAGAAGGGCTGCACCTCTCTTAGACCTCATTTAAGGGCCGACTGGCACCAGGGAAAGGTCTCTTTCTGGAGATTTCTCTTTGGTGGAGTTTTCTCCTGCAAACCTTGTGTCATTTGATATGCATGAGTAGTCTTTTCTTTATAGCACCTTTCTGTTGTGCTAGTCCTTCTATCATTGCACTTCAGTTGTAACACCCTTTCTGTTGCATGGATCTGTCCAATTGCTACATTTGGTCAAGCAGGATTTGCTCTTGGTTGAGCTATACTGATTCTCCTATATGGTCTTCCTATCTTTCATGTGTTTTAGTATTGCTTCACAAAGGATCTGTTTTGCGATCTTCCCTGGCACAGAGGTGAGACTGACAGGTCAGTAGTTCCTAGGGTCATTCTTTTATACCCTTTTAGAAACTAAGTGTGATGTTTCCTCTTTTTCTAGCTACTAGGAACTTCACCCGATTGCCACAACTTTTCAAATAATATAGAGAGTGGCTTGGCACCTACATCAGCTAATTCCCTCCAGACTCTGGGATGCTTCTCATTGAAACCTATAGACTTCTGAATATGCACTTTTCTCAGGCAGTCATAAGCCTGATCTTTATTTACAGTGGGAGAGACTTTACTTCCCTGATCCTTTCCTACTAATCCAAGTATTTGAGGGCTGTGCGGTGAACAGTTATCAGGGAAGTTGGAGGCAAAAAAAGCTGGTTAAGTACCTCAGCTTTCATCTTGTCTGTTGTTACCAGCCTGTCTGTATCATTGACTAGTTGGGTTATGCTCTCTTGGACTTTCCCTTTCTGGTTGAGGTACCTGTAGAAGCCTTTCTTGCTTTTTGGCATCCATTGCTGAGTTCAGTTCAAGCTGGGTACTGGCTTTCCTGACCCCATCCCTACACAGCATAGCTGCCTCCTTATATTCTTCCCATGATACCTGTTTTCCCTGACCGCAAATTTTCTTCTTACTCTTCACTTTGTCCAGTAGGTGCAGTTCAGCTTTGTTAGTCTCTTGCCCGTCTTTCCTGACTTGCTACACCTGGGGATGGAGAGCTCTTGTGCCCTCATCAAAGATTGGTGAGCTCTGCTCCACACCCATGCCCATGAGGACAGTTTTCCAGTGTGCTTTGTTGATTAACTCCCCGGAGAGCTGGAAGTTAGCTTTCCTGAAGTTTAGCTTCCTAGTTTTACTCTTCACCTGTCTCATGTCCTTTTGAAGCATGAATTCAACCATAGCATGGTTGCTATGGCCCAGGCAGCCTTCAATCCTGATGTCATCAATCAGCTCATTTACATTGGTGAGCAACAGCTTCCATGTTGCATCCCCCCTGGTGGGGCTGTCATTTTCTTGACTCGAGAAGTTATCCTCATGCATTCCAGGAGCCTTCCAGATTGCCTGCAGCTTGCTGTGTTACTTTTCCAGCAGATCTCTGGGTGGCTGAAGTCCTTCAGCAGGGTGAGCACTTGTGATTGTGGAAATCTGTGGAGCTGGAGGTAGGAAGCCTCATCAACAGGCTCTGACTGACCTGGTGGCCTGTAGTAGATACCAATCATAAGACTCCTTTTGCTGCCTCAGTGTTTGTCACCCATAGGCATTTAACTTGCTTGTGACTTTTGTGCAAAAACAAAGTTGGTGCAGTGCTGGAGTAGGTTATCTGCAGATGTGTTGGAGATGCATTACTTAAACACTTTCAAAACTTGTACGAAAAGCTGTAGCAACTTTCTTTTGTGTTGGTGGTAGTACTGCCTTGAACAGATGTTGGACTAGAGACTATGAAGCCCTTCCCACTGGCTAGTCATGGCAGTGGTTAGAGTGCATGTGTCTAAGTGACAGACTCTAGTAATGAGCAGCTCTTAAGAAAACTTCTTTGTAAAAGGAAAGCTAAATTTTTTCAAGAGAGCAAAGGAGCTCCTTCTGAGAGCGCTGTTATACCACCTTACATCTCCTTTACTTTTCCAGAGACAAGAACATAGAACAAACAATTAACTTTAATAATGCCACACGTTGTCACAGCAGCTGCTTTCTTTCTCTTTCTCCCAGGTGAAGGTAAATTAACATACAGAACTGTGGATGTGGCAATGGCAAGACAGAACTAGGAAGACACTGTAATGCCCTAGGGGTAGCAGCTGTCCAGAGGCACATATATTGAATATTGTTACAGAAAAATAATGGGATCTAAATATTTTACTGTTTGTGTAGGTTGGCAAATTACTTAAACAGATGTGAGAAGAAGTGACAGAACATGTATTAAACTATTTTCCCTTGATTCCTTAGCAGCCCTGCTTCTGCTTTCCACAAGAAAATTGGCTGGGTTTCTATACGCATCAAACTATAAGACAGGACTTCCAAGCACCCTAGTAGGAAAGATCAGTGATAGCACCCTGCTGCCACCTTCATTGCCTTCAGCACAGTGAAAGGCAGCATTGGAGGTGGCAGTCTCCTGTGACTGGGCTTTATTTTCAGTACTCCCCCACATTTTCTTCTCTCTGCTTGTAAAACAAATGGGAATATGGCAGGGCAGCTGCACAGGATCTAATGTTTACTCTAAATCTTATCAACAGCATTAGGTACTTTAGAGTCTAACTGGAAAGGCCTAGGTATGAGCCACTCCCACATGGCAGGACTTTGGACTACAGCAGAGCTTCTGTGTCCATATGGCTCTGCCTTTTCTGACCCTGGTAACAAGGTTTCTGTGATTTCTAGTTTCTTTCTTTGCCCTTAAAAAACCCTCTCCTTCACAGTTTTCTTCCTTTCTCTCATATTCTTTTTAGGATCTGAGTATTTAATGGCCTTAAAAACTATCAGCAAGGTAATGTTGGCAGCCTAGGAGGATAACTTGCCATGCACACTATTCACAGGCCTTTAAAATAAGAATAATAATTCTACATAGAGGTGAAGGTCAGTCAGCATAAATGTAAGGGGAGAGACTGCATTGCATGTTCAACGTGGTCCCTAACACTAAGGCTGTTTAGCTAGTAGGTGAGAAGTTAAGATTCTACATGTAAGCCAAAGCTGTCCCTCTTACTTTTTGTTGCAATATGTAGGCAGTTTTTTCTTTTGTTCTTTAAAACAAAGCCGTGCTAAAAGGAAGCTGTGTCAGTTGCTGAGGCACCATCACAGGTATGCTCATGCTCCTGTTTTATAGCAGGCCAGGTACACTGTAGTTAAATGGAAGATACTCGAGTTAGATCCTTAGGGCCCTGTGCACTGGGAGGCCACGTGGTTGGGAAGGACAGATACCTGGAAGTAAAACATTAAATGAGTACTGAACCAAGAACCAAGTCTGCTTGATGAACATGTACACGGGGGTGTCTGTGCTGGAGTCTGTAGCCTAGTTAAAACCCTGTGGGGGAGAAGAAAACCCCATCATGCAGCATTAAGATAGCTCAGGAACACTAGATATTCTGCTGCACTCTGAAGTTTCTGTTTAGGCCATCTCTCAAGAAAGAGCTGTCTTTATTTCCTTTTTTTTTTTTCTTTTTTTTTTCTTTTTTTTTTTTCTTGAGGTGGGATATGCTGCAATAGCAGTTGGCTGCACCAGATAGTGAATATGGTCCTCAGTATTGTTGCGGGAGTGCCACCTGGTGGGTCCCTTCCCCACATGTGCACAGAAGCCCTGAGCCTTGCTGGGTGCATGGCGGGGGGGGGGGGGGGGGGGGGGGGGGGGTAGGCTTACCTGATAGTCACCTCAGCCTAGAGGTGCCTAACAGGGCTGCCTGGATAATACTATGAGGAACAATACTATGTTTACCTACTGTCTCCAGAGGATGCACATGAAACGTATTTTTTTTAATTTTTTCCTTACAAGCATGATCTTCAGACTCTGTTGCTCTCAGATGGAGTTTGTTGAATAAGATCTGATAAATTAATGTGGAACCATCTTCTGGGAGTAAAGCTTTCTTAAGGGTCATACTCTGCAACAAAGCAAGTATCAGCTGCAATATACAAGCACAGCAACTCTACTCCATAGCTCCACAGTGCCCATGTGTAGGCTGTCAGGCTGCTTCAGTCAACATTGTGTGAGCTAATTTTTGTGTACATCTGCACAGACACAGATGGAGCTGCTTCTAACCAGCATTCCACCTTGTCCTATTGCTACCAGACTTGTGTAAAAAGTCAGTCTTCCTCTAAGTACTGGAAGGCCGCAGTGAAGCGTCCTTGGAGCCTTCTCCAGACTGAACAAGCCATGCATCTTCAGTCTGTCATTGTAGGAGAGGTGCTCCAGCCCTCAGATCATCTTTGTGGCCCTCCTCTGGACCCTCTCCAACAGCTCCACATCTTTCTTATGCTGGGGGCTCCTAACCTGGATGCAGTACTCCGTGCGGGGCCTCACAATGGTTGAGTAGACAGAGACGATCCCCTCCCTTGCTCTGCTGCCACCCCTCTTTTGATGCAGCCCAGGATACTGTCGGCCTTCTGGTCTGCAAGCCCCTAAGTCCTTCTTGGCAGAGCTGCTCTCAGCAAGTTCTCCCGGTCTGTATATGTATCTGTGATTGCCCTGACCCAAGTGCTACACCTTGTACTTGGCTTTACTGAACTTCATTAGGCTTATGTGGGTCTGCCTTTTGAGCTTGTTTGGGTTGCTCTGGATAGCGGCCCTTATCAAATTGTCTGTCCTGTGGATGGTGTGGGGGAGGGAAGAATATTACTTTTTGGAAAAGAGTCAGTTCACTGGCTAAAAGACTGTGGGCAGGATAGAGGTGTGCTCTAAGAACACCGGCTTTGGTCAAGTGCTCTGTGTGGAGCAAAAATTATGCTTCCCGAAGGGTGTATGGTGACAGCTGGCATGGCACGGATTGCTGCATAGCATTTGTGCAGCTGGCCATCACTGCTGAGATGTGTGCGGGTTTTCTGGTGACTCCATGTTTTCCTCTGTAGCCTTTCCCTGAATGCTGAAGGCACACTGTGCTGGCAGTCCCTCCACATGCATCTGGGTCAGTATCTCTATGGATTTTAGCCTCCACCCTCAGCCTTCCTCCTCCTCTTTTTTTTTTTTTTTTTTTTTTGGTCCTTTTTAAAAGAGCTATTTAAAGAGTTATGAGATAACATGAACATGAATGCGAAATGGATATGGCCAGCGATTAGTTTCCAAATGTGGGGGACACGCACTTATGCAGTAGTGAGCAGCGCTCGAACCCTTTTCTGGCTTTTCTAGTGCTCTAAAGCACTCAGACCTTCCTCCTGGTGCTACCGGGGTACGAAGCACGGGGCAGCCCAACCACGCCGCCCCACAGGGAAAGATGTGTGGCCTTCGCCACCGCCATCGTCCTCCCAGCGGAGCCGAGGCGGTAGTACCGCTCTCTAGAGGCGCCCCTGACCCCGCCCGGCCCTTACCGGGCAGCGCCGCACGCCGCGCAGCCCACGGCCGGGGCGCGGGGCGGCCCTTCGCTACCTGCGAGGGTAGCCAGCCCCGACTCCCGGCAGGGCCCAGACGCGGCGGCTGTGCGGGAAGGGCGCTGATTCCCGGCTCGACGGCGGACGCCGCTCCCGCAGGGCTCGGGCGAATCAGGCCTTGACCGAACAGAAACAGGGCCCGAACGGTGAGCGGCCCCGGGCGGTGAGCAGGGCCAGGCGGTGAGCAGCCGCAGGTCTCAGCGCAGCGGCTACCGCCCCTCGGCCCCAGCCCGGCCCCCCGCCGCGCCGCAAAGGTTTGTGGGGCGGGGCGCGGTGTCGCGCGCGGACGGCAGGCGGAAGCGGAAGAGCGGGGCGCCCCGTCTGCGACGCTCCTGCGGCTGCTGCGCCGCGCGGCGGGGGGCTGCGGCCCGGCCCTTTGCTTTCCCGCCGGAGCCGGCGCGTTCCTCCACGGCGCGGAGCGTTGGCGCGGCCCATGGACCGGCACAAAGTGAAGCGGCAGCGGCTGGACCGGATCTGTGAAGGTGAGGCAGGCGGGCGCCCCTCTGCCGCGGCGCTGCCGCGTGGGCGGTCCTGCCCCGTACTGCGGCCGCCCCTGCGCGGCGGGGATCCGGCCTCGGCGCTCCCCGCCCCGCCGGGTCCCCCCCGGCCGCTTCCCGGCGCGCTCCTCCTGCGGCGCGGTGCTGTGCGGCGCCGGTGGTGCCTGGCTCTGAGCCTCAGGCGGCGGTTCTCCCGGCAAGGGGCGGCCGGGGTTGGCTGTCGGGTTGGCTGTCAGGGGCACCGGGAGCTCGGAGCTCCTTCTGCGCGCCTAAGAAGGGAACGGAACCGCTCCGTGGGATTGCCGGGCCGGAAGGAGGCGGTGTAACGCACACCGGGCCTGAGTCGGCTGCTATTGGTTTTAGGATTCTGGAGTAAGATGATGTGTTTGCGAGTATGTCGTTAATGTAACATTATGAATGACTGAGCTTCATTAAAAAAAAAAAAAAAAAAAAAAAAAAAGATTTGAATCAGTGACGGTATGGGAGTGTTATTCATTTTTCCTCTTAGATTCATTTCCTAGTTGCTGAGGGACTTCTTGGACCTCAGATGAGGGCTCCAGAGTTCTTACCTTTCATGTAACCACTCCTGTTGACTTTCTTACTAGGCATAAGACCTCCTGCTGTGAATGGCCCAATGCCATCACGGCCACTGGTCGCGCTCCTAGATGGAAGAGATTGCACTGTGGAGATGCCCATCCTGAAGGATGTTGCTACAGTTGCATTTTGTGATGCTCAGTCAACTCAGGAAATCCATGAGAAGGTGGGGAAGAAAATGTGAGAGTATTTAAACATAAATCTCTGTCTCTTTGAGTACGGGAGCAGAAACTGATTTGGACTTTCTCTTGTAGGTGCTGAATGAGGCAGTAGGAGCTCTGATGTATCACACCATTACTCTGTCTCGTCAGGATCTGGAGAAATTCAAAGCCCTCAGGGTCATTGTGCGTATTGGCAGTGGCTATGACAATGTTGACATCAAATCTGCTGCAGAATTAGGTATGATGATGCCATGTGGGCTCTTTTTTAATCAGGATTGAGTGAGGAGTGTAACGCTGTATGTTTTTTTCTGCCTTTATAACTGAATATGTTTGTAAACCTTTACACGAGAAGATTTGGAGCTGTTTAGTGGGAGCTCCCATGGAGCTGCATATTTAGGTTGCAGGAAACGTCTGAGCTGTTAGGTGGCCTGAAAGGAAGGTTCTCAGATCTCAAACTTTTCTGCTGTAGAGGTGGGTTCTTTGAAACTGTCTGGAGTTCAGGAATTTGACATACAATGTCTGCATAACTTCTCAGAGTTTTGGATTGGTAGTGGGAAAGTGATTGTGCAATCTGAAAGCAGCCTTCAAGTGCTGATGCAGGGTAAGCTCATTGTAGATGCTAGTTTAGTGTGTGTTTTTTTTTAATGTTTTTATAGCAGGTAGATTTTTATATAACATTTTATGGGTTACTTAAGAACTTTGGAGTTTAGGCATGGGAAGAGCCTCAGTATCAGGCGACATAAGTGGCTATTTGTTTGTATGGGAAATTGGTAATCACAGCCTGAACCTCTGATTAATCAGCTGAAGTGAGTGTTCTGCAGCTGTGGGAGCACAGGTGAGAGTAATTTAGCTGTGCTCCTGGAAGGGCTGGACCTCGACTCCACCTCCTCTAGACCTCATTTAAGGGCTGACCACCACTAAAGCAGTATCTTTTAGAGATTGCTCCCTGGTGGAGATTGTCTCAGTGTTTCCCAGCAGACTGAAGGCTTCCATACAGGTGAGGTTTTCCTGTAAATAACCTTTTGGATATTTACTGCCATCTTTATATTATTGTCACTGTACGTTGTTACCGAAGGTATGGTAGTGTGGCTTTTGAACTTTGTAGTTTCCTTAGGGAGATGGATCAGCCAAGAATCCCTTACCTTCTTTTTTGAGGCTGTTTCAGTGTTTTGAAAGCTTTCTTAATACAAGTAAAATTAAGCTTAAACTAAGTGCAAGTGTTTATATATAAAATTGCAATAGGCTATTCAGTTCCAGGGTCTGTAGGAACAGATGAATTGTAAATAAATGAAGAATGCAAGTTTGTCTAGTGCCTGATTGAAGCCTAAAGAATGTTTTCCTTTGAACTGCTTGGATAAGATTGCTGATTTCCTTGCAGGGTATCTGCCTCTTACCCAGCCATTACTCTTCAGGGCTGTGTTCCAAACCTAGTCCTTTCCTGGGTTTCTAGTGTTACCATGCATGTTTTTGATTCAGATTCAAAGCTTTCCTTTCTCATTCTGCACTGAACCAAAGCAGGCATAATTCTTTTCACCATCAAATTGCTTCTTGCCATTTTTGCTTTGGACAGCTAGTGTGATGCTTCTTACTCATAGCCAGATTTCTTTCTAGTGGACAACTCATGATTATTTCCATGCTTAGCCAGTCCCTTTAATTCATTCTGCGGTATGATGCTGTTTCTAACATGTTCCCAATTCTTTGATTTGTCCGAAGGGTTGTATATGTACTTTCTTCCACTCAAATATCGTATTGCATATAAACACAAATATGTGCCTTGTTATGTAAGAGAGGAATGCATGTGGCTTTTCTGAAGATGAATGAGCTGGTAACTAGTGAAATTAAAAGAAGTTTGTTGGGTTTTCCTGTCTTCTCTATTCATCACTTCCAAACACAATGTGTGGCATTGTGACACAATTATAAAGTGCTTGATAGATAAAAGAAGTTGTATCTGGGCTTGTGTATGGCTTTTGCTTTCCTAATTGGCTAGGAATGAAACTGTGATCTGAAGTTAGTTGAACATCTCCTGTGATGCACTGTTGAATTTCCAACCATTACCTAAATTTTGCCCCTAATTTTTAGATAGCTGGTGAACTTCTGAGGAGAAAAAGTTTGCTTGTTTTGACAAGTGGCTAGGGTCACAGTTCAGAATAGGCCCCTTTATTTTAATCAAGTTATTTTTGTTTCTTGACTGCTAAAAATTTTGTCAGATTAAAAAAAAAAATCTCTTAAAAAGAGGTATTACCCCTACTGGGGAGCAGAAGGCTGTTGAATGAAGGATGGTAGCAGTGAAGCAGTATTCTGCCTGCCTATTTGTGACTTTTGTTTTGTTTTCTTGGTGGGAGGGGCAGTTTGTTCAGGAACGATGGGGTTTTGTTACAATGCTCTGATGTCTTTCTGTTTTTCTGACTTTAATCTGTGTTTCCAGCGCCTTAACTCTATTGGTGTGCATTTACCCAATGGCTCTAGCCTTTGTTTTATGATCCCTTCTGGCTCCATGTTTTTCTGGAGCATGATTATTACATGTCATTATTTTTAAATGTAATTTCAAACCTTTGTGATTTTTCTCTACAGTTAATAAATTAATTAGTATTGCTCCTGCAGAAGCTGGTAGTTGCAGTCAGCATCTGGTCACTGAGGCATGAAAGAGCTTAACCATCTGTCACCTTAATTCTTCTACAGTCTATCCAAGAGTATCTCTGGAATGAGTGTATCTTTCAATATAGACCTTACAAAGTTTTCTTGTGTCACTGGTGTGATCTAGTTGCCCTCATTTCAGCCTGGTGTTTTTTTTTTATTGTTTTTTTTTTTTTGGTTTGGTTTGGTTTGGTTTTGTTTCTATTTATTTATTTTAGCTGGTTAGGGTGTCAAATTAATATCTGTATGTAAGGAAGGGATGATATTTCTTTTGGGTTAAAAAGCTGTCTGGTCCTGTTTACGTTGCTGTAGAACTACTTTTTGAATTGAATTCTGCATATCATAGAATCACAAGGTTGGAAAGGTCCTACAAGGTCATCCAGTCCAACCATCCTCCCATTACCATTGCTACCACAAGCCACTTAACCATCTCTCGTAGCTCCTCATCTGGGCACCTCTTGAACATTGCCAGGGACGGAGACTCCACCACCTACCTGGGCAGCCATTCCAGTGCCTGACCACTCTCTGAGAGAAAAAGTTCCTCCTTATGTCCAGTCTAAACCTCCTCTGGTACAACTTGGGACCATTTCCTCGGGTCCTGTTCTTGGTAGTAGTTCTGGAGCACCAAATTATGTTTCAGTACTTCTGCCTGGGGAGTTGTATTTTGGTTTAGTGTTGTGATGATAAAAATCTCATGAATTCTATGGCTTTGTAGGCATTGCAGTTTGCAACATCCCTTCCTCCTCAGTTGAGGAAACTGCTGACTCCACCCTCTGCCACATCTTGAACCTCTATCGACGTGTTACTTGGCTACATCAGGCTATGCGGGAGGGGAATCGAGCCTCAAGTGTAGAGCAGATTCGAGAAGTGGCTGGAGGTGCTGTGCGTATCCGTGGGGAGACTTTGGGCATCATTGGACTCGGTAAGTGATGGGGATCTTTGGACTGAGAAGTAAACTGAACGTCTTTGGGAACTAAAGGAGTCACAGACTGGAGAGGGAAAAAAAAAGATGATTCTACATCTGTTCATTGTGAAACACACTGACTCATAAGAAATGCTAGTGCCCTATTCTGTGATGATGAACATCTTGAAGAGTTGAGTATATGTCATGGGTTTGGGAATTTTTTTTCCTGATTGTTAGAATTGGAATTTTCAGGCAGCTATTCTCAGTGATTTTTTCCCTTATATACTAGGCTCTCTATCAGTAACACAGCTGCCTGGAAGCTTCCATTTCCTTCAAGTTTTTACTGCCTCTGAATCAAGGTACAGGCTTGATTTGAAAAAACAGAGCTTCTTTTAGGCTATTGCATGGGGAAGAGCTAGAATTAGCCACATGGGATCAACACTGAATTGCCTACTGTAGGTTGCTATGGCAATCCAGGAATGTCCAGGGCTGCATTACCTTGGGCCTTGGTGGTAAACTCCAGTGTAGGCTCCCAGTCTACCCCAGTATCTTGTCTTTAAAGTTTGTATTACCTTTCCCTGATGATTGTGGGTTTTCTTTTGTGAAGGCCGAGTTGGACAGGCAGTGGCTCTGCGAGCCAAGTCCTTTGGCTTCAACGTGATTTTCTATGATCCCTATCTGCCGGATGGAGTGGAGCGATCCTTGGGTTTACAACGAGTAGGAACCCTGCAGGATCTACTAATGCACAGCGATTGCATCACATTGCACTGCAGCCTGAATGAACATAACCATCACCTCATCAATGACTTCACTATTAAACAGGTGCAGCAGGAGCTTGATTTCCTCCACAGAACACTGTGGAAATGAATGCAAACAGAAACTGCTGCTTTCACAGAGGCTGAGAGCGTGTGAATCCTGCTGCCTCTACCGTGTGCCTCCTGCTGCCTTTGGAGGCTGGGAGCATGTGGATCTGGGTGCCTGTGCTTTGTGCTTATAGAATTTCTTGTTAAGAGAAAAATAGGGCTCTCTTTTCTTGCCAAGTAATCTGTTAAGAATTATTATTAAGAATGTTTTAAGTGATTAAATAATTACAAATTACCTTTAAAATTCATAACTGGCTTTACTGGTTACAGCCAGATCTGGTGTGGCTGGGACTGTGAGCTTCTTTACACTGCTCTGCCGAGGTCTTTCTGCCCAAGCCCGCTGCAAAGCCAGTCTTGGGCTCTACTCCAGTAGTTTGTGAATGCTTTACTATGCTTTCGTGAGAGACACCTGGATAGAACAGTCCAGTTTTGTATAGCTGTGTACTTGATTTGTGTCCTCTTTCTTCTTTAAAATAGTAGGATGAATACAGAGTGCAAAACTTGAGAGTTCCACTTTTGCCCTTATTGTCTGGTGGTCTTTGTTCATTTTAAAGGCAAATTTCTCAAGCATCGCTTGCAGGCAGTTCCCCTGTTGTTAGCTTTGCAGTGAGAGCACTCCTAGTTCATCCGGGCCTCATCACTGCAGGCTGCTGCTCATTTCCAGTAGACTTCCCAAGATTCACTTTTTTCCCCTGAAAAGTCTCTTTATCAACGCACTTAATGTTTTTCTTCTTCCAGATGCGCCAGGGATGCTTCTTAGTGAACACAGCCCGGGGAGGTCTGGTCGATGAGAAAGCCTTAGCACAAGCCTTGAAAGAGGGGAGAATCAGAGGAACGGCACTGGATGTACATGAATCTGAGCCTTTCAGGTAAAGCCGTGCTTGCATACCTGTGTTATCCCTTGATTCTTGCACTGGCTAATTCTTTTTTAATTTAAATTACAGTGATACTTGGGAGGACAGGTGGGTTTATCACTTCTGGAGAGAAACCCTTTTTTTTTTTTTTTTCCCCCCCATCCCCCCACAGCTTTGCTCAGGGGCCCTTAAAAGATGCACCCAATGTGATCTGCACCCCACACACTGCCTGGTACAGTGAGCAGGCTTCCATTGAATCCAGAGAAGATGCAGCTAAAGAGATCCGTAGAGCTATTACAGGTAATGAGGAAGACTGTGCGCTCTGTAGCTGCTGATGGATGTTTAGGTGCCTTTTTGTTAGTTCACTGCAAGGGTTATGGATTTGGAGCTGCTAATTGTTCTGTAAATATTAGGCTTGTTAACTAGTTTCTGGAACTGGAATGTGAGTTGATAGTTGTCTCTTTGCCTTTTGAGAATCTAGTAACTAATGCTGGAGTGGCACTTTCCTTCCTTTGGAAGGCATAAGAGTCACAGTCTTTTACTTACTACATTTTCTAAATTCTTTGCAATAATTCCTTTGACAGTTAATTTGTACACTTTTTTTTGGAGTAGCACATGTTGTCTCTTAGGGAAAGTAAGCCTTGGCAATTGCAGTTTATGTGGCCAGTGATTTCCCCAAGGTCACAGAAGTGGTAAGGAATGATTGGTTTCCTGTGCTGGGCAAGGTAAACTCTGAGCATCCTTATCATATGGGAGTAGATGGAAAAGACACTGAACGTTTCCTTCATACTTCTCTTCTGTTCATCTCCTGTTTTTATTTGTTTGTTTGTTTTGTTTTTCATTCTTGGTGTTCCCACAGGTCATATTCCTGATGCTTTGAGGAACTGTGTTAATAAGGAATATTTGCTGTTGGCAGCTCAGTGGTCTGGTATTGATCCTGCAGCTGTTCACCCAGAACTCAATGGAGCTGCAGCGTACAGGTGAGATACATAGGTTGTCTGAGTTATTGCTTCCAAACATATCTTTCTGCTGCAGTAGGTCAGTCATCACTGTTGGGGTTTGAGAATTGCTTGTACCTGCAAGCAGGTGTGCTTTTGTGCCTTTTTACAGTGTAAATGAGCTTTTTGCAGAAACCAAACAGCAACGCTCCTGAGACCATTCTAGGATTTAACATTTTCCTGAATATGCTCAGTTCCAGCTGGGTGCTGATTAATTTTTCCAAACTCTTGCAAGACCTTTCCAATAGATATAAAAAAGCCAGCTGGATGCCTGAAAAGTGGTCTGGATCTTAACATGCATCAGGTGTGTGTATTGCTGTGGCTGTATAAATAAAACATGGTTCTTACCTGTATCACAGATGAGGCCTTTTAAAAAACAAAACAAAAACATCATCCAGTAGTTTAAGTCAGTGGCCTCAATGGGTTATATTCCAGGCTGTTACAGACCTAAGTGATTGTGGATAGCTTGTCTTCCATCTTTTTTTCCTGTCTGTAAAATAGGAAATATATTCTCTTCCTTTCTGAGATATCTGCAGATATTCTGATGTATTTATGGAGAAGATATAAGGAGGCCACATGGAAGTAAAGGGTTCATTAGCAATTCACAGGTGTCTTTACTATTTTTCATCTTATTTTGACTGTTTTTCTAGTCTGGCTCTTTACTTTTCTGTGTAGGAGCCCAGTGAAGGATAGCTGGTAGACTGCATTCTTTCTGTTGGAGAGGCCAGCTCTTCAGGCTACCTACACACTGTGACTCATGCTATTTCCCACTGGTTACAAATTTTGCACCTGTCTTCCAAATGCTTAGTACCTGACTTAGAAGTGCCTCTGTCTGTCTGAGAACAAATGTAATTTGGTAATGAGTGGTAACTGCTACTCTTCAGCTCTGGAGACTTTCTCTGCATTCTGTTTCGGAGCAGCTCTGCTGAAAAGAGGGATCTGTATTCAGCAGTTGCCTGAGGGCACACACATCTCTTTTCCCCTTGCATAACTGCTAGACCAGCATGTAACTTGTATGTTTCTATTGGTTTCAGGTTTCCTCCAGGAGTAGTGGGAGTAACCACTCCTGGGCTACCAGAACCACCAGTAGTGGAAGGGATTGTAGCTCATGGGATCCCTTCTGTTTCCCACTCTGCACCGCGTACCCCTTCCCCAGGAGAGACAAGCAAACTGGATGCAGACAGAGAGATTCCTGCTGATCAGTAGCAGCATCTTTATCTTCTCTTCTCTGGCAGCAGGAAAAACAAACAAACAAAAAGAATCTTCTGCTAGGACTTCCTTTAACACCCTGCAGAGACCATTTCCTGTTAATGCAGGACAGGACAGTGCATTTCATTACTGGCAAACTTTAGGTCTTGCATTTATTTTTGTAATCCTTTTAGTTATAGTCTCTTGGTGAATCTTTCTCCTTCTCTGGGGTAGGACGGTAGTGACCTTACCTCCCCTTAGAAATACTTGGTTTAACCAGTGTTTTTTTCCTATATGTCTGCCTCAGTTGTCTGTGACAGGGAACTGTTCTAGTGCACTTGAATATAGAAGAGGTAATGCTGCCTGATCAGGGATGGCCTTTAGTGTTCCTAACCACAGACTTCAGGACACGTTTTTCAGTTGTAGCAGTGTAAATTCCTTTTGGCTGTACCTCTCAAAGTGTAGACATGGGGAATACCAGAAAAAGACTAATAAATTGGAGAAGTTGTGACTTGTCTGTATTATGCTGTCAGTAAAATGCAACTTCAGCTCTGTGCATTACCTTGCTTGTTTTAATTAATTTTTACGAATTAATCTGTAAGAACGGACAGCACAAGCAGTGCTTGTTCGTGACTGTAAGTTTTGTCTATGCAGTACTAGGCCTGAAGATAAAAATAACAGTTTCAAAGTCAGCCTTGTAAATAATTTGAAATTAATTTAAAAAGTCATCAAATGTGTTCCAGTGGCCACTGTGTTTGCAAGGCTTCAAAAACAATTTACCTATGTGAATGTACCTCAGAGAAGATGAGAAAATGCAGAAATAGGAAAAAATTGCACTGGGAGACAGCAAGTAGCAATAATTTGCAGCTGCGGTTTCTGGTTCCTTGCACATGTGTACCTCAGTCTAATGATGCTGTTTATTTGCAGTGTATATGATGTTAAAATTGCTCTACAGAACTGCACCAATAAGAAGCAACATAGTAGTGCTAGTGACACTAGTCTCTGTTGATGGAGAAAGCTTTTAAGGCTTGACCAAATTAGTCTAGTTAGTATAGCTCTGCTAGCATATGTTGCATTTTCAGTAGAGGACAGAGTAAAATTGAGGTTTGTTTTTTTTTTTTCAGTATCACAATGCTTATTCATGTAGGATAAAGGCTCTTTGCATAGGCTTATTCATACAAAGGAGAAGAGAACGCAATTATGTTATCACCTGAAGCCAAGGCAAAATTGTTCCTCTGAAGCTTTTTCCTGTTTCTCTGTCCCAAACAGTTGATTCACTTCTTTGAGAGGGGGGTGGAGCCTTCAGCAAAACAGATTCCCCAGGAGGTTTTCCTTAATTCTAAATATTCATCTTGTTATACGAGGTGCTATATAGGAGGCATACCTTATGTGTGGTTTTATTTGCCTTGCTTGATTCCTTTTGTATACCTGTGACTGGGAGCTGAATAGATGGGAACAGATTGGAAATACACTTTGAGGAGTGGAAAAAAATAATCTATTTAGGCTGTTTGCAGTTCAAGAAGTTGAGCAAAGCTTTCAGAGTAGCAAAGGTTTCAGGCTCTTCTCTGTTTTTATGTTATTGTCCAACACTGTGTTTATATAATAGCTTACTATTGATACGGTGAAATGATTCATTCCTTTCCCCGTATGTGCCCGCCTGTCTGCATTGCCACTGTCCCTCCAACCACACAAAAACAACAACAAAACTTTGGCAATTCAAGAAAGAAAAATAGACAAGATGTAAGCTTCAGGTGTAACTTTGCAGATCTAACTGTTTCTATCTGTTCAGCATTAGCAAGATATCATTTAGTGTTGAGTGTCTTCTTTTTGATAAGGTATTTGTGTTAGTGAAGGTTGGCTTCTGTTTTTCATGGATGATGCTGATCCTAATTAAAATCCATATACCTCCTTGGCTGCTCAGGTTTACCAGGTCAGACTGGGATTGGTGTTAAGTGCAAGTTACAGGAAAATTCTTTTGAATGAAAACTTAGAGCTCAGAAGCACTTCAGTTTGAGCCGTACCTAAAATAACCAGCAGTTTTTTTCTGATTTCTTTAATTTTTAGGTAACCTACAGTTTGCAAACTGTTAACTCAGAAAGCTGTTCTTCTGACAGATGGATTGGGGGGGGGGGGGGGGGGGGTGGAATCTTTCATTCAGGGATTGAGCTGATCTATTACTGCATTAGGGAAGCAGTCTGTCCATACATACTATACATACTGTTTCCTTATTTGCTCTTAAAAATTCCTACTCTGCATAGAGGTTCATGTCTGCAGATTATTTTATGGTATGGTGCTTCTAGGTATGACTTTTGTGAGTATGGATAATCAGAGTATATTCATCTTCCCCATTTCAGAGCACAATGCAAGGTAGATGTTTTTCATTAAAGGCAGCATATCTATCTATATTTCAGATCAGTCAGGCAGCTTTGTGCACTCTGAAGAAGAGTGGGAAGATCTCATTTAGGGGACGTTTTGAGTTTCTTGTTTTCTTTTTATTTGGTGACTAGTAAATGTAGGAGTGGCTAATTGATGTTGTAAGAAATACTTTGTTATGGGTACTGAGGAGTTAAAGCTGACAGCACCAGTGATTGTATTTGTGAATCTAGGCGTCCCTTCTCTTTTACGGGTGGAACGTGACAGCGACAGTGGCTCTGCTTTATCCAACACCATGCAGAGTGATTGGATATGAAGGTGTTTCCCTTGATGAGAGCCTTAGCAGAAAATGCTGACATAAAAACTGAACAGAACCTTGACTGTGACTTCAGTAAAGGGCTCTCTTTGTGCCTGTAGAATTACTCTGCTTATATGCCATTTGTACCTCTGTGTGTAGACTGAAGTTGCCATCACCAGACCAAAGGCTGTTCTGAACAGACAGCTCATAGAAAAAAATGAACAGTACTGAAGTATACTGTGGTCTTCTCCATCCCATGAGTGCCAAGTCCTTTCAACAGCACCCTCTCATGTGTGATAAACTGACTCACAGCTCCTCCTCTTAACTTTAGTGCAGTATACAGAAGTGGAAGGATTTTTTTTTTCCATCTTAAAATCCCTTCCTTCAGAACTAGTGCAGAGCTTTATTCCCAAAGAACAGAAGTTTCCTAGGGTGAGGCAGGAGTTCCCTACCTTCACTAACCTGCTTACAGGAGGTGCTTATACTGTCCCGAGGTAGATTCTGTTTGTCGGGGTCACTGCTGCTGACCAGCTTTTTTTATAGAGGACTCAAGAGTTTCAGAAATATATTTTTGTAGACAATAAATAAACTGTGAAACGTTGAAATAAAGCATGTAAAACAAAAGCTTTTACAGCACTGTCCTCTGTACGGATGTTTCTCTCACTCCAGTTCTCTCCTTACTTATTAGATAATGTTTGATTACTTATTGGATATATTTTAATAAACTTCTCCAAAGAATGTGGCTGCTGTCTGTGGAAGTGGTGGCCTGAAATACAGCGTACATTGGAGGGGGTTGAGGTGGTGTAAAATAAAAACAAAGCAAAACAAAAAACCCAAGCATGTACATGTCATTGTTTTCATCAGTCCCGCTTTTCTCACAGTAGAAGTGGTGGATTTCCCACAGTAACTCCCTAGATCCCAATGGTGAATGACTTTCTTAGGATTCTGGAGAACTTGCTATCAACAAAGACTGACAAACTGAAGAAGCAGTCATCTTCGGGGTTCAGAGACAGCTTTGGGTGCAGCTCAGTACTTAGTACTTGCTTATTTGCCTTCTCAAAAGTTGAAAGTGTGGCTTTTTTTTTTTTCCCCTCCCTCTCCCCCAAAATATTAGGTTAAATAGATGCTTTCAGCAGGCTGAGAAAGAACCAGTTCCCCTTTGAGACAGTTAAGGGTTTCATGTCTTATCTTTGAAATTCCTAAGTTTCTTCATAGTTCTTTAAAATATCTAGGGCAGATACAGCTTCCAAAAAAGTCTTTTGAGCATCTCTCTAAAT
Organism: Coturnix japonica; assembly: GCF_054131305.1. NCBI lineage: Eukaryota > Metazoa > Chordata > Aves > Galliformes > Phasianidae > Coturnix > Coturnix japonica. The sequence continues at coordinate 1,486,600 of NC_140680.1, read as the reverse complement.
ATAATAATCTGTCTTGAAATCTGTCCGCTGTTTTATCAGCATCTCACGTCAGGATTAATATCAGACAATTTATAAGAAGCGCAGATAATGGAAAAAGAAATACAGTTCTGAGGACAGGCATTGTACAAATTGGTATTTGGGCATCACCATACCTGTTTCCTATTAAAGCCAATTGTATCCCTGTAGGCAGAAAGTAACAAAGGTGAAAATACTGCCATTTAGTGAAAACAACCTGGTGCAATCATTCTTAATAGATGTAGGTGAAAGAAAGCAACTTGTCTCTGCTGATAGTGACTCACTGTCAAGTTAACTGTGACTCTGAGAAAACAGTAAAGAACAAATGATTTTCACAATAACATCCCTGTTCTGATGTCAAGTGTTAGCATCTATTCCTCAATCCAATTTCAATCAGTGCTACTGTGTCTTGAATGCACAAGCAGAAAGAAGTGAAATGCTGCACGTAAAATTCTGAAGAACGAAGCATGTTGAAAAGGACTAGGGTTGGGGCACTGTACTATTCTACATGAAGACTGTTGAAATGTAGCAGGTACTCATGACAACAGCATCCCATTAACAGAATCACAGAATGTTTTGGGTTGGAAGAGACCTCAAAGATCATCTGGTTCCAACCACCCTGCCATGGGCAGGGTTGCCAATTGCTAGATTGAGCACTAGATCAGGTTGCTCATGGCCCCATCCAACCTGGCCTGGAACGCATCCAGGGATGGGGCATCAGTAACCTCTCTGGACAGCCTGTTCCATGACCTCACCACCCTCTCAATGAAAAACTTCCCCCTCACAGCTTATTTAAATCTCCCCTATTCTAGTTTAAAACTATTCCTCTTGTCCTATTGCTACCAGACTTGTGTAAAAAGTCAGTCTCCCTCCTGTTTATAATCTCCCTCTAAGTACTGGAAGGACATAGTGAGGTTTCCTCCAGACTGAACAAGCCATGCTTCTTCAGTCTGTCGTTGTATCAGAGGTGCTCCAGCCCTCAGATCATCTTTGTGGCCCTCCTCTGGACCCTCTCCAACAGCTCCACATCTTTCTTATGCTTGGGGCTCCTAACCTGGATGCAGTACTCCGTGCAGGGCCTCACAATGGTTGAGTAGACAGAGACAATCCCCTCCCTCGCTCTGCTGCCACCCCTCTTTTGATGCAGCCCAGGATACTGTTGGCCTTCTGGTCTGCAAGCCCCTAAGTCCTTCTTGGCAGGGCTGCTCTCAGCAAGTTCTTCTCCCAGTCTGTATATGTATCTGTGATTGCCCTTACCCACAGCTTTGTTGAACCTTATTACGCTCACACTGGTCTGCTTTTTGAGCTCATTAGGGTCCTTCTGGATGGCATCCCTTTTTTCTGTCATATCAACTGCACCATTCAGTTTATCATCTGCAAACTTGCTGAGGGTGCATTCGATCCCATCATCTGTGTCACTGATAAAGATGTCCTTGGAGGACACCGCCAGTCACTGGCCTTCACCTGAACATAGACCACAACTCTCTGGCTTTGGCCTTCCTTATCCACTGAGTAGTTCAGCCTTCAAACTCATACATCTCTTCAGTTCAGAGACGGAAGTGTGGTGCAGTACCATGTGAAAGGCCTTGCACAAGTCCAGGTAGTTGCCCAAGTCCATCAGTTGCCATTTTCTTTGTTTACCAATGCTCCATCATAGAAGGCCACCAGATTGGTCAGGAATTATCTGCCCTTGGTGAAGTTGTGTTGGCTCTATCAGATCACCTCCTTGTCCCTCATGTGCTTCAACACATCTTCCAGAAGGATGTGTTTCATTATGTTCTCCGACGCTGACATGAGGCTTAGTGGCATGTAGTTTCCCAGATCTTCCTTTCTCACTTAAAAAAGAGTGATGTTTCATAGTTTCGTGCGGGTTGGAAGGGACCTTAGAGATCATCGAGTCCAGCCCCCGGGATTCGAGCCTCTGTGTAGCAGAGCGGCACTTCTACCACTTGCGCCACAGGGGGGATTCGAACTCCGGGCCCCAGTGTTGCAAGGCGGCGTCTTTAACCACTGCGCCACTGGGGCACAATGTTTCCCTTTTTCCAGTCATGGGGGACTTCACATCAGAGCTGCAACTTTTCAGATATGATGTATTTCAAAACCAATGGATTGGCAGCCACATCCGTTGGTTGTCCACGTCCCTGGGGTGTATGTAATCAGGCCACTTAGACTTGTACACATTTATTCTCATAAGACAGCCTCAGAATTGCTTTTCTCTTACAGTGGGAGGGATTTTGCCTCCCCAATTCCCACCTAGAGGTCCAGGGATGTGAGGGACACATGAATTCTGTCTGCCTGTGAAGACTGAGGCACAGAACTAGTGGGGTACCTCAGCCTTCTTTGTGTCTATTTCCGGTTTTCCCTTCTCAATAGTCAAAGAGGTGCACTCTTCTTGGCCTGTGTCTAATCCCTAGTTATTTTCACATCCCTTGCCAAGCAGAGTTCCATCTGTGCTTTGGGTTTCCTGACCCCGTCTCCACACGGTATGATATATCATAATTATCCCCTAATAAATGCCATTAAAAAACTGCATCAACTAACAGAGAAGAACCCAGACTAGTGATATTGCTTTTACTACGGGGCCAACTCAGAGCCATCTAAACCAACTCAAACCCCACTTGTGCAGCTGTTACTGTATCTGATTTATAACGTCCATTTACCTCGAAATTTAGGTAAAAACTCCTTAATTTCTGTTATTTCAGGCACTGAACCCGGAGTTCATAGGCAGCTCTGCCGCAGGAAGGCCTCCTCCTCCTACGGCGCCTGGCCGCCGATCGGCCCTCGGCTTCGCGACTGCTCCAGGCTCTGTCCGCGGCCGCCGCAGCTCTATGACCACAGGGCTCCCGTTCCTCCGCCGCAGCACAGCCCGGTCCGCCGCCGCCGGCCTCACAGACAACAGCGCAACCGCAGCCAACCAGGCCGGCGCTGCGCAGAGCATTCTGGGGGAGAGGAAGGAGGGAGGGAAGACCGTCGTAGCGAGGTGCATGCCGGGATCGGGGCGGGCGGCGCTCGGAGGCCTGGAGAGGGGCAGTCGTTCCGTCGGTGACTCGGGGCCGCGTCGGTTGGTGGGCTCGGGCCGGCGGCGCAGGAAGCTTCTGTTCGGCGGGGATGGCGGACGTGGCGGCTTCCCCCGTGGGAAAGCGGCTCCTGTTGCTGCTGGCGGCGGCGCCGGGCGAGGGCGAGGCGGCGGGGCCGGACTCTGGGCCTGCGCTGCCCTCCCGGGCCTGGCGGAGCGGCACGGTGCGGGCTATGAGCGGAGCGGTGCCCCAGGACCTGGCGGTGAGGACCCGGCGGCGGTGACGGGGCGCGGGCGGGGGTCGCGGGCCGGGCCGGGCCGCCCGCGCGTGTGCTGCGGCCTCCCGCCGGCGGCGCGGGCTGGGCACGGCTGCGGGGCGAGCGGCCCGCTGGCCTATGGCCGGGGCTGTGCAGCACTGCACTCCTCCCGGCCGGGTCGCGGTGGCGCCGTGCTGGCGACCCTTCTCTGTAGAGCTCTGCCCGCGCTGTTCCCTGCGCCTGCCGGGACACGCTTCGGGCCGGGGACGGCGGGCCTGGCCTGTGGGAGCGCGCTGCTGTGGCGTGCGTCGGGCGGAGGGGAACCGACGGCCTCAGCTGCTGTGATTTCTGATAGCTGAAGTACAGAACTGCTGCTTGTGTGCACAACTTTCCGGTGCTGTTTCCTGGGAAGATGTTAAGTATTCTTGATCAGGTTAAGTGCGGTCCCGTGTTTAAATTTGTACTTTTGTGTTGTGGTTGGTGGTTTTTAGGTCTTGGAGTCTGTTTTCATCTGCAGCAATTTGCATTTCGTGTAATGCATTTAACCACTTTTGGTTTTGTTTTGCTTCTCTCTGGTGTAGCGCAGTGAGATGCGTGGCTGGAGATTGTAGAAGGAACTCCGGACAGACATCCTAGTTGTTGTTCTTTGTGTGTGCCAGTGGTAGTATTTGTTGTGAGTGACGGTGTGCTTTGCAAACCCATGTGGCCTGGCATTTACCAACTGTGTCAGAGGACAGGGTGATGTACTATTGCTGCTCGCTTGTTTATTTAAGCTGGAGGCAAATAAATAAGTGTATAGAAGAGGGAATATTGAGACAGAAATTAGGAGATGTGTATGAGACTGTCTGAAATGTGGAAGCACGTTAGGGCTGTGACCTGGTCTGGAAGGCCACTTTTGTAACAGACTGGATTCGACGTGTGTATGGGAACCGTTGAATCACAGTCTGGATTCCTGATTGATCACCTGATGTGAGCACTGAGTCAGCTGCGGGAGCACTGGTGAAGGCAATTCACCAGTGTGATCAGAAGGGGTGGAGTCAGGCTCCACCTCTCCTAGATCCCATTTAAGGGCTGACTGCCACTGAGGAAGAATCTCTCTGGAGATCGCTCCTTGTGGAGTTTCTTGTGAGCCTACAACACTGGTGAGCACTTCTTGTTTATTTCTGATTATCTTTTCCAGTTTGATAATCATATCAGTTTAACTTCTCTATATTCTGTACAACATCTGTATACTGTTGATCCTGCAATGTGTATTGGTACCCTTATGTTATGGTTCCACTTGATGCAGATGTGATTATGATGTCAAGAGTGTTTGCAATACTCGTTCCTACTGCTATTTAGCTATGTGACCTGGAGGTGTGTTGCTCGGACTGCTAAAAATAACTCATTTGTGTTGTTGTCAGTCGTGTGACATGTTAAACTACTTTAACAAAGGAAAAAAAAAATCAAATCCTATGCTTGATAGCATAGAAAATAATTTGTTGTTTCCTTGACTTACTTGAATTCATAGCTTTCCTGTAGTGCTGCTGTTCTCAGCCCACTTTTTTTCAAGAATAACTTCTGTTTCATACTGTTCTAATGATGCAGTTGTTGCTAAATATTGTATTTTCTAAATCTGTACAAGAGCTACTGAATACAAACTGTCTAAAATACACAAGGTGAATTTCTCATAGTTCTGTACTGTGGAACATTTAGCGTTGTAATTGATCTTTCTGTTTATAATGAACGCTGCTTTGACATTGTTAATCAATAAAAAGGGTCAGAATGATGAGAAGCTGAGGACACTTGAGTTGTCCAGTCTGGAGAGAGGGCTCAGAAGCAACCTCATTTCTCTGCAAGTTCATAGAAAGAGAGGTCCTGGTCTCTTTTCCCTTGTATTTAATGAAAAGATGTGTGGGAATGACACAAAGCTTCTCTAAGGAAAGTTCAGACTGGGCATCAGGGAAAGCCTCTTTTCTGTGAGGAGGGTCAAGTGTCTAGGGAAGTTGTTGATGTCCCTGTGCCCATTGTTGAGGAGACATTTGGATAATGCCCTCAGTAATGTCCTTTAAATTTTACTTAGTTCTGAGGTGGTCAGCCAGTTGGACTAGATGATCTTCCAAGGTCTATTCCAACAGAACTTTTCTGTTCTGTCCTGTCAGGAAAAAGTCATCTTTCAAAATTCATTCAGCCAGAAATGAGGACTTGGTACCAGTTCAGGAATTACTGTTCTGAGATAATGAGGTGAAATAGGTCTGAAGAAGGCTAGAAAAAAAATATCTAATCTACTCTCTGAATTAAGACTGTGTTTTCTCATGATAACCTGTAAAGATTGTTTTTCTTAGTAGCTCATAGTCTTACGTTCACTTTTGAGAAATACAGAGCAGTTTTATATCTCTGCCTTTCCAAAGCAGGAAGGTGGAGAGCAGTTAAAAAGCATGGAATTTCAAACAATTCAGAAAGTTGTTAAAATAGTATTTTAATACTGGAAATGCAGTGTTACTACAAATGCATGTTGTAGTCTAAAGTGCCTTATTCGTAAGGGATTTTATGAGAGTACATTTTTTTGTTTTTAAAGTAAGGATGTGGCATCTCTACAGAGCTGGATTTAGGTTTGGGTGCTCGCTATCAGTTTTGAGCTGTTACTTGAAAGCCTTCTTGACAATAGGAAAAAATGTGGAGAAAAAGCACACATGCTGCCCAAATGCAGTAGTCAGGTTTACGTCTGCTGTGGAATTTGGTGTTATTTGTCTGAGACTGAATGGGAAGTTTGTAGAGGCATTCAGATTGCAGTAAATGTTGCAAGATGAGTTGGCTGATAAGCAGTTGAAATAGGGACTCTGGAAGTGGTGGGAATGTTCACTACAACCTAGGAGAGTCATATGGTATCCACACTGCTTTCTCTACTACTCGTCATTGCTTCATTCTGTCCTGCAAGGATGGTCATAATCTTGGATCGTTCTTCCTGTCAGCAAGACATGTACATGAGATAGCATGTTGGAAGCTCTTATGAAGTTATATACAGACCCCCAAAAGTGGTTTGAAGTGTTTCATTCACTGTCTCCTATTGTTGCAGTTGAAGGTAGAATGCTGGCCTGGATGTGTGTTCTTCAGGCCAGTAGGTATAGCATACCTATAATGCTTCTTGTTATGAAATAAATATTTGAGGACCAACAGGATATTGAACATTTTTTTAAAAATGAATTTTTATTTACTTGGCAAGTAAAATACTGTTCTTTGAAAGAGAGCTGATTGCAAAGCAGTGGGTATACACTTTCCCTGCTCACTGTATGATACTTTTTTTGGTGTCTTAGTACAAAGTATTATGAATTCTTGTTGTGTCATCTTGTTTTTCCACTGTCTTCCAACATGTGAGATGCAAATTTTTCAGTGGCAATTTCTATTCATCCTGTGAGCAATCACAGAATCATGGGGTTGGAAGGCACCTCCAGTGATAGAGTCCAATCCCCTTGCCAAAGCAAGTTCCCTATGCCAGGTTGCACAGCTTGGTGTCCAGGTGGGTCTTGAATATCTCCAGAGAAGTAGACTCTACACCCCCCCCCCCCCAGGCAGCCTGTTCCAGTGCTCCGTCACAATATCTTTTGTGCTTCTTGTGACTGCTTTTATCAAGAATCAAAAGCATCAAGAGCAGTTCTGTAACTACTTACTTACCGTGAAATGCAAGTAAAGGGGATGTTAAAAGGGAGATGGATTACCTCTCTGCAGTTGTAGCTTAAGTAAGTTGCTAGTTTTCCCTCCTAGCTGGATCAGTATAGAAATTCTTAAGATAAAACTGTGAAAACTTGAGGACTGAGATAAACACAGCGTAATAAGTAGAGCAAAAGCTACACACACAAGCAAAGCAAAATACTCTCTACTTCCCATCAGCAGGCAGATGGAAAGTTGGACTCCATCATGTGTAGTGTTTGCTTGAGAAGACACATGCTATAACTACAAACACCCTTCCTTTTACCTCTTCCGTGCCCAGCTTTTGTTGCTGAGCACTATGTTATGTGGTATTGAGTATTCCTTTAGTCAGTTGGGATCAGCTGTCCTGACTGTTCCCTCCCAGGTTTTCATGCACCTTCAGCCTCCTTGCTAGCTGAGCAGTGTGAGAAACAGAAAAGTCCTTGACTCTGTGTAAGCACTACTCAGCAACAGCTGAAACATCAGTGATTTGATCAATGTGCTTTTCATCACAAATCCAAAACAGTGTCATAGCAGCAGGAAGTTAACCCAATCCCAGACCAGTACCTCTGTGTAGCTCCATTGTGATCTCACAGAAGCATTTGAAGAAGTGTCTTTCCAGGAAGACAGCCAGAATGTAGTGTTGTGCGTTGTGTTGGTGTTTAGTCCCCTGGTAGCTTCTTAATGTGGTCATTATATGCATTTGCTTATACATTAACTTTTCTTGGTAGCGTCAAGAACGCTGTCGAAGAAGACATGGTGCTTCCAGTTTCAAGTGCCAATTAAAGAACTGAAACAAAATTGTTTTTTATCTCTGTATAGCTCTTGTCCTGAGGTTACTGTGCTTGTGACTCCAGTTGCACAGTGCTTCAGGCTTTCCCTGCTGAACCATCACTGCCTGCATTTAATAGTTTGTGCCACCTCCTTTTGATTAGACTCTATCTAATCAAAGCATTTACCTTTTCAATCTGTAACTGGATTTCTTTCTTCTGCAATTTCTAAGCCTGTTTTACTTCAAAAATATTCTTTCTGCTTCCCTGTTGTTATCACTGACTGACTAACTGATCTTGCTCTTGTGAGGTAGTGCTGCTTAGTAGTGACTACCTTGTATTGCCAGTACTTGCTGTAAAAAGTCCCTTTTTGTGTCTTGCCTATGTTAGGTTATGGTGTTTCTTTTGTGAAACAGGAATTTGAGGTTTCCTTGTATAGTCCCTAGGCTTAAAGGGAGGATTAGGTAATGTACATTGGAGGTCTGCTACAGACCGCTTGACCAAGTGGAGTTAACAGATGGGGCTCTCTACAGACTGATAGGAGCAGCCTTCCATTTTCTGGCCCTGATCCTCATGGGGGACTTCAACAATCCTGATACCTGTTGGAGGAACAGCTTTGGCAGGACATAAGCAATCAAAAAGGTTCCTGAAAGGTATTGGTGATAACTTCTTTCTCTAAGTGACAGAGAACCCGATGAGGAGAGGGGCTTTTCTGGACCTCATTCTCACCAGTAATGAGTAGAACTTGGGAATATGAAGATCATAGAATAGAATTACCAAGGTTGGAAAAGACTTCTGAGTTAAGAATCCTTAGGGCAGTGAGAAGAACGAATAGCAAACTTACAACCTTAGACTTCATAAGGGCGTGAATAGAGTACAGTGGGAGAAGGCCCTGGAGGAAGGAGAGGCTTAGGAAAGCTGGTTAATATTCAAGGATCACCTCCTCCAAGGGTGGTGTAACTCAACAAAGAAGTCAGGCAGAAATGCTGTGGGGCCTGTATGACTGAACAAGGAACTCCTTACCAAACTCAAATACAAATGGAAGAGTACAGAGGAATGAAGCTGTAATGGATAACCATCTGAACATCCAGAGATGAAGTGAGGAACACTAAAGCCTTGATGGAAGTGAATCTGTCCAGGGATTTCAAGGACAACAAAAGAAAATCTTCTGTAAATATGTCAGTGACGAAAGGAAGACCAGGGAAGACATAGAGCCACTGTTAAATAAAACAGGAGACCTGGATACCCAGAACAGAGAGAATGTTGGTGTAGTGGATGCTTTCTTTGTCTCGGTCTGTACCAGCTATACTGACCCTCTGCAATCCCAGGTCCTGGAGACAGACTGGGGGAAAATTTGGAGCAAGAATCAGGTCAGGCAGTATACAAGCTGGACGTAAGTCCATGGGCCCCAATGGGATGTACCCACAAGTACTGAAGGAACTGGCAAATGTTACTGTGAGGCTGATGTTGGTGATCCTTGGTCAATCATGGAAACTATGGAGAAGAGCTTGGTGACTAAAAGAAGGACAGTGTCCCTGCTTTCTTCAAGAAGTACAGGTTGGTCTGTCTCTAATCAAACACTGGGATGGAGATGAAGCCTTTCCAGACGTGAAAGAAAAGAAAACCAGGAGTAGCCAATGTGAATTCCCCAAAGAGAAGTCATGTTTGACTAACTTCATGAGTTTCTACGATGAACTTACAGGCCTGACTGATGAAAGAGTGGTGAACGCTGTCTTTCTCAACCTCATTAAGGCCTTTGACATTTTACCCTATAAGATCCTTGTAGAGAAGATCTTGATGTATGGACTGGACAGGCAGACAGTGAGGTGGATCAAAAAAGGTCTCAATGGTCAGACCCAGAGTGTAGTAATTGTTGGTGGTGCAAAGTGATGAGTGGAGTATCCCAGGTGTCAGCACTGAGTCTAGTCTTGTTTTACATTTTCATTACTGATCTGGATGATAAAAGCAGTGTATATTCTCAGCAAATTAGCAGATGACCCAAAATCTGGGGGAGTGGTTGATGTACTGGAGTGTCATACAGCCATCCAGAAGGACCTTAATGGGCTTGATAAATGAGCTGATGGGAACCTCATAAAAGTTCAACAGGGAGAAGATCAAAAGTCCTCCAGCTGGGAAAGAACAACCAGTAAGTACTGTGGATCACCCAACTGGAAAGCGGCTTTACAGAAGATGTGGAGATCTCCAAGTAGTTAATGAGTCAACAATGTACCTGTGGTACAAATAACTCTAACAGTATTCTGGGCTGCATTAGGCAGAATATTCTGAGCAGTTTGATGCAGGTGATACTTTCCGTCTTCTCAGTACTCGTCACCGCTGGAGTGCCGGATCTGGTTCTGACATGTGCGTGGTCTGCTCCCCTCACCATTACAAGAGTTCATACTGGAATTTTATGAGTATAAACAAATACCTAATGGGAGAGTGCAGTGAGGATGAAGCCAGGCAACAGGAATAGAGGGCAAGGTGAGGGTAACTGAAAACAGGTTGCCTGCAGGGGTGGTGAAATCTCTCTCCATGGTGTATGGGAACTGTTGAGTCACAGCATGAACTGTGATTGAGCACCTGGGGAAAGTACCAGGTCAGCCCTGGGAGCACAGGTGAAGGCAGTTTGTGCAATAGGAAGGGATGGAGCCTGGCTGCATCTCTCTTAGACCCGATTTAATGACTGACTGGCACTGGGGAAGGATCTCGGGTTGGAGATCCTTCTTTGGTAGAGCGTTCCCTGTGAACCTGGGATCTTCTGATGTGGGTAAGCAATCTTCCCTTCTTTTATAGCACCTTTCATTGTGTTGATCCTTCCTGTTTTTACATCTCAGGTGCAACACCTTGTTCCATCATATTGGTCTGTCCAATTGCTAGACACTCTCAGAAGATATGTAATTTTAGTCCTGAGCAGTTGGCTCTGGATAGCCTTGTCTGAGCAGGTGGGTTGGATCAAATGCCCCTTAGAGGTTCCTTCCAGCCTCAACCATTCTGTGATACCTGTTAGTCAGTGCCAGCCTTTAAGCATAGTTCCTTTTCATAATTGTGGTGAGATTTTTTTTTGGCTGTATGATTATATTTATTATATATAATTATTACTGACATATAATACATATAATATATATATATATATATATAAAATCATACAGCCAAAAAGAATATATATATAATATAAATATAATATATATATATTATATAAATCCATATATACTTAAATATTATATAATAATATTATAATAGACATAATATATCATATATTATAATATTATAAATATATATAACACCTATATATATATACACACCTATATATATCTATAACCTATATATATATAAACACCTATATAACCTAGGATATATGTGTTTCAGGTTGGACTTGAAGCTGAAAGTTTTCTGTGCACAGGCATGAACTTCATTGTAGTTTGCTGCTATGGATTTCAAATTAGTTCTTTGGATGCACTGGCAATTTGAAAACTTTTGTAGTTCAATTATTTTTATTTTTTAATCTAATTTAATGCAGGTGTTAGCTGAATGAGATCTCAGATGTCTCAAAGTTGTAATATTAGTATCTACCTACCTTCCTTTTTTTTTATTTTTAAGTTTCTTTACTTGTTGACAGTGTGGTTCTTTTTGATGAGTAAAGATGAAATGGCTTGTCCAGGGTCATGCAGGAAGCTTCTGATGGAGCTTCAATTCCCTAATTGAACCTGTGCCTCTGTCTACTCTAGCATCTGAGAAAAACAGCATGTGTTAGAAGTGCCGCTCTGCTACACAGGAGGCTCGAATCCTGGGGGGTTGGACTCGATGATCTCTAAGGTCCCTTCCAACCCGCATGAGACTATTACTATTACTATTATTACTTTATATAATATACAAAAAAATATATGATATATGTATAATATGATATATGTATATATGTATAATATATATGATATACAAAAAAACCCAAAAAAACCCAACTGTTTGTAACCCTTGTATTTTGATGTGATTTGTTGAAAAGAACAGTGGTAATTTCTCCTGATACAATATACTGTCTTGCACAGGCTTAGAACGACTGCTCTACACATTTCTGTTCAGGAAAGAACTCTACATGAAAAGTTTAGAATTAATTATGGCTTTCCGTGATAGTAAATCAAAGTTTAGAGAGACTCAGTGTCTTATGCATGGGATAAAACTGGGTATTGGACGTGAATTGTGTAAAACAAACTTGCTGCAACTTTTCTGTATTGCAGGGAAGAGGGGTGAGCTTGGTGTGATAGCTTAAGAAGAATTTTCTCCCAGCTCCAGTTCTGGATCTCAGATTTCAATAAGGGAAGCTTAGATCTGTTTTTTTGAGTTAAGTAACAGAAGGTGTTGCTGCTGCTGGCAATCACGGCACCTGTCACATTATCTAGTGAGCGCCTTAAAGTAATGCGGAATGTCCATCCTGAAGTTCATCAGAAACACAGCTTATTTTTTCTGGGATTGTGGAGTCCTGTTTGTTTTTGTTTTTAAACCAGGAAGTAACTTGTTAAATTTGCAGCTAAAGTAGAGCTTTTCCACTTGGTCAATTCGATTTGTTAGAAGTGCGAGATGTATTGTAGTTTAAGACTGGAAGAAATTTCCGTATAGACTGATTTCACATCTGTAACGTGATAAATTACCTTGAGTTGTGTATAAAGCAATACATTAGAAATTAAGCTTATAGATATTACCTTTGGGGGTTGAGTGGCAAGCTGAGCTTCATTGTTTGAATTAATTAATGGCTGTTGAATTTGTCTGCTTTCAGTGATCTTTGCCGAGTGGTTCAAGAGTACAAGCTACAGAGAGGTAGTCTCTTTGTAGTTGTTTATAAAATCCTCCTTTTAATAAAATCCATAAGTACCTTGTGAAAAGACATATTTGAAAGTTGACAATGTTTCTGTATTTCATTTTGACCACCTCTTTCATGTAATCTTAACAATAACAGAGTCATAACATGGTAGTCCTTTCTTTGTCACATTTTATGCATATAATATTAAAAAAGATACATGAAACAGGAAAGGTGTTAGGTTGAATTTTCACTATATTTCTGGAATTTGTTGAATTTGAGGAAGGGATACCTTGAGAAACCCAGTCTTTTTTCTCAGAAGGGCAGTTTAGGCAGTAGTAGACTTGAAGTCTTCAGGAGAGATGCTTCATATTCTTCCCCTCTCTCTGGGCAGCTTTTGCATCTGGAAAAAAGAGGTGAGGAAGAAAAGTGGCAAGAGGAAACCACTCCTAATACAGATTATTGGTAAAGCAGAAAAATTCTTGTTTCTGGTTAGTGCCCAATTATCCTCAGTGGTCTTCTGTGTACTTTATATTAAAGTATATTTTGACTATCCTGATTAAGGTATTTCTTAACTTGCTAGGAATTTCCTCCCCTTACTACTGTTTGATTGTATATGTGTAGTAGGTAAGTTCTGTAGCTTCAGCTACGGACTGGAGGGTGAATGCTTTAATCTTTAACAGCCCTTACTGTTAGGGCATGAAGTGAGGCTTGTAACTCGTTCCTATGCTTAGCATTCTTGTTGGGTAATTGCATGTAGCTTTAATGTGTACCCTTTGTGATGGGGGGGGGGAAGGTATCTGAGAAGAATGATTTAGAACTGCAGTGTATTTTATGTTGTTATACATAATTACCAGGTCATGAAAAGTCTGGTGAGTAGGTATTTCTGGATAATCAGCATAATGTGTAAGATAGCACAAAGCTTCTTATATAGTGTGGGTTTCACAAACACCAGCTTACCTGGCTGAAGGATTTTGGTGCATTTCAGCTCTACAATTATCCATTCTGATACAGGCTGGCTGTTGAAGTGACAAGTAGTTGTCTCTAAATCCCCTGCCATTCCTGGTGTGCAGGAAAGTTACATTGGGTCAGCAGTTATACTTTGGGATAAACAAGCTTTGCATCTTTAGTCGTGTATGGAGGAAGGTAGTATTAGATGCCAGTGATGTGTTTTTTGGCAGTAAGTCATCTTCCATGGTTTAGTAATTGCTATAAATTTCTTTCCATTTTGAAATACAATAGCCATGTAGATGTGATGTTCTCAGGGTTACATTTAAAATACTCATCCTGATTTATTTATTTTTTTCTGACTAAAGCTGCTGTTCCCCTTTTGAAGAAGATTGTAGGATCTCATATATTCTACTCAGTGTCTGAAAGAAGTGATGTGTATTTTTCTTTTTTTTTTCTTAACTAAATCAGATTTTTGTGGAATTTGATGGCTGTAACTGGAAGCAACATGCCTGGGTAAAAGTCCACGCTGAAGAAGTTATAGTGCTGTTGCTGGAAGGTTCGTTGGTGTGGGCACCTCGAAATGATCCAGTTCTGCTTCAAGGGGCTCGAGTCTCACCAAAACAGTGGCCTGCTCTGGTGAGTATTTGGCTGAAGGTTTTCATATCCTTCAGAGATCTACATCAGCGTGACCATGCATTACAAGATGTGGGTATAGTACAGGACTTCATTGTACAGGTACTAAAACTTGATTTAAGACAGATTTTTGTCTTTTGTAAAGAGGAGAATAACTGGGAGTTGTAGTGCCCTTGTGAAGACAGTTACTTACTTATAGTTCCTGCTCTAGAAATGAGAAGCCTACAGGAATGAAATAATACATTTGTCTGAGGAAATGTGTTACGTACAAGGATGATTACTTTTCTCAATTCTAGAACTTGGAGTGTTAGGCTTATCTAAAATTATAAGAATAAGCCTTTGTGTCTTATTACGGACTTGGTAGAGCTCTATATGATAGAGATTGCTACATCGTATTAGCAGGCATTCCTGAAAGTCCTTGGGGGAAAAGAATGAGGCTCTGGACTGTGCCTGATCTATTAGCAGTATAGGTTGCATACTCCTAATCTAAACTACAAAAATTTGTTTCTTTGTTGTCGGTGTTAATTAACAGGATGTGCAGATCCTTCTCTTGTTACATGGAGTGGTAATCCATGTTGCTCTTCACATGGCATTTAGATGCCATGAGGCTGGAGACTGTCTTTTAGCCAGAATTGCCAGTATATATCCATCCTTCAGACATCCTGATGAGTAGCGTACAGTGAAGAGGATTCCTTATGTCCTTGTTTCTTGTTGTAGTGCCTTTTGAAGAGGAAAGGCCATATGTAAGAATCGTACTCAAGTTATATGTGGTCTGATTTTTATTATTTCACCTTTCTTCTGTTCTTTTTATGTCATCCTTGAACTACTTGGGATGCTTGTCCACTTTTTAATTCTACATCCTATGCATGAGCCCATTGGAATATTTTTTCGAAACAAAAAACTTTTGCCTTGGTAGAATCTGAACTTGGTATCTTAAATGAATGCTTGAACTCAAAGCAGAAAGTTTGATGCTGCATCTCTCTCAGGAATTTTTTTTTCTCCCACAGTTGCCTGAAGGCAGAATAAAACCAGGCCTTTACGGTAGAGATTCTTTGGACAGAATGTGTGGTTTTTTTTGTTTTTGTTTTTTTTTTTTTTTTTTTTCTGTAGGTGGAACTTTCCTTTCAATGGGAAAATAAATGTGCATTGTCAGTATCATGAACAAGAGAATGGAGTGTGAATAAACTTGATGAGCAGTAAAGACAAAAAAAGTCATAAATACATTTGTGTTAAAATCATGTAAGTGCATTCATGAGACAGATTACACATTTCCAATATGCCAGGGGTTAGTAATTTCTTCTTCTGCCAGCAAATTACATTGTCAGGTTATTGTTCTGAGTCTGCTGCATATTCTTCCATTAGTAACGTATTCTACAGTTTGTTAGTAGTACACCTGATATGAGCTTCAAATTTGCATAAAACAGTAGCAAAAAACTCTTCCCTTCACTTACATGTCCACAAAGTGCTTTCATGTAACTTTTGTGCATGAATGAAAATTTCTGTTGCAGAGGCTATATCTGAGATACAAGGGTTTATCCGAAAGTAATACTTCCTATTTTACGATATTTGCCCACGATGTTGGTGGTATGACAGCAGAGATTTAACTTTTCTGTCAGTATTGTGTTATGTTTTGTTCCCGTGTGACAGATGGCAGTAGAGCAGCAGTTTGTCAAAGTTGCCTCTGACATGAAGTGCATATTAAGCAAAGGTGTTCAATTGAATTCCTTCATGCAGGGGGTTGAAAAAAAAAAAAAAAAAAAGCATCCATTGATGTTAATTGGTGCTTGCTGAATGTTTAGGGAGGCCGAAGAGTGTATGCTGTGTTTTAGCAGTGGTGTTATTGGGATACCTTCCCTGGTGCGGATTTGGTGAGCACAGCATGCAGGCTCTTGTTTGTCAAAAGAATATGTAGCAGAAATGTATAGCTGTATGGGAAATTGGTAATCACAGCCTGAACCTCTGATTAATCAGCTGAGGCAAGTGTCGGGTCAGCTGTGGGAGCACAGGTCAGAGTAATTCAGCTGTGCTTCCAGAAGGGGTGGAGCTTGACTCCACCTCCTCTAGACCTCATTTAAGGGCTGACCACCACTAAGGCAGCTTCTCTTAGAGATCACTCCTAGGTGGAAGTTGCCTTAGTGTTTCCCAGCAGACTGAAGTCTTCCATATGGGTGAGTTTTTCCTGTAAATAACCTTTTGGGTATTTACCACCATCTTATCATTATTGTCACTGTGCAACAGCTAATGGTAGCAACTGTGTTAACAAATAGTGTTTTGTAACAGAATTTGCTGTGCTTTTTTGAATATGTTGTTTGCATGGAAACAAGCAGGAGGCATTACTTTTAGAGGTAGCTGTGTATATGAAGGTGTGTTGTTTTTTACCTTGACACTTACCTATGGAAAATCAAATACAGTAAAACATATTTTCAGTTCTGCTTTGAGTTTCAGTGAAGGAGTGGAGTTAATTTTGTGTAATGCCACATGTTCAAGAAATACTGGCTGAGGTATAATGAGTAATAATTTGTACTGAAATTCAGGCACTGAAATCTGCACTGGGAAGTGCAGATTTAGAAATCAAACTTGTTATTTTTTGTCATGTTTAAATAATAGATAATGACAACTGTTGTTGGTCTATGTGCATGCTCAGTTGTTTTTATAATCTTGGCTTTTTTTTTTTTTTCTTGTTGGTTACAGACCTTTACTCCTCTGGTAGATAAGCTGGGTCTAGGCTCTGTGGTCCCAGTGGAGTTTCTCCTGGACAGACACTTACGTTTCCTGTCTGATGCCAGTGGATTGCGATTGTTTCAGGTATAGTGAAAATTTAACTTCACACTCTGCATGTCAGTTTTTAACTTTGTACTCATCCACTTCCATATTACTGTCTGTCTTCTTTTGCTGCTCTAACATGTTTTAGGCTTCTTTCCATGCTTTTCCAAGTACATATACTTTTCTCTATCTGCTTAGTAGAAGCCCTAATTCCTGCCCATGTTGCTCACCTGACTGATAACTGCAACAGAAGTTTCGCAGCTGAATTTTTGTTGTTGTTGTTGTTTTGCTTTTTGGAAGCAGTCCAAGATGATCTGTCCCTCAAAAACTGAACATTTTCTTACCTTAAAACATTCTACTTGTATGTTAGAATTGTTTATCGTTGGCAGATGGGAACAGAGAGTCAGAATCAGATTCTGCAGGATCAGCCTTTGCTAAGAGAATCTGTCAATTCGTTGTTCAGTGACCAGAAACTTCAGGAGATATTTAGTAGAGGTAAGACTAGTTCTTGTTGCTTGGAGCTACTATGACTGTTATGTAGCAATTGGATTATTCAGGGATTTGTGAAGGAGAATAATAGTAGTATCTGTTGCTGTTTGGTTTGGAAGATCATTTTTCTCTATTCTTTTAAGTTCTTTACTTAAAGGAGCATTATCTTGTGACAGATACCAATAAGTATGTTGCTAAAATAAACTAAAAATACTGTATTTTATCACTGAAGATGTAGTTAAAGTAGCATAGAATACTATTGGTAACTTCCATTTATTTACAACTTTCTTGATTTTCCTCCCCTCCCCCCCCCCCCCCCTTTTTTTTTTAAAGCTTGTTTTGAGTTTAAGTTTTGGTGCTGTTCTATGGTTCTGTTCCTTAATTCTGGAAATCTAGAGATTAAGTTACTCTGTATTCATTGATCTTTTGTTTGGAGAAAATTTTCCTTTGTTGGATCAAGTTCACATTCTGCTGTTTTGATATTTAATGCATGAATCACAGAAGTTTAAAATACTGTGACTGTGGCTGCTCAGCACAGTGTTGCTACCGTAGTTGTTACCTAGATTCTAGGATTTAATTCTAGGATTTAATTCTGTTTATAGGTTTTGCTTGTCACGTTGTGGTCTTCTAGTGATAAAATGATTTTTTTCATCCAGAATTTGGGTCTGTTGGTCAGGTGGCCCCCTTAGTGGTAGGGCTGTATTACATTTGAGGGGAAATACAGTTATTAATGGAGATTTACTTGGTTCCTTTTGCTTTAATAAAACGTGTATAGATATAAACTATGTGAGTGACCAAGTATAGTGGAAATGCTAAGTCATGGCCTGAAACAGTGATTGAGCACCTGGTGTGAAGGCAGGGCCAACCAAGTGCAAGCAATGCATCTGAGTGATTGGAAGGGGGTGCCAGGGTCAACCCCTTCCCAGCTCTCATTTGTAAGGGTTGGCAGTGGAGGTAAGGGCATCTTTTCATGAAGGAATTCTTCCTAATGTCCTGTTTAAATCTCCCCTGACACAACTTGAGATCTTTTCCCCCTGTTCTATGACTCTTTACTGGAGAAAAGCTGATGCCTTCCTTGCTGCAGCTCCTTTCAGATAGTTATAGAGAACGATGAGATTTCCTCTCAGCCTCCTCTTCTTCAAACTAAACAACTCAAATTATTTGGCCATTCCTTATGTCTTGTTTTCTAGTCCCTTTGCCAGCTTTGTTGCTCTCCTCTGCATGCACTTGAGTAACTCCATATCCTTATTGTAGTGAGAGACTCAAAACAAAAGGTCAGTCAGTTCCCTAGTCCTGGTGGACATGCTGTTACTGATGCAGACTAGGATGGCGTTTGGCCTTAGCTACTTGGGCACACTGATGGCCTAAATTCAGCCTGCTAGTGACCAGTGTCCCCATGTCCTTTACTGGTCAGCAGCTTTTCAGCCACACTTTTCCTGGTTTATACTGCTGCATAGACTTGTTAATGACTCCAGAGCAGGAGCGAGTAGTCTTGTTGAATGTAATGTGCCTGACTCAGCTCATCGATCTAGCCCCTCCAGATCCCTGTACAGACCTTTCCCACCTTAAAGCAGATCAGTGGTCTTGCCTAACTCATTATTGTCTGCAGACTTACTGAAGGTGCACTCAATCCCCTCATCCAGATTGCTGACAAAAATGTTAATCAAAACAGACCCAAATAGTGAGACCTGAGATTTGCCACTTGATTGAACTCCATATAAGTGATGCTTTAAGCCTGGCTTGTCCAGTCAGTTCTTCATCCAGTGAATGCTCCTGTCAATACTTTGGGCAGCTATTTTCTCCAGGAGAATACAGTGGGGACCCAGTGCCTAACACTTCACTAAAATCAAGATAAACTCCATCCACAGCCTTTCGCTCATCTACCAAGCAGGTTGTCTTATAGAAGGTGGTCAGGCTGGACATGCCATTCATAAACCCTTGCTAGCTACTTCTGATCACTTGAGTGTCCTGTATGGGTTATGTGATGACAATCAAGATTATCTGCTCTGTCACTTTGCCTGGGACTCAGATCAAACTGACATGTCTGTAATTCACTGGGTCCTCCTTTTTACCCTTCTAGTAGATTGGATTCATGTCCTCTAACCTCTTGTCATTAGAACCTTCCCAGTTAGCTAGGTTGGCTAATTATTTAAAGTGGCTTAGGTTGTTCAGTACCCTTGGATGAATCCCATCTGTCTGTGTAGACTTCTGAATATCCATAGGGCCTTCATCTTGCTCCCAGTCACCGTAATCTGACTTGATGGGCTGGGAACCGTGAGAAAATTGACAGTAGTGATACAGACTGAGGCTAAAGAGGCATTAAGTACCTGGGCATTACCAATATCTTTTGTCACTGCACTTGCCCTCATGCACGGTTAAGGTTAGAGATTCTCCTTAGATTCTCCTTAGTCTTAGAAGATTCTTTTTCTAGTCTTAGAAGATTCTCCTTGGTCTTCTACTATACTAGGCAAGTAGAGTTCTAGATAGGCTTCTGTTTTCTTCCTGCAGGTACAGACTGGTGGATTGTGATAATTTTATTTACCTAACTTTTTTAATCTGCAGGGAGAACATATTTCATGCTATTTTGGATAGTGGGAGTGGGTTGGGAGTAAACCTTTCTGTAGATGCTTGTTCCCCATGTCAAGGAACTGAGATGGTTGATCTAGAGATGCTGGGTATTTATGCAACTATATTAATTTTTCTATTATTATTTTCACAGTTACAAATATGTTCCTGCTCTGAGCTACATACTGTTTATTCAGGGATTTAATGCATCTGAACTGAGTTTCTGAGTTGATGCCTCGTAATTACTGACCTGTAGGTTAGAAAGGAAAAGAATATAGTTAGTAGGTACCTTTTTTTTTTTTTTTGTCAAAGGTGCAAGTTCATTTTAATCTTTCACGTTTTGTTTTTTTTCCCCCCTCCTAATAAACTGAAGGAATTTTGTCTTTATGGTAGTTTGGAGTTACTAAAAGAGCAAAATGCTTGGCTTGGACAACTTGCAGCAGGAAACTTAGCATTTTAATTTTGTTCCGCTAGAAAGCTGACGCTTCTGTGCACGTAGTTAGGGCCTGGACTCTTTTTTACTGTATGATACTTGTGTGATGCTGAACTTGTCTTGAAAATAAACTCAAGTGCTTCTTTTCCAGTTCCTTACAGTATCCAAGGCCAAAGAGTTAAAGTTTACCAACCAGAAGATGAAAATAGCTGGCTCTGTGGTGTTGTGAGCCATCAAGACCCAATAACACGCCTTATGGAGGTGTCTGTGACTGAGGTAAAAATATGAAGTGCTGCTTTAAGTTTTCTGAAATACGGTTTGTTCCCAGGAGCTCAAGTTTTGATGAAGCTGTTATTCTCCATGAGAAAGAAGTAAGGAAAGCTTCTTCAGTTATGCTGTGGTTTTCCTGTGCTGTTTCTCAGCTTCTGTATGACAGACTGGGGAACTGGTTTGAAATAAGTGCGTTACAGAAGATGAAGTCTTAGTCTAAACTGAATTGGTTAAGGTACTTTAGCTTAGGCTGTTCCAATCAGTTTTTGTTTTGTTATGTGATTGTGTGGAGTTTTTGACAGGTAGTTCAGCCTTACCAGCAGCCTGCTTCTAATGGCTTCCCTTTTCAGGAACACTTAGGAATAAATCTGTGAGTCTGTGTGGAAGTTCTTATAGCAGTGGGTTTTTGTTGTTTGTTTTTTTTTTTTTAACTTGTAGCCTTTTCTTCATGCAGAACAGATGCACTGAGCATGCCCAGTGAGTCCTATACAGATGTCCAGTAATCTTATGCTTTGAATAATGTATTGCTAATTCACAGGAAAGAAATATACTATGTATGGTTAATGATTCTGGTACTTTGGAGAGATGGAAATTGCAGAGCATAGGCTTTAGGCAGATGCATACCAGGGAAGAAACAAAGTTACTGTGTATCTAATGTCAGGTAAAATGGTAACCTCCCTGCACTGCTACAAAAATTGGGCAGTTGTTGCTGCTTTAGCAGAGGCGCTGATGAGGATAGCTATCATAAACTGATGTAGTCTTTTTTATGTCTAACAGCATGAATTTGCAGAATGGTAGAAGAAGACTAAAGTAGATTTAGGCAGTTGTGCTTAATGTAGTGAGATGCACCTAGAGATGCTTAGTAGAACAAATCCATAAATAAGCACTGGTAGCAATCAAATCTGAAAGTTGTTGGACTAGAGAGATGGGATAAATTAAAGGTAAACTGAAAGCCTTTAGTTATTGCTAAGGAATTCAAGCATGTGTTTAAGGTCTCTTAATGTTGATACTGTGTACTGAAATAAAAAATAACCAATTCTTCTTCCTTCTACCTCCTAATATTCATTTGCATAAAAATTAGACAGGTGAAATAAAGTCAGTGGATCCTCGTCTGATTCATGTTGTGATGGATAACACTTCTCCAAGTGAGGTACTGTAATATTTCAGGTCTTATTTATATACGGTGTTGGAAAAGGAAAGCATGAGAATAATTGTACACTGGTGCTGTGTTTGCTGTGGACTTTTGGTAATGTGAAGAAGGTTTTCCTCTTTTAGTTACTACTTTAAGAGATAGTCACAGTTTTCTTTAAAGATTATTTCTTTCTAGTTCAGGGCTGTTTAATTTCAGCGTGGCTCTTGAGGGGTTTCAGTAATCAGCATTATTGTGTTCCTTTTTAAGAGTTAATGCTCTGCTAAAGAATGTCTCTATGCTCACAGCCTTCTTTTAAGAGGATGTTTTATGCTTCTCCACAGACCCTGCTAGGCATTTCTAAGAAGTATTTTCTGGCCTCTCAAAAGCAGGCTGGTACACTAGTGGTATTTCATTGCTGCAGTTGAGAGGTGTCACAATAACATTTGGATCTGTGCTTTTATCCTAGGCTAAAGGATACAGTGTATCCTATAGTTGAAAATTATAGGCTTTGGGTAAAGGTCAGGAAGTCTGCCCTTGAAAAGAACTATAGTTATTAGACTTGTACTATTTGGTGTGCAGATGTCTGCCTTACATGAGCAATAATTATGTTGGAGTGTGTCCATGTTGCATGTTTCCTGAAGTTTGCTATGATATGATATGTGGTATAGCAATAGCACACCTAACAAGCTTATTTTGGAGATCCTATCCTAATGCAAAAATGTAGAGCCTCCTTCAGCAACCACCAAAAAGACTGCTTATGTTTGTTGCTTACATTTTATCCTTCTTCAGATCTGTCAGCTTGTTTTTAAGCCTGGAATACTGTAATCCTTATTCTAACAAAGAAAATGCTCTTAAAAGAAGTGGACTTGTTTGTTCTTTTGTTCTGTTTACTGATTGAATTTTTTTCTTTTTTTAATTATAGGGAGGGGGCCTAAAAGCACCTAAGTCATCTAAAGGGAAGAAGAAGAGAGAAAGTTTTGAGGGAAAAGATGGACGAAGGAGGAAAAGTGTTCAAGATTCTGGATGTGATCCTGCTACAAAGAAGCTAAAGGAGAGGGGTGAGGTGGATGGCAGTGGTAGTGATGGAGGTGAGGCAAGCAGAGATCCTTGGAAAGGAGTCTCCAGTAGTGAAACAGGACCGGATCCAAGGGCCAAACAGTTGCCTTCATTCGTTCCTCAAATTAATCGCAATATTCGCTTTGCTACTTACACCAAAGAGAATGGTCGTACATTAGTAGTCCAAGATGAGCCAGTTGGAGGTGACACACCTGTGCCGTTCATTCCATTTTCCTCTGTGACTGGACAAATGTTGCTAGTTGGATCTGGATGTAAAGAGGCCGGAAAATCACTGGAACAGATTGGCCAAGGCACAGTGACTTCTGCAGCCACAGTTAGTACAACTGCTTTGACACCAACAACTGTGAGAATCTCTGATACTAGTTTGCCGGCAATTACAGGACAGGAAAAACTGAAAACAGGCCGAATGCAAAACCAGGGAGAGGTGAGTAGACTATAATCCTGCCATATTCAAGAAAGAAATATGTCTTCAGCATCAGATCTTTTACAGCTTGTTTTTAATACTAAGTGTGTCCATGGAACTGGACTATTTTTTCTTTCTTAAACCTATCCCTTCCAGAGATGATCTTTTAATCATTTGATCTAAGAAAGGGTCCAAAAGAAAATAGTATTTAATAGAGAACATTTAGGAGACAACTTTTTAGCACTCTGTTCTTTATTCAGCTTTAATCTCTTAAGAGTAACTTTCTACACAATGCAGCTTTAAAGTGCACTGCACTTAATGTAATCAGTTTGGCTGTGTCACATGGAAGGTAGCCTTCTTAAAATTTCATGCCTTCGTATTGACAAATATGCATGAGAATATGCTTTCAGTTGAGCTTCAGAGTTATATGAAGCTGGTATTTGGAGGACCTTTTATAGATTCCCAGTTTCTCCTGCAGAAAAGATATCTCCATATGAGAAAAATGAGCTAATAGCTCATCACACATCATATGCTCTGTAAGGTTGAAAACAAAGTAATTCAAAGACTTGAGATGGGTACCTTCAGAAACTGTTTAAGGAGCTTGGTATGGTAGAGGCTTAAGGATCTTTTACTTATGTATCCTTATTTTCAGTGGGAATAATTGAAGGGAAATCCTATAAAGTTTTGCTTTTCAGGGAGGAAAAAAGGAATATTTAGGTAATCAGAGGAAGGCCTATTTAAGAAAATAAACAAAAAACAACTGACCAAACAAAAAAAGACAAACTCGAAGCCCCATCTCTGTAAGGAGGACAGAAAAAAAGAAACTTGTTTTCTACTGTATAAAGAAGTTGATAATGTAGGAGATAAGTTGGAAATTAGAAGGTGATTGCCAGAGGTTAAGTGGGTTACTTTCATGTCTTTTGTGTTAGCTAATGAATGGAGATAAAAGCAAGGTGTTTACCTTGAGAAAAGCATTTAAAAATATAAAGCAGAAATTAGATGGTAGAAGTCAGGAAAGTTGCATAATGAAATTTTTGTGTAACAGTGTAGCCTTTGTTCCTTTTCACCCCTGTTCTCTGCTCAGAGGAATAAAATTCAGTTGTGAGTTCCCACTGTGTGAGTGGTTGGAATTGTATCTGTCACTATTGTTACTAAAGAAAAATTGTAATTGTGCTGAGAAATTTTTGTACTGAATGTCCTTCCCTTATTCTCCATAGCCCCAGATTACTTGCTTTAAAATAATAATAATGTTCTGGCTTTATAATTTGCAGATAGACCACTAGGCCAGAAACGAAGCAGTATATCAAACAGTATTTTCTTTAAGGGAGGAAATGTAGTGTGAACAAGGTGGTTTTTTTTGTTGGTTTTTTTTTTTTGTTGTTGTTGTTATTTTTGGGCTATGCACTTTATCACAATGTGATCTAGTCCTTGAGCTTGCTTAATAAACTTGGCTTGCATTCATATTCACATGCTGTTTAAAAGCAGTTAGAATGTTTAATGTAGTAATTCTAAGTGCTGGCAAAGACAGCTTCTATTGAGACAAGTTATTTATGTGTCCCCCACTTGCTTCTGCTCTAAGAGAAGTGAGAGAGAGTGAGGGAGAGAAGGAGGATTCTTGTTTGGCTTTAAAAAGAAAGATCTGAAATTCTGGTATCTGGAATTTTGCATGGGTGTGTTGATGTATGGCTAAAGTTAGTATTTAGGAAGTTGATTGCAAGGAACAATCTAAGTGTGACTGTACAGTATATTAGGTGCTAATGATGCCCATCCTGCACCAGTTTATCCCCAGCAGCTGGCACCAGTCCTCACTCCTGCTGGTCATCCCTCCATCCCACAGCTGGTTTTAGAAATGCACAGAATGCCTGCCCCAGTGAAAGACCCCCACTTGCTCCAGGAGCACCAAGACAAGGCTGTCCAACTCCACTGGTCTGGCGTTTGTAGCTGGCACCAGTTTTCACTCCTATGTGGGTCCTGCCAGTAGGTAGCACTTGGTTCTTACTCTGCACACGTGCAAGGGGGAGAAATTTAGTAAGAAGATCAGGAAGACTGCTGTGATCAGGCTCTGCACTCAGCCAGAAAAGTACACTAACAGCCCCCTTTTGCACACTTTTTCTGCCTACCTCAATTGTTTGTTCCACCCTTTACCTATACAGTGCCCTCTGGAATTTTCATAGCGATGCTGACTTGTTGACTCCTACACTCCTCCCAGCCTAAGTTTGCTAAGTTTGGTCTTAGTGGTTGCAAAGTGCGTCTTGAACATGGTGGAAGCAATGGCTGCAGTTTCTTGATAGCCTGTCAATTAGTGGGAGTGGGAAGTTTGTTTCTTGTTCTTGCACCCATGTTTTGTGTTTTGTTGTTGTTGGATCTGTGACTTGATGTATTTTTATTTTCTAGCATTCCCAGTTTTCTTTATATCCCAGGCTGGCATAGCTCAGTCAGATAACCTCACAAAACTCAAGTCTTTTGTAGTCTCATTCACATGCCCTCATCAATTAGTGTGACTGACCAGGTTCCTATCACTGCATCTCTTATTGTGTGTTGGCCAGGTCTATGTCTCTCATGTTGTTGTTGTGTTTTTTGTTTTTTTTTTTATGGCTTCCCTGCTTCCCCTTTTCCCCTCTTTCTTACTCTCCCTTGTGGGATTGAAAAAGGACCTTGATGCTTAAAGGAGGAGATGCACCCTTATTATGAGTATTCCCTTTGTGAAGATTTCTAAGTGGAAATCTGAAGAAAAGGAAGAGAACTGATGAATTAATTATAGAATACAATCAGTTACAGTAGGATTGGCTGTGAGAATTACGAAATCTGAATTAATTGAGAACAAATGAATATCTATCATAACAGTGAGGGAAACCTGCAGAAAAAGAAAATTCATTATATTTTAAAAAAATTTCAAGCAGTTTCTGCTTTACATTGAACAGGAACCATTTCTTATGCATCTGTGTGCCTGTCAGCTGGTGTAACCTCCAGTCATTTGGAGCCCTCTTCAGTAACTGCTGGAGGACTTTCTTTGTTTAATTGATTTCACAAGCTAATTTAACTGTCTTAAGGATTCTGGTTAAGTAGGAGAGACTCATCAGGATGAGTTTAGTATTTGCCCTCCCCTAAAATGTCAAAAGACTGTGGGGATGAGTTTGCTACAGGAGAGTGTATGACTGAAAAGCAGTATGAATTGCTTTTCTTATCTTTTTGCTTATCTGTTGGAACCAAAACAAATAGCATCTTAAGTTGCTTGTGTTCCAGTGAATTAGTCCACTTTGCCTTGTGTTGCAGTTTTGTTCTAAAGCCTGGTAGGTCGTTAATTGCTCTTTTTTTTTTTTTTTTCATTTGTCTTCAGTAATAATGGGCCCATTAAATTATTATTTGATAATAATAGCTCATCATTTTCAGTACCTTTTAGGTAGAAAAAGCTATCCTAACAAAATCATTAAGGATATCTAGCAGTATTTCTGCTACAAGTTTTTCAAGGCTGGCAGTTGTACAATTAAATGAACCAAAGTTTTGCTGAATCAAATAAGAATCCTTTAACAGGCTAATGCTTCTTAATTTTGTTTCAGAATTCTCGAAATTCACTTTCAGCTTCCTCTGGATTTGGAATCTCTCTCCCAGGTGCTTCCCAGTCTTTGGCATTTGGAGGTGGAAGAAGCCAGTCAAATGGAGTGGTGACTCCAGAAAGCAAGCCTTCTGGATTTATTTTTGGTTGTAGTACTGGACAAGAGGCTCAGAAAGATTCTGATTTGTCTAAGAACTTGTTTTTTCAGTGCATGACCCAAAACCTACCTTCCAGTAACTACTTCACGGTCATTTCAGAAAGCTTATCTGAAGATGCCTCTAGTCGGGACTCATTCAAGCAGTGCACAGAAAGCATGGGTGCTGGGGTCTGCAAAGGTAAAGTTCTTCCAGCGGACACACAGTCTGGCAGTTCTGTGGAGCGGAAACTGCCTGTGGAATGTATGCCTACCCTTACTCCAGCTTTTTCACGAAGCTTGTTGAATGTTCACCCCCCAGATAGTCATGAAAACTTATTTTTACAGCCCCCAAAACTATCAAGGGAGGAACCCTCAAACCCTTTCCTGGCGTTTGCTGAGAAAACGGAACTTAGTCCTTTCAGTGGCTTTGCATCATCCCAGACAGGGGTTTCTACTCTGTCTACATCTGTGAGTCATAAGACTGCTTCTGGCTGGCCAGAATCGATCACAGCTACAGACTCTCTAGCTAAGAAGAAAACCTTGTTTATAACAACTGACTCCTCGAAGGTGATGTCCAGTACTCCTGGTTCAGCAGCTTCTGTTGGTGTTCAGAGTCCTTCCACTGCAGGGAATGGCCGTTCCAGCTCACCAACCAGCAGCCTGACACAGCCTATTGAGATGCCCACTCTTTCTTCCAGCCCAACAGAAGAAAAACCAGTTGTTGGGCCTGGCCAGCAGGACAATCCTCTTCTGAAAACTTTTTCTAATGTGTTTGGCAGGCATCCACCTGGCTTTTTCTCTTCACAGGCTGAGTTTCCACAGGATAGCAAAGCCCCCTTTGAAGCTGTGAAAAGATTCTCACTAGATGAGCGGAGCTTGACATCTAAGCAGGATTCAGACTCCAGTACCAATAGTGACCTCTCAGATTTAAGTGACTCTGAAGAGCAGTTGCAAGCCAAGGCTTGTATGAAGGGCATCCCAGACCACTTGATGGCAAAACTAGGTCCCAATGCAGAGCGCAATGCTGAATTGCTGCTGGGGAAGGGAAAAGGGAAGCAAGCCCCAAAGGGCCGGCCTCGCACGGCTCCCCTAAAAGGTGAATGCACGGTGTCGTGGAAATACAAAGGGGTGGGATGCTAAGATTTTTTTCTGTATAATGAACTCTGTGAAACAACTTGATATAAAGCTTGTTTATTGGTAGTAGCATATTTGTCTTAAGAATTACTCAAGAATATATATGTCAGGATAAAATTGTGGTAGCCTATGGACTTGAAAACATCAGATTTATCTTTTGGGTGTGAATTTGTTAATTTTATTGGCAGTTTGCATCCTAATAGAATGTGTTTGCTGTCATTGATTGATGAGGATGGGCTATAGGTGTTCAAAGTAGCTGATTATTGAGACTGAGAGCAAAAGCTGAGTTGCATATTAATAAATGATGTTAAGTAATTTATTTCTGTAGTCCAGTTTAACTAGGTAACCCTTCATTTTCTGGAGGCTTTTTACTTTATAGCAACTCTGGTTCTAGTGGTACATGGAAGACTGATAGATTGTCTGATGAACATACAGATATGTTAGGGCCGGTATCCTTTTGCTTTTGCAGTTAACTGTTTTCTTTATTATTATTTTTAAAATATATATTTATTTTTTTTACTTCTGCTCTGTCTTACTCAGTTGGCCAGTCTGTGCTGAAAGATATGAGTAAGGTGAGGAAGCTGAAGCAGTCAGGTGAGCCTTTTCTTCAAGATGGTTCTTGCATCAATGTAGCCCCACATCTGCACAAGTGCCGGGAGTGCCGTCTGGAGCGGTACCGCAAATTTAAGGAGCAAGAACAAGACGACTCAACTGTGGCATGTCGTTTCTTCCATTTCCGGAGGTGCTCAAACCCTTTCCTCCTTCATACATAGTCTAATTGTAGAGCTTGGTTCAGGTCCAAGCACAAAATGGTTATTCCTTACTTAATTTCCTTGGGTACAATAATGAAGATTTGGACTGTTTTGTGTTTATTTGCATCGCTTGCCTGGAATTCCCTCACTCTCAGTTTGGGAGGTGAGGGAAGTGCTGCTGTTAGAAGGTATAGCTGTATGGATGGCACCATGGAGGCTGCCATGCTTAGCCTTGAGAGGTTTAATTTTTGCTTTATTGGATAGCAGTTTGTATGCAGTAGCTGTTCTTTTGCTCCATCATAAGGAGTTTGGAATAGAGATTAAAATTTTAATTTACTTAACAAGTGAAAATATTATCATGACACTAGTGTTTTACTAGGCTTTCTAACACTGCTGGCTCATGTCCAGTTTCCTGTCCATGTTATACTCCTTTTGGATCTTTGACTAGTCAGTATCTCTTCTACTTTATCTGCCCATTCTAGTGAGTGCAAGGCATCATTTAAAAATGAGTTTTGCTTGCTTTTGGGCATTGAAATGAAATTTCAGTATGCACTGAATCCCATAAGGATTATATCTGCATATATATAGGTACCTGAATGGTACCTATAATCAGAAGGGGAGTGAACTCTTTGAAAGGGCTGATAATAGTAGGACAAGGGGAAATGGTTTCAAGTTGAAAGAGGGAAGATTTAGGTTGGATGTTATGGGGAAGTTCTTTACTAGGAGAGTGGTGAGGTCCTGGAACAGGCTGCCCAGGGTGGTTGTGGATGCCCCATTCCTGGAGGTGTTCAAGGCCAGGTTGGATGGGGCCCTGGGCAACCTGGTCTAGTATATGTTTGGTGGCCCTGTAAAGCAGGGGGGGGTGGAGCTTCACGATCCTTGAGGTCCCTTCCAAGCCGGCCATTCTGTGATTCTGTGGTTGTGGTCTGCATCATGAACTTGTTAAACATTAATTTGCACAGAAGTTAAAGTGTGGATTATCTTTGCCAAAGAAGGCAGTTACTTTTAATAATGGCTGAAGTTATTCAGGCTTTCCTAATTTGTCAAAAGTTTAACAACATGGTGTCAACTGCTACTGATAAAAAATAGTTCTCTTTTCTGTTTGAAGAGCGGTCTCAAGAAGAATAGGTATGATAAATATTTTTGTATGTCTTGTAGTGTGAGCAGCTTAAACAGCTGTGAAGTGCTAGCAGCACTAGCCAGAACTGAAATATTGGTTTCCCAAAAGCTGGGAAATAACTGTCTACTGAGTGTAAACGTAGTGTGAACCATACATGATTTTATAGGCAGTATCTTCAGCAGCCCAAGTAATCTGGGTTTTGTCATCTTGCTCTGTTAATAGCATAGAAATGTGGCAAGCTGTAACAATCTCTTGTGTGTGGAATTTTCCACCAACATGTACTGAGACCTAGGAATTTATTCTGGTGGGTTTTGCTGCTGTTGCCTTTGTGTATCTTATTCCCTGCTTTATTTGGTTTTACATGATAGTTTTAGCACTATAATGCTGTAGCTCAAGCCTTTTTTGTTTCCTTTTGTGTTTATATTCTGATGTAGGTGGCAGTAATTAAAGTAATTGAAGGTTGTTGAGCAGATTCCCAGTTACTTCATCCTGTTTTCTGCAGGCTTGTATTTACCCGGAAAGGCATTTTAAGAGTAGAGGGTTTCTTGAACCCACAACAGAGTGACCCTGATGCCATGAGTCTGTGGATTCCTTCCTCCTCTCCTGCAGAGGGTATTGACCTGGAGACTTCAAAATACATCCTTGCCAATGTTGGAGACCAGTTTTGCCAGCTCGTTATGTCAGAAAAGGAAGCAATGATGATGGTGGAACCACATCGTAAGCAGGGCTTTTGGCGTGTTTTTAATCCATCTTGTCTATGTAATGTGCATATAATGCAGTGAAATAAAGTAACGCTGTTTCTTGTTAAAAATGATTCTCTTCCCCAAAAGGGCAGCTATACTCACTTTTTAAAGGTGTGTGTAAGCGTTGGTCCGATGTTTTAGATTTGTCTTTTGGATCAGTGTGGTATTTCTACCAAGGAAGCTAACGGTAACTTTCCCAAACATTATTGCATTTGCTTATTGAAGAGTAAATCGTAATGCCAGCCTGTGGTGTGGTTTTTTTGTTTTGTTTTTCTTGGCTTTTTTTTTTTTTTTTTTAAAGAAAATGGAAGTGAACACATATCACATTGAGCAACTTCCTTTTAATGGTCAACTTTTTTTAAGCATACTCCTGTCCCTGTGCTGTCCAGGGACATCATGTAAAAAGCACAGAATTTTCCATGTAAGAAACTGCTTGTACATTCAGCTTGCAGTGACTCACCTGTGCAACTAGTTGACAACTGCTGCCACTAGGAGGGAAGGTGATTTTGAAACAAGTTTCTTCAGTGTATTCAATTCAGTGTATTACATGCGTGGCTCTGATTTTTCATTTTTCAAGTGTGCAGCAGGAGCCATTCTTTACCAAATATGTTCAAAATCCAAACAACTGACATTCATCCAATTAATAAAACTAAATACTCAGTCTTTATAAGTTCACATTATTTGTTCATAAAACATGCAAAAGTTGTTTTGTTTTTTTTTTCCTTTTTCCTGTAAATTCCTTAAGTGCTACTTGAATTTCAGTTTCTACAGAACTCTGTGAAATGCTTAATTTCCCTATAGCATGTCTTTTGAGATTTGGGCTTACAATTTAGAAATGGTGATGTTAGTAGTGTCAAGAGACTACCAACACAAAAGATGTCTCTGGATATTAAAAAAAAGTGTTTTTATGTTCTGCCCTCAAGTTGTGTATATGTGAATTGTTTGTCAGTGTTGTGATGTTCTCATTAAATGGGAGAGAAACAGAATGTCAAAGTAATAATTCCTAATGTTCCTTCTGTTTGTAGAGAAAGTGGCGTGGAAGCGAGCAGTACGTGGTGTGCGGGAAATGTGTGATGTATGTGAGACAACTCTGTTCAATATTCATTGGGTTTGTCGCAAGTGTGGCTTTGGGGTCTGTCTGGACTGTTACCGGTTGAGGAAGAATCGTCCACGTAGTGGTAAGTACTAGATTTTTTATATATTTTTTTTCCCCTTTTCCCATACTGTAATCTAGGAAATAGCTGGCTTTCAGTGGGGATAGTTTCTAGGAAGTTGCTGAAGGCCTTGCAGAAGTTGGTAACTATTGGCATGGGGATCTATAGGCTTGGAATTTTAGCAGTGTATTCTTACATGATGTTGTTCCATTCTGTATTTCCTTAAATGCCTATGTTTTATCTATTTGATTATAGTTTGTATATTAAAATTTTAACATCGGCAGGTATAGTACTGATAGTATGTACTGAAACAGACTGCTGTGTAGTTCTGTCTTTTCCTTAGGGAAGATGTGAGAGTTAAATAATGCTGTGCTTGTTCTGAGCCATCACAGGATGGACTAGTAAGCAGACACTGCAGAGAACTGCTTCTGGTAGAAAGGATTTGTTGGAAAGTGGTGGTGGTGTTTTTTTTTTTTTTTGGATTCCTTGATACAATCATGTTTGTGATTCAGGAAAGCAAACATTGCTAAAAAATAAAGATATTTACAGAAGTGATTATCTAGTGCTTTTGTGTGTATCTGCATTGCGACAGCTTTGGTAGAGTGTACGCTGGCAGTGGACCATCTTAATAAATGTAGGTCTACTAATGGCAGTTACGTTGCTCTATGAAGCAGATATAGAAAACATAGGGTGTTAGTAAACATGAGTACTGCTGTCTACTTGTTGTAATAAGTTGCCAAGGATAAATGAATTATAAAATTAACATGTTTTTAAAATAGATTAAACTTTCACTAATTTCACATATTGCAATCTATGAAATTACTGCCAGAATGTACCAGAAAAGAGCATAGCATTCTTCAAGATGTTCTTAACCAGGATGCAATGGAAATAGTTGAAAGAATTCTTTCTCTATTCATGGACTCAACCTATTTTAAAATATGAAGAAATATGAATTTGTCGACTACTTTTCAATCATTTGTAACTTTTTAGCTTTATTAAGTAGATGTAGTCACAGAAAACCAAAAAAGTTTTTCTGATCTGTAGGTATTCTTTGTGTAAACCCTTGTGAGATCGTTATCAGAAAAGTTAAAATTACCCTATAACTTAAAAAAGCAGTATGAGAACAGTAATATGATCTTCAAAAGTTGAGGCAAGAAGGGAATGTTTTTAGGTGATAGGAAATAAGATACTACTAGAGATAAAATGAAATTGAATCTGGTATTTATATAACCTGGGGAAATAGAAGTTGCTGTAGTTCCAATTCTAACCTCTTAAAATATATTTAAATAAATTTGGGTGTTTTTTGGTCTTTATTTCAGAGACAGAGGAGATTGGTGATGAGGAAGTCTTCTCGTGGCTGAAATGTGCAAAGGGTCAGTCTCATGAACCAGAAAACCTTATGCCAACACAGATCATTCCTGGTACAGGTAATGCTTGAAGGGTGAAAGAAGCAATTTCATCCTAGTTCTGAGCAAACAAGTGGAAACATAATTAAATTGTTTGTTTTCTAGCTGTTGCCTTGTCTAGCTTAGATGCGGAGTAGGCTTCCATTTTCTATAGGCAGAAGTGTTGAAGGAATGGTAGTACAATTGAAGCCATGCAAGTGAATTCAGTCATACTTTCTGGTAATAACTTTGACTACTCATGCTCAGCTATTTTAAGTTTCATCAATAATTGACTGATAATTTTCAAGTCTATTCTTGATTTGTGTTCAAGAAAGATCTTTTTATTTTGGGAGATGGCATGGGAAAGTAAACAGTTGGTGTTGACTCTTCACATAACTAGTCCTAGAAGCTAGAGTTAGCACGATTTTCTGCACTGTTCGCTGATGAATATCATGTTATAGCATATGGTTTTAAAGATACTTAGAATAACTTAGAAATAAAAGGCATTTAACTTGATAGTCAAGGCCATCGTTTTAGATTTCTGTATGTGTGATTTTAAAGATTTAAATATTATTCCAGCCCTTTACAATATTGGAGATATGGTTCATGCAGCACGAGGCAAATGGGGTATAAAAGCCAATTGTCCATGTATTAATCGACAGAATAAATCAGTATTGAGGCCAGCTGTCACTAATGGAATATCACAGGTATGTTGTTTTGGACTGAAATCACTTTGGCATAGCATTTTTAAGATCAATTGATGTTAAATCATTTAGGCTTATCTGTTGTGAAATATATACTTTATTTTCTCAGTACATGTTGTGTTTTGGCAAAAAATCTTCCAGAAAACTTTTCGGAACTGTGTGCTGCAACTGTTATTTACCAAGGGGATATTAGGGATAATACTCTTTAAGTAGAAGTATGAGTAGAAAAGCCATCCATAAATTAGAACAAACCAGTACAGATAGCTTGCAGCATGTGCATTTGTTTTGTTCCAGTTCCTGAAAATTATGCTGAAGCTGGAGGAGTTTTGTTACTATTCACACACACTGGGGGGTGGGGGGGAAAGCCCACAACTTCCTGGAGGGGGGGGAAAAAAAAAAAAGCTTGTGACAAAACAAAACCTTGCTAAGCAGTAAATGAAAAAAGTTGAGGCTACAGCACAAAGTCTAATATACGTGGAGAACAAGCTTCTGTACTCTGCTACTGTGTAAGCACAAAAGTAGCACTGCTGTTCACTTGAAACAGCCGACCAACTGAAGCCCCGTGCATTGAATAAATAAGATGTTTTCAAGGTGAATTCTTCCCTTTATTCAGCTTTTAGCAGATGTTTGTTTTTGTTTTAGCTTCCAACTGTTAATCCCAGTGCATCAGTCTCTGGAAATGAGAGCATCTTTTCCACTGGAGCAGGAACAGCAGGAGCGGGGCAGTTAGAAATGGACAGTGTTCCAAAATCTGAAGCAAATGATAGCAGGATAGAAGAGCCTGCAAAAACAGAGATGTTACCAGTCAGTAACACTACTGAAACAAAGACCAACAGACCACTTTGCTCAGAAACAGCCCCATCATCAGCCTTACACTGGCTTGCAGACTTAGCAACACAAAAAGCTAAAGAAGAAACAAAAGGTGAGCAGATGCCTTCTGGGGGTGGAAATAAAAAATAAGTGTTAATGTGCTGCTTGTTTAGTATTCTTCGTGAGAGTGCTTAGTCTTAGTATTAAAAAAAAAAAAAAGTTATAGAATTGCACATGTTGGAAAAGGCCTTCAAGATCCTCAAGCCAACCACAACCCAACCATTCTACTCTTAACAACCCTGTTCATGTCCCTGAGCACATCTAAGTGGTTTTTAAACACAGTCAGAGACAGTGGCTCAGCCTCCTCTTCCCCAGACCAAACAGCCCCAGTTCCTTCAGTCTCTCCTTGTAGGCCGTATTCTTCAAGCCCTTCCCCAGCCTTGCTGCCCTTCTTTGGACCTGCTCAAGCACCTCCATGTCCTTTCTGTACTGAGGTGTCCAAAAATGAACACTTTCCAACAGGCGGCTTTCAACCACTCCTCCCCAAGCCTGTGAGGCTGCCTGGGGTTGTCATAACCAAAATGCAAGACCTGATACTTGGCCCTATTGAAACTCACACAGTTTACCTTGGCCTGTCCATCCAGGTCCCTCTGTAGCACCTTTCTCTCCTCAGGCAGATCAACACTCCCTTCCAACTTGGTGCCATCTGTAAACTTACAGAGGATGCACTCAATCCCCTCATCAAGGTTAATGAAGATGTTAAGTAGAAGTGGCCCCAGTACTGAGCCCTGGGGGGACACCACTTGTGACCAGCCGCCAACTGAGTTTAACTTCACTGACCCCAACTTTTTGGGCCTGGCTGTCCTGCCGGTGTTTTACCCAGTGGAGCGCACACCCATCCAAACCATGGGCAGCCAGCTTATCCACAAGAATGCTGAGGGGGTCAGTGTCAAAGGCCTTACTGAAGTCCAGGTAGACCACACTGACAGCCTTATCGTCATCCACTGAGTGGGTCACCTTGTCATAGAATGAAATCAGGATCTACCGTTCATAAATGCACGCTGACTTGTGCTTTTCTTCCTTTCTTGTTGAAAGAAGAAAACATTTTTCTTTAAAAAAACTGAAGTTGTTTGTTTTCTGAAAGGCATAGGAATATGGAAAGCTAGGGTGATAATGATATAGCTGAAGATAAAAATATCGTCTTATGACTCCTGGTTTATTTAATTGCCAGTGTATTTACTTTCTAAGTAATAACCAGCTGGTATCTTGATGTAAAATAATAGTGATTCATTTCAAATACAGATTTGTCTTTATTAATTACTGAAGTAAACAAATCTGCACAGTGAGTGGTATGAAGAGAGCAAATAGAGCCTACCTGAAGAGTCAAATGAAAAAGAATTTCTTAGAAATTCTTTTAGTATTCAGTAGATTAACAGTGTGATTACCAGTCTGAAAATAGTTGTTTACGATATGTACTGTCCAGTTGCCACAGATAGCACAACTAACAGAATTTATTCTTGCCCACGTGTCTAGCAAAAATTACATTACGTTGGTGTTAAATGTTCTTGAATTTCTGACTAGTTTTGAATGGCTTAGCAGTTAACATTTGAAATAATTTATATTGGAAAATTAATTCAGAAGATCAAGGCAGTTTTTTTTTTTATAATTAAGCAGATTCTAAAGTTATGTCTCATTGAACTTTACTTTCAAATCAGATTTGATTTTGATACTGTGCTGCTCAAAGCATTAACTAATAGCACACTAAAGGTTAAAACAGGTCTGAGATACGTGATGTTTTTGTGATTCTCTTTGAGGTGGCTATTCACTGTTGGAATTATAGTTTACTGCAGGATACTGCCCCTATCATATTTGATTCAAGGACA